>NC_090374.1:177849996-179087487 GCF_036365525.1 Heterodontus francisci | reverse complement strand
AGAAGTTCGACACCATCCAGGACAAAGCAGCCCACTTGATTGGCACCCCATCTACAAACTTTCACTCCCTCCACCACCGACGCACAGTGGCAGCAGTGTGTACCATCTGCAAGATGCACTGCAGCAATGCACCAAGGCTCCTTAGACAGCACCTTCCAAACCCGCGACCTCTACCAACTAGAAGGACAAGGGCAGCAAATACATGGGAACACCACCACCTGCAAGTTCCCCTCCAAGTCACGAACCATCCTGACTTGGAACTATATCGCCATTCCTTCACTGTCACTGGGTCAAAATCCTGGAACTCACTTCCTAACAGTACTGTGGGTGTACTTACCCCAAATGGACTGCAGCGGTTCAAGAAGGCAACTCACCACCACCTTCTCAACGGCAATTATGGATGGGCAATAAATGCTGGCCTGTCCAGTGATGCCCACATGCCATGAATGAATCAAAAAAAATAAATTCCTGTTTCCATTTCAGGTGTCCAGCATCTGCAGTATTTTGCCTTTGTTTTAACAAAGAAATAACTCAGCCAAAAGGATACTAGTACTTGAACCGATTATAGAACTGTAGGTGTCCGTCTTTCTACACAGGATTATTGAAACTGTTAACAATGTGAAGCTTCTTCCCAGCTTTAATCTTCAAATTATTTAAGGTTACACCATCCCTCTGCTGTCTATCGAGGCTAGGGTTGCCAACTCTGCTTGGACCTATTCCTGGAGATTTTGTTACATAACCCCATGTTCCGGCTCTTGGTCCCCGGACACGCCCATCTTTACAGTACTCCACCTTCCCATTTCCAATTGGGAGTGAGTCTTTGTTATGTGATTGGATGATTTTTGGCCATCAATCAAACAGCCTCCCAGCACAGCCCCCGCCCTCAACATCTCCAGTATTTCTATAAATAATAAACAGCAGTATTCAAAGGACTTCAGAAAACACTTTTTAATGCCACTATTTTTGTTCATGGGTTTTGCTCACAACAGTGTTTTTTTTAATTCTTTCATGGGATGTGAGCGTCGCTGGCAAGGCCAGCATTTGTTGCCTGTCCCTAGTTTCCCTTGACAACTGAGTGGCTTGCTAGGCCATTTCAGAGGGAAGTTAAGAGTCAACCACATTGCTGTGGGTCTGGAGTCACATGTAGGCCAGACCAGGTGAGGATGACAGATTGCCTTCCCTAAAAAACATTAGTGAACCAGATGGGTTTTTACAACAATTGATAGTTTCATGCCACCTTTACTGAGATTGGCTTCCAATTTAGTTTTTTTTTTTTAATAATTTGGGGTGGGATTTGAACCTGTGTCCCCAGGACATTAGTGGCCTGGAGATTAATCTTTAAGTTCCTGGATACTACAGGGTTGGCTACCCAGACTCCAGACTTGTAGCAAAGAGGATGGGATTTCATCAATGTCATTCTGATCCACCTTGAAGCAGGAATGCATAGTATTCTCTGTGAAGAAGTTGTCCTATTTTTCCCTCCCTTCTGCCTCCAGTTGTTCAAGTGCTCTAGAATGTTCTAGAACATTCCATTCCTAACCCAAAAGCAGGCAGTGAACTTAGTGGGGACAATTCCCCACTCCACTAATGCAATGTTTTTAATATGTGCCAAGCCCTACTTCGTCAAACTCTAATCACAGCTTATTTTTACCCACCACATGGGTTTGCTTGCTGTGCTCCCTGTGCAGCGACAGGCCTCCTGATTATATGCTCTTACCGCCTACAAAGCCGCCGATGGGGGGAGCATAAAGTTCCCCTCTCTCTCTGTCAACTAGATTTCGTTTAGGTCAGCGCAATCATGGGAGAATCCAGAAACATTGAATACCAGTCTACCCACAGAAACATAGAAAGATTTATGTCATGGAAGGAGGCCATTCAGCCCAGTGTGTTGTTACTGGCCAAAAAAGAGCCAACCCGTCTAATTCCATTTTCCAGCTCTTGATCAGTAGCCCTGTGGGTTACGGCACTTCAAGTGTATATCCAAGTGTTTTTTTTTTAATGCAATGGGGGTTTCTGCCTCTACCAGCCTTTCAGGCAGTGAGCTCCAGATCCCCACCACCCTCTGGGTGAAAAAAAACTCCTCCTCAGCTACACTCTAATCCTTTTCCAATTACTTTAAATCTATGCTGACCTCACTCCCAATGGGAATATGCCCTTGCTATCCACTCTATCAAGGCCCTTCAGAATTTTATACACTTCAATTAAATCTCCCCTCAGCCTCCTCTGTTCCAAAGAAAACAATCCCAGCCTATCCAATTTTTCCTCGTAGCTAAAATTCTCAACTTCTGGCAAAATCCTCATAACTCTGCTCTACACCCTGTCTCGTGCGATCACATCCTTCCTGTAATACGGTGGCCAGAACTGTACGCAGTACTCTAGCTGTGGTCTAACTAATGTTTTGTACAGTTCCAGCATAACTTCCCTGCTCTTATACTCTAGGCCTCAACCAATAAAGGAAAATATTTTGTATGCCTTCTTAACTGTTGCCTTCCTGACACCACATAGAATGTAACTGCCAAGCGGATTGTAAGTGCAGTCAATTCTGTGCTCAGAATAATGGCATAAATTAACCAATGGTCTGTGGATGTCCCATTCCATAAATGACTCAGAGTGCTGACCACACAAGTTCATAGTGCAGTCAGTGTCCTGTTAACATAGGGTTGCCAACTTTAGTTGGATGTATCCTGGAGGTGTCTTCCACACCCACCCCCCGCCCCCCACCAACTCCTACTACCCTGCCCAATCCAAAAGCCTCTTTTCTCATTAACAATATATTTTACAACTAATAAAGGAATGTGTTCAAAGAAAATGCAAAGAACACCATTTTTTAAATGCCTTTTTGGTTTTTTTTCTCTCTTGGTGACTCGTAGGAGATTAGTCTTTAATTCCTGGAGACTCTAGGGCAATACTGAAGGAATGACAACTCTGGGTTAACACCATTCTGCTTATCATATAGTGTAGGGTTCCTAGCTTGGGTTCCCGGTCTGTCTTTAAACTAATTCCAGGAAAGCTACAAGATTCTTTTCAATTGATTATCTTTTTTTTGTATCAGTTGGCTTACTAGTGCATAATATGTTTATTCAAAAGAGTTTCCTGCAATCACATCGCTGTTGTCTGTTGGGTAGCTCATTTTGTCCTTTGGATGATGACATTGGGACACCCCAGGAGTGTGACCAGGAGGTCCCTGGAGTCCATCAGTGTTTGCAAGGCATCTCCCCTACAAAAAAATGTTAAAAACCACTGCCAAACTTTTTATCGGAAGATAAAATAAGTTCATGTGCGTAGATTAGCATCATAATGTGCGTGTTCACAATACAAGATGTCTGCACTCAGAACCAGAAGACACATATTTAAGGTTGTTGGTTAAGGAACCCGAAAGAAGTTGAGGAGAATTCTTTTTACGCAACAAGTTGTTACAATCTACAATGCGCGGCCGGGAAGGATGGTGAAAGCCGATTCAATAGTAGAAAGAGCAAGGGTGTGGGACTAATTGGATAGCTCTTTCAAAGAGCCAGCACAAGCACGATGGGCTGAGTGGCCTCGTTTATTGTAAGATTCTATAAAATTGAATAACATTGGGTCTGTTCCACTGAGAGTTAGGAGTGTGAACAAAGCAACTCCATGCAATGCAACAGCAGCACTGCTAAACCTAGATTAAAGCACCAAGACGTGCTGTCAGCAAAGTATAATACACAACGGTCAAGCTCCTAATAAGGTCATCCTAGCTGTGGCTCTCTGCCCAGTCTGCTGGTATCCTATCAAAACACATAGATTTTAATGATTAGAAGCAACTATGAATGGAGATGTGCTGAACTTCGGGCTGGGGGAAATGATATGCAGAGAAAGTGATGTGGAAAAAATATAATTATCAAAAAGATGTTAACCTGGGTCTAACAATTGCATGCTGATAAAACCAAAGATAATGTTCTTTATGACTGCTATAAATAAACACCAGTAACCCCTTCAAGGTGCTGTGTTCAAAGGCTCAGTTTATTCCCCTGTCCCTTTCCTTGTTTGAAGTTAGCATGCTACCTTAACGTGTCAGTGACCATTATATGGCCATAATTGCTTTCTGCTACTTAATTTAGATCTTCACGGCAGAAGCGTGTGAATGGTCAGCTGCGAAGCTAAACCAGTAAAAGGATCATGCCAGATTTAGAAAGATGTTTGTGATTTCTATTGTATTGAGGTGGGGAGCGAAGTATGCCAATAGCCAGTAGTGGGGAAAATTCTAAATCAAAGATTTTATAGCAGAGCACTTGGAGAACAGTGGTAGAATCGGACAGAGTCAGCATGGATTTACGAAATGGAAATCATGCTTGCCAAATCTACTAGAATTCTTCGAGGATGTGACTAGTAGAGTTGATGAAGGAGAGCCAGTGGATGTGGTTTATTTGGACTTTCAGAAGGCTTTCAACAAAGTCCCACATAAGAGATTAGCATGTGAAGGGATTGGGGGTAGCATATTGCGATGGATAGAAAATTGGTTGGCAGACAGGTAACAAAGAGTAGGGATAAATGGGTCTTTTTCTGAATGGCAGGCAGTGACTCGTGGGGTATCGCAGGGATCAGTGCTAGGACCCCAGCTATTCACAATATATATTAATGATTTAGATGAGGGAACTAAATGTAATATCTCCAAATTTGCAGCTGACACAAAACTGGGTGGGAGGGTGAGTTGTGAGGAGGATGCAGAGAGGCTTCAGGGTGATTTGGACAAGTTGAGTGAGTGGGCTAATGCATGGCAGATGCAGTATAATGTGGATAAATGTGAGGTTTTCCACTTTGGTAGCAAAAACAGGAAGGCAGATTATTATCTGAATGGCTATAAACTGAGAGAGGGGAATATGCAGCGAGACCTGGGTGTTCTCGTACACCAGTCGCTGAAGGTAAGCATGCAGGTGCAACAGGCGGTAAAAAAGGCAAATGATATGTTGGCCTTCATAGCGAGAGGATTCGATACAGGAGCAGGGATGTCTTGCTGCAATTATACAGGGCCTTGGTGAGGCCACATCTGGAATATTGTGTGCAGTTTTGGTCTCCTTATCTGAGGAAGGATGTTCTTGCTATAGAGGGAGTGCAGTGAAGGTTTACCAGACTGATTCCTGGGATGGCGGGACTGACATATGAGGAGAGATTGAGTCCGTTGGGATTATATTCGCTGGAATTCAGAAGTGAGGGGGGAATATCATAGAAACCTATAAAATTCTAACAGGACTTGACAGGGTAGATGCAGGAAGGATGTTCCCGATGGTGGGGGAGTCCAGAACCAGGAGTCATAGTCTAAGGATAAGGGGTAAACCTTTCAGGACTGAGATGAGAAGAAATTTCTTCACCCAGAGAGTGGTGAGCCTGTGGAATTCGCTACCACAGAAAGCAGTTGAGGCCAAAACATTGGATGTTTTCAAAAAGGAGTTAGATATAGCTCTTGGGTCTAAAGGGATCAAAGGGTATGGGGTGAAAGCCAGAACAGGCTACTGAGTTGGATGATCAGCAATGATCATAATGAATGGCGGAGCAGGTTTGAAGGGCCGAATGGCCTACTCCTGCTCCTATTTTCTCTATTTCTATGATGAAAATATAGGCTATTGGAACCAAGGCACCTTCAGGAGCAAAAGGAGCAAATTTAGTAAGGCTCTCCTCTTATATGCAGAAAATGAAAGACACTCAAGGGCAGCATAGGAAGGAACAAAGGAATAGGAGGAGGCCATTCAGCCCCTCAAGCCTGTTCCACCATTCAATTAGATCATGGCTGATCTGTGGCTTAACGCCTTGGTTCTGTAACCCTTAATTTCCCTACCTAACAAAAATCAGTCAATCTCAGTCTTGAAATTTTTCTGTTGATCCCCCAGCTTCAATAGCTTTTTAGGGGAAAGAGTTCCAGAGTTCCACTACCCTTTGTGAGAAGAAGTCCTTCCTGACTCACTCCTGAATGGACTGGCTCTAATTTTAAAGTTATCCACCCCTTGTTCTGGACTACCCCCACCCCTCACCACCAGAGGAAATAGGGTAGATCGAGAGAAACTAGCAAAGCCTTTAATCATCTTAAAAATCTCAATTAGATCACCCCTTAATTTTCTATACACAAGGGAATAACAAGCCTAGTATAGGTGCAACACTTTTAAGTAATCTCGCTGCATATTGCCCTGTAGTATTTAAACATCTGCCAGGAGATTTTCAGAATGATAATCAATCATATTTGCAAATTGTTAGGAGCAGATCAAATAACATCATTCAGTGGGATTGGGGCTGGGGGTTGTGTAGCGAGATTTATTTTATACATTATTTGTAGCAAAATTGTAAATGTGATCTTTGTACTGAAATATTTTGCTGCAAATGGTAAACAGGAAATTCCACCCCCCCACCCCCGACCAAAACTATTATAGTATCCTCCATGTTTGCTATAATCCTCATCAAAAGAAGCTAAAAAATAGTCTGCTATTTTTCTTTGAAAGATGGATCCCAGCCTCAGAGAATTTCCAGTGAGGAGTAAGAAAGACTTGCATTTATAAAGCGCTTTTCATGACCTCAGGTCATTCCAAAGCACTTTACAACCAATGAAATACTTTCGAATTGAGGTGAGATATGTCATGAGTCTCTTTGTGTTATCTTAAGAAACACAATGAGGTAGGTGGATTCCAGTTCCGTGAAGATCTCTAGAAATGTTATCAACAGCTAAACTAGTATATACAATCCGGAGCAAACTATATACAGAACCTTTGTCCAGGGTGTTACAGAGCAGAGTGACCGTGGCTTCTAGTCACATGACTACATCCTGGTACTTAGCTCATTATCATTCCGAGTTCTTAAAGGGGCATCACTCTTAAAGCGATCATACAAGAAGATACATGGAAGCTAATTTGTGCACAGCAAGCTCCCACAAGCAAATATGTGATAATGACCAGATAAGCTGTTTTTAGTAATGCTGGTTGAGGGATAAATATTGTCTTGGATAGCAGGGAGAACTTCCTTGCTCTTCCAAATAGTCCACCTAAGAGGGCAGACAGGGCCTCAGTTTAACGTCCCAACCAAAGGATGGCACCTTTGAAACAGTGAATCAATCCCAGAATAAATTTCATGCATGTCACCCACTGAGTTTACAAAAAGACCATTTTCCTATGAGTGTGGCTGGTTTTGTCTGATATAGATTAGGTTGCCATACATGCATTTAGTAATGTACAGTATTATCTATGCTAAAGTTGTGTGAAATCTAATTTTTACTAAGCATATGAATGGTTTAGTCTCTATCAGTTAACTTGCTTCAGACAAATTGGGCGATGTATGCATGCCCAATGGTGATGATGTCAACCACACTCAGCACCAGTGAGCTCTTGAACAACATCACGGCACTGCTGTGGGGAGGTCCTGACCCAGTGAGTGGGAAAGTCAGGGAGAAACTGTCACTGGGCTGCTCTTGTACACTTTCTTGTGGCAGGCTTGGCTCAAAGGTTCGCTGAGTTCACACCCAATTGGGCAGAGGCAACACAATCAAAAGTGCAGAGGTCAAATACAAACCTGAGGTTACCGATAGTGAAAAGCACAGAGTTAATTTACATCTCCTCTCCTCCCCTGTTGGTATTTTTAAGGTTAGATCATAAGAAATAGGAGCAGGAGTAGGCCATTTAGCCCCTCGAGCCAGCACTGCCATTCAATAAGATTTATAACAAGTAAGTACTTGAGATTGACCTACAGTTATAGATCCATAGACTAGGGTTGGCAACCCTCCAGGAATGACCTTTCATGACCTCAGGCCATCCCAAAGTATTCACTCCTGGGAGAAAAATCATAGGAACAGTGTAATTTGTGTTTTTCTTTTCATTTTCTTTGAATGCTTGTGGTTATTAGTTATAAAAATATCAGATAAGGGGGAAAATGGACTGTTTGGCAGTTAAGAATCATCCAATTGGGTACTGAGTCCATTTGCATTCCGACTGGTGTGGGGCGGCGTCTCTAGTTTGGGCATGTCAGGTGACGATGGCGGGAGTGTGGGGGCGTGTCAATTGGAGGCCCCAACCAGAGTTGGCAACACTACAAAAGACAGACTATCTCATTCCACTCAAACCTTGCCATCAGCATCAATGATTGTGATGGGCTCTCCACATCCACTCCAGAGTAGTGGAGGAATATAAGGCACCACTTAAGTGGCCTGTTCACAATGGAGATCTACAAAATTAGTTAATTATTGTCAAGAGCTGTGAGACATGCAATGGACAGTACTTAATCATAATAGCTCTACCATCTGGAAGGACAAGGGCAGCAAGAACATGGGAACACCACCACCTCCAAGTCACACACCATCCTGACTTGGAAATATATCGCCATTCCTTCATCACCTCTGGGTCAAAATCCCTCTCTAACAGCACTGTGTGTGTACCTTCACCACATGGACTGCAGCAATTCAGGAAAGTGGCTTACACAACCTTCTCAAGGGCAATTAGGAATGGGCAATAAATGCTGCCCTGCTAATGATGCCCACATCCCATGAACAAATAAAACAAAAATACTGCTTAATCTCAACTACTCCCTTAAAATTACCTCACCACCCGTGACTACATTACAACAGTGACTAGACTCAAAAATATTTCATTGGCTGTAAAGCACTTTGGGATGGCCTGAGGTCATGAAAGGGGCTATATAAATGCAAGTTCTTTCTCTATTTCTTCGTTGGAAACCTTGCACTGTTAAGTAGCCAGGGCACAGCTCTGCACTGCAATCCCATTGCTTTGTGTCATCAATCTCGCGATGTCATTGTCAATGTTGTAGAGAGGGACTGTGAGCCCCCGGGATGGAGGATCGAGAGGAAAAGTCCGCGCTGGGCTACTCTTGCACGTTCCAAGAGGCTGCTTTGGAGATGCATAAATTGGGGCCCAAGAAGTGGGGCATATCTGTGTGCCCTCCCCACCACCCCCCCCCCCCACCCCACCACAGACCCCCGCCTTTACTCCATGGTGGTGCCCTGGAGCAAAGAGGAGCAACTTGACTTTGATTATGCTTTAATTGTCAATAATTGACTGATACAGCACAGAGGCGGCCATTCGGCCCATCATACCTGTACTAGAAGCATGCAGAGATTGTTCAGAAGATTGGATAGTTTCCATGAGATGAAGCCACAATCAGATTGTAGGATCTTTTTGTTCTGCAGAAGGAAGTATTGGATCAGTGCTCCCATCCTTAGCTCAGAATGGCACCTCTGCAGATAGATTTGTTTAATCTTCAAATAGTCATAATCAAAAGCTCTTCAGTAATCTGACTATAACTTGCAGTGCCAGATCTCACAGCCTGCGTGGAGTCCATGGAAGCGATGTGTAGCACATAGTGGTTACCCAGTAATAAACTGTTAATCACTATATGAGTTTGAATGTTTGTGCACAGTTGTTTTCATATAACATGCGTTATTACTAAGGGAATAACAGCGAAAACATATATTTATACAACTCTTTTAATGTAGTAAAACGTCCTGAGCTGCTTCACATTATCACACTAAATGTGGCACCAAGCTACATAAGAAGACATTGGTCAAAGTGTTAGATTTTAAGGAGGGTCTTAAATGAGAAGAGAGAGGCAGAGAGGTTTAGGGAGGGCATTCCGGAGCTTAGGGACTTGGCAGCTGAAGGCACGGCTGCCAATGTTGGAGCAATTAAAATTGGTTTTGCACAAGAGCCCTGAATTGGGGGAGTGCAGCGATCTCAGAGGTTGTAGGACTGGAGGAGATTACAAAGGTAGGGAAGTGGGTGCGGTCATGGAG
This sequence comes from Heterodontus francisci, assembly GCF_036365525.1. NCBI lineage: Eukaryota > Metazoa > Chordata > Chondrichthyes > Heterodontiformes > Heterodontidae > Heterodontus > Heterodontus francisci. The sequence goes on along the minus strand of NC_090374.1, from coordinate 179,077,742 downwards.
GGATTTGAAAACAAGGATGAGAATTTTAAATTCAAGGTGTTGCCAGAGTGATTGTTGTTGTATGATCGCCTTAAGAGTGATGCCCCTTTAAGATCTCAGTATGCTAATAAGCTAAGTGCCAGGATGTATTCATGTGACTACAAGCCACATGCTGTCTGCAACTGTAACATCCAGTCGAAGGTTCTGTAAATAATTTGCTCTGTGCTTTATATACTAGTTTAGCTGTTAATAAACCTGTTAGAGATCTTCAATGAACTGGACTCCACGCAACCCATTATGTTGCATTAGACAACATAAAGTACACATTACAATTGTTAGCTGGCAAAATGGCTGCCGACAATCCCCAACAAGATGTCACGAACTATCCTGGATGGTACGGTCACACTTGCCAGGCAATGATTGGGGTCAATGGTGTTCACAGTGTTTCGGTCAGCAGAGGGAGTGATTCAGAGTGAGGTCAACGGGGCATCTAGGACCTTGGTGAATGATTGGACCAACAGTGTATCTCCTTAACCAATGAGGATTGAGGATTGAGAAAGAAGCAGAGGAATGACGGAGAATGAGGGTGAATTGGAGACAAATCAGGTACAGAAAGAGAAATAGAAAGGGAAAGAAAGATTGGTTTAAGAGAGAGAGAAATAAAAGAGACAGAAAGGAAAGGTAATAATAAAATATAAGAAAAATACATTTCAAAAACCTCCAAGAGCAAATTGCTACCTGCAGAAATGAGACCTCACAATTTCAATTGTTCCCTTTCTGCACCAGAGAGGTTGAGTTGCATTGCACGAACATAAATCTCCTCATTAAACGAGTCCTCATACTGTTAAGTACCACCCTTAACCTTCTGCGGCAAGTTTAATTGGCAATTAATGTGCAATTGCAGCAATCTCTTGAAGCTCACAGGGAGCAGTGCGTACATGAGCCTCAAGGTGGATAGTTTGTCTGACAACTAGAGACATCGTTAAACTCACTGTGAACCTCATTGTCATTCTACTTTTGAAATTTCGCTGTGTTTCCTAAGCATCGGAGAGCCTGGCAGCATCTTCCAGGAGGTGAGTGCCTTCACACTTACCCCCCCGGAACCAGATACCACCTGAGGAGCCCCCACAATTGGCCTTCTTCCCCTCAATGACTTTCCCCCGAGGCATCTGACATCCAACCCACCCCCACCAGCTAGGTCCCTATCCCCCACCCCCTTCCCCACCATAAGGTCTTTGATTCTCCCCACCATGAGACCTCTAACCCTCTTCCCCTCGGGAACCAGACCCCACCCCGGAATTAATCTCTCCCCAATTGACACCCTCCCCACCCCGTTCCCGGTGTGGATTTACCTGCTGTTGTGGCCTGCACTGACCAACTTTCCACCCAACTGAAAGCTCAGCTGTCAATCAGACTGGGCCTCCAGGAGGGGGAAATCAATCCATGACATTACAGACATACAGTGGCGTTAAAATTCCAGCGTGGGGGGGAATCCCGAAATGCCGGGTCGCTTCAACTTTCTGACTGACCCGCTGCATGTGTAATAAACCTGCCCTGCATGTGTCAGTGAGGACTCTTCAGTCTGATGGCTTGAGGAGAAACATAGTTGCTTACCCTGATCACACAGGCCCCAGATACCCTGCAGAGGGAGCAACACTGAAAAGGTTCTCAATGACCGTAAGTTGGTGCAAAGAAAAGTTTGTGAACAGCTGTCAAAAAAATGAACAGTGAGCGCTGCTCCTCCCCAAAATCTGGGCAGTTGAGAATTGCTTTCTAAAGTACATGTTTTTCCTGCTATTTGGATATCTGAGACTCTTACTCTAATGGTTATCTGTCTTTTACTATGTGCAGAAACCTTCTCCCAGCCTCCTGGAGGATGATACTGAACTGAAGAAGGAAAAAAGCAGCAAAAGGACTGACGCACCAAATCCCGTTCATTTGTCTCCTGGACGAGAGAGAAGGATGGAGACAGACGGCCAGCCCCACGGTACAAAGAATGTTAGTGCAGTGGTGCCAAAGGTCCCAGCCTTGGAGCCTACTGCAGTGGACAGTCAGCTGAATCACTTTGTTGGTAAAGGCCACAATGGGTTCCAGAGCAGGCATGAATCACTGGACAGCGATGTTGCAAAGGAGATCAGGTACCTTGATGAGGTTTTGGAAGCCAACTGCTGTGATTCCATTGTGGAGAATGGATCGAATGTACCAGTTTCTCCTGAGCCAACTGCAATTATAGTGGCTGAGCAAAGTCCACCTATTTCCATGACGTCGGACGCTCCAGTCTCACCAGGCAATTCCGTCATAACTGTCATGAGAAAAGAGCCACCTCTTGTAGAGCAGCAGGCCACTGGCGAAGTGAAGAAAGATGAGATTAAGTTGAATGGCCATTCTCCAGGTACCAGCATGGCGGAACCTCTTCCCGAATGGAACAATGTGGTAAAAGAGCAGCAGCAAGGGACAAATTCCAGAAGATCCTCCAAGGACGGCGAGACAACCATCACCCCTCTGAAGAAAGAAGCCAAATTTGAGCTCCGAGCCTATCACGAGGACAGAAAACCCTCCAAGCTTTTTGTGGACGACGATAAAAATGAAGCCTACAAGATTAAGAAAACTAGAGCATCCGATGAAATAGCAGAACTTGAAAGAGCGAGACTGGAAGTCATTAAAAGCCAGGTAGTAAAGAAGAATCCTAGCATTGCAGAGAAATGGAAGCCACCACAAGAGAAGTCTATTGAGGAGCAGTTGGACCCAGATAAGCTAGAATCACACAAGAAATATGCAGAAAGAAAGCAGAAGAAACAGGGTGGAGGTCTTTCCCCAGTTTCGCCAAAGCAGAAAGCCCATGTTTGTGTAACACCAGAGCCCGTCATAGTAAACAGAGAAGATGTTGTCACGGAACAAATAGACTTTTCCGCAGCTAGAAAGCAGTTCTTAAAGATGGAGAACAGATGTGAAACCAGTGGTCAGCACAGCCAGAAGCGGCTGGTGACTACCAAAGGGGTTTCTGTAAGGCCGGTATTAAGGATGGCAGAGACATCCAAAAAGGAAAATAATGTGGCTTTGGTAACAGTGACTGAGCCAACTGCAGTTCAAGGGCAGACGGTGCATATTGGGGCCAGTGAAGTGTCTGTTGTTAAAGCTTCCAAAATCAGCTTTGTACCTGAAGAAGAGCAAGATGCTGAAATCGAGGTGACACCACCATCATCACAAGCTGTGCAGCAAAGAGAGGTATTGGACATGGGGCAACCTCTACAAGCATCTCCTGACCAATTTATCAGTGACAGTATGAAACACGAGACGGTCAGCAAGGTCTACGTGGATGATGAAGGGTTTACCCGGGTCAGGGCGGTTTTGACAGTGCTAAATGAAGATGGCGACAGTGACATGTCAGACCAGTATTTTAAATGTGTCAGTCTTCCTACCACTACAGAAGAACTGGATTCTGGCTTGGATGAGTTGTCCCTTCGATCCCAAGACACCACAGTGATGGAAACTCTTTCCAACGACTTCAGCATTGATAATGTGAGCGATAGCGGTGCATCAAATGAGACCATGAATGTTTCCCTAGACTATTCATTGGGTGGATCTCAAGAGCTCTCCCAGCCACATACACCCCAAGCATTAACACCTGTTGACAGAGAAAGAGATGAAAGCTGTTACAAGAGAGAAGGAATCTTGTCCTCGCTCAGTGATGATGAATTGTACAAGCAAACATATACGCAGCTGGCAGATACAGAACAACAGCTGCAGTACCAAGCAGAAATGTTGGTGCAGAATGCAATTCAACTTGCGCTTGCACAGCAGACCCATACAGGCACTGGGACAGGCGAAGGTTGTCAAACTGCGTCACAGCAGCAAACAGCATTGGGCAGTGAGCGAGCTGGCATCGATCCTGCTCCTCTGTCTAAATCACGGACTGTAGCGTCAGAGCCATCACAAGCACCACTGCCTTCAACACAGGAACAGAGATCCCCCGTGCCAAAGGGTTCCGCAGATGTGGGGATGGAGCATAGCAAGGGAGAATGCTTCCAGTTTCCTGCGGTGGCTGCTAAACAATGCAGCACTGCAGACGTGAGCCGTGCTGGGTCACCTCCTTCCTTGTACAAGCCAGAATTCAGCCCATTCAGTGACAGTGCCAACTATCTGGAACCAACGGACTATACCCAAAACAATGTCTTTGTCAGCCACTCGCAGGAGCCAGAGGTCATTGCCCAAGCCGGGCCGTTTAAGCTGCGCTCGCACAAACAGAAAACCCTGTCGATGATTGAACAGGATATAAGAGCAGCACAAGATCGAGAAGAAGAACTCCGGCGCCAGAGAGAGGTCCTGAGGACTGTGCAAAAACCCACCAAAGTCAACCGACCTCTGCTATCAACACAATCCTACTCTTCCAGAACAACTGTCCCTGGTAAGATCCTGCAACCCTTTGCTGATTTACACTCCAACGTCGGGGGAGGTAGGCTGAGATGTTTAGCGTGCACTACATCCTGGACTCAAATTCATGAGCCTAACTGTTGAGGGGAAAGTTATGTGTGGGTTTGAGAAGGGAAATCATTTCAACTTTCTTTCAAAGAATATAAACAACAGAATTTGCAGAGCCATGAGAGAAGTACAGGGGAAGTGGGACTAACTGGCTTTTTCAAAGAGCTGGCACAGGCATGATGGGCTGAATGGCCTCCTTCTCTGATTCAGTGAATTACATAGAATGTACAGTACAAAAACAGGCTATCATCCCAACTGTTCTATATTGGTATTTATGCACCCCTCGAGCCTCCTCCCACCCCTCTTCATCTCATCTATCAGCCTATCCTTCTATTCCTTTCTCCCTCATCTGTTTATCTAGCTTCCCCTTAAATGTATCTCTGCTATTCACCTCAACTACTCCATGTGGTAGTGAGTTCCACATTCTTACCACTCTCTGGGTAAAGAAGTTTCTCCTATTGGATTTATTAGTGACTATTTTATATTTATGACTTCCCCTCACAAGTGGAAATATCTTCTCTGCATCTGCTGTATCAAACCATGTCATAGTTTTAAAGAGCTCTATCATGTCACCCCTCAGCCTTCCCTTTTCTAGAGATAAGCAAGAAAATTCAATAGAAAAATACAGGCCCAGGCTATTAGACATAAGATTGCATGGCCTTGTTCGAGCTAGCTTACCAGCTGAACTACTTTGGGATACAGGCTGAGTCCAAGCCTGGAAACCTCTAAGGACCATCATTTTTAAAGAGGTGCCCTTTGACAGAGAGCTGTGGAGACAGTTGCATGTGTCTTCCGGGGAAGGGGACAGGGGATGCTGAGCTTTCCAGCTTCTTTGGTTGAGATGGCAGGAGGTCCCCCAGACGTACCCGAGAACACTGAAGGCATTTAAATCGTGGAATCTGACCCCATGAACTTTGGTGGGGTCAGTACCAGATGGCCAAGGCTGACAAATCACACATGAGCCACCTTGTGGTATTTCAGGGCCATGTGTCAGCGAAAGGCCTGCTACCCGACCCAAACCCGGCGGGACCCGACGACATGTGTCGAGTTCGGGTCGGGTCAGGTTGCACTTCCGGGTCCAGCATTCGGGCTCGTGTCGGGCACGGTCGGACACGCTCTACCACAGGTAAGTGGCTCCACTGTTAATGTAATTTTTGGTTGGTTTTGTTACAGTTATTTTAAGCTTGTGCAGATCAGCAACAAAGTGAAAATCGGAAGGTAAGTTAACTGATGGTCGGGTTGGGTCAGGTCAGGTGCGGGTAAAAAATGGAAGGACTCGGACCGGGTCGGGCTCGGGCCGGATGTGGTTCTGTTGGGCTCATGTCGGGTATTTTTTTGCAGACCCGAGCAGGCCTTTAGTGTCAGCCTGTATTCCATACAGAATCAGTGAATGATACAGCACTGAAGGAGTCCATTCAGCCCATCATGCCTGTGCTGGTCCTTTGAAAGAGCTGTCCAATTAGATCCACTGTCCTCTGCTCTTTCCAAAGACCCTACAAATTTCTCCCTTTCAAATTTATATCCAGTCCCCTTTTAAAAGTTACTATTGAATCTGCCTCCAAATTCCTTTCAGACAGCGCATTCCAGAAAATAACAAGGCATTGCATTAAAAAATTTCTCCTCACCTCCCCTCTGGTTCTTTTGCCAATTAGTTTAAATATGTATCCTCTGGATACTGATCCTCCTACACTGGAAACAGTTACTTCCCGGTTACCATATCAAAACCCCTTCATTTTGAACACCATTTGTGTTAAATCACATCAACTGTTGCAGCCGTACTGAAAATAATCTGATCCATGTCTTAAAATAAGTCAAGAATCCTGGTCGCAGATCATTACCCATGTCACAGTTCTGGTAACACAACGGCATAATGCAAAGGATGGCAGTGAGGAAAGAGTATTTTCCACATCTTGTCCACTCTCTTTGGTTACAGTTTTACTGTGTCAGTTGTAGCTCACTGGGGCACACTCTTGCCTTTAAGCCAAAGATAGTGGGTTCAAGTCCCACTCCAGAAGTTAGGCAGATGTGCCAGTGCAGTGCTGAGGGAGTGCTGCATTGTTGGAGGTACAGTCTTCTGGCCCCTCGAGCCTGTCTAGCCATTCAGTGAAGATCATGGCTGATATGGTCACCTGTCCTAATAATCTCCTTATTTGGCTCAGTATCAATTTTTTTTTGATATCGCTCCTGTGAAGCATCTTGGGAGGTTTTACTATGTGAAAGGTGGGATAGAAATGCAAGTTGTTGTGGTTTTGACATTTTCAATTGAGGCTCAGCCTCTACAGCTTTTAGGTGGAAGAGAGTTCCGGATTTCCAGTACCATTTGTGTGAAGTGTTTCCTGACATCACTCCTGAATGACCCAGCTTTAATTTTAAGGTTACGCCCACTTGTTCTGAAGTCACCCCCACCCCCAACAGAGGAAATAGTTTCTCCCTATCTACCCATTCAACTCCTTTAATAACACCTCAATTAGTTTACCCCTTAATCATCTATATGCCAGGGAATACAGGCCTGGCCTATTTTCTATATGGAAATGCCACTGATATTTGGATCGAAGTATAGCCTGTATAAAATAGAGTGGCTGTTTAAGCCTAGTCTATGCAACCAGACCTCACAATTTAACCCTTTTAGCTCTGGTATCATTCTGGTGCATCTGTGCTGCACCTCCTGCAAAGCCAATACATCCTTCCTGAGATGACCAGGGTCACTCTGGGTACAACTGTAAACTTGACTTTTGTTTTGCTTTGCTCAGTCTGCAGCTTTATCCCATCAATCATGTTCGAGCAGTTGAGTTTAGTGTTTGCCAGACAAGGCTTGCGTGTTAACTGTGACATTATCCTTCCCTTTCTTGGCACCCGTACAGTCCTGCTCTGAGGCCACTGTCGCAGTGCCAGGATGAAGTCACCAGCAGTAAATGTCTGTTTTCTGTTAAAATGTCACCATTTCTTTTTCCCAGTCCCACACAGGAAATAAAATATCAGGAGGTCACAGTCTTGCAAAATGAAATCCTCCCTTCACTTCTGAAAGGATGAATGACCAGGGTCATTGGTTTGTGCTACTAACTGAACAACCCTTCCAGCAATGATGGAGCTTCACTTGGGCTCTGTACCTTGATGTTACAAGAGAGTGCAGACTGTCTTGCAGTGTATTATATCATACATATTATAATATATTATATTATATATATTATTACTTTATATTGTATGTGCACTAAAAGTGAAACTCTCAGCCTTATAATAGTTCTGTTCTCGGCCAACTGGGTGGGAGTTGACTTCTTTTATTTGTTCCATGGGATGTGGGCATCGCTGGCAAGGCCAGCATTTGTTGCCCATCCCTAATTGCCCTTGAGACGGGCAACTGAGAAGGTGAGCCACCTTCTTGAACTGCTGCAGTCCATTTGGGGTAGGTAAATGCAGGACATCACTGCAGGAGTTCCTCAGGGTAGGGTCCTGGGACAAACTGTCTTCAGCTGCTTCATCAATGATGTACCCTCCATCATAAGGTCAGAAGTGGGGATGTTCACTGATGATTGCACAATGTCAGAACCATTCACAACTCCTCAGATACTGAAGCAGTCCGTGCAGAAATGCAGCAAGACCTGGACAACATTCAGGCTTGGACTGATAAGTGGCAAGTAACATTCGTGCCAGGCAATGACCATCTCCAACAAGAGAGAATCTAACCATCTCCCCTTGACATTCAATGGCATTACCATCACTGATATTCCCCCGCTATCAACATCCTCTGGGTTACCATTGACCAGAAACTGAACTGGACCAGCATATAAATACCGTGGCAACAAGAGCAGGTAAGAGGGTAGGAATTCTGTGGTGAGTAACTCACCTCCTGACTCCCCAAAGCCTGTCCACCATCTACAAGGCACAAGTCAGGAGTGTGATGGAATACTTTCCACTTGCCTGGATGACTGCGGCTCCAACAATACTCAAGAGGCTCGACACCATCCAGGACAAAGCAGCCCACTTGATTGGCACCCCATACACAAACATCCACTCCCTCCACCACCGAAACACAGTGGCAACAGTGTGTACCATCTACAAGATGCACTGCAGCAACGCACCACGGCTCCTTAGACGGCACCTTCCAAACCCGCGACCTCTACTAACTAGAAGGACAAGGGCAGCAGATGCATAGGAACACCACCACCTGCAAGTTCCCCTCCAAGCCACACACCATCCTGACTTGGAACTATATCGCCATTCCTTCACTGTCACTGGATCAAAATCTTGGAACTCCCTCCCGAACAGCACTGTGGGTGTACCTACCCCATATGGACCACAGTGGTTCAAGAAGGCAGCTCACCACAACCTTCTCAAGGGCAATCAGGGACGGGCAATAAATGCTGGCCTGGCCAACAACGCCCACATCCCATGAATGAATAAAAAAAAATTAATATTAATAACATGCATCAAACAATGATCTCACACATTGGCTGCCATCTCTGGGCTGTGTCACAGAAGGGAATGTGCAATGTAGGTTCAAATACTCTGTCAAAGTCCCTCTTATGTACAATATTTATTGGTCCTTTCACTGCATAAATAGCACACACAGTAGTGCTTAGAAGTATAATCGAATACTTTTAGCAGCCACTGTTTGGGGGTTATACAGCAAGCACCTATGTTGTCTTCTTCTTTGGCCTCCTTATCTCGAGAGACAATGGATACGCGCCTGGAGGTGGTCAGTGGTTTGTGAAGCAGCGCCTGGAGTGGCTATAAAGGCCAATTCTAGAGTGACAGGCTCTTCCACAGGTGCTGCAGATAAATTTGTTTGTCGGGGCTGTTACACAGTTGGCTCTCCCCTTGCGCCTCTGTCTTTTTTCCTGCCAACTACTAAGTCTCTTCGACTCTCCACATTTTAGCCCCGTCTTTATGGCTGCCCGCCAGCTCTGGCGAAAGCTGGCAACTGACTCCCACGACTTGTGATCAACATCACAGGATTTCATGTCGCGTTTGCAGACGTCTTTAAAGCGGAGACATGGACGGCCGGTGGGTCTGATACCAGTGGCGAGCTCGTTGTACAATGTGTCTTTGGGGATCCTGCCATCTTCTATGCGGCTCACATGGCCAAGCCATCTCAAGCGCCGCTGACTCAGTAGTGTGTACAAGCTGGGGGTGTTGGCCGCCTCAAGGACTTCTGTGTTGGAGATACGGTCCTGCCACCTGATGCCAAGTATTCTCCGGAGGCAGCGAAGATGGAATGAATTGAGACATCGCTCTTGGCTGACATACGTTGTCCAGGCCTCGCTGCCATAGAGCAAGGTACTGAGGACACAGGCCTGATACACTCGGACTTTTGTGTTCCGTGTCAGTGCGCCATTTTCCCACACTCTCTTGGCCAGTCTGAACATAGCAGTGGAAGCCTTTCCCATGCGCTTGTTGATTTCTGGTGTAGAAGGGTGGGTTAGTAAATTTGCAGATGACACTAAGGTCAGTGGAGTCGTGGATAGTGCCGAAGGATGTTGTAGGGTACAGAGGGACATAGATAGGCTGCAGAGCTGGGCTGAGAGATGGCAAATGGAGTTTAATGCGGAAAAGTGCGAGGTGATTCACTTTGGAAGGAGTAACAGGAATGCAGAGTACTGGGCTATTGGGAAGATTGTTGGTAGTGTAGATGAACAGAGAGATCTTGGTGTCCAGTTGCATACATCCCTGAAGGTTGCTACCCAGGTTAATAGGGCTGTTAAGAAGGCATATGGTGTGTTAGCTTTTATTAGTAGGGGGATCGAGTTTCGGAGCCACGAGGTCATGCTGCAGCTGTACAAAACTCTGGTGAGACCGCACCTGGAGTATTGCGTGCAGTTCTGGTCACCGCATTATAGGAAGGATGTGGAAGCTATGGAAAGGGTGCAGAGGAGATTTACTAGGATGTTGCCTAGTATGGAGGGAAGGTCTTACGAGGAAAGGCTGAGGGACTTGAGGTTGTTTTCGTTGGAGAGAAGGAGGAGGAGAGGTGACTTAATAGAGACATATAAGATAATCAGAGGGTTAGATAGGGTGGATAGTGAGCGTCTTTTTCCTCGGATGGTGATGGCAAACACGAGGGGACATAGCTTCAAGTTGAGGGGTGATAGATATAGGACAGATGTGAGAGGTAGTTTCTTTACTCAGAGAGTAGTAAGGGCGTGGAACGCCCTGCCTGCAGCAGTTGTAGATTCGCCAACTTTAAGGGCATTTAAGTGGCCATTGGATAGACATATGGATGAAAATGGAATAGTGTAGGTCAGATGGTTTCACAGGTCGGCGCAACATCGAGGGCCGAAGGGCCTGTACTGCGCTGTAATATTCTAATTCTAATTCTAATCTAGAGACAGGTTACTGGTGATAGTTGAGCCTAGGTAGGTGAACTCTTGAACCACTTCCAGAGCGTGGTCGCCAATATTGATGGATGGAGCATTTCTGACATCCTGCCCCATGATGTTCGTTTTCTTGAGGCTGATGGTTAGGCCAAATTCATTGCAGGCAGCCGCAAACCTGTCCATGAGACTCTGCAGGCACTCTTCAGTGTGAGAGGTTAAAGCAGCATTGTCAGCAAAGAGGAGTTCCCTGATGAGGACTTTCCGTACTTTGGACTTCGCTCTTAGACGGGCAAGGTTGAACAACCTGCCCCCTGATCTTGTGTGGAGGAAAATTCCTTCTTCAGAGGACTTGAACGCATGTGAAAGCAGCAGGGAGAAGAAAATCCCAAAAAGTGTGGATGCGGGAACACAGCCCTGTTTCACGCCACTCAGGATAGGAAAGGGCTCTGATGAGGAGCCACCATGTTGAATTGTGCCTTTCATATTGTCATGGAATGAGGTGATGATACTGAGTAGCTTTGGTGGACATCCAATCTTTTCTAGTAGTCTGAAGAGACCACGTCTGCTGACGAGGTCAAAGGCTTTGGTGAGATCAATGAAAGCAATGTAGAGGAGCATCTATTGTTCACGGCATTTCTCCTGTATCTGACGAAGGGAGAACAGCATGTCAATAGTCGATCTCTCTGCACGAAAGCCACACTGTGCTTCAGGGTAGACGCGCTCGGCCAGCTTCTGGAGCCTGTTCAGAGCGACTCGAGCAAAGACTTTCCCCACTATGCTGAGCAGGGAGATTCCACGGTAGTTGTTGAAGTCACCGCGGTCACCATTGTTTTTATAGAGGGTTATGATATTGGCATTGTGCTATGTTGTATGCTATATGCTATTGTATCATCAACAAATATGGAGCTGTGTGCTATTTAAGAGTAACAGAAATAAAGCACAGTATTACAAAACTCTATTCATTCGGTGGAAATAGTGTAAATCTCTCAAGTACCATATCAAAGGATTTCAAAATTTGTTGATGAAACCAAACTTGGAGGTGTGACAAACAGTAAGGATGATACCAATTGACTGCAACAAGACATAGATAGGCTAGCAGAATGGGCAGACAAGTGACAGATGGAATTTAATACAGAGAAGTGTGAGGTGATGCATTTTGGCAGAAAAGATAGGGTGAGACAATATAGACTTAATGCCACAGTTCTAAAGAGTGTGCAGGAACAGAGGGACCTAGGGGTTCAGTGCATAGATCTTTGAAGGTGGCAGGACATATTGAGAGAATAGTTAACAAAGCATATGGGATCTTGGGCTTCATAAATAAAGATATTGAGTACAAAGCAGGGAAGTTATGCAGAGCCTTAATAAAGCTCTGGTTAGGCCACAGCTAGAGTATTGCATCCAGTTCTGGTCACCACACTTTAGGAAGGATGTTAGGGTACTTGAGAAGGTGCAGAGGAGATTTATCAGGATGAGGGATTTTAGCTACAAGGTTGGGTTGGAGAAACTGGGGCAAAAGAGGCTGAGGGGAGATTTGACAGAGATGTACAAGATTATGGCAGGTTTAGATAAGGTAGACAAAGAAAAGCTGTTCCCCTGAAATGATAGTACACGGACTAGGGAACACAGATTGAAGGTTTTGGACCAAGAGAGGAAGGGGGCATGTCAGGAAAAACTTTTGTACTCAGTGAGTGGTAATGACCTGGAACCCGCTGCCCACGAGGATGGTGGAAGCAGGGACTATCACTGACTTCAAAAGGAAATTGGACGGTGACTTGAGAGAAATAAACTTCAGAGAGCTACAGGGACAGAATGGGGGAATGGAAATGACTGGATTGCCCTGCAGAGAGCAGGCACAGACTCGATGAGCTGAATGGCCTCCTTCTGTGCCATTTTGACTCTATGAATTGCTAATATCCAGGACAATTGCAATGTATATAACACACTTTAGCACTGGTGAATATAGACGCTTGACTTTCTCCAAAGCTCAGTGCTGTTGATGCTGGTTCTTTACTGACATCTGGTGGCTGCCGTGAAAAGCTACTAACTACAAAAAATATTGAGATCCTGAGCCTCCAAAAGTCTCAAGTTGCCAACCAACCAACCAGCCTGGAACCTTCGCCAATCCAAAAATAAAATACTTGATCAATGTACAATAATTGTGCTTCAGTTCTTCAACATTAATGTTTGTGCTCATCAGCGCCATGCAACACGTGGAAGAATAAAAGGATTTACATTTACAAAATGCTTTTCCTAGGACATTCGAAACCACTTTACAGAGAATCAAGTATTTTTAAAGTTAAAACTGTGAGGAGCTTTGATAGGGTAAATAAAGAGAAACTGCCTTCACTGGTATGACGGTCAGTAACCAGAGGATACAGATTTAAGATCATTCACAAAAAGGCTGGGGGAGAGCTGAGGAGAACTGTTTTCACACAGTGAGTTGTTACGATCTGGAATGCGCTGCCTGAAAGGATGGTGGAAGCAGATTCAGTAGTAACTTTCAAAAGGGAATTAGATTAATACATGACAGGGGAAAAAATTGCAGGGCTATAGAGAAAGAACAGGGGAGTGGATCTAATTGAATTGCTCTTTCAACGGGCCGGCACAGCCACGATGGGCCAAATGGCCTCCTTCTGTGTTGTATCATTCCATGAAATATAGTTACTATTGTAATGTTGGTTTCTCCAATGTATCCTCTAGTAACCATCTATAGAATGACACTTTTTCCAAGCCCACCTTGCTGTGGGTGTTGTCAATGCCTGATGTACTTTTGAAGTGTAGTCACTGTTGTCAGGGGGACAGAGTGACATGAACGCAATGCAGGTGGATTGACTGTGTCCCGGGGACGCCCCCAGATCCTCTGAATCAGAAGGTCGTGGGTTCAAGTCCCATTCAAGATACTTAAGCACAAATCCGGGCTAACACTCCAGTGCAGTACTGAGGGAGTGTTGCACTGTCGGAGGTGCCATCCTTCAAAGGTACATAATTGGCTGAAAGTGTTTTGGGACATTCTGTGGTCGTGAAAGCTGCTACATTAATGCTAGTTCTTCTTATTTCTCCTTGATAAAACTATCTCATAAAATACGCACATCCTGACATGTAATTCTCAGTCTCTTAAAACCCTGTCATTTCTGATAACAGGTCTTCCCCGAACCATTGGCCAGGATTTTACCTTGGTCAAAGAAGTAGGTTTTAAGGAGCTTTTTAAAGGAGGAGAGAGCAAGATGAAGAGGCAGAGAGGTTTAAGGAGAGAATTCCAAAGCTTAGGGCCCAGGCAGCTGAATGCACGGCCACCAATGGTGGAGCGATGGAAATTGGGGCTCAACAAGAGGCCAGAATTGGAGAAGCACAGAGATCTCAAAGATTTGTAGGGCTGGAGGATGGTACAGAGAAAAGGATGGGCGAGGCCAGGAGTGAACAAGTGCACTTGAGTCATTCTCACATAACACATGGATGAAGGTTGGGAAATGTCACACTTGAATAGTTTTAACACATTTTGTCACAGCTCATAACAATGAACCGCACACTCTCAATGTTCAACTCCAAGGAATTGATCATTTAGGAATAAATGGTGTCTTAGGACAGAAATCCAAATGTGTTTAGTTACTTCATCCAGGCCAAAAGCAATGTTTTTTTATTAGTTTGATGCAATTCTGAAAAAGATCAAGTGCCTCTAAAAAAATTATTGGGCAAAAAGCTATTGTCTTGCAAAAGGTACGCAAATGGTGCAATAAAGTGAACGATTACCTTTTCTTTTTGCTTTCCTTCGTTTACTTCATTCATTTTCCTTCATCCAACAATAACGGAGAATAAAGTTGCTTTAAACTGTATTGAAAAGTATGCAGTGCACCAAATATAGTGTTGGCGGCAGCACTGACGCATCCCAATTGTCAATATGGCTGCTGAGTGGTGAAAATTCAGAATAAGCTGTTCCAGGAATAATTATGGATGAGAACAATTTAATGATGGGAGATCTTGTGCTTTTTTGGCGCTGAAATTGATGGCACTATCAGGTTTTAGTTTGTCACTGATTTCTTGAAGAGATGGATACTTCAGTAGCCTGTGTCTAAGATAAGTTGATGTGTGTTGTTCCAGAGCAGTGACCACTCCTTTTGGTGGTGAATTCCACATTCTCATCACACTCTGCTATTCAAGGTCTGGCTGCACTCCAAATTTCCTGTTCCTGGCATTCAGCTGCAAAGAGAAAGTGGGAACAAGACCTCAGCTGCTGATGCAAAGATTGTGCTAGGGAGGGAAGACAGTTTTGGTCTCCTTACTTAAGGAGGGATATACTTGCACTGGAAGCAGTTCAGAGAAGGCTCACGAGGTTGATTCCTGGGATGAAGGGATTGTCTTATGAGGAAAGGTTGAGCAAGTTGGGCCTATAATCATTGGAGTTTAGAAGTTTGAGAGGTGATCTTATTGAAACGTATAAGATTCTGAGGAGCTTGACAGGGTAGTTTTTTCACTCTTTCATGGCATATGGGCAACGCTGACAAGGTCAGCAATTTTGCACTTTCCTAATTGCCCTTGAGAAGGTTGTGGTGAACTGCCTTCCTGAACCACTACAGTCTATCTGGTGTAAGTACACCCACAGTGCTGTCAGGAAGGGAGTTCCAGGATTTTGATCCAGTGACTGTCAAGGAACGGCGATTATAGTTCCAAGTCAGGATGATGTGTGGCTTGGAGGGAAACTTGGATAGGGTGCTGATCAAGTGAACTGCTTTGTCCTGAATGGTGTCAAGCTTCTGGAGTGTTGTTGGAGCCACACTTATCCAGGCAATTAGAAAGTATTCCATCACACTCCTGGCGTGTGCCTTGTAGATGGTGGACAGGCTTTGGGGAGTCAGGAGATGGATTATTTGCCACAGAATTCCCAGCCTCTGACCTGCTCTTGTAGCCACAGTATTTATATGCTGGTCCAGTTCAGTTTCTGGTCAGTTGTAACACCAGGATATTGTCAGTGGGAGATTCAACATGGTAATGCCGTTGAATGTCAAGGGGAGATGGTTAGATTACTTTTGTTGGAGATGATCATTGCCTGGCACTTGTGTGGCGCAAATGTCACTTGCCACTTATCAGCCCAAGCCTGAATGTTGTCCAGGTCTCAGTGCATATCTACAAGGATTGCTTCAGTATCTGAGGAGTTGTGAATGGTACTGAACACTGTGCAATCATCAGCAAACATCCCCACTTCTGACCTTATGATGGAGGGAAGGTCATTGATGTGGCAGCTGAGGTTGGTTGGGCCTAAGACACTACGCTGAGAAGATATTTCTACCCTAGGGAGCTGTGGAGGCTGAGACATTTGAATATAATCAAGGCTGAGATAGACAGATTCTTGAACTATAGGGGAGTCAAGAGTTATGTGGAACAGGCAGGAAGATGGAGTTGAGGTGAAGATCAGATCAGCCATGATTTTATTGAATGGCGGAGCAGACCCAAGGGGCTGTATGGCCTACTTCTGCTCCTATTTCTTGTGTTCTTATGTTCTCTGGATTATTTCCAGGCCTCTCTCAGATCCTCCAGTCTGAGGAGCATCCTGGTGATACCCCCACTGCCAGCTTGTTCTGGCATCCCTGTATCAGGGCACCCTGGGGATGGATGTATAGGAAACTGTGGAACGCTTGGCCTCCACCTACTACGGGTAACACTAGCAGTGCCAACCCTCCAGGATTGCCCTGGAGTCTCCAGGACACTGTAGTGAGCACCACCCAGGAGAAAAATCGTCGGGGGCATTAAAAACTGTGTGTTCTTTTTCTCATTTTCTTTGAACACTTCTGAAGTTATTGGAGGTGGGAGTCGGCAAAGGAAAATGAC
Organism: Heterodontus francisci; assembly: GCF_036365525.1. NCBI lineage: Eukaryota > Metazoa > Chordata > Chondrichthyes > Heterodontiformes > Heterodontidae > Heterodontus > Heterodontus francisci. The sequence continues at coordinate 179,061,153 of NC_090374.1, read as the reverse complement.
TGGATGGGTAACCAAGGATCTGCTCACTTTCAAGTTGCCATGAGATGGGCGTGTCAGGCAACCAGTGATGGGAGTGTGCGGGCAGGGAGATGAGATCACATGACAAAGACCTTCAGAAATTCATCCAACCACAGTTGGTAACCCTATTGAACACCCATTTCGCAAAGCCCATGAAATCCTGGATACAGAGCAGGGCACTACACTGAGGTAAAGATGGTGGAAAACTGGGGGTTTTGGATCAGGGCATACACCCCACCTGATCTGAGCATTCCCCAGGTGCAGTGACGAGGAAAATCAGCTTAGTTCTGAAGAAAAATAGATTTTATTTTTAAAATTAGCATACACTGTTGAACAATGAATAGCATAGATACATTTAAGGGAAAGCTAGATAAGCACATGAGAGATAGAGAAATATAAGGATATGAGGAAAAAGGGTGGAAGGAGGCTCAAGTGGAGTATGAACCAGTTGGGCTGAATGGCCTGTTTCTGCGCTGTACATGTGATATATAATTCCATGTGAAGATTGCAAAGTATATAATGTGATAAGGATTACCATGGTTAATAAAATAGCAGATAATAAAGTAAGAAGGTCATCAAGAACAACACAACCTGGTGCTGGGGATAATGAAGAGCTGCCTTGCAAAGGGTCATGTTGGGGTTATCATAGTAGCTTGAAGTCTTAAAGGGAAAGGTCACTCTTTAATATGATTGCAACCCCCCAGGTGTAACGCATAATTTCAACTGACATCTCGGCTGAGTGCAACTGGGTGGCATCACAAGAATAGAGAATCGAACAAGTTGCACCTCATACATAGAGAAAGATTTTCATTTCTATAGTTCATTTCACATCCTCAGGACATCCCAAAGCACTTCACACCCAATGAAGTAACTCTGAGGTATAATTATTGTTGTAATTTAGGAAACCCAGCAGCCAATTTGCACACAGCAAGCTCCCACAACCAGATAATCTGTTTTAGTGATGCTGGTTGAGGAATCAATAGCCAGGAGACCAGGAATAACTCCCCTGTTTTTCTTTGAAATAGTACCCTGGGATCTTTTACATCCACCTGAGTGGGCAGACAGGGCCTTATTTTAAGCAACTCGTCTGAGGGACAGCACTTCTGATAGTGCAGCACTCCCTCAGTACTGTGCTGGGAGTGTCAAATTGAATTTTGTGTTCAAGTTGCTGGAGTGGGATTTGAACCCACAACCTTCTCTGTCTTAGAGGTAAGAGGGCTAACCACTGAGCCACAGCATCACTATCATCAATAGCCCTATCCCGGAAAATGCAATATTACCATAACTAGCATCAACAATTGTAAAAGCATATTTGCCTCTTTTGACATAGCTCACTTTGAAAAACAAACCGATATCTATAGTGTAACATCAGCCCTCCTGTACTTCCAACAGGAAAGCCATGCTCTAAGGGAGGGCAGGTCAGAGCTAGGGCTACAGAATATCTCTCATTCTCTGACCTGCACTCCCTTTGAGTACAGTGGCCTATTGGGAATGCGGCAGCACTGAATTTACTCTTGCAAATGCAGCTGTAACTAATGCAAAATATCACTGCCAATATTGACAGCACCTCAAGCACAATTTCTTCCTATTTACCATTTTTGGAAACTTCAACTTTCCACATTTCGATGATTATTGTTCTGATATTAGCAACATATCCCAACCCAGAATTTAGTGTAACCAAGGTGGTTTACAGTGTATGCTAAAAGCTCGCATCTTCATGCACCCACAGCTGTCCGATTTTAATGGGCTTTCACCTATTCATCGTTTCTACGTCTTGGCATCGGTTGCATGTTGATGAGGCATTAGTGGAATGCCTGGTATTATTAGTGAGCTTTTCTCGTTACAGGGAAAATTGAGAAATCCAGCCCAGTGTCATCCTCGACAGAAGGCCTAGTGCCTTCTCCACTGCCGGACCCCACGCCTACGGAACAGGAGACTTCTGTACAGGGTCGTTCTAGAGGTCTGATGGAGACGTTGCTGGAAGATTACGAGATACAGAAGGTTAAACGGCGAGAAAGGCGGGATGAGCCCAATGTAAGCAGCTGAGTTTTGTGCCAACAATGCTGAAAGTTAAAATGGTTATATGCTCCATTCAGTAAGCAAAATGGTGATATTTACCATGGCCCCCAGTGCCTTTGGAAGGATTGACAAGGTAGATGCTGAGAGGATGTTTCCCCTCATGGGGGACTCCAGAATTAGGGGACACAGTTTAAAAATAAGGGGTTGCCCATTTAAGATGGCGAGGAGGAGGAATTTCTTCACTGAGGGTCATGAATCTTTACCCCAGAGAGCAGTGGAGGCTGGGTCATTGAATATATTCTAGGCTGAATTAGATAGATTTTTGATCTACAAGGGAGTCGAGGATTATGGGAGTGTGGCGGGAAAGTGGAGTTAAGGCCACAACTAGATCAGCCATGATCTTATTGAATAGCAGAGCAGGCTGGAGGGGCCGAATGGCCTACTCCTGCTCCTATTTCTTACGATCTTATGATTAGCTCACCACCAAACCCCACCGACCCCCCACCCCTCAGCATTCACTAGAAAAGAGAAGACTTGAGAGTTGACCTGATGGAGGTCTTTAAAATGGAGTTTGATGGGGTAGAGAGGATGTTTTCACTTGCGGGTGAGTCCAAAACTAGGGATCATAAATATAAGACAGTCACTAATAAATCCAGTAAGGAATTCAGGAGAAACTTCTTTACCCAGAGAGTGGTGAGAATGTGGAACTCACTACCACACGGAGTAGTTGAGGTGAAAGCATTGATGCATTTAAGGGGAAGCTGGAGAAGTATTTGAGGGAGAAAGGAATAGAAGTTATGCTGATCGGGTGAGATGAAGTAGGATGGAAGGAGGCCCATGCAGAACATGGACCTGTTGGACTGAATGGCCTGATTCTGTCCTGTAAATCTAATATTTTATGTGGCGTGTTCCTAACACCTTTGACATGAGAGGAAGCTAACGCTAAGTCACAATGTTTCCTCAATCCATGTCTCCCTTACCAAAGGTGCTGGGCATATGTATTGTGCACACTGTTGGCAGCATCACAGTGAGTTATCTATGACTGAAATGGCAGACACAACTAGAAATAGGCAGTGGGTGGCTTTGTTTACACATTGAAACTTTAACCCTCAGGATGTTATATGAAATGGATATGTATGGCAATTCCACCACCACCTAGAGTTGCCAACCCTCCACGATCACCCTGGAGTCTCCAGGAATTGAGCATTAATCTTCAGGGTGCTGCTGTGAGCAAATCCAGCAGAAAATACATAGGGGCATTCAAAAAGTTTTTTTTTCATTTACATTGTTTATTGGTTAGAAAGATATTAGAGATGAAGAAGAAAGGTAGTTTGACCGGGCAGGGCAGTTGGAGGCCAGAGGTCATGTGACAAAGCCTCCAGGGATATGTCCAGCCACAGTTGGTAACCCTACCATCACCTGGGGTAAGACCTGTGCTCAGTACCTTGGATGAGGAAAAGGAAAAGTCAGCTCCTGGTGACTGTAAAGCGATTCCGGCTGTTTCTGTGAGTATGTGGGGCATGTGTAGAATCAGATCCAGTTGGGACGCCCCAAACCACCCCCTGCCCACATGGACTAATGGCCTGTTGACATTCATCATCGCAGTATCTAGACTGATGCAGGGAAGGCAACTTCCATCTTCGGTGCCCACAGCTTTTGAGTTTCCTGATCCAGGGCTGCGAAAGCCTGTGGTGCCCAGGGAACCATATTCTAGCATGGAGCAGCATCTTCAGGACAAGAGAAGGTTGAGGAGCAGGGAGAATGGGAGTCCTAGAGTTTAGTGACAGCACGGACTGAATGTCAAACCATTGCATTGACACAGGCAATTGTCAGCACTTTTCACTCAAGGCCCAAATTACATTCCTGTAAGTCCCATAAAGGACCGCAGTTAATGGCATCTAGGTTAGCATTCTGCATTCCTGTTTTAGAAGTGCTTCTGGAAGGGATGTGCTAACATTTCAGCGTATCTCATTGTCTATCTCCAGTGTGTGTCTCCTCAAACTGTACTGCATGATAAAGGTATTGCTTCACAATGGTACAAATATTGCTGTAGGCTTATCAAAATTTCATTCCTTCAGTTTCTCAACCAGTATTGCATGTTGAAAGTGAAACTAATGTATGTGTTAATAATGATGCAGTAACATTCTCCTACCCACATTCACATTTCCCCATATTCCTATAATTAACCCTCTCTGTAAACCGCAACCCCTCCACCATCTAAATCCCTTGATAGATAATCCTCCCTGCAAACCCTTCCCCAACACAAATTTTATAATCCTGTAAACACTTGCCCTTAAAAATAAACTCTGTTCTATGATCCTCCGTATGAATTTCTTTCTTGCCTTGAGTCTATAATTCAACTCAGTTTTGATAAATGTATTAACGCAGGAGTGGTTTCATAATATTTTCACATTTTTTTGTCACTAATAGATTCACTAACGATGCCTTTTCCTCTTTGTCAGTACAACAGTCTTGTATCGTCTAACATGATCACTTCAGAAGTGCTTGTTGTCAGCCACCTATGTCCAGCATGCATGGCTTGCACATTAACATATATTTTGACATACTTTCTGAGAGCAGAGGTGCAGTCTGTTAACTAATTGGATGATTCAAATCTTTGGGGCAGAATTTAATGTGCCTGCAACATAGAATAACTAGAGATAGAGAATGTACAGCACAGAAACAGGCCATTTGGACTAACTGGTTCATACCAGTGTTTATACTCCACACGAGATGCCTCCTACCTTACTTAATCCAACTCTATCAGCATATTCTTCTACTTTTTTCCCCCTCGTGTACTTATCTAGATTCCCCTTAAATGTATCTCTGCTGTGCACCTGGATCACTCCACGTGGTAGCGAACTCCACATTTCACCACTCTGGGTAAAAAAGTTTTGCCTGAACTGCTTGTTGGATATATTAGTGGCAGTCTTATATTTATGACCCCTAGTTTCGGTCTCATTCACAGGTTGAACTGTGTTCTTTTTGTCATAATCTTAAAAGCCTTTAATAGTCATCCCTCAGAATTATCTTTTCTAGAGAAAAAAGCCCCTGCCTGTTTAATGTTTCCTGACAGGTAGAAACTCTCAGTTCTGGTATCAAGCCACATAAGGGGATATTAAGGCAGGTGACCAAAAGCTTGGTCAAAGAGGTAGGTTTAAAGGAGTGTCTTAAAGGAGGAAAGAGAGAGGCGGAGAAGTTTAGGGAGGGAATTACAGAACCTAGACAGCTGAAGACACAGTCACCAATAGTGCACTGAAGGAAACTGGGGATGCACAAGAGGCCAGAGTCGGAAGAGTGTGGCAGTTACAGAGATAGGGAGGGACGAGGCCAATGAGGAATTTGATCACAAGGATAAGAATTTTAAAATCAATGGATTGCCAGATCGGGAGCCAAATGTATGTCAGCAAGGTGGGTGAATGGGACTTGTTGAGAGTTAGAATATGGGCAGTAGAGTTTTGGATGAGCTCATGTTTACAGAGGATTCTAGGTGGGAAGCCAGCCAAGAGAGCATTGGAATAGCCAAGTCTGGAGCTAACAATGGCATGGATGAAGGTTTCAGCAACAGATAGACTGATTGAAGCAAGAGCAGAAACAGACAATATTACGGAGCTGGAAGTAGGAGAATTTGGTAATGGAGAGGATATGGCATTGGATGCTCATCTCAGGGTCAAATGTGAATGGTCTGGTTCAGCCTCATGGAGGGGGAGGGAATTTAGGAATGGAGTTTGTGGTAGGGACTGAAGACAATGGCTTTGGTCTTCACAGCATTTAACTGGAGGAAGTTTCAGCTGATCCAACAGTAGATGTTGGGCAAGAAGTGTGACAAATCAGATTCAAACAAGATTCAGACAGAAGTTCCATCTACTTTGCCCCACCATCCTTTTTTTTAACCAGCCTGACTGAGAGAGTTTTTATATATGTATGCATTTATATGTCAGAAAGCAACTGTGTGCCTGTCAGAATAACACCTCTTCTCTGGTTCCTGGAGAGCGGTGTGTGTTTGGAGTTTTGTCTCTGCAATGGTCCTTGTAAAGATGTATGACAGGCAGCGTCCTAACAAGCTACCGTTTTTTTCTTCAGTGCTTCCTTATTAATTTAAGGTGCTGGATTTTCACAGCGCTCCTCCTTATAGAATCATAGAATGTTTACAGCACAGAAGGAGTCCATTCAGCCCTTCGTGTCTGTGATGGCTCTCTGAAGGAGCAATTCACCTAGTGCCACTCCTTGCCTTCTCCCTGTAGCCCTGCACATTCTTCCTTTTCAGATAACAATCCAATTCCCTCTTGAATGCCTCAATTGAATCTGCCTCCACCACACTCTCAGGCAGTGCATTCCCGATCCTAACCACTCACTGTGTGAAAATATTTTTCCTCATGTCGCCATTGCTTCTTTTGCCAATTACTTTAAACCTGTGCCCTCTGGTTCTCAATCTTTCCACCATAGGAACAGTTTTTCTCTGTCTACTTTGTCCAGACCCCTCATGATTTTGAATACCTCCATCAAATCCCCTTTCAACCTTCTCTTCTCCAAGGAAAACAGTCCCAAATTCACCAATCTATCGACATAACTGAAGTTTCTCATCCCTGGAACCATTCTCGTGAATCTTTTCTGCACCCTCTCTAACACCTTCACATCCTTCCTAAAGTGTGGTGCCCAGAACTGGATGCAGTACTCCAGTTGAGGCTGAACCAGTGTTTTATACAAGTTTAACAGGTTGCTTTTGTACTCTGTGCCGCTATTAATACAGCCCAGGATACTGTATGCTTTATTAACCACTCTCTTAACCTGTCCTGCCACCTTCAATGATTTATGTACATATACCCCAGGTCCCTCTGCTCCTGCAACCCCTTCAGAATTGTACCCTTTATTTTCAATTGCCTCTCCATGTTCTTCCTCCCAAAATGAATCACTTCACACTTCTCTGCATTAAATTTCATCTGCCATTTGTCCGCCCATTCCACCAACCTGGCTGTCGTTTTGAAGTTCTACACTACCTTCCTCACAGTTCAAAATACTTCCAAGTTTTACATTATTTGCAAATTTTGAAATTGCGCTGAGTACACCAAGGTCTAGGTTATTAATATATATCAGGAGGCCAAGGGGTCCTAACAACGAACCTTCCTCCAGTCTGAAAAACAACCATTAACCACTACTTTCTCTTCCCTGTCATTCAGTTAATTTTGTATCCATGTTGCTACTGTCCCTTTGGTTCCATGAGCACTAACTTTGCTCACAAGTCTGTTGTGTGGCACTTTATCAAATGCCTTTTGGAAGACCATGTACACTACATCAACAGCATTGCCCTCATCAACCCTCTCTGTTACCTCATCAAAAAACTTATTGAGATATGCAATGGTTACTCAAACTGTTTACAAGAGTTGCAGAAGACTGGCTAAATATGGTTCAAGCAACTATAATCAACAAATATTTTGGTGAAAATGAGCCATCTCTCAATTATGACCACAAGTAGAGATAACTTTATGTCACTGGAAAATGTTAAGTTAAATTATAATTAAAATGAAAAGCATTTTTCCACAAGGTACACTTTTCTAATATAAAGCACTGCTGTAATCTGATAGTTATTTTTCAATGGCAGAAGAGATTTATTAGTGTGGTACCAGGGAGGAGGGACTTAAGGTATGTGGAGAGACTGAAGAATCTGAGGTTGTTCTGCTTAGACCAGAGAAGGTTAAGGGGAGATTTAATAGAGGTGTTAAAAATTGAGGCACATTGAGAGAGTAGGTAGGAAGAAACTGTTTCCACTGGCAGGAGGGTCGATAACCAGAGGACGCAGATTTAAGGTTATTGGCAAAAGAACCAGAGAAGGAGATGGGGAGACTTTTTTTTAACCAACACATTGTTATGATCTGGAATGCACAACCTGAAAGGGTGCTGGAAGCAGATTCAGTTATAACTTTCAAAATGGATTTGGTTGAATACTTAAAGGGGAAAAAAATGCACGGTTATGGGGAAAGAGCAGGAGGAAGTGGGACTAATTGAATAGCTCTTTCGAAGAGCCAGCACAGGCACGATTGGCCGCATGGCCTCCATATGTGCTGTATGATTCTATGGTTACATAAAATGTACTGTTACATGAAGAGTTTACGGATTTCATTTTCCACTAGGTCCCTTCTAACTTGCCCACCTCATAATTCTCTCACATGGGCACAAGCTGTTGCAGCAATAAGAACAATGTTGATAAGGAAACCACCAGCAACACGAAAAATAAACCTCAATAAGAAGCAATAAAAAGGGAAATAATTGGGGTGGTGGTAGAGACCTTTAACATGTTTAAGGGTTTCCCAAGGCTGAAAGTACTGCAGTTTCACAGTTGTGGTCTATGCTGTTTTCTGAACCTTGTGTGTTTTTAATCTTGGAAACGTGCTTGCAACTATTTGTTTTTTGACTAAAGACAAAATAGTTCAACACTAAATTGCAAAATAAGATGAATAATTGAGAGAGGTATGGTAAAATGGTGGTCAATCCCTTCCATTAGGGTTGAACTATTCCTGGAGGCTTTGTCACATGATGTCTCACCGACAACTACCCCATCCAGTAAAAGCCTTTTTCTTCCCCCTATCTCCAATATTTTAAAAACTCACTTGCATTTATACAGCACTTTTCACATTTTCAGGACATCACAAAGCACTTTACAGCAAATGAAGTATTTTTTGAAGTGTACTCACTGTTATAGTGTAGGAAATGCAGCAGCCAATTTGCACACAGCAAGGTCCCACACACAGCATTGCGATAATGACCAGATAATCTGTTTTTGTGATGTTGATTGAGCGATAAGTATTGGCCGGGACACCAGGTAGAACTCCCCTGCCCTTTTTCAAAACAGTGCTGTTGGATCTTTTATTTCCACTTGAGCTTGATGTTTCATTCAAAAGACGGCACCTCCAACAGTGCAGCACTCCCTCAGTACTGCACTAGAGTGTCAGCCTAGATTGTTGTGCTCACAACCTTCAGACTCAGAGGCAAGAATGCTACCAACTGAGCCACAGCTGATACTGTAAATTAAGTGTTCAAAGATTTTTTAATGCCCCTATGATTTTTTTTTCTCCTGGGTTGCTTGAAGCTGTATCGAGGAAATTCATTCCCAGACATCGATTCAGCTGTACATGTCTTAACACGCACCAAGTCCTGTTCCCCGATCACTCCTGTGCTCACTGACCTCATTGGCTTTTGGTCAAGCAACGTCTTGATTTTACAATTCTTATCTTTGTTTTCATGATCTCACCCCTCCCTATCTCTGTAATCTCCTCCAGCCCCACAACCCTCCGAGATATCTCTGCTCCTCTAATTCTGGCCTCTTGAGCATCCTCGATTTTAATCACTCCACCATTTTTGGCTGCGCCTTCAGTTGCCTGGGTCCCAAGCTTTGGAATTCCCTCCCTGCACCTCTCCGCCTCTCCACCTCACTTTCCTCCTTTAAGACACTCCTTAAAACCTACCTGTTTGAGCAAGCTTTTGGTTATTTAACCTAATATCTCCCTATGTGGCTCGGTGTCGTACTTGGTTTTATAATGCTCGTGTGAAGCGCCTTGAGATGTTTTATTATATTGAAGGTGCTATATAAATGTATGTTGTTGTTGATGTGGAGGGTTGGCAACCCTATTCTCCACTATTGCCATCTCAGCAATTTTTCTTTTAAGTTGCTTTGGTAAGTATTGTGCGAATGTTATATATAACACAACCTCAAATGCTGCTGATAAGCCAGTTCAGCAATTTCCAAGTCCTCAACTGTGCTTCCTTAATTCCCAGTGTAACTACCACAAACTACAGTTATTCAGTTAATAATAAATATTTTTTACCATTTAAGTGTTTACTAAATCTGTTTTATCACGTTGACGAAGTGTCATACCATACTGGCACACCCAGTGTGCTGTGCCTTGGGTTATCAACCTCCAGGAGTCTCCAGGATTGTCCGGGAGTCTCCAGGAATTGAAGTCATTGCTTCAGGACAGGAGAAAACTCATTGGGGCAATAAAACATTTGAGTTTTTAAAAATATTTTCTTCAGACACTTTTTTTTTTACTAGTTATTAAAATATAGGACATGATGGAGAAAAGCGCTGTTTGATTGACAGTCAAAAATCATCCAATCAGGTAATGAAAAGCCTTTTTGCTTTCCCATTGGCCGAGGAAACGGGCAACCAATGGTGGCAGGGTGTATGGAAGCAGGAAGTCATGTGATGCCCCACCCAGCTAACCCCCCCCCCATCCTCCGTTACTTCCTGGGAAGTTCGGTCACCTGAGGTCCCAGGAGGCAGCAGGATCAGAAGTAGCTTTGGTATAAAGGTCATGTGCCCATCTTCCAAACCAAGGGAATTGTGTGAGGCCTTAGGAGTGTGGGAGAAAACAACATAAAGCTTTATGAAATGGCAGATTATAAAATGAAAGAGTAAATAAATGTGAGACTCGAGACCAAGTAAAGTTCAAACGAGAGCACAAAATCTAGGCCGACACTTCAGTACAGTGCTGAGTGAGTGCTGCGCTGTCAAAGGTGCCCTTAAAGCATAGGCTCTGTTTGCTGTCTCTCACGTGGATGTAGAAGATCCCATGGTACTATTTCAAAGGGAAGTTCTGGCTAATATTTATCTGTCAACCAACATCACCAGAACAGATTATCTGGTCGCTGCTGTTTGTGGGAGCTTGCTGTGCACAAATTGGCTGCCATGTTTCCTGCATTACAACAGTGACTACACTTCAAAAAGTACTTGATTTGGCTGTAAAGCGCTTGGGAACATCCTGAGGCTCTGAAAGGTGCTATAACAATGCAGGTCTTTATTTTTATATTGGGAGACCAGTGGGGAAGTGCATTGGAGCTTCCTACTGACCAAAAGGATCTGGTGACTGCGGGAGAGAGAAGGGGGAAGGAATAAAACTAACAACTAGACTGTAGCAAACCTGACAGTAACATACTGTGTGTATCTTCTGTAGTTACTTTATCACCTGAACCCAAATGAAGAGGCGGTTTGAGAACAAATCTGTTGAAAAAAAGCTTTTTCTCTAAAGTTCAATAGAATATGCATGTTTCTCCACTGAAAGTAAAGGAGGAAGCTGAAAGACTTTCTGCTATTGTAATTTTGCACTATTTTACACGGCACAGATGGAGTAATCAGCTTCACCACAGAAGGGGAAACCCGGGAAAGTGAGTTTGCAAAAGGCAACGGTTCAAGTATTGATTAATTGATCCACAACGGTTCCTCATTGGTTACAAATCTCTGCAACTCTCTCCGCTTCCTTTTTAACTCGCCTAATCAATCGCCACCATTTTTGATAATACCACCTCGTGCCCAAATATGGTTGGGCCTCAGCCCATCGCTGAGGCAGTGCCAAGGCAACACTTAACAAGCTGACATTCCACGTGCTTCCTGACTTCTGTGCCTCATTAACAGCAGAACCATCTTTCCTAGGCCATAGGAGTCTCCAGAATAACCCTCACAGCACCTTTGTTCAGATAGCGATGGTGAGGTGTTCACTGATCTGTTGCGAGTGGGTTATTCTAGGTATACTCCTGTGACCCTGCGCCCATACACCTAACAATTTTAGCGGCAGAGAATTACACAGTTGAGAAGTTGTGCGCATTCATTACCATGACACGAACTTGGGGTGCAAAATCTTAGTATCTTGTGGCTACGTCCAGTTCTATGCTGCATTGTCAGTTGTGTTTTTTTGGTATCCTGGCAACAGCCAGAGCCAGCAGCTAATTCTTTTTCCTCACATTTGCCAGCACTAAGCGACCTGAGTGCTAATACTTTGAATTACTGTGCTCCTGAAAGTATCTGCTGTGTCCTCCACATGGTAAGGTGATATAGTTAGACAGTTTCCAATAGTATTGCTTCACACTCACCATTATACCAGGCTAAAAATGGATAAATTATGAGGACAGGTTGCATAGTCTGGGCTTGTATTACTTTGACTATTGAAGATTAAGGGGTGATCTAATTGAGGTGTTTAAGATGATTAAAGGAGTTGATAGGGTAGATAGAGAGAAACTATCTCCTCTGAGTCATTGAGTCATAGAGCACTGAAACAGGCCCGACGGCCCACTGAGTCTGTGCCGACCATCAACCTCTGGCGAGAGAGTCAAACATGAAGGAGCTATAACCTTAAAATTAGAGCTCGGCCATTCAGGGATGATGTCAGAAGGCACTTCTTCACAAAAAGAGTAGTGAAAATCTGGAACTTTCTGCCTCAAAAAGCTGGTGAGGCTGGTGGGGGGGGGGAGGGGTCAATTGAAATTTTCAGAATTCAGATTAATCGATTTTTGTTAGGCAAGGACCAAGGCGGGTAGATGGCGTTAAAATACAGATTAACCTTGATCTAATTGAATGATGGAACAGACTCAGTGGGCTGAATGGCCTCCTGCTGTTTCTGCATTGCCACCGCTTAAAGAGTAAGATTCAATCGTGGCTTTCCAAAGAGAATTAGGTAAGCGCTTGAAGGGAAAAACATTGTACAGCTACGAGGAGAGAATGGGGAATTGGGACTAGCTGGGTTGCTCTTGCAGAGAGCCAGCACGGACTCGGCAGGCTGAATGGCCTCCTTCTGTACTGTAACCATTCTGTGATTCTAAAAACAATAGTGGTGGAAACTTGGGAAACGGTCACATGCCAGTCCTCATGGTAGAAGAATGTGTGTAATGCAAATCAAGTTAGCGAAACGACAGGGGAGATTTTATGTAGGTGATGGGGCTGGCGAGAGGCCCGCGTCGTCTCTGTGTGGGAAGGCCACCACATTACGTGCTAATCAGGCACTTAAGTGGACAACTGCGGGTCCTCCCTGGGATTAAAGACCCTGGGGATAGAAGTCCCACCTGCTGAGGGCTGCCAACCTATCAGAGGCTGGAAGCTCTTTTCCTTTTTTTTCCAAAAATATACTTTATTCATAAAAATCTATTTAAAAAATGCATTATAAAACAGTTCCAACCAGTTCCAAGTTGACATTCCAGAAAGTGCAAAAGAAATCAGTTTTCTTCAATACAGAATGTGAGTTACCTCACAACCCTTCCATTCCATTTTACGTGCAATGTACATTTGCATTACACAGCAAAACCATATTTTGGTGCATACAGCCCAAGGGGTTTTACACAGGTTCCGGTTCACTATGGTGGTTCACTATGGTGGGAGGACCTTACACCGTGGCCTTTCCTCATTGAACCTTTGCAGTGGCTGCCCCAAGCTTTAGTGCGTCCCTCAGCACATAGTCCTTGTCCTTGGACTGTGCCAGTCTGCAACACTCGGTCGTGGACAACTCTTTTCGCTGGAAGACCAGCAAGTTTCGGGCAGACCAAAGAGCATCTTTCACCGAATTGATGGTCCTCCAGCAGCAGTTGATATTTGTCTTTTACTCAGCAGCACTACTGTGGAGGCAGTGGCTGCTGCCAATAATGCACCCACCCGAGGCCTGGGATCGTCAAGGGACCCAGGACACAGGTAAGTCACAGCGGGAGGATTTTGCAGGGGAGGGGGGTGTAGAAGGGTCGGCAGAAAGGGCAGGGGGTGGCACTCAGCATGCCACCCCCTTCCCAATGCCAGGTCCCTCGATAAGGCACTAACTGCCTTTGAACAAGGAACCCCCCACCCCCGTCCCCGCCCCCGCCCTGGGAGCCAGCAAACAACCCACACGGGTTTGCTTGTTGTCCTCCTCGTATGGCAACAGGCCCACCCACGGCTGGGCTAATACCGGTGGAGATGGGATGAGGCTCTTAATTGGCCATTAATTGCCCACTTAAGGCCCTCAGTTGGCAGCAGGGTGGGAAGGCCATGGGCCTTTCCACCATGGACTTAATTGGGGTGGAAGCAGGAAGGTGGCGGTGACCCCACCCCCCCAACATCCCACCCAATTAAATGCTTCCCCCCCCCCCCCTCCAAACTTATCAATGGGAGAGAATAAAATCCCCCTCTGCATGTTTAAAATGGGGCTCAGGGTAGAACACCAGCTGTCCACTCTGATCTTTTATTTATTTTTTTATTGATACAGCACTGAAACAGGCCCTTCGGCCCACGAGTCTGTGCCGACCATCAACCACCCATTTATACTAATTCTACACTAATTCCATATTCCTACCACATCCCCACCTGTCCCTATATTTCCCTACCACCTACCTATACTATGGGCAATTTATAAAGGCCAATTTACCTATCAACCTGCAAGTCTTTGGCATGTGGGAAGAAACCGGAGCACCCGGAGGAAACCCATGCAGACACAGGGAGAACTTGCAAACTCCACACAGGCAGTACCCAGAATTGAACCCGGGTCGCTGGAGCTGTGAGGCTGCGGTGGTAACCACTGCGCCACTGTGCCGCCTTTCATCTGTCAGATGGAATTAAGTCAGATCCGCTAGGCTGAAAGTTTCCTGTCTCACCACGGGCTATGACACATGTAGAATGAGTTTGGAGCATGGCTCATACTAGCCCTTAGTAGTGAAGGCCCACAATACTAACCTCCCACAAATTTCAAGACAGAAAGGATAACTGGTGTGGATAATGGGAAATGGCGCATATGTGCAGTAGGGGATTCTTTCTGTAAAGAGTGTAGGACAGGAGGTGGCCATTCAGCCCTTCGAGCCAGTTCCACCACCCATGGCTGATCTGTATCTTAACTCCATCGACCCACCTCCGTTCCGTGACCCTTAATACCCTTGTCTAACAATTAAGGCTAGAATTTATGCACACTGTTGGTGCAAGGATAAAGAGCTTTATTTTGAATCTGTCCTGGGAATCTTTGCTGGAATTGACAGACATTCCTTAACCCGATTATAAAATCCCCCCCCAAAATATGCAGCAAAAAAAATTGTCAGCATGCTCTCCCCAAATTATTGATCATATTTTAAAATTAGAGAAGGAACTATGTTTATTTTCTGAAGAACAACATTGAAAAGTAAATATATTAGTTTAGCAGTGACAACCTGAGGACATTAATAAGATACTAAATAAAAGCCAATTCTTTCTCCGTTGCTCCCACCACCCTCCACCAACTATTGTTGGTTACTGTATTTACCATGTGGAGATTAGAGTGGATATTCACAACAGCACAAGGTAAGAAGGTGCTAGTGGTCAAAAGGGGTGACAATTATTTGAAATGAAGTATTTATGCTCCTTGTTTGTTGTAGCCAAGTGCTATGATCTGTACCCCCAAGTGCTCCATCTCATAAATGACTGTTGTTTTTGAATAGATGCCGCACATTCTGTCTTAGTTTACCTAGGCTGGGCGTGAACATGGTATCCAGTATCGGCTATGCTTGATGTACCAATTGGCGACACCTCGTCCTTCACAAAAGCATGCCTCTGTTTAAAAATTCATTCGAAAAAATTGCCTCCAAATACCCGAATGTAAGGGCTTACTTGGACAGGCCTGAATTTGTGTGTCTGAGAGAGAAATGTTTTTAATTGTTTATCAATCCTAATCTCAACAACGCTCATGAAGCTCAACACCATCCAAGACAAAGCAGTTTGCTTGATTGGCACCCCATCCACCACCTTCAACATTCACTCCCTCCACCAGCGACGCACAGTGGCAGCAGTGTGTACCATCTACGAGATGCACTGCAGTGTGTACCATCTACAAGATGTACATGCAGGGCAGCACAGTGGCGCAGTGGTTAGCTCTACAGCCTCACAGCTCCAGGGACCCGGGTTCAATTCTGGGTACTGCCTGTGCGGAGTTTGCAAGTTCTCCCTGTGACTGCGTGGGTTTTCGCTGGGTGCTTCGGTTTCCTCCCACAGCCAAAGACTTGTAGGTTGATAGGTAAATTGGCCATTATAAATTGCCCCTAGTATAGGTAGGTGGTAGGGGAAGGTGGGGATATGGTAGGAATATGGGATTAATGTAGGATTAGTATAAATGGGTGGTTGATGGTCGGCACAGACTCGGTGGGCCGAAGGGCCTGTTTCAGTGCTGTATCTCTAAGTAAAATAAATAAATAAACTCACCAAGACTCCTTGGGCAGCAAATGCATGGGAACACCATGACCTGCAAGTTCCTTCCAAACCACACACCATCCTGACTTGGTTCCTTCACTATCACTGGGTCAAAGTCCTGGAACTTCCTCCCTAACGGCACTGTGGGTGTACCTTCACTACGCGGGATCCAGTGGTTCAAGAAGGCAGCTCACCACCACCTTCTCAAGGGAAATTAGGGATGGGCAACAAATGCTGGCCTTGTCAGTGACGCCCATATTCCAAGCACAATTCACTGTTTATGGTGATTGATATTCAGTTGCATGGAACACGCAATCTCAGGCCACTATCGAATCCTTTGGCCCTTCTCATTCAGGAAAAATATTCCACCAGATTAATAAATATTTTCAGAGGCACTGTGTTGGTTGGAATTTAATAATTCAGCTTGTTTTATTCCAGTTAACTTTGTTTACAAGTGTTATGATTTAAAAGAGTAAAATGACCATGTTGAGACTTACCAGCTTCAGACTTCCTCTTCTGCACTGGAGCTGCCCACAGGAGGAAGTCTGGAACCGTTTCAACATATAGGATGGATACCAGAATGTAACAATTGTGAATCTATCCAGCCTAGGTTAGCCAATGATATCTTTAGTTTCTGCTTTTCATTTAAATACCCAATTACTTCTCAAAGTGACTCCCCAGTTGAGTGACTAACAGCAAAGATTTGGAATGTAAATGGCTACCCAGTTCCTCATTTAGAACATTGTGCTCGCAAGTTGGAAATAAAGCCAAACAAAAAGGGGTATGAAGGAATCAGTAGGTCAGTATTAGCAGCCTAACCAATGCCAGTGAGTGCATTGGAATAAGATCAAGCTGTGGAGCTGAACCAGTCACTGCCAAAGTAGCAATATTGCTGCAGCCAGTGCTTTTTCACTGTCGCTGTTAAATCCATTACTAAGTTCCCTAATGTGTCAATAAAGGTCAATTAATGTTCCCAAACAAAGCAGTTTAGAATCATTCAGCCTCATGATGACAAAAAATGGTATTGCAACCAAAAACACAGTTCAGCAATTCTGTAACTAGTCCAAGAAGTTACCACAAGAATCTAAATCTGAATTGCAACACGAATTTATGTTGTTATATTTATGCCTCCACCCCCACACTCTCCAAATCTTAATGAACTGAATCACAGCTAAGACTGTTCAATTTGTACAATTGAACGGTTGATTTGATGGCAATGGAACAGTACAAAATAAAAACAGGAAAAGCACAGTGGACTGGGTGGCACCCGAAAGATTAATGTCTAGACTGCCACGACAGAGGATTACACCTGAATAACTCTGTTTCTGTTGTTAATGGGCCTGCAGTGCAGTGCTAGATTCCTAGCAGTCTATTTTATCGCAACCAAATGAAAATAAAAGAAAAATAATTCTGGGAAGATTATTTACGGTGTAGATTTAGGAAGGTGCACCTTTCAAAGTGTAAGCTTTAGGTGAAGATGTTACCCTGAGTAGTGGGGGTTTCTGTTAACATGATATGGGAGTTCACTTTGAGGAATGAATTTTCAATTCAAAACCTTTGTTGGCCTTTGATCTCCATTTCCCTCTCGCTCACTTCTCTTGGGTTTTGCGACTTTTCCAGGTCCTTGAGGCCACCAGGGTGACCCGCCGAAAGAGTGCCATGGCTCTGCGCTGGGAAGCTGGCATTTATGCCAACCATGAGGAGAAGCAGTAAATCTCATCATCGCCACTCAAGGAAAGGATCAAGAATATCTTGCATTTGTTGTTGTTGCTGAAGGACTGATGCAATGTAGCGTATTTATTCATTGCAAAGCCACACGCTCCGCAGGAAGACCAAACAGCCACCCTTGTGAGCACGATGAAACAGTGAAGAATGGAGAGGAGCTTCTGAATTTTCAGGTTCAACCCAGATACCACAAGAAAGAAAAGAAGCAAGGACTCCCTTGACAGCGACTGCAGAACGTGAAAAGCCGATTGCTTGTATTTGCTAGCAACCCCATATTTCATCCTCGACGGGCTGTGTTTAATTCACAGTCGCTCAGATTTCCTATGGTATTAGCCTCCGTGTACATAGCCATGGTCCGATCATTTTTTTGCATACACTCTTATTTTCCTTTTTAGTTAAAGCAATCATTTCTCTTCCCTATCTGGGGGGAAAGCAGCGAAAGAGATGTGTCTTGATGCAGTCTTTGAGAGTGGCAGGGAGCTTTGTCTAAGGCAGCAAATTCCAATAAGTTGTACTGCAGAAAACTGCAGAGCATCAGGCTCAATCAATTCTTCACCCTCTCTTTGATGTGCATCCTGAGCCTACACTTTTGTCATTCACACATTGTCAAAGTTGGCAGCAGCAAAGAAAGAGTCCACTATTCCAATTCTAACTCTACGAGCAATAGGCCAAGGATTAATGCTTTTATTTTCTTAATTTATTGCAGTGAGTAGTGTGCGCCGTGATTGAGAAGCAAAGGGACAGTTGGACAGTCTACATGTGGTGGAGGGGAAGGACATGGAGAGAGTGTTCCTTTGGGGGTTGCTGATTGGTGCAGAACCAGTAATAGGGCAGTAGGTCACCCAAACCGAGTGGCTATACTGAAGCATCCGATATTTTTCTAAGGATAATCTTTTGGTTGAAGCATCAAGATCGTGAAGCACAGGCTCAGTCTATTCTCTGCATGCTCCCTGTTCTTGTAAATGGCCGAGCCGGTTGAAGTACAATCAAAATGTGTCTGCATTACATGCAGTTCATTTACCAGCATTGAGTGGAGGGGTGGATGAGGAAACAGCAGAAAATGGGATTCCATGATTGAACTGAACAGCACAGATCATATACATGGACATGGTTAGTCAAATAGTCCCTGGGACTTCAGCAGAAACTGTATTCCATATAAAAATATTGTTTTAGTTTTTTGGAGGGCCCCAAGAGGCACAGAACAAAATAGGCAGGTTTTAATAATGGATAAGATGACAGGAAGACCTGGCATGATAATTGCATGATAGTGTTTCCTATTCTCAGTGGATAATCATTTGAGACTTACAAAAGATTTGTGGTGTTTATTTCCGTGCTTTTGTATCAATTAAAGATGATCGGGGGCCATCACTTTGACTCAAATGTAATGTATTTTTTTTCTCTCAATTAAGTGATACTGTATGACAAGACTATCAAACTTCCATTGGGAGCATCCTGTGCTGCAAGCAGCATTAAGATGACATTGTGCCAGTGCTGTGACTTCGTGCTATGCAGTTCCCTGCCTTTTCAGTACCTCACGTGCATGTGTTACGAGTGTAGATAGAACAATATAAACATAGGCCGCAGGACAATAAAAGAGGAAACATTACCACTGGACTCCAACTCCACTTAAAACTGTTGAATCTCCTCATCGTAGCAGAAAATACCTAGATATCATCAATTGTATTTTGCAGCCTATTATTAATTTCTGGGTTTATATTTATTCCTTTATTTGTGTGTGTGATATGCAATTTGTTCTATGAAAATATGATTCATCAGTGATCCAACGAGCCAACAATTTTGTGGACAATTGATAATTATGGGACTGAGTGAGGAGTTAATTTTGCAGATAAAGGGAGGTACTAACCTATAACATATTTTGTTTTCATCTCTATATATAAATATATATACATACATATAGATGTGAATTATTGCACATTGAGATTATGCTTGTGGGCCTGAGAATTTACACAAGCAGCTGTGTTTTCAGTGAGGTTTCTCTCTCTACCATAACCTGATTCTACATTTTAAGTCTTTATTACAGACCTGCGCATATTGGTTTATTTGCTGTTCCAAAGGCTGTTGTTTGGCACCAGTAATGCTAACAGACTGACTGATGATTGACGTATTGTTCATCCCAAAGCAACCCAAAGCCCTTGGTACCATGCGCACCAAGAAGTCATTGTTAAATCTCCATTTTACTACCTTCTTGCACTTTTGAATTCGTGAAGGTGTAGCGGGGGAAGGTATATTTTTGCTGTACTTTACTTAGCCTCTTCTTAGGGTTACCCACTCTAGTTGGATGTATTCCTGGAGGTTTCATCACATGACCCACCCCCAACTGCCCCACCCCCACACTCCTGCCTTTGGTTGGCTGACAGATCCATCATCATGGCACCCCAACCTTCCCATGGCCAATTGGAAAGTGAAAAGACTCTTCATTACCTGATATAATAATTCTGGTCCATCAGCCATTACACCATCTCTGATATTTTTACAACTAACAAACAAAATGAAAAAAAATGCAATTATTTTTAATGCCCCTATGACTTTTCTCCTTGGTGTTCCCCGCAGCAGTGTCCTGGAGATTAATCTTCAATTCCGAGAGGCTCCAGGCCAATCCTGGCCTTACCTCTTGGATGTCCTACATGGGTTCACTCCCCTTTCAGGAAAGCCTTCAATCTAAAGACTAGAAAGAGGCATTTTAAGAGATTGAAATGAAGTTGTGTAGGGTGCACTACCTTATCTGGGAGTCAAGGAGTGGCAGATGCAATGCAATATGATGTAATAGCAATGTAATTGTTTGTTGGGCTTTTTATGACGGCCCGCTGCCACATTTTGCTCTGAACACAGGAAAACTTGTCAAGGGCGGCATTGACGAGGAAAGGTTACTAGTCAATACAATGTGATGGTCAGAGGCAGTTAGTAGTTCCTCCATGAGTTTTCCCTTCTCCATTTTATTTATAATGTCCTGTGTGCTTCATTTCACTGAAATGTCTATGGTTGTGAAATTTACAGGTGATTACGTCAACTCCTTAAAAAAAGCAGAGGGGTGAAGGTTTATTGTTTGGAACCCTGACTAGGGATACGTCTGCATTAACTTTCTCCCTTAAAGGGACAGGTCTTTTATCTTTTTTGCATGACCATTTTTGCCCAACCAAGCAGTACTCATGCCTCATTGTGTTTTTATTGATTTGTATTTTCTCTCTTTGCAAATTATGAAAAATATTGAGCTTATGCAATCGCGTAATTACCAAATTCAGGGGGGATGGTCAAAAGGAGCGCATTAGAGGACTTCACCTTGAAGACCACTGCAATCCTGGGAATAAATAACAAGCAAGATAAGCTGTCACTCAGGTTTGCACTGCAACTGCTAGAATCTGTGAGAATGCTAACTTCTTCCAGCCTAATATCAGCTGAGGTTTCTGAGCAAGCTGCTCTTGGTGCTTCAAGGGGGCATAGTTTGGTTGAAAAGTCCTCAATATGATCACAATGCCCTTTTAGATAGGGACATAAATGCCAATGATTCTGCGAGGATTCTCCTGACCTGATAAGCTACGATGTGCCCAAAAGATTGGTACTACGCAATGGCACACCCTGCTCATTTTCCGGAATTTAGTACCAATGTGTATTCTGATCAGCGACAGTTGGTGAGGAAGCATCTGTTTGATGTTTATGGTGCTGCACAATGCGGATAATCTAGTATTTGTTTACCAGAAAGTTGAGGTTGTGCTTGTACCTGTGAGTGGGCGAAAATGTAGTATTTCAGTGATGTTTTCCCATTGCCTGACCTGACTCTGCATTTCATGCTCTGTCTCCACTATATACCTGTGTTGGTTTAGGAATGTAGCACACAAAAAAGAAAGTAACATGGATTGTTTTCAATTTATTGGGGCATTCTGTTGGGTTCGGCGGAGACAAATAATGCCATCTTTTCCCTGCATGAATATATTCACTATTTCCACATTGAGTTACTTCAGGTCTACAGCACAGAAACAGATCACTGAGCCCAACAGTTCTATGTTCCACACAAGCTTCCTCCTGTCTCTCTTTATCTAACCCCATCAGCATAGCCTTCTATTCCTTTCACACTCATGTACGTAGCGTGTTTCACCTTCTGGGTAAAGACATTTCTCCTGATTTTCTGATTGGATTTATTTTTTGTATTTATGGCCTAGTTTTGGACTCAAGTGGAAACATTTTCTCCTCTTAAGTCTACTCTGGGGGGATTCTGCATGTTACTGTGGATACACAGCCTACCTGAACAGTGGTCACTTTCCTTTTAGTTCACTGAGCTGTATTTTCTTGCAAAATTCTGCCCCACCTTTGAAGAGGATAAACTTTCAGTTTATAGAGTGTTGGCGTTCTCAGCTCAAGATTAAGAAAATCGATCACCAGGGAAGAGAACCATCCAGATTCTACTCTATCTGAGCTATTTCTCACACCAGTAGCACTCGCTGAAAGTTTGCTGGAAATGGTGACTTGCCCTGCTCAAGGGTGACTTGCCCTCCGCTATCCATAGATTTACACTGAATTTACAGCACAGAAACAGGCCATTTGGCCCAGCTGATCTATACTGGTGTTTATGCTCCATCAAGCCTCCCCCCACCCTACGTCACCTATACATGGCTTTGTGTTCTTTTATTCCTTTCTCTAAAGAATATTACTTTCCAATGGGCTCTAACATCAATTCTCTGCCCCCGATCCTGAAAGATAGAAGGATATTGCATAGTTCGTGCAAACACATTTCCCACTAATAGAAATTGTATTGTAGCTGGTGGGAATTAGGGTCCAGGACAAGTGATAAGGCAGGGCATGTGTCCTAATATGATGCGTATATTAATGTTAAGACAATGATTGTGTAGGATGTGTGGTATAATAGAGTATATATGATAACATGGGTGTGAATTAATGTAGGCAATGTGACAGCACACGGTGTGATATTACATTGGATACATGTGATATAGGATAGGTTATATAATAACGTAATAACATTGCAATATATAGTTCTACACAGCATTGAAAATGCCATAAGGTTTGGGTACATGGTTGTAACAAAACATGTGTTATGAAGAGTATACGTGTTTATAAGGTGTGGTATATTTGGTAACATCTATTATGATGTAGGATGCATTAAAGTGTAGTATAATGTAGAGTATATGTGATAATGTAGGTTACATGTAATAGTGTAGGGATCTATGTGGTGAAGCAGGGTGTGTTATAAAGTGTGATACAGACAATTGAAACAAAATCAGTCTTCAGTCAGTCAATCAGGTAGGTGTTCCTAGTCAATCAAAATTACCCAACATGTTCACAATGACACATTAACATAACTGGTGCAGCAGAATAGTGCGAGCGGTTCAGATTTTTTTTGTTGGCAACGCCAATGTATTGAAACTTTATTTTCTCGATCTGATGTTATGAACTTTTGTTATGTAGCTATCCAAACAATGCCTAAACTTTATGGAATTATAAATATATTTTAAAGTGAATATTGGCTCAGTATTTTTGTAAGGAGAGCTCCAGTGGAGCAACAAAGATGTATATCACTATGCAGGACTATGTTGCAATAAAACCTGGCTTTGCTTATCTTTCTCTTGTGTTTATTCAGCCTTAAGAATGGAGATTCATTGTGTGGGGGAAAATTGTTGCAATTTTTTGATGGTCTTCCTCATAAGGAACTGGGATGCACTGTTGGTGTGTCTGAATTTTTTTTTAACCTCTATATGTGGCTTGAGGATCTGGTGCACTTGAAGATTGATTTCAACTTTCCCTTCTTGCTACATCGGCGGAATTTTACTCGCCCTCCATCGTCAGGGGTCATGGCGTGGGTGCCCAGACAATTCGTCCGGGAGAGGCCCACCACTGCTTGGCGGCGGGGCCCTTATTTTCATATCTAAATGATAGTAAAATTAAAGAATAATTACTTACCTGGTAGCGACGGCTGTCCCACACCGATATCCCAGCCGCTGTGGCCGGAACTCCCGCGCCTTCGGAACTCCGTTCGGTGTTCTGAGACATATAAGATAATCAGAGGGTTAGATAGGGTGGATAGTGAGAGTCTTTTTCCTCGGATGGTGATGGCAAACACGAGGGGACATAGTTTTAAGTTGAGGGGTGATAGATATAGGACAGATGTCAGAGGTAGTTTCTTTACTCAAAGAGTAGTAGGGGCGTGGAACGCCCTCCCTGCAACAATAGTAGACTCGCCAACTTTAAGGGCATTTAAGTGGTCATTGGATAGACATATGGATGAAAATGGAATAGTGTAGGTCAGATGGTTTCACAGGTCGGCGCAACATCGAGGGCCGAAGGGCCTGTACTGCGCTGTAATGTTCTAATTCTAATTCTAACATGACATTGGTGGGAGGGGGGGAGGAGTAAAAATTTCAGGGGGGAGGGAGCGGGGAAAACCACTCTGATTGGGTGTGGGGATGGTGAGAAGGGCTTGAGGGGCAAAGGTGCTGAAGTTGGAGCATGAAAGGTCGTCATTTTAAAAATTGGTTTTCCGGGAGGATAGGTTATTTTATTTATTGATAATTCAGTGGTGTGGGGGCGGGTCGGTGGGAGAGGGGATTGAAAGTTTCAATAACATTTTATTTTTCATTTCAGTGCGGCGGCACCTTTAAAATTTTCAATCTAGCTGAAGGGCTTGAAGCCCTTTAAAAATGCCGCAGGTGCCTGCACGGTGGCGCCGGACGCCGTTGCTGGGGACAGAGTGACCACCCCCTGTATATCAGTGGGGCAGTCACTCTGCCCCCTCCAGTTAAATGAGCCCGCACGCAAAATATCGTGGCTGCTCAGTGACGGCGCATCCGCACGGGAAGACTGCCGAGATCAGAGCGCATCACCGTGATTTGCGGCACGCTCATAAGGTTCAGCCCATCGTATCTAGTAGCTACATCCAGTAGCCCTGCCAGATGTTAGGAATCCTCAAATTTGCAGAAGGAACGTAGGAACAGGAGGAGGTCATTCAGTTCCTCGAGCCTGTTCTGCCATTTATTTAGAACATGGTTGATCTGTATCTTAACTCCACCTAGCTGCCTTAATTCCATAACCCTTTTAGTACTGAAGAAGACCATTCAGCCCATCATCCTTGTGCACGTGCCAGCTCTCCAATCTCTACTCCAATCCCATTTCCTGACCCTTTTCCCTTTGTCCTTTTAGATTCTTCCTTTCCAAACATCCAATTCCATTTTAAATGATGCTGCACCCTCTACCTCAAGAGGCATTTATGGCAAAGCATTTCATGTTCTAATATTTCTGAGTCAAAACATTTCTTCGAATTTTTCCATTTATTTTTCAAGTGATAGTCCAATGTTGATGACCCCTTATTACTGACTCTGCGATCAGTCAAAACAATGGGCTGAATTTTATCAGCCCTCTAGGGACGGGCAGGGAGGCGGGGGGTGGGGGGTGTCCATAAACTAGCGAGGGAAGGCGGGGGGATGGAATGCCCATCGCCTTCCTGACACCCTTCAATCTTGTTAGGGGTGGAGAAGGCCAAGGACGGCCTTCCCACAAAGAGGTCAATTGAGACCCTTAAGTGTAGTGTTGTGCTGTGATTTAAGTCTTCTTAAAGATAGTTGCAGACTTAACATTCAGATTCAACAGAATACTCTTTATTACCTTAACTATTTACCTTGTATGAGCACTACACATTACTCAGGTCCAGGTCTTGTCCACGCTGCTGTGTGTGCTCTGTCTGCAGGCCGTGTGCTCAGTGTCTCTTTCAAAATGTTGTTCCCTCCTTATATATGTATGATGATGGATGTCATCAGTTACATCAGAGGCCTGGTCTCTTAAGAGTAAAGCTTATTAAAGGTGAGGTCACCACTACACTACATGACATTAAGTGGCCAATAAATGGCCTCTTCCCACTGCCGCTGGCATTTTACCAGGCACCCTCCCTGTGGGCTGCAGGGAGGGGCGGTGGATCACCTGCTTGGGAAATCTGTGGCCTATGGAGAGTACCCCGGCAGCAAAGGCCACCCCTGCACCAACACTGCCCCCCACCCTCAACAACCACTACCCCCAACACCTCTCGCTAGGGCCTGTCTGACTGGCCCCGATGAGCCTGCCCCACTTACCTGCTCTCCAGGGCTCCAGCGCTGCTCCTGGTCCCGAGCCTACAGCGGTGGCCATCACTGCCAGTGGCGCTGCTGAGACTGTTGAGCTGCCAGCCCTCTGATTGGCCGGCAGTTCTTGCAGGCAAGATCCCTGTCCTTAAAGAGACGGGAACGCTGGTGCTCAGCAATTAACTGCCTGAGGGCTGTAAAATGCACCCGGGGAGTCCCCAAAAAGTCTAAAGTGGGGTTCCCCTTGCCTTTCTGGCCCAGCATCATGAGCCTGCCAGCTGCATAAAATCCAGCCCAATCTTTCGCTATTTATTTTCCTAAACTCTTTCATAATACCGTGTGGGTTTTCGCCGGGTGCTCCGGTTTCCTCCCACCGCCAAAGACTTGCAGGTGATAGGTAAATTGGCCATTGTAAATTGCCCTTAGTGTAGGTAGGTGGTAGGGAATATGGCATTACTGTAGGGTTAGTATAAATGGGTGGTTCTTGGTTGGCACAGACTCGGTGGGCCAAAGGGCCTGTTTCAGTGCTGTATCTCTAAATAAAAAATAAGATAAATCCTGAAAATCTAGGTACTGCCTCTGCAAGATATTTCTCTCTACCATTCATCAAAAGACTCTCACCTGTTATGAGAATTTGTTATTAATGTTACTGTACTAAGAAACTTTACTGATATTGCATAGAATTACATAGAATTTACAACACTGAATATGGTTATTTGGCCCAACTGCTCCATGCCATGATTATGCTTGACACCAGCACCCTCCCACCCATCTTTAACTAACCCTATCAGCATAGCCTTCTTTTCCTTTCTCCCTTTTGTAGCTTATCTAGCTTTCTCTTAAATGCATCCAATCCCAGTCACCTCATCCACTCCATTTGGTAGCGAGTTCCACATTCTCACCACTTTCTGGGTAAAGAAGTTTCTCCTGAATTCCCTATTGGATTTATTAGTGCTTATCTTATATTTATGGCCCACAATTTTGGATTCCCCAAAAGTGGAACCATTTCTTCTGCATCTACCCTATCAAACCCCTGAGTATTGAGTGCTTTAATGATTGACACCCAGTCCTGTCCTCACCTGATACCCACAAAGGTGCACTTTCCAGCAATGAGGAGTGACAATTCTGCCTCCCGCACCCCCCACCCATCCCACCCCCGCCCTGCCCCACTCCTGCTGTGTCCCTAAACACTGTAGTTCCCTCACTACCAGTCCCACTGAAAGTAGTTAATTCAGTACAGATCTCAGGTCAAATCTAGGACCTTCTTGAGGTTATATGATGCAGTACCTCAGCACATGATGCATTTCCCCTTTGAGAGATGCCATTTTCTTTTACTTCCTCCTGCCCTCGTTGTCTCCTCCCTGGCAGTACCTTGCCACCAGGGTCATGTTCACCAGCCTCAATCAATTCCAGCAACATCTGTCCTCAGGTATTTCCAGACTCTTGGGAGGTGCGTGACAGTGGTGCCTGGTAACCTTATTGGCAGGTGAGGCACAACTGTACATGGCTAACCATACTACTGCATTACAATGGCAATGGGCACATTGCAATGCATTTTATTTTCTTGAACACCACTATCTTTCATTATGAAAGCAAGGATGAAGAAAAGAGCCAGGTCCTTGCCTTGAGCTGGTTCTTCCCAATATGCACATTGTAAACCTTCATCCTTCCCTCTAATTTCACAGCCCAGGCCTCTTTCTCCCCATGCAATGCCATCCGGTTTCTACCTAAAATGGCAATCAGGGTTCTATTTACATCGTAAGACCTCAGTTTTCATCCTATTGTCTGAAACAGGTGACTGCTTTGGATACCTGCTTTAAATATGTCATCGATGTAAATTAGGCAGTAAGTCTACTGACTGCTTTTTGAGGCCATTAACACTAGGTGAAAGAACTCAAAATCAACCCCAATATTTGTTAAATAGACTTAATTGTTGTGGTTCAAATGTCGAATCAATATTTGTCTCCAAATACTATGGGAATATTCCAGAACACCTTTTCCTCATTCACCCCTGTTTTTTATTCTGCAGAAAACAGGCTGGGATGTTAGTCTATAACTATATTCTAACATTCAATAGAAGCTTTCAAAAGGGAATTGGATAAATATTTGAAGGAGAAAGAATTGTAGGGAATATGGCGAAAGAGTAGAGACTGAGACTATCTGGATTGCTCTTTGGAAGAGCCAGCACCAACTCAGTGGGCTGAATGGCCTCATTCTCTGCTGTACTATTCTATGATTTGTTATTAGTTATCTGGTGTGTGCAAAACTGAATGACATTAACAGTAATAGTCTGATTTTTCAGAGGATATAACCTACTTCTTCCATTTTACCTTACTGTGGATTCCCAATCAGTGATGGAAATATTGTTCTGTAACCAAGCTAGGCCTCTTCCACTCTCTGATAGTATTACAAGATCACTACAGACACGGAGGGCCATCCAGACTTACTCACATGTTAAATGTTTTGAATATTAGAAAGGCAAGAGTGACAAGATGCTCTCTAAATGCTTTTCAAAATACAACTCTAACAAATGACCACATCACAAAATGATACCACTGCCTTAAGCCACCGGCGCAACAAATGCGATTTGTGAACGGAGGGCTTCATCACGGTGATCTGTCCCTGTTTGTAATTGGTTTTGGTTGCTTCCAGTTTCTTTCAGTGTTGCTATCACATTTCAGATGCATTTCAGCAAGACATTCACAGCAGCCTCAACGGGAAGAGCTTCTTGTTGCAACATTCAATAATTCATTAAAGATCATAGGGTTTGCATCCCTCTCTGGAAGTCCTTTCCACATGTTGACCACTCTTGTTGTGAATACGAATTTTTTGGTATCAGTCCTAAATTCCTATTTTACTATCTTTGAATGTGAATCCCCTTGCCCCACCCTCACAGTGCAATTTAAAGTAATATTCAGGATTTACCTTTTCCTGTCCAATCCTATTCAGCTTCTTTCTCTATTTGTCAACTGCAGTTTATTTTATCTTTTGAGTGTAGGGTGAGGGCTGGTGAACAATATCATTCTGCTTTTAACAAGTTGTATATTTCCCCCTGTTCAAAATTCAAGCAACTGGAAAACTCATTTGTACAATATTTTGAAAGCTTCTATACTATTAACCTATTGTCCAATAGTGCAAAGAAAAGAAAGACTTACATTTATTTATTTAGCACCCTTAACTAGCACAGGACATCCCAAAGTGCTTTACAGCCAATTAAGTACTTTTGACGTGTATTCACTATTGTAATGTAGGAAATGCAGCAGCCAATTTACACGCAGCAAGCTCCCACACACAGCAATGTGATGATAACCAGATCATCTGTTTTAGTGATGTTGGTTGAGGGATAAATGTTGGCCCAGGACACCAGGGAGAATTCCCCTGCTCTTCTTTGAAATAGCGTCATAGGATTTTTACATCAATCTGAAAGGGCAGACGGGGCCTCGGTTTAACGTTTCTTTCAAAAGGCAGGAACCACATATCATTCTCAATTTCAAGAGAGTAATGGTTAAACTTTAGACAGTGTGGGCTTTTGAAAGGCAGGAGGAATAACGTGGATAATGAAGTCTACAACCTTTGGTACTATCCTGATGGACAGAAAGGTTTTATAACAATCCGTTATTATAATATGTTCTTAAGGACAATGAAACATGAGAGGAATGGATCAATAATGTCCTGTGACATATAATGGATAAGTAACCATGGTCTCTTTGATTTTATTGATTGCCTTGTGCAATTGGGGTAACATTTATCCCCAAAAATTGGCCAGTTCTTTTTCTGTTTTGTTTATTCCATCCTTAGGAGTTAAGCCTTAATAATGATTGGGCAGATGATGCATAGACAGGGTACCATTGACAGGCATTTCCCAGCCTTTTCATTTGTTTGCACAAAATCTGCCCTATTTGTATACCCATGTTCAGTTGGACTTTTGCGCGTTTGCTCAGAGTTATAAGCCACAATAACAGAAAACCAACATGTTCTATTATTTTTAAATCTTTTTATGTTCAAAATTAAACAATTATTTTTGGAGGTGTTTATTTGCAAGTGTTATTGAAATCATAGCATGATACGCACAGAAGGAGGCCATTCAGCCCATCATGCCTGTGCCAGCTCTAGGAAAGAGCTATCCAATTAATCCCACCCCCTATTCTTTCCCCATAGCCCTTCCAATGTTTCCTTTTTAAGTATTTATCCAATTCCCTTTTGAAAGTTACCTTTGAATCTGCTTCCACCACCCTTTCAGGCAGTGCATTCCAAATCAGAACAACTTACTGCATAAATTTTTTCCCTCATCTCCCGCCTAGTTGTTTTGCCAATTATCTTAAAATCTGCATCCTCTGATTACCGACCCTGCTGCCAATAGAAACAGTTTCTCCCTTACCTACTCTATCAGCACCCTTTAGAATTTGAACAATCTCTTAAGTGTACCATTAACCTTTTCTGATCTGGGGAGAACAAACCCAGTTTCTTTAGTCTCTCCACATAACTGAAGTCCCTCAACCCTGGCACCATTCTAGTTAATCTCCTCTGCACCCTCTCCAAGGCCTTGGCATCTTTCCTAAAATGTGCTGCACAGAATTGGAAACAATACTCCACCTGAGAGCTAACCAGTAATTTATGGAGGTTTATTATAACTTCCATGCTTTTGTATTCTATGTTTCTATTTATAAGCTCAAGGATCCCAGATGCTTTTTTAACAGCCTTCTCAATTTTCCTGCCAGTTTCCAATAGAATAAAATAGAAACAGAATAATGGGTCCAGCAGTGTAACACTAATTAGCTGGAATTATCTAGATTTTGCTCAACACTTTTAGCAGTTACAAAGATGTATTCAATGATTAAAATGGACTACTGATATATAGATATGGGATGAGATCTATTGTCTCCAGCCTAGCTACTCTTACTTAGCATATATGTTTGTGTATAAGATGAGAAAGCAATGTCACTTTGATAATTTAAAGTAATATGCAAAGCACAAGTCAGGAGTGTGATGGAATACTCTCACATGCCTGGTTGGGTAAAGCTCCAACAACACTCCAGAAGCTTGACACCATCCAGGACAAAGCAGCCCGCTTGTTCAGCACCCCGTCCCCACCTTAAATATTCACTCCCTCCACCACTGGCACACAGTGGCTGCAGTGTGTACTGTCTACAAGATGCACTGCAGCAACTCACCAAGACTTCTTTGACAGCACCTTCCAAAACTGTGATTTCTGCCACCTAGAAGAACAAGAGTGCTTGGGGAACACCACCACCTCCAAGTCACACACTAGAAATATATCACCATTTCTTTATCACTGCTGGGTCAAAATCCTGGAACTCCCTTCCTAACAGCACTGTGGGTGTACCTACCTCACATGGACTGCAGCGGTTCAAGAAGGCAGCTCACCATCACCTTCTCAAGGGTAATTAGAGACAGGCAATAAATGCTGGCCTAGCCAGCGACACCCACATCCCATGAATGAATACTAAAAAAAGTCAATAATATCCATATAGACACTGGGGAGTGGGATATTATTGGTGGTAAAATATCAACATTCACATTTTCTCACTGATAGGGAAATTTTAATTTGATGCTCTTTGAAGGAGCTGAGATTGCTCATGGATAACACAGCTCAGTCTGTCTTAGATAGGACATGATTCACACATCTTCACAAAAGCTGGAATTGAAAACTAAGGGGATGCCAATAACTCCAGTCTCCTGAGTGGTGCAGCCAGCACTGTTCAGACTCACCAGGGCAGGTGTTTCTGTGAGTCCTTTATAAATGCAGCAGATGGATAGAACCTCTCCACTAGAAAATTTTTGTCACATGCAATGTTAACCCGGGAGACTTGAGCACAAAAATCTAGGATGCCACTTGAGTGCAGTACAGAGGAAGTGCTGCACTGTCAGAGGTGCCGTCCCATCCAGATAAGACGTTAAACTGAGGCACATCTGCTCCTTTACGTGAAAGTAAACAATCTCATTGTACTATTCTAAAGAAGAGCAGGGGAGTTCTCCCCTCTGTCCTGGCCAAATCTAACCCTTGCTCAACATCACAAAAACAGATTATTGTGTCATTATTACATTGCTGTTAGTGGAAGCTTCCTGTGTGCAAATTACTACACTTCAAAAGTACTTCATTGGCTGTAAAGCACCTCGTGAAGTCCTGAGGTCATGAAAGGCACTATATAAATCCTGAATGTGATATTGTAGTTCTTTGGCCTTTTATGGTCTCTACTAAAACTGCAGTGGTAGCTGTACAACTGGTCTGTAGGGTGTGGAAAACGGACCAAGGTGTCTCACTTCTGATCACTATCAATCCCCATTGGAAATGACCATCTCTGGAGGTCAGCTGAGCTTTGTTGTCCTTCTCAGTTGCTCTGCCGTGGAACAGCACATGGGCATTCGCTGTCATGGCTTGGCAATGGATAATGACCATATGGTGAGGTACTGGAGAGGACCTAGTGGCCCATGGAAACATACCTTTAGGACAAATAGCAACAAAAAAAATCACCATCTGAACACATCCGAGTGTCATCATGGTGTTAGTATCATTGTGACCCTGAAATTACCCTGTGGGATACTAAGAGCATTAACATATCGCAATATTCTTTTTTTAAAAACCTTCAAATAAGTTGCAGCAAACAGGTTAAATTTTGTCTCGCATAAACATTTCCGGGTCTGATTGAACTGTATGGACAGATGTGGATTTGCTGACACCATCAGAACCATCATCCCCAGCTCCCCTCTCTGACATCTCCTTGGGGCTTCTCTCCTGCAGATGCCGGTACGAGGAAATCAGGACAGCCAGCCTCTGACTTCCTTGTCTCTGCACATCTAGAAACTGGTTTGGCGAGTCCCGTAGCTAGCAATTGCGGCATCCGAACCTTTGCAGATTCAAAGAGTTGACCTGACTCGAGCAAACCAACCAAGTGAGACAAGTGATCGAGTCAGGAAGGGCGCAGTGCAGTGCTTCCGCGTTCCAGTCAGACATAAGGCAACTCTTTAGAACTCTTCCATAGGGACTGGGAAACTTCCGCAGGAAAGTGAAAGAAGGGATCATCTGGGAGTTCGCTGGCTGCTGTTTTTCAACAAAAGGAAATAAGCGGAAACGTCCACAAAAAAAATCGAGATGTGTCAACAGCTGTGCTCTTTAGTCGAGATCGTTGTAGGTTCGCACCAGATTGCCGGTGCTTTCTACGACATCGCTCTGCTCATGGTGGTCCAGGAACGCTCCAACTCCAACTCCAACTCATCCAACTCCACAACATCTGCAAGCCAAGACAAGCAACAGGGCGCCATCGCTCAGTTCTACATGATCTACAACCTCCTGTTGAGCATTACCCCTCTGCTGCCCACCTTCTTGTTGGCCAAACTGGGAGATCAAAAATCCAGGAAGATCACCATTTGGGTGCCCATTGTGGGCTACCTGTTGTCCAGGTCCCTGCTGCTCTTTGTGATCCTGTTTGATCTGCCCTTGGGGGTGATGTTTGCTACTGCTGTGGTGAATGGCCTGAGTGGGGGCTTTACTGCATTCTGGACTGGGGTCATGGCCTGGACCTCAGACACTTCCTCAGAGGAGAAGAGGTCTATCAGACTTAATCGAGTTGAGCTGACCTATGGAGTAGCAGGGATGATTGGAAGTATTGCATCAGGGCACCTCTTTGTTCATTTCAAAATCTCACATGAGCAGGGTGCTGGGTTGGTGGTCCTCAGTTGTACTTTTTACACTTTCAGCTTACTTTGTAGCATCCTGGGGCTAAAATTGTCACCCGAACAAATGCAGACTGGATCTGTGGAGCAGCAGCAGGTTAGTGGCACAAACTCTCATGGATATGACAGCCTGTCGGATCAAGGACAGCAGGGAAGTGGCAATCGAGCATCTGATGGGGATGAGTTTGAGGCAGAAAATACAACCATTTATGAAAGTCAAAGTGAAACGTCAAGGTTGCTGGATAACCAGGACAATATACAAACTCAAGATAAATCTAGAGGTAACATGTCAGTGGATAAAATCACGATTGCACTGCTGTTCTCAGCTGGGGTTTTGTATGAATTGGGTGTGAGTGGTGGAGTGGATGTGCTGCCCATATTTGTACTAAAGTACCCACTGAATTGGAATGCTGTCTGGGTCGGTTATGGCAATGCAGCTGGGTATGCTATCTTCCTAACCAGCTTCCTAGGAGTTGCAGTTTTTTCCAGATGTTTGAAGGATACTTCCTTGATTGTGATGGGAATGGTGTCATTTTCCACTGGGATGCTAATCATGGCCTTCATGAAGTGGACTTTCCTATTCTTTATTGGTAAGCAATTTTATTGGCCGCATTCTGGGGCTTTTCTGAACTAAACCTTTTAGGGGCCAAGTCTTATCAACCATTCTGTAATATATGGCGAGGGACATTTGTAGCTTTTACTGTTAGCTTCAAAGAGAAAAATAAGGAAGCTATTGGATAGTCATAGAGTGTTACAACCACCAGGTTTTGAGTAATCTAATCCCAATCTCCTGCTCACTCTCTACATCTTTTAATATTCCTCTTCTTCAAGAAACTATTTTTCCATGAAAAAGATTTAATGCATGCTGCTTCAAAAAAAGCACAAAATTCCACATTAATCATCCTCTGTATAAAGACTGTTTTTTGTAACCTTGCCTTCACTTTTAGAATTTCCTTAAATTTGTACCATCTCATTGAATTTTTTGAAGAGGTGACTAAGGTAGTGGACAGGGGAACATCTATGGATGTTATTTATATGGACTTCCAGAAGGCATTTGATAAAGTCCCACATAAGAGACTGTTAACTAAGATAGAAGCCCATGGAGTTGAGGGCAAATTATTGACATGGTTAGGAAGTTGGTTGAGTGGTAGGTGACAGAGAGTGGGGATAATGGGTAAGTATTCTGATTGGCAGGATGTGACTAGTGGTGTCCCGCAGGGATCTGTGTTGGGGCCTCAATTATTCACATTATTCATTAACGACTTGGATGATGGCATAAGTAAGTCATATATCCAAATTTGCTGATGATACAAAGTTAGACGGCAATGTAGACAGTCTAGATGATAGCATAACATTCAAGGAGATATTGACACTCTAGGTGAGTGGGCAAAACTGTGGCAGATGGATTTCAATGTGGGCAAGTGTGAGGTGATCCATTTTGGACCAAAAAAGGATAGAGCAGGGTATTTGCTAAATGGGAAGAGGTTAAGTACAATGGATGTCCAACGAGACGTAGGGGTTCAGGTGCATAGATCTTTAAAATGGCACGAGCAAGTGCAGAAAATAATCAAAAAGGCTAATGGAATGCTAGCCTTTATATCTAGAGGATTGGAATATAAAGACACAGAGGTTATGCTGCAGCTGGTTAGACCCCACTTGGAGTACTGTGAGCAGTTCTGGGCACCACACCTTAGGAAAGATATATTGGCCTTGGAGGGAGTGCAACGTAGGTTTACAAGAATGATACCTGGACTACAGGGGTTAAGTTACGAGGAGAGATTACACAGATTAGGCCTGTTTTCGCTAGAATTTAGAAAGTTAAGGGGTGATCTGATCGAAATCTTCAAGATATTAACAGGAAAAGACAGGCTAGATAAAGATAAACTATTGCCACTGGATGGAGATTCTAAAACCAGGGAGCATAGTCTAAAAATTAGGACCAGACCATTCAGGGGAGATGTTAGGAAGCACTTCTTCACGCAAAGGGTGGTTGAGGTTTGGAACTCTCTCCCACCAACAGCAGTTGAAGCTAGAACAGTTGTTAATTTTAAATCTGAGATAGAAAGATTTTTGTTAAGCAAAGATATTAAGGGATATGGGCCAAAGGCAGGTATATGCAGTTAGGCCGCGGATCAGCCGTGATCTCATTGAATGGTGGGACGGGCTCGAGGGGCTGAATGGCCTACTCCTGTTCCTATGTTCATTGCCATCTCACCAGCCAGTGAAAACAACTTGTCACTATTTATCATAACCCTTCATAATGTTGAAGACCTCTATTACATTATCCTCAATCTTCTCAGTACTATTGAGAAAAGCCTGAACTTTTTGTGTCTCTCCTCGTAACTGTAACCCTTGACTTCTAGTAACATCATATTAATCTACACTGTACTATCGCCATTTCTTTTATATTCTTCCAATTGGGGCCAAATTCAGGCCTGGTACAAGTTCAACATCATGTCTTTGCCCTCGTATTCTACCTCTAGATACAAAACTAAGGATTCTGTTTGCCTTTTAATACCTTATCTACTTGCATTGCCACCTTTAGGTGGCCTGCACATTGACACATCAAAGTCCTCTACTCCACTTGAAATTTGTCATTTAAAATATTTTTCCTTGCCATATTCTTGCCACCAAAATGTGTCACATATTATAGACACTATTGAATCTGTTAAAAATCAAAGACAAAAACACATCACATCCTGATCAGAGAACTCCTCTATGCTGATGATGCTGCACTAGTTGCTCACACAGAAACTCAACTACAAAGACTCATGGACTGTCTCTCCCGTGCCTGTAACTTGTTCTCCTTGGCTATAAGTGTCAAGAAAACCATGGTCATGGGACATGGTGTTGCACCTCCCCCCTCCCCGATCACACTAAATAACACCCCACTGGAATTGGTTAGCAAATTCTGCTATCTTGGGTCCACGGTGACAGACAATTTGTCCCTTGATGCAGAACTTGATACACGCAAAGGGAAAGCAGCTACCACCTTTTGCTGACTTGTGAAACATGCATGGAATAACACCAGGCTAACCCTTAGGACCAAGCCAATGGTTTATAAGACCTGTGTTCTCAGCACTTTGCTGTATGGCTGTGAAACATGGACGACTTGCAGCTACCAGGAAAAGAAATTGAATAATTTCTACCTACGCTGTCTGCGGCGCATCATGTGTATATCCCGGCAGGACAAAATCACAAATGCAGCAGTCCTCTCAAAGACAGAGATCCCAAGTGTGTTGGTACTAATCAAACAGAGATAGCTTCAGTGGATCGGACATGCCCGCAGGATGGAAGACGGTCACATACTCAAGGACCTTCTGTATGGTGAGGTAGCTGGGGCCAGACAACCAGTGGGGTGCCCAAAGCTCCACTTCAAGGATGCTTGCAAGCGTGACATGAAGGCCCTGAATGTCGACTCTCCAACTTGGGAGTCACTAGCTGGTGAAAGAGGGAAATGGCGACACATCCTGTGGACTGGTGTGCACTACCACGATGACCAGTTGCTACAGCAGCTTGGTGACAGGCACCAACATCAAAAACAACAACTCTCAGCGTCACTTGGCAGCTTCAGATGCAGCACTTGTGGCAGAACCTGCCTCTCAAGGATTGGCCTTCACAGCCATCAGCAAAGGTGCACCACTTAAATGAATTGGCTGCTGTGTGTCCATCAACTTTTGTCGATGGAAGAATGCCAACCAGTGTATCTGGTACTTATCTGCACATCGAGGTTAAAGGAGCTATTTAAATGCAAGTCATTGTTGTCTAATATTGTGTTGTCCATGCACTAATGTGCAGATGAAAACATTCAAATAATAGTTTGAAAAAAATATTTTAAAATGCTATGAGTTCCGCAATGGAGGTTAAGTCATGTAATTGGTGATAAGGAGTGTCAGCAGGAGATTAGTCTTTAATGAACTCCCGCAATCACATTAGCATTTTCTGAAACAATTAACCATTTCCTCTTCAACCTGCTATCTTTTATCTTGCAGCCCGAGCTGTGATGATGTTTGCCCTTATTCCACTAGCCACAATACGATCTGTGATTTCTAAGCAGATAAGACGCACTTCATATGGTTAGTATCTCAGATCCTCCTAATCTTGTCTAGTTTCCAAATTATCACCTTGTGCCATGGTTACTTTTCATTCCGATTAATGCCAGTTAAAAAAAAACTCTGAACAAGTTAATGTCGATGCTACTTTCTCCATTATACAGGTTCCGCTAACCCATATAGTATCCCTGAACTGAATCGGGGAAGATAATCTGTTCCCAGGGCTCCAACAGTACCATTGCAAAGGGTCCTGTACGTATGGATGTCTTCCTTTCCCGATATGGCAGCCGGCGCACTTCCAGCCAGATATGTGTGCCCATTTCCTACCTGCCATTCTGGGGTTTAGTAGACCAGTGGATGCCCAAAATTATAACTCCACACTGGATTACAAATCGCAGGGTCTTTTAGCATAACCCACCTTGGCAGAACGTGATGTGATTAGGTCAAAAACAATGGAAGATAAAATCAGGCAGGGTGTTCGACCCGATCCTTTTGTCTCCAATTTCCCCAGTTTATCTTTGGAAATTTGCATTAACTTGGTAATACCTTTACATTACCATCTTACTATAGAGTCCTATGTAAGAGGGCTATAAACCGTGACAATTATATTCTGCAGCAATACCAAAACAAAAAAAAAGGATGAAGCATAGCATTTGAATCCTGCAATTGTACTTATGAAGGATAGACTTGCCTTGGAGGCGGTTCAGTGGAGGTTCTCTAGATTGATTCCTGGGATAAGAGGGTTGTCCTATGATAGGAGGTTGAGTAGAATGGGCCCATACTCTCGAGTTTAGAAGAATGAGAGGTGATCTCATTTGAAACATAGGATTCCGAGGTGGGTTAACAGGGTAGGCACTGGATGTTTGCCCTGGCTGGGGAGTCTAGAAGTTGGCCATTTAGGACTGAGATGAGGAGAAATTCCTTCACTCAACCTGTTGCAAATATTTGAAATTCTCTACCCAAGGGAGCTGTGGATGCTCAGGTGTTGAATATATTCAAGATAGAGATCAATACATTTTTGAACACAAAGGTGAATTAAGGTTCATGGGGATAGTACTAGAAGGTGGAGTTCAGGTAGATCATTAGCCATGGACTTACTGAATGGTAGAGCAGGCTTGAGGGGCTATGTGGCCTATTCCTGTTCCTATTTCTTATGTTCTTATTTGAAGGGAAAGTGCTTGGCACACTTCAGATTTTACTAACACTGACTGGAGTCATTGCTTCAACTGTCTTCCTCAAGACTTACGACTCAACACAAGACTGGTACCCTGCTGTCTGTTTCGCTCTGTCCTCTGTCATCGGTTGCCTGGGTATCATTCCCATAACGTAAGCAAAATCAAATCATAAACGTATTTGAAGTTCTACTGCTGCAGTTGCACTAAATAATGGTGTTTTTATAATGATGACACCTCCAATCAACTGGATTATGCAAAAAGAATGAGAAGGAAATTGTGATAGGGTGGGGGGGAGGGGGCATGGGGGAGGCAGTTGAGAATCTCATATACTCGTACATGGACTGGTAACCTGAGGACATAGATTGAAGATAATTGGCAAATGAACCATGGGGAAGATGACAATCTTTTTTAAAATACAGTGAGTTATGATCTGGAACGCACTGCCTGAAAGGATGGTGGAAGCAGATTCAATAGTAACTTTCAAAAGGGAATTGGATAAATACTTGAAAAGGAAAAAAAAATTAGAAGGCTATGCAGAAAGAACAGGGGGAAGGGGAGTAATTGGATAGCACTTTCCAAGAGCTGGTAAAAGCACAATGGGCCGAATGGCCTCCTTCTGTGCTGTATGATTCTATGATAAATTCATTGACCCCAAAATTCAGGGAACTATGTTTTAAGGCAGCCAAGGCCACTGAAACAAGACAAATTGCTGTAGCCAGTCTTTCTTGAATATGGCTCCACACCGAGTGTGGGACTGGTGAATCTACAGTAATGTTCAGAAGAGAAAGCCGCTCAATCTTGATCTAACCTCAGCTTCTGTGGAAAATATTAAAAATAGACTAGTGGTATAGCAGGCAAGATTATCGTTAAACGTCCCTGTGCTTGGAATTCACTTCATTTGTGTAAGAGATGGAATACACAGCTCTGGGAATTCCAATGTTGTTAAAGAACTACCTTTACTGGAAGTGGTTATGCAGCATAGCCTGGAATGTCACATTAGTAAGAAGGGAGTAGCAGAGCATTACCTGTAGAGCTGAAAGAGTTAGGGAGAGAATTTGCTACTGGGAAGGATCTTAGCTCTACTTAGAACAAAGAACAAAGAAAATTACAGCACAGGAACAGGCCCTTCGGCCCTCCAAGCCTGCGCCGATCCAGATCCTCTATCTAAACATGTCGCCTATTTTCTAAGGGTCTGTATCTCTTTGCTTCCTGCCCATTCATGTATCTGTCTAGATACATCTTAAAAGACGCTATCGTGCCCGCGTCTACCACCTCCGCTGGCAACGCATTCCAGGCACCCACCACCCTCTGTGTAAAGAACTTTCCACACATATCCCCCCTAAACTTTTCCCCTCTCACTTTGAACTTGTGACCCCTAGTAATTGAATCCCCCACTCTGGGAAAAAGCTTCTTGCTATCCACCCTGTCTATACCTCTCATGATTTTGTACACCTCAATCAGGTCCCCCCTCAACCTCCGTCTTTCTAATGAAAATAATCCTAATCTACTCAACCTCTCTTCATAGCTAGCGCCCTCCATACCAGGCAACATCCTGGTGAACCTCCTCTGCACCCTCTCCAAAGCATCTACATCCTTTTGGTAATGTGGCGACCAGAACTGCACGCAGTATTCCAAATGTGGCCGAACCAAAGTCTTATACAACTGTAACATGACCTGCCAACTCTTGTACTCAATACCCCGTCCGATGAAGGAAAGCATGGCGTATGCCTTCTTGACCACTCTATTGACCTGCGTTGCCACCTTCAGGGAACAATGGACCTGAACACCCAAATCTCTCTGTACATCAATTTTCCCCAGGACTTTTCCATTTACTGTATAGTTCACTCTTGAATTGGATCTTCCAAAATGCATCACCTCGCATTTGCCCTGATTGAACTCCATCTGCCATTTCTCTGCCCAACTCTCCAATCTATCTATATTCTGCTGTATTCTCTGACAGTCCCCTTCACTATCTGCTACTCCACCAATCTTAGTGTTGTCTGCAAACTTGCTAATCAGACCACCTATACTTTCCTCCAAATCATTTAGTGTCCTGATGTAGCCAAGAGCCATATCCTAATCTATCAAGCTTGTGGCGCCAGGGGACTATATTGGGTTTGCCCCTTCATCTCGGTTTCTCAGTTCATTCAAAAAAGAATTCAACCTGCAAATGTAAAATCGTGAAACTGCAAAATTGCCATTCTGAGGAAAAATAAACACTGAGGCAGCAATGATAGAGGCTGTTGCACTTTTCTAAGAAAAAATACGCTCTAAGCACCACATATGACGTGCGGGAAATGCACCCACATTACTTGCTGGAAATGCATTGCCCATCATATTGGCAAGTGCAAAAAATCAAATCCCTCCAAAAGATTTGATATGTTGGGGGTCAATTGATTTTTTAAGACTGAGGTAACGTTATCAAGACATATGGATCAAAGGTGGGTAAATGGAGATGAGATGCAGATCAGCATGTTTTGGTGAAACAAACTTAAGGGGTTTAAATGCTTCTTCCAATTTGCATTTGCAGCATGCTTTTTTTCAAAAAGTTAGCTAGTTGTAGGTCTTCAATTACACAGAAGATATGTGAGTACAGAATAGAAAATTGGTCTTCCTATTGTTACCTGTAGATTTCCTAACATATTCTGCTTCATTTGTAGCATTGTAGAACGCAGATTATCCAGACCAGCCAGAATTCCAGAAGACTAATGTGAAACCCAGAGATAACAGATGGATAGAGTTCAAAACCATCGTAGCAAATAAAGAAACCCAGAAGAATCACCACATCTCAACTGTGTTCTGATCAGTCAATCATCTGAATGTTTTCAGATTGGTTTCTATGCTACCCCCAGTACCAGAACCATCCTGGACAAGAACACCAAATTAGCCTATACCTGTTATAAGAATTTCCTGGATTTTGCAGTAAGAATAACAGTATCAGCACTTGCTGTTATTATGGAGTAAATTGGACATTAAATTCCAGAGTCCACACATGTACAGTTAAATGTGGAAAACCAGACATTGCTATCCAATTTTCCCTACTCCTCCACAACCTTCTTTACATCAGTTCCTTGCAATGGCCGCAGCCTTGAAAGCCGTGTAAAGGCACGAAGTTGTGCTACTAACTACCAACTAAGCACGCCAGAAGTAGTTAGGGCTGGTGTATTCAGGTGCAAGTGAATTTTTAAAATGGGACATGTCTTAATTACTACCAAACATCCTCTCTGCCTTCGAGATTTTAATTTCAGGGTGGCACATTGGCGCAGTGGTTAGCACTGCAGCCTCACAGCTCCAGCGACCCGGGTTCAATTCTGGGTACTGCCTGTGTGGAGTTTGCAAGTTCTCCGTGTCTGCGTGGGTTTCCTCCGGGTGCTCCGCTTTCCTCCCATATGCCAAAGACGTGCTGGTTGATAGGTTAATTGGACATTATAAATAGCCCCTAGTATAGGTAGGTGGTAGGGAAATATATAGGGACAGGTGGGGATGTGGAATTAGTATAAATGGGTGGTTGATGGTCGGCAGAGACTCGGTGGGCCGAAGGGCCTGTTTCAGTGCTGTATCTCTAAAACTAAAAAAAAACACTAAAGTGTGGAGTCGTATGCCTTCTGAATTTACTTATTGGTAGAGATTTTAAAACTTTTTTACTTTGCCTTTTTTCTCTTTCTCCTTTTTTAATGCTTTCTGTACATGATGTTACAATGAATTAAATATTCTAAAATATGCTTCCTAGTTTAGACTTTGCATATCAGTGAGGATATAAATTGTAAACATGATCAACAGCAAACGCCATTTCTTCACTGTTGACTGCAAAATCCGAGCCGATTTGTCATCTTTCGACCTCTTGTTGCATTTGACATGAATGCAATCACACCATCTTCCTTCACTATAGTGCGACTCAGTAGGATTACCCATAACCAGTGCTACACCAACCTGTACCATTATAGCCTGTACTGCTTCCGTTCTTACTCACTTCCAGAGTTGCCCCAAGGATCCAGTCCCCTAATGCTCATTAATAAGTATTGCCTGAAGATTGTCATCAGCTGTCAGTCTATTGCCATCATTACAAATGAATCAGAACTTCCCCCAACTAAACATTGGGAAGATTAGATCAGGTGAGATCCAAACCCCCTTTCCCATACAGCATCATCACTTTCACTCCTGCAGCACCTTTCCCTAATACTGCCAATCTCAACTATACCTTCAGCACTCTATTATACTTCTTGCACACCCTCCTTGCTAGTGACCAGCTATGATCATCCAAAATGCTGACTCCTGCATTCTTCTTGCACTTAAGCCCATTTGCCCCCTGCCTCCATTCTTGCTGACTTATATTGGTCCACCATCTCTCGGATCAAATTTAAAATACTCGTTCAGCCAAAGACGCATCTGTGGCCTCACCCAAATGTTCCTCTGAAATCTCCCACGGTCTCAAATCCCATCCATCATTTTGCCCTGCTCTGTTGTGCATTTCTTGTTATTCCACCTTCCGCGACAGAGTCCTCAACTGCCTCTATCCTATCTATAATTCCAAAGATTAGGGCTGTGTTGTGATTATGTTGCAAGATAACTGCCCTCTGAAGTGGTCCATCAAAATTAGAAATGAGTAATAAATAACAGCCTTGACAGAAATGTGCACTTCTCAATAAAATAAAGGAGCAAAAGGAAAGGGAGATGGAAACCAGAATAGTTCATTCAGGGGTATTCAGTTAATGGACTAATGATCTAGAAACAGGAGGAGTTCAAATTCCACCACAGCAGCTGGGGAATTTAAATTCAATTAATTAATATGGAATTGGGAATTAAAAAGCTAGTATCAGTAATGGTGACTGTGAAATTACTGGATTGTCATGAAAAACCCATCTGGTTCACTAGTATTCTTTTGGGAAGGAAAGCGGTGATCCTTATCCAGTCTGGTCTATATATGACCTCAGAAACACAGCAATGTGGTTAACTCAGCTTCCCTCTGAAATAGCCTAGCAAGCCACTTTATTGTATGCAAAGCAGTGGCTCACAATCAGCTTTTCAAGTGTAATT
Source organism: Heterodontus francisci (assembly GCF_036365525.1). NCBI lineage: Eukaryota > Metazoa > Chordata > Chondrichthyes > Heterodontiformes > Heterodontidae > Heterodontus > Heterodontus francisci. The sequence continues at coordinate 179,017,430 of NC_090374.1, read as the reverse complement.
AGGGATAGATAATAGTACTGGCCTTGCCGGGGCACCTACATCTTGTGAATGAAGGAGGAAAAAAATTCAGCTCAAGCCAGTTCTGCCATTCTATTCAAATCATGGCTGATCTGTATACAATGTTTGGCTTTTCAGAAGTTTGAACAGAATATAGATGTAGTTTGTTTCCTTTTTGACAGGTGGCAGTGTGTGCATGTGAAGAGAATGAGCATCAACATTGAGTCATTGACATTTCAAACACTTGGTAGTTCCAAAGCTCTTTTTATGTGGTAGGCACATGTTACTCAGAAAATGGTACCAAGTTGCATTTGAATACATCAAGTTTTATTCAACCAAATATTTAAAATCAGTTGAGGCAAAGATAAATGCAATATCAAAACAGTACATTATACTGGTCCCTTGACAGCTTTTTGAAAAAGTTTATACAGTACACATTTTACACCTGAATCCCATAGCTAACCAAGTTGTTTAAGGGTGAAAAACCAATCTGCGGATGTGATGCTAACCAGCCAAAGTCTGCATTCAGCTATGGACACTTCACTTGGATTCAAAGCTCATCACTACAGCTGGGAAGCAGCCACATACCAAGATTGAATGATCTGGTACAGATTCAAAATAAAAGAGGTTACACATTCTGCTAAAACTCTAAATGACTTCTAACAGAAGGGGCAGTGTTATGCCACTCTGCACTGCCAATCCCTTATACAAAGCATTCAGTGCAAGAAACACAACCATACAAAAAAATTTGCCAAAAGCAAAATATATTACATTTGACATTTATAGAAATTGTATTTTCTTTCTGCAACCCCTCTCCAAATGAAAGCCTTTTAACACTATAAATCACACATTCGTATCTACTGATCAAAGGGAGAACATCTTACAAATCCCTGGTGCTCGTTTTAATCATTGGTTTATTACATTAGCTCAACTTTTTTTGTTCAAAACTAATATACTGCAACCTTGTGCGAAGTGCAGCCAGACTGGGTACATACTAAAAGGAAATATTAAACTGAAAGAAGGTAGTTGTAAACCTGTACAAAGCCAAAAAACTTCCAACTCACTAAAAAGAGTAAGACGAGTGTTTGCCTCAGATTAAATTTAGTGTTAGGGCAGTCACAGAATTCAGATTTTTAAAAAAAATATCTATTAAATGATGTGGAGGATTAAAATTCCTTTAGCACCATTACCCTAAAATTGTGTTTGAACTGCAGTATTGAAATATTTGGCGATTTCTTACAATCATTTCTTTAAAGTTAAAATTAAGTATTTGATGCCTTTCACGGGTGGTTAAATAATGCCAAACACCACAAGTTACTTCTAGAAAGCATTTTATTGATAAAGGTACATGTACAGAAAAGCTTGTAAAATGGTGTCCCTCAACTAACGAAATAGAAATCACACACCCAGAATTTTGCAAGTTTAACAAAATTCTGCTAGGAAACTAGAACGGGAGAGGAGACATTAAGGACGAAACCCCTAAGTCTTCAGAACAAAAACTAACCCATTGTATTTAATTCCTCAAAGCATTTTGACATTTAAAAAAAGTCAGTCCTTTTATTGAAATGGTCTCAATTACATTCCTCCAGGAAACTTGTCATTCCCTCAAGGTAGGGGTATGGTAGCTTAGTGGTTATGTTATGATCTCATAATCCAGAGGTCTGGATGAATGATCTAAAGACACAAGTTCAAACCCCACTATGGCAGTTGGGAATATAAATTCAAATGAATTAAATAAAATTTGTAATAAAAAGCTAGTCTCAGTAATGGTGTCTTTGAAACTACTGGATTGTTGTAAAAAAAAAACCATCTGGTTCTTAAATGCCCTTTGGGGAAGGAAATCTGCCATTTTTACTTGGTCTGTGACTTCAGGCCCACAGCAATGTGGTTGACCCTTTACTGCCCTCTGAAATGGTCGAGTAAGCCACTCAGTTGTATTCAAGGCAAAGGCATACCCCCACCATCTCAAAGGCAATAAATACTGGCCTTAACAGTGGCACCCACATCCTATGAATGAATAATGAAAGCTTGCTTGGACTAGGGGTTAGTCAGCAAGAGACTTATGACATATACCTGAGTCAAGTTAAAAAAGAGCCTACATCCAGTAATCCAAACAAATTCTCATTGGAAAAATCTGGATAAACCAGAATATAGAGGACCAGCATGTTAGGAAACCAGAGAGCAAGCTTGCGTGCAACACAGACAGTGTGAAAGAGACACAAACTATGCAGTTCTTGTACATCAAGGGGTGGGGGTTAAAAAAAAATCTCGCCTTTTGCTCACAGGAAAAAAAAAAGTCAGCCAAACCGTGCATGGCTACTTCCTCCACAAAAACTCAAGAAGAAAAAAAAAAAAGAGACTTTTAGACACCCATAGACAACACTGATGCCTCAGTGACCTCAAGGTTACTTCAGTCTTCCTTCAGATGTTGGAATGTTTCAGCCAACAAAACCTTTCGACACAGGATCCTACAGCATTGTTTTACCCGTGAATGCCATGCTAAGTACAGTACTCTGATAAATCTTATTGGACAAGTTAAACATAATCCACTGACTGCAAATTTATTATTTACTGCTTCCCACACCAATGGGACTCCTTATAAAACTGAACATAAACTAGTTATCTAATACAACTTACACCAAAAACTGTGGTTTTATAATTAATCAGTGCAAAATTGATTTTTGACCTGATCAAAAAATTTTTAATGCACATTCTCCGATCCTGCTTAAGGAATCACAAGGCAGATTTGCCAATTAAGTGTTCTTGTTTATTAAAAATGTATTTTTTTTTTTGAAAATCCTTTCATATAAAAGGACTACAGAACAACTTCAGGGGAGAAAGTGAAGGAACCTCTAACCAGCAGCACACTTTAGCATGTTGGCAACGAGATGCATTCAGAACCTTCTTTGACAAAAATGTCAAAGAGAAAGAACGAAGATGCATGATTTTTCTATGTGCATTTTAAATTAGTGTTGGTGCAATAAAACAACTGCTCTGACTGAGCAAAAAGCTCAACCCAGCTGCAAAATTATTTAAAACTAGACAAGTTTCATTTCCTTCCTTTTGCTGTGCAACTCTTAAAAATGCAAGCAGCTTTATAGTTCATGAGGGAAACGAACATGCAAACCAACTGTTTAAATTAATGTACAACATTCAAGAATAGTTTATGCTGCTCCAAGTTCAAACATTTAAAATTGTGAAAGGAAAATTTGCCACACTAAACTAAAGGCTTGTGAATTGCATAGTTTTAAAAGAATCCTGGCATACGCTGACAAACACAAACCAGGTTAGCATATTCAGCCAAAATGTTTCACGGGTACATTCATAAAATGAAGGTCAATGCTGAGATTAAATTGAAGATACATCCACGATATTTAATATTAGTTTCTAAATGGACGTTTGCCCAGCCAATCAAGCCGAGGTTGGCGGCTGAATTGCTGCAAAAGGAACCACAATGTCCAACACTCCATTAGCAACTTTTCTTCTGAGGAGTTGTCTGGATAGATTCAATGTATTCCACAAGAGGCAGAGCTGCCTCGACACATTAACTACAACTCGGAGAAACTGAAACATGCCAAGGTGGACAGAGAATAGATTTCAAGAACCACCTTCCAATTCTCAAGAGCACTTTAGAAATACTAATGGTACGTATATGTTCAAAACATTCGAATACCAGTCAGAGGAAGTAATACCCAAACAAGTACAAAGCTCTGCTCATTCGGTGTCTGGTTCTGGTCGGAGATACCAGGGAGACATTCAAGCACCGAAGGCCATGCAGACGATCCTAAATGTCAGGGTTACGAGAAAGGATGCAAGAAGCTGAGGCTTTTAAGCTTGGAAGGAAGAAATCAGATTTCCTCTTAGTGGTATTTAAGAGGGTTAAGGGAATGTAAAAGGTAAACCCAGAATATTACATTAAAATTGACAGAGTACGACGAGGGGACATAATAGTTCGAACAAATTGATTGACATCTCATCCACCACCTTAAACATTCACTCCCTTCATCACCAACACACCATGTCCACAGTGTGTACCATCTACAAGATTTGTTCTTACTAGTTCATTTGGATCAAAGATGGAGTTGGGCTACCATTTGAAGCAGTAACTGCTGAATTAGGAACTAAGTTACGGGAATGCTGGTTATTTAAGTACAGTTCCTTTAGCTGGGGAAAATTTCGCCACCAAGCAGGAATGCAATACAGCAGCACAGTATTGCACCTTGTGGTCAAAGAAGAAAAAATAAAGCTGACAAAACTATTTAAAAATCAGTGCCTACTGTACAAATTGCCCTTCCACTCATGGGCATTGCCATACTTTAAGATGTGCAGCACTGCCCCCATCCTCCCCCATTTCCAAACTCCAAATAATTGAACCCTTACAGAAAGGTCCTCCTCACCAACATTCACCAAGCAATCTGTTACAGGTCATGTTAGAGATTCTTCACATGGACAAATTTTAAGTCAGTCACTTTTCCACAGAGAAAGGGAAATGGGAACTAATGGCACACTAGTCTCATCAGATAGAGGCGGACAGAGGTCTGGGAGTAGCTCTCCAATCTGAATGGCAAAACACGTAGCACAAGATAAGTTAGCCGAGTATAGTAGGAGCATAGTATGGGAATATGCTCCTAACCACCCCCACAGCAAACAAAAGTGTTCCTTCATTCAACTACTTGTGTTGGAACAGTTTAAATCTATGCAATATGAATGTTGAACACCTATCCCTAGATTTGCACCATTGCAAACCATTCCCACAAATGCCCCACTCCAAATATAAAAATCACATTTTAAGGTCCTCTGTACAATTCAAAAATAACTCATGCCAACTGATTATGAGCATTTAGGTATCGACCAACAGACTGCATGCATGAGGTGCATCAATTTCCTGGCTGTGTTAACATTCAGTGCTGATGTCTGCCCCCTTTCAAATACCACACATTACATGGGCTAGAGTAAATTAGTGAAGAAATTTCACTCATTTTCGATCCTGCACTACAAAATAACAGCAATGGTACACAATTTGAATGCAAACAGTTTATCGAAGTGTTTATTCAATAGTGTTCAAAAAATTCCACAGGTTGGGTTGCAAGAATTGTTGGCATTAGCATAGCACCAAACTTCTGTTAGGGAAACGGTGCAACATTGAATAATCCACACTAATTTCACTAATTACTAACTCCTTCATGATTTATTTCAAAGTTCACAGTAAACAAACCCATCTATCCTCAAATAGAAAATGAGGATTAAAATGACTTCAATTAACCCAAGATCCATCAGCAGCTTCAATACACGTGGTTAAACAAAATATCGAATGCCTCACTTCTAGCAACTATGTTAAACTGTAATGATCCACAATACTACAAAAAGGTCTCTGAATGCGCAGGTACATTTTAATACAATGAAACTACATGACTTCCTCCTCTCCACCCATTAGCGTCAATAAGCTCATGTGAAAATGGTCACCAGTATTTTGACTGCCATCTCCCTCAAAACTTGGTTGTTAGAAACTAGTTCCATTATTTCACATGCACATTGCTATTTTAGACAGTGAAAACAGCCACATCACTACAGGTCACTGATCATTTTGCTGCGCAGATGTGCAAGTTGCATTCAAATCTAAATCTGCCAATACTGAACCAGAATATATTCTTTGCTGAACAAATGCACCTTTGTAACCTCATTCAAAGTGCTCTCCAGTAGTGTGACCATTACAGTTTTAGTTACAGCTCTAGAACTAAGATTAACGCTTTCTAGAAGTTAACAGGCAAAACCAATGAGAAGGAATGATTCGGAGAACTGCATAGAATGCTACTTGTCCATAGCATTTATGCATCATTTTCAAATGACTTCCAATGTTTCATTGGCTAACTTGCTGAAAGGCTGTTTGTTTGACCAAATTGTCCACTTGGGCCTCTTCATGAAGATGATTACCAAAGTCTTTGTGAAAACGCAATAAAGTTTTGGCACTTAAAGCAAGTCATCACCTACGAATTGTAATAAATGACACCACTGCACAATTATCCATTTTCAGGTTCGGAAGAAGTTTAAAAAAGAAACCTTTGCCAGACTAGTACATACCCGAGTGATTTACAAACATGCCACCAAAGTAGTCAGCCTGAATACATTCTGGTATCACTCATCTGACCAAAAGGTCCCACCCCCGCCACTTTCCCTGAAAGGATGGGTATTAAGATTTTTAAATCTAGACCTTTTCCTCAGCCACCTCTTCAAATCCAAAAGCTAGAGGTTTGCTTCATGCATGAAATTGGAAGATCGCACTCTGTTTTGAATGCGACACACCAATGTTAAGTAGGGAACATTCCAATATAATTTGAACCAGTAAACTGCAGGCACCCTGAAGGAGGAAGGGGTGGGATATTTTCCCAATCACTTTGGCTCTCCGTTTAGTGCACTGAACTGCTCAAAAAAAAAAAAAAAAACTCAGCTTGGAAAATTGCCTGGGAACAAAAAAAAAAAAACCACTTGCAATTTATTTTTTCTTTCTTTAATTGAGCCCAATACGTTCAGTTTTAATTTTAGGTGCAGATTTGGTAAAATGTAACTGCTTCAAAATGCAGGTAATTGAGCCAGGGTTATCCCAAACCTGACGGACCTTTGAATAAAATATGAAGCAAAATTACACTACAACCAAAGCTACAAGCAGTTGTGTTTTTTTCTAAATCTAGTATTAGTGTTAATTTTGCATGGTTGCTCCAAAACCAAGTGAGTCTTTTAAAAATTGTTTTTGAAATGCTTATTTGAGAGAATACTCAAAAAAAAAAAAATGCCTTCGTGGGAAAATGAAATAAGATAATCAAATGTGATGATTTCATTACAGCAGGCAAGAAAGCATCAATGTAACCATGCAACTAGGTAACTTTTCCTTCTCCACCACCACCACCCCCACCAAATATCAAGAGTTTAGTGTACTGCAGCCATGGAAACTAAGCAACTATGGTTGCTGAAAATTTAGTCCAAAATAAACACTCAAATTAGCTTATACAAAATATTTCATGCAACAAAGGCACTTTGTATACCCACAATTCATTGTTACTGTTTGTTCCCTGGGTGATCTGGTAGCAAATATCTCACCACCTTCAATTAAATACCTGGAATATTCACTTAATTCACATAAAAACAGGTCTAACTACAGGGGCAGCGGCAAGTGAGCGATACAATCTCCTCCTTTCTTACCCTGGTTCTGAAAACATTTATCATACATGATTTTATAAACCAACCTCTTTTCACAGACTAAACACATTACATAAAGATACTACACTGAGAAGTCATTTTACAAAAAAGGTATGAGAATAAAAATTGGCAAAATTTAGGATCAGGAAAAAAAAAGTATATAAATTAGACACAATGGTTTCAAATTACAGGTGGAAAATACAGTACCCTACAAATGACCCAAGTGGTAAGTGCACGTCATTATATTAAAAAAAGGAATGCTGTCAATGTTCAATTAATGCTGGTCTCAAAAGGTTTCACCAATACTGTGCTGTAATGGACTCACTGGATTAATTACCAATCTTCTATTATGGTCTTTGTAGCCTGCACAAGGGAACAAAGACTTTTTAAAAATGTTTTAAGTGTTGCCTACTATTATAAAGATAATTGAATAGAAAGGAACTTGCATCTTAAGAAAAGGAACTTGCATCTTAAGAACCCTGCATTTGCTTCCCTTATATTTGGGGCCTTAATATCTCCATCAATCACAGAATCAATGCTTGGAGCTCTCCTGCATACAAGTTTACTCAAATCTCAACAAATACCTCCACAGAAATACCAGCCCACACCTGAGTGCACTCAATTGGTTAAATAGGATGCTCAAAAGCATCTATCAAAATATCTAAGACTGTTTACATGTAACAAGTGTAAAAAAAAAAATCTACAGCATATGAAAGAGCACAATCACGTTGACCAGGTGAAAGGCCTCTCTCATATCTCACCATTTAAGAGTACTGGACACAGCCAGTACTCAGCAGACCACTGAAAGTGAATTGTTAGATAATACCGTGCGGACGAAACAAACAAACCTTCACTGAACAGAGAGCACACCTTCTGCAGACAGTTTGAGTGTCCTTGTACAACGTGCCAATGACGTACAGCTACATAGAAAAACTGTCTGTTTGATGTTCTTCCCCCAGCCCCCCAAAGTGCAATATTCCAGTACTGTGAACTGGGCAAGTGAAGGAGTAAAACAGCCAGTGAGCAACACTAAAGGAGAAGCTACGAGTGGCCCTCGCTTTTAACTTCCGGCTTTTCTTGTAGGAGTGGAATAATGGCCTCCCATGCTGCAAGGCACTGCAAAATAAAAATATATTTTAAAAACATGTAAAAAATCTTAGCATTAACTAACTGGAACAGTAGGTCCATTGCAAAAAAAAACCTTTCGGATTTATAAGTCTCTCAAGTAGCTTGAGAATCATACAGCACAGAAGGAGGCTATTCAGCCCACTGTGCTTCTCTTCAGGCAGTGCATTCCAAATCACAACAATTCACTGCATAAAAATGTTTCCTCATGTCACCCCTGGCTCTTTTGCCAATTATCATAAAATTAGTCCTTTGGGGGACACCAAGGGCAGGCCAGTTACTCCTACAACTATGTGCATTTATATAGTGCCATTTAGCATAGCAAAACATACCAGATTTATCAAACGACGTTATGTTACGTTACGGCAGGTCAGCTTGGCCAAGTGGAATGCATGTCCTGCAGTATGAGAGAAGTCACGGACACACGTGTCCTAGATGAACACATCTGCAGGAAGTTTGAGCTCCGGGTTTCGGAACTCGAGCAGCGGCTGGAGTCACTGTTGTGCGCCCGCGAGACAGAGGACTACATGGATAGTGCATTTAGGGAGGTGGTCAAACCGCAGGTTAGGAGCTTGCAGGCAGATAGGGAATGGGTGACTGCCAGGCAGTCTAAGAGAACCAGGTAGGCAGTGCAGGAGTCCCGAGTCGGAATCTATCTTGCTTACTAATTGGTTTTCCATTTTGGATACTGGTGAGAGCAATGGTTCCTCGGGGGAGTGCAGGCAGAACAAAGTCTGTAGCACCACAGGTGGCTCAGCTGCACAGGAAGGGAGTAAGAGTGGAAGAGCAGTAGTGATAGGAGATTCAATAGTCAGGGGATTGTTGCCTCCCTGGTGCCAGTGTCAAGGATGTCACGAAGCAGGACATCCTTCTGGGGGAGGGTGAACAGCCAGAGGTCATGGTCCACATTGGTACCAATGATATAGGTAGGAAGAGGGATGAGGTCCTGAAAGCAGATTTTAGGGAGTTAGGAAGAAAATTAAAAAGCAGGACCACCAAAGCAGTAATCTCGATTACTCCCAGTGCCACATGCTAGTGAGCATAGGAATGAGGAATGATCGATAAAACACATGGCTGGAGAATTGGTGGAGGAGGGAGGGCATCAGATTTCTGAGGCATTGGGACTGGTTCTGGAGCAGGTGGGATCTGTACAAGATCCCTACTAAAGCTACATTTTTAACAGGACTGGAACCAATATCCTCGCAGGGATATTTGCGAGTGCTGTTGGTGAGGGTTTAAACTAGCTTGTCAGGGGGATGGGAACTGGAGGAGTAGCTCAAATTGGAAGGAAGTAAAGCTGGTAACAGGAGGTAGAAAAGTAGCAAGTGACATTAGAAAGCAGGCAAAACAAAGGCGAGCATCAACGAGACTTAGAAAGACAACAAGCTTAAGGGTACTCTACCTGACTGCACTAAGTATTCGCAACAAGGTAGATGATTTTAAAGCCCAAATAGAGGCAAATATGTATGATCTAATTGCCATAACAGAAACGTGGCTACAGGGTGAACAAGACTAGGAACTGAATATTCAAGATATTCGACATTTAGGAAGGATAGGCAAAAAGGAAAAAGGAGGTGGTGTTGCACTGATAAGGGATGGGATTGGTACATTAGTAATGGAGGATCTCAGATCGGAAGAAAAAATGTGGGATCCGTTTAGGTGGAGCTAAGAAATAGCAAGGGGCAGCAAACATAGGTAGGAGTTGTTTATAGACCAAACAGTAGCGGTAGTGTGGGGCATGGTATTAATCAGGAGATTAGAGAAGCATGTGGCATAGGTAATACAGTAATCATGGGTGACTTCAAACTGCATATAGTCTGGGTAAACCTAATGAGCACTAATGCTGTGGAAGACGAGTTTCTGAAGGGCTAATTAATAATCTTGTTGTAAAAGAACCTTTAGGGATGAGTGACCATATGATAGAATTTTACATTATGTTTGAAAGGGAGGTCATTCAATCTGAAGCCAGGGTGTTAAATTTGAACAAAGGAAATTATGAAGATAGGAGAAAATTGGCTGAAGTGGACTGGGAAAATACATTAAAAAGGTATGACAGTACATAGACAATGGATAGTCTTTCAAGAAATATTATAGTTTACAGCAACTATACATTCCTTCAAGGCACAAAACCCCAAAAGGTAAGGCAATCGACCGTGGCTAACAAAGGAAGTTAAGGATTATAAAAGATTAAAAGAAAAGGCCTTTAAAGTTGCCATAAAATAGAAAACCTGAGGATTGGGAGGATTTTAGAATACAGCAAAGGAGGATGAAGAAACTCAAAGGGGAGAATAGAATATGAATGTAAGCTAGCAAAATATATACAAGTGGACTGTAAAAGCTTCTGCAGGTATGTGAAAAGGAAATGTTTGGCTAAGACAAATGTGGGTCTATTACAGACAGAGTAAGGAGAATTTATAATGGGGAATAGAGAAATGGAACAGAAGCTAAAATGATTACTTTGCGTCTGGGTTCACTAAGGAAGATACAAGAAATCTCGCAGAATTAGAGATCCAAGGGATTAGGGGGAAAATGAGGAATTGAAGAAAATTAGTAAGAAGGTCGTATTGGAGAAATTAATGGGGCTGAAGGTTGTTAGGTCCCCAGGACCTGATATTCTACACCCCAGAGTGTTGAAAGAGGTAGCTATGGAGATAGTGGACGCATTGGTGATCTTCTAAAATTCTATAGATTCTCGAATGGTTCCTGCAGATTGAAAGGTCGCAAGTGTCACCCCACTATTTATGGGAGGGAGAGAGAAAACAGGGAATTACAGATATGTTAGCTTTACATCAGCCATTGGGAAAATGCTAGAATCTATTCTAAAGGATGTGATAAATGGACACTTGGACCATATGATCTAATTGGGTATAGTCAACATGGATTTATGAATGGGAAATCATGTTTGACAAACCTGTTGGAATTTTTTGAGGACGTTACTAACAGAATTAAAGGGGAGTCAGTGGATATGGTATACCTGGATTTTCAGAAGGCTTTTGATAAAGTCCCCCACAGGAGATTGGTTAGCAAAATTAAAGCATGAGATTGGCAGTAATATACTGGCATGGATTAAGGATTGGTTAACTGGCAGAAAGCAGAGAGCAGGAATAAACGGGTCATTCTTGCATTGGCAGGCTGCGTCTTGTGGGGTACCACAAGGATCAGGACTTGGGCCCCAGCTGTTCACAATATATCAATGATTTGGATGTGGGGACCAAATGTAGTAATTCCAAGTTTGTGGATGCCACAACTAGTTGGGAATGTGTGCTGCGAGGAAGATGCAAAGTGGCTTCAAGGGGATTTGGACAGACTTGCCGAGTAGGCAAGAACGTGGCAGATGGAATATAATGTGGAAAAATGCGAGGTCATTCACTTTGGTAGGAGGAACAGATGTGCAGAGTATTTCTTAAATGGTAAGAGATTAGAAAAAGTGTAGATGTACAAAAGGGACCTGGGTGCCCTAGTCAATAAGTCACTGAAAACTAACACGCAGGTGCAGCAAGCAATTAAGGCGGCTAATGGCATGTTAGCCTTTATCACAGGAGGATTTGAGTACAGGAGTAGTGAAGTCTTTCTTCAATTGTATAGAACCTTGGTTAGACTGCACCTGGAGTAGTGTGTGCAGTTTTGGTCCTCTTACCTTAGGGAGGATATTATTGCCATTAAGGGAGTGCAACAAAGGTTCACCAGACTTGTTCCCGAAATGGCGGGACCGTCCTATGGAGAGTGTTTCGGGAAACTGGGCCTGTATCCTCCAGAGTTTCGAAGAATGGCAGGTGATCTCACTGAAACCTACAAAATCCTTAAAAGGATAGACAGGGTAGATGCAGGTAAGATGTTTCCCCTGGTTGGGCAGTCTAGAACCAGGGGACAATTTCAAAATAAAAGGGGGAAGCCACTTAGGACAGAGGTGAGGATAAATTTCTTTACTCAGAGGGTTGTGAATCTTTGGAATTCTCTACCGCAAAGGGCTGTGGAAGCTCAGTCACTGAATATGTTTAAAGCAGAGATTGACAGATTTCTAAATACAAATGACATATGAGGATAGTGTGGATAAAAGGGAAGGAGGGAGGGAGGGGTAGGTTTAGGGAGGGAATTCCAGAGCTTATGAACTAGGCAGCTGAAAACATAGTCACCAATGGTCCAGCACTTACAACAGGGCATGTACAATGAAACAACATTATTGGTCGAGACTTAAGACACTCATTTGTTAAGTTAAGACACAGTTGGTATGAGGCAGTGTGGGGTATGTAAAACCTAAAAAGATCTTCACAAGTTCTTTACCTTTCATCACGTGAAGAGTGCGCAATGCCACTGACTGACCTAGTCTCTTAGGAAGGCACTTCACTTAGTTAGAACAGAGGTCAAGTACGCAATTTAATCAAAGCGTTTAAGGTTTTTTTTCCCTATAGCAACTGGCCAACAAACTTTCCACAATCAAATGCTTGTTGTGCCTGAAGGAACGGCGACTCACCTATTTTTGCTACCTAAATTGCACTAGCGAGGGAAGGGGGCAGTAGAAACAGTGAAATAAAGGATAGACTCATACACAGAAGGAAGAAACTTAGCTGCACGAGTGTAACCAGCAGTACTCTAAGGAGTTGTTAATTAAAATCCATGCTCCTAGGGCATTAATTTTCAGCACAACATATTTTTCTACATTTTCTATGTAGTGCCTGGGAATTCAGATTCCGAATTATGGAACATAGGAAGAGGAGTTGGCCTTCAGTTCCAAGCATGTTTGTCATTCAATTAAGTTCATGGCTGATCTGCATCTTAACTCCATGTCCACATCCCTTAATACCTGTGCCTAAAAATAAAAAAAATTTGACATTTTCAGTTGATCCCCAGCCTCAGCTTTGAGTGTTCTAGATTTCCACTACATTTTGTGTAAATAGCTGCTACCCGGCATCACCCCAAAACAGCCAAGCTCTAATTTGAACCCAGATTAAGAGCTACTAAAAGAATCAGTAGATACTAGAGTTGCCTTAGATTATGTGTAAGCTTGGACACACGAGTGACCAAAAAGTGTAGGTTAATCTACCCAGAAGAACAATGCATTAGTGCCCTGCTGATAATCAGCTCACACCCAAACTCGTAAACTTCTGGCCTGAATATCAACAGTCTGGGTCCTGAAAATCCAGCAAACAAAAAACAAACCAGGGACAGAAAAGGAGATAGAAGTCCACAGAGCAGGTTCTGCATGTCTGGTGGGTTAAGAGCACGTGTACCTGCATACAGCTAAACTAATAGTTCAGTAAAACTATACCTTCTCATAATACTGGATGTTCTTGTCTGCCATTCCCATCAACAGCTGCCGAAAGTCCTGTCTCTTGTTGCTTTGCCACCGATCCCAGTCTGCCTTCAGATCAGCATTGAAACACTCCACACGGTCTTGGCACTTTTCAACATTTGTTGGTGTCTTTTGGATATATATTTTCAAAAAAAAAAAACACTCAATTTATTATACACTGCTTCCTATATTTTTCAAGGTTAAACAGTACTAGCATCTCATCCCCAGACAATTCTGAACACTAATTGTAAGGATAGGCACACAGATTATTAAATTAGCACAAGATATCTGGCATTATAGAGAATTACATAATATTGACCCAGAGTATGTTAGGCTAAAACACACTTCAGAAAGACAGGCATTTAGCACAGCAGAGCAGTGGGGGTGGGTGCGGAAGGGGCAGGGATGACAAAGGAATATCATTGCTGATGGACTCAGCAAGTGTAGCTTGGGCCTTTTGCAATAAAGGTCAAAAGCTAAACTAAGAAATGTCAACCCTAGGGCTGGAGAAAATTCAGACACGAGCAATTACCATCTTCAAGGCATACATGACGGCGACTGCACGGCTGCAAGCTGGATGGTTATAGATCCCTCTGCTGTCACCTTTGATTTCATATTTACAATATAGATAGATAGGAAAAGTGAATGTTTCAGACCTTGCCCCCTCCCCATCACTTTCCTAGAAGGTTTGAGTAAATACAAAAGGCTACAGTGAAATTCCCCCAATTTTTTTTTTAAAAAGAGATTCACTTTCTATATGGAATGAACCATGGGCGACAGCAACGCAGCACAAAGCTGGAAATAGCAGACGGCCATTGGAAACAGCTCATTCAGGAGTTCAGCCAGATTTCTCCTGGGAAACTTGGTACATATGGCAGGTTACAGTCCGTCATAATAACGATGCTACAATTCAGGCTACTGACCAACCCATTTTATTGGTGCTTTCTATTTTCTATGAAGCCAAATAACTGGAAAATTGTCATTCAAATTAAGCCATTTGGTAAACACTTAGAAGCCGTCATCAATGTTTCCTTAAAAAAAAAGTGTCACATTTCCATCATAAGCTGCCTGGATAGCATGCTCCAATGTCCTTTTCTTACTATATGGGACTGTGGAGAGAGATTCAGGGCAGAACACCAGTTGGAACAATGCAGTGAGTGCAAGGTTGCTCTCTTGATAGAGAGGGAGACAGAACACACTGCATAACCCAATACTAAATGAAGGGCAATGCTTCAGAATGTCCAACCGTACAAGAAATACTATAAATGGCATCTATGGTCTAACCTGGAGGTGCTCCCAGCATTGCAATGAGTGAGGTTTGTGTCAATGATTCAATCACATTTCATACCTTCAGAACAACAAACAAGTGAATTCCTTGAAAAGGAAGGCACTTAAACAGTAGTCAACTACTGCAACTCCATTTGTTATCAAGAAATAGAACAGTGAAGATACATATAGACTAACTTGTGTAAAAAGAGCCAGTTAACACACCGGTCAGAAAATGACAGGTGGAAAACTAAAATGAATCATGATTTTTGCCACGTCATTTTATTCATTTAACTGATTCTTTTATCCATTCAAATTGGTGCATCACTTTTGGCAAGAACTTAATGGAATGCAGAGTGGACTGCAAATATTGTACTGTTAAAAAAGTTACTGTTGTTCTGGACAACAGTTTCTCTAAGTGTATTTAAGTCATTTGCTTCATTACAATATATATGTATTATAGTGTAACTTAAATACACCAAACCTTTCAGCAACTCCAATGGGAATTTTTCAGCCCATTCAGCATCACAATTATTTTCACCTCATCAGCAACAGAAAGAACCACCTTCTTCAGAGGCAGCACTTCCATTACTTACAGGGATAGAGTATTTGCCACTGTTCATCGCACACCCTCGATTTCCCTCCTTCCAGCAATGGCAGCTGTGCCTCCAGTTGCCTAGGTCCCAAGCACTAGAATTCCCTCCCTAAACCCCTTACTTCTTTCTCCTCCTTAAAACCTCAGTCTATCAAGCTTTTGGTCACCTGTCCTCCTTGTGCATCTCAGTGCCTAATTTTGTCTGATAAAGCTCCTGTGAAAACAAAAAATACTAGAAATCTGAAGTAAAAAACAGAAAATGCTGGCAATAATCCAGCTGCAGCTGTGGAGAGAAAAAAAAAGAGTTAACGTTTCAGGTCAGTGACCTTTCATCAGAACTGCGTTCTTCTGATAAAATGTCAGAGGCCTGAAGCATTAACTTTCACTCTGCACAAATGCTGTCTGACCTGCCGAGTATTTCCAGCATTTTCTGCTTCTATCATAGACATCATTGAATTGTTTTCATACATACGCAAAAACACGAGAAAAATTTAACAGACTTTTGCAATTCAAAGGTTTCATTTATTCAACAGCTATTTATTTCTCAGACACCGGTGGTTGGACAAAATAGAAAAAGGGATTTGTGCACAGAAATGTTATTCCCAAATGTTTTATAATTTCAGTTATTCATTTAAATGGGCTTGACTGTACTAGCCCCATTCCTGGTGTTCGTTTCAGAGCAGCACTTGGGCTGTGAGGCAAGCAAATTAGTTCTAGCTTGTAACTGTAGATTTGTCCTGTAGAGGTCAGCATTTTCCTACAGGATTGTGCATGACATTTAACAGAACAAATTTAGTTATTGATGGATATTAAAACCATATCCTGTCTGCAATACGGAAACTTTTTGCTAAGCACTATTAAGTCAAATCCAGATACTATTTTCATCTGAAAGTTTTGCAGTCAGCCTTCAATTTTGCAGGCTGAGTTCCTTTACATTTTCTAAACAAGATTCTGTTCTTTTAAAAAAAAGTATGTACTTCTCTTGAATAGGAAACATTTACCTAAGCTAGACCCTTTACAACCTGATGTCCAATACTGCTGCCTTATATGATGCATCTTTCAGAAATGTTATCCAAGAAAGACAAGGACTTCATTTGAAAAGAAGTTTTAAACAAGTGTATGCCAGGGACGTGAAGTTGGGATAATGTTCCTTTAAGAAACTGGCAGTACGAAGAATAAGTGAGATTTCATCAAAATCCTCCTGTCACACAAAAGGATACCCTAGGCAGCTATCCTGGTCAATATCTAAACAGATTTACAGCTAACTGCTGCACCAGCCACACAATCTGGCTTAATTTATTTATGCTAAGATGGATCAGATTCTTAGAAGGAACATGCACTCCAGGTACTGCGCGACCAAATTCATCCTCTGAACCACAACCTGTTGGCACCAGCAGATTCTCTTGCAGACAATTTCCAACTCAGGCATCCAGCTAGAGGATTTTAAATAAGGTTTTTAAGCCAGAGAAGGGAGGGCGAAGGATCATGAAAATTCATTAATGTTTTTAGCATTGGACTAAATACCTTTGGTAATTTTCCCTGAAGCTAAAGAAATGAGAGGGTTTTCTTGGAAGATTTACCTCTAAATATGGGCATCGCCTCAGGGGAGCGAGCTGGTGCCTCTGTCCAATATAGAGCAACTAGCTCAAGGTTTGTGCAAGGAATGAGTTTGCTGGACCAAATGCCCTTTTCATGTTCATTTATCTCAATCCATCACTTAATATTTACCTTTCAAAAGCTCAGTTCTAAATTTGTGCACTTTACTGAAGTTGACAATGCCAAAAGAAAAGACATTCGATTTAAAGTAGCCTGTTAGAATCACATACAAGATCAGTCTGTTGAGGTACATAATTGCCACATGTGGGCTTGCATTCACCCCACCTACCCCTGACCAGGCCATCTAAACAGAACACCTCAAACACACCTGAATACCACTAAGCAGCTTCTTCTATATTACATTGGCAACTCGGTCACCTCAGTCTCAGAAGGTTGTGGGTTCAATTCCCACTCCAAAGACTTGAGCACATAAATCCAGGCCGACAATCCAGTCTACTAATGAAAGGGAGCTATGCTGTCTGAAGTGCCGTTTTCAGATGAGACATTAAACCAAAGCCCTGTCTGCCCTCTCATTAAAGATCACATGGCACTACTTCGAAGAGCAAAGGAGCTCTCCCAGTGTCCTGGCCGATATTTATCCCTAAATCTATTTACTGTCAATCTGCTGAGTGCAAATTAGTCGCTGCGTTTCCTACATTACAACAGTGACTACACATCAAAAGTGCAAATTGCTTTGGCATGTCCTATATAAATAGGAGTTATTATTAAGAGATCAGGATGCAAGTCATCTATCTAGCATGGGCTCGAGAGTGCACAATCAGCCAAGATCCAGCAAGACTTGGCAAACACTCATTTAAATCAGGGGTGAACATTGCCAGATAGACTTGAGAAAAAGAAAAGTGAATTTGGACATATAAAACTGCCTTCTGAAGTTGAAGAAAAACAAAAAGGCTGAGGCTCAAAGTTTTGGAAACAAGAAACTGAGCATGTTCCAGAGCAAGTGCCTTTGCCAAGAGGAATCTTAAGTAAAAAGTTTGACTGCTGCAAAGCTAAACACTATAGCACTCATTTTAATTTTAAAAGAGCTGTTTCAAACAAAAGGCCAACAATAACTTGCATTTGTTTAGCACCTTTAACGCAGTCCCACAGTGCTTCACAGGAATGTTATCAAACAAATTGGACACCGAACTACATAAGGAGATATTAGGACAGATGGTTGAAAGCTTGGCCAAAGAGATAGCATTTAAAGACCATCTTAAAAGGAGGAAAGAGGGGTAGAAGGATTTAGGGAGAGAATTAGAGCTTCCTGGCTAGGCAGCTGAAGGCACAACTACCAAATGGTAGAGAAATTAAAAATCATGAATGCTCAAGAGGCCAGAATTGGAGGAGTGCAGATAATGGAGGGATTTGAAAATGGGGAGGGGGGAAAAAAAATAAAATAAAGAGGCATTGCTTAAACAGAAACCAATCTAGGTCAGACAGCAGAGGTGATGGATGAACCAGACTTGGGCATGTAAGGACACAGGCAGCAGAGGAGTTTTGGATGACCTGTAGTTTGCAGAGGGTAGAACGTGGGAGGCCAGCCAGGAGTGCGTTGGAATAGCCAAGTCTAAAAGGTAATAAAGGCATGGAAGAGGGTTTCAGCAGATGAGCAGAGTTGGGGCAGAACCAAGCAACATTATGGGAGTGGAAGCAGGTGGCCTTGTGATGGAATGAACAGGAGGTTAGAAGCTCATCAGAGGGTCAAATAGGACACCGAAGTTGCAAATAGTCTGGTTCAGCCTCACAGTTGCCAAGGAGGGATGAGCAAGGGCATGGAGTCTGTAGCAGGGTCTGAAGACAGTTGCTTCAGTCTTCCCAACATTTAGCTGGAGGAAATTCTGCTGATCCAGTACTGGATGTCGAACAAGCAAGCAGTTTAACAATTTAGATGCAGTGGTTGGGTTGTGAGCAGTGAAGATATAAAAGTCAGAGGTGGTCAGTTTGCATGTGGTATACTGCCACAGCCTACACCCAAACTCAGCTGATTCAAAGGGTCATCCAAATAATCTACAGTACTCGAGTCTAGTTATTATAAAAGATGTCTACTTTTAAACTAACTGAATGGCAGAGAAATTTAAATAGTTGCTATCCAGCAAAATCCCCTTTTTAAGCAGCAAGATAATATCTGCCTTATACATATGGCAACCCAGCAGGTCCATTTTCACCAGCAGTGAAGTTGAAAGGCAGCTGCAAGTACATAACTATATCATTTAGAGACCCACCCAATATTAAATGGAGATAATTTTTAAAAAGTTAATCTGAATATTTTGGTGAATTTCTGTACTCAAGACAAGGAATTTTATACCATTACAACATTTTAACTTATCGCACGTTTGTTCCAGGAAAGATACAGTACAGGCTGACTGCAGAGTAAAGTTCTCTTTAGACTGTTCAATGTTACCCTTACCCCTTATGGGGAAACATTTTAAAATTAGAGCTAGGCCATTTAAGAGTGATGTCAGGAAGCATTTCTTCACACAAAAACTAGTGGAAATCTGGAACACTCTCCTCATAAAAGCTGTTTAGGGGTAGAAGTCAACTGAAAATTTCAGGAGAGATTGCTGAGCTTTTTGTTAGATAAAGGTTTTAAGGGATATGGAATCAAGACGGGCAAATGGAGTGAAGCCATTTATAGGTCAGCCATTCTCTAATTGAATAGTGGAAAAGACTCAAGGAGCCAAATGGCCTACTCCTGTTCTTATGTTTCCAATATCAGAAGAACACCCACTACTAACCAGCAACATCTCTTGTTAACAGACTAAGATAAAAGCAAAATACTGCGGATGCTGGAAATCTGAAATAAAAACAAGAAATGCTGGAACCACTCAGCAGGTCTGGCAGCATCTGTGGAAGGAGAAGCAACGTTTCAGGTCACGGACCCTTCTTCGGAACTGACAAATATTAGAAAAGTCACAGGTTATAAGCAAGTGAGGTGGGGGTGGGGCAAGAGATAAAAGGAGAAGGTGTAGATTGGACAAGGCCACATAGCTGACTAAAAGGTCATGGACTAAAGGCAAACAATATGTTAACGGTGTTGAAAGACAAAGCATTGGTACAGATTAGGTGTTAACGGACTGAATTCAGTCAAATGAACAAGTCAGTGTCACTATGCTAAATCAGACACTTCGGTACTGTGAATCTAAACCCATTAGGAACTGGTTCTTGGGGTTAAACAGAAAAGGAGACCCATCTCAGTAGTTTGAGCTGGATCTCAGCTCAGGCTAGAGAGACATGACAGGACAGTTTGCCAAGCAATGTACCACACAGCTGTCTTATTGCTCTGTATAAGCTCAATAGCTAAACAAACACTGGCATAGATCTTTTAGGCCGAATGACCTGTTTCTGTGCTGCAAGTTCGATGTAAACAGTGAAAGTCACTCACTCCTTGCTTCTCTTCTTTCTTGTAAGCAGCAGTTTCAAGTTTGGCCTCATACTCAGCTTGTACTTGATCTCTCTTCCTAAGCACATTCTAAATAAAAAACAAAACAGGCTTTGAATCTTGGCCTCATGTCAGCAACCATTTTGTCAAGACCTAGTATCAACATTGCACACAACATAAATCAATAATGCAAATGACAAGCAAAATACTGCAGATGTTGGAAATCACAATTAACAGTTATGTTATGTTTAATAAATTTGATTGAGCAGAAATTAATTAGTTCAAATCTTTTTCACTCCATCGGACAGAAAAGTAAATCACTCTCCAGACAGATCTAGTTAACATGCCAGGAATTATGCACCTAAAGTTTCAGCTGGCATTTACAGATGAAATTTAATGGTGAACTGGAATTTGCACACAAAATAATTAGACTATGCATCTGTGAAGCATTAATATGGAAAATCAACCAACATCCTGCATTTCATTTCTCAAAACAAATCATTTGAGGTGCGCTTGCACATGCAACACAAGTTTTAAAATTTGTAATGCATTTAGAATACGCATCACATGGATTATCTGAATTACGAATTAGGATAGACGGCTTGCAATCCAGAAGTAATACTGATGTTACAGGACTTCATTGATGGCCAGTGTAGAGAAGTAGCACACTATGCTAAGGGCAGATTTGGAAAGAACAGGTAGTGAAATATTACAACTTGCAAAATGGAGGAGTATCAGACTTGTGCACTGAAATATACCAACAGAATTTTCGCTGCACCAATTCAAGATTTTTTGTTGAGTCAGACATTGATTATATTACATAAACTGACTGGCAGTATAGTGATCATGTTACTGGACCAGCAATCCAAAGGCTTGAAATAATCCAAAAGATTTGAAATTCTACCATGGCAACTGTGGAATTTAATTTTGGTTAAATAAAATCTGTAATTAATAAGCTAGCATTAGTAATGGTGGCCACAAAACTACTGGATTATTAAAAACCCATCCTGGTTCACTAATGCCCTTCAGGGAAGGAAATTTGCTGTCTCTATCCAGTCTGGCCAATATGTGACTCCAGACCCACAGCAATGTGCTTGACTCTTAATTGCTCTCTGAACTGGCCCAGCAAGCTGCTCAGTTGTATTCAAGAAGGTGGCTGAGCACCACTTTCACAAGGACAATTAGGGGCAGACAAATTCTGGCCTTGCCAGCAATATCCACATCTCGTGAATGAATAGAAACCGAAGAACATATATTAACAGGAGTCGAGTAAAGCAAAATAGGCACAAGTTCCAAAGCTCATTTAAAAAAAAAATCACAGGCAAATACCACATAACCAACTACTCAAAAAAGGGAATAATGGAACAAAATTTCTCTTACCTTCATCGATTCTACGTAGAGTACATATTCTCGAAGGACGGGAAGAAAATCATCAGACATGTCCTCGGACAGGTCTTCCAGGGCAATACAGCTGCTGCCAATACAATTCGATACACCACTGAGGGGCTTGTTTAGATCTTCATCTATAGACGACCAGGAGGAATAAATGGGTCCGTACTCTCGAAGCTCCACCAAGTATTCTAAATAATTAGCACAAGAAAACTTGAAATAAGAGTCAAGAATTTGTAAGCAAGATCAGATCTTACATGTCAATACAAACTCCTGTACTGAAAAGTCTGAAAATACACCGAGAGGAACAAGTGTGGCAAAATGCTAAATGCAATTACAAGAGCTTCTGACTTTTCCATGCCTGGTATGCTGAGGAACTAGTTCTGCAAGATGGATATGCATAGAAATGGTGCATAACATGAAAAGTCCTCTGCATATAGGTTTGACATGGGAGGATGTTAATATATTCATCACCATCACTGGCAACAGAAAACAAATATGCAAATTCTTCCTTTCATAAAAATTAATTTTGAGTTACAAACACAAAGGAAATACTAAACACTGTCAAATAGCAGCATGCCAAATTACCAACAAATTTTCCAGTACTAACCATCTCCTATTCACTATGGATGTACAGTTGCTTTACCACTCCATCCTTCACCAAGAAGACACGAGTCCTCTGCTTCCTCTTTGGACAACAGCCCAACCAGTCCTCATTCACCACCACCCTTCTTGGCCTTGCTCAACTTATTCTTGCACTGAATCACCTTTCCTTCAACGCCTCTCACTTCAGCCAGATCAAAGGCCGGTTATTGGAATCCACGAGTTTCAGTTATGCCTGTGTTTTCGTAAGATATATTTTGAACATTATTTGTTCCAGTCCTACTTGGATAGAGATCAGGGAGGGAACCCATTACACTGATAGTTCTGTTGATGCTGCTTCTTGTGCCTGGCTGGATGTGGAGAATTTCATTTAACTTTCCTTCACCCCTCTCTTGCCTTTACACAGTTCATTTCTTGGCATTTCTCTTTCCAGACTGCTCCTTCTCTGGAGATGGGGTGTCTACTAACATAAGTCTAATGGTTCCCAGAGCTACCTCAATAGTAGTTCTTCCCAGTCCACATGGTAAAGACTCCATTCCCATCTCAATTTCTCAGTCTCCATTGCATCTACTCTGACAATACCAGCTCAAAGTCAGAGCATCCAAAATAGCTTCTATTTCCTCAGCCAAGCATGCCCCTCATCAGGTAGGCAGGGCCCTCTATCAAGTCTGTCATTTTCCATATTTCCTTACACTCACCTTTCACACGACCACCATCACCATGATGCCAAATACATTTTTCCTCTCACCTTTCAGCATTCCAAAGGGACTATTCCTTCCATGGTACTGTAATGAGGTTTCCAATTCCCTCCAACACCTGCTTGCCTCCCCTTGGCAAACGATAGGTTTGCACTTCGCCCAACTCAGTATACTGCAAGATCTGGAATTCCCTCCCTCTGTCTTCCTTTAAGACGCTCCTTAAAACTTACTTCTGTGGCTAAGGTTTTGGCTATCAGACCTAACATCGCCTCATGTGGCTATTTGTCTAATGTTGCTTTATAATGCTCCTGTGCAGCACCTTGGGATATTTTTCTACGTTAAAGGCACAATAAAAATACAAGTTGTTGTGTTCACTGTCTGGGATGCAGCCTCCCCAATTGGGAAGATCAGATGTAGATTAGCTGAAAATTTCCATTCTGCAAATTAGAGACCCCCAGAACGGGAGATGGTGGCGTAGTGGTAATGTCACGGGACTAGCAACCCAGAAGTCCAGGCTAATGCTCTGGGAACATGGATTCAAATCCCTCCATAGCAGATAGTGGAATTTAAATTCAATTAATAAATCTGAAATTCAAAAAAAAAAGCTAGTCCCAGTAATGGTGACCACGAAACAGTTGCCAATTGTCGTAAAATCCCATCTGGCTCACTAATACCCTTTAGGGAAAGAAATCTGCTGTCCTTGCGTCCTTACCTGGTCTGGCCTACATGTGACTCCAGACCCACAGCAATGCTGTTGACTCTTAAACGTCCTCTGAAATGGCCTAGCAAGCCACTCAGTTGCACCAAACTGCTAAAGAAAAGTTTAAAAAGGAATGAAACCAGATGGATCACCCGGCATCAACTTAGGCACCGGATGCCTAATGGGACACAAGCCCCGTCGACGCTGCAAAGTCCTCCTCACTAACACCTGGGGGCTTGTGCTAAAATTGGGACAACTAGTCAAGCAACAGCCTGAAAGTCATACTCACAGAATCATACCTTACAGACAATGTCCCAGACACAGTATACAGTTGGGAGGGAGTTGCCCTGGGAGTCCTCAACATGGGCAGAGTCGGCCAGAGGCTGAAGAGCGGGCCTGCGAGGGGGCTAACCAGTCTGTGGATTCAGAAGTGACCGACAGCATTCAAGAAAATAAAGTGTGACATCAGTGGGAAGGAGGCAAGTCGTTGATTGGTGAGTTTTTATTTCCTTTTTTACTTTCAACTCGTGGTATTCATCAGAACCAGGATTTATTTAGAGTCAGAATTATACAGCACAGAAACAGGTTCTTCGGCCCACCGTGTCAATGCTGGACATCAAGCCCATCTATTCGAATCCAATTTTCCAGCACTTGGCCCGTAGCCTTGTATGCTATGGCGTTTCAAGTGCTCATCTAAATACTTCTTAAATGTTGAGGGTTCCTGCCTCTATCACTCTTTCAGGCAGTGTGTTCCAGATTCCAACCACCCTCTGGGTGAAAAAAAATTTCCTCAAATCCCCTCTAAACCTCCTGCCCCTTTTCTTAAATCTATGCCCCCTGGTTATTGACACCTCAGCTAAGGGAAAAAGTTTCTTCCCATCTATCCCATCACTGCCCCTCAATTTTGTATACCTCAATCAGGTCCCCCCTCAGCCTTCTCTGCTCTAAGGAAAACAACCCTAGTCTATCCAGTCTCTCTTCTTGGCTGAAATGCTCCAGCCCAGGCAACATCCTGGTGAATCTTGTGGCAACCAGAACTGTACACAGTACTCCAGCTGTGGCCTAACCAGTGTTTTGTACAGCTCCATCATAACCGCCCTGCTCTTATATTCTATGCCTCAGCTAATAAAGGCAAGTATCCCATATGCCTTATCCTTGTGATCTATGGACAAATACACCAACATCCCGCTGAGCCTCTGTACTTCTCAGGGTCCTACCATCCATTGTATATTCCCTTGCCTGGTTAGTCCTCCCAAAATGCATCATCTCTCGCTCCTCAGGATTAAGTGCCATTTGCCACTGCTTTGCCCATCTTACCAGCCCATAGATATCATCCTGTAATCTAAGGCTATCCTCACTATTTACAATACCAATTTTCATGTCATCGGCAAACGTACTGATCATACCTCCTATATTCACATCTAAATCATTAATGTACACTACAAACAGCAAAGGGTCCCAGCACCAATCCCTGCAGTACACCATTGGTCACAGGCTTCCAACTGCAAAAACAACCCTCGACCATCACCCTCTGCCTCCTGCCACTAAGCCAATTTTGGATCCAATTTGCCAAATTGCCCTGGATCCCATGGGCTCTTACCTTCTTGACCAATCTTCCATGAGGGACCTTATCAAAAGCCTTACTGAAGTCCATGAAGATTACATCAATTGCTTTACCCTCATCTATACATCTAGTTACATCCTCAAAAAATTCAATCAAGTTTGTTAGACATGATCTCCCCTGACAAAGCCATGCTGACCATCCTTGATTAATCCCTGCTTCTCCAAGTGGAGATTAATCCTGTCCCTCAGAATTTTTTCCAATAGTTTCCCTACCACTGATGTTAGACTCACCAGCCTGTAATTACCTGGTTTATCCCCACTACCCTTCTTGAATAATGGTACCACATTCGCTGTCCTCCAGTCCTCTGGCACTTCTCCCGCGACCAGAGAGAATTTGAAAATTTGTCAGAGCCCCTGCAATCTCCTCCCTTGCCTCACATAGCAGCCTGGGATACACCTCGTCTGGGCCTGGGGATTTATCCACTTTTAAGTCGCTAAAACCACTAATACCTTCTCCCTTTCAATGCTAATTTGTTCAAGTATATCACAATCCCCCTCCCTGATCTCTGCACCTACATCGCCCTTCTCCATAGTGAATACAGATGAAAAGTAATCATTTAAAACCTCACCTACGTCCTCCGGCTCCACACACACATTGCCACTTTGGTCCTTAATGGACCCTACTCTTTCCCTGGTTATCCTCTTGCCCTTAATATACTTATAAAATGCCTTGGGTTTTATCTTGCCTACCAGTGTTTTTTCATGCCCTCTTCGCTCTCTTAATTACTTAAGTACCCCCCTACACTTTCTATATTCCTCTAGGGCCTCCACTGTTTTCAGCCCTGAATCTGCCATCACCTTTTTTCCCCCCTTATCCAATCCTCTATATCCCTGGACATCCAGGGATCCCTGGACTTATTGCTCCTAACTTTCACCTTTATGGGAACATGTTGGCCCTGAACTCTCACCATTTCCTTTTTGAATGACTCCCACTGGTCTGATGTAGACTTTCCTACAAGTAGCTGCTCCAGTCCACTTTGGCCAGATCCTATTGAAATCAGCTTTCCCCCCAATTCAGTACCTTTATTTCTGGTCCCTGTTCTTTTCCATTACTACCTTAAATCTTAGAGCGATGGTTACAATCCCCAAAATGCTCCGGCTTCATTCCCTAAGATTAGGTCCAGTACCATCCCTTCTCATGTAGGACTTTCTACGTGCTGGCTCAAAAAGCTCTCCTGAATGCACTTTAAGAATTCCGCCCCCTTTAAGCCTTTTGCACTAATACTATCCCAGTTAATATTGGGGAAGTTGAAATCCCTTACTATTATTACCCTATTATTTTTAAACCTCATTTACCTACATATCTGTTCCTCTACTTCTCCCTGACTGTTTGGAAGCCTGTAGTACACTCCCAGCAAAGTGACTGCCCCCTTTTTGTTTTTAAGTTCTACCCATATGACCTCATTTGAGGAACCTAAGATATCATCTCTCCTTACTGCAGTAATTGACTCCTTGATCAATAGTGCAATGCCACCTCCTCTTACGCACCCCCCCCCCCCCCCACCCCACCACTGTCACGCCTGAAGATTCTATACCCTGGAATATTTAGCTGCCAGTCCTGCCCTTCCCTCAACCATGTCTTTCTGATAGCAATATCATATTCCCATGTGTTAATCAATGCCCTAAATTCATCTGCCTTACTTGTAAGACTTCTTGCGTTAAAATAGATGCAATCCGGCCTTGCATTATTCGCTTGTGCCTTAACAGGTCTATATTTGCTCTGCCTTCCAGACTGAATTAGTTTCTCTGCTATGTTTGGCTGTGCATCACCCACTATTGTACCTCCACTCTGTATCCCATCCAAATTAGTTTTAAACCCCCGCCCCAGCACCATTCAGATGCAAGTCGTCCGACTTGTACAGGTCCCACCTTTGCCAGAAACAGACCCAGTGATCCAGGAAACTAAAGCCCTCCCTCCTGCACCATCTCTTCAGCCACACATTCATCTGCTCTATCCTCCTATCCCTATGCGCACTAGCACACGGCACCAGGAGTAAGCCACAGATTACAAGCCTCGAGGTCCTGCTTTTTAATCTGCTACCTAGCTCCCTAAATTCTTGTTGCAGAACCTCATCCCTCTTTCTACCCATGTCGTTGGTACCAATGTGAACTACGACCTCTGACTGTTCACCCTCCCCCTTCAGAATGCCCTGCAGCCGCTCCGTGACATCCTTGACCCTAGCACCAGGGAGGCAACATACCATCCTGGAGTCATGTTTGCAGCCACAGAAACACCCATCTGTACCCCTTACGATAGAATCCCCTATCACTATAGCTCTCCCACTCTTTCTTCCCCTCCTGTGCAGCTGAGCCACCCCTGGTGCCACAGACTTGGCTCTTGCTGCATTCCCCTGATGAGCCATCTCCCCCAACAGTATCCAAAGGGGAAAATCTGTTAGAGGGAGATGGACCCAGGGTACTCCTGCACTACCTGCCTAGTTCTTCTACTCTGCCTGGCAGTTACCCATTCCCTTTCTGCCTGAGCAGTCTTTACCTGCAGTGTGACCACCTCCCTGTACATTCTATCCACAATGATCTCAGCCTCACGGATGCTGCAGTGTACCCAGCCGCCTCTTTGGATCCGAAATGCGGATTTAGAGTAGCTACAGTTGGAGACACTTCCTGCACAAGTGTTCACCCTGAACACTGGAAGTGTTACTGACTTCCCAATTGCATTGGAGGAGCACTCCACACTGCTGAGCTGCTGTGCCATGACTTACCCTTAATTTACCCAAAAATTAGAGATTATTTACACTAGGGACCTTGATTCCCTAAAAAACACTACATACTATATTAAGAAAACAGCAGACCTTACCTTTCTCTTTACTTTAGTTACTAACCCAGCTATTTACTATACTCCCCAACAGCAGTTACTCAATCACCTTGCAGCTTTCCTGTGATGTCACTGTTTGAACTTTTTTTCTTCAACTCAGTCAGTGCACGCCAACTCTTGAAGAGGTCAGACTGCTCTCCGCTCCTGAAGGTAAGTGAAGGCCCCGAGCCTGGTGCTGAACTTATCCGCTCCCGGTTCTTCCACACAGGTCCAACTGCTCCCCGCTCCTGAAGGAGCCATGCTTCTTGTAGTAGCAGGGTTTACAGATAGAGGAATGGCAGTGCTGCTCCAACCTCTGGGAGTGTATATCTTGTTTTATGGGAACTCCAGGACACTTCTCAGGTCCTGGATGACCACATGTGCAGCAAGTGTTGTCGGTTGCAGCTGTTTGAGCTCTGGGTTTCGGAATTTGAGCAGCAGCTGGCAGCGCATCAGTGAGGCTGAGAGCTACGTGGATAACACGTTTATAGATCTGGTCACACCGCAGCTTAAGAGTATGTGGGGAGAAGGTAAATGGGCGACCAGCAGACAAGTAATAAAAGGAGTCCCCTGAATGAGTCTGACTCTCCAACCAGTTTTTAGTTCTGAATACTGAGTGATGGTTCATCTGGGAGTGCAGCCAGAGCAGAGACCATGACACCATGGGTGGCTCTGCTACAAGACTGGAAGAGCCATACTGAAAGGCGTTTCTGCAGCCACAAATGTGATTCCAGGATGGTGTGTTGTGTTGCCTCCCTCGTGCCAGGATCAAGGATGTCACAAAGTGGCTACAGAGCATCCAGGTGGGGGGTGAACAACCAGCAGTTGTGGTCCACATCAGGATCAACGATAGGTAGAAAGAAAGAAAGATGTGGTCCTGCAGACAGAATTTAGGGAACTAAGTAGAAAATTAGCAAGCAAGGCCTCAGAAGTAGTAATCTCCAGATTACTCCCTGTGCCACGCACAAGTGAGTACAGGAATAGGGGGATAAGACAGATGAGTGCGTGGCTGGAAAATTGGTACAGGAGGGAGAGCTTTAGATTTTTGGGATCAGCTCGGGGGGAAGTTGGGACCTGTACAGGCCAGACAGTTTGCACCTTACAAGAGCCAGGACTGAGTTCCTTGCAGGACGTTTGGGGAGGGTTTAAACTAGTTTGGCAGGGAGGTGGGGACCTGAGGGTAAATCAGTTAGGACAAAATCAGAAATGAAAATGGAAGGCAGAACGTTAGTGGATGAGTCTGGAAGGCAGAGGAAACAAAGAAAGAAAAAAGTTTGGCAGTGCACAAGGAGTACAGCAAATAAAGCAGACAAGCTGAGGGCGCAGATAAATGTGGCAGCATATCATCATAGCTAATACAGAAACATGGCTTAAGGAGGGAAAGGAATGGCAGCTCGACATCCCTGGTTACAGGGTTTTCAGACACTATAGAGGGGATAAAAATGCAGGGGGTGGCAATTTTGGTCGAAAGAAACAATTGCAGCTGTGAGGAGGGATGATATGTTAGAAGGTTCAGATAAGGCCATATGGATTGAACTAACTAAAAGGGGCAGTCATACCACTGGGAGTGTACTACAGACCCCCAGTCAGAGGGAGATGGAAGACCAGATATCTCAGAAGTGAAAGAACAATAGGGCAGTAATAGGTGAGGGACTTTAACTAACCCAATATTAACTGGGATAAATTGTGTGAAAGGAATTGAGGGAGCAGAATTCTTGAGCTGCATTTTGGAGAACCTTTTGGCCAGTGTGTAGCACATCCAACAAGAGACAGTGCAGTTTTAGACTTAGTTTTAGGAAATGAAGATGGGCAAGTGGAAGGGGTGGCAGTGGGAGAGCATTTTGGTGGTAGTGATCATAATTCAGTCAGTTTTAACAATTATGGAAAAGGACAGAGATAGAACAGTAGTTAGAGTTCTTAAACAAAAACAAGAAATGCTGGATTCACTCAGCAGGTCTGGCAGCATCTGTGGAAAGAGAAGCAGAGTTAACGTTTCGGGTCAGTGACCCTTCTTCGGAACTGTTCCGAAGAAGGGTCACTGACCCGAAACGTTAACTCTGCTTCTCTTTCCACAGATGCTGCCAGACCTGCTGAGTGAATCCAGCATTTCTTGTTTTTGTTTCAGATTTCCAGCATCCGCAGTATTTTGCTTTTAGTTAGAGTTCTTAATTGGGGCAAGGCCAATTTTATTAAACGGAGGAGTGCTTTAGCGAAAGTGGACTGGAAACAGCTACTTGAAGGTAAATCAGTGTCAGAACAGTGGGAGGCAAAGGGGAGATTCAAGGGGTTCAGGGTAAATATGTTCCTACAAAGCTAAAAAAAAAAGTGCGACAGCCATATCCAGATCCCCCTGGATGTGAAGGAGCATACAGGGTATAATAAGGCAGAAAAGGAAAGCTTATGTCCAAGACCTCAATTCTACAGAAAGTGGAGGGGTGAAGTCAAAAAGGAAATTAGGAAAGCAAAGAGAGAGCATGGAAGAATATTGGCAAGCAAAATCAAGGTGAACCCAAAGATGTTTTATCAATACATTAAGAGCAAGAGGATAACCAAGGAGAGAGTAGGGCCCATACAAGATCAAAAAAGTAACCTATGTGCTGGGGTGGAGCAAGTTGGTATGGTTCTTAATGAATACTTTGTGTCTGTCTTCACAAAAGAGGGGGACAGTGCAGATATTGTAGTTAGGAAGGAGTGTGAAGTATTGGATGTGATAAATGTAGGAAGAGGAAGTATTAATGGGATGAGCATCCTTGAAGGTGGATAAGTCAACAGGGCCGGATGAAATGTACCCCAGGTTGTTAAAAGCCAAGGAGAAAATAGCGGAAGGTCTAAATCATTTTCTAGTCCTCATTGGATACAGGTGTGGTGCCAGAAGATTGGAGAACTGCTAACGTTGTACCTTGGTTTAAAAAGAGAACGATGGATAGACTGAATAATTACAGGCCAGTCAGTCTAACCTCAGTAGTGCACAAATTATTGGAACCAATTTTGAGACAGGATAAAATGTCACTGAGAAGGGCACAGATTAATCAAGCTTAGTCAGCATAGATTTGTTAAGGGAAGGTCATGTCTGACTAACTTGATTGAATTTTTTGAAGAATTAACAAGGAGGATTGATGAGGGTAGTGCAGTTGATGTGGTCTACATAGATTTTAGCAAGGCTTTTGACAAGGTCCCACATGGCAGACTGGATCCAGGGGAATGTAGCAAGCTAGACACAAAATTGGTTCAGTGGCAGGAAACAAAGGTTAACGGTTGACTGGTGTTTTTGCAACTGGAAGGCGGTTTCCAGTGGCATTCCGCAGGACTCAGTACTAGGTCCCCTACTTTTACTGGTATATATTAAGAATTTGGACATGAATGTAGGGGGCATGATCAAGAAGTTTGCAGACAACACAAAAACTGGCCATGTGATTGATAGTGAGGAGGATAACTGTAGGCTGCAGGAAGATATCAAAGGACTGGTCAAGTGGGCAGAAATGTGGCAAGTGGAATTTAACACAGAAGTATGAGGTGATGCATTTGGGGAAGTCAAACAAGGCAAAGGAATACACAATTAATAGAGAATACCAAGAGGTGTAGAGGAAGTGAGGGACCTCGGAATGAATGCCCACAAATCCCTGAAGGTAGCAGGACAGGTCCAGAAGGTGGTTAAGAAGGCATATGGAATCCTTTCCTTTATTAGCTAAGGTATAGAATATAAGAGCATGGAGGCTATGCTGGAACTGTATAACTCATTGGTTAGGCCACAACTTGAGTACTGTGTGCAGTTCTGGTCACCTCATTACAGAAAGGATGTAATCGCGCTAGAGAGGGTACAGAGGAGATCTACGAGGATGTTGCCAGGACTGGAAAAATGTAGCTATGAGGAAAGATTGGATTGTTCTCCTTGCAACAGAGGAGGCCGAGGGGAGATTTGATTGAGATGTATAAAATTGTAAGGGGCCTGGATAAAGTGGATGGAAAGGCCTATTCATCTTAGCAGAAAGGCCAGAGACTAGGGGGCATAGATTTAAAGGGATTGGTAAAAAGATTAGAGGTGAGTGAGGGTCTGAAACTCACTGCCTGTAAGGGTAGTGGAGGCAGAAACCCTCAACTCATTTCAAAGGTGAAGTGCCTGAAGTGCTGTAACCTGCAGGGTAACAGACCAAATGCTAGAAGGCGGGAATTGTCCGGCACAGACACGATGGGCAAGCACCCTTGGTGTGCTGTAAACTATGATTCTATGACTCCGGACCCAATGAAGTCTCATGGCATCAGGTCAAAACATGGAGACAGAAACTTCCTGTTAAATCACCACACACCAGCCCCACCTCCCGCCCCCCCCCCCCCCCCCACACTCAGCTGATGAATCAGTACTCTTCCACGTTGAACACCACTTAGAAGAATCACTGGGGGTAGCAAGGGCACAGAATGTACTCTGGGTGGGGGCCTTCAACGTCCATCACCAAGAGTGGCTCAGCAACACCAGCACCACTGTGCTGGCCGAGTCCTAAAGGACATAGCTGCTAGACTGGGTCTGTGACATTTGGTGAGGCAGCCAAGAGGGAAAAACCTACTTTGACCTTGTGCGCACCAATTTACCTGTTGTAGATGCATCTGTCCATGACAGTATTGGCAGGAGTGACTGCTGCACAGTCCTTGTGGAGACAAAGTCCTGTCTTCACATTGGGGATACCCTCAATTGTGTTGTGTGGCACGATCACCGTGCTAAATGGGACAGATTTCAAACACATCCAGCAACTCAAAACTGGGCATCTGAGGGGCGCTATGAGCCATCAGCAGCAACAGAATTATATTCAACCACAATCTGTAACCTCATGGTAATGGTAGAGTGGAGGATATGCCAGGCCATCAAGCCAGGGGATCAACCCTGGTTCTTTAAAAAGTACAGGACAGCATGCCAGGAGCAGCACCAGGCATACCTAAGAGGTGCCAGCCTGGTGAAGTTACAACATAGGACTACAGGCATGCCAAACAGCTGAAGCAGCATGTGATAGACAGAGCTAAGCATCCCACAACCAAAAGGATCAGATCAAAACTCTGCAGTCCTGCCACAGCCAGTAGTGAATGGTGGTGGACAATTAAACTAGGAGGAGAAGGCAGCAGCTCCACAAATATCACCATCTTCAATGCTGGGGGAGCCCAGTACATCAGTGCAAAAGACAAAGCTGAAGCATTTGCAACCATCTTCAGCCAGAAGTGCCAAGTGGATGATCCATTTGGCCTCCTTCAGGAGGTCCCCAGCATCACAGATGCCAGTCTTCAACCAACTCTATTCACTCCAAGTGATATCAAGAAACGGCTGAAGGCACTGGATGCTGCAAAGCCTATGGGTCCAGACAACATTCCAGCAATAGTACTGAAGAAATGATCCAGACCTGGCTGCACCCCTACACAAGTTGTTCCAGTTCAACTATAACACTGGCATCTACCTGACAATGTGGAAAATTGCCCAAGTACATCTTGTACACAAAGCAGGACAAATCCAACCTGGCCAATTACTGCCTCATCAGTCTACTCTCGATCAAAGTGATGGATGGTGTCGCTGACAGTGCTGCTTGATTGCACTTACTCAGCAATAACCTGCTCACTGGCACTCAGTTTGGGTTCTGCCAGAACCACTCAGCTCCAGACCTCATTACAGCCTTTGTCCAAACATGGACAAAACAACTGAACTCCAGATGAGTAGAGTGACTGCCCTTGACAGGGTATGGCATCAAGAAGCCCTAGCAAATCTGGAGTCAATGGGAACCAGGGGGAAAACTCCAATGGTTGGAGTCACACCTAGCAAAAGGAAGATGGCTGTAGTTGTTGGAGGTCAATCATCTCAGTCCCAGGACATCACTGCAGGAGTTCCTCAGGGTAGCATCCTAGGCTCAAATGTCTTCAGCTGCTCCATTAATGACCTGCCCTCTATAAAAGGTCAGAAATGAGGATGTTCACTAATGATTGCACCATTTGCAACTCCTCTGATACTGAAGCAGCCCATGTCCATACACAGCAAGACCTGGACAACATTCAGGCTTGGGCTGCTAAGTGGCAAGTTACATGCACACCACACAAGTGCCAGGCTGGGGTGCTACTATTGACCAGAAATTGAACTGGACCAGGCACAAATACTGTGGCTACAACAGCAGGTCAGAGGCTGGGAATTCTGAGGCGAGTAACTCACCTCCCGACTCCCCAAAG
Source organism: Heterodontus francisci (assembly GCF_036365525.1). Classification (NCBI taxonomy): domain Eukaryota; kingdom Metazoa; phylum Chordata; class Chondrichthyes; order Heterodontiformes; family Heterodontidae; genus Heterodontus; species Heterodontus francisci. The sequence goes on along the minus strand of NC_090374.1, from coordinate 178,982,971 downwards.
CCTGTCCACCATCTACAAAGCACAAGTCAGGAGTGTAATGGCATATTCTCCACTTGCATGGATGAGTGCAGCACCAACACTCAAAAATTTCAGTACTATCCAGGACAAATGCAGCCTGCCTGATTGGCACCCCATCCACCATCTTCAACATTCACTCCCTCCACCACTGATGCACAGTGGCACCTGTATGTACTATCTACAAGATGCACTGCAGCAACTCACCAAGGCTCCTTTCAAACCCACGACCTCTACCACCTAGAAGGACAAGAGCAACAGATGCACGGGACCACCACCTGCAAGTTCCCCTCGAAGCCATATTTCATCCCAACTTGGAAATGTATTGCTGTTCCTTCACGGTCACTGGGTCAAAATCCTGGAACTCCTTTCCTAACAGCACTGTGGGTGTGCCCACACCACATGGACTGCAACAGTTCATCACATTCTCAAGGGAAATTGAGGATGGGCAATAAATGCTGGCCTAGCCAGTGATGCCCACATCCTGTGAATGAATAAAAAGAAAACTCCCTTTTGCTTTCTACTTCAATTCACTGTCCAACTCCCACCTCTTCCCCACCCAATCCTTGGCTTTCTATACTGTTCCAATGAAACTCAACAAGCCCGAGAAACACTCCCTCATCTTTATTTTAGGCACTATACAGCTGTCTGGCTTTCACATTGATCAACAACTTCAGACTTGAACCACAACTCAGACTTTCTCGGACAGCATGTGCTGCAATGTAGGATGGGTGCATCAGCACTTCAGTGGATGGGGGAAGGGTAAGTGGGTTGGCACTTGGGGTGGCCTGTACCCCCCACTAGTGTTGACCTGCCTTTTCCTTCCACCCGATTTATGGGCTATTTGGAGCCTGCACTCCTATGGCAGGTTTTCATGCTCCCCTTCTCTAAGTTAGTGAACCTGCTTTAACTATTCACACATTCTTTGGGCTTCATAAGTCTTATTTCTCCAATATCTGTCAGCACGCCTCTTTTTGCCTTGCACCATTATTGGTACTCAACCACTATCCATTTTCCAGATGATCACTTCAGATTTTTGTTTGTATATATAATCCTTTTCTCCCCTTACCCACCTTCCCTCAGTGTTCCTTAATAGTTTCCAGTTCTGATGAAAATTCACACCTGAAGCATCAACATTTTTCCTTTCCTGTGTAACTTGCTAAGTTATTCCAACATTTTGTTTTTGTTTCAGATTTCCAGCAGCTGCACTACGGTGTGTCATTTTAGCTCAAAGGTAACATTCTCCTCAGTCAGAAGCTAATGGGTTAAAACCCCAGCCCAGGCTTGACCACCTAACCTAGGCTGACAGTTCAGACTGGCAGTACTGAGCGTGTGCTGCATTTTAGAAGGTACCTTCTAGCCAATATTTATTCCACAACCAATATTACCAGAACATACTGATGTGCTATTTGTCTGTTTGTGGGACCTGGTGTACAAGTTAGTTACCATGTTGGACTGCAAATCACTATTGTGTGGACAAATATAAAAAAAATGTATTGGCTGTGAAACACTTTAGGATATTCTGATAAGGAAAGGGCTTAGTCAAATTAAAGTTCCTAAAGCAAGTTCAATCGCCACACTTTAGGCAGTGTGGTTAAATAAGGAAGGGGGGCAATGGAGGGGGAAAGAAAGTCACCTGCAGATGAAGTCCTTTGTACAAGCCAACGTTGATAAGCAAACATTTGTTTCTGTAATTTGCCCGGTTGAATAATTTCCCTGTCAATCAGGCCTGGAGACCACACTGCTGCAAGCAACTGGGATTGATTTTACACACAATTTCTGTTTGTTGCAGTTGATATAGGTTCTTTTTAAATGGACTTGGCAGATAGACGGTTTTGCTGTAAAATTTACAGTTTGGCTGAGAGCCCAGCAGGTTACAAGTCCCACCTCTGCCTCCAACTCACTGGTTGACATAATGGTGTCAATAGATACTCTGGTTTTTGAATTAATTTTTTTTTTTTTTTTAAAGAGATACAGCACTGAAACAGGCCCTTCGGCCCACCGAGTCTGTGCCGACCATCAACCACCCATTTTATACTAATCCTACACTAATCCCATATTCCTACCACATCCCCACCTGTCCCTATATTTCCCTACCACCTACCTATACTAGGGACAATTTATGATGGTCAATTTATCTACCACCCTGCAAGTCTTTTGGCTTGTGGGAGGAAACCAGAGCACCCGGAGAAAACCCACACAGACACAGGGAGAACTTGCAAACTCCACACAGGCAGTACCCGGAATTGAACCCGGGTCGCTGGAGCTGTGAGGCTGCGGTGCTAACCACTGCGCCGAATTCCTCATTCTGAACTGACCTTAGCTGAAGGCGGCAACGGAAACTGAATTACAGAAAACAATGTAATGCGAAAAATGTGCAAGCAGCACCAAGTCAAAAGAAATGAACGATTTAGTTGACACACCGAAGACAAGATGAATTTTTACTGACAGTATCTCTCTTGACAAAGAGAAGAATAGTTGGGACTTCAAGCGTCACAAGTAACAAGATTGCTCACTTGCAGAAAAACCAAGATAATGATCAAAAGCCAACAGGCCATCACTTTGGACACCACCGAACAGCAAATGCTTTCTGATCAACAGTAACTTGGGAAAGGGAGAGTCAGCTGTAAGAGCTATGACAAGGAGTCTGAACAAGTAGGAAGCATTTACTTTTGGAGCTCTGAACACTCAAGAATTCTAACAGCTATAAAGCACTCTACTAAAAAATTAACTGAAGTGAGATCAGTGCTTAAAAGACCTTACATCCAACAAAATTCCAAATGATAGGTTTTCAGTATCTTACCCGCTTGCTCTTTGACTATCCTCTGTGCAATGCGGTCAATCGTTCCCAGCTTCTGAGAAAATGTGTCCAAGTAATCCCCCATAGCAGCAAACTCCACAGGCCGATTTCTTAACTTGTAACCTCCAGTAACATATTTTACAGACTCTCCCATCTTTGTGATAAAAGCTAGGCCTTGTTTTTTATAAGGATTCAGATCCTACACAAGTGAAACCCAAAAAGCAAAATTAGTTGTGAATGAACAAAATTTCAAGATGCGTTTATTTCGTATTTTAAAAGAAAATCTTTGTTCCTTTAGCCAATAACCAGAGGGCTGAGGTAATTGGTAAAAAAAACAAGGGCGGGGGTGGGGGGGGGGGGGGGAAGATGGGATGAGAAATAAACAACTTTACACAGCAATTTACGATGATCTGGGATGCACTACCTGAAATGGCAGTGGAAGCAGATTCAATAGTAACTTTCAAAAAGGAAATTGGATAAATATTTGAGAGAAAAAAAGAGAAATTTGCAGGTCTACAGGCAAAAGAGCAAGCAGCTACTGGATAATTCTTTGAAAGAGCCAGCACAGGCACGAATGGGTCGAAGGGCCTTATTTTGTGCCAATTGCTTCTCCTCGCTGCCAGATTAGGAATGATCACCTGGTTACTCAGCGAACAACCGCTGCTTTTTCCAAATTATCAGTTCAATTGGAGATACCAGCATTATGGCTGGTAACAACGGCAGAAGGAAAATCACTTGGCAAGCATGCAATCCATTCCTGTATTTGGATTCTTGCAATAAAAAAAAGTCACATTAATTTGTGATGGTGAGTGATTGTAATGTTGTACCAAGTAGCAAGGATTCAAACAACTCAAGAACAAGTTTTACTACCTTACCCAACACATTATATCCATTTTGCCAACAGTTATTCACATTTCTCCAGCCAAAACTTTCCAATCGCAAAACTCAATTAAATCAGAACTCTTAAGACTTAGTTGAGATTTGGGATGGAACAAATGTTTGGAACTTGGGAGTAGAATTTCTTCAATACTGTATCAAGTATTAAGCATCAAGTAGATGGTCAAATTAAAAATCATTTTACATTAACAAAGTAGGGATCATGAACAATAGCTCCATGGCAGGATCAGGTGTAATCTACCCTAGGTTTACTTAAAATTCTGTGCCAGTGATGTCTTGGTGTGCTATTCATGACAATGAACTCAGCAATAAGGAGGGATAGAAAAGATGCCTTGGCACCTGTTTGATGGTATGGGATTGGTGTCATCTGCATTGGCAAACTGGCACCACTGATCAACATTATGGAAAGATTTCTTAACTTTATTTATCCGGATAACATAACTGCAAGCTAACAGCGCAGCCATTTCTTATGCCTGTATTGCATGAACCCACGGCTGATCTCAATTAAATCACAACTCTTAAAAGGCTTATTTGAGGAATATTTTGTGACCCAAAACAAGTTACAGCATGTTGGGACACACTTATTTTATTCAACAAGTCATGAGCACCAGCAATCATGCAATGACCATTATATTTTGCACAGTTTAACATTGAGTCTTAATCCTTTATATTCAGAGGATTGTTTAATAGCTTTGTGGCCAGAGCAGAGGTTTGATTACTGGCGTTATTGGAGCTGCCCTGCATTTCCTCCTTTTGCCGTGAAAAAGTAGTTTCCTACATGAAACTGGAGATTCTTTGACTTGTTGGCTACATGTCAGCATGAAAGAAATTCAAACAAGCTGGATTAATTGAACAAGGTGTTAGATACGATTTAATCTGATTTGCTTAAAGCTTCACTCCTTGCAACAAGTTTCTTGCTGCCAAAACTTGGACGTTTATCTGCAACATCACATTTTCATCTGCTTGCAAAGTATGTGCTTGAATCAATCATGGTAGGTATAGTTGCTAAACTTGCTGATGACACAAAGATAGGTCAGAAAGTAACTTGAGCTACAAATGGCTATAGATAGGTTAAGTGAGTGGGCAAAGACCTGGCAAATGGAGTATAATGTGGGAAAGTGCCCACTTTGGCAGGAAGAATTAAAAAAGCATATTATCTAAATGGTGAGAAATTGCCGAGCTCGGAGACACAGAGGGATCTGGGTGTCCTCGTGCATGAATCGCAAAACGTTAGTACACAGATACAGCACGTAATTAGGAAAGCTAATAGAATGTTATCATTCATCAAGACAGAACGGAATACAAAACGTAGGGAGGCTATGCTTCAGCTATACAGGGCATTGGTGTGACCACATCCGGAGTAGTTTACAGTACTGGTCTCCTTATTTAAGGAAAGATCTCAATGCATTGCAGGCAGTACAGAGGTTTATTAGACTAATACCTGGAATGGGCAGGCTGAGGAAAAATTGGAAAGACTAGGCTTGTATCTGCTGGAATTTAGAAGAGCAAGAGGTGACTTGATTGAAACATACAAGATCCTGAGGGATCTTGACAGGGTGGATATGGAAAAGATGGTTTCCCTTTTTGGGAGAATCTAGAACTAGGGGTCACTGTTTAAAAAATAAAGGGGTTGCCCATTTAAGAGAGATGAGGAGAAATCTTTTCTCAGAGGGTCGTGAGTCTTAGGAATTCTCTTCCTCAAGAAGGTGGTGGAAGCAGAGTCTTTGAATATTTTTACGGCAGAGGTAGATAGATTCTTGATAAGCAAGGGGATGGAAAGTTATCAGGGGTAGGTGGAAATGTTCAGCCATGAACTTACTGAAGGACAGAGCAGGCTCAAAAGGGCCTACTCCTGCCCCTAATTCGTATGTTCGTATGCAAGCTATAATTATAGCCTTACATATGTGGTAGATTCAGAATGCACTGACCCCACCCATCAAGGCACTAAAGTTTTAAAAAGTAATAAAAACTTATACATGAGAATATCTGCAAGTCTATTATTTTATGACATTTAGCTTAAAGAAAAGTTTGCACTCTAAATTCACCCTACTTAGATATTGAAAAGGTTCATAGAGGCTTGCATTGCAAAACTTGTATTGCTGGACAGTAAACCCATAACCAGCAGTACCTAGCTGTTGACATTGAGGCACCTTGAAAGCCATCTTACAAAGTGAGTTGTGCTTCTGGAGACAGTTTTAAAATTAGTCCTGCATCCCTCAATATTAATGCAGCACAAAACTTTCAATGAATAGTTCTGTCCCTTGTGGGGTGGGGTTAGTTTTGTGTTTTGATGCCAGTTTACCATTACAAAAAGCTAATTCGTAAAAGACAAAAGTCAATTTCCAACTATTCATTAACACTGAATGTCCCTGCAACAATTTTTGTGATCACATACCAGTTAGTTGAAATATTTCACTCAAGTTGCTTTTAAACCACAAATCACAACCGTGATTTCAATGTTGTATTGCAACAAACTTTCTCCCTCCTTACCACCCTTCCCAAGCTACAAGAGGATTTAATTCCGCATACCTTTACTGTCAGAAAAACATTGAAGTGGTCATTGAAGGAAAGAACAGGATGATCAGCGATTCTTTTCAGAAATTTGTCAAGTGCTTTCCTTCTAGTTTCCACAAAGTCTTCTGAAAAGCGATCCACGACTCCCTTCACTACAAACTTTTCTGGAAGGGGCTGCACAAAAAAAAAAAAGGAAAAAAAAAGTCTCCAATTATTAAAATGAAATTGGTGGTTCTACACAATTTCTTCCACCCTCAATCAGATAATACACACTTCACCTAAGCTGCCATGTATATTCACTCCTGTGTGCAACTACCAGGAATAATTGAATAGGCTGGTAGTTAGAGAAAAGACAGAGAGGTGAACTGAGAGAAGTCTTGAAAATTATCAAGGGGTTCATTAAGGTTGGCAGAGATGATGTTTCCACTTGAGGAAATCCAAATCTGACCACAAATACAATAATAAATTCAATAGGGAATTCAGGAGAAACTTCTTCACCCAGAGAGTAGTGAGAATGTGAAACTTGTTACTATGCAAAGTAGTTGAGATGATTAGCATAGATGCATTTGAGGGGAAGCTAGATGAGTGCTCGAGGGAAAACGGAATAGAAGGATAAATTGAAAGGTTAAATGAAGTAAGGCGGGAGGAGGATCATGTGTCATAATCACACCAGTATAGACTGGTTAAGTGGAATGGCCTGTTTCTGCACTGTAAAATTTTGTATGATTCCAAGTAAACAAAGCAACATAACATTTTTCCTTAAGTGACCACCTTCGAAAGGATTCTACTGGTTTGTGACAGACAGTAAAACCAGTTCATGGTCAAAGGGGGAGGGCGGGGGGGGGGGAAAAAAGAGAGAGAATAGGGCATGATTTGTACATTACCTGAATTATACCATTGCATGAAAAGTAGATACTAGCATGTAAATGGATAAGAACGGACAGATAAGGTCAAAGATGCAAATTAAATGGGGATAAAGCAAGATGCAATACATTTTAGAAGGAACAAAAAAAAAGGGAACTGATGGAAGTGCATACCACTGAGCCAGGACAGAGGCCTAAAGGACACTTACTCAAAAATTTACATATTAATTGGACAAGGACAGAATAAATTTAAATTAAAACAATTTTTGCATTTATTGGACATGGTGGAGCTATAATGTACAGTATCACAGCATAGGTGGGATGGACCTTTCATGCACCAGGCCAAGTGTCAATTGCAGCCATTACTGCAAAGTCCTATTACATCCAAGCTAGATTTTTTTTTTTATAAACTGACTTGGTTGGAGAAGTTGTGGTGGTGTGATAGAGAGTGAGTAAGTGAAATGGTGGAGTGTTATTGCACCAGGGCATAAGCAACAGTTTGGGAGGATGTCAGTCACCCATCTTGGTGTTATGTTCCCCCTATGAGACGAAGTTCGTGCAAATCCTTGAACTAGACAAATGGACTATCTGCTTCTACTTGAAAGGGTGGAAAGGAGAACAAATTCTACTCATTTATTTTTGAAGCAAAATATTTGGCTAATTAACAGACTTTGTCCAGCACCAGCCAGCTAACTGATTTCCCAGCTGCTGCTAAGCTTGCACTTTGTGTAAATATCTCATGTGTGTTGGCCAAGGGCTGCAAGAAGTACAGAATCTGTTAAACAATCCAACAGTGTGTGTGTACTAAAGTAACCTGAGCTCAGATACTGGCCTGTGCTGGTAAAAACCAGTTTGAACTAATTAATTTGAGAGACAGACAAGGGAGAGATCACAGGAATAGAGCCTTATTTGGACACTGATACCGGGGTCTGTGGGCCTGGGCCAATAAGGAGAAGATACAAATGAGGTGAGCAGGCCTAAACCAACCGGAAAGAAACAGCACAGTTTGAAGAGATAAGAAAGAGAATAAGTATGGAGAATCTCAGGCATAGAGCCAGCGAGAAACTCTGGACACCAACCATCGCGGAAGTGGAAGACCTTGCGTGAGCAACGCGGTGACGATGTAAAAACGAGAGAGAGAACAGAACGCCTGGCCAGCGTCAGCTCTCCCCTTTTTTGGGTATTATCCTTTGTTTTCTGTGACTAGGTCAGAGGAACCTAGTGGTGTGCTTATCAATTCTAACTAGCTTTGTTATTAACTGTATAACCCAGTTTGAGCTGCACACTTTTGTCTAACCAAGTGTATAAGCCTTATTCTTACATTGTACGACGACGTGAATAAAGTAAATTGATAGTTAAAGAAAGGACTGAGTTTCCTTCTCTTTGTACTAAGCCATTAACCGTAGCCAGGGGATTAGGTGGAGGGTACTCTCCTGTAACCCCGATATCCCAAACACCCAGCCTGAATGAAGAGGACTTAGTCACGTGACGGCCAGGATCAAGTGGGTGAAGGGAATAAAGGGGCCAAGGGGGAGTTGACTCCGCGCCACGGTTTACATCTGTAACTTGCAGAAATGATAAAAATCCAGTATCTTAACTGTAATCCTTCTGTAGTAATAGATTATAGAGACTGCCAGAAAGATTGCCTCCTAAACTAATTTGAGCCAACAGTAAGCTATATTGAAACAAAGAGTAATCATACTCCCAGCAATTCTAGCATTGGATGACAATGACCTTTTAAACATAACTTTTACACTGACATTTCAAATATGATCCTCTACAACTTTGTAGAAGAACTATAAAAAGGATTTACTGATGCTATTAGCTTTATGCCCCTAAATAGCAGCAGGGACAACTGAATTCAGTGCACGTTGCCTTATCTAATCCTGAAGGACCAAGCAATAAATCATGAATCATTTAATGGAAAAGAATATCACCACATGCCAATTTGCTACACCTAGCAAATCAATTTCCACTCTGTTTAAGACAATGTTTAATAATGTGGATTGAAAAATGGACAATGAAGTAAAGGCTGACAAAGTGTCTCATACTTAAAAGTACAATTCAGCCCCTCAGGACTGTAGAGGGAAGCAGGCAGATACTTTTAAAATTCTAGAATACTTGTAAACTGAGAAATTTAAAAGAGAACCTTACACTACACAGCAGATTAGCACAATTTGCTTTGACCAATAGGGCCCATGTTTAAATCCAGCTCAAACTCCAGGGATGAATGTGTCTTGATATTTGTACAGTTCCTATGTGAAAGGGCTTAAACATGCTCAATCCAGTTCTAGTAGGCACAAATCACAAAACTGCCACAATTTAAAACTGAAGTGGCAATATATCTACAAAGATGCATTGAGTGAAAAAATGAAGTGTGTCTCTCATGTATAGAAGGGTGTTCAATCCTTGGCTATGCTATTTAATGTGAGAAACTATTTCTCCAGCATTGGCAGGTCTCACCAAGGAAAACATTGCACCCCCACCCCACAACACCCCTCCCCACTCATTCCAAAAGTTTTCTTACACATACAATATAGTAGATCCTAGATCATTTTTAGGCAAGCATGGATTATTAAAGAAAATAATTAATGCTCTCATTTCATTGCCGCCACAGTTGGGTTTATTAACAAAAACAATTTAAAATGGGTACGGAAAAGTAATTAAGGACAGAAATATTGACAAAAATGGAAAAAGAAATGTCTGCCACAAAGCACATACTTTGGCTTTCTGTACATGGGCGTATATTATATAAATATTTTCCCTTTTTAAAAGGACAGCAACATATTTTAAGGACTACCTTGACTCTCATTCTGTGCCAAGTTTAACATTCAACCAAAGGGCAGTTTGTGCTGTTTTATTAAGAAAATGCTTACCTTGGGTTTCCATTCATACAGTTGCAGAACACTGTCTTTAAAAGTTTTGAGCTGCTCCATTATTAACTTTACACTACCATGCATAAACCATGGTTAAAACACAACTCCTAACCTTCCTGCGAACAAGATAGCCACATCTCCCTCTTCCAACTCCCTATTGAGTAAAGCACTGCTCGCGTCATTCCAAGTCACAGATCAAAAGGGTCCATGTAGAATTACTATCCTAAGTACATCTCAGTCAAATCAGCAGATAGGGCAATTGCAACTCATCTCTGTGGGCCTGAGGGGGGAGAAAAGGGAACGCAAATAAAATGGGCACAGTAGAAAAGACTAGGACTGCTTGCTTGTTGTCATGTATCTTCTGTATAAAAGTGGGCGCAGGTGTAAGAAATGGATCAGGTTTGGTCTTAATGCCCCCTGTTTCCAATAGCTTGCTAATGTGCATGGTCTTATGTTCACATTTTAACAACTTGGACAGGGTAAAGGAAACCTACTGGCTTGTTGCTGGATACCTCAGTAACAGTTAACATCTTCAGGCAAGGGGCTTACAAGGGATGCACACAGGGAGCAACTTTAGATTCCCCCACCACCTAGTTACTAATTTCAGAGATTATGTCAACATTTAAGAATAGGTTAGACAGGTTGTTTAAGGGGCAGTAGAAGATAGGGCAACAGAGCGAGCATACGGCATTAAGATTCCTGCCCACATACTGTATAAGCCCCAAATATCCCTGGGAGCACGTGCACCTGGAAACCATATTTATCTGGAACCTACTGGAATAAGATGAGTCGGCTGTGATTCTTCCAGTTTAGTCCTCAACCAATCAAAATCCTGGTATCTACGTCGTACTATGTATTCAGGTAAATCAAACTCATTTCTGGTGGTCTGAAAGTAATTGAAGCCATTAGTAACCAGAATATGAACATGCATCTGAAGAGCATTCAGGACACTTTAAATAAATTTGACATATCGAAACTAGAACAGAAAGTACAATTCTAATATTTAGAAAAAATAATTTAAAACTACCTTATTTGAGAAATAAGTTGCTAAGAAAAAACAGTGATGCATTATTTTGGATCATAGCACTTCACATTCTGTTCCTTTAAGCCATCATATTGACAAAGAGAATTATACAGCTATAGTTTACTGTGTGTCAAGAGGGAGGAGAGGAATTTGAAAACATCTGCAGATAATTTAAAAATCTGTCATTAGCTAGGACCAAAAAGGCTTCAAAGCAAAGTGCTTCAACCTTGCAGGTTTGCAGTCAAAATTAGGATCGATAATTTTCAGATCAGTTTCCACCACGCCCCCATGTCACTATCTTCAAAAACAAAAAACATCACAGTAAATCAAGCTTAATTTTTGAAAGAAAAAAGTGCCACGAATTTTGAATTAGTAAGATTTCAGTACAGACTTTTCACCTTTCTACAATTTCAGCCTAAAATACCATAGAAACCAGTTATGTACTATGGTACCTGCAGTTTATACTATTCTCCATCACATACATCATGATAAAATCCAATACTACTACAGTTTTTGAAAATAGCACTTCAGGTCACACTAATCAACTGGGGAGATTGTGTCTTCCACTGCATACATGGGACCAGGCCACTCAAGGCATGCTTCTCACAGTACGTGAGACTGACCACACACCCTCACCACCCCAATCACGAAGTAGTGTTAGGTACAGACAGCAAATAGGGCTTTGGATGTATTGCCAAATGAAATGAAAGGGATGGAGGACATTGCAGCATACTGGCTGGAAGGATAGTTGAAATCATCCAATGATCATTTCCAGATCTTCCTTAGTTGTGTGAAATTGGCCCAAGCGATTGCCCCATCCCCCCACAAATTCAGAAGGGCATGGAGGTTTGTTTTTTTTTATTAAAGGGGGCAGTGTTGGCAGGGATGAACATTCCTCTTTAATGCTATTGCCATCATGGCTACCCATCACCCTTCAACTAATTGCCATTATATCCAATCTAAACTAAACTTTTAACACAAAGTAGAAAAGTAGCAAGTGAAATTGGAAGGCAGATGAAACAAAAACAAAAATCAAATAGGATCAGAATGAGAAACAATGTTAAGATTGAAGTTAAGGGCACACTATCTGAATGCATGCAACATTCGCAACAAGGTAGATGATTTGAAGGCACAAAGAGAGATAAATGGGTATGATTTAATTGCTATTGCATAGATGTGGTTATAGGATGGCCAGAACTAGGAGCTGAATAGTCAAGGATATTCGCCATTTAGGAAAGAGGGGGAAAAAGGTGGCAGGGTAGCACTGCTAATAAGGGATGGGATCAGTACATTAGAGAGAGGGAATCTTAGATAGAAGGAGCGAGATGTAGAAATCAGTTTGGGTGGAGCTAAGGAACAGCAAACATTGGTGGAAGTTATTTATTGACCACAAAACTGTAGTGGTAATGTTGGGCATGGTATAGATCAGGAAATTAGAGCTGCATGTAGCATGGGCAATACAGTAATAATGGTCATCTTAAATTTACATAGACTGGGTAACCTAATTAGCACGAATGCTGTGGAGGATGAATTCTTGGCGTGTGCGCGAGATGGGTTTTTGGAGCAGTATGTTGAAGAACCAACTAGGGATTGGGCCATTTTGGATTTAGCATTATGTAATGAAAAAGGGCTAATTAATAACCTTGCTGTAAAGGAGCCATTAGAAAATAGTGACCACAATATGATCGAATTTTGCATTAAGTTTGAAAGAGACATAGTTCATTCTGAAAATAGGGTCTTAAATCTGAACAAAAGAAACTATGAAGAGCAGCAAGTTAGCTATGGTTGATTGAAAAAATATGTTAAAAGATTTGACGGTGGACAGGCAATGGCTAGTATTTAAAGTAATATTACATTGTTTACAGCAAACATACATGCCTCCAAGACATAAAAACCCAACAGGAAAGGTGAAATCAACCATGGCTAAAAAAACGTTTTAAGACTGCATTAGGTCAGAGGAAGTGCTTATAAGGTCGCCAGAAGAAGCGCTAAGCCTGAGGATTGGGAGCAATTTAGAATCCAACAAAGGAGGACCAAGAAACTGATAAAGGAAGGAAAAGAGAATATGAATGCAAGCGAGCTAGAAACAAAAGGTAGACTGTAAAAGCTTATTTAGGTACGTGAAAAGGAAAAAAAGATTAGCAAGGAAGAGTGTGGCTCCATTGCAAGCTGAGAGAGTTTGTGGTGCAGAACGAGGCAACGGCAGAGAGACTAAACCATTAGTTTGTCTGTCTTCATGGAGGAAGACACAGAAAATCTCTCAACTACTAGGGAACCAAGGGACTTGTAAAAATGAGGAACTGAAAGAAATTAGTATCATTAAAGAGATAATACTCCAAAAATTAAATTGGATTGCAAGTTGATAAAGCCCCTGGAGCAGATGAGCTACATTCCAGAGTACTGAAGGAGGTGGCTATAGATAGTGAATGCACTGGTGGTTATCGTTCAAAATTCTAAAGATCCTGAAGGGTTCTTGCAGACTGGAAAGTAGCAAATGTAACCCTACTATTTAAGGATAGAGAGAGAAAAGAGAACTACAGACCTGTTAGTTTGATGTCATTAGTAGGGAAAATGTTAGAATATTATAAAGCATGAAAATAATGATATCATTGGGCAGAGTCAACATGGATTTATGAAAAGGGAAATCATGCTCAACAAACCTGTTGGAATTTTGAGGATGCTACTTGTAGCATAAAAATCAGAACCAGTGCATGTGGTGTTATTGGATTTTCAGAAGGCTTTTGATAAAGGTCCCACACAGGTTAGTAAACAAAATTAGAGCACATGAGATTGGGGGTAATATACTGCTAATGGATTGAAAATTGGTCAACAGAGAGAAAGCAGAGAGTAGGAATAAATGGGTCATTCTTAGGATGGCAGGCTGTTACTAGTGGGGTACCACAAGGATCAGTGCTTGGGCCTCAACTGTTCAGAATCTATATTAATGATTTATATAAATGTGGGGACCAAATGTAATATTTCCAAATTTGCTGATGACAAAACTAAGCGGGAATGCAAGTTGTGAGGAGGATGCAAGGATACATCAAGGGGACTTGGACAGGTGAAGTGAATGGGCAAGAACATGGCAGGTGGAATGTGATGTGAATAAGTGTGAACATAGAACAGTACAGGCCCCTCGGCCCACGATGTTGTGCCGAACCTTTAACCTACTCTAAGATCAAACTAACGACCTACCCTTCATTCTACTATCATCCATGTACCTATCCAAGAGTCACTTAAATGCCCCTAATGTATCTGTTTCTACTACCACTGCTGGCAGCGCATTCCACGCACCCACCACTCTCTGTGTAAAGAACCTACCTCTGACATCTCCCCGAAACCTTCCTCCAATCACCTTAAAATTATGCCGCCTGGTGATAGCCCTTTCCACCCTGGGAAAAAGTCTCTGACTATCCACTCTATCTATGCCTCTCATCATCTTGTACCCCTCTATCAAGTCACCTCTCATCCTTCTACGCTCCAATGAGAAAAGCCCTAGCTCCCTCAATCTTTCTTTGTAGGACATGCCCTCCAGTCCAGGCAGCATCCTGGTAAATCTCCTCTGCACCTTCCCTAAAGCTTCCACATCCTTCCTATAATGAGGCGACCAGAACTGAACACAATATTCCAAGTGTGGTCGAACCAGGGCCTTATAGAGCTGCAGCATAACCTCGCAGCTCTTAAACTCAATTCCCCTGTTAATGAAAGCCAACACACCATACGCCTTCTTAACAACCCTATCAACTTGGGTGGCAACTTTGAGCGATCTATGGACATGGACCCCAAGATCCCTCTGTTCCTCCACACTACCAAGAATCCTGTCTTTAAGCCTGTATTCCGCATTCAAATTCGACCTTCCAAAATGAATCACTTCACTTTTCCAGGTTGAACTCCATCTGCCACTTCTCAGCCCAGCTCTGCATCCTGTCAATGTCCTGTTGCAACCTACAACAGCCTTCCACACTATCCACAACTCCAGCAACCTTCGTGTCATCGGCAAACTTGCTAACCCAGCCTTCCACATCCTCATCCAAGTCATTTATAAAAATCACAAAGAGCAGAGGTCCCAGAACAGATCCTTGTGGAACACCACTGGTCACCGAGCTCCATGCTGAATACTTTCCATCTACTACCACCCTCTGACTTCTATGGGCCAGCCAATTTTGGATCCAGACAGCCAACTTTCCCTGAATCCCATGCCTCCTTACTTTCTGAATGAGCCTACCATCGGGAACCTTATCAAACGCCTTGCTAAAATCCATATACACCACATCCACTGCTCTTCCTTCATCAATGTGTTCTGTCACATCTTCAAAGAATTCAATAAGGCTGGTGAGGTATGACCTGCCCCTCACAAAGCCATGCTGACTGTCTCTAATCAAACCATGCTTTTCCAAATAATCATAAATCCTGTCTCTCAGAATCCTCTCCAATAATTTGCCCACTACCAACTTAAGACTGACTGGTCTATAATTCCCAGGGTTATCCCTATTCCCTTTCTTGAACAAGGGAACAACATTTGCCACCCTCCAATCATCCGGTACTACTCCAGTGGACAGTGAGGACGCAAAGAACATCGCCAAAGGCGCAGCAATCTCTTCCCTCGCTTCCCATAATATCCTTGGGTATATCCCGTCTGGCCCCAGGGACTTATCTGTCCTCATATCATTCAAAATTTCCAGCACATCCTCCCTCTTAACCTCAACCTGTTCGAACATATCAGCCTGTTCCACGCTGTCCTCACAAACGACAAGTTCCCTCTCACTAGTGAATACTAAAGCAAAGTATTCATTTAGGACCCCCCCGACCTCCTCTGACTCCAGGCACAAGTTCCCTCCACTATCCCTGATCGGCCCTACCCTCACTCTGGCCATCCTCTCGTTCCTCACAAGCATAGAACGCCTTGGGATTTTCCTTAATCCTACCCGCCAAGACTTTTTCATGTCCCCTTCTAGCTCTAAGTCCATTCTTCAGTTCCTTCCTGGCTACCTAGTAACCCTCGGGAGCCCTGTCTGATCCTCGCTTCCTCAACCTCAAGTAAGCTTCCTTCTTCCTCTTGACTAGCTGTTCCGCATCTCTTGTCATCCAAGGTTCCTTCACCCTACCATCCCTTCCCTGCCTCATCAGGACAAACCTATCCAGCAGTCGCAGCAAGTGCTCCCTAAACAACCTCCACATTTCTGTCGTGCATTTCCATGAGAACATCTGTTCCCAATTTATGCTCCCCAGTTCCTGCCCAATAGCATTGTAATTCCCCCTCCCCCAATTAAATATTTTCCCATCCCGTCTGCTCCTGTCCCTCTCCATGACTATAGTAAAGGTCAGGGAGTTGTGATCACCATCACCGAAATGCTCTCCCACTGAGATCTGCCACCTGGCCTGGTTCGTTGCCAAGCACCAAGTCCAACATAGGCTGACTAGAGGGGAGACTATCTACATATCGAGTCAGGAAACCTTCCTGGACACACCTGACAAAAACTGCTCCATCCAAACAATTTTCACTAAGGAGGTTCCAATCAATATTAGGGAAGTTGAAGTCACCCATGACAACAACCCTGTTACTTCTGCACCTTTCCAAAATCTGCCTCCCAATCTGTTCCCCCGTGTCTCTGTTGCTATTGGGGGTGTCTATAGAAAACTCCCAAAGTGACTGCTCCTTTCCTGTTTCTGACTTCCACCCATAATGACTCAGTAGACAAACCCTCCTCGACGACCTCCCTTTCTGCAGCTGTGATACTATCCCTGATTAACAATGCCACTCCCCCACCTCTTTTACCTCCCTCCCTATTCCTTTTGAAACATCTAAACCCCGGAACATCCAACACCCATTCCTGCCCCTGTGTTATCCACGTCTCCGTAATGGCCACAACATCGTAGCTCCAAGTACTGATCCATGCTCTACGTTCATCACCCTTATTCCTGACACTTCTTGCGTTAAAATAGACTCACTTCAACCCATCATACTGGCTGCAACTTTGCCCGGTCAACTGTCTAACCTTCCTCACAGACTCTCTGCACTCGGTATCTGCCTGTTCAACAGCTACCCCATCCACTGATCCGTGGCTCCGGTTCCCATCCCCCAGCCAAACTAGTTTAAACCCTCCCGAAAAGCTCTAGCAAACCTCCCGCCCAGGATATTGGTGCCCCTCCAGTTCAGATGCAACCCGTCCTTCTTGTACAGTTCCCACCTTCCCCAGAAGGTATCCCAATGATCCACATATCTGAATCCCTCCTACACCAGTTCTGTAGCCACGTGTTCAGCTGCACTCGCTCCCGGTTTCTAGCCTCACTAGCACGTGGCACTGGTAACAATCCTGAGATTACTACTCTGCTCATCCTGCCTATCAGCTTCCAACCTAACTCCCTATATTCACTTTTCAGGTCCTCATCCCTTTTCCTAGCTATGTCATTGGTGCTGATATGTACCACGACCTCTGGCTGCTCCCCCTCCCCCTTAAGAATCCACTTTGGCAGGAAAACAGAAAGGCACAGTATTTTTTAAATGGAGAGGGGTTGGGAAGTGTTAATGTCCAACGGGACCAGAGTGTCCTTGTTCAGGAGTCAGGAAGCGCTAGTATGCAGGTGCAATAAACAATTAGGAAGGCAAATATGTTGGCCTTCATCGCAAGGGGATTAGAATAAAGGAGAAAAGATGTCTTGCTGCAATTCTATCAAGCCTTGGTGAAGCAACACCTGGAGTATTGTGTAACGTTTTGGTCTCCTCATCAAGGAAGGGTATACTGGTCATAGATGGAGTGCAATGGAGGCTCACCAGACTAATCTCTGGGATGGTGGTATTGTCTTATGAGGAGAGATTGCAGAAACTGAGCCTGTATTCTTTTGCATTTCCACGAATGAGGGGTGATGTCATTGAAACTCAAAATTCTTACAGGACATGTCAGGGTAGATGTGGATAGGATGTTTCCTTTAGCTGGTGAGTCTAGACCCAGGGGACAGTCTCAGAATAAGGGGCAAGCCATTTAAGACTGAGATGAGGAGGAATTTCTTTACTCAGAGGGTGGTGAAATCTGTGGCATTCTCTACCAGAGGGCTGTGGAATCTCAATCATTGAGCATATTCAAGACAGAAAATCGATAGATTTCTGTATACTAATGACATCAATGGATACAGGTATAGTGGGGAAAAGTAAATAAATAGTGTAGAGGTAGATGATCAGCCATGATTTGTTTGAACGGCAGAGCAGGCTCGACAGGCCGAATGTCCTACTCCTGATCCCATTTCCTTTGATCCTATGATCCAATCGAGTCATCTTAGTTCCTGCTCCACAGCAGGTGGCGCTGTGCTCCACAGCAGCAGCCAACCAAGGGTACGCAAACAGCCCTTTCAGCACTTAACCAGAATAAAGCCAGCTCTCACTCAAGGCTGGAAATTCTCTCAGCCAGGCAGGGCTCAAGTACAGAACCGGTTGAGCTGGGACTGCCAGCATCAGTACATGTATGTACTGGGAGGTGCATGCGTGTTTTTATAAATGGCTCAGGGCTGGAAAGACCTTTTCAAAACTTCCTAATTCCAGTCCCATCCATAAAGAGTAACCATCCCATCCCCCCTACCCACTGGCTAATCTCTTACCACTCCTGTACTCCTGCCACCCGCCCCATATCCTGTCCATACTCACACTACCCACATCATAAAAGACCTCCGACTCACCGTGAGCAACACCTAGGGAATTCTGACATTACCTTAAAAATAAATCAAGATTATACACTTTTTGAAACAGAAGTATTGTAAGACATTAAGATTCAATTTTGCTCATACTTTTGTGTTGACTCTGTATGTAATGTACGTCTCCATCGCAGACACATGTTTCTTTGGGTCATCAACTGTAACAAAGAGATCTCTGGTTTCGCCATCCAGCTCATCATCCAGTTGTAGTCTATTAAGGAGAGATGAGGAAGAAGCAGGACTTGACGTCTCCACTGGTGTCCCATTGGGCAACATTTGATCCTAAAAAAAAAGTTTACTTCATAAGCACGAGATTGGTTTTGCCTTTTACCTTAGCAGATCATGACACAATGGACATCCAGCTGAACAGGAAAGCATAATCTGGCAACTCAATTCTAAGGCTTGCTTTATCAAAAACTTAGATTATTTGTTTCACTTGAAGCCTAAGGATATCGAAGCACTGATCAAGGAATTGATGAGTCTAGCTGATCTCCAATGGCACTGCTTACAAGTAAAAGCAGAAAACACTTGCATTTATATAGCACCTTTCATGACCCCAGGACATCCCAAATCACTTTAGAGTTAGAGTTAAAGTACTTTTTGAAGTGTAGTCACTCTTGTAATGTCAGAAATGCAGCAGAGAATTTGCACACAGCAAACTCCTACAAACAGCAATGCGATATCAGATTTATTTATTTTTTAAGTCTTAGTTTACAGTGGGGAGAACTGCCCTGCTCATTGAAATCGTACCTTGGGATCAATTACACCCACCTAAAAGGGAAGACAGGGCCTTGATTTAACATCTCATCCGAAAGCGCAGTACTGCACTGAAGCCTAGATTACATGTTCAAATCTCTGAATTGGGACTTGAACTCCTAACACAGGTGAGAGTACTATCCACTGAGCCACAGCTGACAGAGAACATATTTGTGTCGCTCAGCATAGTCTGACCATCAGTCAAGGAGTGGAGCACAACTGGTATTTTTAAAAAAAAGGTGGGGAAATTACAAGTGTGTTAACTTTCCAAAGCTGTCTTGATTCAGGAATTGCACTTCTGGATTGGAAAATTGCAAATGCCATTCCATTATTTAAACAAAGCAGGCAGGGAGGAACCAGTAAAGTGCTGACTGATCAGTTTATCAGCTGTGGGGAAGTTACTAGAGGCAGAGCAACCGAGTACTTGAAATGAGTATGGTCGGTCAAAGACAGTTTGTGCGAATTTGTGAAAGGTAGGTCAAAAAGACAGAAGTGCAAGGACAGCCAACTGTGTAACAGCACGGACAACCAATTTTATCTGCAGCACCTGTGGAAGAGTCTGTCACTCTAGAAATGGCCTTTATAGCCACTCCAGGTGCTGCTCCACAAACCACTGACCACCTCTAGGCACTTACCCATTGTCTCGAGACAAGGAGGCCAAAGAGGTCAAATTATGAAACCGGTTGATTTTCTTTTCCTGAGTGTTCTCCAACATGCCAAATAAGGGTGTGTCTATGGTCGTTGGCTGTGTGGAGACTTCCAGAAGGTATTTGATAGGTTCCACACAAGAGATTAGCAGCCAAAATAAGAGCTCAGGGATCTGGAGGAAACCTTGTGATATGGGTTGGATGTATAAAGGCATCCCTCGTCAGCTTACTAACCGCAAAATATTTACTCCCTCTCAGTCTAAAATGCAAAGAGGAGGCAGAAAATTGTAAACAATTTGTTGACAATTACATGTTCTAACTGTTCCTCAAAAATTAATAATGTTCTTGAAACATTGAGGTAAAGCATGCATAGACCTAAAATACAATCACACCTGATAGTTGGGGACAGCTCATCATTCAAGTTGATCAAACCCTTGGATTCCAAATCCTCAATACAGTCCGCCACTTTATGTTTTTGAGCTACAAGACTGATTACTTTAGAAAGTAAACATTCTTGTTCACATGTATAACTTTATATCTTTGATGTACAGAAGTGAATAATGGTATTCAACAATACTTCCCTTGATTGACAGATAATGATCTCACCTTCCACTCTTCTCCAATTTCTCAACCCGATTATTCTCACTACCCCCAAAGTCACCAGACCAACTTCAATTACACATCAATGGGTTAGCATCCAACGTATGGGCATCTCCCAGTCTCAAATCTGAACAAACAGGCAGTTCTTTAACTCTCATGCTTTCGATAACAAGAGCACCTTTCTACATAACTTCACAGTGAAACAAGCACTCAACATTTTAACCCTTTCGTACTTGTGTCTTCTAGCATGCCCAAGTATAAGTATGCTGGTTTGAAGGTACATGTCTTACAGTCAGCTACATTGAATACTGAATGCTTATCTCTTTGGCCTCCTTATCTCGAGAGACAATGGTTAAGCGCCTGGAGTGGCTGTAAAGGGCAATTCTAGAGTGACAGGCTCTTCCACAGGTGCTGCAGAAAAATTTGATTGTCAGGGCTGTTACACAGTTGGCTCTTCCCTTGCGCCTCTGTCTTTTTTCCTGCCAATTGCTAAGTCTCTTCGACTCGCCACACTTTAGCCCCGCCTTTATGGCTGTCCGCCAGCTCTGGCGAGCGCTGGCAACTGACTCCCACGACTTGTGATCAATGTCACAGGATTTCAGGTCATGTTTGCAGACGTCTTTAAAGCGGAGACATGGACGGCCGATGGGTCTGATACCAGTGGCGAGCTCGCTGTACAATGTGTCTTTGGGGATCTTGCCATAATGCTTATAAATCAGCCAATATTCCACGAACGTTCCTACATCAAAAACTTCGATACTTCTGAAAAGCATCAGTTTGGCATTAAGTGAGAATGCAAGGGAGGTAACCAGAATGCATCAAATTTCCCCTGCTGCAGGTGGGAGCAAATGAACAGCAGTCCACAGCCATGATTCACCACTACTTTTGGGCCTCCTTATCTCGAGAGACAATGGATACGCGCCTGGAGGTGGTCAGTGGTTTGTGAAGCAGCGCCTGGAGTGGCTATAAAGGCCAATTCTGGAGTGACAGGCTCTTCCACAGGTGCTGCAGAGAAATTTGTTTGTTGGGGCTGTTGCACAGTTGGCTCTCCCCTTGCGCCTCTGTCTTTTTTCCTGCCAACTACTAAGTCTCTTCGACTCGCCACAATTTAGCCCTGTCTTTATGGCTGCCCGCCAGCTCTGGCGAATGCTGGCAACTGACTCCCACGACTTGTGATCAATGTCACACGATTTCATGTCGCGTTTGCAGACGTCTTTATAACGGAGACATGGACGGCCGGTGGGTCTGATACCAGTGGCGAGCTCGCTGTACAATGTGTCTTTGGGGATCCTGCCATCTTCCATGCGGCTCACATGGCCAAGCCATCTCAAGCGCCGCTGACTCAGTAGTGTGTATAAGCTGGGGATGTTGGCCGCTTCAAGGACTTCTGTGTTGGAGATATAGTCCTGCCACCTGATGCCAAGTATTCTCCGAAGGCAGCGAAGATGGAATGAATTGAGACGTCGCTCTTGGCTGGCATACGTTGTCCAGGCCTCGCTGCCGTAGAGCAAGGTACTGAGGACACAGGCCTGATACACTCGGACTTTTGTGTTCCGTGTCAGTGCGCCATTTTCCCACACTCTCTTGGCCAGTCTGAACATAGCAGTGGAAGCCTTACCCATGCGCTTGTTGATTTCTGCATCTAGAGACAGGTTACTGGTGATAGTTGAGCCTAGGTAGGTGAACTCTTGAACCACTTCCAGAGCGTGGTCGCCAATATTGATGGATGGAGCATTTCTGACATCCTGCCCCATGATGTTCGTTTTCTTGAGGCTGATGGTTAGGCCAAATTCATTGCAAGCAGACGCAAACCTGTCGATGAGACTCTGCAGGCATTCTTCAGTGTGAGATGTTAAAGCAGCATCGTCAGCAAAGAGGAGTTCTCTGATGAGGACTTTCCGTACTTTGGACTTCGCTCTTAGACGGGCAAGGTTGAACAACCTGCCCCCTGATCTTGTGTGGAGGAAAATTCCTTCTTCAGAGGATTTGAACGCATGTGAAAGCAGCAGGGAGAAGAAAATCCCAAAAAGTGTGGGTGCGAGAACACAGCCCTGTTTCACACCACTCAGGATAGGAAAGGGCTCTGATGAGGAGCCACCATGTTGAATTGTGCCTTTCATATTGTCATGGAATGAGGTGATGATACTTAGTAGCTTTGGTGGACATCCGATCTTTTCTAGTAGTCTGAAGAGACCACGTCTGCTGACGAGGTCAAAGGCTTTGGTGAGATCAAAACACAGCACTCAAAACACACCACTACTGGATATCAAGCAGATGTCAGTTGCCATTTCAATCAGAGGGGGAGCCAAAGGGGAGAGGGGTGAAAAGGGAGGGAAATGTAAATGTAGTCAGCCCAGATTGCTCAACAGGTGATCTGGATTTGGGGCACTGGGTGGGAAAGGGGAGGGGGGGGGGGGGGGGAAAGAAATATATGTATTAAGTGGTTGCCTTTTGATCATATTGCAAATTGGGAGATTGGGAATACCCCATATGGCTCTGAAGGAGGTGGATGCAGTTTTTTTTTTAAAATATAAATGTTACACTTGTGCACAACCCCTACCAATTTATTTACACACACTCCAACCCCCAAAAAATCAACAGGATGCGATTTATCCTATACCAAACTAGAAGACAAGACATACATAACATACTCACGCTTAATTTAAATGTTGGGTCTGCATGTAGGATAGAAGATTGGAAAAACAAAAGCCAACCACAGGACAGCATTGTACACGGTGCAAAACACGTGCATGTGGGTGCTTGTGGCAGGCCCCAACTCTTGGGTACAATGTGACAGGCAAGAGCCAACCAATATGGAGATCTAGGATGAGCAGCAATAGTAAGGGTTATGGATAGCCCTAATAACTAAAATGCACATATACAGTGACAACATGCCAAGATTTTAAAGAATGTCATGCATGAACTTGAAATGAGCTAGTCAAATTTGTCATCTCTGTGCTCATTTGCAAATTCATTTCATAGCAATTCCCAAATACAACATACAGATGTTACTCCTGTAGGAGTTAATAGGGCATTCAGCAAGAATCCACAGCAAACAACTTCAAAAACAAACACTCAACTCACTCTGCGAGTGTATCCCAGTAAACCCAAAACAAGGGGCGATAAATAAGACTGTCTTTAAAGTTACGACTTAACAGCAAAATAAGTCAATTCAGATCTTGATTGACAAAAGCAAAAATGTTGAATTTAAAAAATGGGCAAGAAACTAATGTTCTCCTGTTTCTCAGCGCCAGACACTCTGCCTTCAGCTCAAAAGCAGCTAGATCACAATAGGCTATGCCAATTTATAAAAACAGCCAATTTCACGATAGTCATCGCAGGCTGCAAAGTTTATTCAACATGATAGTAAACGACTTAACAAGAATTACTGAAATACTGTGCTGTTGGAGGTGCCCATCCTTGATTGTATATGGGCTTAACATTTTCTATCTGCCTATGCAGGTCAACCTTAGAGATAGCAAAGTATGGTTTGAAGAACAGTGTTTCACCTGGTGCCCTGATGAATATTCTTCAACCAAAAACAAGAGAGATTAACTGGTCATTAATCACATGTTCTTTGCAGCAAAAAAACGAAGTGCTGGAAATGAACAGCAGGTCTGGCAGCATCTGTGGAGAGCGAGAATATTTCAGGTTTAAAGGTAATCAACCTGAAACGTTAACGATTTCTCTCTCCACAGATGCTGCCAGACATGTTCATTTCCAGCACTGTTTTCCTATTTCAGATTTCCAGCATCTGCAGTATTTTGCTTTTATTTTGTTTGTGCAGTGTGCCTGGTCACAAAATGGGTGCTATGTTATTATCTTGCCATGCTTTCCTACATAATCAATGCATTTCAAAACAGATTATTTGTGAAGCACAGGCATGTTCTGGGAGATCTAACAAAGTGCAACGCAACAGCAAGTTTTTTTGTTCACTCATTTCATTTCCTTGAAGCAAGAGTTACCAGCTCCCTACCACCTCGAATGCTGTTTGTGGCTCTGTCACAGAGAACAGATGCTCCCAATATACTGTTGGCAGAACAGCAGAGTACTCAAAAACAAGCTCTATGGCCGTAAACATAACATGTTAACTGCATACAACTCCTCAAAGATATCAATACCAGAAACATCCATACAAATATATTTAGTTACACATGAATTTTACTAATTCACACCCCAAACTAAGTGAAAAAAACTTCATGACCCCCCCCAGAAATTTCACATAACTACTTTTAATTACTACTATCTCAGTCATTAGTAAATTTGAAATTTGAAAGTGACTTGAACCTAAAATTAATTCAACACAAACTGCCTCCAAGCAAAAAGGTGGAAAAACTGCAGTGTTGGGCACAAGCCACTCCTAAGGTTCACGGTCATGAGATGGGCAAGAGTAGCAATGGCTGGAGCGAGAAAGCGGATCTTTCATAGACGTACTCTACCATGAAAAGGTATCTAGTAACTTAAACAGAAGAGACATTTAAAATTTTGACTGAGGCAAATATTAGCAACAAGAAAATATAAGGACTTAAATGGCCAGTGCTCATGGATACCAGCAGGAGTTAGTATTTCAAAGTGGGAAGTTGCAAAAAGGAGAAAACAAAATCACAGAACAGGAATTTTTTTTGGTTTTGGGCATTAAGTCAACATTTTTGCCCACGAGCACCATGTCACAACAACTGACTCCATACAAATCAAACCCTCAAAAGACACGAAAAAGATTGAAAATTACCATATGAATAAAACATCTAACTACATGGAACTTAAAAATTAAGAGACCAAAACAGATCAAGAACTTGAAGGGGAAAAACAAGTCTGAAAGCTACAACCCAACATGCAAGGTACAGCTAGGTCTTTCTGCAAAGGTTGACAGTGGGAATGGCTCCTGTATGAATCTAAACAATGAGTAACCCAACAGCAATCTATTTATACATTAATCCTAAAGTCTTTGTTCTGCTATTACAGTTCAGCTTAAAAATTCATACTGGGTTAATAAATAGAAAGTGCATTGCTGGGAATTTCCAATTCTGCATTGCCTGCCCAAAAGTTTTCACCCATTTTCATGAACAGACAGAAAATTGTAAACTAGCAAATGTGGAAGTGAAACAAATACCTTATTCAATTTATGGTGTTAAGATGGAGGTTACATGCAGCACTCAAGTTCACAAACTAAGAAAATCAAGATAAGCACGATATTGGAAGATTGACAGTGCTCATGGATGCCAGACAGTTAGTATTTCAGAAAAAAAAGGAGGAAGTTGCAAAAAGGCGGTACAGACCAAAGAATTTTTTTCATCGTTGGGCAAAAATATAGTGCAACTAAAACACCCACACCTCAAAATGACCATGTTCCCACTCATTGCTAGGAAGCATGTTTGAACAGTGCAGAAAATCTGTTGGGAAGGAAATACCTGGATTGTCACATGAACATATGGTGTAATACCCAGTACAGAGATCAGATAAAAACAAAAAAAAAAACTCTGAAATGGGAACACAACACAAAATAAGAGTAAACAAAATAAGCAGCACAAATTGTCCTGTCTCTTGGCACCAGTCCAGCTGATTTCAATATCAACCTCCACTTGACAGAATACAACTACTACTAAAATTCCTGGCTGTCAGTTCAGCAGTGACAATGACATCAAATGAATCCACTCCATTGTTGTCAGCTCTGTAGTGCTTCAGTCAACTGTATCCTGTGACAAGTCGCTTAACATTGTCTACCCAGTGCTTCCACTGTTTACTTGCTCCATGTATGTCTGCATATAGGGTCATGAAAGGCATTCTATCCATTTCCATTCTTGAGACACCAAACCGTTGCAGTCGTCCATCTTGGTACTTTCAGTATAAGCTTGTTTCATATTCAAGCCATGTTATTATACCATTCTTGATTCTTTGCATCTTGTATACTCCTAGTATTCCTCCCAACCAACCGCGCTCCGCTGTTAGCGTCTTTTGCTCATCATGTTCCAACACTCCAGTATAAAAGGATAACTGTGGCTTCATAAACTCAGTATTTACAAAAAAATCTCCATAACCTGCTTAATCTTCCAAAAGCAGTACATCTAATCCTTTTCACATCTTCCCATTTCTGCCACTAATCTACCAAGATATACAAACATTCTACCTGTTCTATTGCATCCCCACTAATGTGCATATCTTCCCAAATTACATGATCTTTGCTTTCTTTAGATTGATGTAACCCAAATTTTCTACTCTCATGCAACTCATTAGTCAATCTCTGTAAACCTGCTTCAGGTGTTGCTACAAGGTAATTTTCATCAGCAAGTTGGAGACAGTTTAAAATCTTTTACTCCTCCAAAATCAATTTTTGGTGCATGAATTAATGCTTCCAATGCAGGTTTGAATAAGTAAAATGATAGCAAACATCCTTAATTTGCCCCAACTGTTGATCCAAAACATTGGCCTGGATTTTGCTGCAGTGAGTGTAACAGTGGAAATTTGGAAGTTGCTGGCTGATTTGCCCTGCTGCTCCACAAGTTTCACTCCTCATGTACCTCAGATTAAAATCGGCATTGAAATCCATGCAAGGGTGTGAAGTTGCTGTGCTTCCCCACTTGACAGATATTAAACAGGCCAGAAGAGAGTTACGGCTAGTGCATTCAAGTGTAATGAATATTTAAAAGGGGTGATAAGTCTTCATTACTTCCAATCATCTCTGGCCCTAAAAATTAAATTTTATAAGTATGAAGTCTCATTCCTTCAGAATTTAATTGATGATTTAAAAATTAAATTCAACTTTTTGTCTTTCATCTCACTCTTAATCCCATCTTTCTTCAGCTCACGTTATTTTGCTGGATGGATGGATTAACCAAATATTCTAATTTATCCTTCCCAGTTTAGATGGAGTATCTCAACAAGGATTCTTTGATCTGATTGATAGAGGAGCCAGGCTGCTGCTTACACTGTTCACGCACACCACAGATCCCCTGTGGAGGGCATTGTGTATGATCAGTAAATTGCCGCTCAAAACCCTGCAAAAAGTCTATAAACAGCCGTATGCACGATGAATGGCAAGTACCAGTCCTTTGTGGCTGACTGCAAAATCTCTGCCAGTAACTTCCTTGTCCACTAACAGTATTCGGGATATTATAGATCCTTTCAGCCTGACAATTCCTACAAGAATATCACACATCCAAGACATATCCAAATCACTTCTCACACTTTCAAAGGCCTGTTGGACTCTGAATTTTTCTGAAATCGGATTTCAGTTGATCTACCGTACTTCATCCTTGCCTGCAACACCTTTACACTAGTTTCTGATGTCACATTCCATTAATTTATCCAAATCCCAGATTTAAATGCAGCTCATAGTTAACCTTACTGATGCCAAACCAAACTTTGGTTAGAAACATCAGCTGCAAAGGATCTGCATTACTGAGCACCACAATTCCATTTACAATGAAATAAAAGCATAACTGTTGCCTGACAAAAAAAAACACTTAAAAAGTTTTAAATGACTTTCTTCCATAGAAAAGTGTGCATGCTGCCATCAGATTGTTACTTTGGGAAGACCGAAAGTAACCGTTCTCTTCACCAAATAAACTCTTTGGCTACTTATAACTTGCATCTTGAATATTAAATAAATCTTCAACTATACAGTAATGGTCATCCTGTCTTCCCTTCTAATATTGCCATCTTCCTCCAGCATACTTTGTTCCATCTTTTGCTTAGCCTTGCTCAAACTAAGCTCAACTCTTTGGAAATGCAGAAAACTTACAGAAATTTGACTACTGTCTCAGGTGAAAGAGATGGAGATTGGCATGGTTAGATCATAGATGCCATCAGGTCAATCCAACATAAATAAGGAAGGGTTGGTAACAATGCATCAATAATGGTCAATGTATGAGTTATCAGGAGGAGCAAACTATTAAGTACGCCAGAGTAAACAGAAGAGGGCCTTTTAAAAAAAAAATCCAATTAGCTTTGTGCATGTGTGCAGTTATAGTTTTAAAATTCTACTACTTGATATCAGGAAGCTTTCTGCCTACTTTTCAAATCTACCAGACAGACATTGGTGAAAATGATCCACATGGTTCAGAAGCAGATGCATGGGTCATTCTAGATAAACAATGAAGTTGAAATCAGTTTTGAAATCCTAGCTCGTGCATCTTGCAACCCTGTCATAGTACAGGGGGTAAAAAACAGCGATCACTGAATGAAATAAAATGATAAAAATCCTGCAAGAAATGAGCTGGAGCAGTTTCAAGCTGGTCCCCGATAGGCAAAAACCAGCACAATTCCAGTTAGAGATCTATGGGGTTAATGTTGTAGGGAAGTAGAAAGTTTTATGCCAAACATTGGACAAAGTGTAATATGGGGCTATGGATTGCATGATAACTTTTCAAATGCTTTTGCCAAGACTTTTGTACACAAATCTATTGAAAAATTCCAAATTGGCACACAGTTGGCAGCCAAGTATAAACAAAGCATTTATTACCTGGCTCAAACAGCATAAATGCACTTGCAGAACAAGCCTCAAAATACAGGCTGCAAATAGCTTGATAAGGTGGCCAAGGCAAATTGGATCAGGAGTTTCAAATAACCCAACCTACAAAACATGCCCAAAAATATATTAAAAAGTTTATGTATATTATTTGCATGTATATAAAAGATGGATTTATAGAGGCATTAACAAAAATAAGAATTTACAGAAAGCCTGTATGCAAAGAATGGAATATTCCTTCAGTAGATACGCTACAAAAAAAAAAAAATTACCTTGCTCTCCTAAATAGGCTGTACTTCAAACATTTGCTATTATGCACAGGTATGTGCAGTTTTCCCTATTGAACACATGACATAGGAGCAGAAAATAATCCACTTTTTAAAAATAGTTTTAAATGACTTGTCCAACAGATGCAAGGTCCTTGCTGTCTTTGTGGATGTCTGTCCCCCCCCACCCCCCAACCAATCCCAATATAGTGTTGGGATTGGCTTCACTTGAACCAGGCTGGAGCCAGTGTCCTGGCCAATGGCATAACTAGGGCCGTGGACAGGGCTTTAAGGCTTTAAACCTTTAGACTAAATGGGGAGAGGGAGGAAAGAAAAAAAAAAGAGAAAAAGGAGGGGGATTTGGGTAAAGACAAATTTTAGAAATCCAAAGAGAGGGGTCAGGGCATCAGAGCAAGATAGTGCTGTGGGTAACTCAACAGAATGGGACAGGAAGTGACAGAGTTTAACAAAAATTGTGCATTGGCAAATACTGTTATTGCAGGGAACAGAGGTTTAAAAAAAATGAAATTGAAGTTCATTTATCTGAATGCATCTATAATAAGATAGATGAACTAGTGAAACGAATGGAGGTACATGATCTAAATCTAATTGCTATTACTGAGACATGGTTACAAGGAGATCAAGGTTGGGAAATTAATATTCCAGGGTACAAAATATTTCAGACAGACAGACATCCACAAAAGGTAGCGAGGAACTTGCACCTGTTGGAACAAGGCTGAGGCTCCTCCATCACTACATGCTGATTCCCCCCTACCTGCCTCACTCAGTCACACCCTCCTGTCTCTGACCAATGGCCATCTCTAATGGTTTCCCTTCTCTAAAGGGTGTAGGTGCACAGTGAATAAGTGACTATCAGGTTTCACCCAGGTGTGACTGACGCACACAAGCACACACTTGAATTCCACAGATGACTGAGGCAGTCAATCGTTTGACATTTTATTGAAAGTGGTTAGCAGTTAGCTCAAATTAGAGATGGAAGACCTAGTTAAGTATCCTCTTTGTCACAAAGTTAGACCATTGGTATGAAAGAAGGGCAAGTATTAGGATCGCAGCATGCACAGGGGTGAATTCACATCTTTTGGTAATTGGATACCCATTACTGCAATGCTTCTTTATGACCAGGTCGCTCCAAAGTCATATTGATAATAGAAATATATTGGAGTCTCAGTGTCACAAATTAATAGAATATGGGCTTGCATTTAATTGATCGCACTGTAGAAGCGTTCAACCTGAGCCATGCCACCATCGATCCAAATTCAGACACAAGACTAATCATTCCCTCAAAGCTTTAGATTTTGGGCGAAAGAGGGAAAAAAAAACGACTTGTATAAGCACACTTTATGACCGGAAATCTCAAACCACTTTACAGCCAATGAAGTATCTTGGAAGTACCTTCTGTGCCGTAAATGACTATGACTAAGTGTAATGTAGAAACTCAGGCAGCCAATTTGCACACAAGCTCACAAACAGCAATGTGATAATGATGAGATAATCTGTTTGTGATGTTGACTGAGTGATATATATTGGTCAGAACACTGGGGATAACTCCCCTGCTCTTCAAAAAGTGCCATGGGATCTTTTATGTCCACCTGAGAGGGCAGATGGGGCCTCGGATTAACGCCTCATTTGAAAGACAGCGCATCCGACAGTGCAGCATTCCCTCTGCACTGCACTGGAGTGCCAGCCTTGAATTTTGTGCACAAGTGCTGGAGGGGCTGGAAGAAAATGGAAAAATAAATGGGATCATTTTGACCCACCCTTACACACCTTCCACAATAAACAGCAGAGTTATAAAACTAATCCATTTCTGCCAACTCCCAGCATTGCATGAATCACAATTTTGACCACTCGCGTCTCAAGATTTGTTTAAAAAACACAAAATTAAAAATGACACACAATTATCCCTTTCTTTAGGCACTTACTTTAAATGTCTAAAATGTGGATTGCGCTCCTGAATGCATTTAAGCAACTAAAATACATTTAGTTCTCATTTCAAAAGCAGTTTCCTTCCCATGGTGGCTTTTCCAGTCTTTTTGGTCACTGAACCCGCTCATTGTCCCACATGCTTAATTTACAACCTCTCTTCCTGTTAAGCAGCCAAGTGAGTTAAAGTTAATTTTGATGTGAAATTTTTTTTTTTAAACTTCAAAAACTCTTATCTCCAATGTACAGAATCATTGAATGTTACAATACAGGAGGCCACCTTTTGGTCTATCCTGCCTGTGCCAGCCTTTTGAAAGAGCTACCCAATTAGCCCCACTCCCCTGCAACTATTTATCCAATTTAGACAGTTACTATTGAATCTGGTTCCACCATCCTTTCATGCAGCACATTCCAAAATGAATTACTGGGTAATAAAGTTTCAACTTTTAAAACCCCTTCAAATGTCAAATAGGAATAAAGAACCCTATGGATATCAAAAATCAAGGAATGCCACTGAAGTATTGTAGATTCTAAGGCTCATTTCCCGGCGGAGCAGCAGGAGAAGGTAGCGACTCTTCGGTGGGTGAGTGAAGGCATCAGGAGCTGTGTTTTAAAAGTAAGTACTTACTGTTTTACTTACTGTTTTCCTTGTCTTTGAGTTTCTTTTGGCGCCGGAGGAACCGGAAGCTGGTCGGCAGCGAGGACTCCTGGGTAGGTATTTTCCTTAAAGGTGCGGAGCTGAGTAAACCCGAGCCACTACACATGTAGTGTCTCCCACCCATCCTCCTGCTCTAACCTAATAATAAGACCCTTTTTACCCTCCTCCTCTAACCAAAAAGGACTGAACAGGTAAGCTATTTACTGTTTTTGTTAATATCTATAGTTGTACTTAACTAAGGGGTAATTGAATAAAAGAAATGGCAGCCAGTGTAGTGTATTGCTCCTCCTGCAGAATGTTCGAGGTGAGGGAAACCTCCGGTGGCCCTGCCGACTTCACCTGCTGGAAGTGCATCCGTCTCCAGCTCCTATCAGACAGTGTTAGGGAATTGGAGCTGGAGCTGGATGAACTGAGGATCATTCGGGAAGCTGAGGGGTTGATAGATAGAAGCTACACGGAGGTCGTTACTCCACAAATCAAAGGCAGCTGGGTAACAGTTAGAGGTGGGAAGAGGTCAGTGCAGGGATCTCCTGTGGTCGTTCCCCTCAACAACAAGTATACAGTTTTAGATACTGTTGGGGGGGACGGCCTATCGGGGGCAGGCTGCAGTGACCGGGCCTCTGGCACGGGGTCCTGCACTGTGGCTCAGAAGGGAAGGAGGGAGAATGGGAGAGCACTAGTCATCGGGGACTCGATGGTGAGGAGTACGGACAGGCGGTTCTGTGGGCGCAGGCGAGACGCACGGATGGTTTGTTGCCTCCCTGGTGCCAGGGTCCGTGATGTTTGTGATCGCGTCTTCAGGATCCTTAAAGGGGAGGGGGAGCAGCCAGAGGTCGTGGTGCACATTGGCACCAACGACGTAGGAAGGAAGGGTGGCACAGATGTTAGAAGTGAGTTTAGGGAGTTAGGCTGGAAGCTGAAAGCTCGGACGGACAGAGTTGTTATCTCTGGTTTGTTGCCGGCGCCACGTGATAGTGAGGCTAGGAATAGGGAGAGAGCACAGCTGAACACGTGGCTGCAGGAATGGTGTAGGAGGGAGGGCTTCCAGTTCTTGGATAATTGGACTGCATTCTGGGGAAGATGGGACCTGTTCAAACAGGACGGGCTGCATCTGAACCAGAGGGGCACCAATATCCTGGGAGGGAGGTTTGCTAGTACTGTTCGGGAGGGTTTAAACTAGTTTGGGAGGGGGATGGGAACCGGACTTGTAATCCAGGGACCAGTGGGTCCACTCAGAAAGACAAAGAGTGTAGTGAGGTATTGGGGAAGGTAGCACTGTCACAGAGGACAGATGGGCACGGAGAAGGGTTAAAGTGCGTATACTTCAACGCAAGAAGCATCAGGAATAAGGTGAGTGAATTGAAGGCGTGGATGGGCACTTGGGACTACGATGTTGTGGCCATCACTGAAACGTGGATAGGTGAGGGGGAGGAATGGTTTTTGGAGGTACCTGGTTATAGATGTTTTCATAAGATTAGGAATGGTGGTAAAAGAGGTGGGGGGGTGGCATTGTTAGTTAGAAATAGTGTAACAACTGCTGAAAGAATTTTCGAGGAGGATCTGCCGACTGAGGCACTGTGGGTTGAGGTCAGGAACAGGAAAGGAGCAGTCACCTTGATGGGAGTTTTCTATAGGCCCCCCAATAGCAGCAGGGAGGTGGAAGAGCAGATTGGGAAACAGATTTTGGAAAGGAGCAGAAGTCACAGGGTAGTAATTATGGGGGATTTCAACTTCCCAAATATTGATTGGCAACTCTTTAGATCGAATAGTTTGGATGGGGTAGTGTTTGTGCAGTATGTCCAGGAAGCTTTTCTGACTCAGTATGTAGACTGCCCGACCAGAGGGGAGGCAATATTGGATTTGGTACTAGGTAATGAACCAGGGCAAGTGATAGAGCTGTTGGTGGGCGAGCACTTTGGAGATAGTGATCACAATTCTGTAGCATTCACTGTGGTAATGGAGAGGGATAGGTATGTGCAACAGGGCAAGGTTTACAATTGGGGGAAGGGTAGATATGATGCTGTCAGGCAGGAACTGAGGAGCATAAGTTGGGAGCATATGCTGGCAGGGAAGGGCACGGTCGAAATGTGGAACTTTTTCAAGGAGCAGATAGTAGGGGCCATTGATAAGCATGTCCCTGTCAGACAGGGAAGGGATGGTCATGTGAGGGAACCGTGGTTGACAAGAGAGGTTGAGAGTCTTGTTAGGAAGAAGAAGGATGCGTATATAAAGTTGAGGAAAAAGGGCACAGGCATAGCTCTGGAGGGATACAAGATGGCCAGGAAGGATCTGAAGAAAGGGATTAGGAGAGCTAAGAGAGGGCATGAAAAATGCTTGGCGGGTAGGATAAAAGAAAACCCCAAGGCCTTTTACGCGTATGTCAGAAATATGAGGATGACTAGGGGGACCGTAGGTCCGGTCAAGGACAATAGCGGGAGACTGTGTGTTGAGCCGGAAGAGATAAGTGAGGTTTTGAATGAGTACTTCTCTTCGGTATTTACGAATGAGAAGGGGTGTATTACTGAAGAGGACGGTGTGAAACAGACTGGTAAGCTCGAGGAAGTGCTCGTTAGGAGGGAAGATGTGTTGGGGTTTTTGAATAACTTGAAGATAGACAAGTCTCCCGGGCCTGACGGGGTATATCCAAGGATGTTATGGGAAGCAAGGGATGAAATTGCAGAGCCGCTGGCAATGATCTTTTCATCTTCTCTGCTGACGGGGGTGGTACCAGGTGATTGGAGGGTGGCAAATGTTGTGCCCCTGTTCAAGAAAGGGAATAGGAACAACCCTGGGAATTACAGGCCAGTTAGTCTTACTTCGGTGGTAGGCAAGTTGATGGAAAAGGTGCTGAGGGATAGGATTTCTGAGCATCTGGAAAGACACTGCTTGATTCGGGACAGTCAGCACGGTTTTGTGAGGGGTAGGTCTTGCCTCACAAGCCTGATTGAATTCTTTGAGCAGGTGACCAAGCAAGTGGATGAGGGTAAACCAGTGGATGTGGTGTACATGGATTTTAGTAAGGCATTTGATAAGGTCCCCCATGGTAGACTTATGGAGAAAGTCAGGAGGCATGGGATAGTGGGGAATGTGGCCAGTTGGATTAAGAATTGGCTAACTGATAGAAGGCAGAGAGTGGTCTTAGATGGTAAATACTCAGCCTGGAGCCCAGTTACCAGTGGCGTGCCGCAGGGATCAGTTCTGGGTCCTCTCCTGTTTGTGATTTTTATTAACGACTTGGATGAGGAAGTCGAAGGGTGGGTCAGTAAATTTGCAGATGATACAAAGGTTGGTGGAGTTGTGGATACCGAGGAGGGCTATTGTCGTCTGCAAAGGGACTTGGATAGGTTGCAGTGCTGGGCTGAAAAGTGGCAGATGGAGTTTAACCCTGAAAAGTGTGAGGTCGTCCATTTTGGAAGGACAAACATGAATGCAAAATACTGGGTTAACGGTAGGGTTCTTGGGCATGTGGAGGAGCAGAGAGACCTTGGGGTCTATGTGCATAGATCATTGAAAGTTGCAACTCAAGTGGATAGGGCTGTGAAGAAGGCATATGGGGTGTTAGCGTTCATTAGCAGAGGGATTGAATTTAAGAGCCGTGAGGTGATGATGCAGCTGTACAGGACCTTGGTAAGGCCTCATTTGGAGTACTGTGTGCAGTTCTGGTCGCCTCATTTTAGGAAGGATGTGGAAGCCTTGGAGAGGGTGCAGAGGAGATTTACCAGGATGTTGCCTGGAATGGAGAATAAGTCTTACGAGGAAAGGCTGAACATTCTAGGCCTCTTCTCATTAGAAAGGAGAAGGATGAGGGGTGACATGATAGAGGTTTATAAGATGATCAGGGGAATAGATAGGGTAGACAGTCAGAAACTTTTTCCCCGGGTGGAGCAAAGCGTTACAAGGGGTCATAAATTTAAGGTGAAGGGTGGGAGATATAAGGGGGATGTCAGGGGAAGGTTCTTTACCCAGAGAGTGGTCGAGGCATGGAATGCCTTGCCCGGGGAAGTTGTTGAGTCAGAAACTTTAGGGACTTTCAAAAGGCTTTTGGATAGGTATATGGATAAAGGAGAATGATGGGGTATAGATTAAATTGTCCTTGACAGAGGACAAAGGATCGGCACAACATTGTGGGCCGAAGGGCCTGTTCTGTGCTGTATGTTCTATGTTCTATGTTCCATGAACCAGGGAACACAGCCAGTTGCAGGGAAATATCCAAGCAGCAGATGGTTCTAAATGAATCTACTAGAGCAGAATTGCCCGCATACAGCACACCTTCTACATCCAGCCCCCTTCACTGCCGTCACATGTGCGAGAACATTGCAATATTACTCCATTCAGCATTCTTTGGAATGAAACATGCAGCCACAGTATTAGAGCTGCAGATCCAGAGTTCTGGCAATCCACCTAGAAGCCCTGGCACCTCAGTCCTATTTGGTAGTACAGAACTTGAGAATTGCTAAAAAGAGAGACATGTTGTCAAAGCTTTTCGTCTTGCACGCATCAGGACAATACGCAAGAATAATCAACTTAAGGGAAAACAGAGGTTAGCACCGCAGCCTCACAGCTCCAGCAACCCGGGTTCAGTTCTGGGTACTGCCTGTGCGGAGTTTACAAGTTCTCCCCGTGACCGCATGGGTTTCCTCCCACATGCCAAAGACCTGCGGATTGATAGGTAAATTGGCCATCGTAAAAAAACTGCCCCTCGTGTAGGTAGGTGGGGATGTGAGGGAAAAATGGGATTAATGTAGGATTAGTACAAATGGATGGTTGATGGCCAGCACGGACTTCGTGAGCCAAAGGGCCTGATCCGGTGCTGTATCTCTCTATGACTCTACCACTGCCAGCTCCCAGTTTAAGATCAGGGTGGATAAGCAGACAATGAACAATGGGGGAAATAAACTGGATTCAATAGTTTACCAAAAAAATTACAGACACATTGGAGAACCAACTGATGGTATCAGACTTGGGACAGGCAGTGTTTTGCATCTATAATTTGGATTACCTCACCCCTCTAGAACATATATTAATGTATTACAAATTTAAGGCAGGTCCTTGCATTAGAACTTTGCAAACCAGTTTGCTCGACAGTCCCTAAATTTAGACAGACAATGTGTAGCAATGTTAGCTTCCCCCTAGCGGCAGTCTTCCATATTTGATCATTTGGGACCTGGCAGGTTCTGGAATGACCCTGTTCAAAACTGACTGACTCCCAAGTCTGCTACTTTATTATCTGTTGCACCCTTGGAGCTGTGGTAAAGACTTCAATCAGGGGCCTCTAATGAGCCAGATTCTTCAGCCACATAGAGGTGTTGTATCCCTAGATGATAAAGCACATCGAAAGCCTTGCAAATAGCAGAGCATACGGACATACGAATTAGGAGCAGAAGTTGGCCATTTGGCCCCTCTAGCCTGCTCCACCATTCAATACGATCATGGCTGATCGGTTTGTCTTGAATTCCACACTCCCATCTACCCCCGATAACCTTTGATTCCCTTGCCTAACAAGAATCTATCTACCCTGCCTTAAAAATATTCAATGACCCCACCTCCACAACCTGATGGAGGCAGGGTCATTGAATATTTTTGAGGTGGGGTGATTCTCTTGCCTAATTCATAGTTCATATGCTGTTTGCAAGGCTTTCAGTGTGCTTTTTGCATCTAGGGATACAACACCTCTATGTGGCTGAAGAATTTGGCTCAGTAGAGGCCCCAAATTGAAGTCTTCACCACAGCTCCAAGCAGAGGGCTTTATAATAATTTTACCTCTCGGAATGTATGGTAGCATTCCCATATAGGAATTATAGAATTGTACAGCTTTTATGTATTTGTGCTAATTAGACTGATGACAAAAATTCCAGAAAAATCTTGATTTTCTCTATTAGAAATTGATTTGGAAGCCTGGGGTGTGGCACACTACCTTGTCTCTTTGGGCAGAGAAAGGGATCTAGACTAAACCATTTCCACCAACCAGGGCAACCCCCTCCCCCTCAAACAAAATCTACTTCCTCCAGTCTTGCAACCCCACCTCTATGATCGCTGTACTCCAATTCCAGCCTCTTGCACATCCCCAATTTTCATTGCTTCACAACTGCCTTCAGCTGCTTGGGCCTCAACCTCCAGAACAGAATTCCTTCCCTAAACCCTGCTGCCTCTCTAACTCTTTTCTCCTTTAAAAGGCTGCTTAAAACCTGTCTCAAATGTCCTAATTTCATGTGACTTGGTTTCAAATTTTTGATAAAATCAGAGTGCAGCACTTTAGGACATTATGTGAAAGGCACTACATAAATGCAATTTCTTGAAATTTCCCCACAACTGATAGCTCTGCAGTTTCTTGGTTTCTCCTGCCATGCTATATAAATGATTACTGTAACATGGGGTCTAAGACATGACTCAGTTGCTAGCACTCTCAGATCAGTCGAAAATTGTGGGTTCAAGTCCCACCCTAAGACTTGAGCACAAAAAGTGAAAAAAAAAATCAAGGCCGACACTCCAGCACAGGACTGAGGCAGTGCTGCACCATTCAAGGTGCCATCATTTGGATGCAACATTAAGCCAAGGCCCCGTCTGCTCTCAGGTGGGCGTAAAAGATCTCATGACACCATTTCAAAGAGCAGGAGAGTTATCCAATAACCTGGCCAAAATTTATCCCTCAAATCAATATCAAAAACAGATTATCCAGTCATTATCCATTACTGTCTGTGGGACCTTGCTGTATACAAATGATTTGCCACGCTGCCTACATTACCAGTGACTACACTTGAAAAGTACTTCGTTGGCTGTGATGCACTTTGGAACGTCCAGTGGTCACAAAAGGTGCTATATAAATAAAAAGATTTTAAAGCAAGGGGAAGTAAAATCTAGTTTCCAAGGACAAAGCCATAAAGTAAAATACTAGATTTCCACTCAGCTAGATCCGACTCTGCATGCTAGCACAAATAGGTTTAGCATTCTACCATAAATTAAGAACCACCTTGCTTTAAAAAAAAAAATTAGTGTACATTAAAGCTTATTTAGATTCCTATTCCAATAGGAGAACGAACATTCTTCTGTCCCCAGCTAATTAGAAGCCTTCAACCTTTTTTTAAAGCAAAAATACAAATGTTCAAGAAGTACCAAAACAATGAGGCATGCTCAAAGATTTGGACTTTGAAACAGGTTTATATTCACCAATTTTATGATCTGGGTGTCAGCTGTTAACAGCACAGACCAGATTTAAACAGCTCCCTTCTCCCAAAACAATCCTTACCACTCGCCCTCCCTTATTTTGAACCCATTCAGAGCAAACTTGTCTGACTCATTAATCTAATTGCAGTAATGTAATTCCACTAGTGAGTTTGCTCATTAATTAGGCCCTTGTTAAATATTGGCCCAGATTTTGCTGGAACATGGCATCGTGCATCATGCCCAGCGAGTTAAGACTTTCCCTTCATCCTTCAGCTCGAAAAAAGTTTGCTCTGCAAGTTGATGGAACTGCAAGGGCAACAGAGACCAAGGTTCCTCTAATTATTTTTTTTTGGCGTCCACAATTTACTTAAAACGCATGGCAACTTTCATTTTTTTTTGTGCGGCCACACACGGGTTAAATTAAAAGGGCTGACTTGGGTGCTACTTGCCCAGAGACTTTTGCCTAATCGCACAGCTTAGTGGGAATACAGTCTGGCATATTAGTGAACAGTGAGGCCAACAGTCTATTTTCTTTACCAATGAAATTGAAGGATAGAGAAAGAAACAGGGGAATGACAGACAAGGAAATAAGTTAACAGTTAAGTACCAAATTAGATGGAAAATTGGCTCTTTTTTTTTAAAAAAAGAAAAATTACCAGTATACACCCATACTCAGAGCCCTGAAATATAGCCTCTGCAACCTCAGCAGTTTGCCCACCTCGGGATCCTAGACTGAAACCAGTCAGGCCTGTCTAAAATTTTCCTTTCATCCATTATTATATTGCTATTCTTACTCTCAATCATTTCAGATTCAGCTCTCCAATATCACTCATTATGAAAGACCAATGCACAGTACATATTAAATACCTCCCCTATTTATTGATCATCATTGACATTCCCATCTTTCAGCTTGAATGAAGGAAGGAAAATGCAGCCAAAAATCAAAGGCATTCGAGTGATCAGTTTTGCAGTACTTGCGGGTTCAGGAATGGTCAATATGAATTTTTAAAATTGAGCTTGATTTTGGTTCTGTTAATTATTCTTCCCTCTGATAATGACGCTCAATTTATTCATAATTACATAACAAAGAAAAAGCAAATGCTCCACAGACTTCCTTCTCCAAACTGCACCCGTCATTTTTTCAGAATCTTCCTGTGAAATTTTCAGTTTTAAGTGCATGGAATTTCCACGATTTTGAAGAAATTCACTTCCTGCACTGAATGAGCCATGGGCTTGAGCGATACATCTGGAATGCAGCACAAAGTACAACTTTAAAAGGGTGCAGGAGCACAGGGACCCGGGTGTATATGTGCATAAGTCATTGAAGGTGGCAGGACAAGTCAAAAGCGGTTAATCAAGCATACAGTATCATAGGCTTTATTAATAGGGGCATAGAGTTCAAGGAGGTTATGTTGAACTTGGATAAGACACTAGTCCAGCCTCAGCTGGAGCATTGCGTCCAGTTCTGGGGACCGCATTTCAGGAAAGACGTGAAGGCATTGGAGAGAGTGCAGAAAAGATTCATGAGAAAAGCATTTGCTGCTTTATGAAGATAGATTGGAGAAATTGGGACTGTTTTCCAAGAACAGAATGCTGAGTGGTGATTTGATGGAGGTATTCAAAATCATGAGGGGCGTCGACAGTAGATAGGGAGAAACTGTTCCCACTTGTGAAGGGATCAAGACTGAGAGCGCACAGATTTAAGATGACTGCTGACAAAAGCAATGGCGATACAAGGAAAAACTTCCACGTAGCGAGTGGTTGGGATCTGGAATGCACTGCCTGAGTGGGGTGCAACCAGGTGCAATCAAGGCATTCAAAAGGTAATTAGACTGTTATCTGAAAAGGAGGAACGTGCAGGGTTACAGGGAGATGGCACTAGGTGAATTGCTCATTCAGAGAGCCAGTGCAGACTCGATGGGCCGAATGGCCTCCTTCTGTGCTGTTAACAATTCTGTGAAAGCCAGATATGGCAGGTGGTCATTAGAAACTGTTCATTCAGGAGTTTAGCCTGATTTCTCCTGGGAAACCTGGCACATAATATGGCAGATTAGGATCTTGACCAATACGATTTTTGTGCTTTCCACTAAAGTCAGCTTCCAGCAGCAAGCCCACATTTCCTATGAAGCCAAACTATATAAAATACCCAATTAAGTGATGTCATTTGGCAAACATTTAGAAGCTGTTGTCAATGTTTCCTTTAAAAAAAAAATGACATTTCCATTGCCACATGCCTGGATAGCATGCCCCAACAAGAATTTTTCTACTACAAGGGCACATTTCATCTTGTGCCCCACCCAGACTCCAAAACATGACAAGATCTGACCATAAAGCATCTTTATTTAGACATGTTAAAAGCAGACTGCTCAGAAGACTACACAGGGCACACTGTGAAGCACAATTCTGGGTAAAGGGCTGCTACCCGACCCGTCCTGATGATGTGTCAGGTTCGGGTCGGGTTTCCTTTGCAGACCTTGAATTCTCAGATCCCTCCAGAGTATTCAGTTACAGCTCACAGCCAAATACAGTATTTCTGGCCAGTTACTAAAGTTGAGTAAAAATGATATCAAGTTGATTACTTTGAAATTTTGAGTTTAAAATCAGGCACCCCATTATTTTTTGATGGCTAGAAGTTACCGATATGTGAAAAGGTAAGTTGATTAACGTAGAGCACCATTAACTGATCTAATTAAAGCAGGTATATAACATAAATTTTCAAACTCTGATGTAGAGGAATAGGTTCTCAGATACATGTCCATTGCTTTACTCCTCACCACTCTATACTGTCTCATGACAAAGCGCCAGAACAGTATTAGATGTTGAAATAGAAACAAAGTCCTAGAAAAGTGCAAAACAGGCACTTCAACATTGGAAGAAAAATAGCATTGGCCTCCATTCCCTGACGGTGACCAATCTATTTCCAAGATTTATTGCTTTCTCCTTTTGATCTCTCGAGTTTAAATGCTAAAGAAATCCACAACCCATGAGTGTGAAGAAATTTACTAGAACTGGTCGTTTGTTACGTATTGTTGCTTTTTTAAAAAAAGCAAACATGTACAAATTGAAGCTCAAGAGCCAAGTCATTTAATTAAATTATAAACATCTAACACTACATGATACATATATGTTACAAATATTTAAGTGGGTTTTTTTCTCAGTTGAAACAACTTTTACTTACACTCCTTTGATGTAGCAAAACATGGAAAACGTAGGCCACAGAAGGGAACAATTCTGTCCATTGTGTCTGTCATCAAAAAAAAAAAGAGCTATCTAGCCTAATCCCATTTTCCAGCTCTTCGTCCGTAGCTGTGTGGGTTACGTAGCCGAGAATCCTGTTGGGATGTTTGGATTCACAGAAAGAGTAACAAAATTTGACACTGAGCCACACAAGGAGATATTAGGACAGGTGACCAAAGCTTGGTCAAAGATGGGAGTTTTAAGGAGCATCTTAAAAAAAAAAGAGGGGCAGAGAGGTTTAGGGATGGAATTCCAGAGCCTAGAGCCTCGGCAGCTGAAAGCACAGCCACCAATAGCAGGGTGATGAAAATTAAGGAAGCAATAAAGGGAATCCTGAAAGTCAAAAAATGCTAATAATCCACATCATTTAAGTGTGACCAATATGCTGTGGCTATATGCTAGCAGCCTTAAACTGGTAGTTTCACTCTGCTTGACTGATAGCCATGAGATCAAGGCATTTATGAATTTAGTGTAGGCTTTCAGGGCCAAAATTCAGTCACCACAAAATTACACTACAGTGTTCAATCCTATAGTCTATGCCATCTTTCTATAAAAATGTGAGAATTTGCTTCTAATTGCTAAACATGCCATCGCAGTTTATATATCTCATCACATTTAGATGATAAAAATACTGAACAAGCCAGGAAGGAGATCTCAGCATTTCCAGACTTTATCTTTAAGACAATTTTTAAAATCAGAGAAATACTGCAGATAAAAGAACAGAATAGCACAGCTGCCAGGGCAGGGAGGAGGGGTGAAAGCAGAGAAGGGACTGGATGGTACAGCACATTAGAACACTATCCATTCATCCTCGGAACATGGATTCCAATGCACTCCGTACTGAGATGAAAGT
Organism: Heterodontus francisci; assembly: GCF_036365525.1. NCBI lineage: Eukaryota > Metazoa > Chordata > Chondrichthyes > Heterodontiformes > Heterodontidae > Heterodontus > Heterodontus francisci. Next base: position 178,939,713 of record NC_090374.1, on the reverse strand, counting down.
TCCTCTACTTAAACAGCTGGCTCTTAAAGATGTTTTCTGTAGCTTCTAAACTTGGATGTACAATTCTAACACTGGGATAAGGGAAAAAGATTTAATAATATGAACACAATGAGGTGGAGCACAGACTTGTGCCCCTCAACCAAAACTATAGAAATGCTAAATGTAAAAGAGCCTTTAATTAAAAAATACTTGGCTCTCCCTGTACTGCAAAAGCTAATCAGCCATATCTGCAAATCAGTATAATTTCTGTTCTTTACATTAATGCAAAATCAATACCTTACAGCACTCAATGGCACAACATAGTAAACAAGGTGCCATTTCAGTTTCTGGAGCCTCTAAAACACACCTTTTGGGGTGGTTTTCACTGGCACCTCCAGCCAAGAAGGGGTGGTGTAGTAAAGCTCTTTCCCATTTGCTGCCTTGCATGAACCTTGTCCAGCTACTGGAGATGGACAGGAAACTCAAACCAGTATTCGTGTACAATTTCCAATACAGACACCAAGAGGAGATTTAAAGAGACTTTCGTAGCATTGTGACCCACAAGCAACACTGCACAATCACTGCAGAAGGTGCTTCTGTGGTTCATTCACAAGCGGAAGCACTTCTGCAAAGCAAGCACAAAACAAGTGACAGCACCTTAGATGCTACATTAAATTGATTTTTGGTTGAATTGTGAATAACTTCATGCAGAGCAGCCCTCCTACTCCATCAGTAATTATTCGGCATGTGGGCAGAGTGAGACTACAGATACCACGTGCCCACCCATCTGCTTCCAAGATCCAGTTCCTTCAGCAGTAAATGTGACAGTGACAGATGCAGAACCAATTGGATTAAGATGTAAGAGAACAAATAAGAGGGCTCCAACAATATACTCCTAAGCTAACCAAAAAAAAGAGAATACACCTTTGAACACTAACTTCAACACAAGCATCTAAAAAGATGTTTTAAAAATCTAATTGTAACAGCAGATAGAGATATACCTTCACATTGTGCAGGACAAACCATGACACGCACACAAGCAGATTTCCGTTTTAGGAAACCAGGGAAATTCAGCCAGCAAACCTCTCAAATTGCCGAGTATATGCTAGCAGTCAGATAAAGAGCTGGAAAATCAACTGCACACAGCAGGATTGCCAATTCAAAGTGGTTTCTGGTGCTAAGTATATAGTACAAGAGTTGTTTTTCAAAAAAAACCGTCAATTTATAGCCTCAACTCAAAAAAACCTCACTGGATCATGATTTCCAAGTTCAATTCCACCCATCACATGCTATAGGCACAGAAGAGGGGGGAAAACACTACTGACTCCTTGCTGCCGTACAGGTTTCACAAGCACCCTCTTGTAATTCACTCAAACCCACATGTTCCACACACAAGCTTCAACCGCATGGCAGTGCATCATCACCAAACCCAGTCCCATTCTAATTCCACATCCAGCAAATGGCTGAATGGTGATCAAAGGCAGGAACTTTGGCCAATTTGGCCCCCCAAGCTAAGACAAGTTAACTCAGCACAAACCAGGGGTGGGCAGTCAGGATCTTCAATGTCATGTCTGTGCTGCTCACTGCGTAAATCAGCCGAGCCACTTGAGTGTGTGCGCACCAAATGTTTTTAAAACAAGTGTAATACAACATCATCTACTTTGCGGCTTACAACATGACTTGCCAGCCTGGCCACTATCTGGATGTATCTTAACACTTTTAAAAAGTATTGTCTTTTTTTTTTTAAATGCACAGGATAAATTTATCTGACAAGATAAATCAAGTCAAAGTAGAGGAAAAAAAATTGTTGCTCTTGCTTTACTGTCGCAACACACAACTGCAGGATCACAGTTAAAGAAAACTTTCAAAACAGATACTGAGATGTCGTAACATCATGCAATGTACTTGCAAGACATGTCAATTATGCTAATTTTTTCATTAGGCATATATTTACCAAATTGGTACCAACTCATGTGGAGAATAGCATAGTAATGGACCCCATTGATTTAACTGCAGGGACATGACTTATGCAATATCATTGCATTATGTCTACAGCAACTAACTGAAAAGGATCAGCAACCAGGAATTTACTCATGTCCCAAAACAAAAATGCACCAACCTCCAGACACAACCCAAGTCTAGAAATAATATCTATTAAAAAAATTTATAGGCATTTGTTTTTATAAAATTTTTCACATTCACTATGTGTTATGCAACACTGTGGAACCTGGAAGAGCTAACTGTAGGAACTCTCCTATTTATAAATACTCGTGTGCACCATTTCGAAAAATTCTTAACATTAAAATGTGAGTGCAAACAGACAGTAGTTCATTAGACTGAAAAAAAAACTTGGATTTCCAAAAGTGCTTGCTTTATATTTCAGAACTGCATGCCCACCTTCAATTTCATTAATCCATTAACTCAAGACTATCACTGACACCACTAAGCTAACACCATAGCATGCAAATTTTTCAGTATTATTGCATATTGTGCTAGGTGTTTTTTGCCAATGAAGAGCATATATAGAACACGATCAAAATTGGAACCCCTAAAAACTACAACACCATTTTATCACAATTGCAGTATCCAACTATGTAGTATTTGGATCTGAACAGCCTGCTTTATGGCATCAAAGGCAGCACCTTTAACATCACAAAACATCCCAAAGTGCTTCACAAGAGTAAAGCCTGGCTCGGGTATAAATTAAAACACGACTCAAGCCAGACCTGACCACAACCAACCCGAATCCGACCTGAGGCCAAGCCCTTTAATTTTTTTTCCACGCCCGACCCAACACAAATCGCCATCTGTTCTGGCAGCAGACTATTCCTGCAGCTGAAGTTGTGGGGAATCGTGGGCAAGTCTGATCCCGTGACTTCCCGGAAGCAGTGTCCAGCCCGACCCGACCTCAAATGCTGGACTCTGAATTGTGACCAGACCCGTACCCAACACACGTAGTGGGGTTTGGGTCGGGTAGCCAGGCTTTACACAGGAGCGTCACCAAACGAAATCAGACAATAAGTCACATCAGGAGATATTAAGATAGGTGACCAAAAGCTTGGTCAAGAAGGTACAGCATCTTAAAGGAGAAAGGGAGGGCGAGGGTTCCAGAGCTTAGAACCTAAAAATCGAGAACCTAGAGCACAAAAATCTGGGCTGACACTCCCAGTCTGCAACACATGTAGGAGTTCTCATCTTTCAGAAGAGACAGTAAACTGAGGCCCCATCTGCCCTCCCAGGCAAGCATAAAATTTCCACAGCACTATTTCGAAGAGCAGGGAAGTTCTCCCCCCTCGGTGTCCCAGGCCAAAACATATCCCACAACCAACACTGCAAACAGACTGCCTGGTTGCGACCGAGTTAGGAGGAAAATGTCATCGACTTGAAATGCTAACCATTTCTCTCTCCACAGAGAGAGAGAGAGAGAGAGAGAGAGACTCGATGGACCGAATAACCTCCTTCTGTGCCGTAATGACTCAATAGCCATGGTTCTCAGATTGTGGCCTGTAAGGGCCCTCCAGGTGGTCAGCAAGCTGGTCCAAAATGCAAGTCACTGACACGCAGCACCATGGCCGAGGACATTTGAGGGAACTGGCCCGAACCCTCATCCCCACCACTCGCATGACGGCACACAACCAGACCACCTCCCTGTGCGTGGCTAGAGTTGTCATAAGTGCAAGCAACAATAATGCAGTTTTATAAACAAGATTTATGTTACTGCTTAATTTGTTGATTAACATAGATGCAAGATAAGTATTAGTTTATCAGAAGATTATCATGATTACTTTATATCAGAATGATTCAAATAAACATGCTCATTTATTAGTCTATAAAAATAACTATGCTTTTGTTCCTAGCATGAATTACTTACATTTATTTTACAAAAATCATGCACAATTACATTTAGTAGCAAGAAAAACAGCAAAATGCTTTTAGTTTTCCTAAGTTCCCCACTAATTTTGATGAGTTTTTTGTAGTGGCAAATGAAAGCAAGTAGGGCAGGCCTGGCAGGTAACTTATAGGGTCTTTTGCCCACCCAAGTGGTCCAGAAACAAAAAAGGTCCGAGAAGTATTTATCTATGGATGAGAAGCTGCCTGGCCAGCTAAGCATTCTCTTTCAATTTCAAACTTCCAGTACCTGCTTTTGCTTGGTCGTCACTGCCTTGGGAGCTTGCTGTCTGCAAACTGGTTGCAGCGTTTCCCTACATCACAACAGTGACTGCACTTCAACAAAAAAGAACTTCATTGGGCTGTAATGGGTTTTTTTGGGGTTGGGGGGGGGGGGGGGGGGAAAGAGGTGGTGCTATATTAATGCAAGTTCTTTCTTACATAGAGATAAAGAGTAATTGAACAAGTGGGAAACTTTTGTAAATGTAATACTGACCCTAATAAAGGAGCTGGGTAGGTTACAGCCCCTCTCCCACCCTCCGCTGTCTCCCTTGGTTACCGGGCCCGCTCTCTCACCTTATCCCCGCTGCTGGCCACCGGCTCCGGCGACAGCAGCTCCTCGGCCGACAGCGGATGCGACACGTCGCGGATGGACCTGGGCCCCGTGGACGGCAGCAGTTTGCTCAACCCCGCACTCATTACTGCTGAATCGCCACCTCCTGCTGCTGCCATCGCCTCGGCTTCTCCCCAGGTCTCTACCGCCTCCATTTAAAAGAAAACACCAACCGAGTTCCTCCCGTCCCCCTCCCCCCCCCCCGCTTTATCAGGCAGCACCGCCCACCGCGCATGACAGAAAAGCCTTTCTCTCCTCCCCACTGACAGGGAGCGCTGCAGCGGCGATTACCTCTGCCGCGTCCGCATGGGTGCCTCTTGCTCACTCGTGATTTCTCCACTCTTTGATTGTCTATTCTGTCCTCCTGGCACGAGGTGGCGCAGTCTCGGCGGTACCAGCATGGGGGCGTGTCGCTCTCCGCCGCCTGGTGGCACTGCAAGGAGAACAGAGCTGCTGTCAATCAAGGGAGCTCCAGTGCATTGATACCCAGCTGCGAATGCTGAACAAAAACCAAGGTTACAAAAAGTCAGAAAGACAGACTTGCATTTATACGATAAATAATATTTAAAACAGAGAACGCTGGAAATAATCAGCAGGGTAGGCTGCATCTGCGGAGAGAGAAACAGAGTTAACCTTTCAGGTCAATGACGTTTCACCACATCTTGCATTTCGATAGCGCCTTTCACAACCTCAGCAGTGGTTTATAGCCAACGAAGTACTTTTGAAGTGTAGTCACTGTTGTAATGTAGAAACAACAATAACTTGCATTTATATAGTGCCCTTTAATGTGGTAAAGATTGTGAATTTGGCACAGAGCCACATATGGCGATGTTAGGGCTGATGATCAAAAGCTCGGTCAAACGCAGCAGCCAATGCCCTTGTAAAGACTTGGAGGAAGTGATCATTCAGAGCATTATTTTAACAGGAGACTTCAATCAACATAATATACACCAGAAAACCCCAAGCAGTTTAGAGTCAAAGCTAGTAAATGTGATGCCTGACTATTTCATCATGCACAGAAATAAAGAATAGACAACATGCATTCCCTATGAATAGGGGTTGAAATAGCTAAAGATGAAGTTCAAAGAGGCATAGAAGACTCAATGCAAAATATAGGAACAGGTGATAACCATTCAGCCCCTCAAGTCAGTTCTGCTATTTTATGCACATCCTCAGCTTCAAGCCTGTTTACATCTTCTATAGTTCTCAGCTAATCTTAGACTTCTTTTTTGCTGATACTGAAATAATATTTTGCTAATATGTTAAGCCTCTATTGCTATGATTCATTTTCCCACATCTCTCTTTTCCCCTCTAAGTATGCTTTCAACTTAGTCATAGAGAGATACAGCACTGAAACAGGCCCTTGGCCCACCAAGTCTGTGCCAACCAACAACCACCCATTTATACTAATCCTACATTAATCCCATATTTCCTACCACATCCCCACCATTCTCCTACCTACATTAGGAGCAATTTACAATGGCCAATTTACCTATCAACCTGCAAGTCTTTGGCATGTGGGAGGAAACCAGAGCACCCAGCAGAAACCCACACAATCACAGGGAGAACTTGCAAACTCCACACAGGCAGTACCCAGAACCAAACACAAGTTGTTGGAACTGTGAGGCTGTGGTGCTAACCACTGCACCACCCTTCATGTTGTTCAACTTGTTTCATTCATTCCAGTGAACCTTCCACCCGCAGGATTTGTAGAGATCAGTTTTTTTCTTTGTCTCACTTTTAATTTGTTTGTTATTTCATTTCAAGTCGGTTTGTTTAGTCTGACCTTATTGATTTTTGGCACGCATTTACCCCGCAGACTCAGCATTATACCTTTAAAGGTGTTCCACTTGTTTCTACTGAAGTTAACAAACATCCTCCCCAACCCACTTGCTTTAAGCAGTTCCCTCATTCCATTGAATTAAGCCCTTCAAAATAATAAGCCTGGTTGCTGCCTTAGGTATTTCTAATTCACAGATTCTGTTAAACTTGATCATTCTGTGTTTGCTGTCTCCAGGGAGTGCTACAATTTCTAAGTTATGTACATTTTCTAGGCCATTAACACATACCAGATCAAGATGAGCATTGTCTCTTGTGGCCGCGTTGGGTTATGAAGCAGTCAAGCATCACATCAGCTTGAGAAGGACAATTTAGAGGACAAGGAGGGAAGTAGAATGGTTATGTGAGAATAGGGAAGTTATTTTAACAGGAGACTTCAATCAACGTAATATACACCAGAAGACCCCAAGCAGTTTAGAGTCAAAGCTAGTAAATGTGATGCCTGACTACTTCATAATGCACAGAAATAAAGAATAGACAACATGCATTCCCTATGAATGGGGGTTGAAATAGCTAAAGATGAAGTTCAAAGAGGCATAGAAGACTCAATGCAAAATATAGGAACAGGTGATAACCATTCAGCCCCCTCAAGTCGGTTCCGCTATTCAGTTAGATCGTGGCTGATTTATGTCTTAACTCCACCTACCCACCTGGGTTCTGTAACCCTTAATAAACATGCCCAACAAAAATCTATTAATCTCATTTTTGAAATTTTCAATTGATCCTTCCAGCCTCAACAGTTTTTTGGGGGGAGAGAGTTCCAGATTTCCACTACCCTTTGTGTGAAGCAGTGCTTCCTGGTAAAATAATGAGCTCTAATTTTAAGGTTATGCCTCCTTGCTCTAGACTGGGCCCAAATATAGAGTCCTAGGGCTGGTTTTAATGTTTGCGTCGTGGCTTATGGCAGCAGACGGAAAGTGGGCGCATCACCGCTCGTCATGTCTGCGGCTGACCCAGCACAATCACACAGCAGGCGGCCAATTATAATAATGGAGGTGCGGGGCCCGGGCGTTCATGCGACAGAGGTGGGATTCGAGGCACCGAATGCAGCGTCGGATGACCCCGGAGCAGGTGCTGGTACCACACTGAAAGCCCTGCCAGCCCTGCTTTTATTGCTGCCTTAGAGTCAATCGTTGTTTGCTGCAGCGATTGGTGTTGGAGTGACTCCTGGACCCTCCACCCCCCCACGACATGGAAGCCACAGTATAGCAGAGCCAAGACATTGCATGGCCCCACCGTTGAGCGTCGCCTCCCTGGAGATTCTCCTCCAGGCTGCAAGGAAAAGGCAGGAGGTCCTCTTCCCCAGTGATGGCAAAAAGAGGTCCTCCTGCCTGACCAAGCAACCCTGGATGGAGATCACAGAGGAGGTCAGCAGCCGTGGGGTTACCCCCCCCCCCCCGCCCCCCCCCCCCCAACCCCGAACATGAGTCCAGTGCAGGAAGAGAGTCAACAGCCTTGTTTGGTCTGCCACGGTTGGTGCTACATACCATCCTCTTTGTAGCAGATAGCATGTGACTAAGCGGGAGGCTGTGTAACATGGGGAGGGAGGTACCACAAAGGCAATGGCATAGGGGGTTAGGCATCAAAACATCCTCTCATATTCATGGTTGCATCTCAGCCACAGGCCACCTTCTTTCACAGCTCACCCCCACTACCTCCCCTGAGAGCTCTTCTCTTAGGCAGTCCCTTGGGAACAAGGATGACTTTCTTGCACTCCAAGATTGTAGGTCCTTACGTGACTGAATAGTCTAATTCTGGATCCGCACACTCAGCCACAGGTGGGGCAGGTGGTGTTTGGTGAGGCGAGTGGATGGGACGCTCGAATTTCCGAACGCTCCTTCAACTGTTTGCACTTGGTCGCTGCCTGGGCATGTTGACATTGATGCTTCTTCTCCATTTTGGGTGGTCTCAGACAAGAGATCCCCACGAATCAGTGGGGATGTCACATTTTTTCAGGGAGGTTTTAACGACATTCTTGTAGTGTTTCCTCTGCCCTCTTGGTAGCCTCTTGCCGTAACGGAGTTCAGAGTAAAAAGCTTGTTTTGGAAGTCTTGTGTCAGGCATGCAGACGATGTGACCCGCCCAGCGTAACTGATTAGTCATGACCAGTGTCTCGATACTGGGGGTGTTGGCCTGAGAGAGGATACTGATATTGGAGCTCCTGTCCTGCTACTGAATTTGCAGGATCTTGAGGAGGCACCACTGGTAATATCTCTCCAGGGCTTTGAGATGTCTGCTGTATAGTGTCCATGTTTCTGACGCATATAGGAGGGCAGGTAACACTGCGATCCTGTAGACCATGAGCTTGGTGCCAGGTTTGAGGTCTTTGTCGTCAAATACTCTTTTCCTCAGACAACCGAAGGCAGCGCTGGCACACTGGAGGCGATGCTGAGTTTCATCGTCGATGTCTGCCCTTGCTGTGAGGCAGTTCCCAAGGTATGAAAAGTGATCCACTTTGTCCAGTGGTTCACCGTGGATCCTGATAGTCAGGGCAGTGGTGTGCTGTGGGAGGAGGCTGGTAGAGGACCTTTGTCTTCCGGATGTTTAGCTTAAGGCCCATTCTTTCATACGCCTCCGTGAATGCACCAACGAGGGTTTGAAGCTCGGTCTCTGAGTGTTCACATACGCAAGCGTCGTCAGCATACTGCAGCTCGATGACAGAGGTTGGGGTGATGTAGGTTAAATAGTTTCCCGCTCGTCCGGTAGAGTAGATCTACTCCTGCAGGAGGCTTCAAGGAGATGAGGTGGCGAGGAAGATGGTAAAGAGCATTGCTGCCATGACACAGCCTTGCTTGACTCCAGTTTGCACTTGGATTGGGTCAGTGGCAGATCCATTGGCAAGGATTACAGCTTGTATGTCGTCGTGCAGCAGGCGGAGGATGGTGATGAATTTCTCCGGGCAGCCAATTTTGAGGAGGATGTTCCATAATCCCTCCTGGTTGATAGATATTCCTGAGAGCTGACATGCAGGTGAGCCACATAGGACACCCCCAGGAGGGAACGAGGGGCTGCTACAAGCACACGCCCCTTGCAGCTCTTCCTGTTAAGTATGACTATCTCCCTCGTTCCACATGTAGGACAAGTGAGCTTATAACAACAGGGAGACCTCGCAGACTGGTGGAGGAATTGCTGACATACGGCATCTCTCAGCAGCTAAGAGTGAAACACTGAAGTTGTCGGGGACCCAGGGCGGACGCTCAATCACGGATGGTGAGACTGGAGTCTCACACAAGAGAATGAGGATTGTCTTCCGTCAATATCTAGCATACTTTAGGAGATCCTCATAACACATGGATATCAGAAGATCTGCAATGCCTAACCAACACATGTTTGTGTTCTCTCGTGTAGGTAGGCTTCCGCAGGAGACTCAATCCAAGGGGGACAGCCGTCCACCTCTGAGGCTGGACAGTCAGAGGATGCACTGTGCCATGACTTTCCTGCACCGTACACCGGTGCAGATACTTTCACCTCTGTGAGTTCATGCTTGGCTTTAGAATCAGGGTCACAAGCTGGTGAAAGCACCACACACCTTCCTGGGCAACTGGCTGAGGCTGAGACAGCCAAGGCCACTGATTGTCAGAGGACTGTGGATGACCAGGTCCATGCTGAGCCCCAGGCTGATGACAAGCCTCTGGTGTCAACAGCACATGGCATGCTGGAGTTGCAGAGAGAGGTAAGGTAACATCTGATGGAGATGCCAGAGGCCATGCACAGCCATGAGCGGAAGATTGAGGAGTCCATGTCATGTGTGCTACCATGTCTCAGGCATGTGAGCACAAGGGTTCCTCTATCGAGACCTATCTTCAGAACTATCTTCTATCTTCAGAGCATGACTGGCCCTTTTCTTAATATTTTATTTTTTAACCATGTGCCTGCTTTTCATGTAGTCAGAGCTGCTCATTATTCCGCTATTAACAGTCTCTCTTTGTCTTTCACCACAAGCATTAACACACACTTTGCCTTTGTCCCAGGACAGCTTTGTTATTTAATCACCCTCTGCTCTATCGAACACCTTCCCCTTTGTTCTCTCCCCCACCCACCTCCCCTTCACTTACTTAAAACCTAATTCTTTTCTAACCATTGTCAGTTCTGATGAAAGGTCAGATTTCCAGTATTTTGCTTTTATTCCTCTATCGGGAGGTTGGCGACCCTCATGAAGAGCCAGATCCCACAGATACACACAGACCTGCATACCATCGCCATTGAGCTCAGTGCAGCAGTGGCAAGGTGAGAGAAGGACAACGTGTGCACGGAGTCTTCTCCAGGTCCTCGTCCTTCTCTGGTCAGCAGGGAGGTTCAAGTGAGCCTTGAAAGAGAGGAGGAGAGGCTGACCTCTACATCTGGGGCTCGATCCCCTCAGGGCACTCTAAGTGTGGACAGCAGCTACTCAGCCCTTCCACCAGTGAGCCAAACTCCAGTAGCCATGATGCCTGAGGAGGCTCCTGCACATGTGCAGGAACGCATCAGGTAGCTGGAGCCTTCCAGACCTCAGACAGCCAGAGGACACCCTCCGAAGTCCTCCCAAGCCAAGGAGCAGTCTGATCAGCAGCCTGCTTCCAGCCCAGCTGCTAGTGCAGGGGTCAGACCGCATAGGAGCACCCGCAAATGTATTTAAAAAAACACCTAGACACATTTGGATTTTCACGGGTGCTTGCAATTTTGACATTTGTTTTCTACTATAAAGTTTATTCACTTTTGATGTTGACATTCATTGTGGAAAATGTTTATTCCTTCGTGCCTTAATTGTGAGATGCTGACTTCACCCTTCTCCCATAGTGGGCTGCCAGTCTAGGCTCAGCCAACCTTTGGTAAGCGCCTCTGATGTGCCAGAGTGCATGGTTAAGCTGGGCGCTAGGCACGGACCCTAACAGAAAGGAGGCAACAGGCTCAATGTTTTTAAGTAAGTTTTTATTGCTTTCACTCCAAGAGGCCATCATGGTGGCTGGAAGAAGGTAAGTATAAGATTGTCTCTTGCCTCCTGGCCCTCCCACTGTCAGTAGCACTGCATCAGGCCACGGGGGTCCACAAAGGCAGAGTGTATGATACCCATGCCAGGTGATCAGTAGGCCTCCAGAGAGCTGACCCTGCAGAGACAAAGTTGCCCTGGCATCTTTACCTTTGCTATTCCTCTCGGCTTACACACTGATGATCCTCAATGCCCACCCTTACTGATAGCCAACCTCTCACCCAGCAGTATGCCCACCTGACCCTTTCACCCAGCTGTAGCCACCTGTGCCAACCACCCGACACCAGGCCCACCAGTGCAGAGCACAGTGCACTGCAGGCCAACAATAGCCTCCACTCCCCCCTCTTCCCCTATCCAATACTGTTCATGGCTGCCGTCCCATCGCAGCACTGAGGCCTTGCCTTGGTGCTATCAACTTTCAACGGCCAGAATCCGAAGGCACGTGAGAGCCACCCATCATCCACTTAATTTTAAATCCCCCATTGAATCGTGATCATTTGCAATCAAATGTATTTAAACTAATTGCTCAGTAATTCAATGGCACTCCTGTCACATCGGAGCGGCAAGTTCGCCTTGGTGTTTTCCCACCACTGACTAAATCCAGAACCAATGTCATGATTTTGGATTTCCGGGCAGATGCATCCATTGCTATTCTCCGGCCGGCCTCCATTCCCGCTCCAAACGGCCTCACTAAATTCCGCCCATAGAGTCATTTACAACATATAAGGAAGCCATTCGGCCCATTGAGTTCATACTGGCTCTCTGCGGAGCAATCCAGTCAGTCCCACTGCCTCGCTTGATCCCCGTAGCCCTGCAAGTTTATTTCCTTCAAGCGCCCATCCAATTTCCTTTTGAAATCATCGATTGTCTCCACTCCCACCACCCTCGTGGGCAGCGAGTTCCAGGTCATTACCATTCACTGCATAAAAAAGTTCTTCCTCACATTACCCCTGCATCTCTTGCCCAAAACCTTTAATCTGTATCCCCTAGTCCTTGTACCATTAGTTAATGGGAACAGTTTTGCTTGTCCAACTTATCAAAGGCTGTCATAATCTTGTACACCTCTATCAAAGCTCCCCTCAGTCTCTTTGCTGCAGGGAGAACAACACCAGCTTCTCCAACCTAACCTTGAAATTAAAATCCCCCATCCCTGGAACCATTCTGGTAAATCTCCTCAGCACCGTCTCAAACCCTCACATCCTTCCTAAAATGTGGTAACCAGAACTGGAAGCAATACTCGAGTTGGGGCCTAACCAGAGCTTTATAAAGGTTCAGCATAACTTCCCTGCTTTTGTACTCTAGGCCTCTATTTATGAAGCCCAAGATCCCACATGCTTTTCTAACCACTCTCTCAATATGTCCTGCCACCTTCAAAGATCTGTGCACATGCACCCCCCAAAGTCCCTCTTGACCCTGCACACTCTTTAGATCTCTGTCATTCAGTCTATATTGCCTCTATCTATTCCTTCTGCCTAAATGCATCACCTCACACTTGTCTGTATTCAGTTACATCTGCGACTTTTAGCCTGAATGGTATCACTCGGCATCAGAAAAGACCATCTGGTGTGACAAAGGCCGATATTTCTTTAGCTCGGGGTTAAATGAACCTGCCAGTATCCCTTTAACAAATCTATTTTTGTAAGCAACGTGTCATTTCCCATTCTGTCAATGCAGTCTTCCAAATTAGAAACTGGGTAGGAGTCTGCCATTGTTACTGCATTAACCTTTATGTAGTCTATACAAAATCTATTTGAACCATCAGTTTTAGGCACTAACACCACGGGAAAACTCCAACTGTTTTGGCTGGGTTCAACTAGGTGGTTTTCCAACATGTATTGGATTTCTTCTTTCACCTGGGCCTGTTTCTCTGCACTTAAGCAATAAGGATGCTGTTTTATAGGAGAGGATTCCCCTACATCCACATCATACGTGGCTAAGGTTGTACATCCTGGCTTGTCCCTACAGACCTCTTTAAATGCTGTGAGTAGCCTTGTTAAGTCTTCTCGTTATTCTGCATCTAAATATGAAAGCAAAGTGTCCAATCTCCCTAACAATTCAATATTAGCTAACCAATAGTAGGCGGTACAATTTGAGAATTGTCTAGGCCTCCTTCTGCCTCATCCTCACTATCCCTTTCATCCTTCACTGTCCTTACTACCTGACATACCTGTGCTTGCTTATCCTCCTCCCAGTGATGATATTGTTTCAGCATATTGATATGACACAGCCAATTCTTTGTCCGGCTGTCTGGGGTGTCAATCAAATAATTTACTTTACCAATTCTTTTGACCACTTTATATGGACCACTAAACCGTGCTTTTAGCGGTTCACCCTGTAAAGGCAGTAATACTAACACCTCATCCCCTGGTTGAAATGTTCGGGTCTTGGCATGCTTGTCTGCCCATTTCTTCATGGTTGTTTGGGAAACTTTCTGGTGTTTCTGAGCCACTTTGCAGGCTCTCATGAGCCACTCCCGGAACACGGATACATAATATAGCACAGAAGATTCATCTGTCTATTCTAAAAACTCAAGGGTCTGATGGTACTATTCTAAAGCTCCCTGTGTCTGTGGGTGGTAGGCTGAAGACTTTAACTGCATTATACCCCAATTATTCATAACTTCCTAGAGAATTTTAGACATAATATTGGAACCTTGATCCGACTGAATCTCAATCAGTAATCCATATCGAGTAAAGAACGGAGTTAACTTCTCTACCACTACCTTAGCAGAAATTGTTCTCAAGGGAATGGCCTCTGGGAACCGAGTAGCCATATCCATGATAGTGAGTATATATTGGTGTCCCACTTTTGTTTTCGGTAATGGTCCTACACAGTCTACCAACACCCGACTAAATGACTCCCCAAAAACTGGTATGGGAATTAGATGTGCCGCTTTTATAGCAGATTGCGATTTTCTCACAATCTGGCATGTATGGCACGTTTTACAAAACCTAGCCAGTAAAAATGTTGACCTATACATGAATGGGTCTTCAGGATCCCCACATGTCCTGCTATAAGAATTTCAAGGGCTATCTTTAATATTTCCCAGCGATGCTTGAGCGATACTACTATCTGATGAACAACCGTCCACTCTTTGACCAAAGGTCTGTGAGGAGGTCTCCACTTCCTCATCAAAATCTCATTTCTAATATAGTAGCCTTGCGAAACTCCCTTTGTCTCAGCTTCAGTTAGAGCTGATTGTGCCACTTTATTTAACTCCGGATTGGCTTGCTGAGCCTTGATCAGAGAAGACTTACTGAACATTTCCTTCGGATTATCCAAATCCCAAAAAAAAGTTTCAAATATTCGGCTATCTGTCTGTGGTGCCAATTTTACTTCCAACAATGGAACTTGTTTAGCCATTGCTTGGGTCACTACACATGAAGGAAAAATTCCTGGAACCTTTTCCTACAACTGTTCTGTCTCTCTAACTTCACTTGGCTTTTTCCGTGACTACTGGAGAAACTACCTTCGCTCTGGCCAAATCATTCCCCAGGAGTAGGTCACCTCTGTCTACAGGCAAACCATGGACAACTCCGACAGTTATCATTCCAGACATTAGGTCACACTCCAGGTGCACCTGATACAAAGATATGGGTATATACTCCCCGTCGATACTGTTAGGACCGAGGTGGGAAGAGTGCACTGTTTATTCTAGTTTCATGGGTCACAACATATATTTAAATTTTTTCCACTTACCAATATGGTCAATCATAGACTCTATTTTTATCCCAGAATAAAACACACCAACCAGGTTTCTTTAATAAACAACAAAGTTATCAGTTTATTATAAAACAAGTCATAACCAGTAATGAAGTACAGCATAAACACACAGATTGAAATATAAAATTTCCCTTTTTACCTTAGCCCCTCACACACACACATACCAGAAAAATAAAGGGATTTTTGTTTTTAGAGCTCTATTACAGCCAAAAAACACGGGCTGAATACTTGCTCATTCTTGAAGAAACAGCAGATGAGATATGTTCTGTTCCAAAACTGGCATAGAGTCTGGCCTCCGAGTACACGTAGAAGGGTCACTGGGATCTTTTAGAACAGTTCTTTTCAGGTGGCGTTGAGAATTAATTTAGCAGGCTTTTCTTCAAAGACAGTTGACACAGTGGACATCTCAGGGTCTTTTAGAGAGGTGCTGGAAAACTGAGCTGGGTTGTATTCTTCTCTCTTTCCTTGTGAATTCTCTGCTCTCCTTGGAAGTTATCTTTCTTTTTTATACAGTTCAACCCTAACTCAAAACACTTCAAAAGTGAAACCAGAAACAGAAAGTCCACTTTCTGACCTATCACTTCTCTGCACACATCTTCCCCAGATACCAGGGTTTCTATTCTATTTTTGAGTCATGTGACAACCAGTAAATGTTGTCAAACAAGTCCTTTCAGTGTTCTTTTGATAACCCTCTTGGAAAAAAACTGGTCCAACATTTCTTCAGTTTGACTATGAATCCACAAAAAATATATTTAACAAAACCGGAAGCACTTTCATAACAATACCATTCACTAATACCTTGGCATTCAATGTGCTCTCTGATGGAAAAGTTATCCCTTTCCCGAGCAAAAAAGTTTGTGTTGCTCCTGTATCCCTGAGTATAACTATAGGTTTGCCTGTCTCACTTGAGGGATAGGGAGTTACTTTTCCTTTTGACAAGAATTCCCCATAACTCTCAGGTACCTTGTTCACGTCCCAATCACAGCGGTCTTTTTTTACTTGGCCTTGTAGCTACAGTCAGAGCTACAGCTTGATCTGGCGTATTCCCAGTCAGGGCCCCTTTCTCTGCATTGGCCTTGGGCACTCCAATTAGTCCTAGGTGTTTACCCCACAACCTCCAGCATTCTGCACGAAGGTGTCCCATCTTGTGACAATGGTAACACTTATGCTTTCGGACCTCACTTCCACCCTCAGCAGCTTCCTTTCTGGCCTGAGGAGGAGATCCTGGGGTATTCCCAGCTGTCCTTTCTTGTCCCCAGCTACTTGCTTTCCTTTCACCCTCCCACTTTCTATCCTTCTCAGGTTTGTAGGGGTGACCGGCAAAGGGTTTGGCTTATACACAAATTCATAATCATCAGCGATCTCAGCTACCTGTCTGGCTGTTAAAATCTTCTAGTTCTATACGTGGGTTCTTACTAACGGAGGGGGTGAATTTTTAAATTCTTCCAGGAGAAGTATTTCCCTAAGGTTTTCATACGTGGCCTCTACCTTTAGTGCCCGACCCAACAATCAAAATTAATTGCTTTACCCTCTCAAATTCTATATAAGTCTGCCCAAGCTGTTCCGAAGGTTCCAAAATCTCTGCCTGTATGCTTCAGGGACCAACTCATAAACAGCGAGAATAGCCTTTTTTGCCATCTCATAATCTGCAGAAGCTTTCTTAGAAAGCATGACATAAACTTCATGAGTGCTGCCCATCAATCTGCTTTCCATAAGCAGTGTCCAGCTTTCCTACGGCCACTTCATCTGTCTGGCTATCTTTTCAAAATAAATGAAAAATGCCTCTACATCCTTTTCGTCAAACCTCGGGAGGGCTTGCACAAATTTAAACAGCTCACCACTGGGCCCTGGGCTGGAGTCAGATTGTTCCTCACCAGTATTTTGCCTGGAGTCAAGACCAGCCCTTTGTCTTAGTTCCATATTTTTAAATTCAAATTCCCTTCTCTTTCACTTTCTCTTTGAAATTCTAGTTCAAGTTTTTCATTATCAATTCTCTTTCCTATTCAAGCTTAAGGTTTTCCAATTGCAACTGAATCCTAGCTAATTCAACTGCACTACCATCTGGTTCGCCTTTTTCTTCTTCTAATTTCAAATGGTGTGCTATTACCTCAATATATCTGCTTTCTTAGCTCCTGGCTTTAACTCTAACACCAACTTTTCTGCCAATTCCTTTAGCCTAACCTTGGTTAAGTTTCTCAAATCACTCAGGGATACATCCTCCTTCCCCAGACAGATTGTAACAACTGACAAAGACATTCTGATAGTGTACTTTACTCTCATGCACAAGAAACCTATTTTTTTACTTTTCCTCTTTTCAATTAGTATTACCCCACTTACAATTGCACTTTGTTGGCTTTGGGTATCCTGGACGATGAGCCCCCAAGTATATGTTACGACTGAGGGGGGAGGAGTGCCTTTTCTACTTCCACTTCTTCACAGGTCACAACATATATTAAAATGTTTACCCAGTTTCCAGTACAACCAATCATACACACTATTTTTTATCCCAGAATAAAACACACCAACCAGGTTTCTATAATAAACAACAAAATTATCAGTTTATTATAAAACAAGACTTAACCAGTAATGAAGCAAAGCATTAACACACAGATTGAAACATGAAAGTTCCTTTTTTAAAATTCCCCAATTACATATGCCTTGTTTCCTAGCCAAATATTTTTCCCTGCCCTCCTAATTTTTGCCAAACCTATGGGTCTCTTTGGATGCTGTCAGTCCCCAGCACACTTCTAAGTTCTGTCAAACCCAGATCTCTCCAGTACTGCCACACCTAGAAACTCCATTACTCATCAGGGCTTCCAGACTCCTGACCAAGCCTGTGTATTCTGAAACTTCACCCCATTTCCTAGTGCTTCCAGATCTTGCAACACACTGTCCACAGGGAGAACAGACAGATCTTTGCTCTACTCTCCTCTGCTCCACATTAGTCTGGTCCATATCTCATTCATTTCTTTCACCTGTCCTGGCACTCCTCAGCTGCGTGTCATCAGACCTCATTCGCATGAGCACCTCCAATTGACATCTCACTGTCGCCCCAGGCTTCAGCTCCCTATCTCTCACACGTGTTGACACCAGAGCCTCCCACCATTTGCTTCCCCCCAGCAACTGCCTCCCCACTATCCCCAGGCTGATAGTTTCTCTCTCATTCACATATGTTTTCTGCTTCTTCCTGGATAGTCTTTCCCTAATCCTGATGTCCACGTGTATGTGTGTTTTACCTACCTCTGAGTGCATGTTTTGAGTCAGCTGTGGCTCAGTTTGTAGTGCTCCTGCCTTTGAGTCAGAAGATTGGAGGTTTAAGTCCCATTCCAGACAGTTAATCACAAAAATCTAGGCTGACACTAGAGTGCAGTCCTGAGGGAATGCTGTACTGCCAGAGGTGCCGGCTTTAGGATGAGACATTAAGCAGAGGCCCTGTCTGTTGTTCAGGGGAACATAAAAGATCCCATGGCACTATTTTGAAGAAGAGCATGGGAGGTCGCCCTGGCGTCTTGGCCAATATTTATCCCTCAATCAACATCATAAAAAACAGATTATCTGATCATTGTTGTATTGTTATTTATGAGAACTTGCTGTATGCAAATTGGCTACCACAAATTCAACACTGACTTTACTTCAAAAAGTACTTCATTGATGCAAAGTGCTTTGGGAGGTCCTGAGATCATGAAAGGCACTAGAGAAATGCAAGACTTTCTTTTATGATTCTGGGCTTCAAAATAAGTAAGAGATAAGATTGAATAAATTTAGTCAAGGCTAACATTGCAGCACTGCACAGAGGAAATGCTGCATTTTCAGATGTGCTGGCTTTCGGTCAAGACGTTAAACTGAGGATAATGGAACGGTCTTCAAAATCATGAGGGTCTATACAGAATAGATAGAGAGAAACTATTCCCATTGTTGGAAGGGTCGCAAACCACAGAACCCCGATTTAAGGTGATTGGCAAAAGAAACTTCAGCAACACAAGGAAAAACTTTTTTATGCAGCGAGTGGCTAGGATCTGGAATGCACTGGCTCAGAATTTGGTGGAGGTAGATTCAATCATAGCTTTCAAAAGGAAATTGGATAAGCAGCTGAAGAGGACAAGATCTTCAGGGATACGGGGCAAGAGCAGGAAAATGGGACTAGCTGAGTTGCTCTTGCAGAGAGCCAGCACAGACACAAGGGCCGAATGGTCTCTTCCTGTGTTGTAATCATTTTATGATTCTTTGATGATCCTATGGTGTTGCCAAGCCTGCTATACTCTCAGCACTCCATGAACTGCTTTGCCTGTGCTGGGATGAGGGAGCAGTACCACAGAACATGTGCGATGCCAATATCATTACCCTCTATGAGAACAAGGGTGACCGCGGTGACTGCAACAACTACCGTGGAATCTCCCTGCTCAGCACAGTGTGGAAAGCTTTCGGCTCGAGTCATTTTGAACAAACTCCAGAGTGTGTCTACCCTGAGGCACAGTGCGACTTTCAAGCAGAGAGATCCACTATTGATATGCTGTTCCCCCTTCGCCAGCTACAGGAGAAATGCCGCAAACAATGGATGCCCCTCTATGTTGCCTTCATAGATCTCACCAAAGCCTTTGACCTCGTCAGCAGACGTGGTCTCTTCAGACTACTAGCAAAGATCGGATGTCCACCAAAGCTACTAAGCATCATCACCACGTTCCATGACCATATGAAAGGCATAATTCAGCATAGCGGTGCACCATCGGACTCCTTTGCCATCCTGAGTAGTGTGAAACAGGGCTGTGTTCTCGCACCTACACTGTTTGGGATATTCTTCTCCCTGCTGCTCTCACATGCGTTCAAGTCTTCAGAAGAAGGAATTTTCCTCCACACAAGATCAGGGGGCAGGTTGTTCAACCTTGCCCATCTAAGAGCGATGTCCAAAGTACGGAAAGTCCTCATCAGGGAACTCCTCTTTGCTGACGATGCTGCTTTAACATCTCACACTGAAGAGTGTCTGCAGAGTCTCATCGACAGGATTGCGGCTGCCTGCAACGAATTTGGCCTAACCATCAGCCTCAAGGGACTGGACATCAGAAATGCTCCATCCATCAATACTGGCGACCACGCTCTGGAAGTGGTTCAAGAGTTCACCTACCTAGGCTCAACTATCACCAGTAACCTGTCTCTCAATGCAGAAATCAACAAGTGCATGGGAAAGGCTTCCACTGCTATGTCCAGACTGGCCAAGAGAGTGTGGGAAAATGGCGCACTGACACGGAACACAAAAGTCCAAGTGTATCAAGCCTGTGTCCTCAGTACCTTGCTCTATGGCAGCGAGGCCTGGACAACATACGTCAGCCACGAGCGACATCTCAATTCATTCCATCTTCGCTGCCTCCGGAGAATCCTTGGCATCAGGTGGCAGGACCGTATCTCCAACACAGAAGTCCTCGAGGCGGCCAACATCCCCAGCATATACACACTACTGAGTCAGCGGCGCTTGAGATGGCTTGGCCATGTGAGCCGCATGGAAGATGGCAGGATCCCCAAAGACACATTGTACAGCGAGCTCGCCACTGGTATCAGACCCACCGGCCGTCCACGTCTCCGCTTTAAAGACGTCTGCAAATGCAACATGAAGTCCTATGACATTGATCACAAGTCGTGGGAGTCAGTTGCCAGTGATCACCAGAGCTGGCGGGCAGCCATAAAGGCGGGGCTAAAGTGTGGCGAGTCGAAGAGACTTAGCAGTTGGCAGGAAAAAAGACAGCCGCGCAAGGGGAGAGCCAACTGTGTAACAGCCCCGACAAGCAATTTTTTCTGCAGCACCTGTGGAAGAGTCTGTCACTCTAGAATTGGCCTTTATAGCCACTCCAGGCGCTGCTCCACAAACCACTGACCACCTCCAGGCGTTTACCCATTGCCTCTCGAGACAAGGAGGCCAAAGAGACATGTTTGCTACAAAAGATGTTGGAGACCAAATTGTCATTGTGTCTATTTGCAGTACAAGGTCAGAGGTAAAACCAATTACAGAGAGACAACATTTGACTAATTAGAATTGTACAATAAATTCTGTGGGTATCAGTGCATTCTTCTATTTGTTGGAGTGGTTCTGTGTCTTTGTATTGGAGTATATTTGTGTTCAGTGTAGGCTAGTTTGTTCACAAGATAATTAGACGAGGAAGGCCATTTGGGCCATCTTAAATTCCCCCTTCAAAAGCATCTTAAAGTTCCCCATTGCCGTATCTAATTGTTCCTTAAATGATTCTTAGGTTCCCACCTCCATAACTTTATCTGGAAGTCTACTTTGTACATTGACCTCTCTTTATGTCGAGAAGAGTTCCCTGATATTTGTCCTAAAGATACATTTTATTCATTTGAAAATGTGTCTATCTGCTGACCAACTCTCACAGTGTATTTTAAAGTAAGAGACAAAGACAGCATTTATATAGCACCTTTAACGACCTCAGGATGTAGCAATCAATTTACAGCCAATAAAGTGCTTTTGAAGTGTTGTAATCTACGTCCCTCTACAGAATCCCCTCGCAGACACATAGGGTGGAATCTTCCCGATATAGAAAATATTCGAGGGTTGAGACCATTTCTGGGTCACAGCCCCGCTTGTGCCTGCTGTCTGCATAGCTTCGCAATCTTAGGGGAGGCGGCCAATTGACAGGCAACCTCCGTGTTTGCCATCCAATTAAGGATGGCGGGTGGGACTGCGACGCAGGAGGTCCAATGAGAGGACCTACAGCATTGGACGGACAGCAGCTCCACCGGGTGACATGGGTGCTGCTGAGGGATACAGGTGAATGCAAGGTCACCTCAAAATGGAGGCGCTCTCAGATGGCTGTGGTACATTTTTTAAAAAGGCCCAGAGATATTAGGGGCATTAGTGTGGAGGGGGAACCCTTCCACAGGAATGACTGTGGCCATTTCAGCCTTGCAGCCCTGTCATTGCAGGTTTGAGAGGAGGCTCTGATGGCCCTTCGTAGTTGCCAGGTCCCGGTCACAGCAGGGTCCCATCCGACACCGGGAAAGTTCCATTGGTGTTGGATAATGGCCCTTGATTGGGGCCTTAATTGGATCGATTGGCTGCCCATCTCTGAGGAGGGCTGCTGATTCCCGTGGCAACGCGCCCTTGGGAAACTTGCCCAGAGGTGGGAGAACGTTGGAGAGCTGTACCAACGGGGTTTCCCGATTCCTTTTCAGCCCCTCCCCACCCCAGCTCCAAAGCTGCCTCCAAGCGGCCGGGAAGATTCCACCCCTACTTTCTAGGTTGAAAAGCACGTGACTGCAGCCTTTCCTTATAACTCAGAATCCTGACACTGGGGATCAATCTCGTGGCGCTTCTTTGCACTGCCTCCAGCCACTTAAATGTATCTCTTTTGTATTGGCAATCAGAACTGGTCATAGTGCTTAATATGCAGCTTGAATAGAAAGTATAATATTTGATCACAATGTCTTCTGACTTATCCTGATGACCACCTTCGTGTGCATCTGCATCAAGCTATGCGTAGAACCCCGTTATGCAAACACCAAGTGTCACTACGTGCTGAGGTTCTATCTGGCCCCGGTGTTGCGAAGGATGGGCCTGGTCACATTGCCGCGGAACTCTCCATCCAGTTGGACCGTGCCGTACCACCTCATGGAAAGGTTTCTGCGGAAAAGCACCTTTGACCACCAATCCATCAGGTGGTGGTCTGCATGGAATGTCCTCAAGGCCCTACGGAAAAGGAGACGGGGGATCCTATCGGATGGTTCCCCGAGCAGACTGTCTAAGACATTTGGCAGAATGCCTCATCACCAGAACTTTCAAACAAGCACCAAGACGTTGCTTGGCTGGTGGTGAGAAGGGCCCTCCCCGTCAGATCCTTCCTGCACGCCCGGAGTCTCACCACCTCCACACATTGCCCTCGAGGTGGCTGTGGTGGGGAAGAGACTGTTGCCCACCTCCTTCCGGAATGTCTCTTTGCGAAGCAGGTGTGGAAAGAGATGCAGTGGTTGTTGTCGAGGTTCATCCCAAGCAGCTCTGTAACACAGGAGTCAGTGCTCTACAGGCTGTTCCCAGGGATGCACACCAAAATAAACATCAACTGCTGCTGGAGGACCATCAATTCAGTGAAAGGCGCTCTTTGGTCTGCCCGAAACCTGCTGGTCTTCCAGAACAAAGAATTGTTCACGACCGAGTGTTGCAGACTGGCAGATTCCAAAGTCCAGAACTATGTGCTGAGGGACGCACTAAAGCTTGGGGCAGTCGCAGCAAAGGCTCAATGGGAAAAGACCACTGTGTAAGGTCTGGATCCATGGGAAATCCCTCGGGCTGTACCCAGAAAATATGGGTTTGTTGCAAAATGTACATGGCATATAAAAGGAATTGGAAGGGTTGTGAGGCAACTCACTCCTGTATTGAAGGAAATTGATCTCCTTTGCACTTTTTGTATTGTCAACTTGGTGCTGTTTTGAACTGTTTTGTAATGTATTTTTTACAGATTTTTATGAATAAAGTATATTTTGGGAAAAAAAAGTCTTCTGACGTATTCTACTGTTTTGGCAATGTAGTTCTACATTCTATTCGCTTTGTTGATTGCTGCTGCATATTGGCTGCACATAATTGGCTTTGCTGCGAGAACAGCAGAAGGCCAAGAGCAGAGCGGGGATAAAGCAGCAGCAGAGAGAGACAGAGCACTGTGGGAACAGCGGAAAGTCCGAGAGCAGAGCGGGGCTAAAGCAGCAGCAGAGAGAGACAGAGCACTGTGGGAACAGCGGAAAGTCCGAGAGCACAGCGGGGATAAAGCAGCAACAGAGAGAGAGAGAAAGCATTGCGAGAACAGTGGAAGGTCCAAGAGCACAGCAGGGATAAAGCAACGGCAGAGCGAGAGAGAGCACTGCGAGAACAGTGGAAGGTCCAAGAGCACAGCAGGGATAAAGCAGCGGCAGAGCGAGAGCACTGCGGGAACAGCGGAAGGTCCGAGAGCACAGTGGGGATAAAGCAGCGGTGGAGAGAGAGCACTGCGAGAACAGTGGAAGGTCCAAGAGCACAGCAGGGATAAAGCAGCGGTGGAGAAAGAGCACTGCGAGAACAGCGGAAGGTCCGAGAGCAAGTGGGGATAAAGCAGCGGCAGAGTGAGAGAGAGCACTGCGAGAACAGCGGAAGGTCCGAGAGCACAGCGGGGATAAAGCAGCGGCAGAGTGAGAGAGAGCACTGCGAGAACAGCGGAAGGTCCGAGAGCAAGTGGGGATAAAGCAGCGGTGGAGAGAGAGCACTACGAGAATAGTGGAAGGTCCGAGAGCACAGTGGGAATAAAGCAGCGGCAGAGCGAGAGAGAGTACTGCGAGAACAGCAGAAGGTCCGAGAGCACAGTGGGGATAAAGCAGCGGTGGAGAGAGAGCACTGCGAGAACAGCGGAAGGTCCGAGAGCACAGTGGGGATAAAGCAGCGGTGGAGAGAGAGCACTGCAAGAGGAAACCAAGAAAAAAGATCGAAGTGTAACATCACAGAAAAGCGGGTAAGTGATGGGCTGGTGAGTATTTCTCCTTTTCTCTTTCTAAATTAGGGCAGTCTTTCAAATTAGGAGCTGGGAAATTAATAATCTCAATCAGGGTGAGCATAATAGTGAGTGAATTTATTAGAATGGTAACACAAACCAAGTATCTGTTGGGGAACACTTAGATAAGAGTGATAATTGTATCATAAGGTTTAGACTTGTAATGCAAAAAAGTAAGGAACAAAATGAGGGCTAATTTCAATGCGATAAGAAGGGATCTAGCCAGCATAAAATGGAACCAAAGACTGACAGGAAAAACTGTAATGGAGCTATGGATTATCTTGAAGGAACAGATGCTTCAGGTACAGTCTAGGTGCATTCCAACAAGGGCGAAAGGTAGGGGAACCAAAACATTGTTCCTTGGATAACGAGGGTGATACAAATTATGATGAAACAAAAAAAAGGGTGTATGGTTCATATCAAGTAAATTCTTCAAATGAGAACCAGATCAAATACAATAAGCTGAGAGGGGAGGTGAAGAGGAAAATAAGACTGGCAAAGAGAGAATATGAGAATAGAATGGCAGTCAACATAAAAGGGAACCCAAAAATCTTCTCCCAGCAAGTACTGGTAGTAAGAGGTAGAGTGGGGCCTATTAGGGACAAAGAGGGTAATATATGCTTAGAGGCACAGGGCAAGACTAGAATACTTAATGAGTACTTTGTATTGGTGTTTACTAATGAATTACAGAATCACAGAATAATACGGTGCAGAAGAGGTCCTTCAGCCCATCGAGTCTGCACCGATGCATTAAAACACCTGACCTGTCTACCTAATCCCATTTGCCAGCACTTGGCCCATAGCCTTGAATGTTATGATGTGCCAAGAAGAGGAATCTGACAAAATATTGTTAAAAGTGGAGAGAGTAGAAACAATGGATAGGGTAAAATCTGTGAGGGAGGAGGTACTGGAAAGGCTGACTGTGCTAAGGGTAGATAAGTCATCTGGTCCGGCTGGCTTTCATCCCAAGTTGCTGAAGGAAATGGGGATGGAGATAGCACAAGGACTTCCCATAATCTTCCAATCTTCCCTAGATATGGGGGAGGTACCAGAGGATTGGAGAGTGGCAAATGTGACACCCATATTCAAGAAAGGATGTAAGGGCAGTCCTTGCAACTGCAGGCCAGTTAGTTTAACAGCAGTGTTGGGTAAGGTTTTAGAAACAATATTCAGGGAACAATTCAACAGGCACTTAGAGAAGTTTGAGTTAAGGATAGCCAGCACAGATTTGTAAAAAGCAGATCATGCTTGACTAATCTAACTGAATATTTTTGAAGTAACAGAAGATTGATGAAGGGAATGCAGTGGGATGCTTTCAATATGGATTTTAAGTGTTTGATAAAGTACAACATAAAAAACTGATTAACAGAATTGAACCTCATGGAATAAGAAGGTCAGTGCCCAATTGGAAAAAAAAATTGGCTTAAGGACAGAAAACAGTGGTAAATGGTTGCTTTTCAGACTGGTGGATGGTAGACAGTGGTGTTACCCAAGGGTCAGTGCAGGAACACTTTTTTTTGCTATATACAAATGGCTTAGATCTTGGATACAGAGTAGAATTTCAAAATTTGCTGATGATACCAAACTTGGAGGAGTGGCAAACAGTGAGGATGATCCGAACCACCTGCAACAGGTCATGGTTAGACTAGCAGAATAGGCAGACAGTTGGCAGATGGAATTTAATACAGACAAGTATGAGGTGATGCATTTTGGCAGAAGGAATAGGTAGAGGCAATATAGACTTAATGGTGCAGTTCTAAAGAGTGTGCAGGAACAGAGGGACCTAGGGTGCATGCGCATCAATCTTTGAAGGTGGCAGGACATATTGAG
The DNA here is from genome assembly GCF_036365525.1 of Heterodontus francisci. Taxonomy (NCBI): domain Eukaryota; kingdom Metazoa; phylum Chordata; class Chondrichthyes; order Heterodontiformes; family Heterodontidae; genus Heterodontus; species Heterodontus francisci. Next base: position 178,913,363 of record NC_090374.1, on the reverse strand, counting down.
TGGTTACTAAAGCATATGGGATCTTGGGCTTCATAAATAGAAGCATGGAGTACAAAAGCAGGGAAGTTATGCTGAACCTTTATAAAGCTCTGGTTAGGCCCCAATTAGAGTATTGTGTCCGGTTCTGGCCACCACACTTTAGGAAGGATGTGAGGGTCCTTGAGAGGGTGCAGAGGAGATTTACCAGAATGGTTCCAGGGATAGGGGATTTTAGTTACAAGGTTAGGTTGGAAAAACTGGGGCTGTTCTCCCTGGAGCAAAGGAGATTGAGGGGAGATTTGATAGAGGTGTACACGATTATGACAGGCTTAGATAAGTTAGACAAGGAAAAAGTGATACCATTAACTGGTGATACAAGGACTGGGGGACACAGATTAACAGTTTTGGGCAAGAGATACAGAGGAATGTGAGGAAGAACCTTTTTACACAGGGAAAGGTAATGACCTGGATCTTGCTGCCCAAGGGGGTGGTGGAAGCGGAGACAATCAATAATTTCAAAAGGAAATTGAATAGGCACTGGAAGGAAATAAAATTCCAGGGCTACGATGATTGAGCAGGCCAGTCTGGATTGCTCTGCGTAGAGCCGGCATGGACTCAATGAGCCTCCTTCTATGTCGTAAATGACTGTATGACATGTGATGCGTATAGTATGCCGAGGTGGTGACATTGGACCTATGGTTCCGAAGGCTCTCTACCAATGGGGTTTTCTTCATGTCATGTGTGGGTCTGTTGTAGATTAATTGATAGAGATTGATTGCTATGATTATCCAACAACTCCATTAACATTGTATCATGTAACTATTAGCACGGTAGACCTTCTAATTAAAGTTCATAGACCTGAAACATTAACTCTGCTTCTCTTTCCACAGATGCTGCCAGACCTATTTCTAGCACTTTCTGTTTTCATTGTGGCCGAGGCTTGGTTGCTTGGCGCAAGTGCAGAGTGGTATTGGCTGGAAAGGGAAGAGACACTGGGGGCGGGATGTGAAATGTTATCGTGAAACTTCTTTGTTGCTGAATCTCATGGAGAATAGGAGCTGCAATCTGATTTTTTTCATTGACTCTCATAGTGTTACCAACCTTCCAGAATTACCCTGGAGTCTCCAGGAATTAAATATTAATCTGGACTCTACTGTTTGAGCAATGCAGGAGACAAACCACAGTCAATGTCACAGAAACGTTAACTCTGCTTCTCTCCCCACAGATGCTGCCAGACCGGCTGAGTATTTCCACCACTTTCTGTTTTTATTTCAGATTTCCAACATCTGCACTATTTTGCTTTTATTATCGACGACGATGACGTCCGTGCACGCTCTCAGGGCAGAACGCGCTCATGCGTCAAAGACACTTGGCGCGCCGGAGGGGAGGGGACGGCCGCGCGCATGCGTCAAAGCGGCTGCCCGACTGGCAGTCCGCCTGGTCGTAAGATTTTTTTTTTAACTCATCTTTCGCCGAATAAGAGGAGATAAATAGTAAGAGAGCAGCAGAGGAGGTGGAGGCAGCAGCAGCGGAGAAGGAGAGAATAGGAGTCGCTCGGTAGGTCCTCTAAAGTCAGACGGTACATGTAACTGGGAGGCCCTGCTTAGCTGCCGGTTTAACCGAATCGTTATTTGCCCCTCGGGTTGGACGCAGGCCTGTCCTCGAGCGAGCAGCAAACCCCGCCCTTTGCGCGCGCTGTGATTATCAATTGTCTCCCCGCCCCCTTGTGCTCGGTGACGTCATCCGTTACCACTTCCCCCCCCATGCGCGTCTTGACGTCTCCCTCGCATGCGTTGTGACGTCATCGGTCCCGGAAGCGAAGGACAATCCTTGCGCAGCAGGTGCTGTTTCGCCTGAACTGAGTGACAGGAGGGCCTGGCACTATTGTCCCAGCTCCATCATGGGTCAGTCTTATAAGTTTTATTTTTGCGCATGTATGTTTCTTTTAAATCACTTGTTTTCTCGATCATTTGCCAGTTGTAAGGGGCGGATTCTGTTGCAAGTTCAATTTGCGATTTAATTTCCTTTTTTTAAATAAAATTCATTTTTCTACCACTCGTTGGTGAGAATAAAGTGTTGCTGTTTGTTTCCTGTCAGTTAGGACTGCACACTGATAGTTATTGAGGGAGGCTCAGGGAAAGTAACTGCTTTAATAAAAGCAAGAAATGTTAGAACCACTCAGCAGGTCTGGCAGCATCTGTGGAAAGAGAAACAGAGTTAACGTTTCGGGTCAGTGACCCTTCGGAACTGACGTAACTGCTTTTATGTGTCCTGCAGGTTATGTTTGCTGGCTAACCTGTATAAAATGTGAATTGTGCAGTGACATGCTGTGCCATAGATAGACTCTTGGTGAGAATGTGTATGACTTCTTGATCTCACAAATCAATCACTTGAGCTGAATGCATCTGCTTTCACAAATTATCACCAAGGCTTCTTTGACAGTACATCCCAAACCTATGATCTCTACAGCCTAGAAGGACGAGGGCAGCTGGTGCTGCTATCGTCCATTTCACACAGCGAATGGTTAGGATCTGTAATGCACTACTTGCGAGTGTGGTAGAGGCTGGTTCAATCGAGGCATTCAAGAGGGAATTGGATTGTTATTTGAAAAGGAAGAATGTGCAGGGGTATGGGAAGAAGTCGGAGTGACAATAGGCAAATTTCTCTTACAGAGAGCCAGCACAGAGATGACTGGCCGAAAGGCCTCCTTCTGTGTTAAAATTCTGTGATTCACATACCATCCTGACTTGGAACTCCCTATCCAACTGCACTGTGGGAGTACTTTCACCACACAGTGCAGTGCTACCATAGGCAGCCCAACACCACCACCTTGGAGAAATGGGGATGGGCAATAAATGCTGGCCTTGCTTGTGATGCTCATATCCCAAGAATGAATTTTTAAAAAGTCTGCTTGAAGCTGTAGCGTACCCTTTCTCTACAAGAAACAGAAGTAAAATGATAGAATTAAAGGCAATACTTTACATTAATATAGCCCATTCCAACATTACCAACTTTTAATAACCGAATGTAGATTGCCACCTTTGTACACCAGCTGCCTGGTCCAAGTGGCTTATCTCAAAGCTCAATTTACAAACAATGAGCTTATAAGAACATAGGAACAGGGGAGGCCATTTAGCCCCTTGAGCCTGATCTGCCATTCAAATGAGATCCTGCCTGATCAGCAACCTAACTCCATGTACCTGCCTTTGCCCCAATCTCTTTAAAAACTTTGCTTGACAAAAATCTTTCAGTCTCAAATTTAAAATGAACAATTGATCTCACATCAATTGCTATTAGCAGAAGAGAGTTCCAAACCTCTACTACTCTTTGTATGTGGAAGTGTTTCCTAATATCATCCTGAAAAGCCTGGCTCTAAACTTTAGACTATGCCCCCAGTCCTAGACTCCCCAACCAGTGGAAATAGTTTCTCCCTATCTATCCTATCTGTTCTTGTTGATATCTTTAAAATATTAGGAATTCAGGAACCAGTCTTTAGATGTATGGTCTCTCCAAGTTTAGTTTACTGTACAATTCAGTTTGGATCTGCTCAACTTCATTCAAACCTGGAGCTTCACAAGCTAGACTTCTGGCTTGCAATCCTATGGTTCTTGGCTTTCCATCTGGCATATTGCTTAGCTTGGTAAACAGAGTGTTGTCTACTTCTATTAAAGTACCTTGCACCCTGGTAACCATTCTCAAATGCCCTAACTTGCATTTTGGAGTCATATGTCTAGGACAAACACCTTCTTAACATTTTAGCAATTCACGTTGGTGGCTCCATCCAGATACCAGCTTGGCTTCCCTACTTGTGTAATTACTGTGACGAAACCCAAGGGACATTGCCTCCTTGCCTTCTAATTTGTCTGTATCGCTGTTTCTAGAATTATCCCAAAAGTTAGGAACTGCAAATCTGAATTGCAAAGATAATGGACAAAATTGGAAAGTGGTTTGACAAATAGTATATTGTCCTTTGTGCTTAAAGGACCATGTGGTTAAATTGGATGAGAAGGCTGGACTGACTTTCCATTTGCTCCTCTTAATGTGTCTTATTTTTCTGGGTTGCGGAATAATGAATGACCTCTGTGTCTTATGTTTGTGTGTAATAAGTGGAGTTGGGTGCTGTTTAGATTGAAAACATGTAACAATATACCTGGCCAGGAATTATTACCCCATTTAAATGGGAAAAAGTTATTGATACTAATTCGGACCATTGAAAGCAAGCACAGGACTAAACGCAACATCAGCTTTTATCTTTGTGTTGATGCCTTGATGCTGCTCTATGTCCTGATGTCGGGCCACAATGCAGTGAGCCTGTGACACTCCGAATGTAATAGCTATTCTTGGTTTTCCTGGAAGCAGCTAAATCTGAGTCTGCAGTGCAGGTGAACATGCACTTGAATAAGTTCATCTTTGTTGCTGTTGCTGGTGGTACAAAGATGTGAAAGTGGAAAGGTATTGAGGTCCCTTAGGTTTCTTGTGTCTACTTAAAATTAAGATGTAAAAGATTCCACAGCCGTACGTCAATGAAGAGCATGGGAGTTCTCCCTGATGTCCTGGTCAAAAGCTATTCCTCAACCAAAATCAGTAACACAAATAGTCTGGTTATGGGAACTTGCTGTGCGCAAATTGGCAACTATATTTCCTGTATTACTACGGTGTCTACACTAATTGGCATTAAGTGCTTTGAGACATCCTGAGGTGGTGAAGGGCACTATATAAATGCACATTTATTTTAGCACCTTGATTATTAATTGCATCCAAGCTATAATTGGATAAAAACAAGTGATAGTTTTGATGAAACTCATTGTGTTACCTGTTGCAATTCAGTGTTTTATAAAGCTTGAATCTGCAGATATTCAAGCTTGGCTTGACAAGCTGGGATGTCAAAATGCTGCAGAGCCAGTAAAATGACTGCACTGAATTAAGATTGACCAACTGAGGCATATTAGTGCCAGAGATCATCTGGATGCATGGCCAGGACATCTGTAGTATTGGAAGAGTTATTGGCATGTAAGCACTCCAGCTGCATTTCAAATTCTGTTATCAGTCCAAAAAAATCAATATGAAGTACCAGTGCTGAAGCTTATACCCTGTATGCACTGCCAGTTTTAATGCTTGGGTCTCAAATCTTTGCAAGCAAAAATTTAAGTCAAGTTGAAAAATTTGCTATCAGAGTAATTGAGACAATGCAGAAGTGTTGACTCAGAGCCACGGCTTAAATTCTCTGCCAGACTTTTGCTTTCAGCATCTTCTGTGATTGATTTTGTGAGGGATGGGGCTTCATTGCAATTGTTTGCACATTTTCCCTCCCAGCTATCACTCAGTCTACAATTTCTATCCCTTGTAATTAGTTTACAATTTGTTCTTTTCTTTAGAGTTTGGATGTTCAACAGAAATGACAACAAACCCTCCAGCACCAGGTAAGATATTGTGAATAATTTTGCAGATACAAATGTCTAGATTTTTAGAAACGCTAGTGCATTTCACCATCAATTAACATTTCCTACATTACAACAGTGGCTACACTTCGAAAGTACTTCATTGGCTGTAAGTGCTTTGCGGTGCCCTGAGGTCATAAGGCGTAGAAATTCAAGTCTCTTCCTTCTGTCTTTCTCTTCATAAATGAGGTTGACGGGACACTTCATGAGATAAAAATAGATCAAGAGGAGGTATTGGAAAGGCTGGCAGTACTTAAATTGGGTAAGTCACCCAGTCCAGATGGGATGCATCCTAGGTTGCTGAAGGGAGTAAGGGTAAAAATTGTGGCGGTGTTGGCCACAACCTTCCAATCCTCCTTAGATACAGGCCTGGTGCCAGAGGACTGGAGGATTGCAAATGTTGCACCCTTGTTCAAAAAAAGGAGAGACAAATAAACCTGCCAGTCAGTTTAAAGTTGGTGGTAGTGGATTTTTTTAGAAACACTAATCCAGGAGAAAATTAACAGCCTTTTGGACAAATATGCACTAATAAAAGAGAGCTAACATGGATTTGTTGAGGGAAAAGCATGTTTGACTAAAATAAAAACAGAAAATGCTGGAAATCCTCAGCAGGTCTGGCAGCATCTGTGGAGAGAGAAACCGAGTTAACATTTCAGGTCGATGACCTTTCATCAGAACTGGGAAAAGTTAGAAATGCCATAAGTTTCAAGTCGGTCAGATATGAGAGGGTGGGAAAAAGAACAGAAGGGAAGATCTATGATAGAGTAGAAGATGGGAGACATTAGATGATCAAAGAGTTGGTGAGGCAGAACCAAAAGGAGTAGTAATGGGACAAGTGAAAAAACAAAAGATGTGTCCAGAGGAGGTGTGAATGGCAGAATAATCAGCAACTGCTGTCCAAAAGCAAAAACAAGATTAAGGTCAAAACATGTAAATGAAAGGAATCACAATGGGGGCAGAGATTACGGTCGGAAATTGTTGCACTCTGTGTTGAGTCTAGAGGGCTGTAAAGTGCCTAATTGAAAGATTTTCAGTTTTCCAGCAGCTGCAGTATTTTGCTTTTGTATTCATGTTTGACGAACTTGAGTGAGTTTTTTGAAGAGGTAAACAGAGAGGGTGGATTAGGGCAGTGCAGTTGATGTATATATGGACTTTCAAAAAGCTTATTGGCAAAACTGAAGCTCATGGGATAAAAGGGCAGTAGCAGCATAGATACTGAATTGGCTAAAGGATGGAAAACAGAGCTGTGATGAATGGCTGTTCCCCAGGGTTCAGTACTAGGAACACTGCTGTTTTTGATCATACATTAATGACTTGGACTTTATGAAAGTGCTTCCATTTTTAAATATTTTTTGAGGACTTGTGTTTTAGAATTGTGGAGGTGGATTCATTTGAGACTGAAGGGATTCCATGGATGTGTTTTTTTTTTAAAGGGTCTCTGGAAGGACTATGTTTAAAAACATTTACTGGATGTCACATGTCTTCAGCTAAGTAAACAACAGATGCCTTCTGACTATGGGAGTTGTTTACAAGAGAAGTGACATGTCAAGATTTATGGTGCTCGAGAGTGGGTTTCATTTTTGAACACTGTTTTGAGTAAGTGGGATTTGTAGCCTGTGGAAAGAAGCACCCAGCTCATCTTTTCTCCACCTCTGAGGAACCCTGCAAAAAAAAAATCGAGTGTGTGATAGCTGTAATGCCTAATGCCACATTTTTCCTAAGAAGCTTTTGGAAAACTTCCTCTTGACATCTCCCGAATGAACTGATTCTGAAAAGATCCCAGTGACCCGTCTACGTGTACTCGGACGCCAGACTATATGCCATCTGGAACGTAACATATCTTAACCTTTTTCTTCAAGAATTAACAAGTACTTTGGCCAAAGTATCTTTGTTTTTCCTTTAAACGGGGGGGGGGGGGGGGGTGGTCGGGTAGGGTGTGTGTGTGTGTGTGTTGGGTATTTAGAAGGGAATATATATATTTAATGTCATATTTCAAACTGTGTTAAAGCTTTGCATCTTTATTGACCAAGTCTTTTTTATAATAAATTAATACTTTTGTTTATTAAAGAAATCTGGTCGGTGGATTTTATTCTGAAACTAAAATAGATAGAGTATATAATTGTCCGCATCAGTAACTGAGTACACATTTTTATATATGTTGTGACCTGTGGAGAAGTGGAACTAGAGAAAGAAAGTGCATTCCTCCCACCTTTGTCGGAACAACTTAGGGGATGGATGGCAGGTACAGGCACAATTTTGAAGTTTGTAGATGACAAACTTGGATGTGTAATAAACAGTAAGGAAGCTAGTAATAGACTGCAAGAGTACATGCAGAGGCTAGTGCAATGGGTGGACACATGACCAACATTCCCTTTTTTTGGAGTACATAAATAATTTATTTAAATGCATGGGCCCTTTAAATTATTTTGCAATGCCGAGCACAAGCAGTAACTTAAAGGAGCCAACTTGTGTGGCCTACACAGGGACTTTTGGGTTGCCGCACAGCAGTGTAGCCTACTGGGAATGTTGCACATTACAGATGAAATGCAATGCAGAAGAGTGTGAAGTGTTGTATTTTGGTATGAAGAATGAGGCGAGACAATACAAGCTAAATGGTATAAATCAAGAGGGGTGCAAGAACAGAGAGTCCTGGGATATTCTGCAAATCTTTGAAGGTGGCAGGACAGATTACCAAAGCAGTTAATAAAGCATATGGGGACCTCAGCTTTATAAATAGAGGGAAAGAATACAAAAACCGGGAAGTAATGTCAAACCTATATATAACATTAGTTCAGCCCAGCTGGAATGCTGTGTCCAATTCTGGGCATCACACTTGACGGACATGAAAACTTTCGAGAGAGTACAGAAGAGATTTGTGAGAATGGTTCCAGGGATGAGGGATTACAGTTTCATGAATAGACTGCTCTTCTTACAACAAAGAGGGCTAAGAGGAGATTTGATAGAGGTGTTTAAAATCATGAAGGGTTTAGATAGAGTAAATAAAGAGAAATTGTTTCCAGGATTGATAGCCAAAAGGGCACAGATTTAAGGTGATTGGCAAAAGAGTAAAGAGCCAGCGAGTGGGGCTAACTTGTTTGCTCTTTAAAAGAGCCAGCGCAGACCAGATGGACTGAACAGCCTCCTATGTTCTGTACTGTGCTAGGATTCTTTTCTTTTAAATTACACAAATATTGAAAAAAGTCACAAATCACTTTATTTGAATTTTTCCCTGTTTTATTTTGCCTCACTTCCTTTTTATTTCTTCAGTTGCTCCCCATCCTCCACAACGCCCCCCCACCCCACTATCTACGACATTCACATTACTGGACTGAATTTACAGGGGTGGTGAGAAGAGGTAAAGTTTAAAGTTGTTGAACTTTGCGGAAGGGGAAGGTCGGCAGTGTTTTGGGCAGTGGAGAGGGTAGGTAAATACTTCTATGCTTATTGTGGGGGGGGTGGGGGGTGGCAGTGGCAGAGGGTCAGGATCACTTTATTTAATTTTTCACAATCAGTATTTCTTTAAATATGTGAATTGCAATGTAAGGCTTGAAGCCCTATAAAAATGATGTCTCCGCTTGCGCAATGGTGCTTGACGCCATTGCAGGGGACAGACAGCCCACCTCTCCACGTCATTGGGGTGGACAGTCTGCCCTGGCCATTTAAATGAGCCGCCACGCTGAATAACATGGCAGCTCCGCGACCTGTGGTCCGCAGCAGTAGACATGTGAAATATAGCCCACTGTGTGGGAAGTTTCTGGGGTGTTGGCTCTTGGGTATTGTCTCATTGTGGGGGATGCTCCATGATTTTGCTGTCTTTATGTTGCAGCACCCAGTTGAAGCCTGGCTGTAGGCTCCTGGAAATTGTTGACCTTAGGGTCAGAGTTAGATAGCTGAAAAATAAACTCTAACCCTCTTGTTTCTTTGTGTGTGTGTTTGTGTATGTGTTGGACTTTATTATGGGGTGGATGCTGAGGAACAGTCATGGCAGCAGTATTTACCAATTTTGCATTTTGCTGGAATATGCTTGGGGAGAGAGGTTTTGTGCAGTAGTGATATATGTTGAATGTAGCAAATAACCAATTAGGGGAAAATTGCAGAGACTTAAACACTTAAGCAGTGACAAAAAAGAAAATGTTCTGATGAAAGGTCACTGACCTGAAACGTTAATTCTGTTTCTCTCTCCACATATGCTGCCTGACCACCTGAGTATTTCCAGCATTTTTGTATTTATTACAAAAAAGAAAATGATTTGGCTTGCTGTACATGACAAGCGCAAGAACATTACTTATAATAAAGATATAGTGAGTCACAAATCAATAAGACATCTTGGAGTTGTGATGTTATAAATCCAAAGCTTTATTAAGTAATCTTGTGTAACAAATCTCCAGTTCTGAAATGCAGTCCAGACTGTGGTCTTTCCAAAGTCAGTGGCGACGGCTGTCCCTCGATTCGAGGATTATGTCTACTCAAGGTCGCGAGTTTCTATCATTGGGCTTCACGTGACTGAACAGGCCAGTTCTCATCCTGCAGATCTTTGGGCACATGAGGCAAGACGTCCCATGAGGTAGTGCAATCCAGAGTGCAGGATTTGCTTCCTTTTCTTTCCTTCTCTGCCACTGCTCTGCCTCGTCATTAAGGCATTTGGACTCAAAGCATGATGTGGCTTGATGGACAAAATGTTGCCATTTTGAACAATTGGTAGCAAGCTCTGCCATCAATGTTAGTGCAGCACGCTTCAAAGAGAGATTCAGGGTGTCTTTGAAATGTTTTCTTTCTCTTCCCCGGAACGCTGGCCATTTGAGAGTTGACAAAACAGAACCTGGCGGATGAGTGCATGGAGTCTTGATGTGAGCAAAAGCCCAGCATCTTTGAAGACCTCAGCTAGAGTACTATTGGGGCGGCAGGCTTTGGCCTTTGTTGTTCATTTTTTGATTGCTTGTTGCAGCTCTCCCATGGATGGGGTGTGTGTGTCTTTCCAAAGTATATACAAATTGAAGGATTTCTGACCGCATTTTAGCATTTCTTTTCCTGCTCGGATTTGAAGCAAGCTCCCTTTGTACTCTTATTTGCCTGCTAAATTTCTGCACATTACAAATAGTGATTACGTTTCAAAGAACTTCATTGGCTATGAAGCTCTTTGGGACATCCTGAGAATGTGAAAGGTGCTGTATAAATAAAAGGTCTTTGTTCTTTTCTTTATTTGACCAGGAATTAGATGAGGATCTCTCTTTTGCTGTGTATTTCAGAGGAATAACAGGCTTTGTGTGTATAATCTGCGAATTGTTTATAGTGTACCTTATGTTGTATTATCAGAATTTCCACTAGGTGGTGGTGGTATTTTCTCACAATTAATGGAATGTCTGAAGATGTATACAGGTTAATGTGACTCCTGTAATAAACTGAAATAATTGAACAGATTGGGCTGCGATACAGTATTAACATTTTATATAAGGAAATATGTAGTCAGGTTTGAAAGGCTATCTTTTTCTTGATCAGTTACAGGAATGTATTAGCAGCAGTGAAGGAATTGTTTTGTTAAGCCAATTTCATTAGCGTTGGATGTGGTGGGAAAACAAAATAAATGTTATTAAAAGATCCATGTACTAAAGCACTGTATTTGTGGTAATGCCAATAATGTGACAATTTCAAGTCCTTACAATGAATAACATTAAATTTCACATTGAAAAATAAACAAATTAAAGCAGTGACATATTATCTCATCTCAAAGTATTTCAGTCAACTAAGTCTGTCCCAATCATGGAGAGCTTTCAGTGTAACCAAAGAGGTTGGGATCAGCCCAGTTATAGAGAAGGCACTGCATATTCAGAAAGTAAGGAGGCATGGGATTCAGGGAAAGCTGGCTGTCTGGATACAAAATTGGCTGGCCCATAGAAGTTCGGGAGTGGTAGTAGATGGAAAGTATTCAGCATGGAGCTCGGTGATTAGTGGTGTTCCGCAGGGATCTGTTCTGGGACCTCTGCTCTTTGTGATTTTTATAAATGACTTGGATGAGGATGTGGAAGGCTGGGTTAGCAAGTTTGCCGATGACACGAAGGTTGCTGGAGTTGTGGATAGTGTGGAAGGCTGTTGTAGGTTGCAACGGGACATTGACAGGATGCAGAGCTGGGCTGAGAAGTGGCAGATGGAGTTCAACCAGGAAAAGTGTGAAGTGATTCATTTTGGAAGGTCGAATTTGAATGCGGAATACAGGCTTAAAGACAGGATTCTTGGTAGTGTGGAGGAACAGAGGGATCTTGGGGTCCATGTCCATAGATCGCTCAAAGTTGCCACCCAAGTTGATAGGGTTGTTAAGAAAGCGTATGGTGTCTTGGCTTTCATTAACAGGGGAATTGAGTTTAAGAGCCGCGAGGTTATGTTGCAGCTCTATAAGGCCCTGGTTCGACGGCACTTGGAATATTGTGTTCAGTTCTGGTCGCCTCATTATAGGAAGGATGTGGAAGCTTTAGAGAGGGTGCAGAGGAGATTTACCAGGATGCTGCCTGGACTGGAGCGCATGTCCTACGAAGAAAGATTGAGGGAGCTAGGGCTTTTCTCATCGGAGCGTAGAAGGATGAGAGGTGACTTGATAGAGGGGTACAAGATGATGAGAGGCATAGATAGAGTGGATAGTCAGAGACTTTTTCCCAGGGTGGAAAGGGCTATCACCAGGGGGCATAATTTTAAGGTGATTGGAGGAAGGTTTCGGGGAGATGTCAGAGGTAGGTTCTTTACACAGAGAGTGGTGGGTGCGTGGAATGCGCTGCCAGCAGTGGTAGTAGAAACAGATACATTAGGGGCATTTAAGCGACTCTTGGATAGGTACATGGATGATAGTAGAATGAAGGGTAGGTAATTAGTTTGATCTTAGAGTAGGTTAAATGTTCGGCACAACATCGTGGGCCGAAGGGCCTGTACTGTGCTGTACTGTTCTATGTTACCCTAATCCTAATGGAATTTGATTAAAACTCTTAAAAACAATCCCCTCACGAAGCATGATACTAATTACCTTTTATTTAAAAAAACCTTTGTCATGCAGTTGAAGCAGAGCTGGCACTCTGTGTGTTTTCTTGAGGAGCCTATTATTGGAACCTTGCCTTTATTACAGTATTACTGAAAATCTCTTGTTTGATAGTACCCTGTGTGATAGACTGAGTGCACTGCACTGTTTTTTCAATAGCACCACTTCTGAGAAACCTGCTCTTTATATGCTGTATAATTCTGTCATTTTCATCAATGTTGTCACTGCTGATGGTCACAGCTTGTTCTAAACTGCCATTATCAACCTTATTATGACAGTGCCCCTTTAACAATTATTCCAAGCTGCTGTTTTCATTCCCTAATTGATGCACCAAATTGATGTGACAATAATTGAGATATTAATTAACATTGCAAAAATGTAATGAATTTCCAAGTAAAGACTAATTGATTTCATTAGCATCATCAACCTTCAACCCCTCTACCACTCAAAAGAAAACAAAAGTAGCTATATGTTAAAAAAAATTGTTTTATTTTATTTTTAAAGTTTTTTTTCCCCCTCCCTCCTTCATACCATACAGAGCTATGATGGAAGGCCAAACAATATAGCAAGGGTATTCATACTTTGGTTCGGGTTCCCTATCAACAAAAGAAAGTCTTTGGTGTCTTTCCTTCTGAGTTGTTATTGAAATACCTGGCCTTCAGTCTGATCCGTGGGCTTGATTAGAAATTGACCATGTAGGCAGATATGATTATGAAGCAACTTCCTACTATTCCATGACGGAGCTTTGTATTTTTTGCCCCCATAGGAGATTCATTTCATAGGTTTACAATGAAACCCTGAGCTTCATTTTTGAAATGTAATATTGTTGAGGTTATTTACATGACATGAACTACATACACTGTGCATTGAGAAAAAATCACAAAGAATCTTTTGTATTAAGTGATCCTCCAAATCCAGCTCCAGGGAGGATGACATGGGACTTGTGGACACAACACCGGTGTTTGGCAAATTGTTCATATAATCTGCATTTGGTCTCCACAGTGCAGAGGAGACTACGCTTTGAGCAGTGCATACTATACTGGATTGGAGGGAGCATACATAAATTGCACAGAAGGAATGTTAGGCATTCTGAAAGCTGGTATGTGAGGAGATAAATGAACAGCTGTTATGTCTTTGCGCAGAAAGGACAGCTGTAATTTGAGGTGATGAAAAAGTGATCACTGAGGGATTTCCCAATCTGGAAGGGGGGATAGGATAAGGAAAGTTTGTGTGAACAAAAAGCTAATGGGAAGCTAATGACACGGGAGAACCTATAGGTTGAGATGAGGGGCTGAGAGGGGAGGGGCATTTTGAATGGAGTGGACTCAGTTAAGGGTCCTATTGACAACAGTTGAGCAGAATCCTTGCATGAGAGAAAAAGGGCATGCCAAACATGGTATGAGAAGGGGAGTGACCAGAGAAGATACTACAGTAAAAGGGATGGAATCTTTACAGGCGATTGGGGGGAAGTATCATAATCCAGATAGTTTTGGAAGTCATTTGGCTTCTGATGGATGTTTGTGGAATGCCTATTCCAAAGATGGGGAGGAGTTCAGAAAGGGAATGGGAGGCTCAGTGAAATGGGCCTTATAAAGGTGAAGGATGGGTTGAAATTGGAAGATAGTTAATGATTTTCTTGATGCGAGTGGGAGCAGGTAGTAATGAAAATGCAATTGTTAGTGTGACTGAAGAAGAGGTCAGGGTAGGGGCCTGAATAGGATGAGAACAAAGAGGGCTCAATGTATCCTTGCATAGACTTGCATAGCTGGGTTCCATAGGGGACCCCTAGTGATAACTTTGATGGAAGTGAGTGGACTTAAAAGAGAGATCACTCAAGGTGAGAACCGGTTCTGTCAGGTAGTGATGGCTGGGGGTGGATTGGGAATGATTAAGCCAATGTTCAAGGAAGAACCAGAGGAGAGCCTTTCTGCTAAAGGATGAAGCAAAAGAGAGGCTGTATGTATGTCTATGGTGAAAAGGGAATGATTGGAAACTGGAGAACCTGAAATCAGAAAAGCAGCAGAGGGCATCAGAAAAATCATGGATGCAAGTGGGTAAAGACTGGACAAGGAAAGAAAGAAAGAATAGAGTGGGGATAAAAGGGAATTTGTTTGGGCTCATTGTCCAGAAGGAGAAATCCTCAGATCATTGGCACTCCGCCTCACTCAGGTAGAGGTCCTTCTGTTATTCTAGGGCGGCACAGTGGCGCAGTGGTTAGCACCGCAGCCTCACAGCTCCAGGGACCCGGGTTCGATTCCAGGTACTGCCTGTGTGGAGTTTGCAAGTTCTCCCTGTGTTTGCGTGGGTTTTCTCCAGGTGCTCCGGTTTCCTCCCACAAGCCAAAAGACTTGCAGGTTGATAGGTAAATTGGCCATTATAAATTGTCACTAGTGTAGGTAGGTGGTAGGGAAATATAGGGACAGGTGGGGATGTTTGGTAGGAATATGGGATTAGTGTAGGATTAGTATAAATGGGTGGTTGATGTTCGGCACAGACTCGGTGGGCCGAAGGGCCTGTTGCAGTGCTGTATCTCTAATCTAATCTAAAAATCTATTCTTTGAAGAGTTAATTGTTCTGTCAAATATTTCGTTAAGTTGCAGGTATGGGTGTGCTCTGGATGCTGTATCACAGAATAATACAGCGTAGAAGAGGCCCTTCGGCCCATCGAGTCTGCACCAATGCATTAAAGACACCTGACCTGTCTACCTAATTCCATTTGCCAGCACTTGGCCCATAGCCTTGAATGTTATGATGCGCCAAGTGCTCATCCAAGTACTTTTTAAAGGATATGAGGCAACCCGCCTCTACCACCCTCCCAGGCAGTGCATTCCAGACTGTCACCACCCTTTGGGTAAAAAAGTTCTTCCTCAAACCCCCCTTAAACCTCCTGCCCCTCACCTTAAACTTGTGTCCCCTCGTAACTGACCCTTCAACTAAGGGGAACATCTGCTCCATATCCACCCTGTCCATGCCCCTCATAATCTCGTACACCTCGATCAGGTCACCCCTCAGTCTTCTCTGCTCCAGGGAAAACAACCCAAGCCTATCCAACCTCTCTTCATAGCTTAAATGTTCCATCCCAGGCAACATCCTGGTGAATCGCCTCCGCACCCCCTCTAGTGCAATCACATCCTTCCTATAATGTGGCGACCAGAATTGCACACAGTACTCCAGCTGTGGCCTTACCAAAGTTCTGTACATCTCCAACATGACCTGCCTGCTTTTGTAATCTATGCCTCGATTGATAAAGGCAAGTGTCCCATATGCCTTTTTCACCACCCTATTAACCTGCCCTTCTGCCTTCAGAGATCTATGGACAAACACGCCAAGGGCCCTTTGTTCCTCAGAACTTCCCAGTGTCAGGCCATTCATTGAATACTTCTGTGTCACATTACTCCTTCCAAAGTATAACCTCTCACACTTTTCAGGGTTAAATTCCATCTGCCACGTTTCTGCCCATTTGACCATCCCGTCTATATCTTCCTGTAACCCAAGACAGTCAACCTCACTGTTAACCACTTGGCCAATCTTTGTGTCATCCGCGAACTTACTGACCCTACCCCCCACATAGTCATCTATGTCGTTTATATAAATGAGAAACAATAGGGGACCCAGCACAGATCCCTGTGGTACGCCACTGGACACTGGCTTCCAGCCACTAAAACAGCCGTCTGTCATCACTCTGTCTCCTACAGCTAAGCCAATTTTGAATCCACCTTATCAAGTTACCCTGTATCCCATGTGCATTTGCTTTCTTGATAAGTCTCCCATGTGGGACCTTGTCAAAGGCTTTGCTGAAATCCATGTAAACTACATCAACTGCACTACCCTCATCTACACACCTGGTCACATGCTCAAAAAATTCAATCAAATTTGTTAGGCATAACCTCCCTCTGACAAAGCCATGCTGACTATTCCTAATCAAATTTTGCCTCTCCAAGTGGAGATAGATTCTCTCCTTCAGAATTTTCTCCAATAGTTTCCCTACCACTGACGTGAGACTCACTGGTCTGTAGTTCCCTGGCTTATCTCTACAACCTTTCTTCAATAGTCATGGTCCTGTAGTTTTTGTTTCCGGGAATATACGGTTTGCCTTTAAGGTTTGCAAAGGATCAGTATTGCTTTAAGAACCAGCAAGCCGCAGGAGTTATAGAATGGTACATTTTCGGTTGCCATTAGAAATAGCCATTTGGAGACTGCGATTCAAAGGGTGCATTTTCGTTACCATAGATACAGCCACTGAGTAGCATGCAATACATTTGTTGCAATTCAATTTTGAACTGGCTTTTAGTTGAAGACAGTTTGTTTTAACAGGACACACAGACAGACAGCTATGATGACAGCACCTGGAAAAAGAGCTCTCAACCATTTAAACTGAAGGAATAGGATTTTAGTCTGTTTAATTATTATCCTTCAAAATTCTAAAAAAAAAAGTCAAGCCAAAACCGAGATCTCTGGTAATTTAAATTGAAGGGAAGTTAGACTGTGACTATCTTTTATCCCTCAAAAACTCTAAAGTCAGCTTGGTTCTGTTGAAAGTATTTGCAAGTCGTTAATTGTTGAAATTCACTGGAGAAGGAAAGCAACATTCTGTGAGGACTTCAAGTAACATTGGACTGTAAATTTGCAAGGACTCTAATTTTTTCCATTTTATATGTTTATATCTTCATAGTGTTTAAGAATTTAGTTCTTCTAATTAAAGAGTTAAAGACACCTGGTTTGGTTAGCCTCATTCGGGGGCTAATAGATGGTACAATTTGGCTGGGTCTTTCTCTAATTTGGAAAGTTTTAAATGATATGTTAGGCGATCTGTGGAGCGACTGGATTGAATTATCAGTGCATTTCTCCCACCACAATCAGAATTGTATATTTTGATTGGGGGCTTTGACTGGAGTGGTCGGTCATAACAACTTGCATTTATATAGTGTTTTTCACAACTACTGGATGACTCAAAGCGAGAGTAAGAAGCCAAGATGGCTATTAAAAAGATAATCACTGATAAATCCAATAGGGAATTCAGGAGAAAGATTAGAATGTGTAACTCACTACCACAAGGAGCAGTTGAAGTGAATAGCGTAGATGCAGTTAAAGGGAAGCTAGATAAACACACGAGGGAGAAACGGATAGAAGGTTATGTTGATAGGGTTAGATGAATAGAATGAGAGGAGGCCCATGTGGAGCATAAACACCAGCATGTAGTCGTTGACGGAAAGGCCTGTTTCTGTGCTGTAGATGCTATGTAAAAATTTTTATTTTAAACTGTTTAATTTATTCCCCCTTTTACTTTTGAATTCATAAATTTTGATCATGCTTGATTTGTTTTTTAAAATTCTGCTAGTTCCTGCTTGGATGTTTATCTACCCACATTCTTCATGTTTGACTTCTACATTCGCCAAGTTATTAGGCAAAATTGGTTGCTTTTTTTAAAACGAAGAAATAACATTAGAATCAGCTGCAAGAAATTTGTAAATATAAATGTGTGGTACCTGACGTGTGATCTGACAGACAAATACATGGTAGATGCAACATTTTCATGTATAGATCTACACCCACATGCATATATACTGTCACAGAATTGTATTTATTTTCTCCTCTGTTTTGAAACAGTGTGCCTTTAAGACGCTGCCAGAAACAGTGCACCTTTAAGACAGGGAGAGAAGCTTTGGATTTCTGAGGCACAGTGTGCCAGCTGCATTTTGTTACCTAGGCAACAGCAGGAGAGAGAGGTCACACGGTATAATGCTTCGATTTGTCTGTGTGAAAACTGGCTGAAACCAGCTTTTGAGAGACTCCAATGAAGCGTGATGCTGAAGAGAAGATCCGTCTATTTTTCTCAGCAAAAAGTTCTACAAGGAGCTACAGGCCGAGTTAATTGCCTAGGAGGAAATAACCCTTTGAAGAGACCGTTTGTATTACTGAAGTAAAGTTTCGACTGAGAGGCTGTTGGTTTAAAATTCAAGTTGACCTATTGCTGTGCTCATCATTGAAAGAACTGTTCGATGCCTGCTGCAGCCGAAGTGTTTTGAATGCCTATTAAGGACAGACTATTTCATCAAATCCGTGTGGAGACTTCGAGTAGCATTTGATTATTTTTACATTAGAATACCTCTCCCATCAAGAATGCACCCCACAAAGACTTATTTATTCTTAAGAAATAGCTCTTTTTTTTTTTAAAACGGCACTTTAAAACTGGTTAACCATGATTTTTGAGTGTGTGTGTGTGAATGGGGGAGTTAGGTTAAAATAAGTTATAAGGTCTTTAGACATAGGTTTATCTTAATTGTATTTAAAATTTAGTTTTTTTTAGTAGTTAATTTGTTGTTTAATGATACCTGGTTTGGTCTTTAACTCTGGGGGTTACTAGAGTGTTTAATTTGTTTGTTTTCCGGTTGGGTGGGAAAAGTTTAATGTGCTGCGACCTGTGGCATGATGGGACTGAATTGATGGTGCATTGGTCCCGCCTCGGTCGTAACAATACGATGTGCGTGCGTGCATATGCACGTGCTGTCTCCTATGTGGCACAGGGAATAAGAACTCGATGGATATTCTGCCACTCTATAGCACTACCAGTTATTGTGGCCATTGGTTCAAATGTATTTACATTTTTACCTTATTAGTATTCTGAAACCATTCAGTACATTAAGCAAAAACAATTTCCTTTCCATTTTGGTTTTACTCCTGTTTTCCAGGGAGAACAAAGGAACTTTGAGTACAAAACTAGGCAATGTGCACAAAGTTCCTGTCTCCATGTTAGATTTCTTTGTGATATGCTTACTGTAAAATGTAATTTTAAGCCCAACCTCTCAATAATCTGATTGCAAATATACTAAATTAAATGGTATTTTGAAAGTGCAAGTAATTTATTTTCTGTCTGCATCTGAGATGAGCAAAAAATTGCCTGTCTATGAATGAAAGTTTAGTTGCTCAGAGAAGTCAATATCCAGTGTAAATTCAAGTAGGACTGTCTAATGACAGCTGAGGTCACATATTGAAAAGCAATCTAGCAGAAGAGCTGAGATGTAGAATTAATTATTTAGCAAGAGGGATAAATCAGAATAAAGTTGAGTACAATCTGTTTGTAGTACACACATTTAATTTCGGTACAAATTTCTTTTGCCCCATTTCTGTAAAGTACTCTTGGTTTTACCGGCCACTGAATCTCACGAGCAAATCGCGGTGACACCAATGCACCTGCAATAAGTGGGACTATACTTTTCTTCTTGGGTATGGTTAAATGGTCATTTATTGCATTTCAAAATCTTGTGCGCAGTGGTTACGGATACATTAAATTAGGGTATGGTGATACAATATGAAAATGACTAAAATAAGGAGCTAGTTAATGGAAGCTAATTGTAAGTGACTTCAGAAGGACATAGAGCAATTGTGCAGATAGATTTCAAATGAAATTTAACACCGAAATGTGAGGTGATACTTTTTTGGGTCTATGACATATACACTAAATGAAGGAGCACCTTGGCACAGACACTGTCTCTGTGTTGTAACATTGTATGATTGTATTATAAAAAGTATTGCTTGCTGTTGTACAGTTATCTTGGCAATGTTTGGTTACCTGTAGTGGTTTTTAAGTTACTGTAGAAATGTTTGCATGTTAACCAACACAATTGTACACGTTGTAAACAGTTGTTCTGTACGAACCTTGTCAAATAAAGGCTGCCTTTAATCACTTGCACCTGCTAAGGTAGAGGCTGAACGGTAGGGAAAGCTTATTAATTTCTTAAATTCTCGTACACTTCTTACACTACTAGAGTCTTTCCAGTATGATTGATACTTCTGTAGTTAAACAACAATAACATTTTGTATTTACATAGCATCTTTAATGTAATAAAATGCCCCAAGGCGGTTCACAGGAGCGTTATCAACCAAAATTTGACACCGAGGCATTATTAGGGCAGATGGCCAAAAGCTTGGCAAAGAGGTGGGTTTTAAGGAGCATCTTAAAGGAAGAAGGAGGTGGAGAGGTTTTGGGAAGGAATTCCAGAGCTTAGGGCCTAGGCAGCTAAAGACACAGCCACCAATGGTGGAGCAATTAAAATCGGGGATGCTCAAGAGGCCAGAATTAGATGAGTGTAGCTATCTGAGTGTTGTGGGACTGGAGGAGATTACAGAGATGGGGAGGGCTGAGGCCATGGAGGGATTTGAAAACCAGGATGAGAATTTTAAAATTGATGCATTGCTTAACCGGGAGCCAGTTTAGGTCAGCGAGTGAAGGGGTGATGGGTGAACAGGACTTTGTACGAGTAAGGACATGGCCAGCAGCGTTTTGGATAACCTCAAGTTTACAGAGGGTAGCATGTGGGAGGCTGGCCAGTTGTGTGTTGGAATAATCAAATCTAGAGGTTTCGGCAGCAGATGAGCTGAAGCAAGAGCGGAGTCAGGCAATGTTATGGAGATGGAAATAGACAGTCTTAGTGACACAGTGGCTATGTGATCGGAAGCTCAACTCAGGGTCACATATGACATCAAGCTTATGAACAGTCTGGTTTAGCCCCAAAGAGTTGCCAGGGAGAGGAATGGAGTCGGTAGCTAGGGAACGGAATTTGTAATGGGGACCAAAGACAATGGCTCCGGTCTTCCCAATATTTAACTGAAGGAAATTTCTGCTCATTCAGCACTAGGTAACAATTAATCAGTCTGATAATTCAGCCACAGATGGGGAGTCTAGAGAGGTGATGGTGAGGTAGAGCTGGGTGTGATCAGCATTTATGTGAAAACTAACTGTTTTCGGATGATGTCGCCGAGGGGCAGCACATAGTTGAGAAATCTGCCAACAATTAGATAGATAAGAATGGAACCAGGCGAGTGCAGTTCCATCCAACTGGAAGATGAAGAGATTTTGGAGGATGGTGTGTGTCAAAGGCTGCAGCCAGGTCAAGAAAGACGAGGAGGGATAATTTACCTTTGTCATAGTCACATAGGATGTCATTTGTGACTTTCAGAGCTGTTTCGGTATTGTGGCGAGACGGGAAACCTCATTGGAGGGATTCAAACATGGAGTTCTGGGAAAGATGGGCAGAGATTTGGGAGGCAACAACCTGTTTAAGGACTTTGAAGAGGAAAGGGAGGATGGAGATGGGATGGTAGTTTGCAACGACTGTGGAGGCAAGGGTTTTTGTTTTGAGGAGAGGGGTGATGATGGCACATTTAAAGGACAGAAGGAAAATACCTGAAGAGAGAGAACTATTAACAATATTGGCAAAGGAGGACCAGGAAGGGAAGTTGGGTGACCAGCAGTTTAGTGGGATTAGGATTAATGGAGCAGGAGGTGGGTGTCATGGACAAAATGAGTTCAGAGAGGGTATGAGGCCAGATTGGAGAGAAACTAGAGGAATCTCAATCACAGAATTGTTACAGCATAGGAAAATGAGAGTGCAGGGCTAGGGCATGGGGAAACCTTAAAGGAAGTCTGGCCCAGTGGGCTGGAGAAGGGAGAGAAGCAGCTGACCGGATGGTCTCAATCTTAGTGACAAAGAAATCCATGAGCTCCTCGTGCTTGTTGGAGGTGAGGATGGAGGAGACAGGAGAGGGGCTTAAGACTGTTTGTTTGAAGTAAAGGAGCTGGGGGCTATCTTTGCATTCAGGATGGTCCTGGAACAGTGAGCAGTTTTAGCAGATAAGAGCAGGATCCGATGGTGCTTTATGTGGTCCAGCCAGATCTGGTGGTGAAAGGCTAAACCAGTTGTCCTCCATATCTGTTCATGTCTGCGTCCCTTGGGTTTAAGGGAGTGGCGATGAGGGTCGTACCAGGGGACTGGCCGGGTTGAGAGAGTGTAATGGCTTTATTGGGGGCTATGGCATCAAAGGTGGAGATGAAGGTGCAGTTGAGCAAATCAGTAGCTGCATTAAACCAAACTATCTACACAAAAGATAAACTGCCCATTTATTCCCTACTTAGTATAGCCAGGTGTACAAGCCTCTACATGTGGTACAATACAGTATATCCTGTATTAAAAACGAATACCTTAATATGAGTTTAGGGCATTAATACAGTTTCACGGTTCATGAATAACGTAATTTTCACACCCATGGTTTCTGCCGTCAGTTGAGCTCTTTGATTGGAATTCTTTTTTGTAATTCGCTTACACATCCATTATCCTCTGTTACTACCAAATGAAATGATTTTTGTTTTGCTTTTGATTTGATGTAAAGTAGTAAAAACAGATCTAATCTATATCCTCTCATTAAATTATCAAATTTCTTGAACCCTAAACGACAAAAAGTATTAAATATTATCACGCAGTAATCATATTTATACATTCTGATTAAAATCTTGACTTTGGCCTGTAACTTTTGCCTTTACTGGAAGTGTAAATAGCTTAATTTCTAGGACAAATGCTGATCTTGGTGATTAATATGTATCCTTAGGAACTTACAATCTGATTTAATATTTTTATAATCAGGGTTCCTAGAATTTGGCAGAATCTCAGAACAAATTTCTGTGGCATGTCCAACCAGATTCTGCAGCAAGCATGTTACAAAGTGATTACAAGTATATATGCATTGATATGTGTCATAGCAATTTTTAGATTTTAAAACACACCACAGGTTTAGAGTAGGCCATTTGCACTATAAACTTAGACAGTGATGAAGATCAGAGGAGACTAGAGCTGGAGCTGAAGCAGCGACTATAGCTGCAGAACAGGAAACCGACCTGGAGCAGCCCTTCCACCAGTCAGTAGTCAGTGCTGCCACCAACCTCTAGTCATCCCTCGAAATGCATGGGGAATTTTTAGCACAAGCATGTATCCTAACACTTCTTGCACAGCACATAGAGCTCCAACACACTCAGGCAGACTTTATCTTGAATTTTTCTGCAGAAACGCTTTCTGTTTCACTTGAAGTTGATTTTGTACTGTCAGGATACTTAGGCCAGAATTTTACATGCCCCGCCCACCCCCTCGGGAATGGGCCGGGAGCCGGTGGGGGGGAAACAGCATAAAATCGAATGGGTTGGCGGGAGATGTCCTGTCCCTCACCTACCCACCTCTGCTGGTATTTATCAGCGGCAGGGGAGGTGGCGGGCAGGTTTGAGGTCCTTAAGTGCTAATTAATGGCCACTCGAGGGCCTTTTCCTGCTGCTGCTTATTTTACAAACAGCCAGAGGGCTCACGCCACTTGGTGAGATCACCAGGTATACCCTGGTGGCCTGATTGCGGGCTCAAGGCAGGGGGTGGGACGCTCCCTCCTCATCGGGCACACTTCGCCCCAGGAGGGGTCCCCACAGCACCAAAGGCGCCCCTGCTTGAAAGATCGTTTTCTCTTCTCTTTTCCCCCCCCCCCCCCCCCCCCCCGCTGCCGGGACGGAAGCCACAACCTCGGACAACCAATTGTCTGATGACCATAAAATCCAGTTATGACTTCGAGGGCTGCCTCCACGTTAAATCCTGCCCACAGTGTCAGCCATGGCTCAGTTAGTAGCACTCTCACCTCTGGGTCACAAAGTTCCGGGTTCAAGTTGCATTCCAGAGCCTGAGCACAAAAATCAAGGCTGACATTCCAGTGCAGTATTGAAGGAGAGCTGCACTATCGAAGGTACTGTCTTTCAGATGAGATGTTAAACTGAGCCACCGACTGCCCCGTCAAGTGGATATTTCAAAGAGCAGTAGGGGAATTAGCCCCAGTATCCTGGCCAATATTTATCCTTCAACCAACATCATAAACACAGATTATCTGGTTATTATCATGTTGAAGTTTGTGGGAGCTTGTGTGTATAAATTGGCTGCCATGTTTCCTAAATTACAACAGTGACTACACTTCAAAAGTATTTCATTGGCTGTAAAGTGTTTTGAGATGTCCAGTGGTTGTGAAAAGTGCTGTACAAATGCAAGTCTTTCCTTTATCGTTTGTCATTGCGATTTCAGTAAAGTTCAGTGGTAGTCGGCTTGCCACCCTATCAGGGAAATCTTTCTTAGAAGCATAGAATGGTTGCAGCACAGAAGGAGGCCATTCAGCCTATCGTGTCTGGGCCGGCTCTCTGCAAGAGCAGTTCAGCTAGTCCCACTCCCCTGTCCTTTCCCTGTAGCCATGCAATTTTTTTTTCTTGAGATAATTATCCAATTACCTTTTGAAAACCACAATTGAATCTGCCTCCAGTACACACTCAGGTTGTGCATTCCAGATCCTAATCACACACTGTGTTTAAAAAAAAGTTTACCCTCATGTCATCTTTTGGTTCTTTTGCCATTCACCTTAGTTCAGTGTTCTCTGTTTCTCGATCCTTCTGCCAATGGGAACGATTTCTCCCTATCTACTCTGCCCAGCCGCCTCATGATTTTGAACGCCTCTATCAAATCAGTGAGCCTGGGGAATTAATAATGGAAAATAATTACTGAGCAAATTGTTGGAGCTGTGCGCTCATCCTAGGGTCTTAAAAGAAGTGGCTAGTGAGATAGTTGATGCGTTGGTTTTAATTTTCTGAAATTCCCTAGATTCGGGGAAGGTTCCATTAGATTGGAAAATAGTGAATGTAACTCCTTTATTCAAAAAGGGAGGGAGACAGAAAGCCGGAAACTACAGGCTAGTTATTTTAATATGAACATATGAATTAGCAGCAGAAGTAGGCTATTCGGCCCCTTTAGCTTGCTCCGTCATTCAGGAAGATTATGGTTGATCTGCTTGTGTCTCAAATTCCACACACTCATCTAACCACCCCCCCCCACCCCAAAATAGCCTTTGATTCCCTTGCCTAACAAGAATCTATCTATCCCCGCCTTAAAATTATTCAATGACTCTGCCTCCACCGCTTTCTGAGGCAGAGAGTTCCAAAGTTGCACAACCATCTGAGAAAAAATTTCTCTTCATCTCTGTCCTAAAAGGGCAACCCCTAATTTTAAAACAGTGCCCCCTAGTTCTGGACTCACCCACAAGAAGAAACATCCTTCCCACATCCACCTTGTCAAGACCATTCAGGATCTTATATACTTCAATCAAGTTTCCCCTCACTCTTTTAAACTCCAATGAAAACAAGCCCAATCTATCCAACCTTTCCTCCTAAGACAACCTCCCATTCCAGATATCAGTCTAGTGAATCTCCTGTGAACCGCCTCGAAGACATTCACATCCTTCCTTAAATAAGGAGACCAAAACTGCACACAGTATTTGAGATGAGGTCGCGCCAATGCCCTGTATAACTGAAGCATCATATCCTTACTTTTATTTTCAATTACTCTCATAATAAAGGATAGAATTCCATTAGCCTTCTTTACTACTTGCTGTACCTGTATACTAACTTTTTGTGACTCATGCACTAGAACACCGAGATTGCTCTGCACCTCTGGGTTCTGCAGTCGTTCTCCGTTTAAGTAATAAAAGATAGGTAGGAAAGTAAGTTGCGAAGAGGATATAAGGAGGTTACAAAGGGATATAGATAGGTTCAGTGAGTGGACAAAGATCTGGCAAATGGAGTATAATGTGGAAAATGTGTAATTGTCCATTTTGGCAGGTAGAATAAAAAAGAAGCATATTATCTAAATGGTGAGAGATTGCCGAGCTCTGAGATGCAGAGGCATCTGGGTGTCCTCGTGCATGGTTCGTAAAAGGTTAGTATGCGAATACAGCAGGTAATTAGGAAAGCTAATAGAATGCTATCCTTTATTACAAGAGGAATTGAAAATAAAAGTAAGGATGTGATGCTTCATTTATACAGGACATTGGCGAGACCACATCTCGAATACTGTGTGCAGTATTGGTCTCCTTATTTAAGGAAGGATGTAACTGCCTTGGAAGCAGTTCAGAGAAGGTTTACGAGACTAATACCTGGAATGGGCGAGTTATCTTATGAGGAAAGGTTGGACAGCCTAGGCTTGTATCCGCTGGAGTTTAGAAGAGTAAGAGGCAACTTGATTGAAACATAAGATCCTGAGGGGTCTTGACAGGATGCATGTGGAAAGGATGTTTCGCCTTGTGGGAGAATCTGGAACCTAGGGATCACTGTTTAAAAATAAGGGGTTGCGCATTTAAGACAAATGAGAATTTTTCTCTGAGGGTCGTGAGTCTTTGGAACTCGCTTCCTCAAAAGGCAGTGGAAGTACAGTCTTTGAATATTTTTAAGACAGAGGTAGATAGACTCTTGATAAGCAAGGGGATAAAAGGTTATCGGGGGTAGGTGGGAATATAGAGTTGAGGTTACAATCATATCAGCATGATCTTGTTGCATAGCGGAGCAGGTTCAAGGAGCCAAGTGGCCTACTCCTGCTCCTAATTCGTATGTTCATATGTTCTTCTCTCAATCTTCTCTTTTCTAAGAGAACAACCCCAGCGTCCCCAATCTATCGATGTAACTGAAGTCTCTCATCCCTGGAACCATTCTTATAGATCGTTTCTACACCCTCTCTAATGCCTTCACATGCTACCGACAGTGTGGTGCCCAGAATTGGACACAATACTCCAGTTTCGGCTGAACTAATGTTTTATAAAGGTTTGTCATAACCTCCTTCCTTTTGTACTCTTTGCTCCTGGTTATAAAGCCCAGGATCCCATATGTCTTATCAACCACTTTCTCAACCTGCTCTGCCACCTTCAATGATTTGTGCACATATACACCCAAGTCCCTCTGCTCCTGCTCCCCCTTTAGAATTGTATTCTTTATTTTATATTGCCTCTCCTCGTTCTTCCTACTAAAATATATCACTTCACACTTCTCTGCATTAAATTTGATCCCTTTCCACCAGTCTGTTCGTGTCATCTTAAAGTCTATCACTATCCTCCTCCCAGTTCACAAAACTTCCAAGTTTTGTGTCATTTGCAAATTTTGAAATTGTTCCCTGCACACCCAAGGCTAGATCAAGAAAAGCAGTGGTCCTAGTACTGACCCCTGGGGAACCTCACTGTATACTTTCCTCCAATCCAGTTTGGTTTGGATTTTGCATTGTGCTCATTATTATTCTTGTTTTGTTTTATTTCATTTACCTCTCATTACTCTTCAGTTTGAGAGAGTGAGAAAGATGGGTTGTTACTAATGGTAACTGAAGTTATGTATGCTGGTCAACAAGAGTAAAAGTGCACTTCAGCCTCCCTGATGATCACTAAGCTGAGGGTAGTATGAATCCAGAAGGACCAAAGATTTCCAAGATTGATTACTGCTCTGTGCTGAGTCAACTTATTTTAATCACAATGACAATGTTGGTGCTACAGTCAGAAACATGGGAAAAATAAATTGCTGTCTAATTTGTAGAGATTGCATTTTACATTGAGCATAGACGCTACGATCGAGTTTACAATTTTCTTCCAGATTGCTATAAAAATGGCCTCTGCATTTGGAGCATTTTTATTGAACACTACCATCATTGGTTTTCTGTTCAGTAATTAGATTTATATTTTGTTGCAGTTCTAAGAGAAATGTCTTGGTTTATATGAAAGGTAAACAGTCTTTTGTAACTGGATAGAATTATGATTTTTAAATGGATCTCCCAAACACGCTTGATCATCATCCACTATTACTTTTGTATGTTTCGTTTATTGTAACAAGTGATACAATATGATCTTAGTAAAATGGAGATGGATAGGTTCAGCAGTTAATTTTTTTTTTAAATCGCTCTTCATCCTGGTGACATTGTGCATTGGTCATCATTGGTAGAAATGGAGCTTCCCTACATGATGAGTGCCCAATTTTGGCCGTACATCTGTGGAAGCACCAATTAGAGGCCAACTCCTTATGAAAGAAGGAAATGGGGAGGATAATTGGAGATTGAATAATGCTGTGCATGCAAAAGTTGTTAAACAGTTAATTTTGTTAGATGCCTGTGATCCAAGCATCCGCTTCCAAGTAAGTCAGGCAACAGCATGTGGTGAAGTTAGCTCCAAGAAATTAAATCTCCAAATTTAAAAAAAATCTAAATGGTAGTGGGGAGGATATTGATATACTCAGCTGTCTAGGGCCCATATTCTGGTATTCCCTCCCTTAAACACGTCTTCACTTTCCCCTTCCCTAAAACTCACCTCTTTGACCAAGCTTTTGGTCAGCCTGCTAATATCATCTGCATCAGTGGTGGAGGGAGTGAATGTTGAAGATGTTGGATGGAATATCTCTAGTATTAAGATTGGAGCATTTTATTTCCAAGATCAGTTTATGGATAAACATCCAAAAAGAAAAAATCTGCAAGTATATGTGAGGTAATTATGATCAGTATTTAAGCTGCATCATAGACAGACCCAAAACATTGATATATCGTTTTAGTGTGAGTAGTGCAGTAGTTATAAGACAACAGCTTTGGACTGTAACTCTGGTATTAGAGTTTAAATGACTGTCTCAACAGGTATTTGCTCGTGACCTTCTTCCACATGGCAACTTCTTGCCAAGCTGCCCAGATTTGGGCGGCACAGTGGCGCAATGGTTAGCACCGCAGCCTCACAGCTCCAGCGACCCGGGTTCAGTTCTGGGTACTGCCCGTGCGGAGTTTGCAAGTTCTCCCTGTGACCGCGTGGGTTTCCGCCGGGTGCTCTGGTTTTCTCCCAAAGCCAAAGACTTGCGGGTTGATAGGTAAATTGGCCATTGTAAATTTCCCCTAGTGTAGGTAGGTGTTAGGAGAAAGGTGTGGATGTCGTAGGGAATATGGGGTTAATGTAGGATTAGTATAAATGGGTGGTTGTTGTTCGGCACAGACTTGGTGGGCCGAAGGGCCTGTCTCAGTGCTGTATCTCAAAATAAATAAATAAATCATTTGTGGAAGTGGAGTGAGGAAAAATGACTGCAGAGGGACTACCTTTCAGCATTGTTTATGTGGGACTCTTGGCAGATTAACTGTTATCCATTGACTTCTCCTTGGACCATCCCAGTTGAGAGTTACATGACTGGAAGTGGGGAGACGAAAATGTTTAAATATTTTATTCTTTTTTCCCCCCCATCTCCCCCTCCCCCAGCGCCTCAAAGCACCATCTCCAATTAAGTTGGTTAAGGCAGTGAGTAACTTAGCTATTGAAACAAGAAGGGTCGTATGTTCAGTTTGAAACTATGCTGTGGTGGATGATTTCAAGCAGGAAAAAGTGGTAGTGCTATAAGTGACCTCTTTGCCCTAGTTTAGGGAAAGGAGAATCCTCTTGAGATTCATATGCATGATTGCCATCCAACAACCCCAGATGGAAGTGTGCGTCCGTAGATTTCAGGTGAGGATAGAATCTGCCTTAATTGTGATAACCTCCATGATCAACAACCTGCTGACATTCACCATATAGGCTCACACATCAATAATAGCCATTTACTCATGATACTGGAGGATAACTGGCACTTGTAGAATTAGAACAACGAGGAGAGGGGAGAAACTACCAGGGGAGAGTGCATAATTTCTGTAAGTCTGATGTAATCCAGCCTTTTTCAATTTTGAACTAACTTATTAAGTATTGTAATTCCCTACTTGGTGAGTTTCAAAACTTCAAGAAATCTGTAAACGGAGGCCAGGTGTTTCCTTGAGGTAGAGATGAAAAGGAATCAAATTGTCTGAAGCCTTCAGACAATTGCCTGAAATAAGTGGTCACAGTATTAGCAAACACTTTGAGGAGGCTTTTATCCAGGGGTCATAGTGGAGCCAAAGTAACTAAAAAGGAAAATTAGTTTCCTTTTAATTACATGTAGTATTTATGTTATTGGATCGTTGTACTCAATTATAACATTGTCCTTGAGTTGCAAGTTTTCAGGCTGACATGATCTTTTGAGTGCATGCGCTAAAAGTATCCTGTCTGTGGATAAGCTTGTATTGCTGCTCAGTTTCTGCAGGGGTTGTAGAAACCTTTACATTCCTGTTTTTTTTTTTCTCTTTCTTACCCCTCCAGTTTTTTCCTTGCTCTGCAACGGACAGTTGGTCCATGTGGGAGGACATTGCAAAGTTGCTTGATCCTGACCTCATCAGATGCCCACACGTGTAAACTGTGGACACTGATCATGAGTGGGAATCCCATCTGATATACCCTTACCTCAATCGAACGCACTGAGGCTAATTGTAGCACCCTTGCTTCCAATCCTGGCTGAGATCAACTAACTTGCACTTGCAGGGTATCAAATTTAGGAGCAAAATACTGTGGATGCTGGAACTCTGAAATGAGAACAGAAAGTGCTGGAAATATTCTCAGCAGGTCTGGCAGCATCTGTGTAGAGAGAAAGAGAGTTAATGTTTCAGGTCTGTGACCCTTGATGAAGGCCTGTGGCTCAAGTATTCCCTCTCTTCATAAACTCGGGTGTTGAGTAGGATGAACCTTTGCAATGTGATTATTGACTTTGTTCTTAAAATTTCTCGTCTCTTTCTTCAGTTGTAGTATCTGCTCAGGCATTAGGGTAGTTTTGCACTTCTATCATCCTCAGAAAAGCCCTCATTAAAAAAAAAAAAATGGAAATATGTTTGAAACCTTTTACTGATCCAGCCAAATGTATGAATAAAGCAGTGATTTTTTTTAACCTCTTGAAGCTTCCTCTGACTATTATATATGAATTAATGGAGGATAACCACATGTACTTGCATTACACATAAAAGCACTATGACTTTGAAGGGTCTATTTGAACAGATATGGAACCTCTGGAGCTTGGTGTACTATAGCCAGAATCACTCAGTTGAATTATGTTTCTTTTAAACAATGAAATGTTTTCAACCTTTTTAAAGTGACTCCCATGTACACTCCTACTTCCACAACATCACATATTCTTCTTTGTAATGTACAGTAATATCACTTTGTTTCAAGAATTAAGAAAACCTGTAAAGGAGAAACCTTTCAAAAGGCTTGTGCGTTTAGTTCTCATTCGTAAACAATTAGGGTCTGTCCTGACAGCAAGATAATTTTTTTTTGAGCTAATAATTTTACTGAATTTGCAATGAAACATTTTGGGGAGGAAAAATGAAATTGTGCAGAAGAACTCTTAAACGTATTTGGTGGATGTAGGCTCAACATTTGCTTTAGTTTGCTTTGTTTTTTAAAAATCAAGGAGGGATGGGCAAGTGAGAGGAGTGCTGAATTTGCTTCTTGTGAATTTTAAGAGACTGCTTTTATTCCTTTTGTGCCCACATTTATGGGCAGCGCAGTGGTTAGCACCACAGCCTCACAGCTCCAGCAACCCGGGTTCGGTTCTGGGTACTGCCTGTGCGGAGTTTGCACGTTCTTCCTGTGACCGCTTGGGTTTCTGCCGGGTGCTCCGGTTTCCTCCCACTTGCAGGTTGATAGGTAAATTGGCCATTGTAAATTGCCCCTAGTGTAGGTGGGTGGTAGGAGAATGGTGGGGATGTGGTAGGGAATATGGGATTAATGTAAGATTAGTATAAATGGATGGTTGTTGGTCGGCACAGACCCGGTGGGCCGTAGGGCCTGTTTCAGTGCTGTACCTCTCTATGACTCTATTTTCTCTGTCTTCACCATTCATGATTGGTTGTGGCATGATTCAGAGCTGTGATCTGATCCGTTGGTTGTGGGATCACATGTCTCTGTCGATAGCATGGTGCTTCTGTTTAGCATGCATGTAGTCCTATTCTTTCGTCTTTACGTTGTTTTCTGGTTCCCAGATGTTGGAAAGAATCACACTTTAAACTTGGAAAAGGCTGGAGTCAGTCTTGTTTTTTTCAGCATCATGCTCTGTGCTATAGATGTCAGAGCTTTGGACGCGAATGCTATTGGCTTTTCCTCTTGAACCAGGGCTGCTCCCAGTCCTTTTATGGAAGCATCTACTTGCAGAGTGACAGGTTTCTTTCTGTCGTAGTACGACAGACCTGTCTCCTTGTATACTACCTTTTTGAGTTTGTTGAAACTCTTGACCACTGGCACTCTACATCTTCTTTCATCAGCTCCCACAGGTTTGCTGTATGTTCTGACTAGCGGAATAAAGGAGCTCATGTATTGTATCAAACCAAGGAAACTTCTCAACTCTGTTATCTCTTGGGGCCTTCATCCCTGGGATGGCTGAGATTCTTCCAGGGCTCAGCTTAACTCCGTCAGGTATGTACACCATTCCGAAGAACTGGCTTTCTGTCACTTTCACAATGTATTTGCGTTTAGCTTAATCCCAGCTTTCCTGGTTCTCTCCATGGTTTCATGTAGATGGTTATCATGATCTTTTCCATCTACACCATCTATCTGGATATCATCAGCTATGCCGACTGCTCCTTTTGCATCCCCTCTGTGTCTCGTCTACTTTCTGTTGGAACATATCCTGCCTCACTTTGAGGCCAAAGGGTAGATGCAGCAATTTGTACCGTCCAAAGGGTGTGTTGAATGTTGTCAACAGTGAAGATTCTGCGTCTAGCTTCATGTTCCAGTAGCCATTTCTGGCATCAGGTTTGCTGAAAACTTTTTCCCCTGCCAGTGCTGGTGTGATTTCTTCCAATGTTGGAATAGTGTAGTGATCCCTCTTTATTCCTTGGTTAAGATTTTTGGGATCTAGGCAAATTCTTTCTTATTCATTTGGCTTCTCTCTCACCATGATGGAACTGTAGGCTCTGTGACTCTGGCAATCACCTTCTTTTCTTCCATTTCTTGGAGCTCTCTTTCAAGCTATCCTTTTAGTTCTACTGGTACTTTACGTGGGGGATGAATAACTGGTTTCATCACTGCGTCAATAATGATGTGATACTCAAACTCTTCGAAGCATCCAACTGTCTCACCAAAACACTCTGGGTACGTTTGTACCAGATGATCTTTGCTTCTGATTGGAGGGCGCTTTTCAACGGGCGTACTATCTTCAACCCTCAGTGTTGCCTCCTTCACATCATGGTTTACTGAGATAATCTGCAGTTCTTCATAACTGCTCAACCCTATTTTAGCTGGCTCATCTGTTTCTGTGACGTAGAACATACAGATAACATCTTTTCCTTTTGTGTGTCCCTCTGATTTGGGTTGTTCCTAGCTGTTGAATCTCAGTTCCCCCCTATGCTGTTAGCATGATGTTTTTTGGTTTCAGAACACCATCTCTTGGATAACCATTTTTCTCCAAATTTTCAGGAAAGATCTTGTATAGTTTGAGCAGAATGATGTTACTCTGCGCTCCAGGATCAATCTTCACCTTCAGATTTATTGTTGTGGGCTTATTTCTCTTCCTGATTTGAATGTTTGTGTGAATTTCTTTTCTCTGGGAACTGTCACATCCAGACATTTTGTGTAATTCTATTATTCCTATGTCTATCATGTTCTCAAACCCATCGCCATCTTCCACGGTATGGATGTTTTGGTTTCTTTCGTTATTCCTTTGCCCTGTTGTTCTGGCTCTGATGACTCGTCTGCCACCCTCTCGCCTTGTTCTGCACATCTTTTCCCAGTGATTGGGCTTTCCGCAAGCTCTGCAGATTGATCCATATGCGGGACATTTTCTTCTATCTGTCAATTCATGTTCTTGTCCACAGCTCCTGCACATCTTTCTCTCTATTTGGTATGCATTCTTTAGTTGTTGTTTCACTGCATCGACCCTGCTGCCTGTCACTTGGCTTAACTGAAGGCTAGCCATTTGGGAGGTCAGAGTCTTCATCTGCCTGCTTGTGGCTTCATGTGCTCTGGCAGTGTCTACAGCCTGCGATATTGTGAGCTTGTCCTGTCCGATCAGAGCTTTCTGTACTTCAGGATGCGCAGAACCCCAAATGAGCTGATGTATCAGACGTTCATCTGTGTCCTTAACTTTACATTTTCTGGCTGCATTTTTCAATCTTGCTACAAAATTGTCAATAGACTCGCCTAGTTTCTGTCTGAGGCCTTGAAATTCATTTCGGTATTCATTCCGATGATTTGATTTTGGCTGGAGATGGGTGCTGAATCTTTCAAAAATTTTGTCTGGGTTTCTGCTGTCCTTTATGCCTAGGTCCCAGCTATTAAATACATTTAGTCCTTTATCTCCAACCCACAGAAGGATAGCTGACCCTCTCCTCTTCACTAGTGCCTTTTAGGAAACTACTGAATGCCAAATTGCACTTTTGTTTAAACTTCTCAAATGCCTCTACGACATCATCAGCTTCCCAATTCATGATGGGCTGAAGCAGTGCATTCATTCCTGTCCCGGCTGACATTTTTTTTTAAAGTTTTCACACGAGTCATTCAGTTTTTCTTTCTGTCTCTCTGGCATTAATTTGGGTCACTTTTCTCAATCTGATGCTTTTAAAAATGTTCTAGGTTTACTCACAGACACTCGCTGCCACCATGTTTCGTCTTTGAATTGTTTTCTGGTTCCCAGATGTTGGAAAGAATCACACTTTAAACTTGGAAAAGGCTGGAGTCAGTCTTGTTTATTCCAGCACCATGCTCTGTGCTATAGAGCCTGGTTCAACTGGTTCTTGTGTTGCATATAACATGACTCCCCAGTGCAGCTGTGAATGTGGCCCCCCCATTGGAACACTTAGACATGACAACTAGTTCCTAGCTAATTAGTTCCTAACACTTTACAGATAGTATAGCAATATATAACATATTATAACACCTATGTTGCAGCTTCACCTGGTTGGCACCTTTTTTTAGGTACACCTGGCGCTGCTTATGGCATGCTCTTCTACACTCCTCACTGAACTAGGATTGATCCTCTGGCTTGATAGTAACAGTAGTGAGAGATATGCCAGGCCATGAGATAACAAATTATGGTAGAATGCAATTCTGCGGCTG
Source organism: Heterodontus francisci (assembly GCF_036365525.1). Lineage (NCBI taxonomy): Eukaryota > Metazoa > Chordata > Chondrichthyes > Heterodontiformes > Heterodontidae > Heterodontus > Heterodontus francisci. Next base: position 178,878,365 of record NC_090374.1, on the reverse strand, counting down.
CTGATGGCTCATTGCACTTCGTGGTTGCCTAGTTTTGAGCTTCTAGATCTGTTCTGAATCTGTCCTGTAGAATACAGAGGTGGTGCTACTCAACACGGTGGAGGGTGTCTCCAGTTTCAGGCCCCATTTACTGTGTTTCTCCTCCTGGGAAAACATTTCTAGACTGGGCCAAGATGAGAAAATAGCTGGTGGGAATCTGCATTGTGCCACTCTAGCATACCAATGTGAATTGCCAACAATCAATCAAGAGGCTTGGTGGGTTGCAGTGTAAAATCCTGCTTGGTCTGTACTGCAGTGTGGACGTACAATGTGAATCTTTTATTCCAGGCCTTGCCTTTCAATCCTCATTACAGGGTATCTAAGAACTAAAACATCCTTACAATTCAGACCAAGGAACCACATAGTTGGCTTTTCAGATCACTGTCTTTCATTTGAAACTGGCTCCAAGTTGAGCTAACCAGTCTCTTTAAAACTATAGAGTGAATTTTATGAAGTCAGGAGTTCTTCTGCTTAATTAGATACCTGTGGTGCAGGATGAGTCCTGACCCATGTTTTGACTTGCCATTTGCACTCTCAAATTTCATTCGTAATTGTTTTAAGACTTTCAGAACAAAAACCGTGCTGCTATCCTGGCAGAGCTCAAACAAGAGAAGAAAAAGTTGATAATGCAGAATCAGTCATCTATGAACAACCCTGGAGCCAGGTACAGTGCGCCAGATCTTTCTTACAATTTCCTTTTGCATGACTGTGCATGGGAGCTGGAAAATGTGCACAGTCATTAGTATATTTCAAAGTGAGCTGAAGGCTGAATTTGATATGGCTGAGGAGTGATGGTTATCTCACTTTGCAACACTTTCTCAGTAATAACCTGAAGAATGCTTATGATTTATCATAAATTTCCACCTTTTCAGTCTCCAGTTGTATTAGTAAATTAGCAAGATTTAAAAAGATACAGATCTTTTGGACAGATGGGGAGAAGTTAATAGTGCCTCTAGGCAATCTACCTGCCTTTCAGTATTCCATTTGTTTTAGTATAGTAGTGGATACGTAGTATTTCTTTGGTCCAGACATTTAGTGGTACAGTACAGTAGCTCCTACATCACAAAAACTGTCATCCTGCGAGGTCTAGATCATTGTCCACTAATACATATGCATCATAGTGACAACCTGTGTTTGAAAGATTGGGGTCAGAATACTATCAAGATGCATGTTAAAAATGTAATCTTAATGTTTAATGTTTGGTAAAATCACTTGAAAACTGCTCTGCAAACTTCTTGACTGTGTAACTCCCACAATTTTTGGTTTCTCCTGACTGGTGTAATTTGAGCACCTTGTTAATTGATCTAGTCCACTCCAATCAATATATTATCCCATGTTTATCAATAATGTTTTTTAAAAAATGATAATTAAAGTCTTAAACTTTTTCTGAGCTTTTAAACAATGTGATGCGTTGCATTACCACTGATTCTATTATCACAATCAGTATTGCAGTGACTGTTTCACTGGAATACACTTAAAATCGTGATGTGAGGAATATTGTACTCATTGCTATCCCACGTTAAATTTATTTTTATGTTAATTGTACAGCATAAAATATACATTTTAACAAATATGTGCACATTACAACAATCATTGGGTGGATGCACACAAGAAGAATTCAGACTATGCTTGATCATACCTTCCCCATTTTTAATCTCCAGTGCAGGTACAAATATAATGCGCCAGTTAAATGAAGCATGTCGTATAAACATAACTTTGATACGAGGAGGTTTGGGTTCTTGGCCATAAGTGTATATAGACCAGATTTTATAGGCCTATATTTTCTGAAGTTTAGAGAAATGAGAGGTGATCTCATTGAAACATAAAATTCTTAAGGGCTTGAGAGGGTAAATACTGGGAGAAAGTTTCCCCTAGCTGGGGAGTCTAGAACTAGGAATCACAGTTTCCAAATAAGGAGTCAGCCATTTTGGACTGACATGTTGAGAAATTTCTTCACTCAGAAGGTTGTGAATCTTTGGAATTCTCTACCGCAGAGAGCTGTGGATGCTCAGTCATTGAACATTTTCAAGTCAAAGATCGATAGATTTTTGGATGCTAAGGGAATATAAGAGATAAGGGGATGGGGTGGGAAAGTGCAGTTGAAGTAGATGTTCAGCCATGATTTTATCAAATGTGGAGCAGGCTTGATGGGCTATATGGGTTACTCCTGCTCTTATTTCTTATGTTCCTATTAAGCCTACAATTGGTATTTTGGTGCACCTTGAATAGATAGCAATTATGTGCTGACTGTATATGGGGATACTTGGATAACTGAGGTTTGGATGCATACCTTATTTTTTGCATTACTCTCTCACAGTATTCCTTTATCAAGACCTGCTTTTGCGAAAGATTTTCGGGACCACGCTGAGCAACAGCACATAGCAGCACAACAGAAAGCAGCCTTGCAGGTAGTTCTTAACAAAGATTTTCTCATCTGTGCTCATGATTTGGGAATTATATTCCCTCTTTTGTTTGTCAGGTCATTAGCTAAAAAAGGTTGTGAATTGACATTTTGCTCCATTGTGAACCTGTATAGTGTATTCATGCCATTGCACTATCTCCATGTATTAATCTTCTCAAGTACACACATTCTTTAGGCACATGTAAGTCATGATGTTTGCATTTTAAATGGTGTGGAACTTTGTGAGTGTAAAAAAATTGCCCTGGAGAAAACTTTGATAAAACTAATGTAAAATGAAATTTCAGAGATGAATTTTGTTAAAAGTTATTTAAAAACTATTTATAAAATTAAACATGACAAGTTTACTGTAGCAAAAGGTTTTGGTATAGCATGGGTAGTTTTGCCTTGGGTGGATTGGTGGGGAGGGTGGGGAAATCATAGGACTTGTGGTCCCAACAGAAGGTATATTCTAAGATTAGCTATGCCCAGGACTTCTTCAGTAGTTAGCTTTTATGTGTGTAGAGACAGAGAAATTCTTTGTTTTTTAGTTTATAAGGAAGGCAGATCCGACAACATTGAAATACAGTGGTCTCAATCAAGTGAAAATAGCATTACTAATTAAAGCATGGAAAAAGATATTGATTTGAAGACTAAGAGGCTACAGTGACCATCCCACATCAGAAACAGGCTTGCAATGCTTTGAATGCACTGTGCAGGCCCACAATGTAATTACTACATATGAATTAGGAGCAGGAGTAGGCCACTCGGCCCCCTCGAGCCTGCTCCGCCATTCAATAAGTTCATGGCAGAACTGATTACTCCACATTTCCATCTACCCCCGATAACCTTTCACCCCTTGCTTATCAAGAATCAAGAATCACACGAAGGAAGGAAAACAGATTTTCAGAAATCGCTTTTTAAAAATAATATTTCATAAGAAAAAACTGTGTATCGAGCACTAACCTTATCAGTCAGGAGGCCATGTTTGTCGTAAACGTCAGAATAATCCTTGCATTTCGGAAATATTTCCTTCACAACGTCCAGCTCAACGTCTACCTCTGCCTTAAAAATATTCAAAGACTCTGCTTCCACAGCCTTTTGAGGAAGAGAATTCCAAAGACTCATGACCCTCAGAGAAAAAATTTCTCCTCATCGCTGTTTTAAATCGCCGACCCCTTATTTTTAAACAGTGACCCCGAGTCCTAGATTCTGCCACAAGGGGAAACATCCTTTCCACATCCACCCTGTCAAGACCCCGCAGGATCTTACATGTTTCAATCAAGTTACCTCTTATTCTTCTAAATTCCAGCAGATACAAACCTAGCCTGTGCAATCTTTTCTCGTACGACAGCCTGCTTATATCTAGTAAACCTTCTCTGTACTGCCTCCAATGCATTTGCATCCTTCCTTAAATAAGGAGACCAGTACTGTACACACTACTCCAGATGTGGTCTCACTAAGACCCTGTATAGCTGAAGCATAACCTCCCTACTTTTGTATTCAATTCCTATCGCGATAAATGATAACATTCTATTAGCCTTCCTAATTATGTGCTGTACCTGCATACTAACCTTTTACGATTCATGCACTAGGGAATTAACTGACAGTCACCATAAACTGGTGCATTCTTCATGGCAATGCCTGTACCAATCAGAGTTTACTTGCCAACCAATCAGCACTCTCTTCTCATACAGTATAAAGTGTTTGCTTTCCCTCACATTGGTATACTTGCGGAATGTCCTGATGAGTGCAAGACAAAAAGCTTTAACAACATGTCTGTATTTTCAGAAATACTCAATACAGCAGTCATGAGTTGAGATGCACTTCTTTGCTTCCTCTTCTGTTCTTCTTTGAATGGAGTTTGATTAGTTTTAAATATTTAAGGCTGTGAGTTCCTTGCGATCTGTAACTCGTGTAATGAACTAACTTTTCTTCATTTAAGGCATGATGACCATGTGGTCTGCTTTTTTATTTGTTCAGGGGTTATGGGCATCACTAGCAAGGCCAGCATTTATTGCCCATCCTCTGTTCCTCTTTATCCTTTTTCATTCTTGATTTGTTTATTGCTCAAGTGCTAAAGACATAAACATTAAAATTTTAGTCATTATATAGTAAGTCTGAAAGTTAAACTTTTTGAGTTGTATTCAGTTCATCATCTTATCCATTCATTACTCTTACAGATGTTCATCTGAGCCTCCATCTATTAGTTCAAGCGAGCATTAAAGATTGAAAAAGAGCAGAGGGTTCTCCATTATCGACTAGCACCTCCTTCACACCACTTAAAAGCAAATTGGTCATTCATCTCATTCTGTCTCTAAGATGTTGCTGCCACAGAATAATTTCTGCGTTTGCCTACAGAGCAACAGTCACTACACTTAAAGTAGTTAATTGTGTAAAGCACATTGAGACATTTTGAGAAAGGTGTGTGTATACTTTTCAAAAGGTGATGCAAGTGTAAGCTCATTAGTAGCTTATTCAGTCATTTACCTGATTTCAGATTGGATTGGTCATGTTTTCCCTATTGGAGAGATTTAAAATCTTGGGGATGCTTTGCTGTTTCAATAATTGAGCTGGTAATGTTTAACTCATTTTGCTTATCATTTGTAAATAAACCTTCAGTTTTCTTTTAAACCAATTGCAACTTAGTTTTGCTGGTAACAAATTAAGCCATGTACTGACAATTTTATGTTTTATTATTGAACAATGTCTGCTTAAAAAATCTAATTGGTATTTTTTCATTTGTTCCTCAGCATGCACATGCGCATTCATCAGGATATTTCATAACTCAGGACTCTGCTTTTGGAAATCTCATTCTTCCTGTGTTGCCTCGTTTAGATCCAGAATAACCATCCAAAATAATGACTAGCAAACTGATGGGGACTTTCTTTATATAAATAGGACTTCATTTTTCACACCTGAAAGAACACCAGTAAAGGGAAAAGAAAGCTTTTGCTCAATGCCATCAGTGGACCATGACCTTTCATCTTACAGATTTTGTGAACGGATATTTTGTATGAGAGAAAAAGCAATGCCCAGTTTATGTTGTTTACTTTTTTTTGTGACTGGCCCTAGTTTAGAGTTAAATTCGCCAATACCCAAGCATTCTGTAGCATTTTAACATCAACTGATCGCAATTTTGGATATCTTTAGAGTTTTGACAAATGGCGAGGCCTTTGTACATACTCTGTGAAATAAGAATTTGCTGTGAGAAAGACAGTATTTTTTTGCTGTCTGTTGCTTGTGGCTGCTTCATTATACTCATAATATGGCCTCAACCTTTACATGCTACTAAGACAAATAGGAATTGTCAAGCTTCTGAAATCTAAATTCAGCGAGTTTAGAAATATTCAGTTGGAGGAAATCTACAGTAGCTGTCTTATATAAAAAAAAATTTGGTTGTGTATAAATGTATTCTCTTCAGTAATTCAGCTGTAGCTAAAATAATGTATTTGGCTTTGTGGCGCCTTTACTTTTCCTCACCAGAAGTCCCTCACACAAATGGATGAGGTTTTATGAGTAAGCTGCTAAAGATGAAAGGCCATTTTTTTAACTGCTGCAAAGGAGAAGTTTTTTTTTTAGTTGCATTTTGTGAAAAGTCAATATCATACTCACTTCTTGCTTTGGTACATGACTTTATTTTTATTATTTTTTTTCAATTAAGTTAATAATCTTAGCTTTTGCGTGTAGCCACCTATAGTTTTTGAAGTGCTGCATCAGGCCATGTTCAGAACTAATTACTGAAGCTGTAAAAACAGAAAATGCTGGAAATACTCAGGAGTTCAGGCATTGATGGAGGAAGAAACAGTTAACTTTTCAGGTCGATTACTTTCATCATGAAAAAAAGAGATGTAACTGATTTTAACCATGTACAAAGGCAGGGGGAGAGGAGAGGAAAACAACTGTTACAACTCTAACCTTTTCCAGTTCTGACAAAAGGTCATCGACCTGAAATGTTAACTTTGTTTCTTTCGCCACAGGTGCTGCCTGACCTACTGAGTATTTCCAGCATTTTCTGTTTTTATTTCAGATTTCCAGCATCTGTAGTATTTTGCTTTTGTATAAGTTACTCAAGATACAATTACTTGTCAGTTCACTTTTTGGCATGATGATGGAGCACTAACTTGCTGAGGAGTGTTAAATTTCTTGTTCATACCAGAAATGCAAGAAGCGCTACATCATTGATCCAGTCACTCCAGACGTTTATCTCATTGTTCCTGATGGCTATCCATAGATTGGCACTGGGGGAGGACTGGGATCAGGGTCTGTCTGTCACAGATGGTTTGAGGTGCAGGGAAATCGAAGAATTCCCAAATAAAATGGTCGAATCTAACGGGTGGAGGAAAGAAAAAGGGCAGCTACCCTGATGACTCAGCAATTTTGTTCAGTGAATTGTTGGCGTTACAACTGATTCCAGGATTCATCCCTGGTCTGCAGTCGGTTAGGAGTTCTCTCGCTGGGACAGCAGTGAAGGTGCTACAATTAAACGTGGTTAGGGAGAGGGCAGAAAGAACATCCATAATTTCCACAACTGATCATTAACCAGCATGCCCTGCTGGAAGTGTGGACTTCAAGTGAGAGTGGGATTTAGCATGGCTGTGGTTCTTCCTGCTGGTGCTAACCATCACAGCTTAATGGCGACCTGAGCAAGGTGCCTGACAGTAAATGGCTCTATGTAATTGCAGCTCAGCAAGGAGTTGAGATCATTAGGGGAGGGGAGAACTTTTTCAGGGAAAAATCAGTTAAAAGATGGAAAAAAACACAAATGTTCATCTTGTAGCTGTTTTAAAAGTTATTTTTTTAGATGGATCTGTGCGCTATAAATATCAACTTGCTCACTCTTTTCCTCCAAAGTGCTCTATCACAAGTTCTTTGTAGCAGCAAATTCTTTCCTGTTTGTGTCATGTAAAAATAGCATTTTTGCCATATTAATGATTTTAGAGCTGGTGTTACATAGAACTTACAGCAAAAGAAACAGGCCCATTCAGCCCAGCTGTTAATGCTCCAGATATGCCTTCTCTTTCTCCTCTGCATCTGACCCTATCCACATATCCTCCTATTCTTGTCTCCCTCTTGTGTTTATCCGGTTTCCCCTTGAATGTATCTATGCTATTTGCCTCAATCACTCCATTTGGTAGCGAGTTCCACATTCTAACCAGTTTCTGGGTAAAGAAGCTCTTCCTGGATTCCCTATTGGATGTATTAGTGGTGATCTGATATTAAAGCTCCTAGTTTTGGACTCTCCCAGAAGTGGAAACGCCTTTATCTTTAAAGCCCTTTCATAATCTTAAGATCTCTATTGGGTCACCCCTCAGCCTTTTCTTTTCTGGAAAAAAAAAGTATCCCAGTCTATTTGTTAAAAATATTGTGTGACCCAACTTAAAGCCTTGTACAAAACTGAAGAACTATCCATTTTAAGGAGCAACAGATTTGAGTACCTCTAGTATTCTGTGAAAAAGGAATTCTGTTTTACAGGTTTACAACATGAGAAATTATCCAAGTGCTTTGAACACAAATTGAACAAAACTTTTAAGAAAACCACAGTAAAAATGAAGGCAAATCCCACTCGGCTAAGTCAGTTTCTTAACACTAGATCCAGAGTAAACACATCAGAGTTCTGACAAAAGGTCATTGAACTGAAATGTTAACTGTTTTTCTCTGCACAGATAGTGTCAGACCTGCTGAATATTTTCAGACTTTTCTGTTTTTATTTCAGATTTCCAACATCTGTATTTTGCTTTAATATTCATTTCATTATCAAATGATTTGTGTTACGTGGGTACAGCACAAAGGAACTTTTTTTTTGTAACTGTTCAAGTGACTGTACCCATTTTATTTTGCCTAGTTTATTTAGCTTGTCTATGATTTGAATAGCTGAGTTCTCAGTGGGAAGGTGAGTTCACGTTCCTTTGTTGCCAATTGTATATGCTTTCTCTTGGGCATCAGGTGTTTGTGGTTCATTATAGATTTAAAAAGTATTGTGAGCCTTCAAGCAGAACACAGCATATTAATTATCTCAGAGCCCAGCATGCATCCATGGTACAAAAGGCTGATTATTTCAGTGACGAGTTGAATTATTATTTCCAGGTATTGTGTCCACCCAATTTATTGGTGTGATTCATTAAAATGCTGATGCAATTGCCTACCATTTATGATGTTTTAAATAGTACAATAAAACTACTTAGTTACTGCATTGGATTTTCAAAAATTGTTTCATGTATCCAACCTCTGAACCCATTGGTTTGTATCTTGTTTGTACTTCCCTATAAAAATAGCATTTCAGCAGTTCCTCGCATTTCTTTCAGAAATAGAGCTTCTGAAAGACAAAGTTGTGACAATGAAAACAAAAATTCTCAAGCTGTTTGATATGAACATGTGGGTTTAGCTTAGATTGTGAGAGTTTAGAACTACATGGCCAGGGATTTGTTGGCTGATGATATTAGAGAAGATAACTAGTGTAGGTAGGTGGTAGGGAATATGGGATTAGTGAAGGGTTAGTATAAATGGGTGGTTGTTGGTCGGCACAGACTCGGTGGGCCGAAGGGCCTGTTTCAGTGCTGTATCTCTAAATAAAAATAAAATAAATAAATCCTTATTCCATAGTCTGAGAAGACCCATGGGAAATGAGCTAGTATGGAAATAAATGTGGAGTGAAGGTTTTTTTTTGTGCTAAGTGGCATTTAAGATGAATATCCTTACTAATTGATTTTTTTTCTGTTTCTCCTCTTGGGCTCTATCTTCTTTACCAGAGCTGAAAAACTTCTTAGAGATTTGTATTGACATGAGAAAAGATACTAAAAAACCTTGTTTGAACTTTTATAGATTGGGAGGCTTAACTGTGAAGTTTCATAACAGCAGATGTTTATAGAGCAACAGACAGTTCCAAGTTACCCAATTGTAGACTATATTGTTGGTCATGTCAATCAATCTACCTTTGTAAAGGCTGTTCCCACAACCTTTGTAAATGTGTTACGACCTCAGTGAGACCGTTAACGTTAAAATATGAGATATGAAACCCAGCCCAATTTAAAGAATTACTTGACAAGATTTCATGTTTTAAGACATCTTCTAACAACTAAACTGAAAGAAATCGCCAGCACTTGGTAAGTAGCTGATACCCCAGATTGCAAAGAAAGTTATTTTCTTTAATTATTAAAATACTTGAAAACCTCACACCTCACTTGTACGTTACACAGTCCTTTTTGATGGTGAAATCCTTTGTGGTTAAAAGTCCCAAACTGCTTCCAGTTGCAATGAGCTACATCTCCCAGACTATTTCAAAAGTCAATCTTCTCTTCAAGCACTTCTGACCTGAATGTCCATGAATAAGGCATTTCCTAGTGACCCTGCTGGTCGTCGTCTTCTCCACAAGATTCAACTTTTAAAACAGGTTCAAGTCTTTGCCATCTTTTACTGTAACAGGCTTCCGAGAGCAGGTGTCTTCCCTCTCACAGCTGTAACCATTGGTTTCTTCTTTTACAGCCTGCTGTGAGGCTGCAACCGCTGATTTCCCTTCTTCCAGCCTGCCTTACTGCCACAACCATTTATTTCTTCTCTTACAGCCTGTTTGCCTTCAGAAAGTCTGTTAAGTTTATTTGGCCTCAGAAGTCAATGGCTTCTTGTATTGCTGCAAAATGCAGAGTCTAGCAATCTGGTTTCACAAAGCCACTTGGGCCTGTCCATTATTCCTAGGTGCTAATAGCTGCCTGGTACATTTTCCAAATTACTGATTCCTTGTTTTACGATCCAAAGGTTTGGGAGGGCAAAACCCATCATTCTTCAGGTGTTAGTCCTGCAGTCTCTCTTTCAGAAGAATGTCTTTGATATGTGTTCTCTGTTGTCCTGGTAACCTTTCACAGAGTGGGAGGTGAGGTCACCTGACCTTCCAGACTCCATCTTAAACTTTTAAAACTCACAGTTTTAAAAACATAAATCATGTTACAAGATCCAGCATTCATAACAAATGAAAAGAAAGACAAGCATGCATATACATACTGCCTTTCATGACTTCTGGACATCCCAAAGACAGAAATGTCTTTACTGTTGTAATGTAGGAAAGACCGCAACCAATTTGCATACAGCAAACTCCCACAAACAGCAATGTGATGACCAGGTCATTGATACTTAGTGATTTTGGTTTCACCACTGGGTAGTGCGAACACGTTTTCTAATTGGCCTTTAGATGTTAAAATGGTACAATTTCTGAGTTGGGGCAAAATCTGCAATGCTCCCTAGTTTGACAGAGGAGTAGAGCCTTCACTTGGGGGGGAAAAGTTTGGATGTTATCTGATCTCTTACCTTGGCTGATTTATTTTGAATATAATTTATTCAGCTACAAAGCAAATTCAAGTTAGGAATTGGCAAATCTTTTGAAATGTATGCAGTATAGACAAAATACAGGAACATAGGGGCCTTCAAGCAAAATCTTCAGTTCAGATTTGTATCCAGTGGGTTAGGAACAGAATAGCTGTATGGGTAGGCAGCATCTTGCAGCCAAGTGCTAATGCTTAGTGGTAGATATACAGTGTCAGTAAAGGCTGCATGTAATACAACACCTAAAATTGATCCACTTAATGATTCTGAATGATCCATTTGTTTTTGCTGTATTACTTGCTAGTTTCTTTAAACTTCACCCATGTAAAATAACCCTTTCCCAATGCTAACCTGCTCCAGCAGTTAATTAGAATGAAAGTGTGCTGGATATGAAACCCCTCCCCCTCCCCATACCCTGTACCTTACATTCCATATAGCATGCCTGAGATTAATCAAGGGAAACAAATCTACATCCTATCCAAAGCATCAGATATTTTGTGCAGTAATGTTGCAGGGGTAATTTAAACCTAACACTCCTATTGAGACACTGATGGGATTCTGGGAGGCACTGATTTTACACTCCAACCAATCTTACTATCCATTGAAGTCAATGGAGAGTAATATTGGGGGCGTAAAACCATCAGTCCACCCAAATAGGATTTCCACCCAGCAAGCTTGGTTTAAATTACCACCCCCGTCCCCCGCCCAATGTATTCATTTTATTTATTTTCTATTTCATCTCAATGGAGTTAAGAGAATGGCATTACCATACTAATGAAAACTGTTCATGATGTGAGAAACATGAGGTTGTTCCGATGAAACCACAGTAAGGCTGTTTTTGGAGGTATATAATCTTCCTGCACTATGCTTTCTGGTTGCCTGTTCGTGTAAGCCCTAGTGAGTGGTCTGTGGGCCTGATCATAAACACAAGGCAATCATCTGGTCCTTGTATCAGCCCAAAGAGTGTGTGATCTTGGGAGAACAATCCCATCCATATGAGCATTAAAGTTTGGTCCTGCTTGCTGAATTGTTAAAAAGATTTTCAAAATAAAAGGGAAAGCCATTTGCTTAATAAATTAATTTCCTTTAGAAAGAAAAAAGACTTGCTTTTATGATGGCGCCTTTCACTATTTCTGGACATCCCAAAACTCTTTACAGCCAATGAAGGTGATGTTAATCTGCATATAGATTGGGCAAATCAAATTAGTCACAATACTGCAGAGGAGGAATTCATGGAATGTATATGGGATGGTTTTCTGGGATGGAGGAACCAACTAAAGAACAGGCCATCCTAGACTGGGTATTGTGTAATGAGAGGAATAATTGACAATATAGTTGTGCGGGACCCCTTGGGAATGAGCGACCATAATATGATAGAATTCTTCATCAACGTGGAGAGTGACGTAGTGGATTCTGAGACTAGGGTCCTGAATCTTAATAAAGGAAACTGAAGGTATGAGGCGCGAGCTGACTATGATGGATTGGGCAACATTACTTAAAGGGATGACGGTGGATAAGCAATGGCAAACATTCAAAGAGTGCATGGATAGAGAGTAGATTGATGGGACAGTAACTGACACAATTGCATAAAATAAAACTTCTAATGTATTTGGCTTATACATTTTTTTTTACATTAGTCTGACCAATAGTGGCGAGATTCATCAATGGATGCCTTAAAAAGTTGTAGTAAAGCACTTTATGGTATTTTGTGAAGTGAAGTTACTTTTAAAACATTTTCATAAGATCAGGAAGAGGCCATTCAATTGGATCATGGCTGATCTGTACCTTACTCCATCTACCCAGCTTGGTTCTGCAACCCTAAATACAGCTGCCCAGGGAAAAAAATTATCAATCTCAGTTTTTAAAATCTTCATTTGCACCCCCAGGCTCAACCAGTTTTTGGGGCAGACAATTGCAGATTTGTCTACAAAATTGCAGTTCAAAAGTAATCCTTTAGTTATAAACACACTTTGGCAGTTACCGAAAATGTGGTATTGTGCTACATAATATCTTTTTACTTTAAGTCGAGTGACTTTTTAAAATTAATCATTTAGTGTTATCCATGTACAGTAACAAAATCTCCACCTCAGTGTCAATCCAACTTATGAAGTGTAGTCATATGGGATCCCCAAGATCATGAATCCCCAGATGGCCATAATGAGCTCCTTATCTGAAGCACGATACTAACATCACGCCCTGAGAACCACCATTGTCTTTTTCCTGCTGAATCTTGTTCAGTATTAATTTGACATGGTTCCCCATAATAACGTAACTTATTAAACAGTAAATCATCTAAGATCTTATTTGGAGGAATGAATGTCGGTCAGGACTCCAGGGATAACTCCCCTGCTCTTCCATCGTGAAAAATAGCTGCAGTGAGGCAAAAGTTGTCTCTATTATATCCATGGCAAGAGCAGAAAAAGACACGCTTTATAAAATATGCTTTTCACTGATGTACTAAATCATTGTATTTGTCCAGAAGATATGCAGAGGTTATTACTCAGCCTTGTTGGCTCTGTAATGCCAATTCATATACATCTTGTAAATAGATCAATCACACTGTTACCATGGAATCACTATTCATTATTGGATCAAGCCAAAGTGTAGCACACTTTACTTCTCTTAACCAGCTGTGTCTCAGTTGTTAGCACATTCAGAAGGTTGTGGGTTCAAGACCCGCTCTAGAGACTTGAGCACGTAACTGAGGGAGCGCTACACTGTCTGAGGTGCTGTCTGCCCTCTCAGGTGGACGTAAAAGATCCATTTGGAACTACTTCGAAGAAGAGCAGAGGAGTTCTCCCTGGTGTCCGGGCCAATATTTTTCCCTCAATCTACTTTACTAAACCAGATTATCAAATTGGAGTTTGTGGGAGCTTGCTGTGTGAAACGTGACCACTGCCTTTCCTACAATGCAGGGGGCACTACACGTCAAAAGTACTTCATTAGTTGTAAAGTGTTTTGGGACATCAGGAAAGGTGTTATATGAATACAAGCTAATTTTCCACCTCCTTTTGTATGTTGTATTTATATACTTCAAAAGCTACACTCAGAACATTTGCACAAACTCAGTGCCAGAATTAACTGCTCTTTACCAATATACTACTACCATATAAATCTTTCCCAATCACGGGTATTAGAGATTTTGTTTTTAATTGATGCTTGTGCATTTTTGTCTGAGACAAGTGAATTGCAGCAACGATGATTTCATGTTTCATTCAGCAGATGGTAACTGCAGAATTATCAAGGTCAAAGTTTTGAAACCTGAGATTGAGAGAAACAGTGACAGATTGTAAACCCGTTGAAATGGATACAGCTGGGACATTTTTGTATTTATTTACAATACAGGAAAAGGTTTTTTTTTGAAAAACAGTAACCTTTACTGAAAAAGAATTTAGTAGATCTTAAACTGAATTATAAATGCAGTCTTTTTAAGAACAGCCTTACTGTATCTAAGGCTGCACCATTTTATATTTTATATGCATAACTCTAAATCTTGCCATAAGCTTCATACTGTAAACTAGAAACATAACATTAAGAAATAGGAGCAGGAGTAGGCCATTCGGCCCCTCAAGCCTGCCCCGCCATTCAATAGGATCATGGCTGATCTGCCCCAGACCTCAACTCCTCTTTCGTGCCAGCTCCTCATAGCCCTCAACTCCCCGATATTTCAAAAATCTATCTACCTCCTCTTCAAATACTTTGTGATCTAGCCTCCACAACTCTCTGGGGTAGACAATTCCAGACATTCACTACCCTCTCAGAGAAGAAATTCCTTCGCATCTCCGTTTTAAATGAGTGTCCCTTTATTCTGTAACTATGGCCCTAGTTCAGGATTCCCCCACTAGTGGAAACATCTTTTCAACATCTACCCTGTCAAACCCCCTCAGAATCTTGTACGTTTCAATAAGATCACCCCTCATTCTTCTAAACTCTAATGAATAAAGGCCTAACCTGTTTAGCCGTTCTTGTTAAGTCAACCCCTTCATTCCAGGAATCAGCTTAGTGAATCTCTTTTGAACTGCCTCCAATGCCAGTATATCCTTGCTTAAATACAGGGACCAAAACTGTATGCAGTACTCCAGGTGCGGCCTCACCAACACCCTGAACAGTTGTAACAAGACTTCCCTATTTTTAAACTCCAACCCCCTAGCAAAAAAGGCCAAAATTCCATTTGCCTTCTTAATTACTTGCTGCACCTGCATGCTAACTTATTGTGTTTCATGCACAAGAACACCCAGATCCCTCTGTGCTGTACTTTTTTGAAGTCTCTCTCCATTTAAATAATAGTTTGCCTTTTGATTCTTCCTACCAAAGTGCATGATCTCACACTTTCCTACTTTAAACTCCATCTACCAAGTTTTGCCCACTCACTCAACCTATCTATATTCCCTTGCAATGTCCTCATCACAACATGCCCTCCCACCTATTTTTGTATCATCAGCAAATTTGGATATATTATATAGGGATGTTTGATCTTTTTCAGTTGGAAGTCAAATACTCGTAAAAGCCATGTAGAAATTCAAACCCTCTCCTGCCTACTTTTCCTCCTCGCCCCATCTTCCACCTCTTCCCATCCTTTCTCCTCTCTCACTCCCTCCTTCCCCAACCCCCTACCTCACCGCTTGCATTTATATAGTGCTTTTAATGTAGTAATACGTCCATAGGAGCATTATCCAACAAAATATGATCCTGAGCCATATGAGCTATTGGGATAGATGACCCAAAAACTTTGTTAGAGGTAGATTTTAAGAAGCTTTTCAAAGGAGAGGAGAGAGGCAGAGAGGTTTAGGGAGCTTCAGGCTTAGGCAGCTGAACGCATGGCTAGCAATGGTGGAATGATGAAAATTGGGAATGCTCAAGAAGTTAGAATTGGAGGGGTGGCGATATCACAGAATTATAGAATTGTTACAGCATAGAAGGAGGTCGTTCCGCCCATCATGTCTGCACTGGCTCTCCAAGTGAGCAATTCACTTAGTGCCATTTCCCCACCTTCTTCCCATATGAAGGCTGTAGGGCTGGAAGTGGTTATAGAGATAAACTGGGGCAAGGCCATTGAGGGATTGGAAAATGAGGATAGGAATTTAAAAAATCTTGTAAGATAATTTGTAATTGTAAAAGTTAGTTATAAAATCTAATCAATAAATTGCTTTTTTATGTATGCTTGCATCTTTGTGTTAGGAATGAATTGATATTGTTATGACCAAGTGAGAAAGGTGTCTAGGGTTCCCTTCAGCCTTCACCTGATCTTACTGCAACAGGGTTTTATTTTAAACACACCGTGTTTTTAACTCCCCCTTGGTGAATCCTTGTTCACCGCTTTCCAATTATAAGGCAAACAAATGAGAACAAACAGGCTTTCTTAGGTTTAAAGACGAAAGGTGAAATTTTATTAAACTTGGTCTTAAACTCTAATTCGGTTGATGCCTATGGATACACGACGCACCCACGCTAACATGCATATGTGATACACACATGCAGATAGAGACAGAAAAGACCAGAAGAAATAAAGTGGAAAGGTTTGAGGCAATATCTGAAGAGTTGTTGTTAGGTATCTTCGAGCTCACTGTAGAGTCCTTGATTGTAGGTAATTCTTGCTTGGAGCCCAGTATTCTTCTAAAACCTTATTCACTGTAGGAGACTTTTCTCTCTTGGGATTCATGTGTCTCCAGTGGTTTTTGGATTCCGTGAGAAAGAGATGGGAGCAGGACAGGAGAGGCTGTGGCAAGCCAGCCAGATGAGGTCTTTTCAATCCAGGAGCAAACCGCTTTCTGCCAGTTCAAACACTGTCTCTACAATTTAAAACTCTCAGTTCAAACTCTGCAATAGCCAGCTGCCATGTGACTAACTGGTCTGACCACGTCTGTTTGTGTATTGAATTGGGGCAGAGAGTGGCTCCTTTGTCTGTTAATATACAAAAATGTCTTTCCGGCCAAGGACCTGGCAATTGCTTGTAACAGGCCTTCTCTTCCCAGCAACAATTTGAAATTTAATGTCCATGTGGTGAAATTAACGTGCCTCATTCTTGGCAGGTGGGAGCCTGCATAACAATATGTAATCTCTAAGATTAAGTTCAAGACTATCCATGCAACTATCGCAGCATTCTCCAACTCTAATTGGGCATATTTCTGGAGGTTTCATCACATAATTTCCTGCCCCAAACCGTCCTCTGCAAACTGCCTTTTCCCATCTCCAATATCTTTATAACTAAGATTCATAGAGATTCATAGAAAGATACAGCACTGAAACAGGCTCTTTGGCCCACCGAGTCTGTGCCGACCATCAGCCACCCATTTATACTAATCCTACATTAACCCCATATTCCCTACCACATCCCCACAATTCTTCTACCACCTACCTACACAAGGGGCAATTTACAATGGCCAATTTACCTATCAACCTGCAAGTCTTTGGCTGTAGAAGGAAACCAGAGCACCCGGTGGAAACCCACACGGTCACAGGGAGAACTTGCAAACTCCACACAGGCAGTATCCAGAACTGAACCTGGGTCGCTGGAGCTGTGAGGCTGCTGTGCTGCCCCACCCCCCCCCCGCCCACCTTCCCCCACCCCGGAACAAAAGTGTTCAAAGAAAATTTTGCAAAAACTTCTATTTTCTCCCAGGTTTTCTTGTAGCAGTGTCCAAAAGATTGATCTTTAATTCCTGCAGACTCCTGGAAAATCCTGGAGGATTGGCAACCTTAAATCTGACCTAATGATTACTTTGTTGACATCAGTCAACAGCTACCTTTTGCTCAGGCTGTGTGCATTCCACTTTCAAGACTGCCATCATCATCCCCTCTTCAAAAAATCCTCTCCTCAACTCCTCTGCCCTCTCCAACTATTTTTTTATTTGGCTTGGTGGCTGTCCCTTTACATCTAGTCACAATGTACAGAGTTTAAAGCCAAGTACCAATATTTAAAAAAAAAGTTCCAGCCATTTCAATACATGTGCTACAAGGTTGCTTCAAACAGATTTTTCCAACCGCAGGTTGGAGGTGGGGGTGGGGGGGGGGGGGGGAACAGAGTTAGTATTGAACAAATGTGCGCTGCACCTTTTGTTCAGTTAAATGCATGATGGTGGATTACTTTTGGATCTGTGTGTCAGTGACGGAAAGAAAAACACCCACGGCATCGGTGAGAGGGTACACACCTGCTGGATCCATTCATTAAGCTGAATTGGAAGAAAATAATCGAACTGATTGAAATATTCATAGTAAAACATAAGGTAGACTAGGTAGCTCCTATAGGCAGAAATGACTGAGTATTATATGGCACAGAAGACCATTTGGCCCATTGTGCCTGTGCTGGGCTCTTTGAAAGAGCTATCTAATTAGTCCCACTCCTCCGCCCTTTTCCCAAAGCCCTACAAATGTTTTCTTCTTAAAGTATTTATCCAATTCTCTTTGAAAGCTATTATTGAATCTACTTCCACCACCCTTTCAAGTGGTGCATTCCAGATCACAACAACTTGCTGTGTAAGAACACTTCTCATCTCATCTCTGGTTCTTTTGCAACTGTGTCCTCTGGTTACAGGCCCTTCTACCACTGAAAGCAGTTTCTCCTTATTTACTCTCAAAGCCCTCCATTAAATCTCCCTTAACTTTTATCCTTAGAATAGAGAGGATTACCTATATAAGAATAGCTTAACATTAGATTTAGACTCATTGCTTACCCACTAAAGGAGTTAGATAATAAAGTTTCTGCTAAAATATATAATTATATTATATCTTAGAACAATTGCTTGTTCATTAATTGGTTAATAAACTACTTAATATTTAACACCTAAGATAAAGTCTCAAATTATGGTCTATCATTTTTAAGATTGGATAGATCTGAGGCACAGGATAAATTTCAGTAGCTTAAAAATAATAAGGTTTTCTGTCCATTATCTCAGTACATTGACGAAAGCTAACTAGATCTCGAAGCTAAGGTAGCACTTCTCAAAGGTTGGACTCACTCATGAGAGTGTTCTAAGTGTGAGAACTGAAATAACCCAGAGTAAGAAGGGTAGAGAGGATCCAAAATGTAACAAGTAACCAGTGACTCCTCCCTGACCGCTCCATGATTTTTAACACAGTTGACCACTCCAGCTGCCTCCACCACTCTCCTCCTCCAAGGGCATCACCATTGCTAGATTCCAACAGCTCCGACAATATCTTCTCATTGCACCTAAATGGTCACCTTAGGAAGCTTTCAGGTTCCATCCTTAGCCCTCTCCCATTCCTTATCTTGATGCTGCCTCCCACAAATATCATCCATAGTCATGGAATCTTCTATATGTATGCTGCCAACACCCAGTCCCCCCACCCCCACCACCCTTGATTCCATGACTGCCATTGCACTTTGAGACTGCTTGTTCAACATCCAGTTGAGCAAGAATTTCCTCTGACTTAACATCAGCAAGACTGAAGCCACTCTGTTCCACTCCCACCAAAGATGTCATATCCTGGGTGCCACTTTTATCTCCCTTCCTGGCTATTACTGTGTGCTGTACTTCCAATCCCAATTTTCTTTCCCTCCTCAAGACAATATATTTTCGTCCTCACAGCATCAATTGTCTATGCCTTTACCTTAACTCCGTCATTGCTAATCTTCTCATCCACACCTCAGTTTGGCATTTCAATGCTCTCCTTGGTGACCTCTCAAGCTCTAACCTACACAAACTAATTTAGAACTCCACAACTGGCATCCTATACTGCACTAAGTCTCTATCCCTATCCCCATGTCCTCAATGTCCATCCACTGCGTCTTCATCTCCCAACACATTGAGTTCAAAATCCGTTTCTTTGTTTACAAGGAGTCCCACCCCACCTCTTCAACCTCCTCCTGCCCTACCCACCAGGATGTGCCCTTGGGTTTTCCAACAATGGCCTCCTTTGCCATCTCTTTGCCCCACTTGCAGTGGCAAAAATTTCACATATCTTGGACCCTATGCCAGACAAATTCCCCCTCTGACTTGCTATCTTTCTCAACCTTCAAAAGCACCCTCAAAACCTACCTCACTGGCCTTGTCTTCAGTCACTCCATGAAGTTTTCTACTAGTGGTCCAGATCTGTTCTTGCTTCTGTGAAGCACCTTTGAATATGTCGCAACATTAACGGTGCAATGCAAATAAAGATTCCTGCTATTTATTATATTGTCCCAATACAAAGGTGTGACACATCCCAGACTTAATAATACATGTACCCTTATTATTACACATTGTCCAAAAGCACACTGGTATATAAGTAAGGTGGGCTGCTTTTTTTCAAATGATCACAAAGTAGTGGTGAATGTGAGTAGAATACATTAATTAAGAGTAATGAAAAAGAAACGCTTACATTTATATTGCGCCTTTCATAACCTCAGGACATGCCAAAGTACTTTACAACCAATTAAGTACTTTTGTATAGTTACTGTTATAATGTAGGAAACACAACAGGCAATTTGCACACAGAAAGCGCCCACAAACAGCAATGTGATAATGACTAGATAATTTGTTGGTTCTGGGACAAATATTGGCTAAGACACTGGGACCCTTCCCCCCCGCCCCAATCCTCTTCAGAAAAGGCCATGGGATCTTTAAAGTCCACTTGAAAGGGCAGACAGGGCCTCAGTTTAACATCTGATCTGAAAGACAGCAGCTTCAACGATGCGGCACTTGTTCGGTGCTGTACTGGGAGTGTCCAAGTAGATGCTCAAGTCTCTGGAATAGCACTTGAACCCACAACTTTCTGACTCAGAGACAAGAGTGCTACTCACTGAGCTACAGCTGAAAAACATCTTTAAGCAGGGAGTTCCCACTTGTACTTTTAGATTTTGCACAGAAATTCTGCATAGTTACAAAGAAGATGAAAATAAATATCCATTATGTACAGGACAAAGAAACATTAAAAATTGGGTGAGTTGATGTTTTAGACAAGCAACGTAAGCTACCGGTATTATTTCTGAGTATACCGAAACTAAAAAGTATTAGCAGTTAGTATTTCTTAAGTGGCACTACGAAATTCAAATCTTTTACATCATCCTGCCAAAATACTCTTGTTAGGCAAGGGTATTAAGGTTTGTAGAACCAAGGCTGGTTGATGGAATTAAGATACAGGTCAGCGTGATCTAATTAAATGGCCTATTTTTGTTTCTATGTTCCCTTGATCTTGATTTTCTGTACAAAGACAGCTGTGCAGGCCCTGACCATCCTTCTGACTTCTTGCGGTTTAAGCAGGAAGTATTAGAGGGCAGTTTAAAAAATGACTGCCTTTGAACAGAGTGAGAGGATCAGAGAACCAGCTGATAACTCTTATACTGTCACATGCCGATCAGCCCCACTGTAAACACAAGCATAAAATCTAGCTGCCGCCAGAAGGCTTGCTACATGCATTCATTACTTGTTTTTTTTTAATTTGATAAGATAATCCTAAACTATTGATCCATCCTTGAATTAGAATGGTTTAATATTACAGGATATACCTTTTGGCTATTTTAAACCAAGGTCTGCCTGTTTAGGTGATTATAAAAGATCCCATGGGAAAGAAAGAAAAAAATTGTATTTATATCGCACCTTTCATGACCTCAGGACATCCCAAAGTGCTTGACAACCAGTGATGTACTTTTGAAATGTACTCACCATTGTAATGTAGGAAAAGCAGCAGCCAATTTGCACAAGGCAAGATCCCGCAAATAGCAATGAGATAATGACCAGTTAACTTATTCTTTTAATGATGTTGTTGTCCCAGAGCAACTCCCCTGTTCTACTCATGGGCGTTCTCCTGGTGTCCGAATCAACATTCTGCCTTTCAAATAGAATAAATGGTCATCAATCATTCAATGGCTATGAAGCACTTTGGGAGGTTTTGAGAGCATGAAAAGACATTGTATAAACACAAGTTCTTTCTTACACCACTCTAATAATGGTCGACTGGTAATAGATGGAGTAGATTTCCTCTGCTCTATTTCTGCTGACCTCCAGAGTCTGTTAAGAAACTGGGGGGAAAATTGCACAATTAGAGGTTAACAGTTATAATACTTTAAGTGTCAACAAGGTCTTGTGCTTGTGGCCCACAACACTTGCTTGTTGCTTGAACTGGCTTACTTCAGTTGGGCAAGTTCAATTACTTTAAGTGGGGAATGTTAAGACAGTATCAAATAGGATGTAGCAAGGCGTGCCGCTTTTAAAGAGACAAATACTCATGTTGATTCACCCTAAACAAACTGTATTTCTAACTAGTCAGTTACAGAGTGAGATTGATCATTCTGGTGAAAACTATGGCCCAGACTGGTCCCACCCTTCTCCTGGCAGTAGAGTCATAGAGTCTTTGAGGCACAAAAGGAGGCCATTCAGCCCACAAAGTACAGAGCAATCCAGTCAATCCCATTCCCCTGCTCTATCCACATGCCCCTGCAAGTTTTCACTTGAGTGCTCATCTAATTTCCATTTGAAATCATTGATCGTTTCCGCTTCCACCAGGTCATTACTGATCATCGCTGTGTATAAAAGTTCTTCCTCACGTCCCCCTGCATCCGTTGCCCAAAACTTTAAATCTGTGTCCCCTAGTACTTGTACCATCAGCCAATTGAATAGCTTGTCTTTGTCTACCTTATCTAAACCTGTCAAAATCTTGCAGCAGCTGTGGAGAAAGAAACAGTTAACATTTCAGGTCTGCGACCTTTCACAGAATCAAAGAATAATACAGTGCAGAAGAGGCCCTTCAGCCCATCGAGTCTGCACCGATGCATTAAAGACACCTGACCTGTCTACCTAATCCTATCTGCCAGCACTTGGCCCATAGCCTTGAATGTTATGACATGCCAAGTGCTCATCCAGGTACTTTTTAAAGGATGTGAGGCAACCCGCCTCTGCCACCCTCCCAGGCAGTGCATTCCAGACCGCCCTCTGGGTAAAAAAGTTCTTCCTCAAATCCCCCTTAAACCTCCTGTCCCTCACCTTAAACTTGTGTCCCCTCGTAACTGACCCTTCAACTAAAGGGAACATCTGCTCCCTATCCACCCTGTCCATGCCCCTCATAATCTCGTACACCTCGATCAGGTCACCCCTCAGTCTTCTCTGCTCCAGCAAAAACAACCCAAGCCTATCCAACCTCTCTTCATAGCTTAAATGTTCCATCCCAGGCAACATCCTGGTGAATCACCTCCGCACCCCCTCCAGTGCAATCACATCCTTCCTATAATGTGGCGACCAGAATGCACACAGTACTCCAGCTGTGGCCTTACCAAAGTTCAGTACAACTCCAACATGACCTGCCTGCTTTTGTAATCTATGCCTCGATTGATAAAGGCAAGTGTCCAATATGCCTTTTTCACCACCCTATTAACCTGCGTTTCTGCCTTCAGAGATCTATGGACAAACACACCAAGGTCTCTTTGTTCCTCGGAACTTCCCAGTGTCAGGCCATTCATTGAATACTTCCGTGTCACATTACTCCTTCCAAAGTGTATCACCTCACACTTTTCAGGGTTAAATTCCATCTGCCACTTTTCTGCCCATTTGACCGTCCCGTCTATATCTTCCTGTAACCCAAGACACTCCACCTCGCTGTTAACCACTCGGCCAATCTTTGTGTCATCTGCGATCTTACTGATCCTACCCCCCACATAGTCATCTATGTCGATTATATAAATGAGAAACAATAGGGGACCCTGCACAGATCCCTGTGGTACGCCACTGGACACTGGCTTCCAGTCACTAAAACAGCCGTCTGTCATCACTCTCTGTCTCCTACAGCTAAGCCAATTTTGAATCCACCTTATCAAGTTACCCTGTATCCCATGTGCATTTGCTTTCTTGATAAGTCTCCCATGTGGGACCTTGTCAAAGGCTTTGCTGAAATCCATGTAAACTACATCAACTGCACTACCCTCATCTACACACCTGGTCACATGCTCAAAAAATTCAATCAAATTTGTTAGGCATGATCTCCCTCTGACAAAGCCATGCTGACTATTCCTAATCAAATTTTGCCTCTCCAAGTGGAGATAGATTCTCTCCTTCAGAATTTTCTCCAATAATTTCCCTACCACTGACTCACTGGTCTGGAGTTCCCTGGCTTATCTCTACAACCTTTCTTAAATAGTGGGACCACATTAGCTATTCTCCAGTCCTCTGGCACCTCCTCCGTGGCCAGAGAGGAATTAAAAATTTGGGTCAGAGCCCCTGCAATCTCCACCCTCGCCTCCCACAGCATCCTGGGACACAAATCGTCCGGACTTGGAGATTTGTCCACTTTTAAGCCTGCCAAAACCTCCAATACCTTGTCACTCCCTATGACAATTTGCGCAAGAACCTCACAGTCTCTCTCTCTGAGTTCCATATCTACATCTTCATTCTCTTGGGTGAAGACAGATGTGAAGTATTCGTTCAACACCCTACCAATGTCCTCTGGCTCCACCCACAGATTTCCCCCTTGTTCCCTAATGGGTCCTACTCTTTCCCTGTTATCCTTTTCCCATTGATATACTTATAGAATATCTTGGGATTTCCCCTACTTTTACCAGCCAGAGCTTTCTCATATCCCCTCTTTGCTCTCCTAATTGCTTTCTTAAGCTCCATCCTACACTTTCTGTATTCCACTAATGCTTCCGTTTATTTGCTCTCCTTGTATTTGCTAAAAGCCTCTCTTTTCCTTCTCATCGTACCCTGAATGTTTCTGGTCATCCATGGTTCTCTGGGCTTGTTGCTCCTACCTATTACCCTAGAAGGAACATGTTGGGCCTGTACCCTCCCCATTTCCTTTTTGAATGCCCCCCACTGCTCTTCTGTAGATTTCCCGACAAGTAACTCTTTCCAGTCTACCTTGGCCAGATCCTGCCTTATTTTACTAAAATTCACTCTCCCCCAATCCAAAACCTTTTTTTGCAACTTGTCTATTTCTTTCTCCATAACAAGCTTAAATTGTACCATGTTGTGGTCGCTATCACCAAAATGATCCCCCACCAACATATCAACCACCTGTCCGGCTTCATTCCCCAGAATTAGGTCCAGCACTGCACCCTCCCTTGTTGGATCCTCTACATATTGAGCTAAAAAGTTCTCCTGTATACATTTTAAAAACTCCACTCCATCTAAGCCCTTAACACAATGACTATCCCAATTAACATTGGGAAAGTTGAAATCACCTAATTACCCTATTATTATTTTTACACACCTCTGCGAATTGCGCACATATTTGCTCCTCAATTTCCCGCTGACTATCTGGGGGTCTATAATAAACACCTAGCAATGTGGCTGTCCCTTTTTTATTCCTAAACTCTATCTATAAAGCTTCATTTGATGCCCCCTCCAAGATATCATCTCTCCTTCCTGCAGTAACTGACTCCTTAACTAATATTGCAATGCCCCCTCCTCTTTTACCCCCTCCTCTATCTCGCCTGAAGATTCTATATCCCGGGATATTGAGGTGCCAATCCTGCCCCTCCCTCAACCATGTCCCCGTGATGGCTACTATATCACAATTCCACGTGTCAATCCTTGCCCTTAACTCATCCGTTTTACCTGTAATACTCCTGGCATTAAAGTAGAGGCCTTCCATCTGGTCTTACTCCCTTGAAACTTACTTTCGCTGTATTCCCTCTGACTTGTTTGCTTTCCTGTGTTTAGCTGTGTCCCGATTCTGCTAGGAGTCTGTGTCCCCTCCCCCTGCCAAATTAGTTTAAACTCCTCCCAACAGCACTAGCAAACCCGCCAGCAAGGATGTTAGTCCCCCTCTGGTTCAGATGTAGACCGTCCCGCTTGTACAGGTCCCAGCTTCCCCAGAAACAGTCCCAGTGGTCCAGGAATATAATACCCTCCCTCCTGCGCCAACTCTTAAGCCACGCATTCATCTGTGCTATTCTCCTATTTCTCTACTCGCTAGCACGTGGCAGTGGGAGTAATCCAGAGATTACAACCTGAGAGGTCCTGCTTTTTAGTCTACTGCCTAACTCCCTGAATTCTTGATGCAAGACCTCATCCCTCTTTCTACCTATGTCATTGGTACCAACATGTACCATGACCTTTCATCAGAACTGTTTCTCTCTCCACAGATGCTGCCAGACCTGTTGAGTATTTCCAGCACTTTCTGGTTGTTTTTCAGATTTCCAGCATCCACAGTATTTTGCTTTTATTTAGATTACTGTCATAATCTTGTACATCTTTAATATATTGCCATTCCTTCACTGTCGCTGGATCAAAATCCTGGAACTCCCTCCCTAATAGCACTGTGGGTGTACCCGCACCAAATGGACTGCAGCAGTTCAAGAAGGCGGCTCACCACCACCTTCTCAAGGGCAATTAGGAATGGGCAACAAATGCTGGCCTTGTCAGCGACGCCCACGTCACATGAAACCAATAAAAAAAAATCGATGCGCATGTAACCCAGGTCCCTCTGTCCCTACACACTCTTTAGTCTATATTGCTTCTCCCTATCCCTTCTGCCGAAATGCATCACCTCACACTTCTCTGTATTAAATTCCATGTGCCACCTGCCTGCCCATTCTGCTAGCCTATATATGTGCAATTAATTGGTATCATCCTCACTGGCACACCTGCAAGTTTGATAGCTAATGTTTACTTTCTCCCGAGATAGCAACAGGCACAGGCCATTAATCCTCTCGAGCCTGTTCCGCCATTCAATTAGATCATGGTTGATCTGTATTTTAATTCCTTCTGGCCACCTTGTATCCGTCATCCTTAATGCCCTTGCCCAACAAAAATATATCAATCTCATTCTTGAATTGTTCATACATACAAACATACGAATTAGGAGCCGAAGTAGGCCAGTCAACCCCTCGAGCCTGCTCCACCATTCAGTAAGATCATGGCTGATCTGTTTGTGTTTCGAATTCCACACTCCCATCTACCCTCGATAACCCTTGATTCCCTTGCCTAACAAGAATCTATCTACCTCCACCTTAAAAATATTCAATTACCCCGCTTCCATCACCTACTGAGGCAGTGAGTTCCAAAGTCGCACAACCCTCTGACAGAAAAAATTTCTCATCATCTCTGTGCTAACAGAGCAACCCTTAATTTTAAAACAGTGCCCCTTGGTTCTGGACTCACCCATAAAAGGAAACATTCTTTCCACATCCACCTTGTCATGACTGTTAAGGATCTTATAAACTTCAATCAAATCTCCCCTCACTCTTCTAAACTCCAGTGAAAACAAGCCCAGTCTGTCCAACCTTTCCTCTAAAGACAACCCACTCATTCCAGGTATCAATCTCGTGAATCTCCTCTGAACTGTCTCCAACGCATTTACACCCTTCCTTAAATAAGGAGACCAAAACTGCACACAGTATTCGATATGTGGTCTCACCAATGACCTGAATAACTGAAACATAACACCCTTACTTTTATTTTCAATTCCTCTCGTAATAAAGGATAGCATTCCATTAGCCTTCTTTATTACCTGCTGTACCTGTATACTAACTTTTTGTGACTCCTGGACGAGAACACCCAGATCCCTCTGCACCTCTGAATTCTGCAGTTGTTCTCCATTTAAGTAATACTCTGCTTTTTTATTGTTCCTGCCAAAGTGAACAACTTCACATTTTTCACATTGACTCCCAGCCTCAACAGCTTTTTTGGGGGGATAGAGTTCCAGATTTCCACTAACCTTTGTTTAAAGAAATGCCTCCTGACATCACCCCTGAATGGCCCAGCTCTAATTTTAAGGTTATGGCCCCTCGTGCTAGATTTTTCCACCAGAGAGAATAGTTTCTCTCTACCTACCTTATCAAATTCTTTAATCATCTTAAACGCCTTAATTAGATCACCCCTTAATCTTCAATATTCTAGGGAATAAAAGTCTAGTCTCTGCAACCTGCCCTCATAATCTTACCATTTTAACCCTGTTATCGTTCTGGTGAATCTGCGCTACATTCCCTCCAAGGCCAGTACATCCTTCCTGACGTGCAATGCCCAGAACTGAATGCAGTACTCTAAATGGGGTCTAACTAGAGCTTTAATTAACTGTAATGTAACTTCCACACTTGATGCAAATCTACTGCCTTATTGATGTTGCCTATCAATGTGGCTAAGAACCAACAGTCTTCTCGGCAAATGAGGCTGATTGGCAGGTAACCTTAAAGCTGGTTGGAAATCAGATTGGCCTTGAGTTTTATTTCTTATTTTCAACCTTTAAAATGTATTTTTGTGGGTGCGACATGCATTCAAATATTTCGTGAAATGCTTGGTAACTTGGCATTATGAAGTATTGACCCATGTAATTTCAATATGCTATGCTTAATAACAGTCACATGGTAATAAAGTGGATACTAGTTATTTATATACTTGGTAAGAGTATAAATATAAAATATGCCAGAGGACATAAACTGTCAGCTTTCATCTATACATATGAAAAGATGAGGAAGGAAACATTTTTGAGATCGTGGTGCTTTTTTGCTCTGGAGGGTGAACAAATGACAGCAGCCGTTCGTTATATTTGCACTTGCCCACAGACTTTCTACGGTCTTTTGCATAGCAGTAAACCAACTAGCTAAAAAGCACAGCACCTTCTACAGGGTATCTGCAACCTCTGTGAACAGGGCAAGCATCTGCACATTTCCGTAATCAATTAGGTCAAAGATTCATTAATGAGCAGCACAGAGTCTGAAGCAGGAAGTGTCAGTTAGAATAGTGAGTTCAATATCAAATCAGGTAGAAAAGTGAAATAAAGAGAGGGAAAGAAAGATTTGATTAAGAGAGTGAGAGAAAAAACTGATGGAAAGAAAAGGTAAAACATTTTCAGCAATAATTAAAATATGAAGGAATGAGACTACACACTTGTTAAAGTTAATTTTCAGTGCCAGTGAGGTTGCTTGTCAATAATTAAAACTTATCATGCCATTAAACGAGTACTTAAGCTGAAATGAACAAACCCTAACTTTTTCTGGCGAGATTAGTCTGTACCTATGAAGTAATTACAGGAATTTAACACAGTTCAATGTATTTCAATGGCGAGTTTCTCGGTGAGATGTCATTATAGCAAAGCTTTTGATGGAGTGGCGCCACTCAGACAGAAACTTCCTGATTTCAGGATTTAACTATGCATGTGCATCGCTGGAAGTTGCTGTCTAATTTACACATTAACAATATTGAGCACTGTTAACCTCACTATCGTTTCTACACCAAAATCTGGCCCGTTATCTGTACTTCTTCCCCATTTACGACCTCCCCACATATTGCTAATTTCCTATACACTCCCAAGTTGTTTGAGGACAGACCACAGAACACAGGCAGAACCTTGATGACATGACACCTTCTGAAAAGACAGACCCACCCACCCAAAATGGCAGCGGCCTAAAAAAAAGTTTATCAGCTTAAAGATTTCTTGGTTCTTAGATTTTTGTCAAGCGGATTTGAGATGGGAAGCAAATATCCTTTGATTACACTTGTCTTCCCCTTTAGCTTGTGACCTCAGTCTTGCTCCACTTTGCTCTGATGTTAGTCCAGGCTTTACTATGGATTTTGGCTATACTTAGGTTGGAATTGTAGTGTCAGCACAAAGCACTGATGGTACAGCTGTTGTGTAAATGCACCCTTAGTCCAATAACTTTCATACACTTACATTATTTATGGCTATTAGAATGTTAACTGCCTGGCTCATGTCTCCACTCAATCTATTCATCTCCAATGATGAGTTGAGTTCTGTGTGTCTTTTCCCTTTGTTCGGAGACCTAACCCCCTACAATCATTCTTGTTCTTTTACAGATCCTCTCATGTGCATTATCAGTATTTTAAAAGTAGAGTTCCCAAAATTGCATAAAATTTCTCAACTCTGGCCATACTGATCAGCTATGACTTTTGAGTCGGATGCTGTAAAGGTATATCTTAGTATCGGGTTAGTTTTGTACTGTACAATCGTACTGTAGGAAATGTCGGAGTCAATTAGTGTACTACAAGTTCCCATAGGCAGCAATGAAATAAATGACCAGATAATCAAGCCCCACTGTAAAGGCTTGAACACAAAATCTAGACTGGTACTCCCAGTACAAAACTAAGGAAGTGATGCACTGTCAAAGGTGCAATCTTTCAGATGACATGTTAAAGCAAGGCTCCATCTATCCTCTCAGGTTGACGTAAAAGATCCCATGGCACTAATTTGAAGAAAAGGGGAGTTCTTCCAGTGTCCTGGCCAATATTTATGCTGCAGCCAACAGAATATCTGGTCATTATCACATTGCTGTTTGTGGGAGCTTGCGGTGCACAAAATTGGCTGCCGCATTTGCTTACATTGTAACAGTGACTCCACTTCAAAAGTACTTCATTGGCTTTGAGGTGCTTCGAGATGTATGGAAGTCATGAAAGGTGCTATATAAATGCAAGTTTTTTCTTTCAAATAGCATTTATTGCTAACAGGGCAGTTTTGCTGCTTGCTCTTTACAATTAACTGATAAGAAGTGCAGCTTAGCAGTTTGTTCCCAACGTGTTAGTCAACCTGCCTGTCCCTTTAACATCAATTTGCAAGCGGTTCCAAATCACTAAATGATCCCTTGGTGCATGGCATGTTTATTCCTGTTTTGTTTACAGCCGGTGTTCAATGTCGTGATCCTGAGATAGCCAATTAACAGGGTGGTCTCTAGGACCTAGGAGGGCAGGCTCCCTGCAGAGCCCCCATTAACAAAAATGCAACTTTTTTTTGAAGACATTAGAACTACGCACAATCCAGCGACCAATTAACAATCAGCCATATCCATCCTCCCTATAAATATGTTCGCTCACCCGTTATCTCAACTGCACCAACGGACAGGAAGAGGGGTGAAATCTCAGAAGAGAATTAAGCAACTTGACAGGGGAAAATGCAACAGCTCCTCGCATTTCTCCTCCTCCTCACTTTTATCACTGGTATGTCTCATTCCTGAGTATCTATGGGAGCTGTTCTTAACCTGATATCATCCCCAAATCCCTTCTCTTTGTGTATTATAGATCCCACTGAAGCTGCTCAGGACCAAGTCAAGTCCAGGATAAGGAGAGGTAGAGCTTATGTGTTTGTGTCCTTGTCCATCTATTTTCATACTGTTCTCAATGCAGGTACAATCTGTCATATCCTGGCTGTTTGTGGTTGATGACTACTGTTTATGGTTACTTTTTCAAGTTTATTTGTTATAGGGGTTGCACCAATTAAATTTTCTGTCCTATTCTAATTTGTGCAATTTTTGGGTAATTATTATTTTTGTTTTAAATAAAACTTTTATTGCATTTAGTTTGAAAATGTGCTTGATATTTGAAGGCAAAACAGATTTCGCTGGTCTAAAGTAACCCATCACTTTCTGTCCAACTCATGGATCAAGTTTTTGTCTTTATGTTCCGAATTTGGCCTTTGTATCCAACATTCCAAACTGTATCATTATTACTTTAGGTACTTGGTGTGTGATACTGCATCCTTCTTTTTCCAACCACTTCAAGCATGATTCCCTGGAAAAATACGACTAAAAAGAGAGAACTTGTGTTTCTATAGCACCGTTTGCCACCTCAGGACATCCCAAAGCTTGTTGCAGCCAATGAAGTACTTTTTTGATGTGTAGTTACTGTTCTAGGACATGCTGCAACCAATTTGCACACAGCAAGCTCCCACAAATGGCAATGTGATGATGACCAGATAATCTATTTTAGTGGTGTTGGTTGAAGGATAAATATTGGCCAGGACACTGGGGAGAACTCTTATATCATATACCATATAAAAGCACTAACACAAAAGTTTAGCAGGCTTTTATGCTTCCCATTGTTATGTCTTCTAATGATACCCAGCCTTGCATTTCCACCATAACCATAGATTCCCTGATTTTAGCAGAGCTTTCTGATTGCCTGCTTGACATCACCCAGCTAAATCTGGCAAGACGGAAGCCATTCTGTCAAAGCTCTCTTCCTTTCCCCAGCTGCTTGCTCACACTGAACTTCACTGTGTGTAGCCTCAGTGTTTTTGCTCTATCATAGCTCAGCTTCAAGCCGCACCTCCAAGCCCATCATCACTGCATATTTCCACCTCCAGACATTACCCGCCTCCAGCCATGTCAGTGCCTTCAGATGTTTTGCTATTTTAAAGGTACTACATAGATGTAAATTGTTGTTGTAATGTAAGGTGGTCAGAGAGAAAATTTCTAGAGTATTTTCCCCTTATTACCCCTGGTTTTGTTCCTTTTTTTGCCTCTCCCAGGGGATTACAGAGGGCTGCAAAGCTGATAGGGGTGTTGGCGGGGGAGGTGGAGTGGAAGGAAGAAGTGTTTAGTCTTGTCTATAGAATATGTTCGATCCAATCGGGGTGGCACAGTGGTTAGCACCGCAGCCTCACAGCTCCAGCGACCCGGGTTCAGTTCTGGGTACTGCCTGTGCGGAGTTTGCAAGTTCTTGCTGTGACCGCGTGGGTTTCCGCCGGGTGCTCCGGTTTCCTCCCACTGCCAAGACTTGCAGGTTGATAGGTAAATTGGCCATTGTAAATTGCCCCTAATGTAGGTAGGTGGTAGGGGAATATAGGGAAGGTGGAGATGTGGTAGGAATGTAGGATTAGTATAAAATGGGTGGTTGATGGTTGGCACAGACTCGGTGGGCCGAAGG
Organism: Heterodontus francisci; assembly: GCF_036365525.1. Lineage (NCBI taxonomy): Eukaryota > Metazoa > Chordata > Chondrichthyes > Heterodontiformes > Heterodontidae > Heterodontus > Heterodontus francisci. The sequence goes on along the minus strand of NC_090374.1, from coordinate 178,846,091 downwards.
GTCTGTTTCAGTGCTGTATCTCTAAATAATAAAAAAAAATAACAATGGTGAGACTGCTGGTGAAGCAGTGCAGTTCCTGCCCCGTCTGAGATTTTGTAAACTAAATGGTACTTTGGAAAACGTTTTGTCAACCTTTGATCTGTATTATATTAGCTAGTCTTGGCGGAGATAGTATTGGGGAGAGGGTTTGTATAATTGGCCTTAGAATCCCTGTCTTGGTAGGTAAATTAAAATCAATCAAGGAAGAATGGCCACGTAGGATGTGGACCAAGAAATCCTTCCCCTAGAATGAACTAAACATCGGCTTTTAACGTACTGTCTTGATTCTCTTGTATGGCGTCTCTCAGGTTTGTTTTCTTGATACTTTAGTGTATGTTTCCAAGAAGTCTGAGCCACTGATTAGTGAAGATGACACAACTGAAGAAAAATACGGTAGGAACTGACCAAACTAATGTTTTACTGATGTGGCGTTTCAGTGTTTTGTGATATTCTGCATAGTAGTGTGGAATCTTTATTTATGTTCTACGTGTGACTGAACAAAAGACATCTGAACCTCAGGGATCAAAACTGCCATTCAAGCATATACATTTATACAGTGTAGCCCCATAAAAACTAACTGTTTTCTGCAGGTTTGTTATATACCCTCCAGGATTTCACATGAAGAAAGTAGTGCAGTACAGAACTCGTATATCAAGGTTTTACTCTATAAACCATATCACTCTAGAGATTAGAGACTTATTCCCATATATAGTCCTATGAGCACCAACATTCTTGCCCAAATGACCATTCCTCATGTCTAAGTTGAGCAAGAGTCCATAAGCAAGGAAGGTATGGTAAACCTTTAGACACAGTGGCGGCACAGTGGCGCAGTGGTTAGCACCGCAGCCTCACAGCTCCAGGGACCCGGGTTCGATTCCGGGTACTGCCTGTGTGGAGTTTGCAAGTTCTCCCTGTGTCTGTGTGGGTTTTCTCCGGGTGCTCCGGTTTCCTCCCACAAGCCAAAAGACTTGCAGGTTGATAGGTAAATTGGCCATTATAAATTGTCACTAGTATAGGTAGGTGGGAGGGAAATATAGGGACAGGTGGGGATGTTTGGTAGGAATATGGGATTAGTGTAGGATTAGTATAAATGGGTGGTTGATGTTCAGCACAGACTCGGTGGGCCGAAGGGCCTGTTTCAGTGCTGTATCTCTAATCTAATCTAATCTAATCACTGGTTAGGCCTCAGCTGAGTATTTTGTTCATTTCTGGGTACCACACTTCAGGAAGGATGTCAAGGCGTTAGAGAGGACGCAGAGGACATCTACCAGAATTTAAAAGTTATCTGAAGATTTCCATGGTGAGAACGGTAATGTTGAGTAAGACAATTTTACAGTTTTACACCATGTGAATTTGCTCTGTAAAGAGCAGTTGTTTCCTTGAAAAAGGAGTTCTTAGAAGAATTGGCAGGTGTCGGCATTTCAGTTAGTGTACTCTGTCCGTCGTCTGGAAGAACTGGAATGGGTGGAAACAGTAAGTTTATATGTGGTGGAGATTAGGAATGGGGGTGGGAGCTTACTGCTGATAAGTCATTATATGTTCTTGCTGCTATTGGTCAGCTAAATGTGTTGCATGATAAGTTGATACATACTATTGTTTTTGTCGGGGTATATTGGCTGCAGAGCTGATAGTGATGTGTTTCTTGAGTAGGAGTAGCCAGATGTCACTGATGAGCAGGTTACTGTCTATGGGAGAGGGTGTGGTGTTGGTAGAGCTCCATAGTCTCCCCGACGCATCCTGTATACTTACCATGAGACACAACAGCTGACCAATCAGCAAGAACAAAGCATGTACTGACCTATCACAGGACACAATTAGCTGACCAATAGCACCAAGAACATGCAACAACCTATCAGCAGCAAGATCCCACCCCCATTCCCATTCTCCATCACATGTAAACCCACTGTTTCCACCCGTTCCAGTTATTCCTCCAGTTGATGGTTGGAGTACGCTGCCTGAAACATTGAGGCCTGTCAGTTCTTCTAAGAACTCTTTTTTTTCAAGAAAACAACTGCACTTTTCAGAGCAAATTTGCATGGTGTAAAACCATAAAATTGTCTCACTCAAAAATTACCAGAATGTTACCAGGGATGTAGATCTTTAGTTATATGATGAGACTAAAGAAGCTGGGATTGTTCCTTAGAGCAGCGACAGTTAAGAGGAAATATTTTGAAAGAGATGTTCAAAATCATGAGGGGTTTTGCTAGGATAGATAGGGAGTGACGGGAGGGTCGGTAACCAGAGGATAGAGGTTTAGAATAATTGACAAAAAAATTCATGGGGATAATGAGGAGAATTTTTTATAGTTGTGATCTGGAATGCAGTGCCTGAAAAAGAAAAGGAAAGAACGATTTGTATTTATACAACACTTTTTACGGCCACCAGACGTCTCAAAGCATTTTACAGCCAATGAAGTACGTTTCAAGTGTAGTCACTGTTGTAATGCAGGAAAGGGTGGTGGAAGCAATTCAGTAGTAACTTTCAAAAAGGAATTGGATAAATACCTGAAAAGGAAAAAAAGTAAAGGGCTATAGGGAAAGAGCAGGGGGAGGGGGGACTAATTGGATTCCTCGTACAAAGGGGATGATTGGACAATGCCTTGCTCTTCCTTGAACAGTGCACAGAATTTCTCATTCACTTGAACATGTTGACAGAGGCCTCAGTTTAACATCTCATCCAAAAGCCTGCCTCTCCAACAATATAGTGTTCCCTCAATCTTGAGGTGTTATCATGAAGCGTCCGCCTAGATTATGTGGTCAAGTCTTGAAGCAACAGTTTTCTGATTCAGCAGCAAGTGTACTACACTGAGCCAAGCTGACACTGAACTTTGTGTTAAACTATGGGTGGTTTTGTACTTTAGCCCTAGGCCCTCAAGGAGCAGCTTCATGATTAAGGTTGCCAATTCCTATAGTATTGCCTATGTCTCTAGGAATTGAAGATTAATTTCCTAGAAAATATGGGAGAAATTTCTTGGGGCATTTAAAAACAATTGTGTTTTAAAAAAAATTCTTTTTACTCTTTTGTTTATTATAGAAAAAAATTGGAGATGGTTGTGGTATGGGGGTGGTGGGGTGGGGGGCGGGGGGGGGTTCGGGGGTTGGCGATGAAAAGGATGTTGCCCGGTAATCAAGGATCATCCAATGAACAGTCTTTTCACTTTTCAATTGGCTGTGGGAAGGTTGGGTACTTTGAGGATGGACATGTCAGGTGGCTAATGGGGGTGGGGGAATACTGGAGGTCATGTGATGAACTACCCAAGAATCCATCCAGCCAGAGTTAGCAACTATACTGAAATTGCTCTGATTTACTTTGCTTAGAACCTTTTATAGTTGGTGAGGGAAGGAATTTCATTCTGTTAATCAGGACTGACCTCATAACATAGTAACAGGAGGAGGCCATTCAGCCCCTTGAATCTGTTCTGCCATTCAATTAGATCATGGATGATCTGTATCTTAACTCCATTTACTGGCTTTGGTTCCGTATCTTTTAATACCCTTGCTTAACAAAAATCTATCAATCGATTTTGAAATTTTAAATTGACACACAGCCTCAACAGCTTTTTGGGGGCGAGAGTTCCAGATTTCCACTACCCTTTGTGTGAAGAAGTGCTTCCCGGCATCACCCCTGAACGGCCTAGCTCTAATCTGAAGGTTATTCCCCTTGTTCTGAACTCGCACCCCACCCCCTAACCAGAGGAAATACTTTCTCTCTGTCTACCCTGTCAATTCCTTTAATCATCTTAAACACCTCAATTAGATCACACCTTTAATCTTCTATACTCCAGGGGATACAAGACAAATCCTCATAATTTACCCTTTTAGCCTCTATCATTCTGGTGAATCTGCTCAATATCACCTTCCTGAGGTGCAGTGCACAGTCCTATAATTGAAAGGATAATGTGATGACCCTCTCCTCCCAGTAATCTAACTCCGTTACAATATATTGTGTATTGAATCAAGTGTATGCGGAGATTTAGTATAAAAATAGTTCTGTCCTCACACCTTTGTGGCAGCGCAAATGAATATTAAATTGGATTCAATTTCTCTTGCTCAGTTAATATAATCAATCACAAAGCCACAATGTGCAGCCTCTGGAACAGCTGGAAACACTTATGCTGCCTGAGGAAGAGGATCAGACACTCATACTTGTGTCATGTTTGTGTGCCACTGCCTTGAGCACTTGCTGTTCTTTCCAATAAATATTACTGATAATCTAAATGATTCTGTCAGGGTGCAGGCAGTCCTCCAAGAAAGTAACAAATGGAGACCTTCTGAATGTGACCCCAATCAAATTCATGAGCTCTTGTCCTCCGCACTACATGGACCTTGTCTTATCCTCTTCTTTTGAGGTCAACAATTCTGATTACATAGGATATACTGCACAGAAACAGGCCATTCAGCCCAACCAGTCCACGCTGTCGTTTTTGCTCCACTGAGCCTCCTCGCATCTCTCCTCATCTAACGTTATCAGCATATCCCTCTATTCCCTTCTCCCTCATGCTTATCTAGCCTCCCCTTAAATGCAACTAGACTATTCGCTTCAACCACGCCCTGTGGTAGCAAGTTCCACATTCTCACCACTCTCTGGGTAAAGAAGTTTCTATTGAATTCCCTATTTGATTTATTATTAGTGACTGCCTTACACTTCTGACATCTAGTTTTGCTCTTCCCCTACTCTATCAAAACCTTTCATAATTTTAAAAGACCTCTATTAGTCACCCATTTGTCTTTTCTTTTCAAGAGAAAGGAGACCAAGCCTGTTCATCCTCTCCTGACAGGTATACCCTTGCATTCCTGGCATCATCCTTGTGAACCTTTTTTGTACCCTTTCCAGTGTGTCTATATATTTTTTATAATATGTCGATCAAAGTTGCACACTGTACTCTAGGTATGGTCTAACCAAGGCTCAATACAAGTTCTTTACTTTTCAATTCCATCCCTCTAGAAATAAACCCTAGTGCGTTGCTTGCTTTTTTAAATGGCTTTTTAAACCTGATTTTGGTGATTGAGTTACAGCCGCAAGCAACTCACTCAGAGGTTACCTCTATTCCTACATTAACAGAGTGACTTTGCCTTGCACTGCATTATTCTTCCACTTATCCGACTGGCCTGGATTAACTCTAAGCCAACTGCACAAGATCGCAAACGTATTATAAGAAAATGTTTTCCTTTATTGTTCTCAATCAGGAAACCAAGAATGTTTGCTGTCAAAGTGTCTACGAAATTGGTGAATTTAACAACTTAATAAAAGAGAATTAATAGAGGATGTGCAGATTCTGGCTACGTCCCCTCTGTAATAGTATTGGCTATGTGGAATTATAAATGCCCAAAATTATTCGAATCAAGTCTTCCGAATTCAAATGTGCTGGTTTATCCGTCACATTCTGATTTTCGCATCACGGATGCTACTTGTCCCATTACATGGCGTGCATCAGGAATTCCCAATCTTGCAGTCCACCATGGAGAGGTGTTAAAAAGCCACAGTTTCCAGGACCTCCAATCACAGTAGTTAGATGGACGCAATCTAATACACTGTCACAATATATTACACTGTCAATCTGTATTTAGCTAAGCCTATTTTCACTGGGTGAAACAGCCAGTTGTGAGTGGTTAACTCAAATGCCAAATGGACATTATTGATTCACTTGTTCCCAGTTCCTAATTGACAGGTTTGGGCTTATTTGCTACTTGGTGCTTGGCAGGTCTGAAGGGCAGGAGAACGAAATGTGTACACTTGACACTTTACTGACAGATGAGAAAGGAAAAGAAATACGAGAGAAAAAAAGATAAAGAACAAAGTCCTCCCCGCCCTCCCCCCACCAGCAGACCCATTCACCCGCCTCCAGCGTTCTCCCTCAACCTGCACCTTCCCTCTGGCCTCTTACCTACTCTTGATCATTTCAGTAAAAACAGTCAGCGAGACATCAGCCGTCTCAATTTCTCTGCCCCCCTCACTCACTCTAACCAGTTCCGCTCTGAATGTACTGCACTCTGTTCTCTCACGTCGAACCCCACACTGTCATCAAATCTGCAGGTAAGGGTGGTGCTGTTGTTGTCTGGCATACCGACCTCTACCTTGCAGAGGCTGACCGCCAACTCTCAGACACTTCTTCCTACTTCCCCCTGGACCATGACCCCACCACCTAACATCAAGCTACTGTCCACAGAACTGTCACTGACCTCATCTCCTCTGGAGATCTTCCCTCTATGGATTCCAACCTCATAGTCCCACAACTCCGGACAGCCTGCTTCTATCTCCTTCCTAAAATCCACAAACAGGACCCTCCTGGCAGACCCATTGTGTCAGCCTGCTCCTGCCCCACTGAACTTATATCTTCCTATCTTGACTCTATCTTTTCTCCCCTGGTCCAGTCTCTTCCCACCTACATCTGTGACTCTTCTGAAGCCCTACGTCATTTTGACAATTTCCAGTTTCCTGGCCCCAACCGGCACCTCTTCACTATGGACATCCAATCTCTCTACACCTCCATCCCCCACAAGGACGGTTTGAGGGCTCTCTGCTTCTTCCTTGAACAGAGGCCCAACCAGTCCTCATCCACCACCACCCTCCTCCGCCTGGCTGAACTTGTTCTCACATTGAACAACTTCTCCTTCAACTCCACTCACTTCTTTCAAGTAAAAGGTGTTGCTATGGGTACCCTCATGGGTCCTAGTTATGCCTGTCTTTTTGTGGGATATGACGAACATTCCTTGTTCCGGTCCTACTCAGGCCCCCTCCCCCAACTCTTTTTCCGGTACATTGATGACTGTATCGGCGCCGTTTCCTGCTCCCGCCCCAAACTGGAAAACGTTAGCAACTTTGCTTCCAATTTTTTCCCTTCTCCCACCTTTACATGGTCCATCTCTTCCCTTCCCTTCCTCGACTTCTCTGTCTCCATCTCTGGGGATAGGCTGTCAACTAATATTCATTATAAGCCCACCGATTCCCACAGCTACCTCGACCACTTCCTCACACCCTGCCTCCTGTAAGGAGTCCATTCCATTCTCCCAGTTTCTCCGTCTCCGACGCATCTGCTCTGATGATGCTACCATCCACGACAGCGCTTCTGATATGTCTTCCTTTTTCCTGATCCAAGGATTCTCCCCCACTGTGGTTGACAGGGCCCTCAACTGTGTCCGGCCCATTTCCCGCACCTCTACCCTCACTCCTTCCCCCTCCCTCCCAGAACCGCGACAGGGTTCCCCACAAGGCCTCCACATCCAAAGGATCATCCTCCACCACTTCCGCCACATCCAGCCACTACCAAACGCATTTTCCCCTCCCCTCCCCTCCCGTCAGCATTCCGAAGGGATCATTCCCTTTGCCACACCCTGGTCCACTCCTCCATTACCCCCACCACCTCATCCCCTTCCCCTGCAAGCGCAGGAGGTGTAATACCTGCCCATTTACCTCCTCTCTCCTCATTATCCAAGGCCCCAAACACTCCTTTCAGGTGAAGCAGCGATTTACTTCTGCTTCTTTCAATGTCGTGTACTGTATTCGCTGCTCACAATGTGTCTCTACATTGGGGAGACCAGACGCAGACTAGGTGATCGCTTTGCGGAACACCTCTGCTCAGTCCGAAAGCATGACCCCCAGCTTCTGGTTGCAGGCCCTTTCAACACTCCCCCCCCCCCCCTCCCCCACCCCCCGCTCTCATGCCCACATCTCTGTCCTGAGCTTGCTGCAGTGTTCCAGTGAACATCAACATAAGCTCGAGGAACAGCATCTCATTTACTGATTAGGCACGCTACAGCCTGCTGGACTGAACATTGCGTTCAATAATTTCAGAGCATGACTGCTGCCCTTTTAAGTTTTAGTTATGTTTTTCTTTTTTATTTATTTTAATTTCGTTTTTTTTCAGTTTTTTTACCACTTTTTTCATGTTTGTGCTTTGGGCCAGGGCTGTTCATTTTTCTCTCAATTAACACTCTCTTTGCAATAACGCTTTGTCTTTCTGCACACCATTAACACACCATTTGCCTTTGCTCCATGATCTTCTGGTCAGTTATTCTCTGTGACCCTGTCCTATCAACACCTTACCTTTTGTTATCTCTTGCCCCACCCCCGCTTTATTTGCTTAAAACCTTTTACATTTCTAACCTTGCCAGTTCTAATGAAGGGTCACTGACCTGAAACGTTAACTCTGCTTCTCACTCCATAGATGCTGCAAGACCCGCTGAGTATTTCCAGCATTTCTTGTTTTTATTTCAGATTTCCAGCATCCGCAGTATTTTGCTTTTTATTAAACAAAGATAGATGGAAGAAAAGAAATAAAAAAAATTAAAGCTAGGTGAACACCCTGGGTGGATATGACCTCCTGCTGAGAGCCCTTCATCCCCTTCTCCTCCTCCCTGTTCCAGCAGCTTGTCCTGCTCTGCTTGACCTCTGTTCATTTTGCAGGTCATGTTGTATTCCAAGGGAAATGCCTGCTAGTGCACCAGTGTGCAGAAGCTTCGAAGTCAGCAAAAAGTCCTTCAGCACCTGCCACTCCCTGTAGATTTTGGCAACTTTAGAAAGCACCAACACTTGTAAAATCACCGCAACAGCCAGAAGAAATCAACCAGTAACTAACCTGTAAGTAGTTGATGATCACTTTAAATAGTGCTGATGGAGGGGGTTCTTCCTGCTGCTGAACACGAGTGTGTGAGATTACTAGAGGGCATTAGCTAGAGTGTTGAGCTCCAAAATAGCACCACTGGCGACAAATCAGCACTGGACACTAAATGACACATTTATGTAGCTGAACTAGTAAACAGAATATAATGTTCTTGAAAGAGAAGGAACTCCCATCATCAAAACAAGTCAGAATAACCTTTTATATATTATTTATACTTGTATGTTGCTTTGTTTCTTGATTCTGATGATGATGAATAGTAGGGGGAACATAAACATGGGCTGGAGGTTGTGGAGAATCTCTGCACTCCTCCAGTTCTGGCTTCCCGACCATCCTTGATTTTCATCAGTCCATCACTGATGGCCATGCATTCAGCTGTCTAGGCCCCAAGTTCTAGAATTTCTTTGCTATATTTCTCAGTCTCTCACTTCTCGAAGAAGCTCCTTAAAACTTACCTCTTTGACCAAGTTTTTGGTTACTTGTCCTAATATCTCCTTATGTAGATTGGTGTCAAACTTTGTTTGATATCACTTTTGTGAAGCCTGTTTTGCTACATTAAAGGTGCTATATAAATACAAGTTGTTGTAAGTTAATGTCAATGGGGAGTCCAAGTGCTCCTTCATTCAAAACCAATGTTAAGAAAACGATCCTTTTTAAAAAAAAATAATAAATTTGAATAGATCAGGTCTCTGTCTCACTGCTCGGATGTTTAGTTGTGCTGTCATGGAGAGACAGCTGTTAAGAACAGATCCCCTGCTCCTAAACATGGATTGCCATGTTTAGAGAGTTGGGTAAGTAGAATATGTTATGACAAGTCAAGTGAGACTGTCTCACCCGAGACGTCACACTTCCCAAGTTAGCTGACCAGTCTTGCTGTAAAGACATCACTTCCCATAAAATCATAGTATCTTGGAGCACAGAAGGAGGCCATTTGTCCCATTGTGCCTGTGCTGGCTCTTTGAAATTTGTGCCACTCTGCTGCTCTTTCCCCACAGTCTTGCATTTTTCTCTCTTTCTAATATACTTCCTTTATATAATTCTCATAAAATTTACGATTGAATCTGCTTACAATATCGTTTCAGGCAGTGCATTCCAGGTCATTACCACTCACTGCATTTAAAAAAAATCTCCATCTCACTCCTGGTTCTTTTGCCGATTACCTGAAAATGTTTTGATTATAACTTGAGTTCTTTTTTTAAAAAGTGTTGACATTGTTGAAATCCTCTCTCAACTGGTTTTCCTTGTAATTAGGTTGCGTTGTTGACCGATGCTTTCCTCGTTTGCAGACATGTACAAATGGAAAGATGGGGATTACAGGTAGTATTCTGTAACAAAATGATCCTTGCTGCAGAGTATCACATTTTATTAGCTGATAACTGGAAATTCAATGTCCAATTTTGAACTAGATTATAAAAAAAATATAGGATTCATAAACCAGAATCTTCTCATCAATATGTACACAGTCTTTTCATCTGGTATTCATTTACTGATTTTGAACTTCAGGGAGAGAACAGAAAACTCCTCCAGTAAAAACTGAAAATGCTGGAAATACTCAGCAGGTCAAACGGCTTCTGTGAAGAGAGAAACAGAGTTAACGATTCAGGTCAAAAACCTTTCAGAAGAACTATGACCTAATCTGATGAAGGGCCGTCAACTTGAAACATTCACTCTTTTTTTTCTCTCTCCACAGATGCTGTCTAGCCTGCTAAGAATGTCCAGCATTTTCTGTTTTTATTTCAGATTTCCAGAATCTGCAGTACTTTGTTTTTGCTTTCTGCTGACCTGTTACAGGGTCAATGTGAACTGTCTCATCATAATGGAGGCAACAACATTGATTGATGTGACAGTTAGGAAAGAAAGAACTTGCATTTTATATAGCATTTTTCACAACTCGGGATGTCCCATAGAAACATAGAAAATAGGAGCAGGAGTAAGCCATTCGGCCTTTCGAGCCTGCTCCGCCATTCATTATGATCATGGCTGATCATCCAACTCAATAACCTGTTCCCGCTTTCTCCCCATACCCTTTGATCCCTTTAAACCCAAGAGCTATATCTAACTCCCTCTTGAAAACATACAATGTTTTGGCCTCAACTGATTTCTGTGGTAGCGAATTCCACAGGCTCACCACTCTCTGGGTGAAGAAATTTCTCCTCATCTCAGTCCTGAAAGGTTTACCCGTATCCTTAGACTATGACCCCTGATTCTGGACTCCCCCACCATCGGGAACATCCTTCCTGCATCTACCCTGTCAAGTCCTGTTAGAATTTTATAAGTTTCTATGAGATCCCCCCTCACTCTTCTGAACTCCAGCGAATATAATTCTAACTGACTCAATCTCTCCTCATACGTCAGTTCCGCCATCCCAGGAATCAGTCTGGTAAACCTTCACTGCACTCCCTCTATAGCAAGAACATCCTTCCTCAGATAAGGAGACCAAAACTGCACACAATATTCCAGGTGTCGCCTCACCAAGGCCCTATATATTTGCAGCAAGACATCCCTGCTCCTGTACTCGAATCCTCTCGCTATGAAGGCCAACATACCATTTGCCTTTTTTACCGCATGTTGCACCTGCATGCTTACCTTCAGCGACTGGTGTACGAGAACACACAAGTCTCGTTGCATATTCCCCTCTCTCAATTTATAGCCGTTCAGATAATAATTTGCCTTCCTGTTTTTGCTGCCAAAGTGGATAACCTCACATTTATCCACATTATTATGCATCTGCCACCCATTATCCCATTCACTCAACTTGCCCAAATCACCCTGAAGCCTCTCTGCATCCTCCTCACAACTCACCCTCCCACCCAGTTTTGTGTCATCTGCAAATTTGGAGATATTACATTTAGTTCCCTCATCTAAATCATTAATATATATTGTGAATAGCTGGGGTCCTAGCACTGATCCCTGCGGTACCCCACGAGTCACTGCCTGCCATTCAGAAAAAGACCCATTTATCCCTACTCTTTGTTACCTGTCTGCCAACCAATTTTCTATCCATTGCAATACACTACCCCCAATCCCATGTGCTTTCATTTTACACACTAATCTCTTATGTGGGACTTTGTCGAAAGACGTCTGAAGTCCAAATAAACCGCAGTGGTTAGCACCGCAGCCTCACAGCTCAAGTAACCCGGGTTCAATTCCGGGTACTGCCTGTGTGGAGTTTGCAAGTTCTCCCTGTGTCTGCGTGGGTTTCCTCTGGGTGCTCCGGTTTCCTCCCACATGCCAAAGACTTGCAGGTTGATAGGTAAATTGGCCATTAGCAATTGCCCCTAGTATAGGTAGGGACAGGTGGGGATGTGGTAGCATTATGGAATTAGTGTAAATGGGTGGTTGATGGTCGGCACAGACTCGGTGGGCCGAAGGGCCTGTTTCAGTGCTGTATCTTTAAACTAAACTAAACATCCACCGGCTCCTCCTCATCAACGCTACTCGTTACATCCTTGAAGAATTCTAGTAGATTTGTCAAGCATGATTTCCCTTTCGTAAATCCATGCTGACTCTGCCCGATTCTACCACTGTTTTCTAAGTGCTCTGCTATAAAATCTTTGATAATGGATTCTAAAATTTTCCCCACTACCGACGTCAGGCTGACTGGTCTATAATTCCCTGCTTTCTCTCTACCTCCCTTTTTAAATAGTGGGGTTACATTAGCTACCCTCCAATCTGTAGGAACTGTTCCAGAGTCAATAGAATCTTGGAAGATGACCACCAATGCATCCACTATTTCTCGGGCCACTTCCTCAAGTACTCTGGGATGCAGACCATCAGGTCCTAGGGATTTATCGGCCTTCAATCCCATCAATTTCCCAACACCATTTCTCTACTAATACTGATTTCCTTCAGTTCCCCTCTCTCACTAAGTCCTGTGTTCCCCAACATTTCTGGTATGATATTTGTGTCCTCCTTTGTGAAGACAGAACCAAAGTATGCATTTAGTTCGTCAGCCATTTCTTTGATTTATTTTTTGATTTTTTTTGATTTAGAGATACAGCACTGAAACAGGCCCTTCGGCCCACCGGGTCTGTGCCGACCATTAACCACCCATTTATATTAATCCTACACGAATCCCATATTCTTACCACATCCTCACCTGTCCCTATATTCCCCTACCACCGACCTATACTAGGGGCAATTTATAATGGCCAATTTACCTATCAACCTGCAAGTCTTTACGCTGTGGGAGGAAACTGGAGCACCCGGAGGAAACCCACGCAGACACAGGGAGATCTTGCAAACTCCACACAGGCAGTACCCAGAATTGAACCCGGGTCGCTGGAGCTGTGAGGCTGCGGTGCTAACCACTGCGCTGCCCCACTTTGTTCCCCATAATAAATTCCCCTGTTTCTCACTGTAAGGGACCTACATTTGTCTTCACCAATGTCTTTCTCTTCACATACCTACAGAAACTTTTACAGTTAGTTTTTATGTTCCCCACAAGCTTACTCTCGTACTCTATTTTCCCCTTCTTAATCAATCCCTTGGCCCTCCTTTGTTGAATTCTAAACTGCTCCCAATCCTCAGGTCTGTTGTTTTTTCTGGCAGATTTATATGCCTCTTCCTTGGATTTAATGCTATCTCTTATTTCCCTTGTAAGCCATGGTTTGGCTTACCTTACCCATTTTACTTTTGTGCCAGACAGGGCTAAACAATTGTTGCAGATCATCCATGCGCTCTTTAAATGTTTGCCATTGCCTATCCACCATCATCCCTTTAAGTAACGTTTCCCAATCCGTCATAGCCAACTCGCGCCTCATACCTTCGTAGTTTCCTTTACTAAGATTCAGGACCCTAGTCTCAGAATCAACTACGTCACTCTCCATCTTGATGAAGAATTCTATCATATTATGGTCGCTCATCCCCAAGGGGTCTTGCACCACTAGATTGTCAATTATTCCTCTCTTGTTACACAATACCCAGTCTAGGATGGCCTGTTCTCTAGTTGGTTCCTCAACGTACTGGTCCAGAAAACCATCCCGTATACACTCCAAGAATTCTTCCTCTATGGTATTGTGACTAATTTGATTTGTCCAATCTATATGCAGATTAAAGTCACCCATAATAACAGATGTTCCTTTATCGCATGCATCTCTAATTTCCTGTTTAATGCCATTCCCAACATCACCACTACAGTTTGGGGGACTATATACAACCCCCACTAACATTTTGCCCCTTAGTGTTTCTCAGTTCTACCCATACAGATTCCACATCGTCAGAGCTAATATCTTTCCTCACTATTGCCTTAATTTCCTCTTTAACCAGCAATGCAACTCCACCGCCTTTTGCTTTTTGTCTGCCCTTCCTAAATACCCCTGAATGTTCATTTCCCATCCCTGGTCACCTTGCAACCATGTCTCCGTAATCCCGACAATTTCATACCCGTTTACATCTATTTGTGCGATTAATTCATCCACTTTATTGCGAATGCTCCACATGTTAAGGCACAAAGCCTTAAGGCTTGTCTTTTTAACATTACTTGGCCCCTTCCCGCTATTTTTCACTGTGGCCCTGTTTGATGTAAGTGCATTACAGCCAAAGAAGTATGTTTGAAGTGCAGTCATTGTTTTAATGTAAGAGTCAGCCGTGGCTCAGCCAGCAGTACTCTTGCCACTAAGTCAGAAGGTTGTGGGTTCAAGAACCACATTAGGACCCTGAGCACAAAGTTCAGGCTTGCACTCACAGCGCAGTACTTGAGGGAGTGCTGCACTGTTGGAGGTGCAGTCTTTCAGATGAGATGCTAAATTGAGGCCCTCTCTGCTCCGTCAGGTGGATGTAAAAGATCCTGTGGCACTATGTGAAGAGCAAGCCTGATGAATAACACTCCTGGACAACATTTATCCTGCAAGCAACAGTACTGGAACAGCTGCTAATGCTGACAATCCTCTTAGACCAAGTTTTAGAACTTGATTACAACCCCTGCGAGGCCAAGCACATCCCAGAATCTTGGTATAGATCCAGACACTGAGTTACTCTGTCTGACTATCTCCTGACACCTGGTGACTTTGGCTAAGACCTTGGAGTTGACTGCCTGCCCTCCCAATAGATCATGTAGCATAGACCACAGAACTTTAAAAAAAAGTGGAGAATGGAAAGATATATTCAACAGGATCAAGGATGATCCATTTTCACATGGAGACCTTCTTTTATTTTTGATGTAAAGCATTTGTGTAGCAGGGTAATATACAGAGAATAGAACATTGGAATAGCGACAAGCATGATCTTTAGACGTCAAAGAACCAGCATTGGCACGATAGGCCAGATGGTCACCTTCTGTGCTGAGATTCTATAAGTGAAAACCTACATGGAATGATGAGAGTTGTTTAAGATTTACAGTCTGTAATGAAGATGGTTAAGGGGGAACTGTGTTGAATGCAAAGGGGTCGATTTTGACCTATGAGTTACTGACTGGCAGAACGTGCTGGTTGACCGCCTATTCTGGCGGCGAAGAGGCCCCCTGCCATTTTGAGGAACTGGCCTCTTTTAAACATGGCAGGTGTACTATAAGCTGCCAAACAGGCCTCCTGATGTATCTGGTTGCTTTGAGAACTCAAGATTAGGCCAGCTAAGTAGGTTGCCTGAGGGGAGGGGAGGGGGGTGCTGTTGCATAGCCATCATGGAAGGTATGGGTCCCAGGATGGCAGTGGTCCAGATTATTTTTGTGAGCAGGAGTGTTCCTCAGTTAGATACCATGATGGGAAAGGCTATTGATGGTGCGCATGCAGGCTTGTTCTGTCCTGGCTGGCCTCCCATCTTGCACCCTCTGTAAACTTGAGTTAATTCAAAACTCTGCTGTCCATAAATTAACTCATACCAAGTTCTGTTCACCATCACCCCTGTGCTCACTGACCAAATTGACTTCTGGTCTGGCAATACCTCAGTTTTAAAATTCTTGTTTTCAAATCCTTCCTTGGCCTTGCTCCCTCCCTACCTCTTAACATTTTCTAGCCCGACAACCCTCCAAGATCTCCACACTCAACTAATTCTGACCTGTTCAGCATCCCCAATTTTCATCACTCCACCATTGGCGGCTGATCACTCCGCCTCTCTCACCTCCTTTAAGACACTCCTTAAAACCTCATGTGGTTCAATGTCAAAATTTTGTCTGATAATGTTCCTGTGAAGCACCTTGAAAAGTTTTACTACATTAAAGGCACTATAGAAATGCAATTTGTTGTTATTGCACAAAACAAATAGGATTTTTAAAAAGTCTTTCATGGGATGTGGGTGTCGGCAAGGCCAGCATTTGTTATGCATCCCTAATTGCCCTTGACAATTGAGTGGCTTGCTGGGCCATTTCAGAGGGTAGCTCAGAGTCAACCACATTACTGTGGGTCTGGAGTCACACGTTGGCCAGACCAGGTAAGGTTGGCAGATTTCCTTCCCTGAAGGACATTAGTGAACCAGATGAGTTTTTACAATTGATGGTAACTTCATGAAACCATTACTGAGACTGGCTTTCAATTCCAGATTTTAAAAAATTAATTAATTGAATTTATTATTTGAATTTAAATTCCACCAGCTGCTGTGTTGAGATTTTACCCCATGTCAGCAGGGAATTAAGCTGGACCTCTGGATTACTAGTCCAGTGACATTACCACTATGCCGTCGTCCATCTCCCCCCGCAAATATCTTACTACAATATCAAAGGAAATCTTAAGGATATGTTGAGAACAGCACTTTATATAATCAACCCTATCATTTGTCCCCACTGCTCTTGTACAGTATCACAATTACTTGTTGAGTTTTCTCAAATGTACATTGGTAAGAATATCTTTTTTTTTATATAGGTAACGAGGAGAGGCAGATTCTGCAAGTCCACTGCGTAATTGAATTTGGAGCTTGTGCCACTACCTGTTTAAACAACTACAAAAACTCTAACAATGTTTAAACTCACAATATCTCTTGCATCTAATGCAAAACTGTTAGAATAGACTAACATTGAAATAATTGGCCCAACTTTTATTCATTTCTTTTTTTTTATCTGGGGAGTGTTTGATGGGACAGTGTAGAGGGAGCTACTTTTATTCATTTCAAGATCACTGTTCCAATAAAATAATGGATGTACAATAAAAGATCTATGGGATGTGAAGCTAATCTCTTGAATTATTAAAATATTTCCTCAATAATCTAACCCTGTCATTTGTATATCTGCATAAAACAATATATGCTATTCTTCTTTGGCCTCCTTGTCTTGAGAGACAATGGGTAAGCGCCTGGAGGTGGTCAGTGGTTTGTGAAGCAGCGCCTGGAGTGGCTATAAAGGCCAATTCTAGTGTGACAGACTCTTCCACAGGTGCTGCCGATAAAATTGTTTGTCGGGGCTGTTACACAGTTGGCTCTCCCCTTGCACTTCTGTCTTTTTTTCTGCCAACACCCAAGTCTCTTCGACTCGCCACACTTTAGCCCTGCCTTTATGGCTGTCTGACAGCTCTGGCGATCACTGGCAACTGACTCCCACAACTTGTGATCAACGTCACAGGACTTCATGTCGCGTTTGCAGACGTCTTTAAAACAGAGACATGGACAGCCGGTGGGTCTGATACCAGCGACGAGATCGCTGTACAATGTGTCCTTGGAGATCCTGCCATCTTCCATGCGGCTCACAAGCCATCTCAAGCGCCGCTGGCTCAGTATGGTGGATATGCTATTACGCACAAGGTTATTGTAACATTCAGTTCAGGGGTCCCAATTAAAAACATTTTTAGTTTCAGATAAAAACAAGTCCCCGGTTTAGTCCCCTCATGTCATGTTATGTGTATGGTTTTACAGACAACGTCTGAACTCTGCTAGTCTCCCAACTGACCATTCATTGTGCGAGTCTAGACAGTGAATGCTGACAGGCTGTTCTACCAAAGGGCAAAGCAGCTCAGTCCAGTTGCATCCTCCCACAACAGCCAAAGACACACACACTCCCTGCTCACTGGATAGCGACCAGCAACATGAACGTTGGCTGATGCATTTCCCCTTTGTAGCCCAGGGTTCTGCAAGCCATGTTGGTCCAGTACTGGTTTGGTGACCGAAACAAATCTCCTGTTCTTGTTACGACTAGGTGAGAGAGGTCTAGGGGTCCCTTTCAACCTTCACCTAGTCTTACTGTAACAGCATTTTATTTTAAACACACCGTGTTTTTAGCTTCCCCCTTGGTGAATCCTTGTTCATCGCTTTCCAATTAGAAGGCGAAGAAACCAGCACACACACACAGGTTTTCTTATGTTTAAAGAAGATAGATTGAAATTTATTAAACTTAAACTCTAATTCGGTTAACGCCCACGGATACACAACGCAAGCACGCTAGCAGACATATGCGATATACACGTGCAGATAGGGACAGAAAAGTCAAGAAAAATAAAGTGGAAAAGTTTGAGGCAATTTCTGAACAGGGTTTTTTTGTTACTGTGCTTCGAGCTCTCTGTAGAGTCCTTGATTGTAGGGAGATCTTGCTTTTCGTTGGGGCCCAGTATTCTTCTTAAATCTTGTTCACTGTAGGAGACCTTTCTCTCTTGGGGTTCATGTGTCCTCAGTGTGTTTTGGATTTCGGTGAGAAACAGATGGGAGCAGACAGGAGATATCTTTTCAATCCAGGAACATTTCTGCTTTCTGCAGGCTTTCAGTTCAAAACTGTACAATTCAGAAAAAACCCAGACTGCCAAGCAGGTTAGTCATATGACTGGTTTGACCACATCTGTTCGTGGATTGTATTGGATCAGGAGATAGCTCCTTTGTTCACAAACTCTGTCTGTTAATATGCACAAATGTCTTTCCAGCCAGGGGCCTGGCAACCCCTTGTCACCGGCCTTCTCTTCTTCCCAGCAACTATTTGAATTTTAATGTCCATGTGGCAAAATTAATGTGCCTCATTCTTGGCAGGTGACAGTCTACATTTGAATCTGACAGGGTTTTCTTTTTAAATACTGTGTACCTCTGTCTGAAGGTCAGTTCATACAGACGCTGAAATTTGATTTACTTGAATTACACAGCAGATTCACCATTCACCCCTCTCATGGTTTTCCAGATTCTGTTTCTCCTGACTCACCCAGTTAATTTGTAGGTTTTGTTGTCATATAAAAGGTCTTGTAAAATGAAGAGTAAGGAAATTATTTTTATGTCTGAATCTATCACCATTTATTGCTACCACATTTAAAATAATTGTTGAGCAGAATAGGCCATCCGGCCCCTTGAACCTGCTCTGCCATTCAATAGGATCATGACCGATCTTCTACTTTAACTCCACTTTTCTGCTCTATCGCCATATCCCTCGATTCCCTTAGTGTCCAAAAATCTATCGCTCTCTGTCTTGAATATATTCAATGACTGAGCATCCACAGTTCTCTGGCGCAGTGAATTCCAAAGATTCACAACGCTCTGAGTGAAGAAATATCTCATCACAATCCTAAATAGGTGACCCCTTATCCTGAGACGAGACCCCCCACCCGACCTCCACCCCCCAGTTCTAGACTCTCCAGCCAGGGGGAAAAAACCTTTCAGCAGCTACCCTGTCAAGCCCACTAATAATTTTATATTTAATTTGAATGGGATCACCTCTCATTCTCTGAACTCGAGAGTATACGCCCATTCCACTTGATCTTTCCTGATAGGACAGCTCTGTCATCCCAGAAATCAATCTAGTGAACCTTCACTGCACTCCATCTAAGGTAAGGAGGCCAATACTGTTCACAATACTCCAGGTATGGTCGCAGTAAAACCCTATATAATTGCAGCATGACTTCCTTACTCTTATAATCCAACCCCCTCACAATAAAGGCCAACATACCTTTTGCCTTCCTAATTGCTTGCTGTACCTGCATCTTAACTTTGTGATTTGTGTACAAGGACCTCCAACTCCCTCTAAATACCAACATTTACCAGTCTCTCATCTTTTAAAAAATATTCTGTTTTCTATTCTTCTTACCAATGTGGATAACTTCACACTCCCCACATTATATTCCATCTGCCATGTTCTTGCCCAATTAATTAACTTGTCTATATCCTTTTGCAGCCTCTTTGCAGCTTCCTCGCAGCTCACTTTCCCATTTAGCTTTATATCATCAGCAAACTTGAATACATTACACTCGTTTCCTGCATCTAAGCCATTGATGACCAACTCATTCTTCCAAGTGTGAGATTTATGTTATTCGTAGCCAAAGTTGAATGTCTCAATTTTTCAAGCACTGGCATGAGCTGAACTCAGCATCTTCTCACTGCTCATTGAGCAGCTCCAAGCCAAAGTTGCTTACAGTCCGAACACACAATTCCCGGGCAAAGAGGTCAAAAATGCTGCTGCAACTAATATAGGTAAGTCTGGAGGTGTCACACAAATAAAAACAGAAAACGCTGGAAACACTCAGCAAGCCAGGCAGCATGAGTGGAGAGTGAGACAGAGCTGATGATCTTTCATCAGAACTGCCTGGCCTGCTGAGTATTTTCAGCATTTTCTGTTTGTATTTTAGATTTCCAGCATCCTCAGTGTTTTGCTTTTCTTTGAATGATGACCCAGAAGCAGCAGCGATTAGCAGTGCAATATTAAAGCTTCAGAGGGTTATATACTTGAATTCAGAGTTGTTTTAATCCATAAGCCTTTGTGTTGATTGTGTGGGGGGGGAGAAAAATGTTGGTCATCCTACGCTGCACAAAAACCACTTATGTTTGAGGATTATTGAATTTGTTTTCCTTGCACAGCCCTGGGGCAGGAGAATGAGGAATGCACCATCAACAAGGTGTCCAGGACACCTGCGAGTTGGCACCTGACGTCAGGTTCATATCTTTGACTATACAGTGCTCCACCCAGGATTCTGCTTGATAAAATTATGAGGTATTAGTTGAACAATTCTGTTCGAAAAGGGGGGAGTAACTTTGGTTGCATACTTTTCTGTTGCACTGAGCAATTCTTACATTTCTATAGTGCCTTTCACGACCTCATGACATCCCAAAGTGCTTTACAGCCAATTAAATACTTCTGTCGTGTATATACTATTGTATTGAAGGAAATGCAGTAGCTAATTAGTGCACAGCAAGGCCCCAATAAGGTAATAATAGGGCGCAACAGAGTTCTTCACAATCATGTTGGCAAACAGTTTACAATTACTTTAACAAGACAGACAGCTAGACACCTATAATTTTTTTTGAGAAACCAAACTAAGTTCAGGCTCCATTGTACAGGACACCACCAGGGTGGAAAAGAGTAAAAAAGACAGGTCAAATTAGGAACACATGATGAGAGAACGAGAAGGTTGGGTTTTAAAAGACTGAAGAATAAAGGAAGACAATGGGAGATAAAGAGCTCCAAAGTTTTGAGATTCTGCGAAAGAATGAATTAAAAAATTTAGTAAAGGAGAAGATATAGAGATGTAGGAACATAGCAGCAGGAGGAGGCCATTCAGCCCCTGGAGCCTGTTCCACCATTTAATTAGATCCTGGCTGATCTGTATCTTACCTCCATCTACCCACCTTGGTTCTGTAATTCTATACCATCTTGTGTCTAAAAATACTAAATGGGTGCAAAATTCATTCGTGTAGCCCCTATGCAGGCCTACCTGCAGAGTTGTAGCACAGGAGTTGCTGCCTGGCACTACCATGGAGGTGCCCACCACTTCTAGGGTGGAAAGGATCAGCTGCAAACTCTGCACAGTGCCCTATGCCATGGTGGAACCAGATTCCTCCATGCTCCTAGCCAGTGACTGGAGGCAGTCCGGTAGGCCTTCCAATGTACAAAGCAACTTGGTGTTCATGTCCATAAGCCTTCTCCTGTAGTCCAACCCAACCAGGCCCTCATCTGAGTCCTGTGCAGCAGAAATGGTATGCAACCTCACTCTCCAGGGAGTTCTCACATGAGCTGACGTATCCCCCAGTTCTGGCTGCAGCCCACATGTGCATGGTGACCCACCATATGCATTCCCTGACTCTAAACTATCCCCTCAGGTTCCTACTGGACCAATATCTGAGCAGACGGCAGCAAGTGTTAGGTTGAGTGATGATGCTGCTTCTTCCAGGCTATCTTCCTTCCCTTGCCTCTCGATTTGTTTCTGTGGGGGCTGAGCAGCCCTCAGGTCTTGACTGTCTGAAAGCACAAAAGCATAAGTGGTGGTGGGGCGGGGGCTGGTGGGTAGGGTTAAGGGGAGGAAATTAGGAGGCCTCACTTCATCCCACTTTCCATTTCTTGGCACCTTTCAGGATGAGGGTGAGCAGTTAGCACAGAACGTACATAAGGCAGCAACTTACTGTCATCGAGGGTGCCTCTTCTGCAGTGGATGCCACTGGCCCGATGGCATTGCTGCCATTATTCAAGGGATCATTTCCTCCAGGGCACTGAAGGGATGTACATGTCCTGGCCCTTTAGTCCTGTGGCTTTCTCGCCTGTTGTGCGTGACTTTCTCCTGCAAGAGAGAGGACAGAACATCAGTGACTGTGAGTCAACGTGTTTGGATGATGCCTGCCATAGCTGAATAACTGGTTGCATGTGGAGGCAGTGAGAGGTGTGCGCACGGCTGGAATACTTTGAAGGTGTGCATGGGTGAGATGTAGTGTAAGGATGTTAGGGGTGCGTACTGAGTGTCAGGGTGTGGTGCTGGGTGAGTGATGGGGATGCAGTGTGAGAGGTGGGTGGTGTGGTAGGTCTGAGATGTGATGTGCAAATACATTTACTCACCTTGACCACCTGAGTGAGGTCATTAAACCTCTTCAGCACTGCTGCCACATCCGTGGTGCTACACGCTGGGCATCGACTAAACTCATGAGCTATTCCCACTCCCTTCTCAGGGTCATTCTGGAAGGCTCCTTGCCCCTGCCAAAAACCATTGTCTCCCTCCTGGCTTCAACCTCCTGAAACAGTGCCCAGAGCAGTGTCACTGAATCTGGGAATCCTGTCCTTCCCCAGCAGCAACATGGCTTCTCTGTGAGTGACCAAAACCAATTATCCAGCGGCCTGCAGTGCATTGTTGCAACTTCCCTTTTAAAAGCGCTGCAACTTTAAATAGGGGAGGCTGCCTGGAACGTGTGCTTTTCCTTCGAGTGTGAATCGAGCTATAAGCATGGAAATCAGGTGGGTAGATCAATTTTCTGTCTTATCCAACCTGTTTCCAACTGCCCCATCATTCTGCTGGAAAATGTGCATGTTGGTGTTGTGTGAGAACAATATTGGGCTCAGCGGTACGATCCACCACAGTCAAGTAGCCTGTAAATATTCACCATTAAGACTCACAAGTGAAGACTGGCCACAGGAGTGAAGCAACAGAGGGCTGTCAGTTGCCATGGAACTGTATGTCAGCAAGAGAAGATGGGAGAAACATGGAAACTAAGAACACAATGAAATAGTAGATGCCGGAGGAATATTAGAAAGGAATTGTTTCTGAGCATTTGAGTTATGTGTCTATGCTAATTTCAGATGACATCCGAGCGCTAAACAAAACAGAATCATAGCCTGAAGGCTTAACCAGTTATCAGGTGAAAGTTTCAGAAAATTGTTTATTTCACATTAGTGAGATTTGTAATTCGTGTTCTTTAGGTGGGGAGTGAGGGGAGAGAAGAGTTTTGATTTGTGGTCAGTGGATTGACTTTCTTGAAAGACAGTGGGGTAAAATATTTTATGGGGTTCCTCCCCATTTCCTATCCTACCTTAAGATGAGGCCACACCTAGAGTACTGCATACAGTTTTGTCTCCTTACTTAAGCAGGGATATACTTGCATTGAAGGCAGTTCAGAGAAGGTTCACTAGGTTGATTCCTGGGATGAAGGGGCTATTTTATGAGGAAAGGGTAAGCAGGTTGGGCCTATACTCATTGGAATTTAGAAGAATGAGAGGTGATTTTATTGAAACATATAAGATTCTGCGGGGGCTTGACAGGGGAGAAGCTGAGGGGATGTTTCCTGTTGTGGGGAAATCGAGAACTTGGGGGCATAGTTTCAGAATAAGGGGCTTCCCATTTAAGACAGAGATGAGGATGAATTTCTTCTCTGAGGGTCATGAATCTTTGGAGTTCTCTAACCCAGAGAGCAGTGGAGACTGAGTTATTGAGTATATTCAAGGCTGAGTTAAGACAGATTCTTGAACTATAGGGCAGTCAAGGCTTATAGGGAAAAGGCAGGAAAGTGGAGTTGAGATCAGATCAGCCATGAACTTGTTGGATGAGTTTGAGGAAGAACCCCCATGGAAATTTTTAGCCCATTTTAGATTTTGCCGAAGTGAAGTGGTAGACCCAAAGCAAAGATAAGGTGGAGCTTTCTGTCCAAAACACGTTCCATATGTTTTTATGTTTTTAAAAAATAACTTCAAGGTATCTCATTGTTTCTGCAACTCATTCACTAGTTCATGGAGCGCTGACAGCTTAAGTTGCTGTTTGCACTGATCTGATGACATACGTCACAAGGTCCAGCTTATGTGTCTCCCAGCAGCTCTATGGACGAGATATTCATTTACATAGCACCGCTTCTACTGACTTACCTCAATTCCCCTGCGGCGGGCTGTTACTTGCATGGTCTGTGTGGCGTTTGCCATGGATATGGGAGCACGTAGCTGCATCCCCTGGAAAGGGCACTATTCTGATGTCACGCAGCCCAACCAGCTGTCGTGGACACCAAAATTGGACACCGCAGCTTCTGGCAATGTTTGTGTTGTCCGTTCTTGAACAAAGAAGCATGAAGCAGCAAGATGGGCCCAGTAGTAGCGTTATTTAAAGCACCAAGCTCCCTGATTGCAGGTAAGTAAAATGTATTAAACTATGACAGATGCCAGGAAGAAAATACAATTGAGACCCAGGCTGAATATAGAAGGTCCAGAGGGGAAGTGAAAAGGCAAATAAGAGAAACAAAGAGACAGCATTAAAAGGAAATCCCAAAGTTTTCTCTAAGCATATAAATAGAAAAAGGATGGTAAAAGGAGGAATGAGGCCATTTAGGGACCAGAAAGGGGATTTACACATAGAGGCAGAGGGCATAGCTGAGGTATTAAATGAATACTTTGCATCTGTCTTTACGAAGGAAGAAGATGCAACCCAGGCAATGTTGAAAGAGGAGGTAAGTCAGACACTAGAAGGGTTTAAAATTGATGAGAAAGTATTAGATAGGCTGTCTGTACTTAAAGTGGATAAAGCACCAGGACCAGATGAGATGCATCCAAGGATACTGAGGAAAGTGAGGGTGGAAATCGCAGAGGCACTGGCCATAATTTTCCAGCCTTGCTCTGGTGGTGCTAGAGGACTGGAGATTTGAAAATGTTACACCCTTGTTCAAAAAAGGGTGTAAAGATAAGCCCAGAAATTACAGGCTAGTCAGTTTAACTTCGGTGGTGGGAAAACTTCTAGAAAAAATAATTCAGGACAAAATCAATAGTCACATGGACAAATGCGAGTTAATTAAGGAAAGCCAACATGGATTTCTTAAGGAAAAATCATGTTTAACTAACTTGCTGGAGTTTTTTGAGGAGGTAAGAGAGAGAGTTGATGAGGGCAATACAGTTGATCTGGTGTACATGGACTTTCAAAAGGCATTTGATACAGTGCCACACAACAGACTTGTGAGCAAGCTTGTAGCTCATGGAATAAAAGGGACTGTAGCAACATGGATATGAAATTGGCTGAGTGACAGGAAACAAAAAGTAGTGGTTAATAATGTTTTTCTGGCTGGAGGCAGGTTTGTAGTGGACTTCCCCACAGGTCAATGTTGGGACCCTTGCTTTTTCTGATATATATTAATGACCTAGACCTTGGTGTACAGGGCACAATTTCAAAGTTTGCAGATGATACAAAACTTGGAAGCATTGTGAACTGTGAGGAGGATAGTGTAGAACTTCAAAAGGACATAGACAAGGTGGAATGGGCAGACAGGTGGCTGATGAAGTTCAATGCAGAGAAATGTGAAATGATTCATTTTGGTTGGAAGAACATGGAGAGACAATATTAAATAAATGGTACAATTCTAAAGGGGGTGCAGGAGCAGAGGGACCTAGGCGTATATGTACATGAGTCATTGAATGCGGCAGGACAGGTTGAGAGCCCGGTTAATAAAGCATACAGTATCCTGGGCTTTATTAATAAGGGCATAGAGTACAAGAGCAAGGAAGTTATGTTGAACTTGTATAAGACACTAGTTCGGCCTCAGCTGAAGTACTGCATTCAGTTCTGGGCGCCGTACCTTGGGAAAGACATGAGGGCATTGGAGAGAGTACAGAAAAGATTAACGAGAATGGCACCAGGGATGAGGAATTTCAGTTATGAAGATTGATTGGAGAAGTTAGGACTGTTTTCCTTGAAGAAGAGAAGGCTGAGAGGTGATTTGATAGAGTATTCAAAATCATGAGGGGCCTGGACAGAGTAGATAGAGAGAAACTTTTCCCACTCGTGAAAGGATTGAGAACGAGAGGGCACAGATTTAAAGCATTTGGCAAGAGAAGCAAAAGTGACATGAGAAAAAACGTTTTCATGCAGTGAGTGGTTAAGGTCTGGAATGCGCTGCCTGAGAACGTGGTGAAGGCAGGTTCAATTGAAGCATTCAAACGGAAATTAGACAGTTATATGAAAAGGAAGAATGTTCAGCGTTACGGGGAGAAGGCGAGGGAATGGAACTGAGGGAATTGCTCTTTCAGAGAGCCAGTGTGGACATGATGGGCCGAATGGCCTCCTTCTGCACTGTAACAACTAAGATTCTGATTCTGTGATTCCTCCACTGGTAGTGTCTGAAAGTACTCGGGAATGCTTTTGGAGGTGTTGTGGTGCATTTGCCAAAGAACATTGCCACATCCCTACAGGGATGGGCAGAGGAATAGGAGACCTGTCCACACAAAGGCTGTAAAAGGTATGGGGACAGCAGTGACAGTATCTTTGGGTCTGCAGCACCAAAGGGAGATGCAGCAGAAGCTGCAAAGAGTTCATCATGATGTCCTCTGCCAAGTTGGAGCCCAGTTCCTCCATGCTCCTTGACATTTGACAGGAGGCTGTCTGGCAGGCCTGCAATGCACCTCGTATCTCACAGTGTGCCTCATCAGCGCTCTCCTAGCTGCTGCCCCATTGAGGTCCTCATCTGAGTCTGCTGCAGCAGAACCCGTCTGTGACCTCGCCCTCTGGTAAGCTGGCACATGAAACCCTTGGCCTGGCTGCAGCCCACTCATGCCTGGATGACTCATGATATGCTGATCCTAACTCTATAATAACCTCCAAGGTATGTGCAAAGGCACTTTCTGAGCAGGTGGCTGAGAGTGTCACTTCATCCATGCTGTGCTGTTGCTCTCTTATTTTGCCTGGAGGTGGACAGGCAGCAGTTCTTGCGTGTCTGAAAGCAGGAACTCAGAGGGGGAAGGATGGTGTGAGGGTTGCGGGTTGGGGTGAAAAGCAAGAGGTCCACGGTCACACCATCAGCAGCTTGCTCATCATGCCAGATAGCAGGATGAGGGTGTGCTGGGAGTTGAGAAGGGTGTCAGGGAAGGGAAGGAGCCGTGATGAAATAAACAATGAAATGGAAGAATTATGAATTAAAAAATCAACTGTTAATCTAAACCACAAGAATATGGAAACTTGTAACAGTCAAAATGGAGTAGCACGTAACCCCCCACTTGTACTGGAAATCAACAAACCTGTCTGCAAAGATGGAATTCATTAATCTCATCTGAAATAGCTCTGGAGAGAACCCCTTTGAAACTGAAAAGAGTACTATTGCATATTGATGACCCCTACCGACATGTATGAACTAACAAAGGGTCGAGAGACAGACTGACTAACAGCTCAAACCAAAATGAATAGGTGTGAAGCAGCATCATGTTAACAGGCTGGTTCCGATTCAGGCATCAATCTATAGCCATGGTTATCATATCCTGGTCCACTGTGTGGTCACACGAGGGGAAAAGGCCATGTGTCTCTCAACAGAAACTCTAATGTGAGGGATTTTTACCTTAAAAAGGTAGCCCTCTGGAGAGAGAGGGAAAATCAAGCCAAAACCTCAAAGCCAGTCCAGCCAGAGGCTGTGCCAAGCAAGAATTACTCTGAACAATAACTGGAACACTACAGCAGAGACAGCACAAACTGACTTTGAGACTCTCCATCTGTGAAGGTAACAAAATCTACACCACCAGCTTTGTGCTGAGTTGTAACCAATAGAACTCGACAACAACTCAAGTTCAAGACTACAAACACCCAGGCCTGCAACTTTAAAACTTTCCTTCTACGAAGGTTCAGCGGGTTACTGTAAACCACAAACACTTAACTCACTTTGGACTTGAATTGCATCTTGCCCTTTTCTCTCTATCTATCAATTCTTGTGTATGCGTGTGTGGGTGGATGTCTGGGCGGGTGAGTTTGTGACCATTTCGGGAAATAAATAGGTTTTCTTGTAGGTTAAAAAAAATCCCTGACATTGGTCGGTTTAGTTGACCTGAAAGACAGTCTAGGGCTAACGCATCATTTTTAACAAAACACAATTGCGGTTAGTTGGGAGGTGAACAGTGGTAACCACCCACACCCCTTTCCACCTGTCCATAATAAGGAGCATAAGGCAGGAACATACCATCATCCTCAATGTTCTCAACGACATGAAATACCATGGGCTCTGTCACAGCTGGACCCATGATGAGGAGAACCATTTCCTCCGCGGGTC
This sequence comes from Heterodontus francisci, assembly GCF_036365525.1. Classification (NCBI taxonomy): domain Eukaryota; kingdom Metazoa; phylum Chordata; class Chondrichthyes; order Heterodontiformes; family Heterodontidae; genus Heterodontus; species Heterodontus francisci. The sequence continues at coordinate 178,817,857 of NC_090374.1, read as the reverse complement.
CCAGGAGTAGATGTCCTTGTCCCCACTGACTCTGCTCTTCTCCCTTCTATTATGGGCTACCTTGTCCTGCAAGAGAGAGGACAAGATGTCAGTAGTTGTGCAGCACTGTGTCAGGTAATGTACTTGTCATAGCTGAATAGCTGTGGGTACGTGGAGGCAGCGAGAGGTGGGTGTGAGGGCATCATTGATAGATATACGAGGGTGAAGGGGAGTATCTGGATGTTTGGTGTGAGTCCTGAGTGCCAGAGAGTACTGGGTGACTGATGGAGGTATGGTGCACTGAGCAGAGGGGTTGGTGCTATGGCATTGACCAAGAGGTCAGTAGACCTCTTGTGGCACTGCTAACAGTGGCCGGAATTTGACGGGCTGGCCCACCCGCCGAAAAGTCAGCGGCAAGCCCGCCTCCGCTGGTCCTGGGGAGCGAAAAATCCTGGCCTGGCTCCCCAGGCCCTTAATTGGCCTTGGGCAGCACTTCCACCTCCTTGAGGCAGGAAGTCCCGCCTAATGGAGCTGCCGGCCAATCAACGAGCTGGCAATTCTTAGTCCCAGCAGGGCTACTGCTGGGACTGCACCCAGCCAACGGCAACAAGACGGCGGCCCCAAAACCAAGGTAGGTTTTTGGGGCCTTGCCTGAGACGATCATCCTGGCCCCAGCGAGGCGGTGGGGGGGGGGGGGGGGCGCGGAAGAAGAGTGTTGTCCAGTGGGGGTGGGGGGCCCTCCGAGAAGCACAGGGTGTCCAATCATGAGAGCACCGCCCCACCACCACCCTGCAAGATGCCGGCCAGGTTTTACCTAGCGTCGTTCAGCGGGCCTTTGTTGCCCGGCCGCCGCTGGTAGAAGTGGTAGTTAATTGAGCACTTAAGGGCCTTGATTGGCCTGGGGTGAGCGGGCCATTTCTCACTGCCACTGCCCGACGTAAAATTGCAGCAGAGGTGGGAAGACGTTGGGAACAGCTGTAAAATTCCAGCCAGTGTCTCAGTCTCATTCTCTCCTGAGTTTTTATTTTATGTGCTCTGCGGCTGCTGGGTTTTCACTTAGCTTCAGGTTACTGCAGGTTTACGATGTTGCCAAATACAGTCTTTTGTGAGCAGCTTATGTATGGAAGTGTTGCAAGTTTTGTTTGCTGTAGATTGCAAGCTTACTCATTATACAATACATCTTCTTCTTCTTCTTTGGCCTCCTTGTCTCGAGAGACAATGGGTAAGCACCTGGAGGTGGTCAGTGGTTTGTGGAGCAGCGCCTGGAGTGGCTATAAAGGCCAATATTAGAGTGACAGACTCTTCCACAGGTGCTGCAGAAAAAATGGTTTGTCGGGGCTGTTACACAGTTGGCGCTCCCCTTGCGCTTCTGTCTTTTTTCCTGCCAACTGCTAAGTCTCTTCGACTCGCCACACTTTAGCCCCGCCTTTATGGCTGCCCGCCAGCTCTGGCGATCGCTGGCAACTGACTCCCACGACTTGTGATCAATGTCACAGGACTTCATGTCGCGTTTGTAGACGTCTTTAAAGCGGAGACATGGACGGCTGGCGGGTCTGATACCAGTGGAGAGCTCGCTGTACAATGCGTCTTTGGGGATCCTGCCATCTTCCATGCGGCTCACATAGCCAAGCCATCTCAAGCGCCGCTGACTCAGTAGTGTGTATAAACTGGGGATGTTGGCCGCCTCGAGGACTTCTGTGTTGGAGATATGGTCCTGCCACCTGATGCCAAGGATTCTCCGGAGGCAGCGAAGATGGAATGAACTGAGACGTCGCTCTTGGCTGAAATACGTTGTCCAGGCCTCGCTGCCGTCGAGCAAGGTACTGAGGACACAGGCCTGATACACTCGGACTTTTGTGTTCCGTGTCAGTGCGCCATTTTCCCACACTCTCTTGGCCAGTCTGGACATAGCAGTGGAAGCCTTTCCCATGCGCTTGTTGCTTTCTGCATCGAGAGACAGGTTACTGGTGATAGTTGAGCCTAGGTAGGTGAACTCTTGAACCACTTCCAGAGCGTGGTCGCCAATATTGATGGATGGAGCATTTCTGACGTCCTGCCCCATGATGTTCGTTTTCTTGAGGCTGATGGTTAGGCCAAATCCGTTGCAGGCAGCCGCAAACCTGTCAATGAGACTCTGCAGACACTCTTCAGTGTGAGATGTTAAAGTAGCATCGTCAGCAAAGAGGAGTTCCCTGATGAGGACTTTCCGTACTTTGGTCTTCGCTCTTAGATGGGCAAGGTTGAACAACCTGCCCCCTGATCTTGTGTGGAGGAAAATTCCTTCTTCTGAAGACTTGAACGCATGTGAGAGCAGCAGGGAGAAGAAAATCCCAAACAGTGTGGGTGCAAGAACACAGCCCTGTTTCACGCCACTGAGGATAGGAAAGGGGTCTGATGAGGTGCCACTATGCTGAATTGTGCCTTTCATAGTGTCACGGAATGAGGTGATGATACGTAGTAGCTTTGGTGGACATCCGATCTTTTCTCGTAGTCTGAAGAGACCACGTCTGCTGACGAGGTCAAAGGCTTTGGTGAGATCAATGGCCATCTGCTCCCTTTCTTAGTGCTTTCTCCCCCAATCTACCCTCTTAAACTGTTAAACTTCCCCTGGCTCCTTATTCAGTACATTTTAGCCCTAACTACAAGTTAACAGCTAGTTTAATGTTACCTGGGCCCACTGCCCTCCCCCAGCCATACCTGCTCTTTGTCTTCCTCATTGAGCACTCAATGAAATTGAATGAAATCCGGACGAAATTACAAAGTACAGCTGGTGATACTTTTATCTTCTATCCTGTAGTCTACACCGTCCAGATTGGCCACGGCGTGCAGTAAGTCCATTGTAGAGGAGGAGGAGCAGCGGAACCCGAGGGAAATAAGACTATTTCAGAGGGGAAGCCATGAGAAAAAGGTGCCCTGAACACGTAAAAAGCCACAAACAGCTCCTCGGCCACAACTTCAAAGCGCCCGCGGGAGATGTGAGGCTCGTAGAACATCTGCAACGCAATGTCGGCGAGTTTCTGCTGGTACTGGCGCCCAAGGCTGTCGCTCACCTCCCGGAGGACGCGGATGAGCTTTCCCGGCATCGATGGTGGGAACTGAAATGGTTTACGACCTGCACCCCCTTTCCCCCCTTCCCAGCTCCACTCTCCCAGCTTACAGCCCCCTCCCGCAACCCCTTGCCAGCTTCCCCCTCGCACCATCTTCCCCCACACCCCTCCTTCCCCCTTACAGCCCCTTCCCAGCTCCCCCTCGCACCCCTTCCTTCCACCCCTCCCCCTCGCACCCCTTCCTCCCACCGGCATCCTCCTACCCCTGTGTAGGGGCCCTAACAACCCCACTGCCTTGTAGGCGTCTCGGGAGAGACCAAGGCTAAGGGAGTAAACCCCAACAGAAAATCCGGAGCGGAACCCCGTAGGCGGTCATGTGTCACCTTTGGCATGTTTCCGGCAGTTCCTGCAGCCATACCGGTGCCAAACGTCGTGCTCTGCACTCCTTTGGACCCCACCAGAAAGGCCCAGAGGGGAGTTTTGACCCTTGGGCAACTCTCAACCTCCATACATTCGCCCAGGCAGGCGCCACGGAGAGGTCACTCCATAGTCGCCTCACAGTGACCAAAACAACACGGAAGGCAGTAGTTACGGGTTATAAGTCCAGCTCAATTGGCGTAGAGATTGGGGGCCACGGGTTGCCTTTGAGGGGTCATCTCACCTCACTGGACAGCTACCGCCCGCCTCAAACCGGGCAGCCCCTGGTCAATAAGGTTCTGTCCCGCCACAGTCCACCTGCTTCAATGGGTGCTTGGAGCTCAGGGTCATTGCCCAAAAAGTGGACTGCAGCACCGCACCAAACAGCACGAAAAAAGGAAAGAAGGTACCAACCCTCCGTTTTGCAAGCTGGAACTTCAGAACTATGTGTCCTGGCCTGTTGGAAGACCTTATACAAATCAACGATTCTCGGAAGACCACCATCATTAACAACGAGCTCAGTAGACTCAATGTAGACATTGCAGCACTTCAGGAGACACGCCTCCCTGCAAGTGGATCTCTAACAGAGCAAGACTACACCTTCTTCTGGCAGGGTAGGGATCCTGAAGAACCAAGACAGCATGGAGTGGGCTTCGCCATCAGAAACTCCTTGCTCAGCATGATAGAGCCTCCCTCAAATGGCTCGGAATGCATACTGTCCATCTGACTGCTCACCACCTCTGGTCCAGTACACCTACTCAGCATCTATGCTCCAACACTCTGCTTCCCACCTGAAGCTAAAGACCAGTTCTACGAGGAACTCCATAATATCATTAGTAGCATCCCCAACACCGAACACCTGTTCCGGCTGGGGGACTTTAATGCCAGGATTGGGGCCGACCCTGACTCATGGCCCTCCTGCCTTGGGCGCTATGGTGTTGGAAGGATGAATGAGAATGGACAGAGACTGCTGGAGTTGTGTACCTATCATAACCTCTGCATCACCAACTCCTTCTTTCATACTAAACCCTGTCACCAGGTTTCATGAAGGCACCCAAGATCACGTCGTTGGCACCAGCTGGACCTCATCGTCACAAGGCGAGCCTCCTTAAACAGTGTTCAAGTCACATGCAGCTTCCACAGTGCGGACTGCGACACCGACTACTCCCTGGTGTGCAGCAAGGTTAGACTCAAATCAAAGAAGCTGCATCACTCCAAGCAGAAGGGCCACCCGCGCATCAACACGAGCAGAATTTCTTATCCACAGCTGTTACAAAAATTTCTAAATTCACTTGTAAAAGCCCTTCAAAACACTCCCACAGGGGATGCTGAGACCAAGTGGGCCCACATCAGAGACGCCATCTATGACTCAGCAATGACCACCTATGGCAAACATGTGAAGAGAAATGCAGACGGCTTTCAATCTCATTTTGAAGGGCTGGAACCTGTCATAGCCGCTAAGCGCATTGCACTGTTGAACTACAAGAAAGCCCCCGGCGAGATAACATCCGTAGCACTTAAAGCAGCCAGAAGCACTGCACAAAGAACAGCCAGGCGCTGCGCAAATGACTACTGGCAACACCTATGCAGTCATATTCAGCTGGCCTCAGACACCAGAAACATTAGAGGAATGTATGATGGTATTAAGAGAGCTTTTGGGCCATCCATCAAGAAGATTGCCCCCCTCAAATCTAAATCAGGGGACACGATCACTGAACAACGCAAGCAAATGGACCGCTGGGTTGAGCACTACCTGGAACTGTACTCCAGGGAGAATGTTGTCACTGAGACCGCCCTCAATGCAGCACAGTCTCTGCCAGTCATGGATGAGCTGGACGTACAGCCAACAAAATCGGAACTCAGTGATGCCATTGATTCTTTAGCCAGCAGAAAAGCCCCTGGGAAGGACGGCATTACCCCTGAAATCATCAAGAGTGCCAAGCCTGCTATACTCTCAGCACTCCATGAACTGCTATGCCTGTGCTGGGACGAGGGAACAGTACCTCACGACATGCGCGATGCCAATATCATCACCCTCTATAAAAACAAAGGTGACCGCTGTAATAACAAGTCATATACACCACACATTTATTCAACTGCTCAGCCAAACAATTCAAGTTGTCTGGACTCATTACATTAAAAACTGTTAATATACTTAGGCAACCATTTGAAAAGCAGCAGTGTTTATGACTTTAAAAATGCTTGTATTGGGCTATATCGCCCATGGCCTCCCCCCTCACTATTTCTGTTATCTCCTCCAGTCCTACATCCCGGAGTTCTCTGCGATCCTTCAATTCTGGCCTCTTGCACCTCCCTGATTTTTATTGCTCCACCATTGGCAGCCGTGCCTTCAGCTGCCTGGGCCCTGAGCTTTGGAATTCCCTCCCTAAATCTCCCTGCCTTTCTCTCCTCCTTTAACACTTACCTCTTTAAACAAGACATTGGTCAGGTTTCGTCAGATAACATTAGAGTGAAACGTCACGGGATATTTTACTATGTTAGAGGTGCTGTACAAATTAAAATGTTGTTGCTCTGGTCAGGCCTTGAATACTGCATCCATTTCTGGTCATCAAGAAGTAAGAATCATTCAAATTCTAGAGACAGTGCAGAGAAGAGTCATAAGGATGATTCTCACTATCCAGGATTTGAGCTGTGTGGAAAGACAGCGCAGCCTTGGGTTTTAGAGCCCAGTAAAGTTAGTCGGAGAGGTATCTGGAAGAACCCCCAAGGAAAATCTCTGTGAATGAGCAGTGAAGCTCTACAGGAATCTGTTCTAGTTTTACTGCTATTCACAAGCAGCATGGATCAAATTGCCACCAGCTCCTGGACTGTCCTGGAGTCTGTAGGAATTTAAAGATGAATCTCCCGTACACTGCTGCAAGCAAAACCCAGAAGAATAATCATATCGGCATTAAAAAAAAACACTTCTATTCCATTTTCTTTCAACTCTTTAGTTTAATAATTATTAAAATGTTGGAGATGGTGGGGGGGGGGGGGGGAGGGCGGAGAAAAGGTTGTTTGACTTGGAGGGACGATTGAAGATAGTAGGTCATGTGATGAAACCTCCAGAAATACACCAACCATAGCTGTCAAACCCAAGTTTGGAGGGCATTTCCTGCAGTGTTGTTAATGCACAGCTGATAGTAAGATTTGGACTCACATCAAGAAAAAATTCTAATAAAGTTTACTAAAAGAATGGATGAATATTCTAGAAGCTAAATTGATAACGTTCATGTTAGAACTGATTGCACAAGGTGTACAGATGGAATAAATGGCCTCTTCCCAGTGATCTCTTATATCCTTGGTCAGAAAGATTTCCCCCTAAATCAGAGCTTTGTAGCATGTTTTCACTGGTACAGAATGCCTGCAACCCTCCATATCCCCTACGTACATCCACATTTACACATTTCAGACAAACTTTGTATCCTTGCCTTGTACTGGCTTCCACTGTTCCTTCTTCCCTTCCTTATAACTCACCTGATATTCCCATTACGATCTGCCTCACAATATAAACTAAACCATGAGATTATAAACTATACCGTGTATATTCATCTCATTTTATGCAAACATAAATTTACAAGTTGAGCCAGGACAGATGAGGTTATATTGGATTAGATGAGGTTCAGCGTTTTTTTTCCCCTTCATTTCCCCCCGAGATTTAACAAGTTTGGTAGAGGCAGTGATCGAATGGATAATAGCTGGTCTTTCAAAGGTTGAATGGCCATTTGTCATTCCAGGCTTTACCGTTCAACCATAGAATGTTCCAGGTCAGACAATGTTGACTGTTCCCTTGTTTCAAGCATGAATCTGTTGGACAAATAAGTCACTTGTGCGATATCATTAAAATACCAAGGCTTTTAAATGGGCATTTTTTTTCAAAGGTTTAATTTCTCTTGATCTGAGTTTTAAAAAAGTGAAATCAGCCTTGAGCAAGGATATGCTTTTTACAGTCATAAATAACAAAACATTTGCGACCAGGAAAACGAACATTGGGAAGTACAAGCACACAACAAAAAAAGACTTGCATTTATATGGCACCTTTCACAACCCCAGGATATCCCAAAGCACTTTACAACCAATGAAGTATATCTGAAGTGCAATCGCTGTTGTAATGTAGAGAAACATGGCAGCCAACTTGTGCACAGCAAGCTCCCACAAACAGCACCGTGACAATGACCAGATAATTTTTTGCTTTAAAAAAGTGATGTTGGTTGGCTTTACCGCAAAACTGTGGAAGAAATAAATGACTTTAATAAACACATAAAATTGTCTTTACAAAGCACAATGCTAAAAGGATAGGACAAGCAACATCTCCAGTGCCTCCTCCTCCACTGTTATTTGTATGCAACATACAACTGAGGATCCACCTTACATTAATGCAGACCATTGCTAAAGAGATGAAGTGTTATATATAAGGAATTCATTATACAAACTGCTTTGAGTTGTTTGAGAATGTGGTAAGTTTTATATAAAGGCAAACTTATGGGTTTGAGATGCTCCCCACGCCAAGCAGGCAAATTGGTTGTAGATGTTGCATTATGTAAGCATTTAATGTTTGTTGATTCTATCAGGGGAAATCAAAATTCTGCAATCTATCCTCTTTTGGGAGGTAACCAGGAAGAAATGATAGAAGAATTGCGGAATCTTACAACACAGGAGGCCATATGGCCCATTGTGCCTGTGCCAGTTCTTTGAAGGAGTTATCCAATTAGTTCATCTCGCCTTGCTTATTCCCCATAGCCCTGCAAACTTTTTCCCTTCAAGTATATATGTCCAATTCCCCTTTGAAAGTTATTATTGAATCTGCTTCCACAATTCTTTCAGGTTGTGCATTCCAGATCACAACAACTTGCTGCGTAAATTCATTTCTTCTCATTTCCCCCATAACTTTTTTGCCAATTATCTTAAATCTGTGTCCTCTGCTTAGTAACACGCCTGCCAGTGGAAACAACTTCTCCTTATTTATGCTATTAAAAACGCTCAGAATTTTGAACACATATTAAATCTCCCCATAACCTTCGCTGCTCTGAGAACAACCCCAGCTTCTCCAGTCTCTTCACAGAAGTCCCTCATCCTGGTACCAATCCAGTAAATCTCTTCTGCACCCTCTCCAAGGCCCTGATATCTTTCCTAAAGTGTGGTGCCTGGAATTGGACACCATACTCTATCTGAGGCCTAGCCGATTTATAAATGATCAAGTTGAGCACTAAAATCAGAAGGCTCATCTTCTTACTGAAGTGGTACCACTTCATTTGGTTGTGTGCGTAGAGACCAGCTAGATAGTTCTGAGTTTGACTTTTGACTGTGTTTTCCGAGAGGAGATGCTTCTTCAGTTGTTGAAGTATCTGGAGATTGGTCAAGGGCAGGATTAGGCTCACCTGGGATATTAAGTCCTCCCAATCAAATACCTGCCAACAATCACCGCTCAGACTCATGTGCGAACTGCAAATTGGGCAAGGTAGTGGAATGTGCCAACGACCAGCAGACCATCCTGGTGAAATTTTTTTTTTAAACTTAACTGGTGACTGTCAAACAGAGAAATACTTGCTCACAAGAGTGGGAGGGTTTAGTTTATTTTAAAAAATGTATAACTAGGAATGCAATAAATGATTCTGTAGTACATGTAAAAATGTATGAACCAATGTTCATATGTATGGAAATGTACAACCTATAATACTTTGATCTTTAACCAGTTAATTTGTAGCATCAAACTGCCATTGGAAAACAATCTGCAACTCACACCCAGGGCTACAGATGATGGAAATGTTACTTCAGCAACTTAACAAAAAAATCCTGGTATCCCCTTTTTTAGTACACAGCTGTGGTACATTAAAAAGAACATAACACAGTCCAGGGGCACACTGGACTTTTCACGCAGTTTTATTTTTGAATAATGTAATCCCAATGACCTCACATGACCCCAATCTGGCTGGGGGGCAGGGTTAATTAAGCAGGAGTCTATAACATCCAACGAAGAAAATGAAATCCCATCACTATTCATGTGGAAAACACATGGAGTGGTGACCTGGTAGTTAGCAGAGAGTTCACGGAAGTTTGACATACTTATTTGCACCGGGGAAAATTATTGGCATTTCAGTTCATTTAGTAGAAAACTGCCCATTATTTAAATTCTCCACTGTTACACAAAGCAGCTATGTATAATTCTGCTTAACACTAAGGTACAAGCTCTAAATAGCAGAATTGCAATCTATGTTGGAAATCTGAAGGGGAAAGGGAGAAACAGAAATGAGAAAAAAATAGTTTTAATAATCATGAACCCAAGGACTACAGTAGCATTCTGCATCAAAACGAAAACACAAATTTACAATAATTTGAGTGAACACAGTATGAAAACTCTCTGTTGGTCTAGGTGTTTCTCTTAATCATAGCATTACAGAATGATACAGTACAGAAGCAGGCCATTTGGCCCATTGTTGTTGTCTAAACTCTCAAAGAGCTAGCCAATTAGTCCCATGCCCCCTGCTCTTTCCCCATAGCCCTGTAACGGGTCCCCCTTCAAGTATTTATCCAATTCCCTTTTGAAAGTTATACTGAATCGGTTCCCGCCACCCTGGTCAGGCAGTGCATTCCAGATCTTAACTCACTGCATAATTTTTTTTCCCTCGTGTCGCCTCTGGTGCTTTTGCCAAGTTACCTAAACTCTGTGCCTTCTCGTTCCCAACCCTTCTGCCACTGGAAACAATTTCTCCTCATTTACTCTTATTAAAACCCTTCATCACTTTGAACATCTATATCAAATCTCCCATTAACTTTCTTACTCTAAGGAGAACAATCCCAGTTTCCTTACTGTCTCATTGTAACTGAAGCCTTTCATCCCTGGTACCATTCTAGTAAACCTCCTCTGCACCCTCCATGGCCTTGACATCCTTCCTAAACTGTGGGGCCCAGAATTAGCCTCACTACTCCATCTGCAGCCGAGCCACCGTTTTGGAACGGTCTCGCATAACTTCCTTGCTTTTGTACTCCACGCCTCGACTTACAAAGTCGAGGATCCCGTATGCCTTTTTAACAGCCTTCACAACTTGTCCTGCCATCTTTACAGACCTGTGTATGTACATCCCAGGTCTCTGTGTTCCTGCATACCCTTTAAAATTGTACCATTTAGTTTATGCTGCCTCTCCTCAATCTTCCTATCAAAAATGAATCACTTCACACTTCTCTGCCTTGAATTTCATCTGCCAGATGTCTGCCCACTTCACCAGTCTATGTCCTTCTGAAGACTGTTACTATCCTCCTCACTGTTTATTACATTGCTGAGTTTTGTGTCATCTGCAAACTTTGAAATGATGCCCTGTGTACCCAAGTCCAGGTTATTGATATATATCAAAAAGAGAAGTAGCCCTAATACCAACTCCTGGGGGACATGATTACAGGCTTCATATTCCTGAGGTATGGGGACCAGTCCTGGGGCAGGAGGAACCTATACCAATTATCCTAACATAGACTGGGAAAATAAGTGTAAAATCCAGAGCAGCAGGGATTCCTCAAATATGTACAAGAGAACTTACTTGGGGCATGAAGTGGAGCAAGGGCAGATGTTTCAGTGGGAGAGCATTTAGGAACAGTGATCGCAATATCATTAGGTTTAGAGCCATAGAAAAGGACAAGGAACAATCAAACAGGAAGATATTCAACTGGGAGAGGGCTAATTTCAGTGGCCCAGGTGGATTGGAATCAAAGATTAGCAGGTAAAACAGTAAATGAGCAATGAGAGGCCTTCAAAGAGAAGATAGCTCGGGTACAGACTAGACGCATTCCCACGAGAGAGAAAGGGAGTGCATCCAAAGCTAGAACTCCCTGGATGACTAAAGACGTAGCGATTGAAATGAAACAGAAAAAGGTGTCTCACGCTAAATGTCAGGTTTATAATACAGCAGAGAACCAAGCTGAATACAAAAAGTACAAGGGAAAACTGAACAGGAAATAACAGGGGCAATGAGAATAGATTAGCTGGCAACATAAAAGGGGAAGTGGCTGCATGGATATGAAATTGGCTAAGGGACAGAAAGTAGAAAGTAGTGATGAACAGCTGTTTGTCAGACAGGAGGAAAGTGTAAACCTCCCTCCTACCCCATTTCTCCAGCCCCACGTTAACCTACCTTACTTTACTGCTCCTATACTCCCTAGCACATGGCACTGGGAGTACTCCAGAGATTACTACTTTTGAAGTCCTGCTCTGTAACTTTCTGCTGAGATCCTATAATCTCAGTCTTTAGGACTTCTACCCCTTATCCTATCAGTTATTGGTTCCAATGTGGACCATGACATCTTGCAGTCTGCATCCATGCTGTGATGTCCTTTACTCTGGCACCAGGGAGGTAACGAACCATGCAGGACTCATGTAGGTCATTGCTGAAAGGCCCGTCTATCCCCCCCGACTATTAAATCCCTATGACCACAGCATTTCTACGCGTTGCTGTATCTCTCTGTGCAGTCAACTGCCCCACGACATGCTGGGTCTGCTCTTGACTGTATTCCTCCAAGGTGATATCACCCTCACTGGTATTCAGCACTGAAAGTGCCACACTCCTGGAGGATTTCTACACTGTCCAGCTCTTCCTACCCTGGCAAATGGCCATCCACCTATTATCCACCTTAACTCTCTATAGCTGCAGGGTGATTACCTCCAGGAATGTGCGCTCCAGGAAATTCTCAGCTTCCCGCTCCTCAAGCTCAAACAACTGGAAGCACTTCCTGCATGTGATTAGCCAGGGCACATGACATGTCCTGGAGTTCCCACATGGCACAGGAATTGCAGGCCATGAGTCTCAGCTCTCCCATTATTTTGCTAGAGGTCTATCTACAACAAACTACATTTATATAGCGCTTTCAATGTAGTAAAACATCCCAAAGCGCTTCACTGGAGCATTATCAAACAAGATTTGACAAAGAAATATTAGGTCAGGCGGCCAAGAGCCTGGTCAAAGAGGTAGGTTTTACGGAGCATCTTAAAGCAGAGAGGTAGAGAGATGGAGAGGCTTAGGGAGGGAATTCTAGAGCCTATGGTCCAGGAATCTGAAGGCACAACTGCCAATGGTGCAGCAAATAAAATCGGGGATGGGCAAGAGGCCAGTATTGGAGCAGCGCAGAGATCCAAGGATTGTGGAGCTAGAGGAGGTTTCAGAGCTAGGGAAGGGCGATGCCCTCGTGGGATTTGACACACAAGCACAGGAGTGATGGATGAACAGGACTTGGTTGGAGTTAGGATACAGGCAGTAAAGTTTTGGATGAGCTTGTTTATGGAGGGTGGAAGGACAGCCAGGAGAGCATTGGAATAGTCAAGTCTAGAGATAACACAAACATGGATGAAGGTTTCTGCAGCAGATGAGCTGAGGCGGGGCAGAGATAGGCAATTTTACATAGGCTGCCTTTGTGGTGGAACGGATATGTTGGTCGGAAGCTCACGTCAGGGTCACACATGACACCAAGGTTGCAAGCGTCTCAGACAGTGACCAGGGAGGGTGCTGGAATTGGAAGCTAGGGAACGGAGTTTGTGGTGGGGACTGAAAGCAATAGTAGTGGAAGGGTCGAGAGAGATGGTGGTGAGTTAAAGCTGGGCGTTGTCAGCGTACATGTTATTCCCTTACATCTAATCAAGTACTCTAATCTTTTATATATTTACTTATATTCACTGTTGCCCCTTAGTTTAAATCACTTAGCACCTTCTTCCCCATCTGCACCAAATTCCCACTCTCATCAAATACCCATCATCGCTCTTAAGAAAACCACTCCATTTAGCAGATTTACCCAACTCTCACCAAACTGTTGTTCAAGCTCTGTGCTTTTTGAAGATATCCCTTCAGAAACACATTAGATACAACTGGTCAGTCACAACATTATTAACACCTAGTCAGGGACCCACTTACACCTGATTGACTGTTAACTGGCGCTGATGTGGAGCTTTTTTTTAAATTAAGAAAACTAGGTTAAATTTCAGTTTGATTAAAAACACACTTTCTGCACTACTCACCCACTACTTACCAGTAAATTCCCACTCTCTCCTAATTCCTGCAGCAATAGTTTACAGTTTTGTTTGAATTATTTTGAAACAGAAGTTAAAAGACAGTTTTTTTTTTTAAAAATGGCAATGAAAATACTGTAACAAAAGGATAATGGATGATTAAATGAGTAACTATTGCCCCCTTCTGAATATCACATTGTCTTTTACTTCGAACTGCTATCCATATCACTATTTTCCCCCTTTGTTCGAAGTTGTACATTTGAAACACTCTTTTGATCTAAAGGATGCAGACTATCTTCAGCTGTTGGTAGAAATGAACTTTCCAGGTTTGAGAAGAGAGGCCTGCGTGAAAGACACAAAGGTGAAGCTCTCACTTTGCTCAAGCCTGACCTTCTTTGCTAGTTTGGGGACCACGGCCCTGAGGGAGCGAAGACCCATTCGCTGCTCCTCAAACCACACGTTGTCCAGCTGGGAGAAATCCTTCCTGGCCACGAGGTAAAAGGATGACTTGGGATCCCGCTGGCTCGGGGGCCGGTGGGTGTACATGTATTTATACAACAGGCAGTATGGGCACCTCTTGAGTCCGTCCGAGTGCTCGTGGTAGATCTGCCCAAAGCACAGCTTGTTACTGCATACCTTGCTCTCTCTTTTGACCATGTCAGTCCGGGCAAAGAAGGGCCTGTTCTCAGCGTCCTTCAGCAGCTCAATGTCCCCGTACATGAGATCCACATGCTCCTGCAAGGTTCTCATGTTGAAATACTGGCAGTTGAATTTCACCACTACGCTCAGCAAAGCCACTGGGTTGGCGTCACCCAGGTAGCCAGCCTGCCACATCTCCTCCTCGTCCTGGCTGGAGAAGTAGATGATGTTCCGGGATCGCGAGCCGGACATGCCTGCTTTGTTCAGCTGCCTCAGTTTGTCCTTCAGCTTCTGGGTGGAGGACTTGAAGACAGCGTCCCCAATCGAGAAGCCTACATTGCCATTCTTCAGCACGCGGTCCAGGCCGCGCCGTATGGCATGCAGGGAGGTGGCCAGGAAGTCGGAGCCGTCAGTCTTCCTCACGGTCACGTAGAAGTCCTCAAGCAACTCGTTGAGCTTCGCAGGTGAAATCTTTAACAGAGAGGAAACAGTGAGGAAGTAAATGCTGAAATCACACAGTTCCTTGAGCGCTCTTCCCATTACACACACTCCCCTCCTCACCTGCAAGGTGCTGTCTCATGAGTGGGGTGCAGTTCCACTGGTGCTAACCACCCCCCAAGCACTTTGCCCAAGAAGTTATTCCTCAAGTGCCAGCCTAGATGGTCAGTAGGTTGTTTGGTCTTGAAGGCCATCACTGTGAAGCCTGATTCAGTCCCTGCACATGCACTGCCCTGCAGTTGGCTCCAGATGGCGATCAGGAGCCAGAACTCCAGCTGCTCCCCACTTTCCCCCAAATTAGGCTGGTGATACTTCAACCACTGCAGTACCCCCATCCAGTGCCCTCACAGAGACCTCGCTAACTTTGCTCAGAATGGGGATCAAACCTGTGTCCTACTGAGCCATTAGGACAGCCCACTGCTCACTCTTGTACTTGATATTTGTGACTTGTTCTTTGAAGCTTCTTTGTTTCCTGGTCACAGCAGCCTGGCTGAACTGCTCCCAAACTTTTATCAGTGCAGTTTTAATTGGCTAACAGGAGGCAGCCAATAAATGGAGGTTAAATCAGCAAGTTTGGGAGTGAACTATGAGCTGAGGCAAGGGCAACCAAGATCAATGAAAAATAAAGTTCAATAGACAAGGTGCACATTGGAAAATGGAAGGTACATTTAATCCCCAGGTGCAAGAGAGCAGGCTGAGGGGAAAACATACTTGTCTCATTGCCTCAGCATCTCTAAACACTGAGCAAAGCCAGCAGGATGCCGGCCATTTTGCTCCAACAGTTGGTTTTAAATTGCCAGAAGTCGCAATGAAAGCTATTCAGCATCCTTGCTTAGACTATACCAGTACAGGACATGTCACTGGTATTAGCAGGCAGTGCAGAAGAGATCAATGAGGCCAATTGTGGGTTTTCTTATGCATTCATGATATGTGGGCATTGGTGACATGCACTTATTGCCCATCTCTAATTGCCCTTGAGAAGGTGATGAGAGTGGGAAGCTACGAAGAATTCTCGGGCTCAGCCTCAAAAAGAGATGACCCTGAGGGGATTTCAAAAAGTATGCAAAATACTTAATGGCCAGGCCTCCAGAAATGTCCTGAAGTCTCCAGGTATTAAAAATTAATGGCCTGGTCACTACAGTGAGCCACGCAGGAGAAAATCATTTTTAAATAAATGTTTTTTTATTTTTTGTTGAACAGGGTGGGCAGTTGGAGACAGGAAGTCAGGTGTCTGAAAACTCCAGAAACATGTCCAACCCCAGCTACAAAATCAAGCAGGTTCCCTACCCCTCTCTGGGAAGACATCTTGCCTCCACATGCATGTTCACGTAAAAGTGAATGAAACTACAACACCCAGACTTCACTCTTTATGTTAAGTCACCGTATTCACAGATTCATCGAATAAGTTTCCAGCACAGAAACAGGTCATTCAGTCCAACTGGTCTACATGGTGTTTATGCTCCACATGAGCCTCCCTCCCACTCTTCTTCATCTAACCCTGTCAGCATAACTTTCCATTCCTTTCTCTCTTGTATACGTATCTAGCTTCTCTTGAAATGCAAGTCACCACTCAAATCAGGCTCCTCTAAATCAGTCCCCATCTGCAATCCAACCAGGTGAAAGGTTGACGTGAATATTAAACCATTCTGGCCCTCATGTCTGTGCCAACTCTTTGAAAAAGCTATCCAATTGCATCTCACTCTCCTGCTGTTTCCCCAAAGCTCTGCAAATTTTCCTCCCTTCAAATATTTAATGAAACACTTAAAGTGCCTTGCCTTAATAAAAGAACTTTAATGCTCCCCTGTGAAATTGTTGCTGGTTCAGGGGAGTGACCCATATGTCACCTTTTATCATTCTGATTTCTAAGCTTTGCTGCATATTGCAAAGATCCCAATTCTACTGAACGTCAAAGATGGCAGACCAGCCCCCCTGCATTACTCGACATGAACAGGTGACCTTAACCCAACAACAGGGCTCATTGGTTCCTGAACTGTTTACACCAAAAAGTGCAAGTGTCGAAAGCAGAACAGCGGGTGTAATCACAGTAATGTAAAAGCACATTAATACTAGCCACAAATTAATGCTGTAGGAAAGCCCTGGTGCCTGCAATCATAAACCAGTCCTTCCTGCAACTTGGTTAAAACATGAGGCTCCAGGAATAGGAAATGGGCATTAGGACCAATACACCTATTGTCTTTTTAATTAACAGATCAACCCCTGTTTCACCATCATATCCCTCAATCCTTTCTCTCTCCAAAATCATATCTACTGTTGCTCTGAGTAGAAGTTTGCCTTTAAAGGGAAGCTGGATAGTCACAGGAGAGAAAGGAATAGAAGCATATGCCAATAGGAAGAGTGAATCTTCTGTGCAGCATAAACACCAGCAGTTGGGCTGAATGGCTTGTTCTATAATGTACATTCTATGTAAGTATTCAGATGACCTACCTTGGTAATGTCCATGTATTGCTTTAACTCCCGCGTCACACACCAGTATCGCCACACATTCAGTGAATACAGCGTCGCCTTTGTGGTGTTGGCACTGACTGCGCTTGTGCAGAGCTCCTTCAGTTCGCCATCAAACGTCGGAAACCTGTTCAGTTTTCCAGAAAGGGCTATACAAAACAAAAACACAACCCACAGGTGACGGCCAAGGTTAGTTACAAAGGAATAGAGCATTACATGAATAATAAACCCCTCTGCAGGGGAAGGATGGCCAAGAACTGGTTGAGACATTAATAAAGTGCTGGCTTGATTCAGATTATGCCAAGTCTCGGGGCGGAACAAATTTCTCTAACATGATCATCTTTGTCCTTTTTAATCCTCAATAATGACTGAGCATAAATTGAGAGCATCCCCCACTAAATGGCCTGAAGTTGTTAAATTTTCAATTCTTTTTCTTCTCCTGATACCATTTAACATCTCTAGGGGCCAGAAGTACCATTCTGAAACTTCTGTCAAAGTTTTTTCACTGTCTGTTGATACCACTATGCCAGCCAATGAGTTGGAGGGAAGGGCAGGACTTAAAGCAGTCTATTTTATGGCAAACAGAGTCTATTTAAGCAGCACAATACAGCAAACAGTCTCCAGTATCTAATTAAAGAGTCCACGAACTACAGCAAAAATAACTCATGATAAAAGCAAGGTGATTTTGCCAGCAAAATGCAGTGAGTGGAGGATAGTTACAGAATACAAATGCTCTGCATAAAATCGATCCCATTTACTTACAGCAGTGCAGTCTCGAGGCATGATAGGGAAATTACTGAATCCTATCCATTCTGGCTGGGAATAGTGGTGCCACTACAGACAGTCATGTTTCTCTGTAATTGACCACTAATTTAAAGGTCATTGAAAAGTGTCTGGAGTCCCTTGATTGCATAGATGAAATTGGAAACTCACCAGCTTATAAATTCACTTCTTACCAATCCCCAAGACAGCACAAATGGGCCATAACACTCTCTTACACAGCATATATTGCTGTAATTTCTTTATGATCAGCCTATTATCACACTGAAACCAAACATTACACAATATCCAGAAGGGTCTCAGTAGCCTGCATTATTACTGTAATAGTAAATGTGAAAGTCAATCAGGTTTTTTGAGAGTTTACGTCAAGTAAACATTCACATTCATTGCTGATTCTATGAGGAGACAGGGCAGAATAAGCTCCATGAATTTAATGCTTACTCCCTGCTATTTCGAGTCATACAATGAATAACAGTAATCAAAGTATTCTCTGCACTTTTAATGAAACCCATTAAAAGTAAATTTTAAGAATTTTTTAAAAATTGCTGTGTGAACAAAACGTAGAACAGAGTACGACAGGTCCTAAGTTACCAGATCTAACTGGCTGACGGAATTAACTGAATATTCCATTGTTGACACAACATATCCTCCACAGATAAGACATCTAAAACATTCATTGCAGTAATAACATTGAATATTTTATGAAAATCCCAAAGTAGTTCAATAGGCAAATCACTGCTTTTTATATATCTGAAATCTACTGTGTGCATTGTCAGATCCCACAGCACACAGAAATGATCCCTTTACAAAATAATTTGACCCAATCCCATTGTGGCTTGTAGGAACCAAGGGGGTGAAATTGGTGTTCGGCGATTAAACAAAATGCACAATAGGTAATCGACAGCCTGTTTTCATAGAAATGATCAATTTCACCCAAAACCTCCAGGACCGATATTCATAAAACATACCCATGGGAGGTTGAAAATATCGATACTTTAGGCAGTTGGGTTTTTGAACCATTCACCTTTCCAAATATGGATCATGAAGAACTGAAGAATATTTTCATGCCGATTTGAAATGTCATATGCTATAATACAGCTTGTGCTAGACATGTTCAGTACCATTCGCAACTCCTCAGACACTGAAGCAGTCCATGGCCATATGCAGCAAGGCCTGGACAACATTCAGGCTTGGGCTAAGTGGCAAGTAACATTCACGCCACACAAGGGCCAAGCAACAGCGATCTCCAATAAGAGAGAATCTAACCATCTCTCCTCAACATTCAAAGGCATTACCCCCACTATCATCATCCTAAAGGTTACCATTGACCAGAAACTGAACTGGAGCAGCCACATAAATACTGTGGCTACAAGAGCAGGTCAGAAGCTGGGAATTCTGCAGCGAGTAATTCACCTCCTGACCCCCCAAAGCCTGTCCACCATCTACAAGGCACAAGTCAGGGGTGTGATGGAATACTCTCCACTTACCTGGATGAGTGTGGCTCTACCACCACTTAGGAAGCTCGACACCATCCAGGACAAAGTTGCCCGCTTGATTGACATCCCATCTACCACCTTCAACATTCACTCCCTCCACCACCAATGCACAGTGGCAGCAGTGTGTACCATCAACAAGATGCACTGCAGCAACTCACCACACCTCCTTCGACAGCACATTCCAAACCCACGACCTCTACCATCTGGAAGGACAAGGGCAGCAGTGGGAACACCACCTGCAAGTTCCCCTCCAAGCCACACACCACCCTGACTTGGAACTACATCACCATTCCTTCACTGTCGCTGAATCAAAATCCTGGAACTCTCTCCCTAACAGCACTGTGGGTCCACCAGCACCAGATGGACTGCAGCGGTTCAAGAAGGCGGCTCACCACCACCTTCTCAAGGGAAATTACGGATGGGCAATAAATGCTTGCCAGCAATGTCCACATCCCATGAAAGAACAAAAAAACCTTAAAACTAATACACTCATCCTTGTGTTCAAACCCCTCCATGTCTTCACTCCTTCCCTATCACGTAACCTCATCCAGCCCTACAAACCTCCATGATCTCCGCTCTCCTCAAATTTTGGCCTCTAGCACATTCCTCATTTCCTTTACCCCCACCACTGGCGGCTGTGCCTTCAGCTGCCTAGGTGCTGAACTCTGAAATTCACTCCCTAAACACATCAGCCTCTCTAGCCTTCTTTAAGACTTTTCTTAAAAGCTATCTTTCATCTGTCCTAATATTTTATGCAGCTTGATGCCAAATTTTGTTTGACAACACTCCTGTAAGTGCGTTGGCACATTTTATTATATTAAAGGCACTATTATAAATGCAAGTCATTGTCGTCTGTGCTCAGCTCACTGATCTCCGTCAGGGTGGCGGTGTGGATGGTACAGTGATCTCTATAACCCCACCTCCGCCCTCCCACCATTCAGCCATGCATCCCATTCCTGATCACTACTTGGTGACTCTTGCTGAGAAATGATTGCGTGGATACCACACCAGGACAGAATTGAGCCTGATTATCCCTCTCCCCACCAGTCAAGCAGCCTACTGACATTCATTGACTGGACTAGCATGTGATGAATGGCCACTTGGCAAGCTGCCAAAGGTCGGTTATCGTTCTTCCTACCTGGCCTTCTCAAAACAAAAACAGGATCTTCTCATATGACAAGTGGGCTTCATGTATACAGAGTGCAGATTAAACGACACAATCATTCTCTCCTGCTGCCCCACTCCGCATTTTTCTTGCGTCTTTTACTAGGATCACAAACCATGAGACCGGTGATCTGATCTCAGAAGTGCCACAAATACTCTTCTCAAGTTTCCTTTCTGTACAACTATCAGACTTGTTTGGGAGTGAGATACCGCTCAGATATCCCTTTCTTGACAGAAGCACCTAGCCTCCAATCTGCCATTCCTACACAACATCTGAAACCACTTGGCTGTGCCATAAACTCCGCCACGCAGAGATACCAGACAATGGGACATCAACATACGACGTCATTGTTCCACTCCAAACTCAATAAATTTTTAGTCACGGTGAGGTAACAGTCCATGTTAAATCACCGTAAAAACCCACTGTTCTTCCTTCATCATTGCTGGGTCAATATCCTGGAATTTCTTCAACACCATTGCAGGAGCACTGTCACCACAAGGACTGCAGTAGCTCAAGCAGCAGGTCCAGCAACACCTACTCAGGTCAGCTAGGGATGGGCAATTGTTAACTTACATCACGAGAACAAATAAAAAGGGGTGTGTTTTAGGAGGTTCACTCCTAGGTAGTGGCATCAGGTGTTGGGATCCTTATGACCTGTAACATTTGGTGGGCATCGTATCCAAGTGAAGCTTCTATTGCATAAATCAAAATGCTGTAACTCTGCTGTCAGTTCTCATTACGTTATACAAACTGGACATTTAAAAAATCTTTTTCTCACTGATTTTTTAAGGTTTCCCTCTATTGCAGGTATAGACTCCCAAGTGGGGAACAGATCTAAGGACAGGTGTATCTCGCACAAATGAACATTATTCACAGGTGAGCTTTTAAAGAGAGATTGAAGGAGATATCACTTAGACTGACTCTGCCCTCGTCCAAGAATGTGGAACGCTCTACCTCAAGAACAATTCATAATTATATAGTGCTTTTAACATTGTTACGACCAGGTGAGAGGGGTCTGGGGGATTCCCTCTCAGTCTTTGCCTAGTTTAACCGTAACATGGTTTAATTTTGAAAAACACCATGTTTTATCTCCCCCTTAGTGAATCCTTGTTCACTGATTTCCAATTGTAAGGCAAAGAAATCAATTTGGACAGGTTTTCTTAGATTTAAATAAGAATGGTAGAAGTTCATTAATCTTAAAACTCTAATCCAGTTAACGACTACGAATATGCGACGCGACCACGTTAGCATGTATACGCGATAAACATACACACAGAGACAGAAAAAGTAGAAGGAATAAAGGGGAAAAGTTTGAGGCAATATCTGGTAGTTACAATCCTTTACGTTCAATGTGGAGTCTTTGGTGGCGGTCAGTCCTGCTGTTGGGGCCCAGTTCACGCTTCAATTTGTTTTGATGTCAGAGTGTTTTTTCTCCAGAGGTTAATGTGTCTTCCATGGGTCTGGTGGCTTGGGAGAGTGAGAGAGTGAGAGTGAGTGAGAGAGTGAGAATGAGTGAGAGAGTGTGAGAGAGAGAGAGAGTGTGAGAGAGTGTGAGAGTGAGTGAGAGTGGCTTCCTTGCTCCAATCTCAGTTTCAACAGCCTTCTCCCTTTCTCTGTGGCACAATTCAAAAAACCCCAGGTTGCCCAGCAGGTTAGTCATGTGACTAGCTGGTTTGATCACTTCTATTTGTGGATTCTGCCATCTTAGCAGTCATCCTGAAATGTGAGCTTCCTCACCTTCAAATTCTGGTGATCACAGTCCATTTTGGGTTAAATGGACCAGGGAATAGTTCTTTGTCTCTCCAAGCACTGTCTGTTAGTATGCAAATATTTTCCCAGCCGAGTATCTAGTGAATTTTTTTAAACAAGTCCTTACTTCACTCCAGCAACAGTTTAAAATCAATGTTCATATGACAAAATTAATATGCCTCATTCTTGGCAGGTGGGGGTCTGCATGACAACTTAATAAAATGTCCTAAGGTGCTTCACAGGAGCAGTAAAGAAAATATGACTCAAGCCACATAAGGATATATTAGATCAGACGACCAAAGGCTTGATCAAAGAGGTAGGTTTTAAAGTGTGTCTTAAAGAGGGAAAGTGAGGTAGAGAGGTGGAGTGGTGTAGGGAGAGAATTCCAGAGCTTAGGTCCTAGGCAGCTCAAGGCATGGCCATCTATGGTGGAGCGATTACAATTGGGGATGCTCACAAGTCCAAATTTAGATGAGCCCAGATATCTCTGAAGGTTGTGGGGCTGGAGGAGAAGACAGAGATAGGTAGGAGTGAGGCCATGGAGCAATTTGAAAACAAAGATGAGAATTTTAAAAGCATGACTTTGCTTGACCAGGAGCCAATGTAGGTCAATCAGCACAGGGGTGATAGATGAATGGAAATTGGCACGAGTTAGGACATGAGCAGCAGAGTTTTGGATGACCTCGAGTTTACGGGAGACCAATCAGGAGTGGATTGAATAGTCAAGTCTAGAGATAACATAGGCATGCATGAGGGTTTTAGCAGATGAACCCAGACAGGGGTGATGTCAGAGCTCATCTTGGGGTCAAATATGAAATCAAGAACGTGAACAGACTGGTTTAGTAGCAGACTGTTGCAGGGAGAGGAATAAAGTCGGTAGCTATGGGGACTAAAAACAATGGCTTCAGTCTTCCCAAAATGTAATTGGAGGAAATTTCTGCTCATAGAGTACTGGATATCAGATAAGCAGTCAGATAATTTAGCACCAGTGGAGGAGTCAAGCGAAGTGGTGATGAGGTAGAGCTGGGTGTTGTCACTGTACATGTGAAAAACTAGTGCTGGGATTTCAGGTAATGTCGCTGAGGGGCAGCATGGAGATGAAAAATAGGGGGGAGCCAATGATAGATCCTTGGGGAACATCAGAGGTAATGGTGTGGAATGGGAAAAGAAGCCATTGCAAGTGATACTCTGGCGATGACTAGATAGTTAAGAATGAAATCAGATGAGAGCAGACCCACTTACCTGGACAACAGTGGAGAGGCATTGGAGAAGGATGGTGTGGTCAACCGTGATAATGGCTGCAGACAGGTCGAGAAGGATAAGGAGAGAAAGTTTATCTTTGTCACAGTCAAATAAGATGTGACATTGAAGAGAGCTGTTTTGATACTGTGGTGGGGCAGGTACCTGATTGGACGAAAATAAACATGGAGTTCTGGGAAAGATTGGGGAGGTGAAGACACATTCAAGGATTTTGGAGAGTAAAGGGAGATTAGCGATAGGGCAGTAGTTTGCAAGGACAGTGGGGTCAAGGGTTTTTTTTTTTGAGGAGAGAGGTCATGATGGGATGTTTAAAGGAGAGAGGGACAACACCTGAAAAAAGAAAACCATTAACAATATCGACTAACATGGGAACCAGGACAGGAAGCTGGGTGATCAGCAGTTTAGTGGGAATAGGGTCGAGGGACAGGAGGTGGGTCTCATGGACAAGATGAGCTCGGAGAGGGCATGAGGGGAGATAGGAGAGAAGCCAGAGGAAGGTGCGAGTTCAGGATGACGGTGGGTGGGGAGTTTTAGAGGATGTGTGGCCCATGGGCTAGTGCAAGAGAGGGACATGGCAGAAGCAGCTGATCGGATGGTCTCAAACCTTAGTGACAAAGAAATCCAGGAGCTCCTCAAACATTGTTGGAGGTGAATGTGGAGGAGACAGGGGATAGGGGTTTAAGAAGACAGTTTGCAGTAGAGAAAAGAAGCTGGGGGTTATCTTTGCATTCTAGGATGATCCTAGGAATAGTGAACAGTTTTAACAGACAAGAACAGGACTTGATAGTGTTTTAAGTGGTCCAGCCAGATCTGGCAGTGGATGGCTAAACCTGTTGTCTGCCATATCCTTTCAAGTCTGTGTTCCTTGGAGTTAAGGGAGCAGAGATGAGGGCTGTGCGAGATGGAACGGCCAGGGTGAGAAAGAGCAATGATTTTATGAGGACTAGGGCATCAAAGGTGGAGGTGAGGGTGCGGCTGAACAAATCAGTAGCTGCAGGAAAGTTGTGGCGAGTGGAGGACCAAAGGCTAGACAGTTGGGACTTTGAAAGTGCAGCTGTAAGTGAATTGGGCAATAGTTTTTTCCAGGAATGGATACAGAAGGAAGTAGGGTTGGGCATGGGTGGGGGATGTGGGTGGAGAGTGATACAAGGAAGTGATCAGCAATGACCTCATCTGTGATTGATGCAACGGAACTAGCAAGACCATGTGAGATGGCCCAGTCAAAGGTGTGGTCATGAATATGGATTGCAGAGTTTATAAGGGAAGAGAGAGATATTTAGGGAGTATAAGAGGTCAGAGGAGAGAGAACATGAGGAGTTGAGATGAAGGTCGAAATCACTGAGGATGAGAAGTCGTTCAGCGCAGAGGCAGAGGAAGGAAAGCAGTGATGAGATCTCGGTAAGAACATTATCATACTTGGGAGGATGGTAGAAATGCTGATTTTGAAAGACAGGTGAGAGGGGTGGGACAAGGTGAGATGCTCAAAAGGAGGAGAAAGTGCCAGAGGAGTAGGCAGTTAGGCCAAGGTATGATTTGGTGACAACAGCCACAGAGATACTGCAACAATCTTGATGGGGCAAGTGGTGGAAGATGGATCGAAGGCAGGGAGGTTTCATTAAGGCAAGGTGTCATCGCCGCTCAGTCAGGTTTCCGTTAAGGCCAAGATATCGATGCAATCATCCACAATAACTACATGGATGGCAAGGGCCTTGTTCACAAGTAAAAGGACGTTCTGGAGGGAGCTGCGTGGAGGGATGGTGGGAGCAGAGTCCAACAGGATCAGCCGGGGGGGAAGGGTGATTGGACAGGAAGGCGATTGGCAAGATTAACTCCCAGTGGGCACACTAGGCTGGAAGGTCAATGAGTGTGTGAGATGGGGACAATTGTGGTTCTGACTCAATGATCCAGTGCCTCAATCAGTCCTTTGGAGGATGCTGAGAGAGGCACAGAGGAAAGCTGCAGGCTTATCTAAGAGGGAGTCAAGCCTGGGATGGTGGCAAGAGAGCAGGGAGATCGAGAAGCAGAGGGCAGAGCACCTGAGAGTGCAGAAGTGAAAGGAGGCATGACGATAGAGAGGGGTCTTGGATGGGTCAAGAGAAAAGTAAAATAAAGAGCAAAAGTGGAAATAGAGTGATGGGCTCTGTTCCGTAAGAAGCAGTTGAGGTGAACAGCATAGATGCTTTTAACGGGAAGCTAGATAAGCACGAGAAAGAAAGGAATAGAGGATTATATTGATAGGGTTAGATGAAGGAGGGTGGGAGCAGGCTTGTGGACAGCATAAACACTGGCATAAACCATTTGGGTCAAATGGCCTGTTGCCATGCTGTATATTGGAGTTAACACCCACAGATTTGCACCATGAAAGAATCCTGGATTATAGATCTCCCTAACCCTAATCAACTGGAGTAATCCTACCTGCACCCACATTTAGCTCAAATAACAGTGTGAACGGGGAGCAAGATGGATTGAACTTGGATTTTAAAAACACTGCATATGATGGAAATCTGAAACAAAAACAAAAAGTGCTGGAAATACTCAGCATGTCTGGCAGCATCTGTGGAGAGAGAAGCAGAGTTAACATTTCAGGTCTGTGACTTTTCATCAGAAGTAGCAAAGGTTAGAAATGTAATAGGTTTTAAGCACGTGAAGTGGGGGTGTGGAGGCGGGGGGCAAGAGAACAAAGAGGTGTGCGATTGGCAGAGGACAAGAGAGATTAATTGACAAGGTGATTATGGGGCCAAGGCAAAGGGAGTGCTAATGGTGTAGCGAAAGACCATGCATTAGTGCAGAGAGAGTGATAATGACAGAGTAATGAACAGCTCTGTCCAAAAGCACAAACATGAAAAACCAAGCTTAAGGCAAGCACATAGTTAAAAAAAAAATGACAAAACAAAGTAAAATAAAAAAGGGGCCATCATGCTCTGAAATTATTGAACTCAATGTTCAGTCCGGAAGGCTGGAGAGTGCCTAATTGGAAAATGAGGTGCTGCTCCTCGAGTTTGTGTTGATATTCACTGGAACACAGCAGCAGGCCAAGGACAGAAATGTGGGCATGAGAGCAGTGGGGTGTGTTGAAATGGCAAACAACCAGAAGCTCGGGGGTCATGCTTACGGACTGAGTGGAGGTATTCCGCAAAGCGGTCACCCAATCTGTTTTTGGTCCTGGATTGAACTTGGAGTTTTCCTGGTTGTCGTGACTCACCTATTTACTGGATTAACGTACTGAGCTATTGGGAGAGTTTATTGGTTGAAGATTTCTCAGGACTTGCAGTCGCCGAAACCCACCCCAACCACCACCCCCCCACCCCTCCCAGCTTCATTAATATTGTTTCACTTCACCACATCAAAAAGAATTGAAATAAAACTATGTTAGTGAGCAGAGTTGGGCCCTAAAAAAAACCTTAAAGCTGGAAGCTGATTTAGAGCTATGAATTATTCAATTAAATACAATGCTAGATTGTCTGAACTCTTCACAGGAATTCAGAGCATAAATGACCTTACCGAAACACATTGTATCTTCATGGCAGGCTGCATCACACACAGGGAGACAGACAAGGAAACAAATTGGGAGGATTTGCCCGCTGTTCTCAAGTCCTGCTTTGGTACGTGCCTGGTCAATTGTCAATGCTTAAAATACAGCAGCGAACTTAAGCCCTTTACACCATTCTCAGCCACTTCTGGAGAGCTGCTCTTGATCCAGTTCAGATACTTGACATGCTATCAGATTGCACAGGTGCAATGCTCTGGAGTAGGAAGAAGTGTGTCCAATGGAGTTCAGCACACTAGGGGGAGTCTGTACAGATTAGGTAACACACAGTGTTAACACAAAGCAGCCCTTGAGAAATGACAGCCAAGTACTGTGGAGAAAAACCACAGACAAGCTCTTGTAGTTAAAACTGTTGATCAGGCGCAATACCCATGAAGTTATTTTTAGTGTCAAGGTCAGGTTCACCCAGCAGTCTTGCTCTTATTCTCCACTCTAGCAGGCCTTTGGACGGAGTTCTGTGGTGTTACTCGCCAAGATAAATACACCTGCTCTCAAAAAGGGGAGTTCTTTTCAACAGTCCTCAGTCATGCAATACTTCATCTGGGTTCTGAGTAGGTTAATTCCCAGCTTGTGTGGCCGGAAATAGTAGCGAATACACCAACAAAAGCAGCATTTATACAATGCCTTCAATGTAAAATAATGCCTCAAAGTGCTTTTGCAATCTGAAATTATTTTGTACCAAGAAAGTCAATAAAATTCCCTAGAAATGGAAGTAGGATTTATACTATAAACAAAAACTTCATTTAATTATGTTCCTGCCATTCATCCAGGTTACTGTCCATCCTGCCTCAGTCAATATAACTGAACTTTGCACTTCCTCCGTTTAAGGACAGAATGAAAACGTTTCACTTTCAGGCCATGATTTATAGCAATAACTACACTTTGCATTTATATAATCCCTTTAACGTAGTAAAGCATCCTTCACAGGAATGTCAGATAAAATTTGTCACCGAGCCACATAAGGAGATATCAGGACATGTGACCTGGTAACCAAAAGCTTGGTCAAAGAGGTAGGTTTTAAGAAGTGTTTTAAAAGGAAAATGGCACTCAGGAAGGGTCTGGAAAAAGCAGATGGCGGATAATATCCAGGCGGAAGGAGGAAATATCAGTCGACCTTGGAGCAATGATAATCATCTGTGCCAGCTGTGGAATGGATTGCCACTCACCAGTCGGCCTCTACAGCCACAACAGACAATGCTCAATTCAGAATTCACAAACACCCCAGGCGCAGTCCATCGTCTTCTGAGATGGAAGGATGCCTTCCACTACTACTACCACTAAAAATGAGAGGCTTAGGGAGGGAATTCTAGATTAATAAACCTTAAGCAGTTATGTTAATGAGAACTTTTGACATGGTTTCCAGGAGGTTGTCCCAGCGTTGAGTTACAGAAAGTGCACACGCATATATATAGGTAGACAGCAACAAGGTTGCAACTACAGTTCTATAGCCACGTTAGTTTTTAACTAGTCATCACAAAACTTGGTACTGCTATCCCAGGATGCTAAACCAGGTAGGCTCTTGAATAGACAAATTCAAGCATCTAACGCCATGCACAGTTACTGAAAGAAAAATTATGGATCTGTGATATTCAAGCCATTCAAAATATAACATTACAGTACTCCCTCTCCATCACATCAGAAGAATGGTGTTTGACAATAGTGTGAGACACATTATATAGTCCAATACTTAAATGCACACACATATGTTCTGTCTGACATGACAATGCCTACTAACCTCCTAGTGCCAATTCAATTGCTAAAATTATAAGATTCGAGCAAGATCAGCCTTTTTATGTTTTTATAAAACAAAACGAATTGCTTTTGTTTAGTGCCTTTAATGCAGTAAAACATCCCAAGGTGCTTGACAAGAGCATTATCGTATAAAATTTGACATTGAGACACACAAGGAGCTATTAAAACAGCTGATCAAAAAGTTTGGTTAAAAAGGCGGGTTTTAAGGAACCTTGAAAGGAGAAAGAGGTGAAGAGTTTTAAGGAGGGAATTCCATAACTTCGGGCCTAGGCAGAAGGCACAGCTGCCAATGTTAGGATGATGAAAGGCACTGATGGGCAATTGAAGGAGCACAGAGATCTTGGAGGACTGTGGGGCTGAAGGAGATCAAAAGAAATCAAACGGACAGAAACTATGCCAAACTTACATCAATGTGGCTTCTTTACTGCTTGCGTTGTACATTGACTGCAGCTTGAAAATGACATTGCAACTGTGATTCTACAAAAACATCACGTTGATTCAAAGACTGTCAGATAGGCCAGGATCCATTTTTAATTTAAACACACACACACACACACACATTTCAATTACGGTCACAGCAGCATTTAAATAAGGACTGGCATCTGGTCTTTGCAAAGCTGAGATATTTGCCACAATTAGGCTGTGTTAATATCAGAGGAGAAAATGAAGAGCACATTCCACACAGCATGGGTAGGGCTCGTAAACTTTCAGATTTGGAATCTCAATCACAAGGACTGTGATAACTAAAGCAAAGGCTACTTTGAAGCTAGCTTTAATAATGCAGACACATGGAGTTACCACCTTATAAAAATATGGAGAGTTTCATGTTTAAACAGGACTCTAATTTTAAAAAGCATTAAATTCTTTACCAGTAAAAAATCCCAAATGGGTATATTGGTTAACAAAAAAAATTGATACTATATATACAAATACACAGATGTCAAGTGTAGTTTTCAGGTAAACAGGGTTAAAAGCCAGGGATATAATCAAGTTTATGCTTCTAATGGAGATTGCTGATCAAATACAAGGAGTCCTGCCCTGACAAAACGTGGCTGCTGTCTAAAATCATGGATCCATCCACCATTTTTGCAATGTGACCTTTTAGTGGAACCAACGTGCTGCATGCTGCAACTGAGAGCAAGTTTCTTTTGATGAAAATGAAACATAATTTAAATGAATGGGAGATTTTAAACTGCAACTATGTTGAAATCTAGGCCTTCTCACTACAAAGTTATCAAATGAAAATAGCATAACAGAGTAGAAAAGCAGAAACAATCTCCCAATCCACTCCAGGTTGTGCTGTGCCAGGAGGGTACCTGGGCAAGGTTGCCCACCACAGGAAATCGCGCTCCCTTGCAGTCAGTGGTAACAAGCAATAGGCCAAGTGTCAAACTGGCTGGAGAGCATGTGGCTTGGGTAAATCAATCTGGCTTGGAGACATTTGTGTGAAGAATGCAGCAGTAAAAGTCAATATGTTCTTCACTAGAAAAAAATATCCTTGGATCAGATAAAACAGCTGCTTTGAGTTATTTTAGAAAATCACTTTTCAAGATTTAGCTTTTAAAAATGAAATATGAATTACTTTTAACGCTTCAAGACACATTTAGACCCAGCTATACAGCTGCTTGAGTGAATCACTTCCACAACACTGAAGTGAAAAAACCTAAACGAAATGCTTGGTTATATTCATTACCTATATAGACTGCTCAAAAGTTCCAGAAGGAAACTATTAATCAGGAGTTCAAAAAGTGATTGAGAATCTGTTAGTTATAATACTCCCCAGCTTCTGTCAGCTGAGCCCCTTTATTATTTACTAAAATGCAATCATCCCAAAATATTCACTATTCTTTTCTATCTATTGGGTAAATTTGGATCAAGTCCATGTTATTGTCTGATAGCAACAGTTTTCAGTAATGTTTGTGCAAGCACAGTAAAACAACTTGCAATTATATAGCGCCTTTAACGAAGTGAAATGTCCCACGGCATTTCTCAGAAGCAACATAAAACAAATGCGACTGAACGACAGAGATATTGGAACAAATGACCAAAAGCTTGGTCAAAGAGATAGGTTTTAAGGAGCATCTTAAAGGAGGGAGGTGGAGATGCAGAGAGGTCAAGGGAAGGAATTTCAGAGGTTATGGCCAAGGCAGCTGAAGTGAAGAAAATCAGGAATCTGCAAGAGACCAGCAGTGGAGGAGAGCAGATATCTCAGAGGGCTGGAGAAGGTTACAGCGATAGGGAGGGTCAAGGCTATGAAGTGATTTGAAAACACGGATGAGGATCTTAAAGTCAAGGTGTAATTGTTGAGGCACTTGGCACGTCATAACATTCAAGGCTATGGGCCAAGTGCTGGCAAATGGGATTAGGTAGACAGGTCAGGTGTCTTTAATGCATTGGTGCAGACTTGATGGGCTGAAGGGCCTCTTCTGCGCTGTATTATTCTGTGATTGTGAAATATCTTTTCTCTTCATTTGCTGCACAAGCTGTCAGTAAAATGAATTTGGCAAGTCAATTAATTTTCTAGTGCGGTGTAAGCCACAGCACATAATTGCCCTTAGGCTGTTAGTGAAATCATAAGTAGGAGGTAGAAATGTCATATTGGTAGAGTAGAACCTGCCCTTTCAAGGTTGGGGTTAAAACAGCAATAGTGCTGGATTTTTCGTTAAAACCCAGCTGGTTCACTAATGTCCCTTTGGAAAGGAAATCTGACATCCTTACCCAGTCTGGCCCATATGTGACTCCTGACACACAGCAATGTGGTAGGCGCTTAACTACCTTCTCAAGTAGCTTAGCAAAGTAGTCATTTGTATCAAAATGCTATACGGATCAACAAGCTTCAGCACCAACTACACATAATCTAGGCTGGTACTTCAATACAGTACTGATCGAGTGCTGCACTGTCGGAGGTGCTGTCTATCAGATCCGATGTCAAACAGAAGCCCCGTCTGCCCTCTCAAGTGAACGTAAAAGATTCCACAGCGTGATTTGACGAGCTGGGGAGTTCTCCCAGTGTTCTGACCAATATTCATCCTTCAACCAGCAACACCAAAACAGATTATCTGGTCATTATCACATTGCTTTTTGTGGGAGCTTGCTGTGTGCAAATTGACTTTCGTGTTTCCTACATTACAACAGTGACAACAGTTACACTTCGAAAGCACTTCATTGGCTGCAAAGTGCTTTGGGATGTCCTGATGTCATGAAAGATGCTATATAAATGTAATGTTGGAATTTCATAGTTCGATTTAAATGTTAAAGCAAACAATTTTGGTTCCCCATTCACCTTCTTGAATGAAAATAATGAATAGTGCATGCTAAACAATCACAACTTGACAAGAGTGATCAGAGAAGTCAAAAATACTGAACATTTTAGATAAAGAATGCAGATGCTTTAGAAAATAAATGGTTTTGGGACTGCTAAATAAAAGACATTCATTCAGCAAAACAGAACTTCCATTTTTTTTTTTATTAGTGATCCTTCAAACAAGCCACAATCAAAATGTATAATTTGTTAACTTAAAATGACATATTTCTGATGATATGACATAGGGATGTGAGGTGCCTTTGTAATCCTCAGCTCCACGATTTCTCGCCCAGAGGCACAACACTAATATAAACTAGAAACTAGCCAAGTGGAGAACACAGCATGGTTTATTCATTTATTATCTGGCAACTAGTTCAGTTTCTACATACACAGAGGAAACTCTGAAATAGCATGCAGCAATCAAATAGACAATTATTAACAACTTTAAAAACATTAGTTTTAAGTATGTTTTTTTTTGTTTTTTTCTCTCATTTTCTTTAGAGCTCTACATATGTTTGCAATAGACATCAAAGACTTTTGCCTACCAATCAATTCAGTCAT
Organism: Heterodontus francisci; assembly: GCF_036365525.1. Lineage (NCBI taxonomy): Eukaryota > Metazoa > Chordata > Chondrichthyes > Heterodontiformes > Heterodontidae > Heterodontus > Heterodontus francisci. Next base: position 178,785,218 of record NC_090374.1, on the reverse strand, counting down.
GTTATGTGGGTATGAGTACAGTATCACACCAAATGTGTAAATGACACCCCCACTTCCCCCCACTAACCTTTTTACCCACCCCACCATACCCTGAATGCATAATACTGAAGAACCTGAATAATTTAACACACCCGGTTCAGGAAATGACAGTGCACACACAAAAATGATTAAAATCAAATGTGTATGATGTGGGGGAATATTAATTATGAGGAATACACTCCATCTTGAAACTTTACTTAATAAATCAAAGAAGTTTAGCAGGGAAGGGAAGGCAAGAGAAAGAGAGAGACACTCAGAATCCAGATATTGCTGAAGTACATCATCCTGTCTAACCCCTTCTGCTCCTCTCTCCCCACCCCCAACAGATATCTTTATGGTCTTTAACCAGAAATAGAAGGAAGCCAACAACTCAAAACTGTTGCCACTGTTCTTTTTTTTTCTGCTTTATCACACATACCAATGTCAAACAGCCAATGAAAGAATTGATTGGTGAAGTCTAAATATACACCGAAGGCTCTTCAAAATCAGTAACTTACTAGCAGCAAATGTTAACATGTCTAAAAAAACCCCAACTTAAGTAAATAAGAGCACCTGCAAAATATGCTTAGTCTGCACTGCAACAATACAACTGGATTACAAAATGCATAGAAATTTGCATTTTTTTGGCATGGCAGCAACACTTCATTTTGACAGAATACCATTTAGAATTTAGATGTTTTAGAAAAAACAAATTAATGATTAGTTTTCATTAGAAAAGAGAAATCACAGATGTCAAGGTGAAGCTCAAAACTAAAATATATGTGCTTTGTAAATAAAAACTCAACTTCTTAATCATAAGTTCCAAGTTCATAATTTTATAATGTGCACCTTGTGAAATGAATGCGCAGAGTGTGCACATCTTGGATTTGGTGCATAATATAATAATTGCATTAGGAGAATTGTGAATAACTTGATGTTAATCACAGTACAATAACTTGGTTAAACAGAAACACAAAAGATCAAAAGAACAGTAGAATCGGTTATGGACAACCTACCAACGCCCCTTCCCAGCTCAGGATGGCAAAGAAACAATCTTTTCAATACAAAAGCTACCAGTCCAAAGGCAGCCTAGTAAAATTTACAGTGCCCAAAACAAATGGTTCTCCACCATTTATAACAATGGAGCTTTGGACTTTAATTCATCAATAAAACAAAGGTTTCCTGGTTCCAGGCCTAGCTAGCTGCAACTAACAATGCACCTTGTAAGGAGGTGGAGAGTACACTATGGGTGTTAAAGGAGGGGAAACTAATACCCAACTCCCTCCCTAAGCCTCTCTGCCTCCCTCTCTCCTTCTTTAAGACAGCCCCTAAAACTTAACTCTTTAACCAAGTTTTTGGCCACCTGTCCTAATATCTCATATAGCTCGGTGTCAAATTTTAATTGATAATCGCTCCTGTGAAGCACCTTGGGATGTTTTACTACCCCAATGGTGCTATATAAATACAAGCTGCTGTTCTTGCAATGCATAAAGAGAAGGATGCAACACAAAGTGACAACTATTTGGAGCACTGGAAAATAAACTTTGTAAAGTCCTAGTGTACAGCACAGAAGGAAGCCATTAACCCATTGAGTCCATGCTGGCTCTCTGTAGAACAATCCAATCAATCCACTATGCCCACTGGATCCCCGTACCCCTGAACGTTTATTTCCCTCAAGGGCCCATCCAATTTCCTTTTGAAATCATTAGTCACCTCCAATTCCACCACCTCATAGGCAGGAGGTTCCCGGTCATTGCCACTTGCAACGTAAAAAGTTCTTCCTCACAGATATATTATACTGTGCAGTAATTAGGTCAATCAACCAAAAATCTTTCCCAGTGCTTAAAATCACTTCATCATCCTTTTCTGGTCAATTTCCTTCTTTTCACTCCTGAAGTTGTTACTTCCCTGCTCGGGTGCAGTTGCCCCAGACTGCAGTTAACCTCCATGTGACCATTATTAATGAGCTGTCATGAGTGTCAAACTCTCTGAGAGGAGAGCTGAGTACGAAGTGGTAAGCTAGCTAACAATCAAGAATGGACACCCTGACCAATTCCATCACCCTGCCCTCCCTTTAACAAAGGAATGCTGTTAGTCAACTGTAGTGCCATTAAACCTAAAATTTCAAAACTAAGATAGATATTTGTTAGTCAAGGGTACTGAGGTTTACAGAACCAATGTGGGTAGATGGAGTTAAGATACCAATCAGCCATGATCTAACTGAACAGGCTTGAGGGGCTGAATAGCCTACTCCAGTTTCTACAGGATCAGGTAACAGCATTGGCCAGGAATAAACTTGGATCTTTCTAGTATGTTTTGCCTGCTAACTAAGTCAACTCACTGAGCCACTTACAAGCTTAAAATGAGTTATAGAGTAATGCAACATCCACAGCTTTAGCTTTAATCATCAGGAATCAACGCCACAGCAGAATACCTGCAGCCCTATCTTGACCATTCCCTCCGAAAACATAGTTGGCTGCAGGGGCCTGAAACCTAGGGAAACTTAATTATCCAGCAACAAGTTTTTATTTTAAGGGTGAGCAAAGCTGGACAGCCATTGTTCTTTACTTGACAATTTTCCCTTTTATTCAGTGGAAAGTTTGCGGGTGGAAAAAAGTCTTTTAAAAAATAGTACTGCTTTGGGCTGTCTGCAGGGGAAAGTAAGTATTCCAGTCCGAAACTACATATTGTGGCAGGAGGAAAACCAAACAAATAGCTCAACAGTGTAATACCCATTAAAAGAGAAAGATTAAAAAATACAAAAAAAAGTCTATAAAGGTCAGTTTGAAAAGGCTATACCTAAACACTGTATTTTAATAAAAATTGGACAAAAAAACACAAAACTACACTAAATAATAATTTCTGTCAACTACAACTACACTTCAGGCAGTGATTTTAATGATTCACAGTATTCTAAAGAATTTCCAAACTAAATTGAAATCTAGAGCCAGACAGAACTCCCATCAGATTGACTTCAAGGCTCAAACCAAAACATGAGGTTATTTTAACCCTTTGAGCACGGAAGAAACCTTCTGACCTTTCAAAACACAGGTACTTATGTACAACACATGAGCAAATATACTGCACAATCAGAAGGAAGTACATTACAATTATGTACACATTTCTTAATTCATAATACTCATGATTTTATTAAAATTCTGGTGCATTAATGCTCAACTGGTTAAATTAACCAAACGCACTAATTTCTATATATTAGCATTTGATTAAAAAAGTAGTACCCAACAGTCCTCTTGCTAATACATCTTTGCATATTGTTAAAGCAATAAACTGTGTTTGGATACTAAGCAAATAGCTCAGTTTAACAAACCCAGATTTTATTTTATTTTTTTTAAAGTAAAATTTTTAACCACTCTATTGGAGGACTGTGCACTTGTAGGCACATTATTTAGATATAAATCTTTCCTTCCAACAATTTTAGAACGGTTCATTATTTTAACCGCAAACAAGCTGGCAATTGGGCCCAAATTTTTTTTTTTTTAAAACTCACTCGTGGCTCCAGAATGCACAACAGGAAGTAACACAGTGTCCTGCACAGAATTCTACTTCATTTGGGTTTTGTGGAATACACAGTTAAGACAGACGGGCTATACAGAGCTGCGACCCTTCCTTGGTGTGAACCCAGCATCAACTATTGAATTTCACACCAAGCTTAGCTTATGCACTTTTCTAAAATTGCGTTCCAACAAATATCAGTACTTGTGTACGAGCAGCCATATACAAATATTCTAATTACAAAATGTCATCTGAAAAATCTAAAATAAATATAACATATAAAATTTGCAACATCAATAATAGCTTTTAAAATACAAAATCAAACTGCCAGTAGAATTTCACGAGCAATGTTTAGATGTACAGAATCTAATGAGATACACCATGAATGGACAAGAAACTGTGCATTTGTAACACAATGAGTTAACCAGGACACTGAATTTCTTCCTTAGTATCAAGACAACATGCTCGGTAACCAAAAGATGTAAGGTTAAAGGTTTTAGTTATGAAGTACTGTACTCCTATCATATGTCCAGAATGTTGAGATACCAGCCTGATACAATTCAGGGTTTACCCAGGTTAACTATTTTGTCCTATAACACACCCTGATCAGTGTTTCCCATTCAAAGTAATCGGAGTGCATCACTGGTCTGCTCAGCCTGCCGCAACATGAATCATACTGGCCCTTGATAGCAGATCCTCAAACTCCAAATATATTTTAATATTGATACGGCATAAAATTATTTGAAAAATAAAGCCTAAATTTGATATTTTTCTCACTAATTTTTTCTAACTGTTAGGGAAATTAGAAAGACAAATCCTAGGAAAATCTCAGAGCCAGCTAATCATTCTCCATTGAAAAAAAAGCTCGGCAAAGAAGGCAAGCTGGTTACAACATACCGAATTCACTCGCAGACGAGACCCTCAGGGCAGCAAGAGAGTAAATGCCATTATCTGCAGTGAAGGATGCAAAGTGGTGAGTATATGGGGGCGGGGGCGGTACAAAAGCAGTGATACTGAGTGGAGAAATGGCTTAAAACATCACACAATACTGGGTGAAACAATTAATACTGCAGCTGCAAAAAAGGCTTCCGCACTTTGGGATTCATCACAGGTTTGTTCAAAAACATTATTTCCCATCTCACCTACTTAGAAATTTGTGAATAAAGAATAAAAAAGCTGTGCAACTGAATAATTTCTGTAACTCTACTTGAATGCTTAGCAAATAAACATTTGAGAGTCCTTTTACAGAAACTGAATAAAGACTGCACATTTTGAAAAGCCGTATGAAAAAATGGTAGTTCTGAAGAGTTACAAGGAGAAATTTAGCAATAAGATCAGTACTTTTTTTTTAAAAAAACAATTTCCAGATTATGGCATTTCAAAAAACGACATTTTGATTAAAGATATCCATAGACTTGCTTGAAAAAAAAGCTTCTTAGACTGAAATCTTTGTACATTTTTAAAAAGACGAGAATACTTCATAGAATCAATCATTAACCTGCACATTTGATCACTGGAATTTTAATGTGCCTGCTCTTGAGACATAATTCAGGCCAATAAACCTTTCACACATTGCATTTAAAAACTATAACTATCAGTGACTGAGGAATAATTAGACTGTATAAAAGTGTGGGAGAACATGAAGAATAATTTTAAAAAAAAAATCCCAAAGCACATTTCTGTCAGGCTGTATCTGATGAAGAGTCAAAAGAACCGGAGATGATAAAGTTCCCGGTATTGGTAAGACCGGACATCGACTGGGCAGCTTGCTGGCTCAGATTATTACATATTAGCACCAGCTGATTGCTTTGGGCCTCAGATAGGGAACTGCAGCTCTGGTAAACACTAAAGTTGGTCTTCCTCCCAGGAATATTCCCCTTTTCACACATGGTTTTAACCATTTTTGAGAGCTTATTCTTCCCGAGGGATTGGCTATTGTACCAGTAAAGTGCAGCTAGGTTGCAGACTGGCTTGATGGATAGATAGAAGGGGGCATCTTCATAACGCATAGCTGGAGGGCGTCTTTGAGCGTACTCCTTGTAGTCCTGCACTGGGCATGTCTGCGGAGAATGTGGTGTGGCGTAAATTCTGCACTCAGTTCCTGCTCTCCGGCTCTTTCCTTGTGCATCAGAGCTGTCTATAATTTCCCACTCCAGGTACTCCAAGCCTGTCTCGGTTACGTGTAACCTGATATCCCCCCATTTTAGCGTAGAACTGTGGAACCCAGCACAGTGCCCAAACGCTTTAGTGTTGTTTAACCACACCAGGTTGAGCAGCCCCTCGGGGTTATACCGGCTCAGCAAGCCTCGTTTGCGCAGGATGAGCTCATCGGCAAAGGTGAGTTTCATTGACTTGTGAGGCTTGTTCCCTTTCCCTTTGCCTCTCAGCTCAAGCTGCTTCTGTTTCAGTGCTTCTTGGGAGCGCCTGAATTCCTTATCCCTTGTTATACTGAACCCATATTTGTATTCCTTTAAGTACCTTTCAAGTCCGCACTGATAGTTGGCCAAACTGTTGGGCTCGTAGTCTGAACCATCTTTCTGCCTGGCATCCACAAAAAATGAAGCTAGGTAGGCATCAAGTTCTGTGCATGGTATGATTTGGATTTCCCGGTTTTCGTGTGGATATTTGGAAAGGAGGAACTCTTTGAAGTTTCTCAGTGCAGTCAAGGTGCTTCGGACAGTTTTCTCATTCTGTTGACCCTCGCAGCCTCTTTCTTCATTTTCTAAAAGCGGAACAGGGAGGAGAAAAAGAAAATATATAAGCTGCACATAAAGCCATTCAAAACTAAATTTCAATTTCGCAAAGGTCATTGGAAAACGATATTACATACCTGTCTCAGGTTTCAAAAGCCAACTTCAATTTCATAAATGATGTAAAAGATTAGGGCAAAAAAAAAACAAAACAGGGTCCTCATGTCAATGCTGCACTCTTGGTGCACGGGAGTTAGTGAGAGAGATTAGAGAGCAAACAGTGTCTCAGACAAACACACCAAGCCAGCACCTCGCAATATTACACTGCTGCAATCGCCCAATGCACTACCCCTGCAAATGGGTGCTGAATGCAATGCAACAGTAGACAGGATTTTGAAATACAGATACAATAAAATAACTTATGAACTACCTACATTATTAAGACCTAGTTAGCAAATGGGCAAGTGTAATGAAATACGTGGCCATAAGAGAAAAATAAATCCTTTGTGGCTTAAGCAAACCAACTGAGGAAATCGGGAATTGAAGAACTGATAGACCACACCAAGCATGATTTTCATCTTTATCCTTTTCGCCAATTCACTAAATCGTCAATGATGGCGCTAATATTTCATAACGAGTTGAATGGTGGAATGTACTCTGCAGTATAGTTAGTTATATTGTTCCAACTTGTGTTGTATCCAGAGCAAGCATTTTGAACAACACAACACTTGGATGAAATATTGATAGTTACAGATTGGTCACTGGTGATGGGAGCTGTTTCAGAGGTGAATTAGTAACAGCCCATAATGCACATCAATATTAAAACATATTTAGCTTGTGCTTTTCCCCTCCCCCAAATTAGCACCAATAGGCTAAATAAACCTCATGCGCCTGGTTTGCCATACAGACTATTTCTACAGACTTTAACAGATTAGAAATGCCACTTTCTCATGCGCTTGTGGTTATGCACACATTGCACAATCATACCAATGCAAAGGAAATGAACTTGTGAAATGTAATTTTATGAAGAATATAGACCAAACATATTGCAAATGATGTATGACTATCTTTACTGAATTACATATATAGGCACAGTGTTGCAACAGATAAGATGCTAAATGCCAGAAAGAACACCTCAATTTGCCTGGTCAGTCTGTGCAAAATCTTTCAGCCATGCAATTGGTAGTATCTGACATGTGGAAAAACATCTAAACCGCTCCTACACAATAATTTCACCTCTTGTTTCCTGACTGACAGAGGGGCAAGAAGGGCACTGGTACTGAGTTTACATGACTTATTTGCTTTGCCCGAGGTGGCATGAGAGACATAAATGAGCAATAATACATTGTGATGATTTATGAACTGAGCCAGAGGAGTGTCTGGTCTGAAAAGCAACACTTTTTTTACATTCATGGGATGTGGGCGTCGCTGGCTAAGCCAGCATTTATTACCCATCCCTAATTGCCCTTGAAAAGGTGGTGGTGAGCTGCGTTCTTGAACCGCTGCAGTCCATGTGAGTGCTGTTAGGGAGTTCCAGGATTTTGACCCAGCGACAGTGAAGGCACGAAGATATATTGAGAAACAGTGGTTAGACATTGGTTGGGCGGGTGTAGGCAATAGAGAGGGAAAGCAAGAGGACAGAGCACTATAAAAAGATTGGTGAAGAGGTGAAAGAAGCAAGAATTATTTTTAAATTGTAGCAGGCATAGCAGTAGGTCCAGACAGATGGTTGCACTATTGAGTCATAAAGCTGCCTGGTCTTGAATCCATGTTAAAACTTGCATTAAATTTAACCAGTTCTCAGGTAGTCTGCAATGTGATAAAAAGAAAGTATTTCTTGTTCCTATGGCATACTGTGGTGCTGCTTTCCGATCATGGTACAAAGAAGATCAAAACCAGGCTAACCTGCAGAAAGTGAAGGAGCCAAGCTATTCAATTCAAAGTAGCTTGTAGCTTTTCTATTCGACTGGCAACTTATTTTAAATTTGCATATATTGGGGGTATGGTAGCATAGTGGTCAAGTTATTGGACTCATAATCCTGAGGCCTGGACTAATGACATGAGTTCAAATCCCACCACAACAGCTGGGGGATTTAAATTCAATTAAATGAACAAATCTGGAATTTTAAAAAATTAGCATCAGTAATGGTGACCATGAAATTACTAGACTGTCTTAAAAACCCATCTGGTTCACTAATGTCCTTCCCTAGCCTGGTCTATGCGACTCAAGACCACAACAATGTGATTGACTCCTAACTGTCCTTTGAAATGGTCCAGCAAACCACTCAGTTGTATAAAGATGGGCAATAAATGCTGGCCTTGCCAGCAATGCCCACATCCCGTGAATAATATTTTGAAAAATTCAATTCTTTTGCCTCTTGTGAAATATTGAGAAGTATTTCTCAGGTTGTATTGCTTAAATTGGGTGGCCTGTCTGAAGCCATTAGCGCGCGCGCGAGAGAGAGAGAGAGAGAGAGAGAGCGCGCGCGAGAGAAAGGGAGTAATATGCTGGTGAAGTTTTGTGCCCTCTTAGCAACAACATACTATCCAAGGGTCCTATGTTTTGTCCAATTTACTTGCAGTGTAGTGTGGTAGACACAACATTTCTAACCTCCATGAGGGTATAATTAAGCCTGTAACCAGTGCAATCTACACTGTCACTGCTTCTGTTCATTCATTGAATTACTGGTTAATAAAACTTTTTGGCACTTAATTGCCTATGCCACAGTCTTGAGAAGTATTTATTCGCCCTATAACGACCAAGGTGGGAGGAGCGCACTGTCTTTTCTAGTCCCACTTCTCCGCAGGTCACAATATATATTTTTTAAATGTTTACCCAGTTACCGATTCGGTCAATCATATACTCTTTATCATGGAACAAAATACACCAACCAGTTTTCTTTAATAACCAAAATTATCAGAACAGGACTTATCCAGTAATGAAGCAAAGTGTTAATACACAGACTGAAATATGAAAGTTCCTTTTTTAAAATTCCCCACACACACTCTGAACAAATACAGAAATTTTCTCTGCAGAGGTCTGTTACCAAAAATAGACAAAAAAAAATACTATGGCCAAATACTTGATAATTCTTGAAGAAAAAAAGATATGGAAGGAAGTCAGTTGTCCGTTTTGGTCTAGCTTCCGGATATACGGAGACGAGTCACTGGGATCTTTTCTGAAGCAGTTCTTTTCAGACAGCATTAAGAATTAATCTGGCAGGTTTTTCCAGCTTCTCAGGGGAGATGCAGCACCAGGGATTTTTAAGCTCTCCCACACGGTATCTTTGCAGGGTTTCTCCAAAACGGTAGAGAAAGAGGTGGGCTGGGTGGTTTTTCCTTGGCAAGTTGATCTCCAACTGTCTTCAAAACAGTTCACACCCCAAACAGAAAGCCAACCTCCTAACCACCACAAACCTTGACATGTGGCTTCTCTGTAAACATCCTGCCCAGGTCACCAAGTTTTCTGTTGCTTATTGAGCTTAAAGCACATGATTTCCAGCACAGGTTGTTTTCAAACAACATCTCACGTGTCCTTTCAGTAAACTTGGTTAAAAAAAATACATCCATAGAATCTTTTCCGTTTTAACACAATTTCTTAAAAAAATACAATATAAAAAAATGGAAGCACTTTTGTAAAACCTCCATCCTTGGAGGAATGAAACACCATTTCTAATTTCTAATGGTGTTTCATTACAAAGAGAAAAAAAAACAGATGAAGAAAAACACATGTACACATTCAATCTCATTCACTCTTTATTGTGGCTAATACAGTTCGGCTTTGTACCATCTTTGCACTCAGATAACTCAAAGCAAAGTTAGATTCTAGACAAAGCATCCGCAATTACATTATTTTTCACTGCAATGTGGATAATCTTTAAATGATAAGGTTGCAATAGTAAACTCCATCGGAATAGTCTGGTATTCTGGTTTTTAAATTTTTCCACAAAGGCTAGGGGGTTATGATCAGTATATATCAGTATTTCTCTGTAGTTGTGGCGGACATAGACTTCAAAATGCTTAAGAGCTGGTAACAAGCCCAGGATTTCTTTTTCCACTGTTGAATATCTTTTTTGGTGTTGGTTTAGCTTTTCAGAAAAGTATCCCACTGGCCTTTCTATGCCTGATTCATCGTCCTGTAACAGGACTGCACCAACACCTAGGTCACGAGCATTAATTGCTACCTTGAAGGGCTTAGTGAAATTTGGAGCAGCCAATACTGATTAATTAATCAAAGGATGCTTGGCACTCCCCTTACCACACTAACTTGGTTTCCTTTTTTTGTAACATATCTGTCAGTGGAGCAGCTATAGTACTAAAATTTGGTACAAGCTCGTGGTAGAAACGACACTTTCCCAAACATTATGATTTCTCACTTAGTCCTAGGGGTAGGGAACTCTACCAATGCTTGTACTTTTGCTGTCCTTGGCAACACTTGGCCTTGCCCTACTATATGCCCGAGGTAAGTTACTCTCGCTTTTGCAAAATTCACTTTTGGCAAGGTTGATCACTAAATCAGCCAATTGTAATTTTCTAAACAGAACTTGTAGCTGTTCCAAGTGGTCCTTCCAGTATCACTATATACCAGCACATCATCAAGTTTAACCACACAGCTACGAACACTGGCTACCACTTGGTTCATTAGTCTCTAATAAGTTGCGGGGGCATTTTTTAGACCGAAAGACATCACTTGGCATTGGAAAAGACCATCTGGTGTGACAAAGGCCAATATTTCTTCAGCTCAGGGTGTTAAAGGAACCTGTCAGTATCCCTTTAACAAATCTATTTTTGTAAGAAACATGGCACTGCCCATTCTGTCAAAACAGTGTTCCAAACGACAAATTGGGTAGGAGTCTGCCTTTGTTACTGCATGAACTTTTCTGTAGTTTATGCAGAATCAAGTTGAACCATCAGGTTTAGGCTCTAACACCACTGGGGAACTCCAGCTGCTTTGACTGGGTTCAATTAGGTGGTTTTGCAGCAAGTATTGGATTTCTGCTTTCACCGAGGCCTGTTTCTTGGGACTTAAGCAATAAGGATGCTGTTCTACAAGAAAGGATTCCCCTACATCTACATCTTATGAGGCTAAGGTTATACATCCTGGCTTGTCGCTAGAGTCTCCTTTAAATGCTGAGAGTAGCCTTGTTAGGTCTTCTCGTTGTTCTGCATCTAAATATGAAAGCATAGTGTCCAATCTCCCTAACAATTCATTATTAGCTATCCGGATGGTAGGAGGTTCAATTAGAGAATGGTCTCGGTCTTCTTCTTCACTGTCCCCAATACCTGACATACCTGTGCTGGCTTATTCTCTTGCCGGCAGCGATATTGTTTCAACATATTGATATGATAGAGCCGATTCTTTTTCCAACAATCTGGAGTGTCAACCAAATAATTTACCAATTCTTTTGACCTCTTTATATGGATCACTGAACCATGCTTTCAGTTGTTCACCCTGTAAAGGCAGTAATACGAATATCTCATCCCCTGGTTGAAATGTTTGGGTCTTGGCATGCTTGTATGTCCATTTCTTCATGGTTGTTTAGGAAGCTTTAAGGTGTTCCTGAGTCACTTCGCAGGCTCTTGTGAGCCACTCTCGAAACATGGATACGTAATCTAGCACAGAAAATTCATCTGTCTATTCTAAAAACTTTTCTTGGATTAGTTTTACAGGATCTCTTATCTCATGTCCATAAACTAATTCAAAAGGACTAAAACCGGTAGACTCATTAGGTGAATCCCTTCATCCTAATCATGGGGATATTCATGACAATGTGCCCTGAAAATCGTTTTTAGGGTTTGATGGTACCATTCTAAAGCTCCTTGTGTCAATGGGTGGTATGCTGAAGACCTGAACTGTGTTACACCCAAATTATTCATAACTTCCTGGAAAATTTTAGACATAAAATCGGAACCTTGATCCGGCTGAATCTTAACTGTTAATCCATATCTAATGAAGAACTGGGATAACCTCTCTACTACTACCAAAGCAGAAACTGTTCTCTAGGGAAAGGCCTCTGGAAGCCTAGTAGCTATATCCATAATAGTGAGTATATACTGGTGTCTCGCTTTTATTTTCGGTAAAGGTCTTACACAGCTTACCAACACCCTACTAAATGGTTCCCCAAAAACTGGTATGGGAATTAGAGGTGCCGGTTTTATGGCAGGTTGTGGCTTCCCCACAATCTGGCATATATTACAAAACTGCACCACGTCCTTGGAAACACCTGGCCAGAAACAATGTCAAGCTATATGTGATTGGGTCTTCCGGAACCCCACATGTGTCGCCAGAGGAATTTCATGGGCTATCTTCAATATTTCCTGGCAATACTAGGGTGGTACCACCATCTGATGAACAATCGGCCATTCTTCGTCCGCAGGTCTGTGAGGAGGTCTCCACTTTATCAGAATCCCAATTTTAAAATGGTAGCCTTCTGGAACTCCCTTTGCCTCAGCTTCAGTTAGAGCCAATTGTGCCAATTCGTTTAACTCTGGATCGGCTTGCTGAGCCTTCATCAGAGAAGACTTAGTTAACATTTCCTTCGGATTATCCAAATCCCCAAAGAAAGTTTCAGATTTTCGGCTATCTGTCCGTGGTGTTAATCTGACCTCTGACAACTGAACTTGTTTCGCCATTGCTCAGGTCACAACACATGAAGGAAAATTTCTTGGAACCTTTTCTTGCAACTGCTCTGTCTCTTTGACTTCACTTGTTCTTTCTGTGACTACTGGAGAAGATGCTAGCTTTGCTCCGGCCAAATCATTCCCCAGGAGTAGGCCAACTCCGTTTACAGGCAACCCATGAACACCTCCTACAGTTACCGTTCCAGAGATTAGGTCACACTCTAGGTGCGCCCGATATAAAGGTATACTCTCTGCCGATACCATTCACTAAAACCTTGGCATTCAGTGCACACTCTGGTGGAAAAGTCATGCCTTTCCCCAGCAAGAGTTTGGGTGGCTCCTGTATCCCTCAATCTAATAACCTGCCTATTTGAGGGATAAGGAGTTACTTTTCCTTTTGACAAGAATTCCCAATAACTTTCAGGTATCTTTTTCACGTCCCCCACATTGACAGTGGTTTTTGTACTTGGCATTAAAAGTGCAGTCAGAGCTACAGCCTGATCTGTTGTACTCTCAGTCAGAGCTCCTTTCTCTGCATTGGCCTTGTGTACCCCAATAAGGCCCATGGGTTTACCACGCAACTTCCAACATTCTGCACGAAGGTGGCTCACTTTGTGGCAATGGCTACACAGAGGCTTGCGCACCTCACTTCCACCCTCAGCACCTTCTTTTCTGGCCTGAGCAGCGGATCCCGGGATGTTCCCAGCTGTCCCTTCTTGTCCCCAACTTCTTGTCTTCCTTTCATCCTCCCACCTTCTATCCCTCTCGGGTTTGTGGGGTGGTGGACAAAGGGTTTAGGCTTAACAAGCTCATAATCATCAGCGATTTCTGCTGCCTGTCTGGCTGTTGAAACCTTCTGGTTCTCTACAATGGGTTCTTACTAACGGAGGGGGTGAATTTTTAAATTCTTCCAGGAGAATTGTTTCCTAGGTTCTCATACATGGCCTCTACCTTTCGTGCCCGCATCCAAAGAACAAAGAACAGTACAGCACAGGAACAGGCCATTCCGTCCTCCAAGCCTGCGCCGATCTTGATGCATGCCTAAACTAAAACCTTCTGCACTTCCGGGGACCATATCCCTCTATCCCCGTCCTATTCATGTATTTGTCAAGATGCCTCTTAAACGTCGCTATCGTACCTGCTTCCACCACCTCCCCCGGCAGCAAGTTCCAGGCACTCACCACCCTCTGTGTAAAGAACTTGCCTCGCACATCACCTCTAAACTTTGCCCCTCTCGCCTTAAACCTATGTCCCCTAGTAACTGGCTCTTCCACCCTGGGAAAAAGCTTCTGACTATCCACTCTGTCCATGCCGCTCATAACTTTGTAAACTTCTATCATGTCTCCCCTCCACCTCCGTCGTTCCAGTGAAAACAATCAGTGTTTATCCAACCTCTCCTCATAGCTAATGCCCTCCAGACCAGGCAACATCCTGGTAAACCTCTTCTGTACCCTCTCCAAAGCCTCCACGTCCTTCTGGTAGCGTGGCGACCAGAATTGCACGCAATATTCTAAGTGTGGCCTACCTAAAGTTCTGTACAGCTGCAGCATGACTTGCCAATTTTTATACTCTATGCCCCGACCGATGAAGGCAAGCATGCCGTATGCCTTCTTGACTACCTCATCCACCTGCGTTGCCACTTTTAGTGACCTGTACGCCCAGATCTCTCTGCCAGTCAATACTGCTAAGGGTTCTGCCATTTACTGTATACTTCCCACCTGCATTCGACCTTCCAAAATGCATTACCTCACATTTGTCCGGATTAAACTCCATCTGCCATTTCTCCGCCCAAGTCTCCAACCGATCTATATCCTGCTGTATCCTCTGACAATCCTCATCAATATCCACAACTCCACCAACCTTTGTTGGTCCAACGATCAAAATTAATTTGCTTTACCCTCTCAGATTCTATATAAGTCTGCCCAGGCTGTCTCCGGAGGTTCTGAGATTTCTGCCTGTACGCTTCAGGGACCAACTCATAAGCAACGAGAATAGCCGTTTTTGCCATCTCAATCTGCAGAAGCCCCCTCAGAAAGCATGGCATAAATTTCATAAGCTCTGCCCATCAACCTGCTTTGCATAAGCAGTGTCCAGCTTTCCTTCGGCCATTTCATCTGTCTGGCTACCTTTTCAAAATAAATGAAAAATGCCTCTTTGTCCCTTTTCTCAAACTTCAGGAGGGCTTGTATAAATTTAAACAGCTCTCCACTGGGTCGTGGGCTGGAGTCAGATCTTTCGTCACCAGAATTTTCCTTGGAGCCAAGACCACTCTTTTGACTTAGTTCCAGCTTTTCAAGTGCGAATTCTCTTTCTTCTCTTTCTCTTTGAACTGCTCTCTCTTTTGCCCTTTCCTCTCCGTCAAGTTCATGTTGTTTCATTATCAATTCTCTTTCCTGTTCAAGCTTCAGTTTTTCTATTTCCAATTCCAACTGAATCGTAGCTAATGCAACTGCACTACCACCTGGTTCACATTTTTCTTCTTCCAATTTCAAATGGTGTACTATTACCTCAATTATATCTGCTTCCTTAGCTCCTGGTTTTAACTCTAATACCAACCTTTCTGCCAATTCCTTCAGTCTAACCTTGGTTAAGATTCTCAGATCACTCAGGGATCAATCCTCCTTCCCCAGAAAGGTTGTAACAACTGACAAAGACATTCCGGCAGTGTAAACTTTACCTTAATGCACAAGAAACCTGTTTTTTTAACTTTTCCTCTTTTCAATGATTATTTCCCCACTTACAATGTACGTCGTCTGCTTTTGGGTTATCTCACACAGAGCCCCCAATTATATGTTACGACCAAGGTGAAAGGAGTGCCCTACCTTTTCTAGTCCCAGTTCTCCACAGGTCACAACATATATTTTTGAAAATGTTTACTCAGTTACCGATTCAGTCAATCGTATACCCTATTCTTTATCCCAGAATAAAAAACACCAACTAGGTTTCTTTAATAAACAACAAAATTATCAGTTTATCAAACACGACTTATCCAATAACGAAGCAAAGCATTATCACAGATTGAAATATGTAAGTTCCCTTATTAAATTCCCCACACACACAGAAAAAAAGACAGAAATTCTCTGTGAGGTCTGTTTCAAAAAAATGACAAAACAGAGAATACTTTGGCCAACTACTTGCTAGTGCTTGAAGAAAAAAAAGAGAAGATAGGAAAGGAAGTCAGTTGTCCCTTTTGGTCTGGCATCCAGATATACAGAGACAAATCACTGGGATCTTTTCCAAAGCAGTTCTTCTCATGCAGCATTGAGAATTAATCTGGCAGGTTTTTCCAGCTTCTCAGTAGATGCGCAGCACCAGGGATTTTAGCTCTCCCACACTGAATCTTTGCAGGTTTTCTTCAAACAGGTAGAGAAAGAGGTGAGCTGGGTGGTTTCTTTTTCCTTGGCAGGCAAAATACCAACTGTCTTCACACAGTTCACACCCCAAACAGAAAGTCAACCTCCTGATCTCCATAAACCTTGACATGTGGCTTCTCTGTAAACATGTTCCCCAGGTCACCAAGGTTTCTCTTGTTTATTGAGCTTAAAGCACATGATTTCCAGCACAGGTTGTTTTCAAACAACATCTCAAGTGTCCTTTCAATGTATTTGGTGAAAAAACAACTTCTTTGGAATCTTTTCAGTTTTAACACAAGTCCTCAAAAAATTACAATATTAAAAAAAGGAAGCACTTTCATCACATACCACTTTCTGAAAGTGAGAAAGTACATGCAAAGACACATGATTTAACCAATAAGCCAAAATGCAGTGAGAAGCATTTTCTGTTCACTGTGAGATCCTGAACTCGAAAAACATTTCTGGAGTATAACCCAAGAACATAATAGGGAAACACCTGGGAAAATAGTGTGCCCCAGGTAGGAGTGGGAGTGGGAGAAGCAGAAATCCCATTATAAGTAAGTTGCTATCATTTTTGGAAAATCTGTGGAATGGACCATTAGTCTGTACCCTTCAGACTACATATAGGAAAATGGACTTTGTGGGAATGCAGTGGGAAGAAATTCATTAGACAATTACTGATGGGAGAGGCCACTGGCCCATCTTAGTTTATCATCCAGAAATGCTCTATAGCCTTCTGGGGCAGCATCCAATTGGTTCTTAAATGATTCCAGGGATTTTCTGCCTCCACTACTTCATTCAGGAGTCCATTCCACATAGTGGGAGCTACTGCTTGTGGAACTATTACTAAGTTTGTGCCTCAAAGAGACGAAAGAAGGGAATTGAAGGGAAAAATAGCCAAACAATTACAATGCATAAAAAAAGTTCCGAAACATGGAAACTGGTTCTGCAATTCATATAGAGCTGACATGAATGGTCTGGCTAAACCGGACAGATCAAGTCCCTTTGAACTAAAAGCAATGAAAGTAATGCAGAAACTGAGTATAGTTAGTTCTCCCTGGCACATAGGCAACATGGTGTAAGGCCTGTTCAGCTGCTGTCTCCTCAGTGCTTCACCATTCCCTCCTCTAGCATGACCCCAGGAACAGATGCCCTGTACTGCTGTAACCAACATCAATACGCCTGAGGCTATGCAATATTAGTCACATCCCATGGTTACCCCAGAGTCATGGTGCCTAAACACAGACAGGCCTATGCACATTTATTTGGGAAAATGCTTTTGCATTTACTCTAGGGGCGGCAAATTAATGGAAATATTTCATTTCAGACCAGCCAAACAGGGAGAAGCCATGCATGACTGTGACCAATCAACATGCAAATACCACACACAATTTCACAAACTAACTGTTATCTGTCCATTCATCTGTTTTTCAAGTAAATGGAGATCAAAGGGACCGGATTTGTCGAGTTAGACTGGACAGCAGATGAGTCAGCCATAAGCAGCTTACAATGTTGTGCAATTTAAAGACAGCAATTCATTGCCTGGTTGCCCTTATTCAATGTCTCCCAGGGCACTAGATTGTTTCCCAATCTTGCATATGGGACATCTTTCTTTAGCAGTTTTGCTTGTGCTGTTTATGACAGTTATATAATTACAAGGAAAAATTGGAACACATAAAAACAATATATTTACAGTAAACTGTACAACAGCATCTTTGCTTGAAAAATAGTTTCTAAATAATCATCGAGTTTACATGCTTCACCGGTGTCTGCATTAACTACGTGTGTGTAATGTTTAATCTGCAGGCTGGTGTATAAATGGTCCCTGGTAGCAGCGGCACACTTAAGGCTGCAATAATGCCACATTTCATCATCATAAACATGCAACAGCGGTTCTGGAACAAGTGAATATTTTCTTCTTTTCACATCAATTCCAAAAGCACTGGTTTCTCTTCTATCATATAACACCATGAGCTATTTAAAAACTGCATAACATTAAATTTCACAACTGTTAATTTGTTTTTTCTTTAAAAGAGAAATTGAATTTAATCCAGTAGCTGAGCATCAGCAGTAACAATGTTAAAACTGGCTGAAAGGAATTCAGAGAGATTGTAATATTCCAAATAAATCAGTAAAAATTCCCAGTAAGAAAAGTGTGTCACAGCAGCATCAGTGAGATAAACGGGGCAGTGTGTCAAAGAATTAGAATGTTGTTAACTCATTATGCAACAGCATTTTTTAAAGCTTAGTTTACACCACACACTAGGGAACAGACTTAAAGGATATTTGGAATGGAGAGGGTTAAATGTTTTAATTTAATTAAGTGGCTAAAAGACCAAGAAAGACACAGTAATGCAGTTTATAAACAAATTTAAATAAATGTGCTTCAAAAATGACAGTTTAAATTGAAAATGTTATTTGGGATCAATAGTATATGGAGAAATAAACTATTTAGGATGTGGGCCTCACAACCCCCTTGTGACTGAGGTGCTGGTGGGTTATGAGGATTGACTTGAGTTGCTTATTTATTTTTCCTTAAACCACTGATTCGCCACCATGCATCTTCTATTTACAATGCATTTCTAAATCAAATCTACAACCTGTCAGAGCGCCAAGATTACTCTTTTCAGTGCTCATGTTGTGCTGATTAAAACAATAAATCACACAAGGAAGCCTTCATTACGTTCGCAGACCACAAGCACACACAATAGAAAACACAGGGTCTAGCACACACAGAAAAGCAACAAAAACACACACAGGAATTAAATAGCAAATTGCATCACAGAGAGGAAATGTTTTCCTGCAACATTGGCCAATCTTTATAATCAGCATATCTTACAGTAAACTATTTAGGTTTCTGGAGATATTTACAGCATAGAAACAGGCCAGTCAGTGCCACAAGCTGAAGGGTCGCAAACCTGAAACATTAACTCTGTTTCTTTCTCCACAGATGCTGCCAGACCGGAGTATTTCCAGCACTTTCTGTTCTCCTTTCATCCTACTTCATCTAGCTCCAATAACATATCCTTACATTCCTTTCTTCCTCATATGCTACCGAGCAGCCCACTCCTGCTCCGAGTTCGTATGTGCGCTTTGAACATGCCGATGGTATTTGCATCAACTTCACCATGTGGAAGTGGGTTTCACATTCTCACCACTCCGAGTGAAGAAATTTCTCCTGAATTCCCCATTGGATTCATTAGTAACTATTTTATATTTATGGTCCCGAGTTTTCATCTCCCCACAAGTGGAAACATGGACCCTATTTAACCCCTTCTCTATCAAATCAACCCTCAGACTTCTCTTTTCTAGAGAAAAGAGCCCCAGGAATTTTTAACCCATAACACCTGTAAGAACAATTAAAGTACAAATAAAACCGAATACGCAAAATGTAAAAACCATTGGACTGCAGACTTTATATCAGGACACATCATAATTTGTCTTTTTTTTAAGAAAATGAGAGCGAAATTCCCTCTTTCTAGATTGCTATGCCCCCATGCTTACTCATGCGGTTTTCTCTGAATTGTCCACCAAACTTTGACCTGTTCACCCACATGCCAGATCTGTTCCAGACTAGCAACTAGAACTTGCACTGGAATACTCAGTAAGGGAATGAATAATCTTAGTTTTTAGTTTAGAGATACAGCACTGAAACAGGCCCTTCGGCCCACCGAGTCTGTGCCGACCATCAACCACCCATTTATACTAATCCTACACTGATTCCATATTCCTACCACATCCCCACCTGTCCCTATATTTCCCTATCACCTACCTATACTAGGGGCAATTTATAATGGCCAATTTACCTGCCAACCTGCAAGTCTTTTGGCTTGTGGGAGGAAACCGGAGCACCCGGAGAAAACCCACGCAGACACAGGGAGAACCTGCAAACTCCACACAGGCAGTACCCAGAATCGAACCTGGGTCGCTGGAGCTGTGAGGCTGCAGTGCTAACCACTGTGCCACTGTGCCGACCACAGTGACAGGGGTGAGATTAATATCTCAGTGAAGGGAGATTACAGGCTCAAGCATGTACCGTATCAGCCTATGGCAACATGTACGGTTGCTCGAACACAATGTCCAACTGAGATACTTCACCCCTCCTCTCCTGAAGATGTGGACTTTGGCAAGGATGCAGTTTAATGGGCCCTGGTAGTTCTTGGGAGCCTTGTCCGATGGGGTATTCTTCATATACAGGCTCTTTTTACATCGGCCAACCTTTAGTACAGATTTCAGAACACCATCAATAATGAACCATCTCCCAGCATGCACACGGTTAATCCAGGTCTTTTATCCCAGGAAGAACCTCAGGCCCACTAAAATCAACCATGTTTAGGATTGCACTTCTGGGAAGAGATAGCCAGATTTTAGTAGTCTGAACATGGGGAGATGACTCCAGGATACTACTCTCCCAGAATCCAAATTAAAAGGACGCTAGGATAAAAATGTTTGCGTTATTCAGCGATATCACAGCCTTGATTTCATCCAGTATCATGCACACCCTTTCCTGAAAGGGCCAATGGATATCAAACACCCAACTTTCCAACCCCCTTCCCATTTAGCTCGGGAACACCTAACCCAATTGAAGCCCCCTGCTGCCACCCTGAGATAAATCCCCTAACACAACAAGACTGATATAGAACTGTGAACCTTCCTGGTGCATTGCATGTATCCCCTCTTCACTTGTTTTAATTAGCTGTGTCAGACTTTTTGAACAAATTCACTTGTTTCAGTAAAAAGTAAAACAATATTCTCTACCAACAGTCGTGCTAGGGGGTCAAATACTCTGTTTATAGGTAAAGGTCAGATCTGAGATGACATCAGACTTTTGTTTGAATAAATTGCCCAAATGATGACTTCTATGTCAGAACTGGCGTGAATCGAACCTCCCACCAGCAGGATGTCTCAAATTGCTTTCCATGTAGATGGACTGGCAGCTGATTCATCACCACAACCTCCCATTCCCGCCACTCGTTTCTTCAGCACCTTCATTCACTGACTGCACCCCACAAGAAATAAAATGACTGGTATGCACATATATACAGGCTCTCACCCCTAAAATGGTAACAAGTGGCTGATAATTACTGGAGCTTCCCAGCAATACAGAATCAGGGTTGCTAAACTTAACCACCCACATGGTTTGATTATTAACTATGACTGAAATTTTCAAACTCAAGACAAACAAAGAAAAAAATCATGAGTCACTGTTGGTGCCATCACAAATATTGTTGTTTCAATAGTATTCAAGGATCATAGTAGTGACTGTCCTTGGGTAAATATCAATGAACTTCTTCCACACACATTTCCTGTAACCCCACTCAGAAAACAGAACTTAAACATCATAAATACAAAGAAAGATTTTCAGTAATAATAACAAAATACTAGAAATATTCAGCAGGTCTGGCACCATCTGTGGAGAGAGAAACAGAATTAATGTTTCAGGTCTGTGACCTTTCAACAGAACTGGCAAAAGTTAGAAATGTAATAGGTTTTGAGCAAGTCAAAGGTCGGGGCGGGGGGTTGGGGCAGAAGGCCTGTGATAGGGCAGAAGACATTAAATGACAAAGATGTCACGGAACAACGGGAAAGAGAGTGGTAATAGTTGCAGCAAAAGACAAAGCATTTGTCCAGAGAGTGTGTCCGAGGCCAAACCATCTTCAGCTGCTTCATCAATGACCTTCCCTCCACCAGAAGATCAGAAGTGGGGATGTTCGCTGATGATTGCACAATCTTCAGCACCATTCACAACTCCTCAGATACTGAAGCAGCCCATGTCCAGATGCAGCAAGACCTGGACAACACCCAGGCTTGGTCTGATAAGTGGCAAGTAACATTCAGACCACACAAGTGCCAAGCAATGACTATCTCAAAGAACAGAGAATCTAACCATCTCCCCATTGACATTCAATGCATTACTGTAACTGAATCCCCCCACTATCAACATCCAGGGGGTTACCATTATCTAGAAACTGAACTGGACCAGCTACACAAATATTGTGGCGAAAAAAGCAGTCAGAGGCTGGGAATTCTGCAGCGAGTAGCTCACCTCCTGACTCCCCCGTGTCTATTCACCATCTACAACGCACAAGTCAGGAGTGTGATGGAATACTCTCCACTTGCCTGGATGGGTGCAGCTCCAACAACTCTAAGAAGCTCAACACCATCCAGGACAAAGCAGCCCGCTTGATTGGCACCCTGTCCACAAACATTCACTCCCTCCACCACCAACACACAATGGCAGCAATGTGCACCATCTACAAGATGTACTGCAGCAACTCACCAAGGCTCCTTTGACAGCACCTTCCAAACCCATGACCTGGATCACCTAGAATGACAACACTCCCACCAGCACCACCTGCAAGTTCCCCTCCAAGCCGCACACAATCCTGACTTGGAACTATATCGCTGTTCCTTCACTGGCGCTGGGTCAAAATCCTGGAACTCCCTTCCTAACAGCACTGTGGGTGTACCTACACCCCAAGGACTGCAGCGGTTAAGAAGGCAGTTCACCACCACCTTCTCCAGGGCAATTAGGGATGGGCATATATGCTTGCCTAGCCAGCAACACCCACATCCCATGAAGGAATAATGAAAAAGTGTTAATGGCAGAATAACGACAGCGATGTCTGAAAGCACAGCATGAAAAACAAGTTTAAGACCATATCATCGTCTGAAATTGTTGAACTCAATATTGAGTCCAGATGGCTGTAAAGCGCCTAATCGGAAGATATAGAGCTGTTCCTCAAGCTTGCGTTGAGCTTCACTGGAAGACTGCAGCAGGCAGAGGACAGAAATATGGGCATGAGAACAAGGTGGTGACTTAAAATGGCAAGCATTGTCCTGGAGTCAACATTGAGTTCAACAATTTCAGACCATGACCCAGTCTTAAACTTGTTTTTCATGTTTTTGCTTTCAGACTTGGCTGTTTGGACAAATACTGTGTCTTTTATTACAACTATTACCACTCTCTTTGTCTTTTGTTAGGGAGGCACAGTGGCGCAGTGGTTAGCACCACAGCCTCACAGCTCCAGTGACCCGGGTTCAATTCCGGGTACTGCCTGTGTGGAGTTTGCAAGTTCTCCCTGTGTCTGCGTGGGTTTCCTCCAGGTGCTCCGGTTTCCTCCCACATGCCAAAGACTTGCAGGTTGATAGGTAAATTGGCCATTAGCAATTGCCCCTAGTATAGGTAGGTGGTAGGGAAATATAGGGATGTGGTAGGAATATGGAATTAATGCAGGATTAGTGTAAATGGGTGGTTGATGGCCGGCACAGACACGGTGGGCCGAAGGGCCTGTTTCAGTGCTGTATCTCTAAACTAAAAAAAAATCTAAATCAACATCTTAGTCATTTAATCTCTCCTGCTCTCTGCCCTAACACATTTCATTTTGTTCTTCCCCAACACCCTTCACTTGCTCGAAACCTATTACATTTCTAACTGTTGCCAGTTCTAATGAAAGGTCATCGACCTGAAATATGACCTGTTTTTCTCTCTCCACAGATGGTGTCCGACCAGAGTATTTTCAGCACTTTGTTTTTTATTTCGGACTTCCAGCATCCACAGTATTTTGCTTTTATCGAAGATTTTCAGTGCCAGCCATGGCTCAGTCAGTAGCACGCTTGCCTTGGAGTCAGAAGGTTGAGGGTTCAAGCCCCACTCCAGAGATTTGAGCTAGGCTGGCAATTCTGTGCATCATGGAGGGAGTGCTGTCAGGGGCGCTATCTTTCAGATGGGAAGTTAAACCAAGGCCCCGACTGCCCATTGAAAGTAAAAGATCCCACATCACATGAAGAGCAAGTGGGTTCTCCCCAGTGTCTGGAGAGATTATCTGATCTTTATTACATTGCTGTTTGTATGGCCTTGCTGTGCCAAATTTGGCTTCTGCATTTGGATGAACTTTGGCGGAAAAGCCACGAAAACTCTGCGGAAAAACAGCCTAATTTTCCAGAGTTTCTGCAATTTTTCTGCTGAATTTAAGGTGACCCAGCAGAAATTCAACCCCACAGAGTCTCGTGCGTCGTTGTTTCTTGTATGTAGGCGCCGCATAGCTCTGTGGCCTGTTTTGTCCATGTTATAGCAGACTTAATCTGTTGTGGGCCACATTTGAAATATATGCATATGTAGCCTCAAATATGCAGGGATAAAATGTGCAAATGTGAGTGGAAAGACTGTAATCCTAGATACTTGGATGTGCCAACATTTCTTATGGCCTTCGGGCAAAACCAATGCCACCTTATTTGCCTCTTCCCACCACACCGTGCGGCTCTAGCCTCAACTCTATCAACCACTCTGTATGGAACCTCAGCTACCTGCTCAACTCCAAGCTCACATTACTAAATCACCCCTCTCCCACTGCTGTTGCAACCCTTGTTCAGGCCTATGGTTCCTAGCAGCCTCCCTAAGTTACAGTTTATCCAGCCTGCACAAAGTCCTCGCATCAATCTGGTCCTTTCCAAGCTCCACTGGCTCTCCGTGTTTCAGCAAATTAACTTAATCTTTGCTTTCCCTCCCCTACCACTCAGTGCTGTACTCCAGTTATACGACCCTACAATTGCACACTATTTTTTGATACTGAGCTTTCTCTTGCTCTTCACTTCCACCAGTGGTGACTGCTCCTTTAGCTATTAACCCTTACCCTCTGGAACTTCTTCCCTATATTCTTGCCATCTCTCTGCAAAATTTCCTTAAAACCCCATCTAAACTCGTCCATTTTCCCTCTTCAGGATAAAAAGTTTTCAGAAGACTTGCCAAAGACTTGCTGGTTGATAGGTTAATTGGTCATTATAAATTGCCCCTAGTATAGGTAGGGGAATATAGGGACAGGTGGGGATGTGGTAGGAATATGGAATTAGTGTAGGATTAGTATAAATGGGTGGTTGATGGTCGGCACAGACTCGGTGGGCCGAAGGGCCTGTTTCAGTGCTGTATCTCTAAACTAAAAAAAGAAGAGTTGGCTTGTATGGGAGAGCAGTCATAGAAACATAAGTTGTATTATAGTTATTAAATAGGTCTGGTGCTTATGTACATCAGCCTACTTGCAAAGCTGGTGTTAGACTAAGAGTGCAAGGGCTATCTGTGAATCAGAAAAGACAGACTTGGATTTGTATAATGCCTCTTACAACCTCTGGGTGTCCCGAAGCACTTTACGACCACTGAAGTACTTCTGAAATGTAGTCACTTTTGTAATGTAGGAAACGCGGCAGTCAATTTGCACACAGCAAAATCCCACAAACAGCAATATGATCATGACTAGATGATCTTCTTTGAATGGCACTGATTGAAGGATAAATACTGGCCAGGACACTGGGAGATCTCCCCTGCTGTTGTTCGAATAATTCTGTGGGATCTTTTACGTCCACCCAAGGGGGCAGTTGAGGCCTTGGTTTAACATCTCATGCAAAAGACTGTGGCATTCCCTCAGGGCTACACTGGTGTGTCAGCTGAGATTTTGTGCTCAAGTCGCTGATGTGGGATAATAATGGACTCAGCGATGCACGAGTGGCGCTCTTCTGAGGTTGGGCAGAGGTGCATTGTTGGGGTAGAACAAACTCTGTGCAAACAGTGCTGCTGCACCTGATCTGGGAGTGCTGATGCTAGATACTGATATTAGCTCCGTGAAATGGAAAATGTTCTATTCCCCAGCATCAACATGCTTCAACTTGATGAGTATAAAAAGTCAAATGGAAAGAAAAAAAATCCAATGAGGTCTTAGCAACTGGTCTGGGAACAACTACAGGGAAAGGTCTCAACACCGCATCATTGGTGGACCAGGTTGAAAACTTCCCAATATATTGGGCTCATCAGATTGAGACACTGATATGCCAACTAAACAAACCTGGAATGCAGATAAAGGTGAAGAGAAACCTTCTCCAAGCCCAGTGACTCTGGATTTACCCATTTAAAGTGGTCGTGGTCAGCCCAACAAACAACAGCCAGAGTAAAGCACGAAATGTGAATGAAATACAGAACTACTCTTAAGTTCTGTGTGACTTGCCCCACTCCTCTTCCTTCAATGTAGTCAATTCTACACTTAAAACAAAAATGGATTTTAGTGTACTTTGCACAGTTTACGCTGCTATGTCCAGACTGGCCAAGAGGGTGTGGGAAAATGGCGCACTGACACTGAACACGAAAGTCCGAGTGTTTCGAGCCTGTGTCCTCAGTACCTTGCTCTATGGCAGCGAGGCCTGGACAATGTATGCCAGCCAAGAGCAACGTCTCAACTCATTCCATCTTCGCTGCCTCCGGAGAATCCTTGGCATCAGGTGGCAGGACCGTATCTCCAACGCAGAAGTCCTCGAGGCGGCCAACATCCCCAGCACATATACCCTACTGAGCCAGCGGCGCTTGAGATGGCTTGGCCATGTGAGCCACATGGAAGATGGCAGGATCCCCAAGGATGCATTGTACAGCGAGCTCATCACTGGCATCAGACCCACCGGCCGTCCATGTCTCCGCTTTAAAGGCGTCTGCAAACGCGATGTGAAGTCCTGTGACACTGACCACAAGTCGTGGGAGTCAGTTGCCAGTGATCGCCAGAGCTGGTGGACAGCCATAAACGCGAGGTTAAAGAGTGGCGAGTCAAAGAGACTTAGCAGTTGGCAGGAAAATTGGCAGGAAAAAAGACAGAAGTGCAAGGAGAGAGCCAACTGTGTAACAGCCCCGACAACCAATTTTATCTGCAGCGCCTGTGGAAGAGTCTGTCAATCTAGAACTAGCCTTTACTGAGGCGCTGCTCCACAAATCACTGACCACCTCCAGGCGCTTACCCATTGCCTCTCGAGACAAGGAGACCAAAGAAAGAATGCAGATTAGTGCAAGGCCGAAACTACCTGCCTACTCCTGTGGCTATTAAATGATCACACAAGAATCTTGATAGTTGACCACGAGAACAGACTTTGCTGTTGATTAAAACTACACTAGTTTAAAACCCTTTTTTCACTCTCAGCAAGACAACAAAATCATCAGCAGGTGATTCATGTTGCTATGTGGGATTCTAATTTTAAAAACCAAACGACAGCCAACAGTGCCTGTGAAATAGCCCCAATTGACTGCAAGATCCATCAATTTAAAGTCTTGGGAGAGGGGGCTGAAGGGAAAAGAAACAGAAAGAGAGATGCAGAGGGAGGTCTTAGTGGACTTGTATTGGAAGGAAGAGTGGATGGAGTGCATGGGCTTTCAGAATTGGGGGAGCAGGATTAGGAGAAGGTAGGTACATTAAGATCCACATTGCAGGAAGTAGCTTGGGGCTGCCGCAGTTGGAAACACATGCACAGTCTGACTAGATGTTTGCTGGGAGCTGTAGTTCGATTGCTGGATTGATTTCCAGTGATCTCAAAATACTTGCACAAAAAAAATTGTATTGTTTCAGAAATTTTATTTTTAGTGGCATGTATTGGGAAAAGTGAGGAATAATCAAGGTGCAATATTGCAGAGAATTTATTTTGCATTGTAAAATGATGGGCCGAAATTGAAATTATAAAGGACTTTACATAATCTGATTGGAGGGCACGGTGGCGTATTGGTAATGTCACTGAACTGGTAATCCAGAGGCCCAGGCTAATACTCTGGCGACATGGGTTCAAATCCCACCACAGCAGCTGGTGGAATTTAAATTCAAATAAATAAATTCAATTAATTAATTTAAAAAATCTGGAATTGAAAGCTCATCTCAGTAATGGTGCCACAAAACTATCGATTGTCATAAAAACTCATCTGGTTCACCAATGTCCTTGAAGGAAGGAAATTTGCTGTCCTTACCTGGTCTGGCCTACATGTGACTCCAGATCTACAGCAATGTGGTTGACTCTTGAATGCCCTAGCAAGCCAGTCCATTGTCAAGGGCAATTAGGTATGGGGAATAAATTCTGGCCTTGCCAGTGATGTCCACATCACATGAAATAAAAAAAAGTTAGCAAGGAGGAAAAGGTCAACTCTTCATCAATGAGGAAGAAAATAATGACTAACAGATGGATTTGATTGACAGGTGATTATGCAAATCAATGACTGCGTGTGCGACAGAAACCAAGAAATTTGTAATAAAGACATAGCCACTCAGTGTCATTCTCAATGTATTCTGTATGAATAAAAATTTACACCAAAATGCTAAGAAATCTATTCTGCCGTATAGAAGTTGACACATTTTTTAAAAAAGCGCTCAACTCCAGACTCAAATCCCCCAAGAAACCCCCTCGATCTGCAGAAAGAAATAATTTGATATTCTCAATTTACAAATACTTTAATGAACCACCAAAAAGTGTTGCTGAATCACAAAATATTAACGGTACCAAAAACATGACTTTAAAGCTCAAGACTGCAAGAGTTATGTAAAACAAATGATCTTCGCTCATTTATACCAAGGATTTTGTTAATTCTGCAATATTATGTTGTTTCATCCATTTCTCAATGCTACAGTAATTTGATCAGGCCTGGCCATAGTATTGCATATCGGGTCACGCAAATGCCACTCATACCCCATTTCCTTTATAGTCTACAAGGTAAATAAGATGGGATTATGGGCTCCAGAGGCTCTGATGCTTATCTGAGGAGGTGAGTTTGATCAGCACCTCTGGAGATAGCAAGATAGATGATCGTGTCCCCACCATTTAAAAGGGGCAGTCTTGTAATCAGCCAAAAAGCAATATACAATAGCAATTTGCATCATCTTCAATTTCAAAGTTGCCAGATACAGTGTTTTAAGTGCTCCATTTACCTCATCAGTTCACAAATTGTTAGTATTTTTTGTACTAATTCTCTCATTTTACTTTAAACTAATGTTTCAGCTACAGATATCTTCAGCACATACTGCAATGTGAATTTTAACACAATCTCAATTATTGTGCACTTATACATGCAGCAAGCTAGCATGCTCTGGCTTACAGTCCTTAGTCAAATATATTCCACTCCATTGCTCAAAGGATTCATATACAAAATTTTCAGTGCCACTGGGAAGTTTCCAACAATACATGGCACTATAACTGAAATAACATTTCACTTTGTTAATGTCATTGCATCACATTGACCACACACCCACTCTAAGTGCTGGGGACTGCATTGGCAAAGGCTCTAATTTTTTTTTTGGCAGCCAGTGGCTCCACCTGCTCGTGTAGACCAGCAATGCGACCATCATCTCTGACCTATACATGTCTTGCATAGTCGTTAAGAAAGGCAATGTAGCCAGATTGCACATGCTCAGTTGCAATAGGGTACATTCCCAACACTGGGAGCTGCAGGCAATAGAGCAAAGCCACTTTTCATAGAATGGTTACAACAAAGAGGCCGCCATTCGGCCTAATGTTTCTGTGCCAGCTCTCTCTTTTAGACCAATATGGGTGGCTTCTCTGTAAGAGAATGCCATCTATGGTTGACATGAGGTGCTCCCAAATTCGAGGATAATCCTACAAAGTGACGGAGATCGGGAAACCTAACTGTACCGGAGACAAGTATTTTATGGGCACTGCTAGGAGCTGTTACTGGTGACACCCAAGTCCCTACCTGTTACCAATGAACCAGGGGGCACAGGACTCAGATGGGCCTTAATTTGAAGTGTGGGCATGATGACAAAACAAATAGGGAAGAGCAATCCACAGAGATCATCGCCCTTTGTTTTAGATGCCACTGCCCCCCCATGACCCCAAAATGAAATATAAATGTGCTTATAGTGAAGTGGCATTCTGAAATCTGCAACAATGCCCCACAGAATGGGGAATGCAGCTTTAACAGTAGACTTCAGCCGATAGCCGATTCCAGGATAACACACCTGAACATTTGGCTCCAAATGACAGTGAAAACTAATGAAACTCCTTAAAAGAAACTAACCAACCCTGGTCCTAACAAAATGTAGCCACTATAGTGAGGGAATACATTTCGTGATTGAATTTGCTGGCCTGGCTGTGATAAATTTGGTATTCATTGCTGGTTGCATTTAACCATCATCTATTATGAGGCTCTGAAGATGCCTGTGTGCTTCCATTAATATAAAAATATACTATTTTGCGAAAAACGCTATAAATCACCCACACGTGCACACACAGCTGAGGAAAATAAACCACAATGCAGAAAATGCTTTGGGTCTCTGATGTGCTCTTCAGTCAAAAAACTAGACAGGAGTGATTTTAAAAAACAGCTCCGAAAGATGTTAAAACAAGTGATGGAAACATATACATTTTAGGCTGGTATGCAAAGATTCTATTAAACTTTCGAGTGGGACAAGGTCATTTCCACTGGAAAATGTTAAGAGCATCAATGTCTTTTATTTGATGACTAATCCCCCTTTGTGCTCTCTGTCTGGATTCATTTGGTTTCTGCTGGTGACGTGTAATGCTGCCACAAATCCAAAATCCAGAGAGAAACAGTGATTATATAAATGAAGTATATTTATTAAAAAAAACAGATAGATTGAGCTTCCGACTTTGAAACACGCTTTGGTTTGAGAATGGTAATAATCAGAGTGTCAGCTTAATTATAGCATTTCTAGAAAATGTCCACAAAGTGTACTGAGGGTGGGAGGAAGAAGGAAGAGGAGGAACAAGGCACAATGCAGATGTCTAACTACAAGGGACCCTTTGTAGCAATCTTAAGTTCTTTCCTTGCTGACCGAGTGAGTACAGTATGTGCATTTGTTCACTTGTTACCCCTCCAGGTGGTGTTTCAGCGCTCATACAAACAAATCTCTAGCCATCCAAGGACAATTTTGCTTGCACTTGTTTAAAAAAAATACAAATGTTTTGAATGAACAAAGCATTTCACATGATAGCATCTGATCACTACCAGTTCAAAGCCATTTGTCAGACTGTGTACATTCAATTAGCAACTGAGCACATTGAAGTGGGGGAGTAACAGCCACACAATTTACAGCAGTGAAGCACCAATTTATAGCCAGGAACTGCCCAATAGGAATCTAAATAGCACATTCATTAGGAATGTCTGTAAAAGGAAAGAACTATAAACTACAAAAATGTCAAAGCACCACAGTGTAGCCTTTTACTGCTTTCACACATTGCAAAGTCTGCAGTGAGGAGAGCTATTATCTGCATATGCACCAGGAAGATTATCAACTTCGAAAGGGAAAAACCTCCAATATAATTACAGTCTGGAAGAAACAATTGGAATCGAGATCACCAGGGTGTGTGGCACCATTCCATGATATTAAGAGAAACCAAATAAACTTTTCATTACCCCGCAACTTCCATTCATTACCGACTGCCCCTTAACATTGTTTGGGGTGGGGATTAGATTTTTTTCCTACCAATTTTCTCTTCTCTCCTCTCAATGGTATTAATTTCTTGCTAAGATACAGTTCCAACAGTACTAAGCACTCTTCAGCACAGCACTCAAGTGGTCGTTAGGCATATGGAATGGTTTTCTCAAGTACAGGAGCAGAAGAAAAATCCCTGGAATCAGTCAAGATTAAGTTATACGCTGTGATAGCAGGGCTGTAGATTTCTATCGAAGGATGAGCAAGATGAGCTGAAAGTATTTTATTCGCAAAGAAAATACAGAGTATTAATATTCCTCAGATATAAATTATAGCCTTGAATTTGTCAGTGGAATTGTTTGTACCAAAGGGAATTATGCAAACGGAGCAACAAAAATCACACGTTTCACAGTTCACGTGCTTGAATGCTTCCTGGCCATTGAGCATCATGCTTCTCATTAAGTAAGCAGTTTCTCAAACAGAACGCATGTTATGAGAATTTAACTTGCAAAAGTGGCTACTGAGGTCTTCATTTAAGGAGGTTGCCTTAATATTGAAGTTAAACACTGGCTTCTGTGAAATAGCTATTGAGATCATCTTGGTTAATTTCTGTTGGGAGTGAATGCAATTGCATGGAGAAGTGTGAGAGGAATGTGGCTCACAAATGGCATTGTTGCTTCAGACAAACTTAGATGTCTTGATGTCATCAGAATCAGGTATTGCAATAAGTCTGTTTTGCCACCTCAAATAATGATCTATGTAACAATGCCAGTAAATTAGGACCAAAGCAGCAGCATTACAATCATTTTGAAGTATGTCCAAGTTTACTGAAGCTTTAATTTTTTTATAATACATCTCATGTTCATTTTAGCAGGACTATGACACACGTTCTATTTGCTTTTCAGTTCATGAGAATTGTACATTAAATCAAAGAAGAGAATAATTAGCACAGCTTGACAAAGCTATTGTCCAGAGTTTTATGGCTCATGGCGGGAGGTGTAAGATTGAGTGGGAGGCAGGAGGGGGGCCCTTCCCGATCCCCCCTCACCCCCGCTGCAATTTTACACGGGGCGGTGGTGGCAAGAAATGGCCAGCCCGCCCGCCCCAGGCCAATCAAGGCCCTTAAGTGGCTAATTAACGGCCACTTAAGGGCCTCCTCCCGCTGCTGCTGGTATTTTACCCCAGCTTACGGGCTGGGGGAGGGGGCCCCTCCTGATCGGGCACACTGTGTGCCCCATGGAGGACTACCCCCGAAGCCCCAACCACCACCAACGCACACTTGCCTGCACCCCCACCACCACCAAACGATCCCCAGCCGATTGCCCCCGGCAAGGTCCTAAAAACCTACCTGAGTTCTGGGGCTATCCTTCCTCTTGCCTCCAATGGCTGGGTGTAGTCCCAGCAGTGGCCACTGCTCCCAGTGGCAGTGCTGGGACTAAGAGCTGCCGGCCCCAGCCTGCTGATTGGCCGGCAGCTCCATTAGGTGGTACTTTCAGCCTCAAGAAGGTGGAAATCCGTCCAAGGCCAAGTAAGGGTCTGGGGAGTGAAAAATCCCAGCCTGGCTCCCCAGGCTCATCCCCGACCTTTCGGCCGGTATCCACCCACTGCAAAATTCTGGCCATTGTCTCAAAAATCAGGTACAAATTTGGGATGAGTTTTTAATAACTTTGCCAACCTGAGAAGGCTGAGCTCTTTCTTGATTTAATGTGCAAGATTCTATTTGTTTTCAAATTCCTCCGTACCATCGCCCCTCCCCATCTGTGTAACTTCCAGTCCAACAACCAAGGTCTTTCTGCTCCCCACTCTTGCTAACTCTTAACTTTGTTAGCCATGCCTTCAGCCTAGACCATAAGCTCTTGAAATCCCTCCTTAAACCTCTCCACTTCTCAACCTCTCTGCCTCCTCCTTTCAGACTCTCCTTAAAATCTCTCTCTTTAGGTCACCTGTCCTAATATCTCCAAGTGTGGCTTGGTATCAGACTCCATTTGATAACGATCCTCTGAAGTTTCTCGGGACATTTACTATGTTAAAGGTGCAATTTTAATGCAAGTTGTTTTTGCTGAAAGAATTTAAAAGCAATTTGAACATTTCCAGCCAATGAGTCCCATCATTTGTATGAGTAACAACAGCAAAGTGAATGGGCACCACAATTCTCCATAACTGCAGGTTTAGTCAAAAGTCATGTATCCACTTTGTCATCTGACCTCATGTTAGCTCAATAAGCCGACAGCAAAGATGTGTAAGAGGGTGAAAATGGCAGTGAGAAATTAGTAGCATTACCAGCAGAGCAACAAAGACTGGTAACACCAAGAGCTAATTTCAAATAGTTTCCAAGGAGTGCCACAGTGACATCCTTTGTTAACATACTTACCAGATGTCATTAGTCCCTTGTTGACAAAATCATAATTTAGTTCTTCAAACAATTCCAATAAGCCACTGCCATCTAATGTTGAGCTCCTACTATAATGTAGCAAATGACACAATTAAATGTTGCAAGGCAAGTACAAGGCATCTATTTTAACTGTTCTCAGAGTTTGCACAATGCTGCCAAGGCTGCATTTATTCCATCCCAAACTGCCTTGAGATGCAATAGTGAATTATCTTGAACTGTTGCAATTCCTGTGTTGATGATGTCCCACAATGGTGTTCGGTGGGGAATTTCAGGATGTTGACCAAATTACAATGAACGAATGATGTATGTCCAAGTCAGGATGATGTGCAACTTGAAGAGAACTTGCAGGTGATGCTGGCAAAGCAACCTTGTTGAATTGCTGCAGTACATTCTGTAGATCATATACACTGCAGCCATAATGCAATGATAATGAAGAGGCAGATTTTTGAGTCCAGTGGCTGGGACACCAGTCAACTGAATAGCTCTGCCCTAGTTGTTGTTGAGCTTCGTGAATATAGTTGCGGCTGCTGAGCATCAACCTTGTGATGGTAGAGTCTTCGAGAGTCAGGTAAGCCACTTGTAGAAAACCCAGTTTCTGCCTTGCTCTTGCAGAAACAGTGTTGATATGGCTGGCTCAGATCAGCTTCTGGTCAACGCTGACTTCAGGATACTGACAGAGAGATCTTTTCTATGGTGGTGCTGTTGACAGTCAAGGAAAGATGACTGGAGATTTCTGTTATTCAAGATGGTCATTGTCTTGTATCTATCAACTGGATGTTATCCAGATCCTGTGCTGGGCTGGGCTGACATGGACAGCAGCAAACAGCTCCACTTCTGACCTTGTGAAGGAGGGAAGGTCATTCATCAAAACAGTTAAAGATGGTTGGGCCAAGAATGCTTAACTGAGGAACTCCTGGGGTTGTGATAACTGTCCGACAACTACAACCTTATTTCTTTATGTCAGAAATGACTCCAGCCATTGGAAGGTTTTCCCTTTGACTCCTATTGAGTTCAATCTTTATAGGGCTCCTTGGTACCATACTGAGTCGAGTGATAACTTGATGTCAAGGGCAGCTACTCTCATCGTTTCTCTGGTATTAAGCCCTGGTGTCCATGTCTATTTCAAGGCTGTGATGAGGTCTGGAACCGAGCTGTTTTGACAGAATTGAACTGACAGTGGACAGATTATTGATGAAGCACTGTCACTTGATTTCACCCTTAATGATTCCTTCCATCATGTTACTGATAATTGGGATAGGGTAGTAACTTGCTGGGCAAGATCAATCCTGTGTTCTGTGGATAGTACTTGAGTGATCATCTATATTGTCAGATAGATACTAGTGCCATAGCTGAACTGGAACAGCTGCCTCTGCTGCACAGATCTTCAGCATACAGCCAGGATTGCTGACAGGGCCCATAGCCTTAGCTATGTCCAGGGCACGGTACCGTAGACAGCTGAATCGGCTGAACACTGATGATGGCAGCAACCTTTAGAAGAGACCAAGAAAAATCATCCACTCAGGAGAACTGGTATGTTTGTAGAACCTCTTCCTGCTCGTTGCCTGACTACCACCATTCTCAATTGGATATGATCGGGCCAGAGTTTTGCTCTGATCCTTTGGTTGTGAGGCCACTTAGCTGTTTATAAGCAGATGTTTACAGTGTTTAGCATGCAGGGAGTCCTGTGTTTTTAGTTTCACTAGGTTCGGTACTCATTCTATATGTGCTGTGCCTGGCATTCCTGTCTACATTTTGCAATGAACCAGGATTGGGACGTACCAGGCCATGACGCTACAGATTGTGGCAGCATCCAATTCTGCTGTTACTGATGACCCACAGTCCCATACTGAATTTCGGTTCGGGTTGTCCAATCCGTCCTTCCTCCTGTTACTCCCACCTGTTGGTTCCATCGCCAATGATGCAGGCCCAGTCAGGATTATGCATAGTGCGAAAAATCTGGAGTTGACATGATGCTCTACATTTCAGATGCGCCATACCTGACTGTCATGCAGGCCCCCACCTGCCAAGACTGAAGCACACATTATTTCGCCACATGAACATTAAAACTTTAAATTGTGGCTGGGAAGAAAAAAGGGCCTATCACAAGGAATTGCCAAGCCCCTGACTGGAAAGACATTTGCATGCTAGCAGACAGTGTTGGAGCAAGGGACCCAGTCCTTGCTTCCCCAATACATAGAAGTGGTCAGACCACTTTAGTCACATAACTAACTGACTGTTGGCGGCTTTAATTTGAACTTGCCACAGAGTGTTTGAAATTCAGAAAGCTGTTTGCTCCTGGACTGAAAGGATCTCTCTCCTGTCTGCTCGCATCTCTTTCTCACGGAACTGAAGACCCATTGAAGACACATGCACCCCAAGAGAGAAATGTCTCCGACAGTGAAAAAGGTATAAGAATACTGGGCCCCAATGAAAAGCAAGACTACTTACAAAAGGACTACAGTGAGCTCGAAGCACAGTGAACAAAACCCCTCTTCAGAGATTGCTTCAAACCTCTCCATTTTATTTTTCTTATGCTCTTTTCTGTCCCTATTTGCATGTGCGTATTGCATATGCATGCTAGTGTGGGGCGCAGTGTTAACCGAATTAGAGTTTAAGTTTTAATAAAATTTCACTTTTCTGTTTAATCCTCAGAAAGTCTGTTCATGCTCATTTCTTTGCCTTGTAATTGGAAAGTGAGCTCAAAGCACCATGTTTAAAATTAAATCCTGTTACAATAAGACCAGGTGAAGACAGTAAAAGACCCCTAGACACCTTTCTCACCTGGTCGTAACATGACCCTACCATTCTTTCCAAGAGATCTCCTCGTGTGCTGGCAATTGTACATGTGTTACTGACAGCCTGCTGGGATTTTGGTGGCTCTAGACATCCCTGACTGGGTTGCCCATTTTATGTTACTTCCTCTCATGCCTGACACAAGGGCTACTAGTGAGTTGGGATGGTTGACTATGTCCTTTCAAACACATGCCTTCTCTGTCTGAATCCTTGCAGAAGGAACGTGCAGCTCATGACTATACTGTCAGCATTAATCCACATTTATAGCAATTTACTCAGCTAAATTTCCTATTTCAGGTGCTTAACTGTCATCTAAGTGGACCTCTCAGCTTTTTATAAAGAGAACTAGTACTATGCCACGCTTACTATGCAAAGACATTCCAAGTCGGACCAGACAGAAAGGACCAGAACTGTATAAACTAGCACTCACCCAGATAGCATTATTTGCCCAGAGAAACGCCAGAGAATGCCCATAAATCAGGAATTCCCAGGTTTCTCCCTCATTAATTACAGATATTGTTCAAATGCATTTTAACATTCAGAATATTGTATTGGTGTGCTCAAACTAGCTATACTCCGTATATATTTCTAGAATATATTTCAAAACACTTGAGATTAATTGTATGTGTAATTTACACTGTATGATTCTGTTATTGTTGTAACAGTGACCATGTTACTCCCACACGGCTGTAATGAAAATACCTTTGGTGTACTTTTACTGGAATATTCAAATATGTTTGAATATTCATATTCAATGGCTATTTCCATCTCTCTCCCTTTCACTTGTCAGTGAATAGTTCAATGCTATGTTTGGGCAGGAAGAATAAAAAGGCAGAGTATCACTTAAACGGAGAACAACAGCAGAATTCCAGGGTGCAGAGGGATCTAGGTGTTCTAATCCATGAGTCACAAAAAGTAAGTGTGCAGGTACAGCAAATAATAAAGAGGGCTAGTGGGATGTTATCCTTTATTACGAGAGGAATTGAAAACAAAAGTAAGGATGTTATGCTTCAGTTATACAGGGCATTGGTGGGACCACATCTTGGGGCAGCACAGTGGCGCAGTGGTTAGCACCGCAGCCTCACAGCTCCAGCGACCCGGGTTCAGTTCTGGGTACTGCTTGTGCGGAGTTTGCAAGTTCTCCCTGTGACCGCGTGGGTTTCCGTCAGGTACTCCGGTTTCCTCCCACAACCAAAGACTTTCAGGTTGATAGGTAAATTGGCCATTGTAAATTGTCCCTAGTGTAGGTAGGTGGTAGGAGAATTAAGGGAAGGTGGGGATGTGGTAGGGGGATATGGGATTAAATGTAGGATTAGTATAAATGGGTGGTTGTTGGTCAGCACAGACTCAGTGGGCCAAAGGGCCTGTTTCAGTGCTGTATCTCTCTATGACTCTATGAATACTGTGTGCAGTTTTGGTCTCCTTATTTAAGGAAGGATGTAAATGCATTGGCGACAGTTCAGAGGAGGGTTAAGAGATTGATAACCTGGAATGAGCAGGTTGTCTTATGAGTAAAGGTTGGACAGACTGGGCTTGTTTTCACTGGAGTTTAGAAGAGTGAGGGGAGACTTGATTGAAGTATCTAATATCCTGAACAGCCTTCACAAGTTGGATGTGGAAAGGATGTTTCCTCTTGTGGGTGAATCCAGAACTAGGGGGCACTGTTTTAAAATTAAGGGTCGCCCTTTTAGGACAGAGATGAAGAGAAATTTTTTCTCTGAGGGTTGTGCGACTTTGGAACTCTGCTTCAGAAGGTGGTGGAGGCGGGGTCATTGAATATTTTTAAGGTGGAGGTAGACGGATTCCCTTGCCTAAAAAGAATCTAAGGTTATCAGGTAGATGGGCATGTGGATTTCGAGATATAAACAGATCAGCCATGATCTTATTGAAGAGCGGAGCAGGCTTGAGGGGCCAAATGCCCTACTTCTGCTCCTAATTCATATGTTCGTAACTGCCCAAATGGGAGGACAGGGCAACATCTATATATGCAGAGAAGCAGTGTTTGAAGTATAGGACACAGTATAGGTAGAGGATGAACCAGGATCTTATTAAAGGGCAGGGCATGCTCCAAGGGGCCACATGGTCAACTCCTGTTCCTATTTCTTATATTCTGACAGTGAGAATGAGAGCCAGCAAATTGAATGTGGATAGAGATATGTGGAAGAATTTACAATAAAGGTTGCTCTATTCTAATCTTTAAAAACTGCATGTTCAAATAGCTGTTCCATAAATGTTTTCCAATGGAAATATATTTTTTACACTCGCCACTGTGCTGCCCCCAAGGATCACAATCATGCACACACTACCGCAAGTATTCCAGCAAATGAAACGCTGCCAATCCTGAATGTTACTCAGCATGCTGCATGGAAAAGCACAACCATTAGATCACAGGAATAAAATTTAAAATCGACATTCAGTAACAAGGCTGGATTTTTCCCCTTGAAAGAATGAAGCAAATTTTGGGGCGGAGAGAAGGTATTAAATGAAGAAGCAACGTTTGTTGGCATTAACAGCAATTCATTCTCATGAACTGAAGTATCCAACAAAGCCACTTAGTCCAATCCAGGCAAATTGCAACAGGAATATTTAACATGCATCATGTGCTCCAGTAAAAGCAGTTTCCTCTAACAGTGAGTCACAGCACAACACAAAACAATCATTTTTCATTTAATTTTGAATTGCAAACTAATTCAATCATTAATTTTTGCAAGTACTGATTTTGGTGAGTGTGTTTTTTTTTGATTATGTGGCTATGAAGCTTTCCAACCAATCACAGTAGACTAATGGTCACAAATAGTAAGAAAAAAGATTTATGAACTCCATAAAAGGTAGTCTTTAACTGAAATCTAAACAACTTCAATCGTCAATGTGTCCATTTTGTAATATTAGTGCTTCAGATAGTACAGTTCCTTAAAAGAAACCAGACACAGTTAATCACTTTGTTACTCCAGCACCATTTTCACAATTCCTTTTCCCTAAACAAAACAAAATACGCTTCCACAAGTATACCAATTCAATGCTGTACCATATTATACAAATGTTGACTTTTGACCAACATATCTGCCATTAGAAAGATCTTGCATCTATTTAGCACCTTTCATTACCTCATGAGGTCCCAAAATGTGTTAGTCAATAAAGTATTTTTGAAGTGTAGTCACTGTTGTAATGCAGAAAAGGTTGGCACACAGCAAGTTCCCACAAACAGAAATGCAACAATGAGAAGATAATCTATTTTTATTCATGTTGTTTGAGGGAGAAACATCGTCCAGGACTCCAAGGAAAACTGTCCTACTCTTCAATTCTTGAATAGACGCTGATCCTCACTAATTTTCAGTGGCAGCAGTACAATCCATGGAGTAACAAGTTACATGGGGTACCTAAGGATCAGATTACAGAAATCTATTCTACCAACATTCCTTCTCCCTGCCCTGAAAGTTCAGAGTAAATCCACTGCAAGGCTTTATTTTTTTTCCCCCAACAAGTTGTTCAATTTCAATTATGCACTGTCCAATTATTAACAAGAAAATGGAACAGAAGGATTTGGAGCTGCCAAAATATTAATTTCTGTTTCAGAGCACAATCTTCTGGCTGGGTACATTAATGCATGCTGCAACAACAGACCCAATCAGCTGATCTTCCAGCTCACAGCTACATGCATTTCCCCCAACCGCAACACAGGGGTAAGTTTCAGCAGGAAGACTCAGTATTTCTTTTAAAGTTAGTAGCTCTGCTGGCATCAGGGTCAAGGTGGCTGCTGGCGGCATGCTGAAAGTAAGCAAAGAATGCCTTTATTATTCACCGCTGTAATTAGCGGCTAGTAGTTGGAATTTGGGGCAAGTACTTTTGGCTCGCCTGCTCAGTTGGATGCGTGATGGCTGTGTCAGAGAGATGTGATCTGCTGACTGATGCACTGCCCCCAGTAAAGGACATGAAAATTGATGGAGAACACCAAGGCTGAGCAATAGGCTTTGCACAATCTCCATCATCACTGGAGCCCTAAAGCCCTGCTGCCTCTCTATTTGCTTCTCCTCTTCTCCCTGAAGACCTCCTTAAAAGACTGATATGCTGGCAGTTACATCAAGTAGGCAGGGAGGAGGCTGTATGTAGTACGCAAACACCAGTTCATAAATCAGCTGGGCCAAATGGCCTGTTTCTTTTCTGTAAAATTCTGTATTAAACCCACATTTATGACCAAGCTTTTGCCAACCACATTCAACATCCCCTTCTTTGACTCGGCATTCATTTTTGTCCAATTACATCTCCAAAGAGCTTTGGAACATTTTTCTGCATTAAGGGGGTTATGTAAATTGAAGTGAATGTTGTTGGGATAAGGTGCAGGTGTTTCCATCTGCTATAGCAAATAATCAAGAACCCAGTGAACTGAACAGGTATAACAGTTCCAATAAAAAACAATGAGATGGATCACTAGTCAATCCAGTTTCTGGTGGTGTTGGTTGACAGAAGAACGTTAGTCTGGACAACTCTCTATTATTCTTTACCCAGGTAGCAAAGATCCCAAAGGACCATCCAAAGAGGCTGATTGTTTAAACCTTTACCTGAATGATAACACACTGGTATATCACCTTAGGTGTTCAAATCCTGAAATGGACACTTGAACCCATAACTTTTTCAACCAGAGGGGAGAATGCAACCAATTACGCCATACTGAAACTTGACAATTTACAGTTTGAGATGCACGTCAATTGTGTTTGAAAAACTACCTGCACAGAATGTTTTTAATGTTTAAAAATAAAAGCCCACAATTTAATTCCTGATAAAATTATCCCTTCATTTCTTGATTAATAGATTAACACAGTTTTGGGATCGTAAGGAAATTCAAAAACAAAAAGCCACTGGTACCAACGTGATATTCACCAATATGCTGGAAACCCCGAAATCTGAGAAAACTAGACATGGTTGCTATCACAACACTGTACAGCAGCAAAATTGACAATGCAAGGCATATCCCAGTCTAATTCCACAACATTGTGGAGAGAAATCTCCTTGGGGATGGACTGCAACTTCAGTTTGGTACCAAGCCTCTTTTAAAAAGTGTTTTGGATCACCACGGATTTTGTGAAGAGTGCTTTCCCCCACCCCCAATACTTGGAGGAAGTAGAAGCCTCCGAGCGCAATCAAAACTACAAAATTCATTGTTCAGAAATGGAGCACTGGTCCCGTGCGAGTACTTATTTGTCTAGCGTTTTCTCTCTATAGCATAAAAATTGTGTTTTGCCAGTTTCAAAGACTGACAGCACAACCGTAAACATGACGGTCAACATTAATACAAGCTCAGTTCTGATCATGCACAGTAACAACGTAACCATTTGTTCCATAAAGCCCCTGACTATTGTAACATAAAGCAACTGCTACATCGTCACCTACACCCACCTCTATTATGTCTACTTGCTTCCTCAAATATACTTTTTGAAGTAAGACTAAACTCCCTTAAGTGACAGTGGAACCTGAAGAGGTGACTTGAGAGCAACAGACAAGAAGAGCATCAGCACAATGTTAATTCAATATTGGCTTAAATGCTATTTTGACTACAGTGCACTGGCAACAGAGTACACTAAAAATACAATTAACCCCCATATGTTACTGAACCAATAAAAGGCTAACATCAATCAACACTTCATGATCATATCTCCTTCCCTCCAATTTTCTCCACTGATCTCTGGCAGTTATGTAAGCTAGGGTATGATTCCATGAATGAGGCTTCAGGTACCTTACCCAAGTAATTATTCAACAAATGGGAGGGGGCAGGAGGGAAATCATACACCAGCCTGATCCTCTCCAACTCAAGGCACTCTTTCTCGTAGTGGGTTTGCTGGATAAAAACCATGAGCAGCACCCCTGGTCAATTCTTCCCTCACTAATGATGCTGCGGCAATCCATCATTGCTCATTTAAGCAAAGTTCTGCCAAGTCAACAGAGAGGAGACGACAAACCCGGGGACCTTGTTAATAGCATAGTGCTATTTGTTTATTCTATCATGGAATACAAAAAAGTCCTGTTCCATAGAAACAAGAGCATTGCTTACAATGGGGATGAATGCACTGCACCAGAGATATGTGTAGCTTATTTAATTACTTTAGTTCATTCATTTCAGTAATTGAGTCGTTCAGTGCTTCTGCCTGGGTGTTTTTACTATGTCCTACTTAATACACTAAAATGCATGCTATTCACACCACTAGTGGTTAGCACCGCAGCCTCACAGCTCCAGCACCCGGGTTCAATTCTGGGTACTGCCTGTGTGGAGTTTGCAAGTTCTCCCTGTGTCTGTGTGGGTTTCCTCCGGGTGCTCCGGTTTCCTCCCACATGCCAAAGACTTGCAGGTTGATAGGTAAATTGGCCATTAGAAATTGCCCCTAGTATAGGTAGGTGGTAGGGAAATATAGGGACAGGTGGGGATGTGGTAGGAATATGGAATTAGTGTAGGATTAGTATAAATGGGTGGTTGATGGTCGGCACAGACCCGGTGGGCCGAAGGGCCTGTTTCAGTGCTGTATCTCTAAACTAAACTAAAAGCTAACCAGTTTTATAGTACTAGCAATTAATACCACTATTAATGATTATATATCTGGGCAGCAAAAACATTCACTAACATTCAAATTTTAAAAACTGACTTGAAACTGACGTAGGCTTAAATGCCAACAAAATGCTAAACATCTGCTGAAACGATAAATGATTACTTCAGATGTGCTGGGTGTGAAACAGGTTGTGAAAGAGCAAGCTGCTTTAATAATAACTAAGGATGCAATTGATTGATTATTCATCCATTTACAGACAGACCACAAAATTTGTATGAAACCTCAATACAGTATGTCTTAAATAGACTGAAATTAACTATCAATACCAGCAGAAAATTTTCTGAATCCATATAAATAACTGTGTGTTACTAAATTCCTTCCCCAACAGAGAAGAAATGCTCACTGACAAAATAATTGGGCTTGGAGGACCGCATATCGAGGTCAAATTCACATCCCATTGATGTTCAGGCTGGAGGAAGGGAGGGAAGAGTGCAGGAAGATAGGGACACACGAACATACAAATTAGGGGGAGTAGGCCACTTGGCCCTTTGAGCCTGCTCCACCATTCAATGAATTCATGGCTGAACTGATTACTTCACATTTCCACCTAGCCCTGATGACATTCCACCCCCTTGCTTATCAAGAATCTATCAACCTCTGCCTTAAAAATATTCAAAGACTCTGCTTCCACAGCCTTTTGAGGAAGAAAATTCCAAGGACTCAAGACCCTCAGAGAAAAAATTTCTCCTCATCTCTGTCTTAACTGGGCGACCCCTTATTTTTAAACAGTGACCCCTAGTTCTAGATTCTCCCACAAGGGGAAACATCCTTTCCACATCCACCCTGTCAAGACCCTCAGGATTTTATATGTTTCAATCAAGTCACCTCTTAATCTTCTAAATTCCAGTGGATGTTTCAAAAGGTGGACTTTTGCCTTCAGGGAGGACCCAGCACCCTAAACGTAGCTCTACTCCACCACTAAAGCACTAAAGGCTGATGGTTCCAAGCCTTTCACAGCACCAGGAAGAG
Organism: Heterodontus francisci; assembly: GCF_036365525.1. Classification (NCBI taxonomy): domain Eukaryota; kingdom Metazoa; phylum Chordata; class Chondrichthyes; order Heterodontiformes; family Heterodontidae; genus Heterodontus; species Heterodontus francisci. The sequence goes on along the minus strand of NC_090374.1, from coordinate 178,741,082 downwards.
AACCTCCAGTTACAAGAGGCTTCAGATTCTTTTATGAGAAGTGAAATGATGAGGTTGAAGAGCCATTTTCAGCTCTGAAGCTGATTTGCCATGAGTCAGTAACACATCAGTGCTATGTTAACTATGGTAGCTGGTGCGATAGGATGCTTGGGTCAGGGCAGCACGATAAAAAAACCTTGAAAATCAAATCAAGACAGAGCAATTAAAAAGCAGGCACAAGAAAAAAAAAACAAGCAGCCTGGAATAGAGCTGAATTTTCAGCTTTAAAAACCCACAAATCATGGAGAATTAGAACTTGCAGAAGATTCATTCCACCACTCACACGGAAAACCTGCCAGCCTCACATTTGACATATCATTTAGGAAGGTAAATAAAATACTCTTTGGATATGGGTGCCCAAACTTCAAACCTTGTGGTACTCATTACAATCAGAATAGCACTTTATTTTCACCACCATCACCACATACAGTATTACAGACAGCTTAAAGCTTAGCATATATATTACCAATTACATTTTTAAGCTGCTTTAAACGTTGGGTATTTAGATGAAGCAAACTGATGCTGAAAAGCACATTCTTGTACTGTGGGAAGAACAAAAAAATAACAACCTGCATTCACATTGCACCTTGAAGAGAAAAAAGTCACAAGGTGCTCAGGAAGCATAAGGAAAAGAAGGGTGACCAAAAGCTTGGTTAAAATAGGTTTTAGTGAGAATCTTACCAGGTGGTGGTGGAGAGGCAGAATGCTTTGGAGGCAGAGTTTCAGTGTTTAGAATATAACAGTTGAAAGCAGACAATGTTGGGACAAAGGCAGGGTGTCGGCAAAAGCCCAAAATCAGAGGAAGAGAGAATTGTGGGGGAAGAAAGAAAGGGGATAGGGATAAAAGCAGGTTACCAAGATAAGAAAGGAGAAGAATTTTAAATTTGATAATGAGAATTTTAAATTTGAAGTGCCGGGGACTGGAAGCCAATGCAGTCCAGTGATGGTGACCAGGATTCAGCGTAGGAAAGGAAATGAGCAGCAGAATTTTGAATGAGCTGAAGTTTACACAAGGCGGAGGTTGATCAGGAGATTAGTGAAGTAATCAAGTGTGGAGGTGAGGAAGGTATGATTGAGCATTTCAGAAGCAGATTGGCTGTGGTAGGGGCGAAGGAGCAAGTTGGCAATTTTTGTGAAGCAGACAAGAGGGATTGAGCAAAGTTTCTCTTCTCCAGACCCACCCTATTGTACAAGAACACAAGAAATAGGAGAAGTAGACCATATGACCCATTGAGCCTGCTCCACCATTCAATATGATCATGGCTGATCTTGGGCTTCAATTCCACTTTCCTGCCCGCTCCCCATATCCGTTGATTCCCCGTGAGACCAAAAATCTATCTATCCCAGCCTTAAATATATTCAATGATGGAGCATCCACAACTCTCTGGGGTAGAGAATTCCAAAGATTCACAACCCTTTGAGTGAAGTAATTTCTCATCTCAGTCCTGAATGATTGACCCCTTATCCTGAGACTGTGTCCCCATGTTCTAAATTCCCTGACCAGCAGGAACAATCTCTCAGCTTCTACCCTATCAAGCCCTTTCAGAATCTTGTATATCTCAATTAGATCGCCTCTCATTCTTCTAAACGCCAGAGAATATAGGTCCAATTTACTCAGCCTCTCATCATAGGACCACCTCCTCATCCCAGGGATCAATCTAGTAAATCTTCGCTGCACTGCCTCCAGTGCAAGTATATCCTTTCTTAAATGTGGAGACCAAAACAGCACACAGTATTCCAGGTGCAGTCTCACCAAAGCCCTGTACAATTTGAGGAAGACATCTTTATTCCTGCACTTCAATCCTCTTGCAATAAAGGCCAGCATGCTATCTGCCTTCCTAATAGCCTGCTGCACCTGCATGGTAACTTTGTGCATTCCTTATACAAGTATCCCCAAGTCTCTCTGAACATCAGCACTTCTCAGTTTCAAACCTTTAAAAAAAATTCCGCTTTTCTATTTGTACGGCTAACATGAACAACTTCACACTCCCCTACATTATACTCCATTTGCCATCTTGTTGCCCACTCACTTAACCTGTCTTTATCTCTACATCCACTGAGATTTCTATCATCAGCAAACCTAGTTATATTACTCTCTGTCTCTTCATCCAAGTCATTAATATATAGTGTAAATAGCGGAGTCTCAGCACTGATCCTTGCAGCACCCCACTATTCACTGCCTGCCAACTTTAAAATGCCCCATTTATGCCCACTCTCTGTTTCCCGTCTGTTAACCAATCATCTATCTATGCTAATAATACCCCCAACATCATGAGCCCTCATCTTGCCTGTTAATCTTTTATGTGGCACCTCATCAAATGCCTTTTGAAAATCCAGGTATACTACATCTACTGGTTCCCCTTTATATACCCTACTAGTTACATCAAAAAACTCAAAAAACTCCAATAAATTTGTCAAACAGGATCTCCCTTTAGTAAAACCATGTTGACTTGTTCTAATCATACTATGCTTTTCCAAGTGCAATGTTAAGACTTCCTTAACAATAGTTTCCAGCATCTTCCCAATGACTGATGTTCGGCTAACTGGCTTGCCGTTCCCGGTTTTCTCTCTGCCTCCTTTCATTTGCCAACTTCCAAGCTGACAGGACCATTCCTGAATCTAAGGAATTCTGGAAAACCATAGCCAGTGCATCCACTATCTAAGCAGCTATCTCTTTTCGAACCCTAGGATGTCGGCCATCCGGTCCTGGGGACCTATCAGATCTTAGTCCAAATTTCTCCAATACTTGTTCTTGACTGATATCAATATCCTTAATTCCCTCACTCTTTTTAGCCCCTAGGTTACTACCAACTTCTGGTATGAACTTGTGCCCTCTATTGTGAAGACAGACACAAAATATTTGTTCAAGGCCTCTGCCATTTACTCATTCCCAATGATGATTTCTCCTGTCTCTGCCTCTAAGGGACCAATGCCTACTTTAGCTACTCTCTTCCTTTTTATGTACTTATAAAAGCTCTTACAATCTGTTTTTATATTGCTGGCTAGTTTACTCTCATTCCATTTTTTCACTTTTTATCATCTTGTTGGTGGCCCTTTGCTGGTTTCTAAAACACTCCCATTCCTCAGACTTGCTACTACTTTTTACAACATTGTAAGCCTCTTCTTTTTGTCCAATACTTTCCTTAACTTCTTGAGTGAGCCAAGGATCGGTCTTCCTGGACGAGATTTTGTTTTTGAATGGAATGTACTTTATTTGTTTCTTTAAACGTTTCATTTACCGCCATACCTTCCAGTCTATTTACCCAATTAACCTTAGCCAGTTCTCCCATCATACCTTTGTTTAAGATTTAAGATTCTTGTTTGTGATTGAAATGTCACTTTCAAACTTAACATGAAATTCAAAGATATTATGAATATCATAATATTCCCAGTGGATCTTTTACTATGACACTGCTTAATAACCCTGAACATGACACAATACATGATCTAAGACAGCTTTATTGCTAGTTGGTTCTACAATGTATTGCTCCAAGAAACTGTCACAAAAGCACTCTAAAAATTCATCTTCTAGACCACTGTTGCCAATTTGATTGCCCCAGTCTATATGCAAATTAAAGTCCCGCACAATTAATACATTTTTTTTTTACACACTCCAATAATTTCCCATTTAATGTTCTGTCCTATAATATAACTACCGTTCGGGGGCCTGTAAATTACTCCCACCGGTGTTTTCTGACTCCTGCTATTCCTCATTTACACCCAAACTGATTCTACTTCATGATCTTCTGAGGCCAGATCCATTATTAATGTCCTTATGCCATCCTTTACCATTCTGTCTGTCCAAAATATTGTGTACCCTGGAATATTCATTTCCCAACCTCGATCTCCTTGCAACCATGTCTCAGTAATGGCAATTAAATCTAGATCATTTACCTCCATTCGTGCCACTAGTTCATCTATCTTATTACAGATGCTTTGTGCATTCAGATAAAGGAACTTTAATTTCATTTTTTTACCTCTATTCCCTGTAATGACCTTATTTGCCAATGTTCAATTTTGTTAAACTCTGTCGCTTGTCCCATTCCCATGAAAAACATTGTAAATAATATTCTGAATGGCACTATAAGACATTGGGGGCAGGAGAGTCCAATTACTGGCATGGCCACTTTTATTTACTACATAGGTGGGTTCAATCACTGGCTAATCCCCTTTTGGTTTATCTCATTACGGTTCTGTAGCAATTACATGTTTGTGAATATTTTATACATATATTAGACAATGATGAGGATGCCCACACTCCCATTTATCAGCCTGCAGCTGTCGCAGGCTTGAGGCTTCCACAAGAGAGTGGGCTCACACATCTTTGCTTTCTGTATTCAGTATCACATGCTCCAACATCTACGATACACATACTCAAATGGGAAATGTGGTCCACTTTTTGAAAAACTCTGCACCCATATCAAATTAAATCTTGTTTCCGGTCTTGGAGAATCTTACAGTACAGAGGGAGACTATTCAGCCCATCATGCCTGGCCAGCTCTTTGAAAGAGCTATCCGATTAGTCCCACTTCCCTGCTCTTACCTGGTAGCCCAGTAAATTTTTCCTTTTCAACTGTATATCTAACTCCCCTTTGAGAGGTATGAAAATAGCCAATACAAATAAAGAGGAAAATGAAGCTAAGCACTGATGTGGCTCTCGTTACACATTTATGATGATTGGTTTGGATCACTCTGGTGAGTATGGCCACCCAAAGAAGTACAAAGAAAATTTGGAGAACTATTGGAGCTGACCAAGACAGCCCTTGGCAACCAAGGGGGTTTTTTTTTTAAAGCCCTGATCGTAATATAGTGATTCTTGCTAGAAAGTGAACACATGGATGTAGGACCAGCACATGGTCTAGCTTGGCTGTGACACTCAGATGACTAAACTGACAATAACACATCTCAGCTCACATATAAAAAAGGGCCACTGGTAAGAGAAGGACTTCCAGCTGCCCACAATACTATACCACTGCAGCATGAGTCAACATCGTCAGGTACGATGATCAATTTGGTGGGGGGGAAGAAAGGAGATGAAGCTAGCACTAGGCAACATAGACATTATTGGGACAGACCATACATAATTAACAATTACCACTAAATTAAAATCAGTCTTGCAAAGTGTCACTCTTTGGGATGTTTACGCAAGTTCCCAATATCCTTGCTATCTGAAATGTCACGAACATCTCCCCAATACTAGTAGCTCCATTTATAAGTAAATAAAGTCACTAAGTAAACAAAATATACATCTACTGAAAATAAATTCAATTTCTCTCTTCAAGTTAGCCAGTTGTAAGCACCACTTATATAAAAAAAAACAACCATTTAATGCCCTTGACTCAAATAGGTGCAGTCCTATTTGGTAATCTATCTGGGGAGCCACAATCTAAAGCTGTTTCAATTTAGAATGTTGCAATGCAGGAGAAACTTTACACTCAAGCACAAGATTCAGATTAGAAATTGCATGCAAATCACTCCCCTAGTTTGTAGTTACTTAGGTAAAACCCCAGCAGTTTACCCTCCCCCACTATACTTAGAACATATTTTGCATAAAGATCACTTAAGTACCAGATTTGACAGTGAATTAGAACTTAGTTCCTACAGTCTTATGCTTCTCGATGATGTGGCTGCAATAACACTTTGTGTCACACATGCACAAACTGACTATGACATTTTCAGTCAACATGTATTTTATTTTCTTAGTAATCTGTTGGGTTTATAATTGGAATTGCCAAAATTGGGGAGATGTTAGTGACATTTCAGATAGCAAGAATATTGGGAACTTGAGTAAACATCCCAAAGAGTGACACTTTGCAAGACTGATTTAATTTAGTGGTAATTGTTAATTTTGTATGTTTGGTGCAATGCTGCTGAAGCTGCCTAGTGCTAGCTGCATCTCCTTTCTGCACCGCCCCCCTCCGCCCGCAATGACCATCTTACGTGAAGATGTTGACTCATGCTGCGGTGGTAAAGCATTATGGGCAGCTGGAAGTCTTCTCTTACCAGTGGCTCTTCTTTATATGTGGGCTGAGATGTGTTATTGGCAGCCTAGTCATTTGTGTGTCTCAGCCAAACTAGATCTTGTGTTGATCCTACATCCACGTGTTCACTTTCTAGCAAGAATCACGATTTAACGAGCAGGGCTTTAAAAAAACCCTTGGATGCCAAGGGATGTCTTGGTCAGCTCCAATGGGTCTCCAAATTTTCTTTACACTTCTTTGGGTGGCCATGCTCATCAGAGTGATCCAAACCAATGATCATAAATGTGTAACGAGAGCCACATCACTTTGCGAGCTCTTAGCTTCATTTTTGGTATAGGTGCCTGATAATATGTTATTTGAAGAAATGATTTAAACTTATACAGAACCTTGTTTAGACCACACTTAGGATTGCTAAGCAGTTCTAGTCTCCATATTACAAGAATAATACAGAAGCAGCAGAGAAAGTTGAAACAAAGATTTAGAAGGATGTTACCAGAACTGAGAGGGTACAACTATCAGTCAAAACTGAACATGCTGGGATTCTTCTATCTAGAAAAAAGACCAGGAGGTGACCTAATTGAAGTCTTTAGATAGGAGTTCAATAGGGCAGACATAGACAGGACATTTCAACTTGAGGGAAGAGTCCAAGATCTATATATAAAAAAAGATGATTAGTTAATAATAAATCCAATAGGGAATTCAGAGTATCGTGAGAATGTGGAACTCGCAACCATGTGGAGTGGTTGAGTCGAATAGCATTAATGCATTTCAAGTAAACTAGATAAATTCATGAGGGAGAAAGGTATAGAAGGACATGCCGATAGGAATAGATGAAATAAAGAGAGAGAGGAGTGTGTAGAGCACAAACAAGTCTGGACCTGTTGAGCCAAATGGTCTGTTTCTGCGCTGTAAATTCTATGTAATTTTATTTTTTAAGTTGTGAAGAGGACATAAGGAGCCTGCAAAGAGATATAGATAGGTTAAGGGAGTGCGCAAAAATTTGGCAAATGGAATATAATGTGGACGTGCTGTACTTGGATGTCCAGAATGCATTTGACAAGGTGCCACATCAAAGGTTACTAAGCAAAACAAGAGCTCATGGTGTAGGGGGTAATATATTAGCATGGATAAAGGACTGGTTGGCTAACAGGAAGCAGAAGCAGAGAGTAGGGATAAATGGGACTTTTTCAGGTTGGCAAGCTGGAACTAGTGGAGTGGCACAGGGATCAGTACTGGGGCCTTAACTATTTATAATTTATATCAATGATTTGGATGAAGGGACCAAATGTATGGTAGCTAAATCTGCTGATGATAGGTAGGTAGGAAACTAAGTTGTGAAGAGACATAAGGAGTCTGTAAAGGGATATAGGTAGGTTAAATGAGTGGGCAAAAATTTGATAATTGGGATATAATGTGGGAAAATGTGAAGCTATCCACTTTGGCAGGAAGAATGAAGCAGCATATTACTTAAATGGAGAGAGACTGCAGAACTCTGAGACACAGCGGGATCTGGGTGTCCTGCTACATGAATCACAAAAGGTTGGTTTGCTGATACAGCAAGTAATTAGGAAGGCAAATGGAACATTATTGTTTATTGCAAGGGGAATGGAATATGAAAGTAGAGATGTTTTGCTACAGCTGTACAGGGCATTAGTGAGACCACATCGGGAGTAATGTATTCAGTTTTGGCCTTATTTAGGAAAGGATAGAAGCCGTGCAGAGAAGGTACACTCGACCGATACCTGGGATGGGGGTGTTATCTCATGGGGAAAGGTTAGACAGGTTGGGTCTGTATCCATTGGAGTTTAGAAGAATGAGAGGTGATCTTACTTAGACATATAAGATCCTGAGGGAACCTGACAGGGTGGATGCTGAAAGGACGTTGCCCCTTGTGGGAAAGACTAGAATGGGGGGACACAGTTTAAAAATAAGGTGTCACCCATTTAAGCCAGAGATGGAGAAATTTTTTCTCTGAGGGTTGCGAATCTTTGAAATTCCCTTCCCCAGAGAGCAGTGGAGACAGGGTTATTGAATATTTTTAAGGCAGAGGTAGATAAATTCTTGACTAACAAGGGAGTCAAAGGGTATCAAAGGCGGGAAAGTGGAGTCGAGGCAACCATCAGATCAGCCATGATCTTATTAAATGGCGGAGCAGGCTCGAAGGGAATGAATGGCCTATTGCTGCTTCTAATTCGTATGATCATAATAGTGACCCAGAGAGGGACTAGCAATGTGCTGGTGATGTATCAGGACATCAACAATATACCATGCATGCTCCTAGCGCAGCACTGCCATGTTTACTGAGACTTGCTAAGAAATAGATCATCTTGGCTCCCAGTTTACACTTGGCACTTTGCATTCTACATTCATCTGAGTACTGGTTGTGGGAGATCCAGTATCTGGGAGCCAATGTAAAAGTATTTTAAGTTACAAACTGAAAAACAAACCGACCAATTAATTATGCTAAAATGCAACGCGTTTCAAAACTGCAATAAAAATGTAAATACTGCATCTATTGTATTCCATCCGCATTGCATTACATCCACTTTTTACCATATATTCCCTCCCAGGTGCTCCTCCCCAGCCCTGAGCATCTTCACAACTGGTCAACCAGCCTAAGACATGAAGGCAAGGCTGGAATGTCCCACTAATGATGCCAATGTTTGCCAAGCCATCAACAGGAGATGAGGAAGGTGCAGGAAGCTCTCCTCTTCAGAGGCAAGACATTGTTACAAGATAGGCCAGCTAAGAAATGCCGTTCCACCTCAAAAAAAGAACAAAGGTCTGCCAGCTACATTTGTGATCAGTTAAGCATTAGTCAAATATGTGACCAGACCCCACATATCACACAAGTTATATTAACTGCAACCTAAAGTCAGCTCCTCTGTACTTTCAATACACATTTATTGCGAATATCGAAGACACACTGAAATATAAATGGCGCTGTATTCGGATTGCACTAACTGACTAAAATAGTCTGTGATAAACAAGTTGATAAACCTGTTCTGTTATATAACCCCTTTCACAAAGAATGCAAATAGGTTGTGTATTGTTCGTGGTGTTGCAATACAAAACAATTATTCACAAAAACTAAAGAACACTAATTTATTGGACAAGACCTTACTTTTACTCTGTAACTGTCTGAAATTATGTTCTGAATGGGTGGAAAATAAAATCAATGAACCAGAAAGAAGGACCTAAATGAAAGAATGAGCATTTACATAGCAGTATTTGCCAAACTATTTGCAAATGCCTTAAACAGGCATGCATCCAAATGTTGAAACCAACTGACCAACACAGCATTCAAAGTTCGTTAAAACTGAAAAATTGGTAAAGTTAGTTTAAATATATATGAAATCAGACTTTGCAGCAATTTGGTCAGTATCCTTATAAATAGGCAGAATTTTCCTTCAATCTGAACAAGCTGTCTTAAGAAATTAATGCTGCCAAACAGAATTAAGTAGGCGATTGACTAATTTGGGAATGGAATCAAGCATTCACTGGTGTTTATTATAAAAACTTCATTCCTGGGACAGTGCACATTCAAATAAGCCAAAATCTTCCATTTTCATCCTGACCCCTTCTCCACCTAATCAACCCATAAAGTTGATTGAAGATTAGTAAAATGACTATCTTGAATGTGTTTCAAAATTATTTATCAACTCACACAAGAAGAATTTGGCCAGCTTTGCTGTTCCAGTAAACATTTAACTGCACGGGAAACCTGCATGTTTTGTCTGCGTTTTAGAAGAAAATTCAATCTGGTCTCCACTTCAACATAATTTATTTTCATTGAATTTGAAATTAACACACTTGAAAATTAGATGTTAGAAAAACATCAAACCAAATTACCCTTCAGATTGCATTTAAATTGCAAAAACATACATGTTGGACCAAAGTTCAAACAGTGTGACAAAAGTTGAGTTTTAGACCTTCTTACCTGTTGCTGATGATTGTGCACTGGCATCTTTGGCCAGAGATTGGGGCACACTCGACTGTTGCTGACTGGAGCTTACTTCAGGTTCGGCACTGATGGATGGGGACAGAGAGACCTCACTGGAAGGCCCAGTCTTTACCATCTGTGCTCCCATGTCTTCGGAAGCATTCTGCTCCTCTTGGCCAGGAAGCTGGAGGGCCGACAGTGGAATATTGATCTGCTGGTTTCCTCCTGATGTACTGACCGGCATCTGAAGAACTAATTTCTGCCCAGTTCCTTGACCTCCATTCAACTTCCTCTGTGAAGTCGTGCAACCCCGTCCAGACTTTGTGCCCACTGCCCTAGAGGAGGCTGGTGGAATGACAGAAATACCCTGTGAGTCAGTCTTTTCAGGCACTTGACTTGCAGGAAGGAGGGCTGAAGATTTGCTCGGCCCCAAATAGGAAGCAGGACCAGACTTTGAGTTGGATCTCAATGTGACAGATGAACTATCATTGTCGACAGTGATTTCTGCATTTGTCACAATGTAATAGTCTTCAGGACCCTCCTGCTTGATCTTTTTAACAATAACCTCATTACTGTTCTCATTAGCAAGGTGGTTTGGAGAGTCTGGTAAAAGCAAAGGACCTGCTTCTCGCCTTTTCAGAGAATTTTTTTGTAGCCGAGAATCATAGTCACTATCTTCATCAGTCACCGAAGACTCGCATGCCATATGAAACAAGTCACCTTCGTCATCATACTCTTCCACGTTCTCGTCAACTTCCGAATGTTCACTGTATGAAAAGTCACACGAATCCCTATTCCTGGGACACTCGGCCTTTCCTTTTGAGGACCTAGTAAGGTATTTCTCTGCTGGGCTTTGCTGGGCCTCTGACGACATTGCAATAATGCTGGGGCTATCTGAGTTAAAGCTTCTACTGTCCTGAAAACATACTCTGTCCTGGGAGCCTGCCCGACAAGTAACAGCCAGTGGCCAGTGATAAGCATGGCCAGCACCACAACCCCACATTGCAGTGAGGTTTCCATGGGCCCCTTCGGTCAACAAATGCTTCAGATTTGGAATGAGGCTGCATATGGTTCCATGACTGTGAGCCCAGCTGACCAGTTTGGACAGATTTTCTGAAGACGTGTGAAGACAGTCTTCCATCTTGTTGGGCTCTTACTTTTAATAGTTAGTGTCCTAGAAGAGAAACAAGGGAAAAGAGAGACATCAGACTGGGCTGCTGTAATTGCACAACTTCATGTGACTCGAAGTGCACGCTAACTTACTGTATCAAACTAGTTTCTTCAAGGGTTCATGCCAAAATAAGATTAGATTTAATAATTATTTATCAGCGATTAATTTTGATTCAATTAAAACAGAACTAGACAGATTTAGGCCAACACGTCAAATATTGGCTGGAAATCACACCACTGGCGACATTATTTCTGTTACATTGCTGTGACCCTCATATGTACTCCACTGTACTGGGCAATTAGATTTAATGTGCTATAATTAAATTTTCATTTTTTGTCTACTCAAGATAGCACTTTGTTCTATGACTCTAAGCTATTCTCACTGAAGGCTGTAGCCCTCTCCAGTCAGTCAGGAGGCAAAAGTGATCATGGGATACCATTTTAACTAATTACATTTAAGATTCCAATCTGTAAACTGGTCACAAAACGAGATAAGCTCTTTTTAGTATTTTGCTTCGTGTTGCAGTTCGGGTGAGCTGAAAAAAGGCACAAGCAGAACGTGCTACTCAAGACCAAGTCTTATCCATGGATTTACCTCTCGGCCATTCTTTTCTAACAAAGTATTTTCTTAATAAAATGGGAAACCTGAAAATTTGTGACCTTTTCAAAATAATTTTTAACTAAGCACTTTGGGGCATCCTGATCTATATAAAGAAGCTATAATGCAAGATCTTCATACACTACACAACGAATGCCTCTACTGAATCTCATGGAGTGGAAAAAACATGTGATTAATTAATTATATTCATTAATGCTTGAAGGCTAATCTTCACTCAGTACAAAACTATGAAAAGTAGGGTGACTGTAGTGTTCAGCAACACAACGTCAATCTTTTAGGAATTGACAAAAATAAATACTGATGCATTCTACCTATGTTACAAAAATTACTAAGACACAGGTGCAGCTCCAAGGTGAATACACAAAATTTCAGGATAAATAAGTTCAGGCTACAATCACAGTTAATGCTGTAAACCTCTTGATTTGTGTCACTGCCTTTCAACAAATTTATTCCCATCCATTCCTGCACATCTAAAATGAATTTTACCGAACGAACAAAGGTAGTCAAGTGAAAATTCAACCATAACATCCTTCTCTCAAAAACCCCACAAGGTTTTCTTTTGCGCTATGCATTCTTCCATTCCTTACAAAGTATGGAACTATGGGCTGTGCATTTGTGGGAAAGCAATGCTTAGGAATTGCTACATTTCTAGTGCAAAATCTGTAAACAAACTATCAAATATAAACACAATATTACTGAATGCTGCTGCATAAATTGCTGGGGATTGATTATTTCAATTGAATAGAAACCAGACATTTTTGTTGCTTTTGCCCCTTTTGTAAAGAGGTTTGCATCACCTTACCATATGCACAACTGCAGCATATTCTTTACTATCACAACTTTGAACAATGGGAAAAAAGGGACTAAAGTATGAAATAAACCTTCATTCTCCTTCCATCTTTCAGCAGTGCAAGAATTTCCAACCTAAATTAGTATTGCACATGATAGGAGGTTATTATCCTATACACAAAAATTGCTAAATGATAATTTAATATTGACTCAAAAATATACTCTCTCTCATCATCCAGAGCAGCAATGTTACCACTGGGAAATTAACTCTTCCCATCAAGTGGCAGCATCATAGGAACAAAAGTAGGCCATTCAGCCACTCTTGTCTGTGTTGCCATTCAATTAGTTCATGGTTGATCTGTATTTTAACTCCATCTGCTTGTCTTGGTTCCTTGCTTAACAAAAATTTACCAATCTCAGTTTTGAAATTTTCAACTGACCCCCAGCCTCAAAAGCTTTTTGGGGGAAGAGTTACAGATTTCCATTATCCTGTGTGTGAAGAAATGCTTCCTGGCATCACCCCTGAATGGCCTAGCTCAAATTTTAAGGTTATACCCCCTTGTTCAGGCCTCCCCCCCCACCAGAGGAAATAGCTTCTCGCTATCTGCTCCATCAAATCCTTTAATAATCTTAAACATCTCAATTAGATTACCCCTTACTCTTCTATACTCAATGAAACATAAGCTTAGACTAGTCCCCTCCAACTATCAGTTTAAGTCATTTATTTTACAGAACCATCCTTAAATGGAGTTAGGTCTAGTTATCAACAGTTTGGTTTATTGTAGTACCTATAATATAGTACAATGAGTCAAGACGCTTTACCAGGAGTATTTTCCAACAAAATTGGACTCAGAGCCACATAAGGAGACAGTCAAGTGACCAAATACTTGATGAAAGAGTTGGGTTTTAAACAGTGTCTTAAAGGAGGAGAGATAGAGCCAGAACAGGCCTCGTCAAGATTGTGACATAAAGAGGCGACAGGAATGGGGCAATTCCCCTGCTCGCTCATCTCTCACGCCAGTTTACAACTTGTAAAATTCATCCAACTGTGCCAAGCAAATTCAGCTGACAAGCGGTCCAGGGTTCAAATTCACAAACTTCTAGCAGGCAGGTCAGCTCATTAAGCTACCAGACCAGAACAGATCTACAGGTTTTGAGGGGGGGGGGGGGGGGGGGGGCGATGGAGCTTTGAAACCCATTTTTGATAATCTTTCAAAATTATATGACGTAGATAACAGTAAATATAAACATTTACAGCTTACATTTCTATTGCAGTGCTCAGAGAATCCTCTCAGATTGTTGAACAGGACAGAGTGTTATATTATCACTTTAACAGTGATATCCCTTTAAGAACTGTGCTAATGAGCTACGTACCAGAATGTAGTCAGCTAGAAGCCACAGGCACTCTGCACTACAACACCATGGATAAAGGTTCTGCATTTAGTTTTCTCAGCATTGTATGTATTAGTTTTAGCTGTTAATAAACCTTCTAGAGATCTTCTGGAATCCACGTACCTCATTGTGGTGCTTAAGATAACACAAAGAAACACATGACACAGTGGCCACAGTGGTGTACAACGGTGATTGCTTTCTTTAAGAGACAAGATACAAACTTGACCACAGGTGAAACAGCAAAAAAGATTTAAAAGCAGTACCAGAAGTCAGAAGTTGCTGTAGTACAGAAAACAGAAGAAAATAAGGCTTACTCACTCCACAAATTAAATATATTTGAGCTGTTTAAGTCCGGGCAAGCAGCCCGGATTGTTGGAAATTAATGGTACAACCAATAACTACAAAGTTAATTGCATATAATGGGTCACCCATCCCTTGCAGTGGCACACTAAATGCAATGCAGCTATGGCAAGTCGGCATGGAAACCACAAATATTTTACCTGGTAGACACAAGCAGACTAGCATTGGCAGGAATACCAGTGTGTACGAACCTCAACATTGTGACTATCCACGAGATCACCGAGGTACCCATTACAGCAGAAGAGACCAAGGGTACCCACATTAAGTCCAAGATTTACAATACATGTACCCAGACAGATTTGACGCCATAGGAGATTTCAAAGGCGATGACGTACTGCAGCTCAGAGAGGATGCAATTCTGCCAACTGACCCTCCCAGAAAGTGCACATACAAGAAAAGCTTAAGCACAAGCTGGATGACATGGAACGGAATGGCATCATCCATCTAAAGCATCATCACACAGACTGGTGCAGCTCAATTATGTGTACACTAAAGAAGGATGGAGCTATCAGGGTGTGTCTAGATCGGAGGCATCTAAACCTTTCCCTAAAGAGATGCCCCCACAAGATTCCAACACTAGAGGAATTGAATCCCAAGTTTACAGGAAACAAATTCTTTTCCCAGTTGGATGCCAAACATGGATATTGGTCGGTACACATCTCAGGAAGTCACCACCTTCACAACACCATTTGGAAGATATTGCTTCCAGAGACTACCTTCAGCTCATCTGTCAGTCAAGATCTGTTGCAGCAGCATATGGACCGAATTATAGAAAACATGCCTGGATGAAAATGCATTGCCAGTGATACTGCAGTAATGGGCAAAACCAAAGAAGAGCATGATCGAAATCTTCATTCACTGATGGCAGTAGCTCATCGCAAAGGGCTCGTTTTTAACAGCAAGAAGTACCAGATGAATGCAAGTCAGATCAAGTTCTTTGGTTCTACCTATTCAGGTTGCAGAATGCAGCCTGACCCAGGCAAAGTCGAAGATGTAAGGTATATGCCTATTCCACAAGGCAAAGATGATCTACAGAGATGCCTTGGATTTTTCAACTTCTTGGCACCACACATTGCAAATGTTTCTGACAAAGTATCATAATTGAGAGAGCTCCAGAAGAAAGACGTACCATATGTATGGCAGGAGGACCATCAGCATATGTTTGAATCTCTCAAACAAGCATTGTCAGCAGAAGCCTGTACCCTACAGTACTATGATCCAAGGAAGACGACAATCCTGGAAGTCGCGCTGCACTAAAAGGGCGAGGAACGTGCATCCTGCAGGATGGCAAACCAATTGCATTCAAATCCAAAAGCTTACCCTCAGCACAATCCAATTACTCAAACATAGAGCGTGAAACACTTGCTCTGGCGTTTGAGATCACCGACCTGTTTGGTAAGCAGTTCACTGCGCTAACCGATCATAAACCACCAGAGATGATCTGGCGCAATCCACTGACAAGCACACCACCTTGACTACAGTGACGTTTAGTGAAAGTACAGGGGTACGACTTCGACGTCTGCTAAAAACCGGGTATCAAAAGGATTACCTTGGATATGCTGAGCAGATTTCCAAATCTGAACAAGAATGAAGAAGTCCCACTGGCTCTACAAGTAGACAGCATGGACACTGAGCTGTGCTCAAAATCGACTCATTACATTTTGGTCAGCACAAATGTGACCAACTGCAATCAGAAACTGCCAATGATCCATAACTGAAGGCACTGTGGAGAGTCATCATAGAAAGATGGCCTGATGCTTTTGGTCTTATAGCTATGAACTCAGTATTGAGGGGCGTAACCTTTAATGGAAAACAAGTGATTGTGCCCAAAGCTCTGCGATAGGACATCTTGTCACAACTTAACAGAGGTCAAATGGATTAGAGTAAATGAGATGACTGGCATGATGACTGTTTATTGGCCAGGGATCAACAATGACACCAAAAAGTTAGTGAGGATGTGTGAGGCTTGCCAGAGCCACCAACCACAACAACAAAAAGAACCTCTACGCCCTTATTAGATTCCGTCAGTTCCTTGGTCCAAAATCACCACTGCTCTATTTACCGTGAATGGAGACGACTTTATCTTAATCAACCATTATTTCGCCAAATTTCCAATTGTCAAACAGGTAAAAGATACTTCAAGTGCAACCGTTGCAGACACTTTGAGCGCCACAGTTTGTTCAATGCACCTGAAGAAATTATTTCTGACAATGGGCCACAAAATACGGGCAGACCTTTCAGCGATGTGTGTGCCAAATGGGGTGTATACCATTTGACGTCCTCACCACATTACCTAGATCTAATGGTCTTGCCGAGCAAATGGTTCACACACTTAGCCTGAAATCTAGGACAGCGAAACAAGATTTTCGTGTTGCCATGTTACACCTCGGAGCTACCTCTATGGATATGGGCTTACCATCACCAGCAGAGATCATGTTTGGAAGGCAAGTGAGAACAAGTCCGCCAAGCCATCTGTCCAAATTCTCCGAGATACAGCTCGAAAAACCAGAGAATGAAAATGGTGCATGACCGACATGCAGGGGCGGAAATACCTCATCCACACGTAGGACGAAAGGTCAGGGTCATCCACCCCACAAGGAGAACATGGTTACCCGCAGAGGTATCCAAAGTATGTAGGGAGCCTAGGTCTTACGAGGTTACAACACCCAACGGAGAAATGTTGAGGAGGAACCAAAGCCAGTTAAGAGAAGCGTGCAATACTCCAATTGCGCACAGCGCACTTGAAAGAACACACTCCGACGATGAGGGTGTGAGGGAACAACAGGACAAAAACCAACACATGGACAACATGTCTGAAAACCAGGAACAGCCAAGGATCAAATCCACAGCCCCAGGAGGTTATACTGTAACAAGATCTGGGAGAGTTGTTAAATCACCAAAACGATATATGGACTCTCAAGCTTCTGCACTCAAATTGTACAATCCCTATCTTTATATTTGTAAATTTTATAACCTCTATCCCTCTGTAACCAATTGATATTACCCAATTTTGTGTTTTTTTACTTGTGGCATGCCAGATTTACCTTTGGGAAAAAAAGGGGATGTTGCATTTTTGCTTTGAGAGTGATGTTCCTTTAAGAACTCAGTATGCTAATGATTTAAGTACCAGCATGTAGTCTTGTGACCATAAGCCACAGGCACGCTGCACTCTAACACCCTGGATAACGGTTCTGTGTATAGTTTACTGAGCATTGTATGCATTAGTTTTAGCTGTTAATAAACCTTCAAGAGGTCTTCAAGAAACTGGAATCCATGTACCTTTTTTTTTATTCATTCATGGGATGTAGGCGTCACTGGCCAAGCCAGCATTTATTGCCCATCCCTAATTGCCCTGGAGAAGGTGGTGGTGAGCTGCCTTCTTGAACCGCTGCAGTCCATGTGGGGGAGGTACACCCACAGTGCTGTTAGGAAGGGAGTTCCAGGATTTTTACCCAGCGACAGTGAAGGAACGGCGATATAGTTCCAAGTCAGGATGGTGTGTGACTTGGAGGGGAACTTGCAGGTGGTGGTGTTCCCATGTATTTGCTGTCGTCCTTCTAGTTGGTAGAGGTCACGGGTTTGGAAGGTGCTAAGGAGCCTTGCTGCATTGCTGCAGTGCATCTTGTAGATGGTACACACTGCTGGCACTGTGCGTCAGTGTTGGAGGGAGTGAATGTTTGTAGATGGGGTGCCAATCAAGTGGGCTGCTTTGTCCTGGATGGTGTCGAGCTTCTTGAGTGTTGTTGGAGCTGCATCCATCCAGGCAAATGGAGAGTACCCCATCACACTCCTGACTTGTGCCTTGTAGATGATGGACAGGCTTTGGGGAGTCAAGAAGTGAGTCACTCGCCTCAGGATTCCCAGCCTCTGACCTGCTCTTGTAGCCACGGTATTTATATGGCTACTCCAGTTCAGTTTCTGGTCAATGGTAGGCCCTAGGATCTTGATAGTGGGGGATTCAGCGATGGTAATGCCGTTGAATGTCAAGGGGAGATGGTTAGATTCTCTCTTGTTGGAGATGGTCATTGCCTGGCACTTGTGTGGCGCAAATGTTACTTGCCACTTATCAGCCCAAGCCTGGATATTGTCCAGGTCTTGCTGTATTTCTACACGGACTGCTTCAGTATCTGAGGAGTCACAAATGGTGCATTACATTGTGCAATCATCAGCAAACATCTCCACTTCTGACCTTATGATTGAAGGGAGGTCATTGATGAAGCAGCTGAAGATGGTTGGGCCCAGGACACTACCCTGAGGAACTCCTGCAGTGATGTCCTGGAGCTCAGATGATTGACCTCCAATAACCACAACCATCTTCCTTTGCGCGAGGTATGACTCCAGCCAGCTGAGGGTTTTCCCCCGATTTCCATTGGCCTCAGTTTTGCTAGGGCTCCTTCATGCCATACTCGGTCAAATGCTGCCTTGATGTCAAGGGCAGCCACTCTCACCTCACCTCTTGAGTTCAGCTCTTTTGTCCATGTTTGAACCAAGGCTGAGGTCAGGAGCTGAGTGGCCCTGGCGGAACCCAAACTGAGCGTCACCGAGCAGGTGGTTGCTAAGCAAGTGCCGCTTGATGGCACTGTTGATAACATCTTCCATCACTTTACTGATGATAGAGATTAGGCTGATGGGGCGGTAATTGGCCGGGTTGGATTTGTCCTGCTTTTTGTGTACAGGACATATCTGGGCAATTTTCCACATTGCAGGGTAGATGCCAGTGTTGTAGCTGTACTGGAACAACTTGGCTAGGGGCGCGGCAAGTTTTGGAGCACACATCTTCAGTACTATTGCTGGAATATTGTCAGGGCCCATAGCTTTTGCAGAATCCAGTGCTTTCAGTTGTTTCTTGATATTACGCGGAGTGAATCGAATTGGCTGAAGTCTGGCATCTGTGATGCTGGGGACTTCAGGAGGAGGCCAAGATGGATCATCAACTCGGCACTTCTGGCTGAAGATTGTTGCAAATGCTTCAGTTTTATCTGTTGCACTGATGTGCTGGGCTCCCCCATCATTGAGGATGGGGATATTTGTGGAGCCACCTCCTCCAGTTAGTTGTTTAATTGTCCACCACCATTCACGGCTGGATGTGGCAGGACTGCACAGCTTCGATCTGATCCCTTGGTTATGGGATCGCTTAGCTCTGTCTATCGCATACTGCTTACACAGTTTGGCACGCAGGTAGTCCTGGGTTGTAGCTTCACCAGGTTGACACCTCATTTTGAGGTATGCCTGGTGCTGCTCCTGGCATGCCCTCCTGCACTCTTCATTGAACCAGGGTTGGTCTCCTGGCTTGATGGTAATGGTAGAGTGGGGGATATGCCGGGCCATGAGGTTACAGATTGTGGTTGAGTACAACTCTGCTGCTGCTGATGGCCCACAGCACCTCATGGATGCCCAGTTTTTCATTGCTAGATCTGTTCAAATCTATCCCATTTAGCACGGAGATAGTGCCACACAACACGATAGGCGGTATCCTCAATGTGAAGGCGGGACTTCGTCTCCACAAGGATTGTGCGGTGGTTACTCCTACCAATACTGTCATGGACAGAAGCATCTGCGGCAGGCAGACTGGTGAGGACGAGGTCAAGTATGTTTTTCCCTCGTGTTGGTTCCCCCACCACCTGCCGCAGGCCCAGTCTAGCATCTATGTCCTTTAGGACTCGGCCAGCTCGGTCAGTAGTGGTGCTACCGAGCCACTCTCGGTGATGGACATTGAAGTCCCCCACCCAGAGTACATTTTGTGCCCTTGCCACCCTCAGTGCTTCCTCCAAGTGGTGTTCAACATGGTGGAGTACGGAGTCACCAGCTGAGGGAGGGCGGTAGGTGGTAATCAGTAGGAGGTTACCTTGCCCATGTTTGACCTGATGCCATGAGACTTCATGGAGTCCGGAGTTGATGTTGAGGACTCCCAGGGCAACTCCCTCCCTACTGTATACTATTGTGCCACCACCTCTGGTGGGTCTGTCCTGCCGGTGGGATAGGACATACCGGGGGATGGTGATGGCAGTGTCTGGGACATTGGCTGTCAGGTATGATTCCGTGAGTATAACTATGTCAGGCTGTTGCTTGACTAGTCTGTGGGACAGCTCTCCCAACTTTGGCATAAGCGCCCAGATGTTAGTAAGGAGGACTTTGCTGGGTCGACAGGGCTGGGTTTGCTGTGGTTGTTTCCGGTGCCTAGGTCGATGCCAGGTGGTCCGTCCGGTTTCATTACTTTTTATTGACTTCGTAGCGGTTAGGTACAACGGAGTGGCTTGCAAGGCCATTTCAGAGGGCATGTAAGAGTTAACCACGTTGCTGTGGGTCTGGAGTCACATGTAGGCCAGACCAGGTAAGGACAGCAGATTTCCTTCCCTAAAGGACATTAGTGAACCAGATGGGTTTTTACAACAATCGTCAATGGTTTCATGGCCATCATTAGACTAGCTTTTAATTCCAGATTTATTAATTAAATTCAAATTCTACCTTCTGCTGTGGTGGGATTCAAACCCATGTTCCCAGATCTATACCCTGG
The DNA here is from genome assembly GCF_036365525.1 of Heterodontus francisci. NCBI lineage: Eukaryota > Metazoa > Chordata > Chondrichthyes > Heterodontiformes > Heterodontidae > Heterodontus > Heterodontus francisci. Next base: position 178,720,275 of record NC_090374.1, on the reverse strand, counting down.
GTCTCTGGGTTACTAGTCCAGTGATAATACCACTACGCCACCGCATACCCAAATTGTATTGCTTAAGATAACACAAAGAAACGCATGACATGGTGGCAACAGTGGATACCAAACAGAAAGAGAAAAGGGAAAATGTCGGGGTGGGGGTGGGGGTAGGGGTATGGAATCAAAGCGAAGGGTTTCGGCGAGATATCTGGTAGCAGACAGGGAAGAGGCAAAACAAAGATGTTAAGGGAAGGTGCTCTGAAAGACAACTGAAAAATACAACTACTGCACCTGAAACAGGCAAAACTGGAAATAATTCAGTGTTGCAAGAACGGAGTACACACATTGGAAGCAATTGCTGAAATAGAGCAAGCAAGCTATACAAGCATTATGGCAGTGTCTGATCAATATTTTCATCAATCAAAGTTGCCAACAACTTTCATTTACAAAGGAGTAAAAAAATTCGAAGGCACTTCACAGGAACAATCAGTGAAAATCTGACACGAAGCTACATCAGGAAATATTAGGACAGGTGATCAAAAGCTTTGTCCAAGAGGTGGCTTTTAGCACGTGACTTATACTAGGTAGTAAGGCATAGAGATTTAAGGAAGGGAATTCCAGAGTTTCAGGTCTCAGCACCTGAAGCACAGCCTCCTATGACAGAGTGATTAAAATCTGGATGCACAAGAGGCCAGAAATGGAAGAGTGCAGAGATCTCAAAGGGTTATAGGCCTGGACGAGACAGGTAGTAAACCAACAAGATTAGGACAAGACGACCAAGTCCTTCCCCCTATGTGCCTCAGCAACCCTGACTTACAGATCTTTCTTACTTTTTACTTTTAATACACTTGTCCTCTAATCTCACAATTCCTTCCAACTAATTAAATACTCAAGTGTGTCACATGAACAAGCTGCGTTAATAAGTTGAAATGTAAGGTCGGAGATGTACTTTTTAAAATGACTCAACAAACTGGGAGTCACAAGTTTACCAGAGGAGTTCACTCAGAAAAACTAAGATTAGGCACAGGATCCTTCACATTGAAAGGATAAACAGAAAAATGTACGCACCTACCTCCTGTCTTAATCTTCCACAAGCTTCTACTTTCGACAGTCAATTCGGCGAAAGTTTGGAGTGAGTATTAATCAGTGGTCAGGAAGATTTATAGCACTATTCTAACTACTGTTGCAGATCCTCAAGTTAAAAATCAGAGTCCAGATCACTCTAGTTTCATGATACTATTTTTTTTTTAAACTTGCAACAGGTTCCACAGCTTAATCAACTCGGCAGCAGAGAAGGATTACAAGATGCTATCCTTTATTCCTACTTCACTCAGAAGTGGGCTGGAATAGAACTCTGGCAATAATCTCCTTGGATTTACATTAGAAAAATGTTGTTTTGCTGGCATGGCTGCCCTTAACCACCCTAAACACATACATCGACAGATTCCCACTCTGAAGTACAAAATGTTACATAAGATGGCTTAAAGAGGCAATGTGTAAAAGCATGCCACACACCAGAATCCATGCAAAGTTTTACTTAAGTTTTCATTGAAAAACCAAATATTCAACACACTTCCGTCAAACACTCAGGTATGAGAGGTTTTTTTTTAAATAAAAGGTTCAAATAAATTTGTTTCCAGGGCAGAGAACTGGCAAACCTTAAAATCTATTTGGGTGTTTCAGTCAACTCCAAATAACCATGCAGCTGATATAATCGCAGAATGCGCCATCCATTCTCAAAGCATAAAATTCCTGACCCCCCACAACCCACAAAAGACTCCCAGTTAGCTAGTTTGTAATGTTCAGCATATTAAATACAATCCTCCCACTGTCGTGCTTCAGCTACATTTTAGAACTACAACCGGTTGTGTAAGTATTTTTTTATATTTCGGCTTCAGTAAGACTAAATTGCTAAATGAGCGAGTTAAAGGCAACGGTTGAAGAATTTGCAACAGATTATTATTGACTGGCCATTTAGAACAAGTGTAAAGTGCCTGAGCAAACTGAGTTACATATTTATCAGAATTCAACTCAAATAACTAAAATCCTCAAACACTGAAACATTCATGACTACAGACATTGCTTTAGAAGCACAACAGGACACACGCTACAAAACTGTGGGTGTGAATGGGGGAAGGCTATATATCTAGACACAGTTGGAAAATTAAAGCATTCCAGTCAAGTTCTGCAGCTTTATAAATCACATGTTTAAGCAAGGTGCCAGATAGATCTGTAGCAAAACATACCCCACAAATTAAGAGTGGAGACATTGTCCAACCCTTTTGACAATTAACCCTGATCACTATTTGCTGTGCTGATTTTAGTAACTAAATGCCCAACCATTATATAACGACCAAACATTCTGATACTTTGAGTAAATTGGTTGAAATATATATCCAATAACAGCATGCTCAGTAGCAGCATAATAGATTGCATCCAGAATGGAAACCAACACATTCAGATTACACTTGCCAGTTAAATTGATCAACAATCAATTTGAATTCCTGAAACACTTCGTTATGGACCAAACTATAATAATCAGGTTCAGTTGTGTGCGGTGTAGGACAATGCACATACCAACGATTTGATATCACGCACCCATGGTTTTAAATTTCCCTAAGTTTAATATTGCGAGGAAAATAAACCATTATCACTATTAATTCGTCCATCTCTCTCTCTTCCCGCTCCCCAGATTACTGAGCCTCCGCCTCCACCCCACCCAAGGCAGATATTGGAGAGACCTTTTGCTAGATTTCCTACTGGAAACAGGAGCTAAGTCTTACACAGACAAGTACACATCATCAGTTTAAAGGACTCAACAGATGCATCAGTCAACAATTACACAACTCACTGGAAAACACTCGTATTATCATGGTCTACAAAAGCACATTATAGCACTGGCTGATTTTTCTGGTTGTATGGATCTACAGTACTATAGGGACAAATAGAAAAACTGAGGTTTGCCAAAATGATATGACACATCCACTGGCTGCTGGATGAGTCAGCAATCTTCTTAGTATAAAATTCATGATAGTTCATGATTTTTAACAAAAATTCAACATAACCAAAACGAGTGTGAAGTTTGAACTGAATCCCAAATCAAAAAGGTTAGGGTTGGAAATATTTACCCAACCTCTAAATGAACTGCTATAAAACTTAACTCACTCCATAATTTCACCAATTGCTCCACTTCAGGATTACTGTAGAAAACACTGCAGTTCGAGAGGCAATAGTTTACAGGAAAACAGAAGAGAACACCTCTGACTTTTAGACATTTCATATCCCACATTCGAGCGAGGGCAATGCAAACATTTCTGTTTAGTTTACAATTTAAACTGCAAACGACTCAGTGAAGTGAATTTCATGCTATATTAACAAACTAAACATTCCTTGTGTTTACTTGAAGCATCAATTTCAAGCACATCTGTCTTTACAGCCACAACATGTTAACATGAAAAAGCGTTACCAGTGATGAATGCACACCACTTTTGTCCTGTGGGCCCAGCAGTATTAGGAACGTGGTTCAGATAAATTTTATGCAGGACCCTATTTTGTCCAATTGTGTCAGCTGGTTCAGTGGTAGCACTCCTTCGCATCCCACTCAGAAGATTGTGGGATCAAGCATTGCATCAGTACTTGAAATCACAAATTTTAAGCTAATGTTTCTGGCTATTCAGAGGGAATGTTGTGTTCGCCTGGTGTCCTAGCCAGCATTCCAGCCTCGATGATCAAATAAGAAAAACCAGCAACCTTAGATTAGATTAGAGATACAGCACTGAAACAGGCCCTTCGGCCCACCGAGTCTGTGCCGATCAACCACCCATTTATACTAATCCTACACTAATTCCATATTCCTACCAAACATCCCCACCTGTCCCTATATTTCCCTACCACCTACCTATACTAGTGACAATTTATAATGGCCAATTTACCTATCAACCTGCAAGTCTTTTGGCTTGTGGGAGGAAACCGGAGCACCCGGAGAAAACCCACGCAGACACAGGGAGAACTTGCAAACTCCACACAGGCAGTACCCGGAATTGAACCCGGGTCCCTGGAGCTGTGAGGCTGCGGTGCTAACCACTGCGCCACTGTGCCGCCCTGCTGTGTGAAAGCTGTTTACTTACATAATAGCAGTGACTGAACTTCACAAAGTAATCCATGAGCTGTGAAACACTTAGGGGTATCCTGAGGACATGAAGAGCAACACAAACAAAATTTTTTTCACCCACTCACTGATCCTGTTACATTTACTATCCATGTTCGAGAAGAGACATGTTCATGGGACAGACTAAAGACCTACAGCCAAGTCTCCAAGATAGATAGACTGACTTAGTGTGAATAGCTCTCTGACTTTTTGCTCACCAAATCAAATGAGAAACTGGGACCCATCATTCTGTGACCCAGTATGTTGGTTTCTAGTGAACTATCGCAGAAATATGCATTATGATGTCATTTTATTCCAATGCACCCGAGGCTGGAGAACACTTAGGTTGAAATACACTTGGCGGGTACGGAGAGCATTTCTGGAAACCACACTTGAGGAAAAATATATTAGCCTTGGAAGGAGTGCAGCGTAAATTACCTGAATGATAGCAGGACGCAAAGGGTTAAATTACAAGGGGAAATTAAACAAACTCGGACTGTGTTCCCTGGAATTTAGAAGGTGAAACGGTGATATAATTGAAGTTTCCAAGACATAAGGGGAACAGATAGAGGATGGAGAGAAGCTATGTTTGATCTTGGAGGAGTCTAGAACTAGGGATTATAGCCTAAGCAAGGCCTTTCAGAAGTGACATTAGGAAACACTCCTACACGCAAAGGATGGCAGAAGTTTGGAATTCTCTTCCACAACTGGCGAGTGATGCTAGGTCAGTTGTTAAGTTTAAACCCAAGATTGATTAATTCCTTTGGTTAACAGAAACCTAAGGGTAAGGGGCAAAGGTGGGTGTATGGACTAAGGGCACAGATCAGCCATGATCTCACTGAATAGCAGAACAGGCTCAAGGGCTAAATGGCTTTCTCCTGTTCCTATAAGTCCCAGTGATTTTTTTTATTCCCTTCTGTTATGGCTGGGTGAAGAGGGGGTCTCAGACTCCTGTCTTTTGACCGCAACAGGGTTTATCCCCTTTTTAAACCGTGGTTGTACTTACCACTTCAGTGAGTATTTTATTACCTTTTACCTTTAATGTGATTGTGAAGGAACCAATCGGACAGGTTTTCTTGAGTTTAAAGAAGAGGTCAGTTTATTATACTTAATCTAAAACAGATTTAGATAAAATAACAAATTTACACGACACATTCACTCGAGAATCACACACACACAAATAGATTACAGAGGGAAAAATAGATTTGGTGGTTGGATTACAGTCCAAAATAAATGGAATTTAAACACATAGTCTGTGAAGTGGATGACTTGGTGGCCTTTTGGCTGAAGCTGTTTTCTTGAAGTCCTCGGCTGGTCAAAGTGCATTTTGTGGTTGGCCCGCATGGCTCAAGGCTTTCTTGGAGGCAGACTTGTTCTCTTCCCCTGGTCTCTGTCTGTAGCAATCTGCCAGCTTGGAGGGATTCACAGTCGCTGACGGTTTTCAAACTTGTGTTATCTGGGAGGGGGAGGAGAGGGAGAGAGAGCGAGAGGCAAATTGCCTTTTCCTGCTGCACAGTCTGAGTTACTGCTTGTCTCGTTGGCCCAAGAGGGAGAAAAAAACAGCTTCCCTCAAGCTGGACAGACGGTTACATGGCTGCTTCAGATTTTCTGGAATCTTCTAACGAAATTCAAGGTTAGGAACTGACTCCACAGGATGCCAATTTACACTTGAAAAGGTTTGCTCTTTCAATGTCAAGGTGTTAGGATTGCCTTGACTGCTATGCTAATGAAAAGATTTTAGGTAATTCAATCACTTAGAGCAAGCCATCGTCCTGGGTCCATGCTGCTCAAACCTCTGGCTCCGGGTGGATTTTTCAATATGAAAAGGTGTGTCAGATGTAAATTGCGGTGGCCATCGTGGCTCCAGTTTTTTAAAATGTTAACTGCAGGGGCTTTCCCATTGAAAGTTTCACGCAAGTTTTCCACCTATGAATTAAAAATTCCGCATTTGGCATATAGTTTTTCTTGACACTTGGCTGTCCCTCAAATTATGACTCTCCAGTATTCATGCAAGACATACCATTTTCTGACAGTCATGAATCTACCATCCAACCAAGACAACATAGGTTGTCAGTCGAGGCTGTGTTTCAATTTTCGGCTCTTGAAATGGAAATCCGGTGCTCTACAACTATAAAGCTATCCCACAGTCACAGTGGTCTTTTACTAAACAATGAAATAACCCTCAGATATTTTGTGCTTCTCTAACTTTGGCCTCTTACACATCCCTGATTTTCATCGCACCACCATTGGCGGCCATGCCTTCATTGAGACGTTTTACAACATTGAAGATGCTTTATAAATGCAAGTTGTGGTTCCAAGCTTAGATGTGCTTCTATCTGATCTCGTAACTGCAAAGCTGTTGTAACAGAAACAGTATTTTCTCTCCAGCAACTTTCCCCAAGGAATTTAGACCACCATGTAACCAAATAGTTACAACAGAACATTCTAAACTGCTTAGATTTCCTATTAATTAAATCAGCAAACAAACTGAACAATAGATTTGGGTAAAATACACTTTGAATAGCATTAATCTATGCAAAGTTTTAAATCACATGCAAATTACATATAAAGCACCAACAGAATTGCTCAAGCTCCATTTTAGCATGTAATTGAAAGTGCATTGCTGAAACGGCTTTTGGATGATGTCATGCAGACCCCCCACCTGCCAAGAATGAGACATATTAATTTTTTCATATGAACACTGCTTTTACATTACAATTTTTTTGAATTGTGCCACAGAGAAAGGCAGAAGGCTGTTTGAACTGGAACCTGGAGCAAGGAAGCCTCTCTCTCGCTTTCTCCCAAGCCACCAGACCCATGGAAGACATGTAAACTTCAAGAGAGAAAAGACTGCGACCTTGAAACAAGTTGAAGCGTGCACTAGGCCCCAACGAATTGCAAGTCCGACTGGCAGCCAAAGACTTCACAGCAAACTCAAAGGACAGTAAAATAGAAACCCATCTATTGCCTCAAACTTTTCCTCTTTTCTACTTTTCTGTCTCAATCTGCGTGTGTTTATCGTGTATGCATGCTAGCGTGGTCGCGTTGCATACTGGTAGTCGGTAACTGGATAAGAGTTTAAGATTAATAGATTTTAAATAAGAAAGGTAGAAGTTTCAGAAAACCTGCCTGAATTGATTTCTTTGCCCTACAATTGGAGCCGTGAACAAGAATTCACTGAGGGGAAGCTAAAAACACGGTGTTTTTAAAATTAAACCCTGTTACGGTTAAACCAGGCAAAGGCTAAGTGGGAACCCCTAGACTCTTTCTCACCGGGTCGTAACAGAAATTTGGGGGCTATCGTCCGGGATTTGACCCACAGACAAACGAGAAATTGGAAGTGGGAAGCCAAATTGTTCCCAATCATAAAAAGAGAAAAGATTTCAATACAGGTTTTCTTGTGGTTGTGGGTACTAGAATACTAACATGTCTGCAACTGAAGCTAGTAGCTCCCCAAATCAGTGTCAAGTAACTTGGGATAATTAAAAGCACTGTCAATGGAGAAGTTCAGGAAAATGGCTGAGCAGTGTGGGATCACTGTACGTGGCAAGGTGAGGAAGTCTGAACTCCTAAGACTAGTGGCCAACCATTTTTCCCTTGAATCTGAAGAAGCAGAAACAGGGTTAGAAGTAGATTCTGACAGGGTATTGCTAGCAAAGATACAATTAGAACAAAGGAAACTTGAATTTGAGGAAAGAGAAAAAGAGAGACAGGAGAAAGAGACAGGAGAGAGAGAGAAAGAACCTTCCAGAAAGAATGCGAAGAGAGCACTGAAGTGGCTTGAGTTAACTAAGGGGCGACAGAGTAATCCCAGTGAAAGCATGGCCAATATAGAGGAGCGTCATTCAGGACTGGGTATCGGATTGTTAAAACTTTCCCAACTGATCCCAAAATTCAATGAGGGAGACGTGGAAGAGTTTTTTGTGTCTTTTGAAAAACTGGCAAGGCAGTTAAAAGGTGCTAGCTGAGGCCTGGACTCTGCTTTGAGAGTAAATTGCCATGAGGTTTATGCCATGTTGTCAAATGAGATTTCATCAAATTATGAACCGACAAAAAATGCCATCATCGGGGCATATGAGTTAGCACCGGAAGCCTATTGCCAAAAGTTTAGAACCCCCAGGAAGCAAGCTAATCAAACTTGCCTGGAGTTTGAAAGAAGTAAGCAGCTGGCTTTTGACCAATTGCTGAGGGCTCTTAAAGTACAGCTCAGGTATGAAAATCTCAGAAGTAATTTTGCTGCAGGAATTTAAAAACTCTCTCCCACTCTCCATAAAGACGCATGTAGAGGAACAGAGCCCAGCAAGCCACAGTTCTGGCCGATGAGTTTGCTCTCATTTATAAGTCCGTTTCCCAGGGGAAAGCCTTCCCTAATCACCCCAACAAATCCGAAAAGGACAGTGGGTGGGAGGGTGATAAAAGCCCAAGCAGTCCTGAGAGGGAAGGAAAAGCAGGAGACACAGGGGGCCCTCCTTCAGCCGAAAAGGAAGGTGCTGTGAGCAGCAGTGAGACCGGGAGACCTGTGTGCTTACATTGTAATAGAGCAGGGGATTTAAGAGCTGACTGCTGGAAACTAAAGGGAAAACCTGTAGGGTTAATCAGGGCACACCCGCTCAGTGAAGAAGAGACCCTGATGGAAAACACAGCCAAACAAGCTGTGGCTTTAACTGCACTAAGAGTGAGACCCAGGAAGTCTACCGCTGCAAGTTCAGGAAAATGTAATAGGATTCCTGAGCGTTATCAGTGTTTTGTGTCTGAAGGGAGAGTAACCCCATACCCCTCGAGTGGGGCAAGCAAGCCCATAGTAATTCCCAGGAACACTAGATCCCTTTAACTGGGAAAAGGCCTGATCTTTCCCCTGGAGAGTGCAGTCAACACCAGAATGGTGGCGAATGGTATTGGAGGGCAGCATATGCCTATACCTTTACACCAGGTGCACTCGGAGTGCGACCTAGCTTCGGGACCAGTGAGCGTAGGGATTGTCCGTGGATGCAGTTGACCTGCTCCGAGGTAATGATCTGCCGGGGATGAAGGTGGTAGCTTCCCCAGTCATGAAAGACCCCCCGCAGGAGATCAGAGAAACAGGGCAGCGGCAGGAGACAGTGCCCTGCAGTTTCCCTGAATGTGTAATGAATCAGGCCATGATCAAACCAGCTCCCCCAGAGGAGACTGAATTAGCACTGCAGGCAGATGACCAGGTCTGTCTGTCCGAGACTTTCCTTAGAAGACCCAGGGAATGAGTTAAATAGATCTTCCCTAGCTGAGGCTCAGTGTGCTGACCCAGTATTGAAAGAGTTAGCACAAGCTGCCCAATCTGAAATTGAAGCAGAGGGAGTCCCTGATTGCTACTATTTAAAAAATGAGGTACTAATGAGGAGATGGAGTTCTCCTTACAGACCTGAGGGCAAGGAGTGGACAGTGGTTCACCAGTTAGTGGTGCCGCAGAGGTACCGGACAGTAATAGTAAGAAAAACGAAAGCCCGCATAAGACAGCAGTCTGACTGGCCAAAACTCCACAAAGATGTGGGGGAGTACTGTAGGAGTTGTCACATGTGCTAGGTTGAGGGGAAACTCCAATCTACAGTGAAACCTGCACCCCTAAGTCCTGGATCAGTGTTTGGAGGACCCTCCAGCAGAGGGCTGGTGAACAGTAAGGGACCCCTGCCGAGAACAAAAGGAGACAGGCAGGCACAAGGCTGGCAACAGGTTAGAAAGGAACGGGGGAAAAAGGGACCAAGAGGGCAGGTTAAAGGAAGTCCGGATGGAAACGCCTACTGTCCGGTCAGCCAACCCCAAAATATTTGAAAAGTTAGAGCCCACATCCTCCTATGTAAATGCAGACACTAGAAGCACCCCAGAGTTGCGAGCATCATTTACAGGCACCTGCAGAGACCAAGAAAGTTCTCAAGAGGGCAGAGAAACCATGAGGGTGAGGCCTCACCTAGTTGAAGTGTCGCAGGAGAGTGCAGCAGAATCTGGACAATTACCTGCAAGCAGGAGTGTCCCAGAGGACAAAGGGAAGATTAGCAAAGAATCTACCCCCAGAGTCAGGAAAAAAGGGAACCAGCCATCCCAGAGTTGAAAAGCCCTTGCATGACTCATCAAGGTACTGAAAGAGATTTCAGAGTGGAACCGCCCACTGCCGCCACCCCTGAACAGAACTCCAACCTAGGGCTAATTAAACCTAACCCTCCCCACTGCAGAACCTCAACAAGAACTAAGACTCATTTAGGCAGTCATGGAAATGTGCAATCTGAAAAAACTATCCCAAAAACAGCATGTTTAATGGGATGCCAGAAAGGGCCATTAAAAGTAGCACTGCTACCAAGAAAAGACAGCCTAAAACAATTGTAAGGGTGCTGAATGAATGTGAGAGATGCATATGTGTGTTGTTGCCCTTATCTCCTCTCGAGTCCCTTTTAAAGAAATGCTCTTTAATAAAAAAAAAAATCGCATTTCATTCTGCTGGGTGTGGTGTCATGTAGACCCCACCTGCCAAGAATGAGGCATATTAATTTTGCCATATGAACACTGCTTTTTAAATTGTTGCTGGAGTGAAGAAAGGACTTGTTAAAAAAAAATCACCGAACACTTGGCTGGAAAAACATTTGCATACTAACAGACAGTGCTTGGAGAGACAAAGGACTATTCCTGGTCCATTTAACCCAAAATGGACTTTGATCACCAGACACTGAAGGTGAGGAAGCTCACATTCCAGGATGACTGCTAAGATGGCAGAATCCACAAACAGAAGTGGTCAAACCAGCTAGTCACATGACTAACCTGCTAGGCAACCTGGAGTTTTATTTTGAATTGTGCCACAGAGAAAGGCAGAAGGCTGTTTGAACTGGAACCTGGAGCAAGTAAGCCTCTCTATCTCTCTCACTTTCCCCAAGCCACTGGACCCACAGAAGACATGCAAACCTCAAGAGAGAAAAGACTCCAACCTCGAAACAAGTTGAAGCGTGCACTGGGCCCCAATGAATTGAAAGTCTGACCGGCAGTCAAAGACTTCACAGCAAACTCAAAGGACAGTAAAACAGAAATACAGCTATTGCCTCAAACTTTTCACCTTTATTCTTTTCTACTTTTCTGTTTCTATCTGCATGTGTGTTTATCGCGTATGCATGCTAGTGTGGTTGCGTTGCATATTCATAGTCGGTAACTGGATTAGAGTTTAAGATTAATAAACTTCTACCTTTCTTATTTAAAAATTGAAGAAAACCTGTCTAAATTGATTTTTTTGACTTACAATTGGAGCACTCAACAAAGATTCACTGAGGGGAAGCTAAACAGAGTTTTTTAAGTTAAACCCTGTTACGATTAAACCTGCTGAGAGGGAACCCTGAGACTCCTCACCTGGTCCTAACAATGAGATCACTTGAGATTTTATGCTGCCAATTTTAATTTAAAAAACATATCCACGAGGATCGTATAGATAACCAAAGTCTTTTAGTCCTTACTGGGAAAAATTCTGCTTTTGCACACCAGCTGTAAAAAATATCCCAAGAAGCCAACTGCTCAATTTGTTTCTGAGTTTGTCATCAGGTCTCCACAACGGTTTCAGTTAGATCTACATGTCCTCAGCCATGGCTCAATGGATAGCACATTCGCTTCAGACAGAAGGTTGTGGGTTCAAGCACCTTCTTCTTCTTAGGCAGTCCCTCAGGAACGAGGGTGACTTTCTTCCACTCTAGGATTTTGGGTCCTTAGGTGACTGAATAATCCAATTCTGGATCCGCACACTCTGCCACAGGTGGGGCAGGTGGTGTTTGGTGAGACGAGTGAATGGGATGCTCGAATTTCTGGACGCTCCTTCTGCTGTTTGCACTTGGTCACTGCCGAGGCATGTCGACGTTGTTCGAACTGGCTGGCATCATCGCGGATGCTTCTTCTCCATTTTGGGCGGTCTCGGGCAAGAGATCCCCACGAATCAGTGGAGATGTCACATTGTTTCAGGGAGGCTTTCAGGACATCTTTGTAGCGTTTCCTTTGCCCTCCTGGTAGCCTCTTGGCATGCCAGAGCTTGGAGTAAAAAGCTTGTTTTGGGAGTCTTGTGTCAGGCATGTGGACAATGTGATCTGTCCAACGTAACTGACTAGCCACGACCAGTGTCTCGATACTGGGATGTTGGCCTGAGAGAGGACACGGATATTGGAGCGCCTGTCCTGCCACTGAATTTGCAGGATCTTGCGGAGGTACCACTGGTGATATCTCTCCAGGGTTTTGAGAGGTCTGTTGTACAGTGTCCATGTTTCCGATGCATACAGGAGGGCAGGTAACACTGCATTCCTATAGACCATGAGCTTGGTGCCAGGTTTGAAGTCTTGGTCGACAAACACACTTTTCCTCAGATGACCAAAGGCTGCACTGGTGCCATGGAGGTGATGCTGAGTTTCATCATTGATGAAACCAGAGATTAAACACAAAATCTAGGCTGACAGTCCAGTGCAGCACTGAAGGAGTGCTGCATTGTCAGAGTTGCCTTCTTTCAGATGTAATGTCGGAGAGAGGCCCTGTCTGGTCCCTTAGGTGGACATAAAAGAAACAATGGCAATATTTCAAAGAAAAGCAGCGAGTTCTCCCTGGCATCTTGGTCAATATTATCCCTCAACCAACATCACAGAAAACTGATCATTGCTGTTTGTGGGAGCTTGCAATGTACAAATTCCCTCCATTACGACAATGAGTATACTTCAAAAGTACTTAATTGGCTGTAAAGCACCTGAAGACACCCTGAGGTTGTGAAAGGTACTCCAGAAATGCATGTTCTATTTACCTATATGGCCTATACAATCTCACCTTGTTACTTCTCAAAAGTGTTGGAACCAGAAACCTAAGAGCTCACTAATGAAATCTTAATTGGAGCCCAATCTTTTTTCAACATTTCATGCCTTTCTGAATGAAGAGAGTTTTGTGATTTGGTGCTAAATTAATAATAGTGGTCATTATCAGAACTGAAGGGAAGAGAAGTTTGGGAAGTGTATTCGACTCAATTGCCAAATGACCCATCATTTAATTTGTTGCTGGTAATGCTTGAGGGATAGGTTTTGGCCACTGCTCTCACCCTTCTCTGAATAGTGCCAGAGGACCTTGTCTGTCCACTGTAATAGGCAGATGGGGCCTTCATCTGAAAGATGGCATCTTAGCAGCACTCCCATACTACTGCACACAGCCTTGGCCTGGTGTTGGACTTGAACCTACTGCCTTTGACTCAGAGGTGAGAGTACTTTTACTGAGCCAAGCTAACACTTATTTACAACTTGTTGTGGAGGTTAGAAATTAAAACTGTTACTAATTTGATTTTCATTTTAAGAAATACACACACACATCAAGCAACAGATCTCAGGACGTCATGAATTGGTGACACAGCACGCTGTGCTCCAATTTACTGTGTCACTAGTGGCAAAATCCAAGTTTGTACCAGAGACTTCCCATGTGTAGAGTTAATCATTTCAGCTGTGGTATTACAGAAAGGGCTTTTTTTGGTTGGAAAAATGCTCTGGATTAATCTTGTACACCGCTTGAGCGATCACTTACAGAGTGGCATAGGAGACAGAGAAGGGACAGAACAACAGCACAGTTCATTGGAGTCCTAAGCAGCAACACTGGATTGGGTCAGTTATATTGGTCTGTCACACTGATCTCAGCAGCTGCAGAGGGTGGTCAGACACTTCTCAAAGTGGTGGGAAAAAACTCAAATTAAGATATGCTCCCCTGGAGTCAATCCAGAACAGATAAAAGACAGGTCCTGCATGGACAAGGAAGGTAGATAATGGTAGTGCTACCCTCAAATAATATTCTAAGTACAGGGCGTCTATTACAAGACAGGAAATAACTTGTGGGTATATTTTATTGGAGATGTTTCGGTTAGCTGGGTAGTGTTACTTCTTGAATAGGACGAGAAACAATTACATTCAACAGCAAAAGCCTCAAACAGCCACATAAAGAACAAAGTTGGGAAGGCACCATCACACCGATTATGCAAATCTCACCCCCATGCGAAAAGCTCCCACTCCTTCCACACTTAATTCCTTTTACACCACATATGGGCTTTGAGAAATAAGCACAGACATGCACAAAAAACCACTAACTTTTCACATCTCCACAACTTGCATTCAAAATACAACCCCATATGAAGATTATCCATGTATGTGCACCATAAACAGCACATTGAGATAAATATCTACATTCATGTCAAATCATAAGTCACTGTTATATTCATCCAGTTCGATGAGATCATGATAATTCACAAAATGAGAACCTTCTGGTCACTTTAGAGACATTCATCTCATGACACTGCTGGCCACTGCACGTCCGTGTTCGGACAACAATCAACCACAAAGTATCAAAATGTCTAAATAATAAGGTAGAGTATCTGCAACAGTTCAGTACTTGTTGCAATAAAACTCATTATCTTATGGCAGCGGTTCTCAAACTTCCTCATCTGTGGATCACTTGGGTGGAGCAAAAAACCCCAAGAACCGCCTATCAATCCTACACAACTAGCTTTCATTTGTCACCGCAAAAAGACTCACCAGAAATAATGGGAAGAATGGCACTGCTTTTGATGAGACGTCAATGAAGTGATTTCTGGTTCCAAGCTCGACAGTTTCAGTCTCATGTCAGGCTCCATGTTCAGCCGGTTCCTCCTCTTTGTTTTCAGCCCCACATGTTAAAAGCCAATAGCGCAGTTGTACATTGTAACATCACCATAAAACTTGCTTAAAAACCTACATTGTTGTTGCTTGTGCTTATGACAACTAGCGACATGCACACGGGAGATGGTCTGGTCGTGTGGGATGAGAGTTCTGACCTGTTCTCTCATGGCTTTGGCCATGGCGTTGCGCATCAGTGACTTGCATGTTGGACAAGCCTGGGGACCACTTTGAGAACCACTGTGGTTCTACAAAGTTTGATTTGCTTTTCCTTAACCAAAAAGTGAAAAAGAAATCACATAATATTTTTGCTAAAAATGCATCTTTGCTACAGGGGTTGTGAAAGAGGGGAGAAAATTTTCTGAAGAAACCTCCTGAAGTACTTAACAGCCAGTCAATTCTCCAGAATGGTATCAAATTAAGTGTTGCAGCCACTAAATTAAAGATTGATTGTCAATTTTTTTTGGCAGTTCAATGTTAGTTTTGGGCTACTGTTTTCAAGTATCTTTTACATGTTACCCAGTTTGTCGAAAAGCAGTTTTATGTATGAGACATGTGGGCTGGATTTGTAGCAGAAGTGGAAAGAAATCATCTGTGTTACCATCCAGTGAGAAAGAGGTCTAGGGTTCCCTTTCAGCCTTCACCTGGTCTTACCATAACAGGGTTTAATTTTAAACACTGTGTTTTGAGCTCCCCCTTGGTGAATCCATGTTCACCGCTTTCCAATTCTAAGGCAAAGAAACCAGCACAAACAGGCTTTCTTAGGCTTAAAGAAGAAAAGTTGAAATTTATTAAACTTAAACTCTAATTTAGTTAATGCCTCTGGAATGTCCTGCCTGGGAGGGTGGTAGAGGCGGGTTGCCTCACATCCTTTAAAAAGTACCTGGATGAGCACTTGGCACGTCATAACATTCAAGGCTATGGGCCAAGTGCTGGCAAATGGGATTAGGTAGACAGGTCAGGTGTTTTAATGCATCGGTGCAGACTCGATGGGCCGAAGGGCCTCTTCTGCACTGTATTATTCTGTGATTCACGACGCGCCCACACTAGCATGCGTGCACGATACACCTATGCAAATAAAGACAGAAAAGAGCAGAAGAAAAATAAAGTGGAAAAGTTTGGAGGCAATATCTGAAGAGTTTTTGTTACAGTTCTTTGAGCTCACTGGACAGTCCTTGATTGTAGGTAGATCTTGCTTTTTGTTGGGTCCCAGTATTCTTCTTAAACCTTGTTCGCTGTAGGAGACTTTTCTCTCTTGGGGTTCATGTGTCTTCAGTGGATTCAGAGGCTTGAGAGAGAAAGATGGGAGCAGACAGGAGAGATCTTCTCAGTCCAGGAGCAAACAGACACTCTCTCAGTTCAAACTGTCCGTACAATTCAGCAAAACCCAGGTTGCAATGCAGATTAATCATGTGACTAACTGGTCTGACCACGTCTTGGATTACAGCAGTCTCTGGAATGCTCCTCTTACACACAATCCCTGGTGATCAAGGTCCATTGTGGGTTGAATGTGTCAGGGAATAGTTCCTTGTCCTTCCGATCACCGTCTGTTAATATGCAAATGTATTTTCCAGCCACGGCTAATCTTTTTAACAAGTCCTTTCTTCAATCCAGTAACAGTTTAAAATCAATGTTCCTGACAAAATGAATGTGCCTCATTCTTGGCAGGTGGGAGACGAGCATGACAACTGCAATTCAAGTATTTTGCTTTCACGTACATATCTGACTCTTATTTATGTTAACACTATGATATCCTTTCACCCACAGGGAAAAATTCTAAAGAAAATTAATATATTTATGACGTAACCTACTACCCACTGAAGTACTCCATGTAAAATAAACCCCACTCAGGATGCTGACTAGTGTTATATGTTCTTAGCATCTTGGCTTGCAACCTTCCCAAATTGAAGCCAATTTGAGTAACCCAAATCAGAACATAACACTCACCTCGACTCCCGAGTAATCCTGACAGTTTAAGTAAAGAATGTTCTTTTGAAATTAAATCTCAAGAAACTTCTCAAGGTAATGGGGAGGGCTAAAGAAGCCAGGAGAGGAACTTTAAATAAAAACAAGAAATGCTGGAACCACTCAGCAGGTCTGGCAGCATCTGTGGAAAGAGAAGCAGAATTAACGTTTCCGTCTGTGACCCTTGAAAGTTTAAAGGGTTTTGAACTTTAAAGTTGCATTAAAGTTGCCCTGTTATGTCCGAAGGAAATCTGATGCTCCGATTTCAGAAGAGGACAAATGTCCCCAAATTTCATGTTCAACGCGACCACCCCCCTCCCCCAACCCCCCATCTCCCCGCCACCCCAAAGACGGTTCCCCAAAATGAAAAACACCTTAAGCACAAAATCAAGTAGGTAAAGTAAAGGCTGTACCAGCTGAAACAAGATGTGGCTTCCAATGTCCATGATTAGTGTACAAACGAAATTTAATCTGTCCGAACTGTATGTGCTTGCAAGATCTTCATTATGCAAGTCATCTATACAATCTACAGTTTTGTTTGGATGTAGGTGCTCAGTTGGCAGGTACGAACCTTAAACTGGACTGTCACCCTACCCTGCCATCAACAATGCCTACAATTTCAACAATCCGAACCTTTTTAAAAAAAACTACCATAAAAATGGCGGCAGTTATTCTTTTGTGCCTCCCTGCTCCTCCTACCTGGCACTGTGTTCGTTTTCTAAATTTTACATCAGGAACGTAATGAGACCATATGCCAGGTGTCAGTGGTATTGGGTTATCAGCAGTTGAAACCACACAGATACGAGATACAATTTAAACTACTCGCTAATATATTGTCTGCAGAGTACGATCATATTATTCCTTGTTTCAGGTTACTGCAAACTCGAGCACCATATCCCTTCACTCACCTTCCTCCAGATACTCTCCTCACCAAGACCCAGGCATGAAACGAGCACAGTTTATAAACCTGTTAATGGAGCTGTTACAATAGGCAAAAAGGAAAGCAAATGATTTAATTAGCACTTCACGATTCAGAGAGGATTTCTGAAGTGTAAGGTGGCACCTAGGATATTCAAAACTGTCAGGGTATAATTAGCCACTTTATCTCATGGAACACAGCACTTGTAGGTCTACAGATATTTAGCACTTGATTTAATTTATTTTAAAATAGGGAATGACAAATGCTCCACCCCCACCCTGATACTGTCAGATTTAAGTTAGCTCCATTTCATTTAAGATATTCTAACCAGCTTCCAACATGCTTTAAGCTCTAGCAAACAGATAGTGCAAAAGAGACACTGCTGCTTGGATTTGCAAGCAACACCACTTCAAAAACATAAAAACATAAGAGATAGGATCCGGAGTCGGCCATTTGGCCCCTCGAGCCCGCAATATCATTCAATATCATGACTGATCTTGGCCTCAATTGCACTTTCCTACCTATTCCCCATAACCGTTAACTCCCCTTTACTTCGAGAATCTGTCTCTGAGCCTCCACAGCTCTCTGGGCTACAGAATTTCAAAGATTCATGACCCTCAGAGAACAAATTCTCCATCTTAATGGGCATGCCCTTATTCTGAAACTATGCCCCTAGTTCTAGATTCCCCCATGAGGAGAAACATCTTCTCAGCTTCTACCCTGTCAAGCCCCCTACGAATCTTACAGGTTTCAATCAGATCCTCACTAACTCTCACTAGAATAAATCTCTAAACTTACTGCGCCATTTCTGCTCCAAAGACTGCATTGGGTCATACAAATTTAACTGACTTGCATCTACCATAGCAGTTAATAAAGCCAGTTATTCAACACAAGGATAATAAATAGTTGACAAAGTGTTACAAAGCAGTAATTCAGCTGAGCGGTTTGGACAAAGCCATAAACCGTGACAGCACTGTTTGGTTTATAATGATCCAAACAACTGCACAATCAGATTACTTTTTAAACTCACTGCTGGATATTCATTTTATACATAATTTAAAAAATTGAGATAAATGCCATTTTGTAGCACTTTTGTGATTATGTGGAGAGTGCCTCAAGAGCAGATAGAAGCAGTGATGTTGGCGAAAGGGTTATAAGTTGTGGGGCTTGAGTGTGTCTGTGACATCACTTGAGAAATCCTACAGGAAAGCAATCCTTGGACAGTGGTGCCCGACTAGAAGAAATTACATAGTATGTATTAAAGTCTGGAAGACAAGTGACTTTTTTTTTTGCAGAAGGCACACTGGCTCTGGTCTGAAGTGAGTGGTGCTCGCAAAACCACATGACTGCTGTCACAAATCAGGATTTTCAGTCTAGGAAGTAAGGAACATTCCAGTGCACTTGCCATGTCCTGTTGTGACAGCAGAATAACAAAATTTTAACATTAATTCTTGCCTGGAATCTGGAAAATATTGCTTTTTCATTAGGTTGTCGGACACCTTCATGAATAGTTTGCTTTGACAAGCTATACATTACCAATCTATCTCTCAGCTACAAACCATGCATGATAACGTAATCCTTTTCAAGCTTTGAAAATAAGGCTTAAGTGTAGTTGGTAGGAAGAATACAGTGAGAAAAGAAATGATCATATCATACCTCTTTCCCATACTGATAATGGTTTTCAACAATTCATGGTCTGTATTACATCTGGCATCTGGTTTACTAATTGTATGCTTGCTTCAATATTAAAAGACACTAATGTTTGGACTATTTTGGTGGACCAGTAGGTAAATGCCTCATGAGCTGTGGGTTGAGACACACAGATCAGGAAAGGCTTGAATTCATGGTTATGCTTAGTTAGCTGTCATAAGGGCAACAGGTAAGGTGTTTACATAGGATTACATAGGATATACAGCACAGAAACAGGCCATCTGGCCGAACCAGTTTGTGTCAGCATTTATGTTCCAATCGAGCCTCCGACTATCTTTCCTCATCTAAATCTATCATAACCTTATATTCCCTTCTCCTTTATATGCTTCTACAGCTTCCCCTTAAATATGCATCTATACTGTTCACTTCAACCACTCCCTGTGGCAGCGAGTTCCACATTCTCACCACTCTTTGGGTAAAGAGGTTTCTTCTGAATTCCCTTTTGGATTTTGTGATATAATTTGCCTTACTGTCATCAAGCTAGGAGTAGGAATGGGGGCCTCACTCTTCCTCATCTCTGTAACCTCCTCCAGCCTTACAACCCTCCAAGATGTCGGTGCTTCTTCAATTCTGGCCTCTGGGACTTTCCAGATTTTCAGCACTCCACCACTGGCTGTTGTGCCTTGAGCTGTCAAGGCCCTAAGCTCTGGAATTCCCTCCCTAAACCTTTCTCTATTCCTTTAAGATGCTCCTTAAAAGCTACCTTTTGAAAGCCTTTGGTAGCCTGTCCTAATATCTCCTTATGAGGTTTGCTGTCAAATTATGTTCTATAATGCTACTGTGATGTGCCTTGGAATGTCTTATAACATAAAAGGCCTACATAAATCAAATTGCTGCAAACAATAAAGATTCAATCTTAATATAACTAAAAAACTTTTTTCACTGTCAAAGCATTTGTAGGACAACTGCCACGGCTCTTGATTTTAGAAAAGCAGAGCTCCATACAGCAAACAAACACACACACCTCTGCTTTCTAGTCCTCCAACCATTGCTAATCTTTTGCAAGTTAGGAAACATCTCCTATCCTATTAGCCTGTTTCCATCAATAGGAGATGGAAGGAAATCCAGCATGGTCTGGGCAACCACTTTTAATGTTTCAAAACTTTACTTCCACACCAACTGCAAACATCAGCATACTAGAAATAATGCTGAATATATACAAGCATGGATGATCTCGCAGCCGTGCTAAGTGAAAGCACTGCTCAAAAGCACTTGACGGACAGCATTAGTAACATAAGAGAGAACTTGCTTGTAATAATGGAAGAAACTAAGAATAACCTTTTGGGATTAGAAGAATATGCAGCTCGTATAAATGCTGACAATACCAGCTCCAAAGATACATGGCAGCAAATGAAATTACTGTTTCCAACATCAAGGAATGAACATTTAACATGTCTGAGTGATTTTGGCTCTGTTATTTTAGCAGAGGAGTTAAGCCATTTAAAATAAACTCATTTAATTACATAAACAGTAATTTCTAGCCTTTACTATATTAATAGATACTAGTGCAAACATGGAGTAAAAAATTAACAGAAATTAATGGAATTGGTGCACCCAGAAAATACTTCAAATGTTTTAGGTCTACTCAGCCTATGACCTTCTGTCGCTCATTGAACATGTACGAAATTACCATTTCTAATTTTCACACCTGAATTGTTGTGGTTGTGAGGAGGGACCGGGGAGGAGTGTTAACCAGCTTCACTTCTACTTGCAAAATGTTTAGGAATATAATATTTCACTTTTTGGCCTTTATCGCATGGGTGTTAGTTGTGAGAGAGATTTGGGTGATCAGATGAGCAGACTCGTTTTAATTAATGATTAGTAAAGTTGTCTATTTGAAAATAACTTTTCCAACTGCAAAATGCTATGCTCACCTAAGTAGCGAGAGCCCTGTGAAATCAGCATGATTCTTGAAGATATATTCTGAGTTATCAACAAACATGGTCCAAGAGTTGCATATAAATTACACCATATCCATCCCACCTATCAATTACAAAGGAGAGTGCATCAGATCATCAAGCTCACATCCTGCACGGGTCAATGGTCATAAAACAGACTGGACTGACTTACTGGTTTTCATCTTCAACAGTGATTCTACTATGATCAAAGTATGCACTAAAAAAAATGTATTCTGTCCATGTGCACAGAGTAAGTCACTAGGCAGCTGTTACAATGCAATGACCATAATGAGGCGGGCAGGGGTGGTGCTGGTGGCGTGGTTGGATGATAGTAAATAATGGCAGTCAAGATAAAATGTTTTATAACTTGTCACTTGAACACTCCAATAAAGTACTACAGCAATATTCAATATTCTACCATCTCCCTTATACACAGAAGCCGATAGCCAATAAAAATTGACAGCCAGGGCACATTTGCCTTCATGGATTATCAAGTTTATCAACAACAACTTAACATTTGTATAGCACCTTTAACGTAGTAAAATTTCCCAAGGCACTTCACATGAACATTATCAAACAAGATCCAACACTGAACCACCTAAGTAAATACAAGGACAGGTGAACAAAATCTTGGTCAAAGAGGTAGGTTCTAAGGGGTGTCTTAGAGGAGGAGAGCGAGGTAGAGAGGTTTAGCGGGGGAACTCCAGAGCTGAGGGCCAAGGCAACTGAAGACAAGGCCATGAATGGTGGAATAATTAAAATCAGGGTTGCGCAAGAGGTCAGAGTTCTAGCAGCGCAGAGACCTCAGAGGATTGTCGTGCTGCAGCAGGTGCCTACAGAGATAGAGGGTCAAGGCCATGGAGGAAGGCTGAATTGTAAAATTCACACACTGCCAGACTGGGAGCCAATGTTGATCAGCATGCACAGGGGTGACGGGTGAACAGGATGTGGGGTGAGTTCAGACAAGGGGAACAGAGTTTTGGATGAAATTAAGTTTAAGGAATGTGCAAGATGAGAGCCAGTCAAGAGAGCAGTGGAATAATCAACTTATTAAAGCAGTAAAAACACAAAGTGCTGGAAATATTCAGGAGGTCTGGCAGCATCTGTGGAGAAAGAAACAGAGTTAACGTTCCAGGTCTGTGACCTTTCACCAGCAGTAAGCGAACTCCATGTTTTTGAGATTGTATAAACATAGAGTAAATGCAATGTTCAGCATTCCAGTGCCCATTTCCAACAAATGCAAGATTAATATTTGCCTACACTGCACGCATCCTTAGCTACAATGACAAAAAAAAATTTAAGCACCACTTGTTGAAGGCACGAGCATCTGATAAATTTGGCCAGGCTATGCTACATGACATCAATGGCACTGGCAAATAGAAGGACTGGTTGGAAGATGCAGACATTTTCAATAGTGGGTTTGCTAAACTATGAAGCAAATTGTTTTCAACTTCACGTTCACACTTTGTACAAACACCTGATCAAAGTCTAAAAGTAAGGATTTCTGAAGGATGAAAAATCCATCACGGAGCTCCTTATTTGAGCTGTTTATTGCTATAGTTTTAATATTTGCTACCTTGCACAAGTCTCAGGTTCCTTCAGTAAGCTCCTGTTTATGAATTATCCAAATGCCAGGTCTAACCTTCCAACAACTCTCACAATTAGCAGTATAATACTGGCAGCACAAAGGACAAGACATTGTCACCAATAATCAGGGTGTTGATGGGCAATGATGCCACGTTGAGGGGGCAGGAGAGAAAATGATACCTGAAATTATTAAGGCAAATTAACAAGTTTCATATCTGTCACCTACTTGGCTACAAAAATAGAAGCTGAAGTAATATCACTGGACTATAGCATTAATTATTAATCCATGGTTCCAGGAGCGAT
This sequence comes from Heterodontus francisci, assembly GCF_036365525.1. Classification (NCBI taxonomy): domain Eukaryota; kingdom Metazoa; phylum Chordata; class Chondrichthyes; order Heterodontiformes; family Heterodontidae; genus Heterodontus; species Heterodontus francisci. Next base: position 178,697,106 of record NC_090374.1, on the reverse strand, counting down.
GCATGATCACCATCGATACATTTATAGTGTGTTGTACTACATACCCAAAAGCCTGCTTTCATGTCAATTGTACTCTTTATGTAAGCATGGCTAAATTTCAAAATTGTAATTCAATGACAGCACAGGACTAAAAATATTTATAGAAAAGCCAATACAAAAGCCATCAACCAGCATCTATCAATATAAAATCAAAGATTATGTTCTTTGCCTGTTCTACTGAGCATTCTGATGCAGCCAAAGGCTTGCACAGAAATGTGGAAGCCATCAAACAACATTTTTGATATTGCTGGAAATCAACAGGTAAAGTTTAACTGGTGCTGTAGGTTCTGCAGGTACCATTTGGAGAGGAAAAGACAGCAAGCACATGAAAAGTTTCATGTCTTTCAATACAGAAAAAGATGAAAACTTAATTTTCAAAGAAAAAAGTTACAGATGAAGCCATCCTTTAAGTTCTCATATAAAAACAGAAAGTGCTGGAAATACTCAGCAGGTCTGGCAGCATCTGTGGAGAGAGAAACAGAGTTAAAGTTCAGTTCTGATGAAAGGTCACTGACCTGAAACTTTAACTCTGCTTCTCTCGCCACAGATGCTGCCAGACCTGCTGAGTATTTCCTGGACTTTGTTTCTATTTCAGATTTCCAGCATCCGCAGTATTTTGCTTTTATTTACTTCAATTTCTCATGTTCGGCATACAATTGAAGAACAAATTCAAGTATGACTTGATGTGATCAGAATTCCCTCTTCCTTGCTCATTTTCCACAGATGAAAAACCTTTTACCCTTGTCAATCAAATTATTAAACCATTTCCAAAAGAGTAGCAATGCCTCAGTTTGTATTTCTCCTCCCCAACAACAATTTCATGTTGAAGAGGTTAACCGAGTGGTGAACAGCCCTTGGTATCTGCAGTACTCAGATTAATTACAGTCAAACATTGCAGCTGTAATTCATTTAGATATAAAGTAGCTATTTCACACACCACAAACTAGGTTTATGGAGGAAACAGAAAACTGCTCATGTAGATTGTTACTTAAATTGCACATTCAAACATCAGCCTGATCAGGAAAATGCAAACAAAAGAGCAAATAAATTGATGTCAACTGAGGCATTCTGTTATGTCATGTGTGTGCAGATAACTGTGTGTTTACATAGCACGGGCACAGCATGTGGGGTCTTATACACATATACACGCGCACGTACATACACAGTCTGAGCCAGACCCATTATTCCGGCTTCTCTGTTTGTGCATCTGTGTATATATGCATATCGAGTGAGTGTGTTCTGACCTGTCTCATTATCACTGTAAACACAGCGTGTGCAGAGTCTGGGTCTATATGCTTTGTATGTGTGCTCCGAATGTGATGCATGTCTGTATACTCTCTCGCTCTGTCTGTGCTCCTGGCTCATTTTATGAGTACAGTCAGTGTGCGTGCATAAAGTATAGTCTCTGTATATAAATAGCATGCTAATAAGATACAGGTCTTTCTACTCCTCTCATTGTGTGGGTACATACAGGGTGTGTATATGGTCTGGATGGCTTGCATCCCAGGTTGCAAAAGGAAGTGGGGATGGAGATAGCGGAAGCGCTTGCCATAATCATCCCTGGAAACGAGCAAAGTGCCAGAGGATTGGAGGGTGGCAAATGTGACACTCGTATTGAAGAAAGGGTGCAAGGACAGACCTAGCAACTGCAGGTCAGTTAGTTGTCATCAGTGGTGTGTAAGGTTATAGAAACAATAATGAGAAAATAAATCAACAGACACTTGGAGAGGTTTGAATTAATTCAGGATAGCCAGCACAGCTTTGTAAAAGGCAGATCATGCTTGACTAATCTAATTGAATTTTTTCTGATGAAGTAATGGAGAATGTTGTTTAAATGGATTTTAAGGAAATGTTTGATAAAGTACCACATAAAAGGCTGGTTAACAAAATTGAGGCTCATAAAATAGCAAGGTCTTGGTCCAATTGGATAAAAAAAAATTGGCTAAAGGATAGAAAACAGCGAGTTTTAGTAAAGGCTGATGAAAGGTTACAGACCTGAAACTTTAACACTTTTTTGCTCTCCACAGATGCTGCCAGACCTGAGTGTTTCCAACACTTTGTGTTTCTATTACAAATTTCCAGCATTTGTAGTATTTTGCTTTTATTATAGAGTTGTAGTAAATGGTTGCTTTTCAGACTGAAAGATGTTGGTACTCCCCAAGGGTCAGTGCTAAGACCACTGCTTCTTTTGCTATATATAAATGACTTGGATCTTAGAATACAGAGTAGAATCTCAAAATCTGCTGATGATACCAAACTTGGAGGTGTGGCGAACAGTGAGGATGATATGAACCGTCTGCAACAGGACATAGATAGGCGAGCAGAAAGGGCAGACATCTGGCAGTTGGAATTTAATACTGACAACTGTGAGGTGATGCATTTTGGCAGATGGAATAGGGAGAGGCAATATATACTTAATGGTACAATTCTAAAGAGTGTATAGGAACTGAGGGACGTGGGCTGCATGTGCATCAATCTTTGAAGGTGGCATGACATAATGAGAGTGGTTCGTTATACAGATGGGACCTTGGGCTTCATAAATCGAGGCACTGAGTACAAAAGCAGGGAAGTTATGCTGGACCTTAATAAAGCTCTGGTGAGGTCCGAACTGGAGTACTGCATCCAGTTCTGGACATTACACTTCAGAAAGAGCATGAGGGTCCTTGAGAGGGTGCAGAGGAAATTTACCAGTATAGTTCCAGGGATGGGGAATTTCAGTTACAAGTTTAAGTTGGAAAAACTGGGGTTGTTCTCCTTAGAACAAGAGAGATTGAACAGAAAGGTACAAGATTATGACAGGCTTAGATAAGTAACAAAAGGAAAAACAGTTCCCATTAACTAATGATACAAGGACCGGGGGACACAGATTGAAGATTGTGAGCAAGAGATGCAGTGGGAATATGAGGAAGAATATTTTTTTTTACGCAGCGGGCAGTAATGACCTGGAACTCGTTGCCCGTGCAGGTGGTAGAAGTGGAGACAATCAATGATTTCAAAAGGAAATTGGATGGGTACTTGAAGGAAATAAACTTGTAGGGCCATGGGGATCGAGTGGGACTGATTGGATTGCTCCCCGGAGAGCCGCCATGGACTCGATGGGCCAAATGGCCTCCTTCTATGCCGTAAATGACTCTATCTGTGCACATATTAATTTCTTACTCTTCTCTCACTGTCTGGGTATATCCAAAGTGTGTGTATATGATTTTATAGATTATATATGTGTGCCTCTTTCTCCCGCCTCTCATTGTGTGGGTGTATACATATATATATATACACACAATATATTTTCTATATGTCTCTCTCTGCTCCTCCTATTGTGTGACCGCTCTCCCACCGGCCGGTCGACACTGCGCAGACTCGGAGCCACTCGCTGTCCCGGTTGAGACTAAAAACAAAACAAGAGACACAAAGAAAACAAAACATGATCCTGATAATAACAACGCTGAAACGGCGGAGAGCGGCCCGCCACCCGGCCGGGGGTGAGTGGGGAAGAGAGGGGGTGTGGGGAGGGAGGAGACATGGAGGAGAGCGACCCTCGGCCTGAGGCGGTCCCTAGCCCCAGGTCCCGGCCTCGGCCACAGCGGCTCCCGCACCCACCTGCACCTCGGCCTCCATAGGAACAGCCCGCGGCTCCGCTTCCACTCGCACTCTCTCCCCTTCTCGGGTGCGTACGCCGTGCGGGCTTCGCTGGTGTTAATCCAGAGCCGGAGCGCCGCCTCCCGCGGGCCGATCACCAACGGCCCCTGTCGCCGCTGCGTTTTGTTTTCTCCGAGGCTCCGGAACGGAAAACGGAGCCGGGTAGTTCGCACGGAGCCTTCACCTCGACACCCGAAAATGAATGCCAGCCGGAAGTGCAGCAACAAATTGTTTCCCCCGTCACCGTCCCCCCCCGCGTCCGCGCTCTCCTCCGTGCGAGTACTGCGCCTGTGCGCGCTAACTGCCCCTGGAGCTCGCGCTGGCCGCCCTCAATGCAACAAGCGTTTGGCAGTGGAATTACAATGGAAATGTTGCCTTTTGCATTTCAGGATCGACTGGTCGCCACTGCAAATATAACAGTTGCAAAGGGGAATCTTGCAACAATTTATAAAGAAAAAAAAATGAACTTATCATTGGGAAAGTTCGCCCTCTTCCGGGGAGAGCAGCGGATTCTCCTTGCAATGCACACTGTATATTAGAATACAGCTGGATCCCAGCTTGCCATTTCTTGTAAAACCTCGAAGGAGACAACATCAAACACAAATCAAAAAGTGTCCCTTTTACGATGGCACAAGTAATGAATTACTATCAAAAGAAACCTATGAATATTTTTCCCAATGCCTACTGTGCCCTCCAGTTCCTGCAGTGCCCACCGGTCATGGAAGGCCAACACATCATTTCCTTACCATAGGTCACTGAAGATTTTCCAGTTCCAAAAGTTGCTACTTTTGCACTGTTTCCTCGCCCTTTATTTTTGATCCGAAAGTGAGTCCTTGTGATCCAATTTGAAAAGGCAGCGGAAGCAGATTCAAGAGTAATATTCAAAAGGGAATTGGATAAGTACTCGAAAGATTTAAAAAATGCAGAGCCATGGAGAAAAAGCTGTGTTGCATCATTCTCTGCTAATCTTGGTAGTTGTCATGCAATCAGAGCATGCAATAACATTAATGTGCTCTGAGTATCATTCACACACATGACTTTATTTTCAGAAAGTCAAGTTCTTGTTCCCATTTAGATGCTCTTTGTTGTTTTGAAATTGAGTTTTAAATTTACTTTGTATGATTTCTATTTGATTTTTCATGTAATAATAAAATTTAAAAGGTACACTCAAATCTTGCTATAGACCTATTTGCTAATCTGATAAGGATCCGTTGAAAGCTGCTTGCAAGACAATAGAGAAGTTGAAAACTCAGTAAAGTGGTGAGAACCACCTTGTCAGTCTTAATAAAACTTAACTATTATCATAGTGCTGTTGAATGGTTACAGCACAGAAGGAGACCATTAGGCCTGTCATGTCTGTGCCGGCTCTCTGCAAAAGTAACGCACCTAATCACACTTCCCGCCTTTTTCTGATAGCCCTGCAAGTTTTTTCTCTTCAGATAATTATCCAATTCTCTTTTGAAAGCTACGACTGAATCTGCCTCCACCACACTCTCAGGCAGTGCATTCCAGATCCTAATCACTTTGCTGCTTTCAGACTTTTCAGATCCGGAGTCCATTCTCTGGCGTTCAGTTGTCACCTTGATGACATTAGCTGGTGAGTTCTTGATGAACTAGCATGCACAGGGAGACCACATGTAGGTTGCCATCAACTCCTCTGGCTTTGACCTCCCTCAAAGACAGTGGACAGCATTTAGCTGAATCCACACTGAATGGATTGAACTGAATGGAAGATGTAGCCACTTACTCCGTAAGTGGAAGGTGAAGGATGACCAGAAGTGCCATTGTGGCTGTGAGTCCCGGACCATGGAACACGTCACATCAACCTGCCCACTAAAATCTCCGCGGTAGACACCTCATTCCTCCGCTCGGCATTCCAGGAGGCCATCGAATGAATAGCCAAACTAGACATCCCACTATAAGCTTTTTCCATCATACAAAAGTAGTAGTGCTATTTATTACATATGCCTCGGAGACCTGGACAACCTATAGCAAGCACCTCAAAGCAATGGAGAAGCACCACGAGAGGTGCCTCACAAGGTCCTCCAAATCCAGTGGCAAGAAAGGCAGTCCAACAGCAGTGTTCTCTCCCAAGCCAACCTGCCTAACATTGGGGTGCTAATCACCCAAAACCAGCTCCTTTGGGCAGGACACAGGGATAGGCACCAACATGTTGCACCAGGGACATTTGACAGAATTATTGACTCAGCCATGGACATTAGGGCAATTAGTCTGTGTATAAAGTGTATAACCAACCCAATGCCATCGAAACACAGTCCAATTCAAAACACATTTCTCCCTATAAATAAAGTAACTAAGCATATGGAATACAGTTCCATCAATGGAGAGCAGCTCAACTGTATTCGCTAGCTAGCAAGCAAAATAGTATACAATGTCAATTACTTTTGTTGACAGAAGGGAACAAGCTACACCATGTGCTAACGTTTCATTAGCATGTCGCCAATCAGCTAATCCATTACACGACTGTGAATAGTAAGTCTCTTTGGGTTGAATGATCTTTTTTTCTGAATTCAACGCTGTGTTTTTTCACGGGAAGGAAAAAAGCGGGACAAATGCAAAAGTAGAATTAGAATTCACAGCTGCCTCCTGAGTCATTCCCTGGTCATTGAGAACACTTAAACACATGGTAGACTTTATAAGTTTGTTCTAGTCCAAAGATTGAATCAGCTATGTCTGTGTCGGTTGAAGTCCTTCACAGTCTAACACCAGAACATGCGCAATATTGCTGAGGTCTTTGTGAAACGGCTCATTCACTGAATTTCCGGTCCTTCTTCTTTCTCCAGTATTTTTGGGAAGTTTCTAGTTTGTTTTGGACAGTGCTTTTTTTTAAGTCAAGGATTTTTTTACCTTATGCTCTGGATCACTTGCTCTCCTTTCCAGCAGGTTCTTTCTTACACACACCCCCCACTGGTACTGTGTCCCAAATGGTTCATCTCTCCCCTCCCCAGGTCTTTTTATAACTGAACTAAGTTTCCTTTAAAGTTTTGGGGGTTGATGTAACAGTTTATTCATCCTTCGTTCCTCCAAAAGAGCTAGAAAGCTAGCAGCCATTATCCTGGGCCTGTCACTGGGAAAAGCCCCGCAGCTGCCATCCCGCATGGTGCAAACAAGGAAACGAGGCTTCTTATTGGGGATGCTTGAGGTTTACACCAGGTGTTTATGAAGGCTGTCAGCTCACCTGCCGGCTCCAATCCTCTCCTGCAATCAACGGTTTCTCACCCGCTGTGATCCGACACGACTGCCCCCATTCAGCTCCAGCACCCGCATCGCAAACGCTCCAGTCACCGCTGGCACCGAGCAGGCTCCAGTCACCGCCAACACCACACAGGCTCCAGTCACCGCCAACACCACACAGGCTCTAGTCATCGCTGGCACCGCGCAGGCTCCAGTCACTGCCAACACCGAGCAGGCTCCAGTCACCGCCAACACCACACAGGCTCCAGTCACCGCTGGCACCGAGCAGGCTCCAGTCACTGCCAACACCACACAGGCTCTAGTCACCGCTGGCACCGCGCAGGCTCCAGTCACTGCCAACACCACACAGGCTCCAGTGATTGCCAACACCACACAGGCTCTAGTCACCGCTGGCACCGCGCAGGCTCCAGTCACTGCCAACACCACACAGGCTCCAGTCACTGCCAACACCACACAGGCTCTAGTCACCGCTGGCACCGCGCAGGCTCCAGTCACTGCCAACACCACACAGGCTCCAGTCACTGCCAACACCACACAGGCTCTAGTCACCGCTGGCACAGAGCAGGCTCCAGTCACCGCTGGCACCACACAGGCTCCAGTCACTGCCAACACCACACAGGCTCTAGTCACCACTGGCACCGCGCAGGCTCCATTCACCACTGGCACTACACAGGCTCCAGTCACCGCTGGCACTACACAGGCTCCAGTCACCACTGGCACCACACAGGCTCTAGTCACCACTGGCACCGCACAGGCTCCAGTCACCACTGGCACCGCGCAGGCTGCAGTCACCACTGGCACTACACAGGCTCCAGTCACCGCTGGCACCACACAGGCTCTGGTCACCGCTGGCACCGCGCAGGCTCCAGTCACTGCCAACACCACACAGGCTCCAGTCACTGCCAACACCACACAGGCTCTAGTCACCACTGGCACCACATAGGCTCCAGTCACCACTGGCACCGCGCAGGCTCCAGTCACCACTGGCACTACACAGGCTCCAGTCACCACTGGCACTACACAGGCTCCAGTCACCGCTGGCACTACACAGGCTCCAGTCACCACTGGCACCACACAGGCTCTAGTCACCACTGGCACCACACAGGCTCTAGTCACCGCTGGCACCGCGCAGGCTCCAGTCACTGCCAACACCACACAGGCTCCAGTCACTGCCAACACCACACAGGCTCTAATCCCCACTGGCACCACACAGGCTCCAGTCACCACTGGCACCACACAGGCTCTAGTCACCGCTGGCACCGCGCAGGCTCCAGTCACTGCCAACACCACACAGGCTCCAGTCACTGCCAACACCACACAGGCTCTAGTCACCACTGGCACCACATAGGCTCCAGTCACCACTGGCACCGCGCAGGCTCCAGTCACCACTGGCACTACACAGGCTCCAGTCACCACTGGCACTACACAGGCTCCAGTCACCGCTGGCACTACACAGGCTCCAGTCACCACTGGCACCACACAGGCTCTAGTCACCACTGGCACCACACAGGCTCTAGTCACCGCTGGCACCGCGCAGGCTCCAGTCACTGCCAACACCACATAGGCTCCAGTCACTGCCAACACCACACAGGCTCTAATCCCCACTGGCACCACACAGGCTCCAGTCACCACTGGCACCACACAGGCTCTAGTCACCACTGGCACCGCGCAGGCTCCAGTCACTGCCAACACCACACAGGCTCTAGTCACCACTGGCACCACACAGGCTCCAGTCACTGCCAACACCACACAGGCTCCAGTCACAGTCAGAAACAGAACAGATTCTGCAAGGCGAACTGTTGCCCGAGGTCAGGACGGGCGATGTTGGATAGGAGCAGCAACCATACAGGTTGTTTGGTCTGATGGGATCTGTTAACCATATTCATGGTTTCATTCCGCTGAGTATCCACTAGTCTTGTGTGAGGAGGCTGAGCTACACTTGAGAGCGATACTCTGCTGGAGAATAACACAAGGCATGCCAAGAGTTTCTATATGGTCTTCACATATGCTGAAGCTGCTGGTATGTTAATCAAGCTGTGTCTTGTCTATTTTCAGTGAGTTAAAGGTGTTCTTTGAAATTTAAAATAAGGTCCAGCGCAACACTGAGATGCACAGGTTTTGGTGCATGGTCCAGCCTGTATCCATTCAGAAAAATGGGAAAACTGTTTGTTTCCCTTTGTGCGATTTAGACAGAAGTAGTGAAACTTGGAATCTGCAGCCATTCAGCCGCAATGCCGCAGCCATGAACCCCTTATTATTGGACTGATGATAGTTTGTACTGTTGGCCTGTATGCCAAATCAGGTAATATAGAGCAGTACGTGCTCCTATTTGCACCTATCTCTGTAATGATCTCAAGCTCAACAACCCTTCAAATCTCTGTGCTCCTCCAATTTTGACCTCTTGCACATGCCCAATTTTCATTGCTCCACCATTGATTGCCGTCCTCCAGCTTTCTAGGCCCTAAGTCTGGAATTTCCTCCCTAAACCTCTCCGTGTTTTTTTATTTGTTCATGGGATGTGGGCATTGTGGGCAAGGTCAGTATTTATTGCCCATTCCTAATTACCCAAGAGAACATGGTGGCGAGCCACCTTCTTGAACTGCTGCAGTCAGTATGGTGTAGTTACACCAACAGTGCTGTTTGGGACGGAGCTCCAGAATTTTAACCCAGCGACAGTGAAGGAACAGCAATATATTTCCAAGTCAGGATGGTGTGCGTCTTGGAGGGGAACTTGCAGGTGTAAAGATTGCAGGTTTGGAAGGTGCTGTCCTACTCTGCTCCTTTAAGATGATGCTCAAAACCAATTTGATCAATCTTTCAGTTACCTGTCCTAATATCTCATGTGGTTCAGTGTCAAATTATCTTTGCTAACGCTCTAGTGAAGCACCTTGTGACATTTATTACATTAAATGCGCTATATAAATTCAATTGTTGTTAAATGGGCAAGCGTCAAAGATGTACCTGCACTGGAATGAATACCCAGCCTTCATTCTCATGGCAAATAGTGGATTTCTCCCTTATCCCACAGGCACCTCTCAAGACTTATGTTGTGATGTGATCCCATCTTCTGCAGATTTTCAGGGGTAACTTTGCTCCAACTTACTTCAACATCTATTTGCCAGATGAATTGCAGTGGTTGTAGTGCTGTTTTCCTTCCAGCAGAGGGAGACTTCAGCTCTGACTGCTTGAGCTTGAAACAGCATTCCAGGAACTTTGAGAATGTCCTGAATTGGTCGACACATCTTTTCTGCACTCTTGATTTGTAAAAATAAATGAGTAAACTTAAATGTTCAACAGCACTAAGCTGCCCTCTCAGATGGACATAAAAGATCCTATGGCACTATTTTGAAAAGAATGGTTATTAAAGCGTATGAAATCTTGGGCTTCATAAATGGAGGCATTGAGTACAAAAGTTATGCGTCCAGTTCTGATCACCACACTTTAGGAGGATGTGAGGGTCCTTGAGAGGGTGCAGAGGAGATTTACCAGAATGGTTCCAGGGATGGAGGATTTTACTTACAATGTTCGATTGGAAAAGCTGGTTTTGTTCTCCTTGGAACAAAGGCGATTGAAGGGAGATTTAATAGAAGTGTACAAGATTATGATAGGCTTAGATAAGTTAGACAAGAAAAAACTGTTCCCATTAACTTACAAGGACGAGGAGACACAGATTGAAAGTTCTGGCCAAGAGATGCAGGGGGAATATGAGGAAGCCCTTTTTTACGCAGCAGGTAGTAATGATCTGGAACTCGCTGCCCACAAGGGTGGTGGAAGTGGAGACAATCAATGACATCAAGAGGAAGTGGATGGCTAGTTGAGGGATATAGACTTGCAGGGGTACGGGGATCAAGTGGAGTAGTGGGACTGTCTGCATAGCTCCATGGAGAGCCGGCATGGACTCGATGGGCCTAATGGTCTCCTATGCTGTAAATGACTCTATGACTCTAAGAGCAGGAGATTTCTTCCTGGCACCTTGGCCAATATTGATCGCTCAGCTTGCTGTGCACAAATTGGCTGCTGTGTTTCCTACATTACAACAGTAACTACACTTCAAAAGTACTTCATTGGCTGTAAAGCACTTTGAGATGTCCTCAGATCATGCAAGGTGCTATATGAATGCAAGAAACTGTTTCCAAGGGCTGAAGGATCAATAACCAGAGGACACCAAAATGGCTAGTGAGATAGTTGATGCGTTGGTTTTAATTTTCCAAAATTCCCTAGATTCAGGGAATGTTCCATTAGATTGGAAAACAGCCAATGTAACTCCTTTATTCAAAAAGGGAGACAGAAAGCAAGAAACTACAGGCCAGTTAGCTTAACATCTGCCATAGGCAAAATGTTAGAAGCTATTATTAAAGACGTTATAGCAGGGTACTTAGAAATATTCAAGGTCATCAGGCAATCAGCATGGTTTTGTGAAAGGGGAATCATGCTTAACCAATTTATTGGAGTTCTTTGCTGTGGATAAAGGGGAACCCGGGGATGTACTGTACTTAGATTTCCAGAAGGCATTTGATAAAGGTGCCACATCAAAGGTTATTGCGGAAAATTAAAGCTCATGGTGTAGGGGGTAACATTTTGGCATGGATAGAAGATTGGCTGGCTAACGGGAAACAGAGAGTCAGCATGAATGGGTCATTTTCTGGTTGGCAAGATGTAATGAGTGTTGTGCCACAGGGATCAGTGCTGGGGCCTCAACCTTTTCCACTTTATATAAATGACTTGAATGAAGGGACCAAAGGAATGTTTGCAAACATTTTTTTATTCGTTTATGGGGATGTGGGCATCGCTGGCCAGGTCAGCATTTATTGCCCATCCCTAATTGCCCATGAGAAAGTGGTGGTGAGCCGCCTTCTTGAACCGCTGTAGTCCATGTGTGGAAGGTACACCCACAGTGCTGTTAGGAAGGAAGTTCCAGGATTTTGACCAAGCGACAGTGAAGGAACAGCGATATAGTTCCAAGTCAGGATGGTGTGTAGCTTGGAGGAGAACTTGCAGGTGGTGGTGTTCCCATGCATCTGCTGTCCTTGTCCTTCTAGGTGGTAGAGGTTGTGGGTTTGGAAGGTCCTGTCTAAGGAGTCTTGGTGTGTTGCTGCAGTGCATCTTGTTGATGGTACACACTGCTGCCACTGTGCGTCGGTGGTGGAGGGAGTGAATATTTGTGAATGGAGTGCCAATGAAGCAGGCTGCTTTGTCCTGGATGGTGTCGAGCTTCTTGAGTGTTGTTGGAGCTGCACCCATCCAGGCAAGTGGAGAGTATTCCATCACACTCCTGACTTGTGCCTTGTAGATGGTGGACAGGCTTTGGGGAGTCAGAAGGTGAGTTACTTGCCTCAGGATTCCTAGCCTCTGACCTGCTCTTGTAGCCACGGTATTTAGATGGCTAATCCAGTTCAGTTTCTGGTCAATGGTAGCCCCTAGGATATTGATAGTGGGGGATTCAGCAATCGTACTGCCATTGAATGTCAAGGGAAGATGGTTAGATTCTCTCTTGTTGGAGATGATCATTGCCTGGCACTTGTGTGGCGCGAATGTTACTTGCCACTTACCAGCCCAAGCCTGGATATTGTCCAGGTCTTGCTGCATCTCTACATGGACTACTTCAGTATTGGAGGAGTCACGAATGGTGCTGAACATTGTGCAATCATCAGCGAACATCCCCACTTTTGACTTTATTCTTACGACCAGGTGAGAGAGGTCTAGGGTTCCCTTTCAGCCTTCACCTGGTCTTACCATAACAGGGTTTAATTTTAAACACACCGTGTTTTTAGCTCCCCCTTGGCGAATCCTTGTTCACCGCTTTCCAATTATAAGGCAAAGAAACCAGCACAAACAGGCTTTCTTAGGTTTAAAGAAGAAAAGTTGAAATTTATTAAACTTAAACTCTAATTCAGTTAATGCCTACAGATACACAACGCACCCACACTAGCATGCATACGCGATACACACATAGAGAGAGAGAAAAGAGCAGAAAAATAAAATGGAAAAGTTTGAGGCAATATCTGAACAGTTTTTGTTACGGTTCTTTGAGCTCACTGTAGAGTCATTGATTGCAGGTAGATCTTGCTTTTTGGTTGGGCCCAGTATTCTTAAACCTTGTTCACTGTAGGAGACTTTTCTCTCTTGGGGTTCATGTGTCTTCAGTGGATTCAGAGGCTTGTGAGAGGGAGATGGGAGCAGACAGGAGAGATATCTTCTCAGTTCAGGAGCAAACAGACTTCCTGCCCAAACTCTTGGTATAAATTCAAAAAACCCAGGTTGCCTAGCAGGTTAGTCATGTGACTAGCTGGTTTGACCATGTCCATTTGTGTATTTGGCCATCTTAGTAGTCAACCTGGAATGTGAGCTCCCCCACCTTCAATGTCTGGTGATCAAAAGTCCATTGTGGGTTGAATGTGTCAGGGATGGTCCTTTATCCTTGCCAAGCACTGTCTGTTAATATGCAAATGTCTTTCCAGCCAAGAGTCCATTGTGGGTTTAATGTGTCAGGGAATGGCTGCTTTGTCCTTCCAAACACTGTCTGTTAATATGCAAATTTCTTTCCAGCCAAGATCTGGCCATTTTTTAAAGCAAGTCCTTTCTTCACTTCAACAACAGTTTGAAATTTAATATCCATGTGGTGAAATTAATATGCCTCATGCTTGGCAGGTAGGGGCCTGCATGACATTATGATTGAGGAAGGTCATTGATGAAGCAGCTGAAGATAGTTGGGCCGAGGACACTACCCCGAGGAACTCCTGCAACGATGTCCTGGAGCTCAGAAGATTGACCTCTGACAACCATAACCATCTTCCTTTGCACTACGTATGACTCCAACCAGTGGTGAGTTTTCCCCCGATTCCCATTAACTCCAGTTTTGCTCGGGCTCCTTGATACCATACTCTGTCAAATGCTGCCTTGATGTCAAGGGCAGTCACTCTCACCTCACCTCTTGAGTTCAGCTCTTTTGTCCATGTTTGAACCAAGGTTGTAATAAGGTCAGGAGCTGAGTGGCCCTGGCGGAACCCAAACTGAGCATCAGCGAGCAGGTTATTGCTAAGCAAGTGCTGCTTGTTTGCACTGTCGACGACACCTTCCATCACTTTACTGATTGAGAGTAGACTGATGGGGCGGTAATTGGCCGGGTTGGATTTGTCCTGCTTTTTGTGTACAGGACATACCTGGGCAATTTTCCACATTGCTGGGTAGATGTCAGTGTTGTTGCTGCACTGGAACAGCTTGGCTAGGGGTGTGGCAAGTTCTGGAGTACATTTGCTGATGACACAAAGATAGGAAAGTAAGGAGGACATAGGAGGCTACAAAGGGATATAGATAGGTTAAGTGAGTGAGCAAAGATCTGGCAAATAGCGTATAACATGGGAAAATGTGAAATTGTTCATTTTGGCAGGAAGAATAAAAAAGCATATCATCTAAACAGTGAGTGATTGCAGAGCTCTGAGATGCAGAGGGATCTGCGTGTCCTAGTGCATGAATCGCAAATGGTTAGTATGCAGGCAAGTAATTAGGAAAGCTAATGGAAAGTTATCATTCATTGTGAGGTGAATTGAATACAAAAGTAGGGAAGTTGTGCTTTAGCTATACAGGGCATTGGTGAGACCACATCTGGAGTACTGTCTACGGTATCGGTCTCCTTATTTAAGGATGTAAATGCGTTGGAAGCAATTCAGAGAAGGTTTACTAAACTAATACCTGGAATGGGCGGGTTGTCTTAAGAGGAAAGATTGGACAGGCTAGGCTTGTATCGCTGGAGTTTAGAAGAGTAAGAGGCGACTTGATTGAAACATATAAGATTCTGAGGAGTCTTGACAGGGTAGATGTGGGAAGGATGTTTCCCCTTGTGGGAGAATCTAGAACTAGAGGTCACTGTTTAAAAGTAAGGGATCGCCCATTAAAAACAGAGATGAGGAGAAATTCTTTGTCTCAGAGGGTCGTGAGTCTTTGGAACTCTCTTCCTCAAAAGGCGGTGGAAGCAGAGCTTTTGAATATTTTTAAGGTAGAGGTAGATAGATTCTTGATTAGCAAGGGGGTGAAAGGTTATTGGGGATCAGCAGGAATGTGGAGCTGGGGTTACAATCAGTTCAGCCATGATCTTGTTGAATGTTCGAGCAGGCTCGAGGGGCCGGGTGGCCTATTCCTGCACCTAATTCGTATGTTCGTAAGACACAGATTTAAGGTGATTGGTAACAGAACCAGAGATGGTTTGAGAAAGAAACTTTTTTTTTTACACCGGTGGTTAGGATTTGGAATGCACTGCCTGAAAGCTTGGTGGATGAACATTGAATAGTAGCCTCCAAAAGTAAACCATTTGAAGGAGAAAATAATTGCAGGAATATGGGGAAAGAATAGGGACGTGGGACTCCTTGAAAGAGCTAGCACAGACTCAATGGGCCCAATGACCCCCTTCTGTGCTGTACTATTCTATGATTCTATAATTGTCATCATTTATCTATTTAATTTGGTTGATCATTTAGAACGTCTGTAACACTGTATTCTTCACTGTAGCCAAGCAACAGGTTTATATTATTGGTGTCAGTCTCAAATGGAATTTTCTTTCCAAACAATTACCAAAAGTAATCCAAATTTGATGAAAAACAGCTTGTGTAGAGGTTTTTTCCTTTGTGTACCTACTCCCAACTGTAACGAGGACAGATTTTCCATCATGATGATCGAGCGCGCTCAGGAAGATCTGGAAGAATCTGTACCAAGTGAAGAACGATAGCTTTGCTTTCCCCTACCGCTCACTGTTAACCTTGCATTTTAATCTGTGCGTGAAGGCCGAAAGCGTTTTGGGCAACAAGACTATCAGAGCTGCAGGAAGCAGCCAGAGGTGTAAAGATCCATTACTGACGCATCATGCAGTAGAGCAATATCTCAGAACTGGCGTAGGATCAACACCTCTCCATGTTTGAAGTCTGAGACTTGTAGTCAGCAACAGTATCAGACACTTGCCCCACCCCCACTTTACTTGCTTATAACCTTTTACATTTCTAATATTTGCTAGTTCTGAAGAAAGGTCACTGACCTGAAACGTTAACTCTGCTTCTCTCTCCACAGATGCTGCCAGACCTGTTGAGTATTGCTGGCATTTCTTGTTTTTATTACAGTATCAGACACATCAGTGGCGAAAAGTTCTCTAACGAGTGCATTTTTGCTAAGTCGCTACTATATCTATCCTGGGCTTCTTAGGTATCTTAGCAATGGGGAATGATTGCTGATGTAACACGTGCAATTAACTAAGTTCTATGAGAGATAATTTACTACAACATCATAGGATTGGTGAACCTTTCCCAGTGATGCAATGAGAAAGGTTTGCCTGCCCTGCCCATCATTAGTTCCCTTCTTGGTGGTGGAGGCAGGTTCAATTGAAGCATTCAAATGGGAATTAGACAGTTATATGCAAAGGAAGAATTTGCAGGGTTACAGGGAGAAGGCGGGGGAATGGAACTGAGGGAGAGCTGGTGCAAACTTGATGGGCTGAATGGCCTCCTTCTGCGCTGTAGCGATTCTGTGATTCTTTTCAGACTTATGACAGCCACAATGGATTAAAAAAATAAGTGTCACCATGCAGTTTTTCATGATGATTTCAACCTACTAGCATCAATTCTGGGCTGGATATAGAGAAAAGTCCACTTAATTTGCAGATACTGCACATTAGGCTGTTAGCACTGTGTCGATATTAATTATTACACACTGGTCCATCCATTGAAACTGAATCGTCCTCACTTAATTATTTTCAGTATGGGGTGGGGGAGCTGGGAGGTACCTGTCCAGTAGTGTAATGAACGGGATTTCCTCAAACCACTTGTATATGTAACAGGGTTAATTAACTCATCGATCTCAGAACAGTAGAAACTATGGGGAAATGCATAGCAATGAACAGGGTTGCTGTCCTATACAAATATAAAACCAGATACTCAAATCGCGAGTAGATATTCGTCTTGGGTGCAACACAAAGCGGCTGGTAACAACTCAGCTG
Organism: Heterodontus francisci; assembly: GCF_036365525.1. NCBI lineage: Eukaryota > Metazoa > Chordata > Chondrichthyes > Heterodontiformes > Heterodontidae > Heterodontus > Heterodontus francisci. The sequence goes on along the minus strand of NC_090374.1, from coordinate 178,680,239 downwards.
CCCGGCCTACTTCCTGTCCAATGTTCACTTCCATCAAGTTCAAGCAGATTCAACACTAACTTTCAAAAAGGGAATTCGATCTCTGTTTAAAAAAGGCGATGGAGGAAAGAGCTAGTGAGTGGAACTAATTGGTAGCTTTTTTCAGAGGGACAGCACAAGCATGATGGGCTGAATAGCCCCTTCTGTGCTGTATAATTACATAATAGACGCTCTGATTGATATTCAATCCTAACAGGTGGTCAATGCAATAACATCCATTCATAGAGATATGGCTTGGGCACCAGTGTATGCAGAATGCAATGCACAGTTACCAACAGCGACTGGTGGGTCCCGCAAAGTCAGCACTCCTGAGCTTTTTAAAGAAATATAGTTACCTGTTTGCTTGTAAGATCCAGATCATCAAAAGTGGCCCATTTTTTCACCTGGCATCAAAGTGCACCAGTGAAATAGAATAAAAGGAGAAATGAAACTCTCAAAGAATTCAAGAAGTTTTTCTGTTGAATAGCAGATCATTTGGCTAGTAAGATCCCACATTCGATCTCTGGTCTCCACGGAGTTAATTGATACAAGATGGACTGATGGTAGCAGCAGTGTAACTGTCATCAGTGCTACGACCAGGTGAGGAAGGGGTCTCAGGCTCTGCTCCTGCCCCTTTTCTGGTTTGGCTGTAACAGGGTTTACCTTTTAAAACACAGTGATTTTAGCTTTCCACCTCAGTGCACCCTTGCTCACTGCACTCTTATTACAATTACAAATGAACCACACAGGTTTCCTTGGGTTTAAACAAGAAAGATGTAAGTTTATTAGCCTTATCACTCTAACCCAGTTATCATTACTAAAATACGCGCGCAACCACACTCGCATGCATATGAGAGGCATACACACACAAATAGATACAGAGGGGAAAAAAGAGTTGGGGCGGGAGGGGGGGTTTAGTTTAGTTTAGAGATACAGCACTGAAACAGGCCCTTCGGCCCACCGAGTCTGTGCTGACCATCAACCACCCATTTATACCAATCCTACACTAATTCCATATTCCTACCACATCCCCACCTGTCCCTATATTTCCCTACCACCTACCTATACTAGGGGCAATTTATAATGGCCAATTTACCTATCAACCTGCAAGTCTTTGGCATGTGGGAGGAAACCGGAGCATTCGGAGGAAACCCACGCAGACACAGGGAGAACTTGCAAACTCCACACAGGCAGTACCCAGAATTGAACCCGGGTCGCTGGAGCTGTGAGGCTGCGGTACTAACCACTGCGCCACCCACAGTGAAGTAGAGTTTGTGATAAATGGAATATAGATACAGTTCTTAGTGTCCTTGCGGTAGTGTAATTGATTGAGTGAAGGTCTTGGAGTCCTCACTGGGGCTCGGTGCACAATTCCAGACTTGTTTCTCTGGCACCAGAAGGCCAAAGAGGGGCTTTGTCTGTAGTCTTGACGTTCAAGCTGCTACTGTGGGTTCCCTGGGACTTTGCTGGAGAGACAGAGAGAGCAGTCTTCTCCTTGGTGTTCAATGTGCAGTCTGTTTCCTTTCTGTGAGGCACAATTCAAAAAGCCCCAGACTGGCCAGCAGGTAGGTCATGTGACCATCTTTTTTTTTTTCGAAACAGCAGCTTCTTGGAGGTTTGTTGGCTTTCCAGACACACTTGGCAGGGGGTCAAGTTCTGACTCTTACAAAGTCAAAGGATGTTGATCACCACTATTCCCCAAACCAATCCTGCGAATTGAATCAAGGAGCACCCCCTTTGTCTCTCCATTCAGGTCTCTCAGCAAGCCCGTCCTCTCAGAGTACAAATATACAACCATGTATTCAGCCACTCAGCTCTGCCTTTTTAAACAAGTTATTTGCTATGTCCAGTAAAAAAAAAGTTTCAAGCTGTGTCCCATGTGACAAAATTAATGTGTTTCCATTTGGGAGGTGTGATTTCCGTCACATCAGTAACCCTGGAATGCTGCTCCTGATCAGTATCCAGAGATCACCCCTGTTGGAAGTGTGTGCATATGAACATGTGTGAATATTGGGTGAGATATGGTTCAGGCTGAGCTATGTTGCCCCACCCCCAATCACTAACCTGACAGCTCACACTGTTTAAGCCCACACATGAAGAGCAGCCATTGTGGCTAATACCAGACACCACACTTTAGGAAGAATGTCAAGGCCTTAGAAAGGCTGTAGAAGAGATTTACCAGAATTGTTCCAGGGATGAAGGACTTCAGTTGAATGGATAGACTAGAGAAGCTGGGATTGTTCTCCCTAGACCACAGAAATTTAAGAGGCGATTTAATAGTGGTCAAAATGATTAAAGGTTTTGATAATAGTAAATAAGGAGAAATAGTTTCCAGTGGCAGAAAGGTCAGTAACCAGAGGACACAGATTTATGGTAATTGGGAAAAGAACGAGAGGTGCCATGTTATAGAATGCACTGTCTAAAAGGGTGTTGAAATCAGATTCAGTAATAACTTTCAAAAGGGAATTTGGATGAATATTTGATAGGGAACAATAAGAGTGGGACTAATGGGATAGCTCTTTCAAACAGCCAGCACAGGCACGACGGGCCGAATAGCTTCCTGTGCTGTAACATTCCATGATTCTAGTCACTTGGACAATGATAACAGATCCATGGAATTTTACCACAGCAACCATGTTTATGGTTTCAGATTAGAAAGGGAAGAGAAGTGGAGGGAAATATTTGGTGCATTCATTGACCAGCTCATCACTTACACTTAGAAGCTTACATTGACAATGCCCTTCATGAAAATAGTGGGGATTTACTTGCAGTCCAGAATAGTAGTATCAGAGGTTGCAAGTGTGGGTCACAGAGATGTCTGCCATTCATTGTCAATGAGGGTTAAGGTTCAGCAACACAATACTGTACTCTAAAAGAGAAAAATGGCAGGCCCAAGATCCACTTGATAATAGTTGTTGGTGGAGTAGGTTCAAGAGACCATATGGCCTGTTCCTGCTCTTACTTTCTGTGTTCTTACTAACACACAAAATCAGATGCAGTCACAGACAAGATCACGAGCTGGAACCTCGAAGTGAGGAAGAGAGTGGTGAAAAATAAGGCTGTGTTTGCTGACAATGTAACCACTAGGTGGCGCAGTACTTGCACATGCACAAATGTAGCCTCATGCACTGAAACGTCACTGTCTGTGAAGTTTTTGGCAGCTGCCAGGAGCAACGATGGCACTGCTCAATATATCACAAAAACGAAAACAAATGAAACCAAAATGGCCTTCTGGTCCCCACTCTTCACAACGGGTTGTTTCATGAATTTTATTGACTATTATTTCGGGACACAAACCCGAATTTGAAACCAGTGAGCATTTTAAAAAGAGATTTCTAACATTTTGGAAGTTGGAACACATAAATCCTGGAAGCGCATGTTCAGCATGAACACTGGCTTCTGTGCTGTAATAAGAGCCAAATCAACAACTTGATCCAACATCACTTCAGTGAACTTTGTGTTTAGTCTTCAGCTCCAGGATAGCTGCATGTACAGGAATGTGTGTGCATTACAACAGAATCCATGGCCTTGCCCCTTCTTCCCCCCCCCCCCCCCCCTCGGCTGCTCCCTCCCGCGCCTATCTTGTCACTCTCTCTCTTCCATGCTTCTCCCGTATGGGGAAAAATGGCTGCGATCGCGGGACGGAGCGGGGACCATAAGCGGCAGGGAGCTGAGTGAGGCGAAGTGGCGAGACTGGGAGTGACGATCGACGAATGCCTGGTGTGCGCGCATACGCAAATTCGTCGTGTTCACGCGGCAAGCCGGGTGCTGACGAAGGCTGCGCATGCGCAGCACCATACTGGCAGCAAGAGTCTCTGCGCATGTGCGAAACTGGGAGCGCTCTGATGATGGACTGTGTTGTCAGGAGTCACTTTGTAAAAATAAATCAAACTACATTATCAAGTGAAAATAAATACCAATTATTCTTGTGACATTAATTAAAATTAATGTTTTATCGATATTTATGTTGAATTCATGACTATTATGTATGACAATTCATAAAATGAAAAAGGAAAATGTGCTTGTTAAAACACACAGTTACACTGTCGGCCCCTTCAAACTGCCAAAATAGCAATGAACTCAGACCTGTTGACTGGTTTAACAAAGGCATGCTTAACGAAGGCAGGCACCCACCATAAACAATCTTAATCACTTCATGTAATCTCCAAACATTCCTTCACCATCCTCTTTGAAAGTCAGATACAAGGATGAGTGAAGCACAGTTAATTCAAACTCTCTACTGGGATTCTCTTAGTAATTAACATTAAATGTTTCATTTTGAAATTCCAATTTTACCCACCCCACTGCAGAACTGCATTCTTCAGGCTGAATTTTTAGTGTCAAATATTTGGAAAAATAAATTAAATGGACAGGAATAAAATGGTAAGTAGTGATATTCCTGCAGCAAGTTATAAAATCGATCAGTATTTGAAAGGTTTATTCTATTCTGCATTGGTCGCATAAGAAACTGATTGTCGTGCTGGTCAGAGTTAAAGTTTGGGCTTGAGCTGTGTCATCAGCTTATCCAATTTGATGGCTAGCGACATGTCTCCTTTTATCTTCAGCTTTCCAGACATGAACGCCAAGGTTGGTTTCATTTTACCTGGAACAAAGCGAGAGATGATGCTTTACAAATGAACAAAAATGAACTTGAATCATTACACAGAATGTATAACACAGAAACAGGTCCAACTGCTCAATGCCAGTGTTTATGCTCCACTTGAGCCTCTTCCACCCTCCCCCCTTTACTTCATGCTACTCTATCAGCACGACCTGCCATTACGTTTTCCCAAGTGGAATCATTTAGCTTTCCCTTAAATGCTTCTACACGATTTGTCTCAACTACTCCCTGTGGCACCAAGTTCCACATTCTCACCACTTTCTGCGTAAAAAGGTTTCTCCTGAATTTCCTATTGGATTTATTAGTGACTAACATATATTTAAGACCTACCACAAACAGAAACATCAACTCCACCTCTACACGATCAAACACTTCATAATTTTAAGCTACCTTTTAGCCTTTTCATTTCTACAGAAAAGTGCCCCAGCCGGTTCAATCTTCCCTGTTAATTGTAACCCCTCGGTTCTGGTATCATCTTTGTGAATCTTTTTTGCACCTTCCTCAGGGAAGTGCACCACGTGTGGTCTAATCAAGGTTCTATACAAATTTAGCATAACTTTAATGCTTTTCAATTCTATTCCTCGAGAATTTTCATTCAATATCAATTAAATATTGGGCAAACTGCATTCCCTACCACCGACTCCATCACTCTCTCTGGCAACTGTTTGAGGCTGAACCAGACTGTTGGCAACCCTGGTGTTGGATTTGACACGGAGATGAACATCTAACCACATATCTGCGCCATACCGAAGACCACCTATTTCCACCTCCGTAACATCGCCTGACTCCACCTCTGCCTCAGTTCATCTGCTGCTGAAAACCTCAGCCACGCCTTTGCTACCTCTAGAATTGACTATTCTCATGCATTCCTGGCTAGTCTCCCATCTTCCACACTCCTCAAGCCCCACTGTGATCTCCAAGCTCTTAATTCTGGCCTCTTGCCCATCCCTGATTTTAATCAATGCACCTTAGGCAGCTGTGCCTCCAGCTGCCAAGATCCTAAGTTCTGAAATTCGCTCACAAGGCCTCTCTGCCTCTCCTTGAGGAGATTAGAGATGGGGAGTGGCCAGGCCATGGAGGGATTTGAACATGAGAATGATAATTTTATAATCAAGGCACTGCTGAACCAGGAGCCAACGCAGGTCAGCAAGCACAGGCGTGATGGGTGAAAGGGACTTGGCGCGAGTGGGGTTTTGGATGAGCTCAAGTTTATGGAGTGTGGTATCTCCATGTGGCTCAGTGTCACATTTCATTTGATAATATTCCTGTGAAGCACCCTGGGAAACTTGAATGTGTTAAAGGTGCTATATAAATACAAGCTGTTGTTGTAGAATGTTGTGTGCAGGAGCGAACACTCAGCTCTGCTGCGGTTTAACTTTTTGAGAGTGAACCTGCCTCTGTTTTTCTCTCAATTCTCTTACTTTTCCCAGACCAGACCATGCTTCAACAGCAACATCTGCTTCCATGTCTCTGACACAGCCAGGCCCATAAGAGATAAGTGAAAGCACCATTGGGATGACTTTCTCCCCATCCCAACCACTCCATTAATTTTCCCATCCTCTTCTTGGGAATATCAGTAAGCTTTTATTCATTTCTTCCCCACAGGAAGATTGCTGAGCTTCAGAGTTCAGTGGTTTACATGGAAGAGAATTGGGGTTGCCAACCCTCCAGGATTGCCCTGAAGTGTCCAGGGATTAAAGATTGATTCCCAAACAACACAGAGAGAAAAGAATCATATGTGTATGAAAAAAAGTGTATTTCCTTTGGTTGATTAGTTTTAAACGAATTAGGGATAGGACTCAAGACTGTTTGACCAGATGGAGCAGCTGGAGGCAGCATGTCATGGAATATGGCCAGAGTTGGCGACCCAAACAGGACTGAAATCAGTTGAAAGAAGAGGATCTTGATATTATCGTTCATAATTCCGGAAAGGTTATGACCAATCCACAGCACGTGGGCCATTAGGTTATATTAACAAGACCATTCAGTACAAAAGAAAACACATCATTTTACATGGAACAGAAACAGGCCATTCGGTCCAACCAGTCCATGCTAGTGCCCTTGTACAAGTCCACATTTAGAATACTGTGCCCAGCTTTAGTCGCCTCAGATGGTGGGTGATAAATGAGGCTTTGGAAAAGATTCAGAGGAGGCCCACAAAAATGATGCCCATCTTAAACAAATTTAGTCTCTCTTAAAAAGCTCCGTTTGTTTTCTTTAGAGAAGCTTGGACTTGGCTTGATTGATTGGCAAAAGAACCAGAGGTGACATTCAAAAACTTTTTTTTTACTCAACGAGTTATGATGCTCTGAAAGGCACGAGCTAAAAAAGTGGTGGAAACAGATTCAATAGTAACTTTCAAAAGGAATTGGATAAGTACTTGAAGGGAAAACATTTGCTGGGTTCTGGGGAAATGACAACTGAGTGGGATTAATTGGATAGATTCACAAAAGAGCTGACACAGGAGCGATGGGCTGAATAGCCTCCTGTGCTAATAATTGCACAAATACAATGATACAAGGATCACCTCATCAATTATTCACTTAAATGAATTTCAGTTTGAACAAGAAAACCTCCCATACACCTTATTAAGGTGTATCAAGGTGTCACCTGCCCTTATGTGGTTTGGTGCCAAATTTTGTCCGACAACGCTCCTGCAAAGCGCCTTGGGATGTCTTACAACATTAAAGGCGTTGCATAAATGCAAGCCGCTGTTGTTGTCAGGCAAGGGTATCCGGGGTTACAGAATGAAGGCAGTTAAGATGAGAATTGAGATATAGATCAGCCATGATCTCAGTAAATGGTGGAACCAGCTCAAGGGACTGAATGGCTTATTCCTATAATGATTCACCTGCAAACATTTTCACAAAGTCCTCACTACTCATGCTCATCAGTACATCTGCCTTCCCAGGGAAGTTTCCATGCCCAATGCTGCCATTTTCATTCTTTAGATCGATGTACCAGGTTCCTGGGTGATCACCTGCTTACGCAAATCATAAAGATGCAATTAAAAGAGCAAATGAGAGCATTTCAATATGAACTGTACACTGTCAGTAAAAACCTTCCAAGCAGGTTAAAGCTGAAGAAAAATGATTCAGCGATTCCAGGAGTGCGTCTTTATAGCCTCACGGATTCATGTAACTGTGGATCAAATAAGTAGGTATGGTGCTAAAGTGAAAGCTATTTCCTGTTCCAGTTCCAACCTGTAACGGACCGCGTTATAGCGGGGCCCCAGTGTATTAACGAGAGTTCGGTCGTGAAAGGGAAGAGCAACAATGAAAACCTTAAGAGATTTGAAGTGAGGCCACCCAATTTATCACCATTTTGCATGAGAGCATTAAATTCTGCAGAATCTCCCAGCTATTTCCAGAGATGACAGATTTCAGGTGATTGTCAAGAAAATCAGGGAAGAATTTTTTTTTAATGTGACGAGTTATGATGATCTGGAACGCACTACGCGAAAGGATGGTGGAAGCAGATTCAATAGTATGATTCAAAGGAAACTGGATGAATAAAAGAAAAAGTTTGCAGGGCTATGGGGAAGGAGCAGAGGTGTCTGGGATTAATCGAGACTAACTGTGGGGTCAGCTAAAACACTTCAATAACTAAATGCAAGCAGGATTGATTCAGGAGGGAATCAGAATGGGGCTTGGGGAAGGTGAGCCTGGTGTCCACGCACAAGGGAGTTAAAATATTCTATTTGATTTTTTGAACCAAAGGTAACTGGAACAGAGAATTAAATTTTCTTCCAACACTCCGTGTAAATACGTTAAATTTACAGAAGTAACTTTACCGGACAATTCAAACTGATAGACGCCTCCGGTGGATTTCACCACGTCAGTAGTGAGTGATCCCTCGATAGCTTTGAAAGTCTCAGCAACAGGTCCCTCAGCTGCTCCTGAAACCTGTTGCTTTCCTGATTGAAACTTAGGAGTTGCACCTGCAACAAAATATGTAGTTAATGTCTAGAATTCTGCTCCGTTAATGCAGCTAATGGAGTCACACCATTGATATATTAACACACAAATCTTTGAAGGTGGCAGGATGAGTTGATAAGGTTCTTAAAAAATGGCATACAGGATCCTTGGCTTTTTAAATAGAGGCATAGAGTACAAAAGCAAGGAAGTTATGCAAAACATTTAAAAAACACTGGTTTGGCCCCAGCTGGAATATTGTGTCCAACTCTGGGTATCACACTTTACGAAATATGGTAAGGCCTTGGAGAGGGTGCCCAGGAGATTTAGTGGAATGGTACCAGGGATGAGAGATTGAAGTTATGTGGAGAGACAAGAGAAGGTGGGATTGTTCTTCTTAGAGCAGAGAAAGTTAAGGGGAGATTCAACAGAGGTGTTCAAAATTATCAAGGATTTTCATAGAACAAATAAGGAGAAACCATTTCCAGTGTCCAAATGTTCGGTAACCAGAGGACACAGATTTAAGGTAAGTGGCAAAAGAACTTGAAGGGAGATGAGAATTTCTTTTTACACAGAAAGTTATGATGATCTAGAATGCACTGCCTGAAAGAGTGATGGAAACAGATTCAATAGGGATTTGCAAAAGGAAATTGGATATATACTTGAAGGGCTATGGGGAAAGAGCAGTGGAGTGGGAATATTTGAATAGCTCTTTCAAAGAGCTGGCACAGGCATAATGGTCTGAATGGCTTTCTTCTCTGCTGTATGATTCAATAATAATCATGGAGCTGTAGACTGATTACTAAACAGTTTGTATCATCAAGCTCTACTGAGAAAATAAGACTAGTACCAGCAATAAGTACACTCAAATAACAAAATCAAGATCTGTGGTAGATGAACAATATTACCTACCATCTGAACGTCTCAAGAGCTGTCGAGACACTGTGAATCTCATGTTCATATATGGTGGTTCACCCTATATACAACCAGTTTTACAGAAAATGACTGACATCAGGAGGAGATGGTAAGATCCAGCAGCTCTAATACAAGTGTGGGGAGCTCTTCTGTTAGGCTCCAGGCTCAAGCTCATCAAGTAATCTCACGTGCACATGTTGACTCTACCCCTAGGATTGAATGATGAATGCACGGCTGGAAAGATGGTGCAGGAGGGAGGGCTTTAGATTCCTTGGACTTTGGGACCGGCTCTGGGGGAGATGGGGCTGTACAGGTTGCAACTGAACAGATCCGTGACTGAGTTCCTTGCGGGACGTTTTGCTAGTGCAGTTGGGGAGGGTTTAAACTAGTTTGGCAGTGAGATAGGGATCTGAGGGTAGATTCAGTTGGGACAAAATCAGAAATGAAAATGGAAGGCAGAAAGTTAATGGATGAGTCTGGAAGCCAGAGGAAACAAAGGTTAGAAAATAAAAAAAAAGAGTTTGGCAGTGCTCAAGGGTATCTATTTCAATGCAAGGAGTATAGCAAATAAAGCAGATGAGCTGAGGGCACAGATAGACATGTGGCAGTACGATATTATAGCTATTACAGAAATATGGCTTAAGGAGCGACAGGAATGGCAGCTCAACATTCCTGATTACAGGGTTTTCAGACATGTTAGATAGGGGGATAAGAAAGGAGAGGGAGTGGCAATTTTGGTCAAGGAAACTATTACAGCTGTGAGGAGGGATGATATGTTAAAATGTTCATCAAATGTGGCCATATGGATTGAGTTAAGGAACAAAAAAGGGGCAATCACACTGCTGGGAGTGTACTACAGACCCCCAAACAGGAAGAGGGAGACAGAAGAGCAGATATGTAGGCAAATCTCTGAGAAGTGCAGGAACAATAGGGCAGTAATAATAGGGGATTTTAACTACCCCAATATTAACTGGGATGTTTTAGTGTGAAAGGAATAGAGGGAGCAGAATTCTTGAGGTGCATTCAGGACAACTTATTTGCCCAGTATGTAGCAAGTCCAACAAGAGAGGGCGGAGTTTTAGATGGAATTTTAGGAAATGGGCAGGTGGAAGGAGTGGCAGTGGGAGAGCATTTTGGTGGTAGTGATCATAATTCAGTCAGTTTTAACGTAGTTATGGAAAAGGACAGAGATAGAACAGGAGTTAGCGTTATCAATTGCGGAAAGGCCAATTTTACTAAACTGAGGAGTGATTTAGCGAATGTGGACTGGAAACAGCTACTTGAAGGTAAATCAGTGTCAGAACAGTGGGAGGCATTCAAAGGGGAGATTCAAGGGATTCAGAGTAAACATGTTCCCACAAAGAAAAAGGGTGGGGCGGCCAAATCTAGAGCTCCATGGACGTCAAGGAGCTTCCAGGGTGCGATAAGGCAGAAAAGGAAAGCTTATGTCCGAGACCGAGAACTCAACAGTACAGAAAGCCGAGAGGAGAATGGAAAGTGGAGAGGTGAAATCAAAAAGGAAATTAGGAAAGCAAAGAGAGGGCATGAAAGAATTTTGGCAAGCAAAATCAAGGTGAACCCAAAGATGTTTTATCAATACATTAAGAGTCAGAGGATAACTAAGGAGAGAGTAGGGCCCATAAAAGACCAAAAAGATAACCTATGTGTAGGGGTGGAAGATGTTGGTATTGTTCTTAATGAACACTTTGTGTCTGTCTTCACAAAAGAGGGAGATGATGCAGATATTGTAGTTAAGGAGGAGGAGTGTGAAGTATTGGATGTGATAAACATAGGGAGAGAGGAAGTATTAATGGGTTTAACATCCTCAAAAGTTGATACATTACCAGGCCAGATGAAATATACCCAAGGCTGTTAAAAGAAGCAAGAGAGGAAATAGCAGAGAGTCTGACCATCATTTTCCAGTCCTCACTGGATACAGGTGTGGTGGAGGATTGGAGAACTGCAGACGTTGTACCTCTGTTTAAAAAGGGAGCGAAGGATAGACCGAATAATTACAGGCCAGTCAGTCTAACCTCAGTAGTGGGCAAATTATTGGAATCTATTCTGGGAGACAGGATAAACTGTCACTTAGAAAGGCAGGCACAGGTTAATCAAAGATAGTCAGCATGGATTTGTTAAAGGAAGATCTTGTTTGACCAACTTGATAGAATTTTTTGAAGATATAACAAGGAAGATAGATGAGGGTAGTGCAGTTGATGTGGTCCACATGGATTTTAGCAAGACTTTTGACAAGGTCCCACATGGCAGACTGGTTTAAAAAATCCCATGGGATCCAGGAAATGCAGCAAGGTGGATACAAAATTGGCTCAGTGGCAGGAAACAAAGGGTAATTGTTAACGGCTGTTCCAGCTAGTGGAGGGCTGTTTTAGCGACTGGAGGGCTGTTTCCAGTGGCGTTCTGCAAGGCTCAGTACTGGGTCCCCTCCTTTTTGTGGTATATATTAACGATTTGGACGTAAATGTAGGGGGCATGATCAAGAAGTTTGCAGACAACACAAATATTGGCCGTGTGGTAGATAGTGAGGAGGATAGCTGGAGACTGCAGGAAGATATTGATGGTCTGGTCAGAAGGGCAGAAAAGTGGCAAATGGAATTCAACCCAGAGAAGTGTGAGGTGATGCATTTGGGGAGGTCAAACAAGGCCAAGGAATACACAATAAATGGGAAAATACTGAAGTGTAGAGCAAGTGAGCGACCATGGAGTGAATGTCCACAGATCCCTGAAGGTTGCAGGACAGGTTGATAAGGTAGTTAAGAAGCATATGGAATCTTTTCCTTTATTAGCCGAGGTATAGAATATAAGAGCAGGGAGGTTATGTTGGAACTGTATAAATCATTGGTTAGGCCACAACTTGAGTACTGTGTGCAGTTCTGGTCACCTCATTACAGAAAGGATGTAATTGCATTCGACAGGGTACACAGGAGATTTACAAGGATGTTGCCAGGACTGGAAAAATGCAGCTATGAGGAAAGAATGCATCAGCTGTGGTTGTTCTCCTTGGAACAGAGAAGGCTGAGGGGAGATTTGATTGAGATGTATAAAATGGTGAGGCGCCTGGATACAGTGGAGGTGAAGGGCCTATTCACCTTAGCAGAGAGGTCAGGGATGAGGGGGCATAGATTTTAAGTGATTGGTAGAAAAATTAGAGGGGAGATGAGGAAAAACATTTTCACCCAGAGGGTGGTGGGGATCTGGAACTTACTGCCTGAAAAGGGAATTGAGGCAGAAACCTTCAACTCATTCAAAAGGAGTCTGGATATGCACTTCAAGTGCCGTAATCTGCAGGGCTATGGACCAAATGCTGGAAGGTGGGATTAGAATGGGTGGATCATTTTTTGGCCGGCACAGACACAATGAGCCAAGTGGCCTCTTTCTGTGCCTTAAACCTCCTATGATTCTATGACTGGGTCTCATTGGGGTGAACCACTCCATAATCAGGAGAACATAATTAACCCTGTCCATTGCCCATCAATCCACATGCAGCAACAATAAGAAGAAAGAGACACCTGGCCTTTGTGGCTGAGAGTTGCAATGGCTTACAATTAATTAACCAAATTCTGGGTATTAATAAAATAAAGAAACTTGAAAAACGAATGTTACTATAATAAAGTAACCATCAAAAATTTGGGGCCAAACCTTATGAGAAAAATAACAGCAAATTAACGGCTCATGCTGTCATTATAGCACAAAAACAGCCAGCGAGTTCAAGGGTTGAAGATATGTGCTGCGACTTGTGTAAATCCAGAACTTGCTTGACAATTTACACTTCTGCTAATTGCTTCACACCAATAGTATCTCGCCCTCTACCACCCTGTTATTTTTATGAACTTGCTGGATTTGTCCAATAATTACCTATTAAACTTACCTCAGAAAGTTAGGGCTGGTAATTGTTACAAGGCTTTGTTTTGTATTAAAAACTTAGAATTCTGTGTTTTTAAAAACTGAAAAAGGATTTTCAGTGGACATTGAGACACCTCCAAAAAGCTGAATTTGTAAACAAGGACAGGAAAGCCTGTCATTTCAAGGAAACCAGCAAGGGGTTTGACCTCCTCAAAGCTACTCTTTGATAAGAGAGACTCGATGTCTGGACACGTGACCTGCATAGGAAGGTTTTGGTTTCACTCTGGACCTTTAAAAAGGCGGTGGATTTGGACAAAAACAGGCATTTGAAATTTGATTTTGACCTACCTGGAGATCAGAAGACGACCCAGAATAAGCATTACTTCTGTAAAGAATCCCTGTGTGAAGTGTGGTTCTTGTTGCCTCCTGTGTTTTAAGAAATCCTGAATATTTGAAGAAACCTTTTACTGCTATGCTGTTGCTCTAAGACCCAAGATCATCCTCATTGCTAAACCCCTGATGGAAGACCTTATGTGAAGCCTTCTACCGTTGAACTTCTTCGAACACCCACCCATCACAGACTGTTCATTAACCTCACCTGGAAAGACTTCAAGTGGCAGCCAACTATTCGACTTTGGGACACCTCGCCAAACCTTCCTGATTATGATAGTCCTTTCATTCCTATGAAACAGCTCTAAACAAAAATCTGTTTTTTTTTTCCTGGTTAACCAGTTTTTGGACGTATGTGCGTGTGCGAGGTGGCAGCTGGGTAAGTGAGTTTACAACTTATATAAACTTACCTTTTTGTTTCGGCAGTTTCTTTTTGCAGCGGCGACAGGGAGAGCGAGGTGGCAGCTGAGTAAGTAAGTCCTATATATTTGGGCAGCGGCTGAACCCGAGACACTACACCTGTAGTGTCTCCCACCCGCCCTCCTCCACTAACCAAAAAAAAAGGACTCGGTGGTGTGCAGATAAGATAAGGCTTTTTCTATTTATTTTTTTTTCGTGTGGTTGGTAAAAACTTTTCGTTCCTTTTTCATTTATCTAAGTTAAGACTAAGTTAAGCTTAAGATTAAAAATGGCAGGAGATCTCAGACCCGTGTTATGCTCCTCTTGCTCAATGTGGGAGCTCAGGGACACGGCTGATGTCCCTGACTCCTTCACGTGCTGGAAGTGTGTCCAGCTACAGCTCTTGTTAGACCGCATGACGGCTCTGGAGCTGCGGATGGACTCACTTTGGAGCATCCACGATGCTGAGGAGGTCGTGGATAGCACGTTTAGCGAATTGGTCACACCGCAGATTAGGATTGCTGAGGGAGAAAGGGAATGGGTGACCAAAAGGCAGAGAAAGAGCAGGAAGGCAGCGCAGGTGTCCCCTGTGGTCATCTCCCTCCAAAACAGGTATACCGTTTTGGATACTGTTGAGGGAGATGGCTCACCAGGGGAAGGCAGCAATAGCCAGGTTCATGGCACCGTGGCTGGCTCTGCTGTTCGGAAGGGCGGGAAAAAGAGTGGAAGGGCTATAGTCATAGGGGATTCGATTGTAAGGGGAGTAGATAGGTAGTTCTGTGGTCGAAAACGAGACTCCCGAATAGTATGTTGCCTCCCAGGTGCACGGGTCAGGGATGTCTCAGATCGGCTGCAGAACATTCTGAAAGGGGAGGGTGAACAGCCAGTTGTCGTTGTGCACATAGGCACCAATGATATAGGTAAAAAAACGGGATGAGGTCCTACAAGCAGAATTTAGGGAGTTAGGAGCCAAGTTAAAAAGTAGGACCTCAGAGGTAGTAATCTCTGGATTGCTACCAGTGCCACGTGATAGTCAGAGTAGAAATGAAAGAATAGTCAGGATGAATGCGTGGCTTGAGAGATGGTGCAGGAGGGAGGGGTTCAGTAAGGCGTTTGATAAGGTTCCCCATGGTAGGCTGATGGAGAAAGTGAAGGCGCATGGGGTCCAGGGTGTACTAGCTAGATGGATAAAGAACTGGCTGGGCAACAGGAGACAGAGAGTAGCAGTGGAAGGGTGTTTCTCAAAATGGAGACGTGTGACCAGTGGTGTTCCACAGGGATCCGTGCTGGGACCACTGTTGTTTGTGATATACATAAATGATTTGGAGGAAAGTATAGGTGGTCTGATTAGCAAGTTTGCAGACGACACTAAGATTGGTGGAGTAGCAGATAGTGAAGGGGACTGTCAGAGAATACAGCAGAATATAGATAGATTGGAGAGTTGGGCAGAGAAATGGCAGATGGAGTTCAATCAGGGCAAATGCGAGGTGATGCATTTTGGAAGATCCAATTCAAGAGTGAACTATACAGTAAATGGAAAAGTCCTGGGGAAAATTGATGTACAGAGAGATTTGGGTGTTCAGGTCCATTGTTCCCTGAAGGTGGCAACGCAGGTCAATAGAGTGGTCAAGAAGGCATACGTCATGCTTTCCTTCATCGGACGGGGTATCGAGTACAAGGGTTGGCAGGTCATGTTACAGTTGTATAAGACTTTGGTTCGGCCACATTTGGAATACTGCGTGCAGTTCTGGTCGCCACATTACCAAAAGGATGTACATGCTTTGGAGAGGGTGCAGAGGAGGTTCACCAGGATGTTGCCTGGTATGGAGGGCGCTAGCTATGAAGAGAGGTTGAGTAGATTAGGATTATTTTCATTAGAAAGACGGAGGTTGAGGGGGGACCTGATTGAGGTGTACAAAATCATGAGAGGTATAGACAGGGTGGATAGCAAGAAGCTTTTTCCCCAGAGTGGGGGATTCAATTACTAGAGCTCACGAGTTCAAAGTGAGGGGGGAAAAGTTTAGGGGGGATATGCGTGAAAAGTTCTTTACGCAGAGGGTGGTGGGTGCCTGGAACGCGTTGCCAGCGGAGTGGTAGACGCGGGCACGATAGCGTCTTTTAAGATGTATCTAGACAGATACATGAATGGGCAGGAAGTAAAGAGATACAGACCCTTAGAAAATAGGCGTCATGTTTAGATAGAGGATCTGGATTGGCGCAGGCTTGGAGGGCCGAAGGGCCTGTTCCTGTGCTGTAATTTTCTTTGTTCTTTGCATGAGGACGAGGGAAAAATAAGGACCTTTAATATCTCAATTCACATATAAATTTACTTCATTATTGGTTAAGACTTGGTTTTATAATAAACAGTTAATTTTGTTGATGATTAAAGAAAGCTGCTCCGTGTGCTTTATTCTGGGGACAATTAGAGTATTTAATTAACTGTTTTGGTAAGTGGGAAAACTCATTGATAAACTGTGACCTGTGGAGAAGTGGGACTGAATCAACAGTGCAAGATGCCCCACTTTGGCAAATTCCGGTCTGTTCTGATTTGCAGTGCAGATCATTGACAATATAAAATATACACAAAGTTCAATGCATGTATTTAAACTGCAAAGAACATCTGCATATAGAAGAAAAGGAATTTAGGTCCTTATTTACTGACTAGTTTTCAAAGTTAGAATTGTTGACTTCTACTTGAACCAAAATTGCCCTGGATGAGTACAAACTGTAACAATGGATTTAATTCTATTGGATATAAGTTCATCTACTGCAGTTGATGCTGTATGTTGTAATTTCGGGAACACTCACCATAATCCTGCATCTTCTTGGCAAGGGCCTCTGGTTCCTCGTCTAAAAAGAAATCTGGAAGTAGCGGGTGTCCTGTAACCAAACAGCATGGGTTACTCAAATGCATAGCATCATAATTAAGTCAGGCTCATAAATTCTTCCAAGAGTAGAATCATAGAACCCATAGAAAAAGTACAGCACAGAAGGAGGGCATTCAGCCCATTGTGTCCGCGCTGGCCCAACAAACTAGCCGCCCAAACTAATCCCATCTTCCAGCACCTGGTCCATATCCCTGCAGGTTACCGCACTTCAGGTACATGTCCAGGTACCTTTTAAAAGAATTGAGGGTTTCTGCCTCCACCACCATTCCCGGCAGTGAGTTCCAGACACCCACTACCGTCCGGGTGAAAAAGTTTCCCTTCATGTCCCCTCTAATCCTTCTAACAATCACCTTAAATCTGTGTCCCCTGGTAATTGACCTCTCCGCTAGGGGAAACCAGTCCTTCTTGTCCACTGTATCTAGGCCCCTCATAATTTTGTACACCTCAATCAAGTCACCCCTCAGCCTCCTCAGTTCCAGGGAAAACAACCCGAGCCGATCCAATCTTTCCTCGTAGCTGCAACCTTCAAGCCCTGACAACATTCTTGTAAATCTTCTCTGTTCTCTCTCCTGAGCAATTATGTCCTTCCTGTAATGTGATGACCAGAACTGCACGCTATACTCCAGCTGCGGCCTAACCAGCGTTCTATACAGTTCCAGCATCACATCCCTGCTTTTCTATTCTATACTGTGGCCAATAAAGGAAAACAATCGATATGCCTTCTTCACCACTCTATCCACCTGTCCTACCACCTTCAGGGACCTGTGGACATGCACTCCAAGGTCTCTCACTTCTTCTACCCCTCTCAATATCCTCCCGTTTATTGTGTATCCCCTCGCTTTATTTGCACACCCCCCACCCCCCCCACCAAATGCAATAGCTCACAATTGTTTGAATTGAATTCCATTTGCCACTTTTCTGCCCACTCAAACAAAATGTTGATACCATTTTGGAGTCCGCAGCTTTCCTCCTCACTATTAACTACACGGCTGCTTTTTGTGTCATCAGCAAATTTCCAAATCATGCCTCCCACATTTAAGTCCAAATCATTAACATATACCACAAATAGCAAGGGACCCAACACCGAGCCTTGTGGAACACCACTGGAAACCACTTTCCATTCACAAAAACATCCGTCGACTACTACACTTTGTTTCCTGTCACTGAGCCAATTCTGGATCCAACCTGTCACATTCCCCTGTATCCCATGGGCTTGCATTTTACTGACCAGTAAACCACATCCACTGCACTACCCTCATCAATCCTCCTTGTTACTTCCTCAAAAAACTCAATTAAGTTAGTAAGACATGACCTTCCCCTAACAAATCCATGCTGACTATCCCTGATTAATCCGTGCCTTTCTAAGTGACAGTTTATCCTATCCCTCAGAATAGATTCCAACAATTTACCCACCACCGAGGTCAGACTGACTGGCCTATAATTACCTGGCTTATCCTTCTCACTCTTTTTAAACAATGGTACAACATCCGCAGATCTCCAATCATCTGGTACCTTGCCTGTATCTAGTGAGGATTTGAAGATGATGCACAGCGCATCTACTATTTCCTCCCTGGCTTCCTTCAACAATCTGGGATGCAATCCATCCAGTCCTGGCAATTTATCCACTTTCATGGATGTCAGACCCTCAAGCACTTGCTCTCTCATTATGCTCATCACATCTAATATTTCACACTCCTCCTCTTTAACTACAATGTCTGCAACAACCCTCTCCTTTGTGAAGGCTGAGACAAGTATTAAAGGTGAAACAAAAACAGAAAATGCTGATAATATTCAGCAGGTCAGGAGAGAGGAATGGAGTTAATGGCTGGAATTTTACACTCCCCCCAGCCCTGGCAGCACGGGCGTAAAATCCTGTGGGAGACGGGGGTGCTATGCCCATTGCCAACCCGCCCTCGCTGCTATATTACCAGCGGCAGGGGAGGTGACAAATGGTCCACCCACCCCAGGCCAATTGAGGCCCCCTAAGCGGCCAATTAATTGCCACTGAAGAGTCTCCCAGTGGCGGATGGACACTTCAGCAAGGAGGCCCACCCTGACGGCCTCCTTGCAGGCTGGGGGGGGGCTGTCCTGATTGGGCACCCTGTGTCCCACAGAGGGTCACCCCCAGCAGCATGGACTGTCCCTACTAAAACTAACCCCACTAACCCCCGCCTCGCCGGGGTCTAGCTGATTGTTCCCAGCAAGGTCCGATCCCTACTTACCTGCATCGTGGCTCCACTCACTGGGTGCAGTCACTACAGTGGCCACTGCTTCTGGATGGCCGCAGCTCTTGGGGGCTGGACTTCCTGCCTCAGAGGGGCAGAGTCTCTATCAAGGCCAATTAAGGGCCTTGGCCTTGCAAAATAGCAGAGTGGCTTCCAAGCCCAGTGGAGGTGAGCTTGTCCCTGACTTTTGAGTGGGGCCACCGCCTGAACGTTAAATTCCAGCCAATGTTTCAGTTCTGATGAAAGGTCAACGACCTGAAACGTTAGCTGTGTTTCTCTCTCCACAAATGCTGTCAAATCTGAATATTTCCAGCATTTTTTGATTTTATTTCAGATTTCCAGCATCTGCAGTATTTTGTTTTTGTTTAAGGATTTAAGGTTTATCAAAATAACTTACGGGCCTATTTAAGTGGTTCCCTTTGTTTCTGCTGCGCTTCACAACTACTTCCACAGTTGGAAGTACAGAGAGGGGAGTATCCACAAATCACTTACGAGTCGAGCAAGAGTTTACAAACCAGATGTCTGCATTGATTACTCACTGTTGACAACTTCAAGACGGTGAAGTGTGTTCCTTTTAGTATCTTTACGCCCACTTCACTGTAAACTTGAACCCACCCAAAACTCCACTGCCCAGGTCCTAACAGGCACCAAGTCCCATTTACCCATCACCCTGTACTCACTGACCTACACTGGTTCCCTGTTCAGAAATGCTTCAAATTTAAAATTTACATCCTTGTTTTCAACTCCCTCCATGGTCTCACCTCTCCCAACCTCTGTAACCTCCCTCAGCGCTACAATCCTCCAAGATCTGCATTTGTCCAATTCTTGCCTCTTAAGCATTCCCCGATTTTAATCACTCCATCACTGGCAGTCATGCATTCAAATATCTGGGTCCCAAGCTCTGGAATTCCTCCCTAAACCTCTCTTTCCTCCTTTAAGACATTCCTTGAAACTTAACTCTTCAATCAAGCTTTTGGACACCTGTACTAATATTTCATGTGGTTTGATGTTCAAGTTTGTTTGATAACACTCCTGTAAATCACCTTGGGATGTCTTATTATGTTAAAGGTACTATATAAATGCAAGCTATTGTTGTAGTGAGGATTTGCACATTACTTGGTGATCTACAAATTACGAATTATAGTCTTGAATATAAAATCAAGCAGCCTAAATTGGTGCCATTAATTTACACCCTGGCTTCCCCACAAAGTAAGCTCGCCCATCTTTGGCCTCCTGAAGACTATCTAGGTTAGTGCACTCCATGGTGAGGTGCAGATCAGCTTGGTTCAAGGTTCAATCCCCAGACTGTCCTGTATTAGCTATCACAGATGGGGAAGAAGCAGGAAGAAATCATGTCTAGTTACACATATGCTGGGGTCTGGGAAGAGCTCACCTGAACCCCCTCCAAGCTGGGGTCTCAAGGTAAGGGTTGCTGCATGAGGGAAGGAAGAAAATGTAACAAATTTTTCTCAAATTGGGAAAAGATAAATGTTTTGAAGCTTTGCTATCAACTTAATTCAAAGTTATCTCATCAAGCTGTAGAGCTGCTTTTCTAAATCTACGTGGAGCACCTGCCTGGTTTTATTTATCCTGTGACTGAACACACTTCCAAGACAAATTCTTGTCATACTTTTGCACCAATGTTTAAACTGAAACTGCATACTTAAGCATTTAAAATGGAAATCCATATGTCAACAGTTACTGGTAATGATGCAGTTGCAGGTTCTGGTCAGTCAGTGGTGCTGTGGAGCAAGTTGCCAAAGTCACCACCAACTCCAGCACCATGTTACAACCACAGCACCAAAGGTTTACAGCACAGGAGGAGGTCATTCATCCCACTGTGTAAGGGTCAGCTGTTAGCAACAACAATCTGAAACTGAGCCACCTGCTCCTGCATTCTCCACATATAACCCTCACTCCGCTTCAAATATTGACCCAACTTTCCTCTAAAGGGTGGATTGGTCTCATGGCAAAGCATTCCAAACTCCCAACAATCCTTTCTAAACAAAAAAATTCCAATAACCTCAAGCTCAGTGATAATGTTAAGTTGATAACTCCATGTCATTAAGTTCCTAAACAGGAGGAAATAGTCTACTTTTATCAAAACCACTCCCTCCTATCGAAACTGCTCAATGTTAAGAACTATTCAATCTCCCCTTAGCCTATTCCTGTATAAACAACATTTAATGTTTGCCCTTTGACTGTGGGCAACGCTGCAGCCAGTTTACTTGTAATGTGTTAAAAAACTGCAAGAACCTTGTGTGTACCTGGATCAACTGCATAAACATCAAAATCCTTGATTCCTTGTTCTTTGAGGAATTCTTCATCGATTATAAAGTTGCCAGTAAATGACTTTGGCTTGCAGAAAATGGCATAGGCAGCATCAGCCATAATGTCAGGTTTCCTGCACTGGCTGCTCACATCCGATCCTCCCAGCATGTCCATTGCAGCTGTATGAATTGCTGGAAGTTGTAAAGAGAGTTAACATACAGTACAATTTTTAAAAAATTGATTAATTTTGTTCCTTTCGATTGCAGAGTAAGATCATAACAGCTATTAGCAATGGGAGAGGAGCTCAGTCCCAGAAAATTACTGGATGCCCAGAAAAGAAGAAAAGAATGGAATGACAACCAACCAGGATACCATTTGACTGCAGGGTGCTGGGTACATATTACAGGTCTCCAGTAATCTTTATTGCAGTAAATCTGGGATCAGGAGTGCAGTTGTGATGTTTAGTTGCCAACACGACTTAGTCTGTCCTCTTGTGGTCATTGCTGTGGGATGGTCCTCATAGGAGGGGAGCAGAGGAATTCTCTCCGGTGTCATGGCCAACAGTTACCTCACAAACGATTGAAAACAAATTATCTGGTCATAGTCATATTGCTGTCTGTGTGGGATGTTGCTGTGTGCAAAGTATATGCATTTCCCTAGGTTACAGAGCCGATTACATTTCAAAAAGTATTTCATTGGCTGTAAAATGTATTTATTTATTTAGATAATGCTTTGGGATGCCCCTAGATGTGAAAAGCACAATATAAATGCAAGACTACCTTTCTTTTAAAGTTCTTAATATGTTTGAAGGTAATCATTGATGGACATTCTTCTAGATTGGCACTTGCTTGGTTGCTTTGTTATCGCAAAAACCATCCCAGGTTAATTCAAGGTCATGAAAACAGTTGGAAATATCTAGTTTTCTTCCTGTTTTCATATACAGTTTTCCACAAAGATTTTTCAGTTCTGAATTGTGATGTTTCATGCAAAGTCTGACACCTGTAGTGTGACATACATTCGTAAAATGTTTATATATAAAGCAGACAGACAGCTGCGTTCTCCATCTATTTTTTTTAAAAATTCAGTCTAGGACAATGGACATCGCTGGCAAGGCCAACATTTATTGCCCATTCCTAGTTGCCCTCGAGAAGATGGTGCTGAGTCACCTTTCTTGAACCGCTGCAGCTTGTGTGATGAAGATGCTCCCGCAGTGCTGTTAGGGATTTGACCCAGCAAACATTAAGGAACGACAATATATTTCCAGTCCGGCCTGGCTTGTGACTTGGAGGGGGTGCTGGCCTCATGCACCTCCTGCCATTTTCTTCCAGGAATTTGCGGGTTTGGAAGGTGCTGCTGAAGCAGCCTTGGCAAGTTACTGTACAGCATCTTGTAGATAGTACACACTACAGCCATGGTGCGCCGATGGTGGAGGGAGTGAAAGTTTAAGGAGATGGCTGGAGTGCCAATCAAGTGGGCTGCTTTATCATGGATGATGTTGAGCTTCTCGAGTGTTATTAGAATTGCACTCATCCAGCTAAGTGGACAGTATTCCATCACACTCCTGATTTGTGCCTTTAGATGGTGGAAAGTCTTTAGGGGAGATACAGCAGAATGTTCCTTATAAAAAGTATTCAAAGAGAATCGAATTTTTATGTATGCATGTACATACCTTATATGTATAAAATTTCCAAAAAAATACAACAGTCCAGATCCACATTTAGATCTCAAAGGCAATTACCTTGAATGACATGAACTTGCACATGTGTTCACACAATTATATTGACTTTTTTTTTTAAAAAGGGGGTAATCTGCTTTGTGACATGAAAACTAAAGAACATTTTCAAAATCAAATACACCTTAATAGAGATCATTCAAAATAAATACTTACAGAATGACATAGTATTATGTAGTATTTACAGTCCAACGTCAATGGCAGTGTTTCTGCTCCACACAAGCCTCCTCCCACCCTTATCTAATCCCATCAATAATATTTATGACCTTGATATTACTGTTGCAAATCAATTTCCTATATAAAAATAGTCACTTTTAGAACTCTGCACAGTATTTAATCCTGACCAATTATCTGTTTATTTTGTCTGACTTCATGTAATTAAGAATACCTGGAAAAATGAGGAACCCTCAACTAATCTCCCATTTATTTTTAATAAAAACATTCATTGATAATATGACAGATGACTGTATTGTTCAGTAGAAAATTGGATTCAGCACAATGTATTCAAAACTCTGCTGAATGTGATTGATGTATATTTAAAAATACTTTTGACTTGATACTGCACCTAAATTTTAATTGTTGAGCCACTGTTGGACAATACTGAAGGTGCCACTTTTAGTCCATTCCATGGCTGAATAATTATGTCACATGACTGAGATGCTACTAAAGGAAACCAAAACTGACCAAATTTCAGGAAGCCATCTACAGGTGTCACTTTCTCCAGCCATTAGACGAAAGCCAATTTGTAATTATATCAGATTTTTTCTCACTCAGTTCTGAATAATTTTCTCACTGGTTAGTGATGACACTGCAGTGATCCCTCACGTTTTTCAATCATATCAGGCTGACTCATAGGAACATAAGAAATAGGAGCAGGAATAGGCCATTCGGTCCCTCAAGCCTGCCCCGCCATTTAATAAGATCATGGCTGATCTGCCCAGACCTCAACTCGCCAATATTTCAAAAATCTATCTACCTCCTCTTTAAATACTTTCAGTGATCTAGCCGCCACAACTCTCTGGGGTAGAGAATTCCAGACATTCACTACCCTCTCAGAGAAGAAATTCCTTCGCATCTCAGTTTTAAAAGAGTGTCCCCTTATTCTGTAACTATGTCCCCAGGTTCGTGATTCCCCCACTGGTGGAAATATCTTCTCAACATCTACCCAGTCAAGCCTCCTCAGAATCTTGTACGTTTCAAAAAAATCACCCCTCATTCTTCTAAACTCTAATGAATAAGGGTCTAACCTGTTTAGCCATTCTTGATAAATCAACTGCTTCATCCCAGGAATCAGCCGAGTGAGTCTCTCTTGAACTGCCTTCAATGCCAGTAAATCCTTTCTTAAATACGGGGACCAAAACTGTATAGAGTACGCCAGGTGCGGCCTCACCAACACCCTGTGCAGTTGCAACAAGTCTTCCCTATTTTTAAACTCCAAGCCCTTAGCAATATAGGCCAAAATTCCATTTGCCTTCTTAACTACTTGCTGCACCTGCATGCTAACCTTTTGTGTTTCATGCACAAGAACACCCAGCTCCCTTTGTGCTGTACTTATTTGGAGTCTCTCTCCATTTAACTAATAGTCTGCCTTTTGATTCTTCTTACCAAAGTGCATGACCTCACATTTTTCTACATTCAACTCCATCTGCCAAGTTTTTGCCCACTCACTCAACTTATCTATATCCCCTTGCAGATTCCTTATGTCCTCATAACAACATGCCCTTCCATCTATTTTTGTATCAGCAGCAAATTTGGATATATTACATTCTGCCCCCTCCTCCAAGTCATTAATATAGATAGTAAATAATCGAGGCCCTAGGACTGATCCTTGTGGCACTCCACTAGTTTCATCTTTCATTTAATGATTGCTACCTTTATCATCTCGCTGATTTCTGTAACACATGACAGGAAGCTCGTTCAGTTGCAACAAACTTATGAGCATCCTAAGTGCAGAGCTATGAGTAGCAGCACCCGGGTTCCAACACACGATTCCCTGCACGTGAGCCATTCATCTCAGCTATGGTTTGGAGGCATGAGGCATCAATGGGCCAACATAGCCCAAAATGTAGCGCTCAGACTTGTCATTCCTAAAGCACAATACTCATACATCAAGAAAATTTTCACAATGCACAGCCTCATTGTGAATAATAACTGGTAAAGCATTAATTTTAATGGCACTTATTCATCCGGTGCAGGTCATGTGCTTTCACATTCAAAATAACAGTTTGGATCAACTTAAGAAACTTGACCACTGCATGGTAGAATTCTTCTGGACACGATAGAAATGGGCAAGTATTTGAATCCTTTTGCACTCCAACTACTAAGGAAACATGTGGCGAGGTTTTCTTTCAATCATCTAGCAAGACCTCTCTTCTGTCAAAACTACTTTGTCTGCAGATGACTCAATGTTTAGTAATTTTTGACCATTTTTTCGTAGAAAGGATCTTGGTTTGTTTTACATTATGTTCAACCCAACTCTCAATGGATTAAAATTACCAGAGAGTCAGTGGGTTGGATGGGGAGGTGGTAGTAATGTGTATTAAAGCCAGTGTGTGAAATGCTGCTACTCATACAGGACTTTGAACAGACACTCATCCCAGGCTCACTGCAAAAAGAGGGTCTAATTCATTTGAGAATAGCAATAGATGGTTTCCAGGGATTCACAACCCCAGGGGAGTGAGCAATATAGTAGACTTGATTGGCAGATCTTCTGGTCAACCCAGGACAGAAGAGAGGATCTAGAACCAAATCCCAATTTTCTGTGTAACAGGAAAGAGCAACAAAAATCTCCGTGTTGGTCGGTCAGCTGAGAGATTCCAAGCAGGTCTCCATTAGGGTTGCCAAGTCCAGTTAGCCACATTGCTGGAAGTTTCATCACATGGCCAACCAGCCCCACACAGTCAAACAGCCATTTTTCCCCCCAACTCCAATCTTTTTCTAACTAATAAACTGAAGGGTTCAAAATAAAATGAAAAATTAGATGGGAAATTCCAAAATTCTGAGCTAGCAGCAATGAAAAAGCAGTGACATATGTCCATGTCAGGATACTGTGAGGCTTGGAGAAGAACCTGGAGGTGACAGTGTTCCTATGTTGTTACTGTTCTGGTCTTTCTCAATGGTAGAAGTCACAGGCTTGGGGGGCGCTGGTGAAGCAGCCTTGGTAAAGTTGCTTCAGCGCATTTTGTCGATGGTACACAATTGTAGCCACTGTGCACCAGTGGCAGACAAGTTGGATGTTGAGTTTAGTGGAGGCGGCTCATTGAGTTCAAGCAATCTGCTTCGCCTACGTGGTGTGGAACTTCCAGAGTGTTGTCACAGTTGCATCCACTCAGGTGAGTGCTGAGCACACTTACGATGCACCTTGGTGTAAATCAAAAATGCTTCAACCAAAGCCAATATAAGTCCTATAGTGAAGAGCCCACCTCCTACTGATGCAGAGGTCAGGTGTTGGATGGTTTGAATTCCACCATGTGACTCGTGACAGCAGTCTTTCAACTCTGCCACTTTGCTTAAAACTTCTTGAAGTGGGAGTGGAATGTCTGCTCAATAATTGGTCTTTGATTCTAATACTGACATCTGGGGATACAGAGAGGAAGGAGAAATGCCAAGAATATTTATTTCTGAGACGAGAGTAACTAAGGATTTGGCTACACCACGATAACTATTGTTGCTTTGAGGGAGGCTAATCCCAACACAGTGGAGGAGGTTATCTTCAGAAGACATTTGTTGGGATTTTTTATGAGGAAGAATGGCACTATGTAAACACCATGGCTGCAGTTAATTTAGTAATGTGCTTCAGCAGTAGTTGGCAAAACACATAATACATCCAGCCAGCGCCTCAGATGGAGCTGGACTTGGGACGCCACGCTAATGTGTGGAATCCTGAGCAATTCCATTCACCCAAATCACTTTTTAGCGGTTTAAGCAGTTGTGGCAAGTTGCTGAAGATGTCGGGGCAGGCTA
The DNA here is from genome assembly GCF_036365525.1 of Heterodontus francisci. Lineage (NCBI taxonomy): Eukaryota > Metazoa > Chordata > Chondrichthyes > Heterodontiformes > Heterodontidae > Heterodontus > Heterodontus francisci. The sequence goes on along the minus strand of NC_090374.1, from coordinate 178,653,042 downwards.
TGCATTTTAAGAAAGTTGTGCAACATTGGGAAGAGTTGTACTTTATGGGTTTCTGTTCCCAAAAGGATGGATCTTGGATGATTTCTGAATCCAGGTACCTAGATTACACAGAATTTCCAGCACAAAAAGGCCATTCTGCCAAACTGATCTTTGACAATGTTTATGCTCCATACGAGCCTCCTCCCACTCCATTTCATCTAATGCCACACATCTTTTAATTCCTTTCTCCCTTATGTACTTTTCTAGCTTCCCCTTAAATGCATCTATGTTATTCGCTTCAACCCCTCCATGTGACAGAGTTCTGCATTCTCACCAAAAAGAAGTTTCTCCTGAATCATTGGATTTATTAGTGACTGACATTTATGACCCTAGTTTTGGATTCCCCCACAAACGGAAACATCTCTATGTCTACCCTATCAAATTCCTTTATTTGGATAGAACTAAAAAAAAAGTTGCCCACGAAGATCTACTGATCTCCATGGTGCAGATCTCCCCTTTCCTGATGGCAGATTGAATCTAGCGCCAAGTAAAAGGGGTCTCCAGGCATCCAGCAACATTGATGTCATCATGCAGGGTAAGCAGCCTATCAGCATTAAGTATTCTCATAGGCAGAAAACCAGGAAGTAAAAACCACTTTTAGTTTTAAATTTTACAGACAACAAAATAAATAAGACATACACATGGGATTAAGGTAGAAGCTAAAATATCACAAACACCCAAAAAAATTATTTCAAAAATATATATGGAGAAATTTGGCGTTCAACAAATATAAAATTACTCTTTCAGGGCCAGTGAGACTGTTTCACAGTAATTATGAACTTAGTACACCTTTAAAAATCCAATTACAGTTCATTCAACAAGGTGCAACTTTTTTCAGGAGTTTTTACAGCAAGGCTAATAGCATAACAGTGGAAGTTCTTGTCAGTTCAATGAATTCTAATTGATTGCATTCTGGGGGATCCTCAACAGCACACATTCTGAAGAAGGGGAGAATCGCCAACAGCAACTTATGGATTGCCGCGTTATTCTGCACATGTGCAGACTCCAGAAGTTGTCGTCAGTTTCAGAGAAGTAATGCCAGCAAAGGCTGACAATTTCACTGTACTTAATACAGCAAAATCTGGGTCAATATTTTAAAGATCTCTACTAAGTCATCCCTCAGCTTTCTATTTTGTAGTGATAAAAGCCCCAGCCTGTTCAGTTTTTCAAGATAATTATAAACTCTCAATTCTGCTATTATCTATGTAAATCTTTTATGCATCCTCTCCAGTATCTCTATAACCTTTTTCTTAAAATATTTAGAGACCAGAACGGTGCAGAGTACTCTTCAGTGCGGTCTACCCATTCGTTTTAATGCTTGGCTCAATTTGCTTTATGTTCAGTTGTCAGTCAGTCCTTTCAACAACCAGGTCCACGATCACGTCTGTGTTAGGAAATCAAACATAGCCTTTGCAGCACCCAAGCTGATGCGAGATGTTTCTGCAATTCTGGGCTCAAGGTGAACATGGGTTGCAAATAAGATTACAACAGCGTCCAGGAACAGAGGGAGAAAACTGTCCAAAATTTCCACTGCCAACTGACAATCCACTAACGCCCTAAGAAGTGGACAGCAGATTAGGGTCAACTGTGATGACCCCTGTAATTGAACAGCTGGCCAATATTCCAAAGCTTGTACAAGAAGAATGGGGGACTGAGGAGAGGTACTGGGCCTGATAGCCACAGAACCCTACCCCAGAAAGTAGTCAACATCTTCAGGAGGGGAAAAGATGCAAATAGCTGAAAAGACGGCACCTAATTATCTCACTATAGCTCCAACAGGCACAAAAATGTACATTGTATTATCTGGAAAAAAAATGAAAATCAAATTGCTCTTACCAGTTTTTGGCCATAAAGCATTAACTGCAATTTCGCCTTTGAATTCCTCAGCCATACCCAGAACACACATCGACATCCCGTATTTAGCCATGGTGTATGCTGAGAGAGAGAGAACAGTTTAGATCATTAGCACTTTAATCAGCCCCTTTTATACCTGGGGCAGAAGGTAAGAAATCTGTCTTTAGCATTGTTCAGACAACTAAAGAACCACAGTATCATACAGCACAGGAGGTGGCCATTCGGCCCATCGTATCTGCGCCAGTTCTTTGAAAGAGCTATCCAATTAATCCCACTCCCCATGCTCTTCGACCATAGCCCTGCAGTTTTTTTTCCTTTTCAAATATTTATCCAATTCTCTTTTGAAAGTTACCACTGAATCCGCTTCCACCTTTCAGGCAGCACATTGTAGCCTCTAACAACTCTCTGCATAAAAAGAAATTCTCATCTCATCTCCGGCTTTTTTTTTTTAAACCAATTATCATAAATCTGTGTCCTCTGTCACTGGGAACAGTTTCTCATTATTTTATCTGTGAAAATTCTTCGCAATTTTGAACACCTCAACCAAATCTCCCCTTTGACACCTCAGCTCTGATTAGAACAACCCCAATTTCTCTATTCTCTCCACGAAGAATACAGTGATAGCACAGAAATATTCCCCATTCTCACCACAGTGGTTCTTGAACCAGATCGGGTTCATGTTCAGCGGAGGACTCAGGTTCAGAATGTGGCCATTTTTACTCTTTTTCAAGTAAGGAATACATAACTTTGACCTAGGGAAAGAGAGAGAAATGAGGTGACAGGCATAGCAAAATCAAACAAATCATCAAATTTAAATGAACATACTGCTCTTTCAAAAGATGAACAGATGCAAAAGCTCAGCTTTTTTTTTTAAAAATAAATTATTTTTAACAAATAATATGGGCCAATCAGGGCTTCCTGCCTATGCATTTTTGTTTGCGTTTCTGTAGCACCTTTCACAACCTCAAGACATCCCAAAGCTCATTAGAGTCAATTCAGTGCTTTTGAAGTGTACAGTGGAACAGGATAATATGAACGTGAACTCATTCGGTAATAAATTGCCTGAACAGTTCGTGGAAGCAGATTCAATAGGAACTTCCAAATAGAAGTGGATAGCTCTTTCAAAGAGATGGCATAGGTACGATGAGTCAAATGGCCTCCTTCTGTACTGCATCATTCTATGATACAATACCAAATGGATCTTCGTTAACGTATAGATAAGGAAAAAGGCTTGGGTGGGATTCATCAGAACAAGTGTTTAAGGATTACTGGATCTATAATTTGCATTAGGAAATACACTGCCTATCATCCAGCCTTCAGAAGGACATTGAGACACTGGGCAAGATTTAGCAACAAGGGACAAAGATTTCTCCAGCATCAGAGATCCAAGTTTTAAACTGAACCTGCTTTCACTTACAAAGTAGTGAAAATCTTTATATTCTGGAAACTACTTTCTGCAAGAAATGGTGTTCTAAAATTACATGGTTTCCATGGAAGGTCAGTCAATTCCACTATCAAGGTGACTCTCAACTGCTAAAAAAATACGGTCCTCTTCTATTGTACTTCAAGGAATAATCAGTATGCATACATTTAATTATTTCTTCCTGAAGGTTCAAATATTTAAAGAGTCGTGAGAAATGGTTCCTTTCTCCTGCTCGCCAACGATAAACAAAATGTCACACATCAGTAAGTGTTGAAGTGTTTTCGGAATACTGCATTCAATAAAATGTTTTAACAAGTTGGGTGTGACTTTGTAAATTTCCAAGCACCCTCAGCAATAATCGGCACATGATTAGAGTAAACGGCTTCATCTGTGGTGGCAGCAGTTAACTAGCACAGGGGATGTTCACGGGTGTTATTGCCTCATGAGGGTTACTTCCTGTCATGCTTGTAATTGGATGTTGTTTCAAACCTGTAAAGATCCAAGGATGAAGCTGACCAGAGTACGAAATATTTTTTTGTACCCAATCACCTTGGACCTTGACAAGCAGCAGCAAAAACGTCAAAAGTCAATGACAAGTGAAGAAGGAAAGAGAAAAGTGCATTTATACAGCACCCTTCACATCCTTGTGATGTTCCAAGGCACTTGGCAGATAATGAAATACAATAGCTGTGAAATCCAACACAGCAAGCTGGGAAACAGAATTTTGGAGGAACTTTGCAGAAACGTTTTGGTGGAACATGTGCTCAGTCATTCTACAGCATCATTCCTCTACTCTAATGTTGCTCCTCATCAATAAAACTTGTGAATGTACGTAGAATTATGTGGAACAAACAGCACAGAAACAAGCCATTTAGACCCAGTTGGTCTATGTCAGTGTTTATTCGCCACATGAGCCTCCTCCCAACTTATTTCATCTCAACACTATCAGCATTTCCCATTCCTTTCTTCCTCATGTGTTTACCTAGCTTTCCCTGAAATGCATCTAGACCATTCACCTCTACTACTCCTTGTGGAAGTGATTCCTAACCACTCTAATGGAAAAAAAAGTAGATATCAAAAAGACTATTAAAAAGATATTTCTATAGCACCTTTCATGAACACTGGACATCTCAAAGTGCTTTATAGCCAATAAAGTACTTTAGAAGTGGAGTCACTGTTGTAATGCAGGAAATGCAGCAGCCAATTTGTGCATAGCAAGCTCCCACAAACAGCAATGTGCTAATGACCAGAAAAACTGTTTTTATGATGTTAATTTGAGGGATACATATTGGCCAGGACACTGGAGATAACCCCCCCTGTTCTTCTTTGAAATAGTGGTCATGGGATCTGTTTTGCCCAACTGAGAGGGCAGACGGGGCCTTGGTTTAATGTCTCATCCAAAAGATGGCATCTGCATAGTGGAGCACTCCTTCAATCCTGCATTGGATTGTCAGCCTTGATTTTTTAAACTAAAGTCCTGGAGTGGAATCTGAATCTGGAACCATGTGTCTTAGAGGCAACTAAGCCACGGCCGACACCTTCAAAGACATTAAAAGCAGCAGCTTCTTCAAGCTTTACATTCAAGGGTGACTTCACCATTCACATTCAACATTCAGTTCTTGGCTTTACATCCCACTAATCATAGAATGGCAGGCCATTCAGCCCATGGTGTCTGTACTGGCTCTTTGGTAGACACATTCAATTAGTCTGACTCCCCATAGCCCTGCCAAGTTTCCTCCTTCAAGTATTTATCCAATTCCTTTTTGAAAGTTATTCTGAATCTGCTTAATCACCTTGTCAGGCAGTGCATTCCAGATCATAATTATATATTTTAAAAAAACATTTCCTCAACTGGCCTCTGCTGCTTTTGCCAATTACCTTAAATCTGTGCCCTCTAATCACCAAGCCTCCTGCTGCTGGAAATACTTTCTCCCCTATAATCTATCAAAACCCTTCATGAATTTTTTCTCTCAAATCTTCTCTCAAGTTTCTCTGCATGACCTAAGATGAACAACTAAGCTGGTAAATCAAAAGCAAAGCAAGCAATGAGACCTCCTCCTCCACGGTGTTTCACTTCAGTGTAACATCGGGCTCTGACTCTAGTTTCAAACTGAATTCACATGATAATTGCAACACTGGTGCAAAGTGAAACCACTGCACGCTAAATGCTCACCCTTAGACATATTCATGAGCCAAGTGCAGCAGTTTCAAGTTTCAAAATTGCCCTTTTTTTGTTCTATTACGTGTCTGAAGTCCTGATCTACCAACATCACACTTGTTTATTTTGTCCATGACTGCCATTTTGTGAACAGAAGACATTTTGTGAAAGTCCCGCCTTCACAGACTAATTATAATACCAAGGATTTTGGTTGTGGCTTCAGTGACGAACAAACAGAAATTGCCCCTTTAAGGAAGTCAGAAACAATATTAGACGACACAAGTGGCCAAAGGTTTGGAACAAAAATATGAAGAAGACGTAATGGTGTATTTCCAGAACAGTAACCTCATCCTTCTTTTTAAATCCCTCCCCTCTGTATCTCTGTAACCTCATCCAACCCTACAATGCTTCAGGATCTCTGCGCTCCTCCAATTCTGGCCTTTTCTGCTGCCCCGATTTTGATCACTCCACCATCAGCAGCCATGCCTTCAGCTGCCTAGACCCTAGTCTTTGGATTTCCCTCTCTAAACCTCAGCCACCTCCCTCTCCTGCTTGAAAGGTTCCTTCATAGTTTTTAGTCACCTTATGTGGTTCAATGTCAAATTTTGTTTAAGTCACCTGTGAAGTGTCTTTGAATATTTTACTCTACTAAAGCTGCTGTATAAATTAAAAAATGGTGCAATAACAACTTGAAAACTTGTGGTTCTTTCCATTATTCAGAGATCTCAACCAGGCCACCAGATGGAGCACTGGACCTATACTGCACATTATATTTGTGTGCAGACACAATTAGAATAATCTCGGGTGCAACCCTTGAGATGCATTAACAATCTATATTGTTCAGTTCTCAGCACCACACCTTAGGAAGGATATTCTGGTCTTGGATGGAGTGCAGTGGAGATTTATCAAAATGACAGCTGGACTCCAAGGGTTACAGTACGAGAAGTGATTACACAAACTACTGTTTTATTCATTGGACGTTAGAAGGTTCAGGAGTGATTTGATCAAAGTTTTGAAGATATTACGAGCAACAGATAGGGTACACAGAAACTATTTCCTCTGTTGGGGAATCTAGGACTAAGGGACACAGTCTGAAAATTAGAGTCAGCGCTTTCAGGAGTGAAGTTAGGAAACATACAAAGGGAGGTAGAAGATTGGAACTCTCTTCCACAAATGGCAAGAGAAGCTAGATCAATAGTTATTTTTAAATCTGAGATTGATAGATTTTTATTAACGCAAGGTGTTAAGGGATATGGGACCAAAGTATGGAGTTAGATTGCAGATCAACCATGAATGGTGGAACTGGCTCACTCAAGGGGGCGAAATGGCCTGTACCTGTTCATACATTCCTACATTCAGTCACTAAAAGCTGGTCTTGCAGGCACCTTTCTGCTTTCAAAGATTTTTTTTTAAAATTAGAGCTTAATTATGCAGTCAACCTCCTCTTAAGCCAGGATTTTGTGGCAGATTTCATTTAAAGAACACTTTTAACAGCTTACAAAGTAGAAAACAATAACAAAAACAATTACTGGAAAGGGACTAGATGGGCTTTTTTTTGGGGTGCACAAAAAGCAGAATCCTCAAGCGAGAGGACCCCAGATAATGCAATGAGGTCACAGAAGGGATTTCTAGACATTAATGTGACAAATCTCCTATGTCCAATGTTACGAACAGCATTTCCTAAAGGTGTGTTCCTTCAGTTACCACTTCACCCTCACTTCACATGGTCAAGTGGTGTTCTATGGTGAGGAACGAGGAGTAATACCTGATCCTAATTCTTATGTACCCAAACCCGCAACCTCTACAACCTAGAAGGGAGAGGGCAGCAAGCACATGAGAACACCACCGCCTGCAAGATCCCCTCCAAGTCACACACCATCCTGACATGGAAATATATTGGTTGTTCCTTCGTGATTGCTGGTTTAAAATCCAGGAACTCCCCACCTTACAGCACTGTGGTCGTACCTTCAGCACATGGACTGCAACGGTTTAATAAAGTGGCTCACCACCACCTTCTTGAGTGCAATTACGGATAGACAACAATGCTGGTCATGTTTGTGACATTGGTATCCCGAGAGTGAATTTTAAAAACCCATGTTTTCATTGTCAGTTGGTCTGACTTTTATCTCATTTAAATTTATCCAGGCAAATTGCTCAAAACAGCAAAAGTTAAATATGCGGAAGTTAGCAGTACAGAAGGAAGTGGCGTGGAAGTTGGAACATTACCAGGGAAAACCATTGAACCGGACACTTGAAATGGGTTCAACTGCAAATTAGCTGAGGTTAAATTAGATTAGAGATATCTCTGAGATGAACTTTCACATCCTTATTCCCATGCGTCGTGCCTTCAACTGATAGGGCCTTAAACTCAAATTCTCTCCTTCAATCTCTTTGCCTCTCTCTCTTCCTATAAAAGGCTTCTTAAAAACTACCTCTCATGTCCAAATATCTGAGGTGGCTAGGTGTCAAATTTTCTTGAATAACACTTGTGAAGCACCTTGGGATGTTTTATAATGTAAAAGGTACTATACATATGCAAGTTATTGATCATTATGTTGCAATGCAATGCACAGCCAATTAAGCATATTTTTTATGAAGCAGTGTATTCATTGTTGCTTTGTAGGTCAATACTGGATCTAATTTGCATGAAGTCCAACTAACACTGAGATACATGACCAATTTAACCTATTTGATCAGGATGATGGCACTGTCCATCTTGTAATACAATGGGTCTTTGTATTGTTTTTGCTACAATTTACCCCCATCTCTCTCTCACATCAAGCACCAACCATGGCAGAGACACGTGCACAATAGGTTGTCCAACCTTATGCAACCTTATGGTTGCTCTTCAGCTGGTTACTGGGAGGTGCCCAGCATCATCCCAGTGACCCGAGAACCAATTTTGGCTCATTGCAGCGATGTAGACATCAAAATCAACTACCCATGCTTCATTCTTACCAGACTGCCACCACTTACAGCTGCAGGATTCTGACTCAAGTGGTTGAGGTCACATTACCAACACCAAGCATGGGAATGGGCCTCAATGCTGCGTACTGGGACACAGATAACGCCATGTAATTAGCCATTTATAACTTGTCCTTTTGTAGGCTACTTTGATAAGATTGATCTTATTTGTATTAGTGTACAACTCCCATTGCTATTGAATGATCAGAATGTGGAACTCACTACCACATGGAGTGGTTGTGGTTGAGGCAAACAGTAGAGACGCATTTAAGAGGAAGCTAGATAAACACATGGTGAGAGACGGCATACATGGAGTATAAACATTGGCATAGACCAGTTGGGCCCAATGGCCTAATTCTGTGCTGAAAATTCTATGTCTTGTAGGCATCCTGTCCTAGATCCTTTGGGGGAACAGATAGTCATGACTTACAATTCTTTCCAAGTTGCACAACTTTCTTAAAATGCACATCCTGGTCCACGTTCTTCAACAGATGTTGCCACAATCACTTGAAATACTAATTCTCTGTAATGTCCCTTGTCCCCCACACTTAATCATTCTTGCAAGCTGTTTTGTCCTTGTGCCATGCACCATCTGTTATGCTGGGAGTAGAACTTGCTGCCAAAGCAATGCCCAAGCTGCTCAAAACTAATCTAAACTCCACTCAAATGTTTTGCTATCAACAACATTGCCAAAATAAGGAATTGAGCTTGCGGGCACACATGGGAAAGGGTGTGAGGGGTGCACAGAGAGGGAGCGCAGCGGCTGGACAGGAGGGAAAGAAAGCGGGGGCGGGGGGGGCAAGAGGGCATGGACGCGCAGGAAGGCGCTCATAGGTAAGGGGGCGAGGGAGAGCCCTCAAGGGCGTGAGGGAAAGCAAGAGTGTACGATAGAGAGTGCGCAAGACGTGGTTGTGTGGAGTGCTGAGAAATGGCGTGCAAAACCTTAGTGCTCAACCAAGCGGTTGTCTCTGAGTTCAGAGCAATACTTAATGCTTTAAATCTGATGTCCAAGAACCAAATCATCCTCCATTTTAATCATGCTGTGCTGATCTTATGCAAATCTGTATGAGCAAATTTCATTTCACAAAGTAGTAAATAGTGCAAATTGCTTTGTGATATGTTTCTGCGCAGGTGAAAAATTTATGCAAACATCTGCAGCACTGCACTCTTGGATCATGATATTAATAGCACTGTAACTACAGCAACCAAAAAATGTCCCGAGGGGTGTGTGTGTTTTAAATGAGTGAATCACGTTGCTAAGCTCCACCTTATTCCATGCATACAATAGGATACAGTAATCACAGAAATATAAAGTTTTGGTTTCTTGCATTTTCCCATTTCGCCCTCAACTAATTATGTAAAATATATTGAAGAGTCAGTGTTGCAGCTGGTATAAAACTGATTTAGTATGAAAGACTGAACACATCTTTTATTAACTATTTTTGAGAGTGCGGACAACTTCACCGAGGGAAAAATCGTTTCCAGGCAGCCGTGGCTCAGTTGGTTGCACTCTCTTCTGAGCCAGAAGGTTGTGGGTTCAAGTTCCACTCCAGAGATTTGAGCAGAAAATCCAGCTGACACTCCAGTGCAGTACTGAGGGTGCGCCAGTGTTGGAGGTGCCATCTTTTGGATGAGATATTAAACAGAGGCCCTGTATACCATCTCAGGTGGACAAAACAGATCCCATGACCATTATTTGGAAGAAAAGCAGGAGAGTTATCCCTGGTGTCCTCACCAATATCTATCCCTCAACCAACATCACCAAAACAGATTATCTGGCCATTTATCGCACGAGTGTTTATGGGAGCTTACTGTGCACAAATTGGCTGCCACGTTTCCTGTTTCTAACAGTGTAACACTTCAGAAGTAATTCATTGGCTGTAAATTGCTATGGGAGAGCCTGAGGTCATGAAAGGCTCTATAGAAAAGAAAGTTGCCCTTCCTTTTTACTGACAGAAGCAATACGATAGCAATCTTATCCTCAACATGCATCTTAAGTGACTTCCCGAAGACTCATTGTCAGTTTTAGCTCCTCCAACATTTTGAATGAAATGTTTAATTTTTAAAAAAATGTAAACATACAAACGGAATCTAGCAGAGGGTTTCAAAGCACAAAATTATGTTTTCTGAACTAGTTAAAGTTGCTTTTAGCAATAGTGTGAAAACAATGAGGCCAGGAATATTGCGCATTGTGAAGTGTCAGCTGAACAACGCGTTTTATTTCCCTCTGACAGGGTACATGGAGGAAATTTATAAAAACGTTTTGTTTGACATGCTCAAACAAAGGGCTACAGGAATCTCAGTCTCTGGCTTTGTATTATCACCAGCTGCAGCTGTCAAAATGGACAAGAGCAGTGTAATATAAGGCTATTGCACAGTCTGCTTATCGCAGTGCCTGCATCAGGACCAACTGGAAAAACACCTACATTTCCTTTACTGCTCATCAATAAACCACAGATTGTTGTTTAATGTGTGAGCACAAGAGGAAAAGTTAAATCCATCCATCAAGCATGCCATAGAAAAGAAAGCGAGCTTGAATTTAGGATTGCTGATGTTACAACCGCTCAGGACAAATCCCCCACTCAAAATATATGATTCTGATTGCGGTGGGAGCAACGCACTGTCAATTCAGTCCCGTCGCTCTACAGGTCGCATCATATTTCTTCTAAGCTTTCCAAATCGAAGAAAGCAGCAGCCTAATTGAAACAATCTAGTAACCCCCAAATGAAGCGAACCAAATCTTAAGATAACAAATTAACTATTATTTAAAAAAATTAAAATCTTAAACACTAAGATAAACCAATATCTAAAGATCTTATAACTTATTTTAAAAATCTAACTCCCGCATTCTCATACATACACTGAAACTAACAGTAGTGTAATTTTTAATTAGCTGCCTGAAAAAATAGAAAAAAATAAAGTCTTTGCAGATTACACTCCTGATGAACGGTGTTCAAATAGAATACAGTCAAAGTTCACTTGCAGTCTTCTAAGGTTCGATGAGAAAAAGGCTTTCAGAGATAAAGGTTCACCAGTTCAGTTCGGCAATTGTAGTATTAAACTCTTTTTTCCAGCGATGAACACAGCAGATCAATAATTTGTTGTGAAAGAATAAAACCATTTTTTCTTATTTCTTTAAGGAATTAATGTGGCTTGAAGCTTTTTAAAATTTTGAGAGAGAAACTACAAAGGGTTTAAATTGACTTTGAGAGCTCTCCTTCCTTCACATGCTTGAACAGCCTGTCAACTTTCCAAACCAGTTTTTTGCCAGTCTGTTTTCAAAAGTCAAAACTGATACATTGAATCTCTGTGTGCTCTCTCTCTGTATGGTTGTTGCCTGGCAACGAGAATGCACTTAGGCTCACAGAGTCCGGAGCTTGCTGCGTTAAAGATGTACTAATCTTTTACAGCCTTAAAGGCGCACTGCAATATTTCCTGAGGAAAGAGGGAAAAAAAAGCACAGGACCATGACACAGATCTGTCCAGTCTCTTCCAGTATATCTGCTGCTGACCTTCTGTTATTGCCTCTGTATCAGACAGATGTGAAATACAGCGCGCTCAAATAAATTAGTTAATGAGGACTCAAAAAAAATGTTTTCATAATATGTCTTATGTTTGGAACAGGTTAAGAGTGCATTGTCACACTCACTGTAAGCAATTTCGCCACTGCAACTATGCTAAAGTTAGCACATCAACAAAGAACTTGCACTTATATAGCAGGTTCTATCACCTCATGTCATTCCAAAACACTTTACAGACAGTGAAACACTTCTGGAGTGTTGTAACTGGTTCAACGTAGGGAAAAACAGCAGTCTGTCCTGAGGGAGAGCTGCCCGTCAGAAGTGCCGTCTTTTGGATGAGAAGTTAAACTTGAGGCCCTGTCTGTCCTCGCAGGTGGGTGTAAAATATCCCCAACGTCTTGGCCAATAATTATCCCTCAAACATCATCGCTACAGCAGATGATCTGGTCGTTATCACATTGCTACTTGTGGGATCTTGCTGTGTGCAAATTGGCTGCTGTGTTTCCTACATAAATGCCAGTTGTTGCTCTTGTAGTTAAGTCATATACTAGGCCACAAAACGGCAACTATTTTCATCAGCAAATCTACTTCATGCATGCATTTTAGCTTCTCTTCCCTTTCTTTTGGGCCTCCTTATCTCGAGAGACAATGGATACGCGCCTGGAGGTGGTCAGTGGTTTGTGAAGCAGCGCCTGGAGTGGCGATAAAGGCCAATTCTGGAGTGACAGGCTCTTCCACAGGTGCTGCAGAGAAATTTGTTTGTCGGGGCTGTTGCACAGTTGGCTCTCCCCTTGCGCCTCTGTCTTTTTTCCTGCCAACTACTAAGTCTCTTCGACTCGCCACAATTTAGCCCTGTCTTTATGGCTGCCCGCCAGCTCTGGCAATCTCTGGCAACTGACTCCCACGACTTGTGATCAATGTCACACGATTTCATGTCGCGTTTGCAGACGTCTTTATAGCGGAGACATGGACGGCCGGTGGGTCTGATACCAGTGGCGAGCTCGCTGTACAATGTGTCTTTGGGGATCCTGCCATCTTCCATGCGGCTCACATGGCCAAGCCATCTCAAGCGCCGCTGACTCAGTAGTGTGTATAAGCTGGGGGTGTTGGCCGCTTCAAGGACTTCTGTGTTGGAGATATAGTCCTGCCACCTGATGCCAAGTATTCTCCGAAGGCAGCGAAGATGGAATGAATTGAGACGTCGCTCTTGGCTGGCATACGTTGTCCAGGCCTCGCTGCCGCAGAGCAAGGTACTGAGGACACAGGCCTGATACACTCGGACTTTTGTGTTCCGTATCAGTGCGCCATTTTCCCACACTCTCTTGGCCAGTCTGGACATAGCAGTGGAAGCCTTACCCATGCGCTTGTTGATTTCTGCATCTAGAGACAGGTTACTGGTGATAGTTGAGCCTAGGTAGGTGAACTCTTGAACCACTTCCAGAGCGTGGTCGCCAATATTGATGGATGGAGCATTTCTGACATCCTGCCCCATGATGTTCGTTTTCTTGAGGCTGATGGTTAGGCCAAATTCATTGCAGGCAGACGCAAACCTGTCGATGAGACTCTGCAGGCACTCTTCAGTGTGAGATGTTAAAGCAGCATCGTCAGCAAAGAGGAGTTCTCTGATGATGACTTTCCGTACTTTGGACTTCGCTCTTAGACGGGCAAGGTTGAACAACCTGCCCCCTGATCTTGTGTGGAGGAAAATTCCTTCTTCAGAGGATTTGAACGCATGTGAAAGCAGCAGGGAGAAGAAAATCCCAAAAAGTGTGGGTGCGAGAACACAGCCCTGTTTCACACCACTCAGGATAGGAAAGGGCTCTGATGAGGAGCCACCATGTTGAATTGTGCCTTTCATATTGTCATGGAATGAGGTGATGATACTTAGTAGCTTTGGTGGACATCCGATCTTCTCTAGTAGTCTGAAGAGACCACGTCTGCTGACGAGGTCAAAGGCTTTGGTGAGATCAATGAAAGCAATGTAGAGGGGCATCTGTTGTTCACGGCATTTCTCCTGTATCTGACGAAAGGAGAACAGCATGTCAATGGTCGATCTCTCTGCACGAAAGCCACACTGTGCCTCAGGGTAGACGCGCTCGGCCAGCTTCTGGAGCCTGTTCAGAGCGACTCGAGCAAAGACTTTCCCCACTATGCTGAGCAGGGAGATTCCACGGTAGTTGTTGCAGTCACCGCGGTCACCTTTGTTTTTATAGAGGGTGATGATGTTGGCATCGCGCATGTCCTGGGGTACTGCTCCCTCGTCCCAGCACAGGCATAGCAGTTCATGTAGTGCTGAGAGTATAGCAGGCTTGGCACTCTTGATTATTTCAGGGGTAATGCTGTCCTTCCCAGGGGCTTTTCCGCTGGCTAGGGAATCAATGGCATCACTGAGTTCCGATTTGGTTGGCTGTATGTCCAGCTCATCCATGACTGGTAGAGGCTGGGCTGCATTGAGGGCAGTCTCAGTGACAGCATTCTCCCTGGAGTACAGTTCTAGGTAGTGCTCAACCCAGCGGTCCATGTTTGCGTTGGTCAGTGATTATGTCCCCCGATTTAGATTTGAGGGGGGCGATCTTCTTGATGGTTGGCCCAAGAGCTCTCTTCATGCCATCATACATTCCTCTGATGTTTCCGGTGTCTGAGGCCAGCTGAATATGACTGCATAGGTGTTGCCAGTAGTCGTTTGCGCAACGCCTAGCTGTTCTTTGTGCAGTACTTCTGGCTGCTTTAAGTGCTGCGGATGTTAAATCGCTGGGGGCTTTCTTGTAGTTCAACAGTGCAATGCGCTTAGCGGCTATGACAGGTTCCAGCTCTTCATTATGAGATTGAAACCAGTCTGCATTTCTCTTCGCATTTTTGCCGTAGGTGGTCAAAGCTGACTCATAGATGGCGTCTCTGATGTGGGCCCACTTGCTCTCAGCATCCCCTGTGGGAGTGTTTTGAAGGGCTGTTACAAGTGAATTTAGAAATTTTTGTAACAGCTGTGGGTGAGAAATTCTGCTCGTGTTGATGCGCGGGTGGCCCTTCTGCTTGGAATGATGCAACTTCTTTGGTCTGAGTCTAACCTTGCTGCACACCAGGGAGTGGTCGATGTCGCAGTCCGCACTGTGGAAGCTGCGTGTGATTTGAACACTGTTTAAGGCGGCTCGCCTTGTGACAATGAGGTCTAGCTGGTGCCAACGACGTGATCTTGGGTGCCTCCATGAAACCTGGTGACAGGGTTTAGTGTGAAAGAACGAGTTGGTGATGCAGAGGTTATGATAGGTACACAACTCAAGCAGTCTCTGCCCGTTCTCATTCATCCTTCCAACGCCATAGCGCCCAAGGCAGGAGGGCCATGAGTCATGGTCGGCCCCAACCCTGGCATTAAAGTCCCCCAGCAGGAATAGGTGTTCGGTGTTGGGGATGCTGCTAATGATGTTATGGAGTTGTTCATAGAACTGGTCTTTAGCTTCAGGTGGGGAGCAGAGTGTTGGAGCATAGATGCTGAGTAGGTGTACTGGACCAGAGGTGGTGAGCAGTCGGATGGACAGTATGCGTTCCGAGCCATTTGAGGGAGGCTCTATCATGCTGAGCAAGGAGTTTCTGATGGCGAAGCCCACTCCATGCTGTCTTGGTTCTTCAGGATCCCTGCCCTGCCAGAAGAAGGTGTAGTCTTGCTCTGCTAGAGAGCCACTCGCGGGGAGGCGAGTCTCCTGAAGTGCTGCAATGTCCACATTGAATCTACTGAGCTCGTTGTTAATGATGGCGGTCTTCCGAGAATCGTTGATTTGTGTAAGGTCTTCCGACAGGCCAGGACACATAGTTCTGACGTTCCAGCTTGCAAAGCGAAGGGCTGGTACCTTCTTTCCTTTTTTCATGTTGTTTGGTGCGGTGTATCAGTCCACCTTTCGGGCAATGCCCCTGAGCTCCAAGCACCCATTGAAGCAGGCAGACTGTGGCGGGACAGAACCTTATTGACCGGGGGCTGCCCGGTTTGAGGCGGGCGGTAGCTGTCCAGTGAGGTGCAATGACCTCTCCCACCGACAAAGGCAACCCGTGGCGCCCAGTTTCTACGCCAATTTATCTGGACTTATAACCCGTAACTGCTGCCTTCCGTGTTGTTTTAGTCGCTGTGAGGCAACTATGGAGTGACCTCTCCATGGCGCATGCCTGGGCAAATTTATGGAGGTTGAGAGTTGCCCAGTCGTCAAAACCCCCCTCTCGGCCTTTCTGGTGGGGTCCAAAGGAGTGCAGGACACGACGTTTGGCACCAGTATGGCTGCAGGAACTGCCGGAAACATGCCAAAGGTGACACATGACCGCCTACGGGGTTCCGCTCCGGATTTTCTGTTAGGGTTTACTCCCTTAGCCTTGGTCTCTCCCGAGACGCCCACAAGACAGTGGGGTTGTTGGGGCCCCTACACAGGTGTCGGATGGTGCCGGTCGGAGGAGGGGATGCAAGGGGGAGGGGTAGAGGGAGGGGGTGGGGGGGGGGTGGTGCAGGGGAAGGGGGTGCGGGGTGAAGATGGTGCAAGGGGGGGCGGGCTGGGATGGGGTTGTGAGGGGGTGAGCTGAGAGGGTGGAGCAGGGAAGGGGACGGGGGTGGGGGGGGGGGGGGGGTGGAAGGGGGGTAAAGGGGGGGGAAGCTGGTGCAGTTAATAAGCCATTTCCTCAGTGCCCACCATCGACGTCCGGAAAGCTCATCCACGTCCTTCGGGAGGTGAAGCATCATTTGGCAGACTTAGAGGTGATTACATTTGCTAAGGGTTTTTTTTTTTGCAGTGGTTTAAATAAAGGCATGCAGCATTGCCGACAGTGCGCTGCAGATGCTCTCCGAGCCATCTCCCGCGGGCGCTTTGAAGTTGCGGCCGGGGGGGGCCGTTCGTGGATTTTTTGGGTGTTCGGGGCACCTTTTCTCAGGACTTCTCTCGGGTCCCGCAGCTCCTTCTTCACCTCTTCCCTTATCTAGCTATAAATCACATATTTTCCCCTCAGCTGTACATTTTTTTTATTTTTAGAGATACAGCACTGAAACAGGCCCTTCGGCCCACCAAGTCTGTGCCGACCAACAACGACCCATTTATTCTAACCCTACAGTAATCCCATATTCCCTATCACCTCCCTACACTAGGGGCAATTTACAACAGCCAATTTACCTATTACCTGCAAGTCGTTTGGCTTGTGGGAGGAAACCGGAGCACGTGGCGAAAACCCACGCAGACACAGGGAGAACTTGCAAACTCCACACAGGCAGTACCCAGAATCGAAGCCAGGTCCCTGGAGCTGTGAGGCCATGGTGCTAACCACTGCGCCACTGTGCCGCCCATGCATCAAAAGCAAGCCATCAAACAATGACTTGACACTTTTACTTAGCAGATGAATCACAGAGCAACAACTATCATTTTCATAGCGCCTTTATATGGTAAAACATTACCAACGCACTTCAAAAAGTAACAAAATTTGACACTGAGGCACATAAGGAGATTGTGGCCGTAATTTTTACCCACCCCAGTGAGCTGGATGGCGTAATATTGAATGGGTGACTCCGGTAGGCCTTCCCCACCCACCCCACTTTACCGAGGGCGAGGGGGGGCGAAAATCACGCCGCCCACCTCAGGGCAATCAAAACCCTTAAGTGGCCACTTAACGGCCTTCGCCGGCCTCCACAGGGATTTTAATTGTGGCGAGCAGGCGTCCTGGAGCCGGGAAAGGCTGCCCGGTGAGACTTGTCAGCCTCTCCGCGTCCCGGGGAGGGGAGCTGACAATCAGGCCACCTGCACTTCCCCAACTACCTTCTGGACCCAAGACGCCCCCCTTCCCCCCAAATGACCACCCTTGCCTGGTTGGGACCCAACCGATTACCCGGCGAGGCAACCCAAACTTATCTGCAGTCCTGGCTCCATGCCCTCGGCTGCGCTGCAGTCCCACCAGTGGCCACTGCTCCCGGTAGCGCTGCTGGGACGAAGAGCTGCCAGCTCAATGATGAGCCGGCAGCTGAGAGAAGTGGGACCTCCTCCGTCAAGCGGGTGGAAGTCCCGCCTCGGAACAATTAAAGCTTGAGGACCAGTAAAATGCGGGACGGATCCCCGGGCTAGGTGGAAGCGGATTCGCCACCAACTTTTACGTCGGTGGCCATCTCCTGTCTGCCAGACGTAAAATCCAGCCCTATAGGTCAGATGACCAAAAGCTTGGTCAAAGAGGTAGGTTTTAAGTAGCCTCTTAAAGGAGGAGAGTGTGTTGGCAAGGTTTCAGAGGGAACTGCATTTCTTAAGGCTTAGACAGCTGAAAGCAGGGCCGGCAATGGTGCAGTGATGGAAACCAGGGATGTGCAAGAGGCCAGAGTTGGAGGAGGACTGAGATGAGGGCTTTTTGGGCTGAAGGAGACGACAGAGCAGTAACTCAGGCTGATTTTTCCTTTCTGCCCAGCCTAGGCTGGCTCATGCTAACTACAGCTGTCTCCCTGTCTACCCTGCTGAGAACCAATATAAACCTTTTAACACCTGTGGCCTCAAATGATAATTCCTCCTATTCCCATGTAATACAACACACATGCACTTCTATCAGTCTGCACAGAATCTACAACACACTGAACAGATTATTCATGCTCTATTCATGGACGCTAGCACATCAAAGAATGGAGTACAGAACAAAGTGAAGCACGACCGTTTGAAGCCAGTGACTGCAATACCTCATTTACATCCCAAAGACAAGTGATGTAATAGAAATCTTGATTTTAATGTGACTAGTTAATAAATAATCAGCTGGAGATAAATTGCTGAAATAGAGAAGAGAGATAGGTGTAGTATGGTAAAAGGAAGTCAGTGTGGATTTATGGGGAGAATGGCTTGCCTAACAACTTACTAGACACAAACTAAGAACCCCGACCGACACTTACGTTATCTCCAATTAGTTCAGCTACCCCATCACCTTCCACTTCTATCTTCTCTCGACTTTCCACATGGGTTATAATCTACAATAACTGCCAGCCCTGTTCTGCATGCAACTACGTTTACTTTAACCCTTGCTACATCTGACTCCTCGCTACAAATTAATGCCTCCAATTCCCCTTTGTTTCGGATGCCGTGCACATTGCTGTACAGGCAATTTCATTCATGATTTTGTAAGATCTGTTGAAGTTTACAGAATGTGGAGGCTGACCAGGAGAGCAAGGGAATCATCAAGTCTGGCAGTAACAAAGGCGTGGATGGGACAGCAGCTGATGGATCATCACAGGGGCAGAGCTGGGTGAAATTATGGATTTGAAAGTTGGCCGTCTTTGTGATGGAGAAGACACGAGCTCAGCTTGGGGATGAATTAGATGCTGAGGTTGCAAACGGTCTGGTTGAAATACAATCGGTGGCAATGGTCGAAGAGAATGGTTTCAGTTTTCCCAATGTTTAACTGAAGGAAATAACAGTTGACCCAACATTAGATGTCAGACAAGGCAGTGCAATGTCTTGATGTGGTAACGCAGAAGTAGAACTGGGTGGCGTCAGCATAAATGTGGAAGCTGACCCCATAGCTTCAGGTAATGTCGCTAATTGGCTGCATGTCAATGAGGACAAGTAGGGAGAGCCAACCCATAGGCGTCCATTCATCAAAACTATTCAGAATCCTTTCAAACTCAGTAGTGAGCATTAGCATGTTATTTTTAGATTTAGAGATACAGCACTGAAACAGGCCCTTCGGCCCGAGTCTGTGCCGACCATTAACCACCCATATTATACTAATCCTACACTAATCCCATATTGCTACCCCATCCCCACCTTCCCTCAATTCCCCTACCACCTACCTATACTAGGGGCAATTTATAATGACCAATTTACCTATCAACCTGCAAGTCTTTTGGCTGTGGGAGGAAACCGGAGCACCCGGATTTCACTATAGAGTCATCACAACTAAGTTGAATCTGTGCGCCCACATTGCTAGCATGGGTCACCGGACTGTGAGCATACGCAGGAATCCTGGTTGATTTGTCTCCCTAACTCAGGGAGCGCTGCAGCTAGTTTCTGTTCGTCTGTCACCAACTCAGGTGAGCTTTCCAAGTTTGTACAGACTGTAGATCAAAGCTGGGATTTTCTTCGCCTGTACTGCTCATCTACTCATTGAGTAAACTTGGGGACTCATGGGGGGAGGGGGTTTCAATTTTAACTGCAAAATACCAGCAGACCTCCTTTTATCACCACAAATGGGAATACTTGTTTTTCCAGTTCAGATTTCCATCGGCAACAATTACTTAAGTTGTAAAAATATACGATGACATTCGTCATAGAGCCAGTTGGTAATCTGCTCTCTTACAGTACAGAAACAGGTCATATAATAAAAGTAAAATACTGCAGATGCTGGAAATCTGAAATAAAAACAAGAAATGCTGGAAATACTCAGCAGGTCTGGCAGCATCTGTGGAGAGAGAAGCAGAGTTAACGTTTCAGTTCCATGACCCTTCTTCAGAAACGGTCACTTGGCCCAAATAGTCTGTACTGCTTATGCTCCACACAAGCCCTATCCCACCCCACCTCCTCCAACCCTATCAGCATAACCTTCTCTTCCTTCCTCCCTCATGGACTTACCTAGCCTTCCCTTAAATGCATCTACACTATTTGCCTCAACCACTCACTGTGGTAGCAAGTTCCACTTTCTCACTACTCTGTGAGGTGAAGAAGCTTCTCCTGAATTCCCTTTGGGATTTATTTTATACTTATGGCCCATAGTTTTGGACTCCCCACATCTTATCTACATCTACCCTATCGAACCCTTTGCAATTTTAAAGTTCTCTATCAGGGCACCTCTCAGCCTTCTCTTTTCTAGAGAAAAGACCCCAGCCTGTTTAGCCTTTGATGCAGTAATGTATGAATTTGGTCTGGTTTAGCTTATTGTCCCATTAACACTCAAAGATCTTGACATTTTTCCTCGTATCCAGAAGACAGGTGTTGACAGTAAACCTTTTTATGCATTATGTCGATAAGATGCAAGTGTTGTGCCACTTGTTTAGGTCAGATTCTGAGAGACCATCATCTGTGAACTGGTTTCTGGGGGCTCCTACTACTAACCCCAGTTCCCTTCTCCCAGTGGCAGATATGTGCACGAAGGAAACACTCCAGTGCCATCGGAATAACACAGCCGGATTCAGGGAAAATGTGGGGAGCAGGTCAGTCGACACTGCTCTCCAGGTACCCAAGCATACTATTTTGTCCTTGTACAAGACCCTGGTCAGGACTCAGTTTGAATACTAAGTCCACTTTTAGTCTCCTCACATGGTGGACAATGGTGAGGCTTTGGAAAAGGTGCAGAGGAGAGTCACTTGACTAATTCCAAGTTTGAAGCAGCTCACTTATCAAAACAGGCTAAAAGAGCTCAGATGCTACAATTTGGACAGCATAGACTTTGGGATGATCTAATCAAGGTTTAGAAGACAATGAAGGGAATGGACTGTGTTCGAGGTGATAGTTTGTTCCAATTACCTTGGTTAGGGAAGACTAGGGGTCACAATTTTAAGCTGTATAAAGCCAGATTTAGGTTAGGTATCAAGAGGTGGTTCTTTTCCCAGAGAATTATGGACCTCTGGAACAGGCTCTCGACTCGTGTTGTGGATGCCAGCTCACTAAATCTCTTCAAATCAGAGCTGGAGCTGTTTCTGGCTGAGGCAGGTATCCCCCCTTACAAAGCATAGGTACTACATGGAATTCAGGGCCGAAGTGAGCCCCTGGACTGTTGATTATTAGCTGAGGTTTTGGGGGAAGGTGGGGTGGGGAGCTTGTAGAGAGAGTTCCCAGATTTTCTCCACCAATTACTCTGGTTTTTTATCTGGCTTTTCACCTCTCCCAGGAGATCACCTCATTTTGGGAAGGGGTGGAGTGTGTACATATTGTGATACACTAGGTATCAAAATTGTGTGGAAAAGGCTGGATGCACGAGAGGGTCTTTTGCAGTCAGTTATTTTTAGTGCCTAGTATTGACAAAAAGTGGCTGCAAAGCTGGTGGAAGAGAAGCGGACCGCTTGATATCAGTCTCTGCTGCGTTTTACGACCCAAAGATTTACGGGCAATGACTGGAGGAACGCATAAAGAAATAGTTCAAGTTGGAGGCTTGAGTGTTGCAGTCTGCTTATTTTTGCCTGGTCCTCGATATGAAAGCAGTTTTTTGTGTGCGAAAAATCGGGGAAGCAATTATTTTGTCTGGCATGTGACTTTATTATGAAGCATACTTCAACATAACCCCATATACTTTTAATCACTGTTTTAGGTACTGGCATCTGAAGCACCATCACTGATTAACAGGAAGATGTGGCTTTTGGGAACAATTTTTTAAAGAATAAATTGTCAAACATAATGGAAATACAAAATCTGCACGTGGAAATGTCACTAGAAATGAAGCAAAATGCTTGCAGTTCATCTTCGTCACTTCATTCCCTCCCTCCCTTCCCTAACCCAACAGGAGACAGCTGAGTTGCAACAGGCCGACAATCAAACTGAACCTGTGAGATTATCAGCACAGGCCGAGAGATTCAATTCAATTAAAGGTGTAAAACAGAGACTTTCTGGAGTATCAGTGAGCAGCAGTTTAAGACACCTCTACACATAGGGGAAAGACAAGGTGTCGAGACAGTTAGCTCAACATCTGCAGATCAGGAAGATGCTCAAGAGCATTTTACACAATGCTATTTTCAGAGTACAGAAGTCTATAACGGAACAGCACAGATTTAAAAGTAAAAGATCAGACATCTGATCGACAGGAATGCTTTCTCCTTGTTTGATTTGGATTTTCAGCAGCATTTGATAAAATTACATATGTAAGACTTTTAAAGGAAGATTAAGGGGCGGCACAGTCGCGCAGTGGTTAACACTGCAGCCTCACAGCTCCAGCGACCCGGGTTCAATTCTGGGTACTGCCTGTGTGGAGTTTGCAAGTTCTCCCTGTGTTTGCGTGGGTTTTCTGCGGGTGCTCCGGTTTCCTCCCACAGCCAAAGGACTTGTTGGTAGGTAAATTGGCCATTATAAATTGCCGCTAGTATAGGTAGGTGGTAGGGAAATATAGGGACAGGTGGGGATGTGGTAGGAATATGGGATTAGTGTAGGATTAGTATAAATGGGTGGTTGATGGTCGGCACAGTCTCAGTGGGCCGAAGGGCCTGTTTCAGTGCTGTGTCTCTAAACTAAACTAAGTCAGGTGGGATTTGTGGCAAATTGGCTAACTGGACTGAAAGCTGGAGTTTGGCAATAGCTGTCTGGGGGATGGCCTGACACTTGTAGCTCCTGTAGGCAGTTCTGTATTTAGCTCTAGTTTTCATCCCTCTCCCATAAATCCACAAGAAGGGGAAAGGACCTGCACTTATAAATGATCTCAGTGGAGTTGCAGAGAAGCCCATGCAGCTCACAATGTTCTATAAGTAAAACTATTGCATGTGTACATCTTTCAAATGTGTAGGTGTATTAAGGAGAAACTAGGTAAACACAGGAGGGAGAAAGCAATAGAAGGTTCTGCTGATAGAATGAGATGAAGTAGGGTGGGAAGAGGGTCATGTGGACCATAACCATCATGGAGCAGAATGGTTTGGCTCAGTGATGGATATTCTATGTAAAAAAAAGTCACACTACAAAAGTAGGACAAAAAAACCATGATTAGTCAGGTAATCACTGAATATTCCGTTAGCCATGCTGATGGCTGAAACACTCAATGATTAAGTGCAAATCAGTCACCTGACAGGGTGAAAAAGTGAGCAAACGGTGATCACCTCCAAACTTACTCAAGAACTTTTCTTTACTCTTCGTAGTATCTGTATAGTTTTGACATACACTGTAGATCATCTGTCTAAAGATTAGATTTTTTAGGATAATACATAGATTAATAGTAATATAATTCAGGAGGAAAGAAATAGCCTAGAAATTTAGCACCCCACAAGCTTCACTCAGTCTCTCTGGGCCAGAGTTTTGAACTGTTCCCAGATTTGGATTAGTCAACTGAGGCTGAGAATTATAGGGGAAAGAGACAAGAGGAGCAGAGACAGATGCGCCAAAGAGAGAGCGGGAGGGAGCGATGAGGGTGAGAGAGAGCAAGCGAGCGAGAGAGACGCGGGCAGGTCGAGGGGGAAGGCGAGAGCGGGTCGGTTGAGGGCGATGGAGACGGGTGGGGGAGGGGTCGAGGGGAAATAGAGTGAGTGAAAGAGAAAGTGAGAGGAGGGGCAGGGATCTGAGAGAACTGGGGTCGGAGGGAGGGGGCAAGAGATAGGGGGCAGGGGCGGGGACAGAGGGGACGATAAATCTGGATCACAAGAATTGGTTTTCACCCTTCCTGTGGAGCGACACCACCCAGAATGCACCGCAACAACTCAGGTCCTTATCTGAGGAAGGATGTTCTTGCTATGGAGGGAGTGCAGCAAAGGTTCACCAGACTGATTCCTGGGATGGCAGGACTGACATGAAGAGAGATTGGGTTGATTAGGCTTGTATTCGCTAGAGTTTAGAAGAATGAGTGGAGATCTCACAGAAACCTACAAAATTCTAACAGGACTGGACAGACTAGATGCAGGAAGGATGTTCCCGATGGTGGGGGAGTCCAGGACCAGGGGTCACAGTCTAAGGATAAGGGGTAAGCCATTTAGGACTGAGATAAGAAGAAATTTCTTCACCCAAAGATCGGTGAACCTGTAAAGTTCTCTACCACGGAAAGCAGTTGAGGCCAAATCATTAATATATTCAAGAGTTAGATACAGTTCTTAAGGCTAATTAGATCAAGGGATACGGGGAGAAAGCGGGAACAGGTTACTGAGTTTGGATGATCAGCCATGATCGTATTGAATGGCGGAGCAGGCTCGAACGGCTGAATGTCCTACCCCTGCTCCTATTTTACTAGGTTTCCAAAACAGCTCAGGAAATGTATAACCGTGGGGCACAGGCAGTATTTAATATATGTTATTTACCAAGTAAAACTCATTCATTAAGGAACATCTATGTACAACCTGGCTAAAACTACATATAGTACAATGTGCAGTTTGAAAATTTGAAGAGCTGCAATAAAAGGACAGCTGTTATCTGTCCCCTAGATAACCAGAATTTACAGTACTGCCATTCCTCCATTGCTGGCTCAAAAATCCTGAAATTCACTACCAAACATTGGGAGAACAGAATCACCACAGAAGAGCACAGCTGTTCCAGCACAAGTCCCCAAAACAGAAGTGACCAGGGATGGACAATAAATCCAGATTTGACAGCATCCTCATATTCCAAGCATAAAATAAAAATAACCAGCCTGAAGTCATTTCAGAACCAATTACATACAGAGATCAGAGTTACTGGAGGAACTTGCTGGGTGCCTGGCTAGCTTTGCCTTGACTTAATCTTGCAATCTTTGAACTTGAAAATACTTCTACTGGACATAATTTCCCCAATTGATTTTTTTAAAAATGAAGTTGAACATGAGAAGGAATTAAGCCTCAAAAAGGAGATTGGAAGGAACTGCATTTTCTCCTCCCTTTTTATTTCCCATTCAGAAATTCAAATTTTGTGAAATAGTCACGTATTCCTCAGGAAACAGAGAAAAGCGAGAAGCAGCAGCGGGAGGAAATAAGTTGGGCAGAGTTTGGGCAACTGCAGTCAATAGCTCCAGGGCTTTGAATCATGGGTGGGGTAGTCATGATCCATGTTGATAGGCAAAATAGTTGGAACATTTCCAGGCTACTATCTCAGATTGAGGTAATTTTATTTCATAATCTGAAAAACACTTACATTTAAAAAGCCATATGCCTCGATGTAAAAAATATTTCAGTGATTTGACTGTTACACTTCAGCATTTTTAAAAATGCTTCCAGTTTTCCCTCCCTCCTTTTCACGGGAATATTTTGGAACTCAAGGTTCCAAGGTGCAAGGCTACCTCAACAACAGTTTGCATTTTACATAGTGCCTTTGACATAGTGAAACTTGCCAAACGTCCCAAAGCATTTGACAACTGTATCAGACAAAATTTGAGATCGAACTGGCTAATATGAGGACAATTAATCAAAAGCTCAGTCAAACAGATAGGTTTTAAGGAGCAACTTAAAAGGAGAGAGGGGTTGAGGGCTTTAGGGAGGGAATTCCAGAACTTGGAACTAAAGCAGCTGAAGGCATGGCCGCCAATGGCAGAGTGATGAAAATTGGGCATGTGCAGGAGGCCAGAACCGGACCACCCATTTAAAAACAAATTGGTGAAGTTGCTGACAAAATGTTTGAAAGGTTTCTGGGACATAGCCAGATTTAAAATGAGGATCCTTCAGTTCCTCAGTTGGAGGAGAGGCACTGACATAGGCAGGCACAAGAAAAAGCATTCTCCAAGGATAGCACAATGAGAAGTCAACAAAGGAATTCAACTGGAGACAGACAATTTGGCTGGCTCCACATGTCCCTGACACAGCACAGCTCAGGTGCCTCTCCTGACTCCCAGGTTATTTTGGATCAAACTTGTTTTGCCATTATAAAAACAGAAGACTCAACAAGTTTTGTACAATGTTCCGACAAGGTGAGAAAGAGGTCTAGGGTTCCCTTTCAGCCTTCACCTGGTCTTACCATAACAGGGTTTTATTTTTAAACATACTGTGTTTTTAGCTCCCCCTTGGTGAATCCTTCTTCACTGCTTTCCAATTAGAAGGCAAAGAAACGAGCACAACAGGTTTTTTAAGGTTTAAAGAAGAAAAGTGAAATTTATTGAACTTAAACTCTAATTCCGTTAACACCTACGGATACACGATGCGCCCACGCTAGCATACTCAATACACACATACAGATACAGACAGAAAGAGAAGAAAAATAAAATGGAAAAGTTTGAGGCAATCTCTGAAGATGGTTTTTTGTTACTGTGCTTTGAGCTCACTGTCGAGTTCTTGATTGTAGATATGGTCTTGCTTTTCATTGGGGCCCAGTATTCTTCTTCAACCATGTTGATTGTAGGAGACGTTTCTCTCGAATTCAGGTGTCTTCAGTGGGTTTTGGAGTTCCGTGAGAAAGAGACAGGAGCAGACAGATAAGAGAGGAGGTCTACTTCAGTCCAGGAGCATTCTGCTTTCTGCAGACTCTCAGTTCAAACTGTACAATTCAGAAAAAAAGACAGCCAAACAGGTTAATCATGTGACTAACTGGTTTGACCACGTCTGTTTGTGGATTGTATTGGAGCTGGGAATAGCTCCTTTGTTCCAAACACTGTCTGTTAATATGAAAAAATGTCTTTCCAGCCAGGGGCCTGGCAACCCCTCGTCACAGGCCTTCTCTTCTTCTCAGCAACAATTTGAAATTTAATGTCCATGTGGTGAAATCAATGTGCCTCATTCTTGGCAGGTTGGGGGCCTGCAGGACAACAATAACATTCACTTACATCGGTATCTTGATCAGACAACTAGTTGCACGAGCACAAGCACTGTAGTGCTAATGGTCGCATTGCTAACTCAAATGATAATTCAGCAGAAAGGTAAATATTAACCTACAAAGTTTTTTTTTTAAAGTGTGGGAGAAGCAATTTTATTTCAAACCAATGTTCTCATCAGGCCTTTCGGAGGATCTTCTGAATTGATGGCTCTTTCAGAGAGCTGGCACAGGCACGATTGGCCAAATGGGCTCCTTCTGTGTGCTCTATGATTGTATTCTATTCTCTGATTTTGCCCCCTATACGAGTAGGGGCTCTTTTCTCCAAAAAATGAAGCTATGGGGTGACCCAAGAGAAGTCTTTAAAATTCCTTACTTTCCAAATCACATGAATGCAAATGAAGGAACCTTTCAGCCACCGTAAAGACACCTACTTTTTAAACTAGCTTCTCGTCATCTCTGGTCATAACCTGATCACCCTCACCTCAAGGCTTTGTTTTCCAGCCCTTCAACAGCCTGCACAGCCCCATCAAGTCATGCAGGACTCCAATACCTACCTCTGGCCCCCAATCAAATCTTTTGCCAACTCTATGTTTGAATTACACCCACCCCCACCCCTCCACAATCAGGTTTCCACCGCTGCCATAGCACTGAAACAACTCTGAGCAAAGTTGCAAAGGACAATGTGATTTTCATGAACTATCCTTTCTTACCCTTCTCAGATTGGTCTGCAGCTTTTGACTTGGCTGACCACATGATCTTTCTCCAACGCCTCCCCTCCACTGTCCAGCTGGGCGAACCTGCTCTCGCCAGGTTCCATTCGCATCTATCCAGCTGTAGTCAGAGAATCTCCTGCAATGGCTTCTCTTCCTGCTCCTGTACAGATATCTCTGGTGTCCCCCAAGGACCTATCCTTGGTTCCCTCCTACTTCTCACCTACATACTGCTCCTCTGCAACATCGTCCAAAAACACATCAGGTGCCACATGTACCCTGACAACACCCAGCTTTACCTCACCACCACCTCTCCAGACCCCTCCACTGTCTGATTTGTCGCACAGTTTGTCAGACATGCAGTGCTGTAACCTCCAGCCCTCCATCCTCTTCCAGTTCTGGCCTTGTGGGCATCTTATTTTTTTACTGCTTCACCATTGGAAGCCATGCCTTCATTTGCCTCGGCCCGAAGCTCTGGAATTTACTCCCTAAAGCTCTCTATTTCTCATCCTTTTAAGTCGCTGCTTGAAACCCATCACCTTGACCAAGCTTTGGTCATCTGACCTAATATCTCCTTGATGTCAAATTTTGTTCTTTAAGGCTCCCCCACATCCTGTTCCAATTTCAAGTTTGTTAACTTTATTGTTTTTAATAAACCATGACCATCATTTTTATTTTACAGGCTGTTCCCTTCTGCCAGAGATATGCTAAATGATGCAACTGTACCAAACTAAATGGAGGAAAGAGATTTATAGGCAGTCAGAGCCTGAGCCCCTTCCACATCTACATGCATTATAACTTAAAGAATTCAATAGTGCTAGACTTCAAATCCAGGCCACATTATTAAACCTGGCAGGAACTTCACTGGCAATGAAGATGCAAGAGTAGATTTCCCTGACACAAAATGTGATCTCACACAGTAAATTATTTCAGAAAACACAGGCTTAATAACCAGACACTAGGGGGTGCAGATGAGCAAATGCAAACCCATTTGCCATTTCGACCAACACCTCCAGTTGACTTCAACAGTTTACCTGCAAGAACTCCTGGCTGCAATTTGAAATGCTGTGCTTAGGTTTTGTGTACCCTCGCCTGCTGTGCCATTAGACTGCATTTCATTTAAACCAACTCTCATTAAGGCAAAACATTAATGCTCAGACACCAGTGTGTACAACAGTAACTATTATCTTCACTGAAGTAAAGATTCTCCCACAAAAATGTATAAATTTAAACCCAATCCAGTACAGGCGTGAGAGGACGAATGGCCTCCTTCTGTACTCTAAGTGTCTATGAAATTGCTTTTCTTGAACTCGGTTTTTGTACTAGATGAAGAAAGTGACAATGAATGCATGGTTAGAACAAAGAACAGCACAGCACTGGAACAGGCCATTCAGCCCTCCAAGCCTGCGCCGATCTTGATGCCTGCCTAAACTAACACCTTCTGCACTTCCGGGGTCCATATCCCTCTATTCCCATCCTACTCATGTATTTGTCAAGATGCCTCTTAAACGTCATTATCGTACCTGCTTCCACCATCTCCCCCGGCAACAAGTTCCGGGCACTCACCACCCTCTGTGTAAAGAACTTGCCTCGCAAATCCCCTCTAAACTTTGCCCCTCTCACCTTAAACCTATGTCCCCTAGTACCTGACTCTTCCACCCTGGGAAAAAGCTTCTGACTATCCACTCTGTCCATGCCGCTCATAACTTTGTAAACCTTTTATCATGTCGCCCCTCCACCTCCGTCATTCCAGTGAAAACAATCCGAGTTTATCCAACCTCTCCTCATAGCTAATGCCTTCCAAACCAGGCAACATCCTGGTAAACCTCTTCTGTACCCACTCCAAAGCCTCCACGTCCTTCTGGTAGTGTGGCGACCAGAATTGCACGCAATATTCGAAGTGTGGCCAAACTAAAGTTCTGTACAGCTGCAGCATGACTTGCCAATTATTATACTCTATGCCCCGACCGATGAAGGCAAGCATGCCGTATGCCTTCTTGACTACCTTATCCACCTGCGTTGCCACTTTCAGTGACCTGTGGACCTGTACGCCCAGATCTCTCTGCCTGTCAATACTCCTAAGGGTTCAGCCATTTACTGTATACTTCCCACCTGCATTAGACCTTCCAAAATGCATTACCTCACATTTGTTTGGATTAAACTCCATCTGCCATTTCTCCAACCAATCTATATCCTGCTGCATCCTCTGACAATCCTCATCACTATCCGCAACTCCACCAACCTTTGTGTCGTCTGCAAACTTACTAATCAGACCAGCTACATTTTCCTCCAAATCATTTATATATACTACAAACAGCAGAGGTCCCAGCACTGATCCCTGCGGAACACCACTAGTCACATCCCTCCATTCAGAAAAGCACCCTTCCACTGCTACCTTCTGTCTTCTATGACAGAGCCAGTTCTGTATCCATCTTGCCAGCTCACCTCTGATCCCATGTGACTTCACCTTTTGTACCAGTCTGCCATGAAGGACCTTGTCAAAGGCTTTACTGAAGTCCATATAGATAACATCCACTGCCCTTCCTTCATCAATCATCTTTGTCACTTCCTCAAAAAACTCAATCAAATTAGTGAGACACGACCTCCCCTTCACAAAACCATGCTGCCTCTCGCTAATAAGTTTGTTTGTTTCCAAATGGAAGTAAATCCTGTCCCGAAGAATCCTCTCTAATAATATCCCTACCACTGATGTAAGGTTCACCGGCCTATAAAAATCCTGGATTATCCTTGCTACCCTTCTTAAACAAAGGAACAACATTGGCTATTCTCCAGCCCTGTGGGACCTCACCTGTAGCCAATGAGGATGCAAAGATTTCTGTCAAGGCCCCAACAATTTCTTCCCTTGCCTCCCTTAGTATTCTGGGGTAGATCCCATCAGGCCCTGGGGACTTATCTACCTTAATGCTTTGCAATACACCCAACACCTCCTCCCTTTTGATAATGAGATGACTGAGACTATCTACACTCCCTTCCCTAGGCTCATCATCCACCAAGTCCTTCTCCTTGGTGAATACTGATGCAAAATACTCATTTAATGCCTCGCCCATTTCCTCTGGCTCCACACATAGATTCCCTTCTCTGTCCTTGAGCGGGCCAACCCTTTCCCTAGTTACCCTCTTTCTCTTGATATATGTATAAAAAGCCTTGGGATTATCCTTAATCCTGTTTGTCAATGACTTTTCATGACCCCTTTTAGCCCTCCTGACTCCTTGCTGAAGTTCCTTTCTACTGTCTTTATATTCCTCAAGGGATTCGTCTGTTCCCAGCCTTCCAGCCCTTTCGAATGCTTCCTTTTTCTTTTTGACTAGGCCCACAATATCCCGCGTTATCCAAGGTTCCCGAAACTTGCCAAATTTATCCTTCTTCCTCACAGGATCATGCTAGTCCTGGATTCTAATCAACTGATGTTTGAAAGACTCCCACATGTCAGATGTTGATTTACCCTCAAACAGCTGCCCCCAATCTAAATTCTTCAGTTCCTGCCTAATATTGTTATAATTAGCCTTCCCCCAATTTAGCACCTTCACCCGAGGACTACTCTTATCCTTATCCACAAGTACCTTAAAACTTACGGAATTATGGTCACTGTTCCCGAAATGCTCCCCTACTGAAACTTGGACCACCTGGCCGGGCTCATTCCCCAATACCAGGTCCAGTACGGCCCCTTCCCTAGTTGGACTATCTACATATTGTTTCAAGAAGCACTCCTGGATGCTCCTTACAAATTCTGCCCCATCTAAGCCCCTAGCACTAAGTGAGTCCCAGTCAATATAGAGGAAGTTAAAATCACCCACCACTACTACCCTGTTACCTTTACATCTTTCCAAAATCTGTCTACATATCTGTTCCTCTACCTCCCGCTGGCTGTTGGGAGGCCTGTAGAAAACCCCGAACATTGTGACTGCACCCTTCCTATTCCTGAGCTCCACCCATATTCCTCGTTGCACGACCCCTCCGAGGTGTCCTCCCGCAGTACAGCTGTGATATTCTCCTTAAGAAGTAATGCCACTCCCCCCCACCCCTTTTACATCCCCCTCCATCCTGCCTGAAGCTTCTAAATCCTGGAACATTTAGCTGCCAATCCTGCCCTTCCCTCAACCAAGTCTCTGTAATAGCAACATCATATTTCCAAGTACTAATCCAAGCTCTAAATTCATCTGCCATACCTGTTATACTTCTCGCATTGAAACAAATGCACTTCAGACCACCAGTCCCACTGTGCTCTGCAACATCTCCCTGCCTGCTCTTCGTCTTAGTCTTACTGGCCTTATTTACTAGCTCCCCCTCATTTATTTCACTTGCTGTCCCACTGCTCTGGTTCCCACCCCCCTGCCACACTAGTTTAAACCCTCCCGAATGACGCTAGCAAACCTCGCAGCCAGAATATTTGTGCCCCTCCAGTTTAGATGCAACCCGTCTTGTACAGACCCCATCTGTCCCTGAAGAGATCGCAATGGTCCAGATATCTGAAACCCTCCCTGCTACACCAGCTGTTCAGCCACGTGTTTAGCTGCACTATCTTCCTATTTCTAGCCTCACTGGCATGTGGCACAGGGAGTAATCCAGAGATTACAACCCTCGAGGTCCTGTCTTTTAACTTGCTACCTAACTCCCTAAACTCCCCCTGCAGGACCTCGTCACTCTTCCTGCCTATGTCGTTGGTACCGATGTGTACCACAACGTCTGGCTGTTCACCCTCCCCCTTCAGAATGCCCCCTGTCCGTTCAGAGACATCCTTGACCCTGGCACCAGGGAGGCAACATACCATCCTGGAGTCTCTTGCATGTCCACAGAAGCGCCTATCCGTGCCCCTGACTATAGAGTCCCCTATAACTATTTCTCTTCTGCGCTTTGTCCCTCCCTGCTGAACAACAGTGCCTTCCATGGTGCCACTGCTCTGGCTGCTGCTGTTTTCCCCTGATAGGCCATCCCCCCCAACAGTATCCAAAACGGTATACTTGTTAGAGAGGGGGATAGCCACAGGCGCTTCCTGCACTGACTGCCTGCCCCTTCTAGCGGTCACCCATCTATCTGCCTGCACCTTGGGTGTAACCACTTCTCTAAAACTCCTGTCTATGATGCTCTCTGCGACCTGCATGCTCCTAAGTGCATCCAGTTGCCGCTCCAACCGATCCATGCGGTCTGTGAGGAGCTGCAACTGGTACACTTCCTGCAGATGTAGTCGTCCGGAACGCTGGAAGCATCACGGACCTCCCACATCTCACAGGTGAAGCACTTCACCCCTCTGACATTTCTAGCACTAATTAATAAATTAACTTAAGATAAATAAATACTTATTAAATCCTTACTAAATTGTTATAACTATATGGTCCCTAGTGCTAGATTCCTACTATAAATATTAAATGCTAACTAAATACAGTAACCTCCTCCCTCTGGTTTAGTTACTCTACTTATTAAATAGTTAATTAGGGTTTTAATCAATTTTTATCAAGATTTTATTTTCAAATTCAGTTAAAAAAAAAAGGCTATACTCAGAGCCAACTCAAACTTGATCAAGGTCTTTGTCTTGTGGATGGCAGTTAAACTGAAACCCCGTCTGTCTTCTCTCGTGGACAGAGAAATCCCATGGCACTATTTCGAAGAGCAGGGGACATCTCCCCAGTGTCATAGGCTAATAATCATCTCTCAACCAACATGACCAATCAGATTATCCAGTCATCTTCACAGTGCTCTTTGTGGGAGCTTGCTATGCACAAACTGGCTGCCACAATTCCTACATTGCAACTGTCACCACACTTCAAAAGTGGTTTTAAAGTTTTTGCAACATCCTGAGGTCATGAAAAGGTGATATATAAATGCAAGTCCTTCTTTCATCAAGAAATACCATAAACAGCTCAAAGCTTAAGTTCTTAAATTGCTCGAAGATTCTTAAATTGCTTGAGTACGTGTTCTTGCTGAAATCAAACCAGGTCACAGCTGTGTGCCTCAAGGAAGAGGAGTAAGTGCTGCCCCAGCTTCACACAAGCACTTCTTTCAAAACTTATCAACCTCCCCTGCTTTTTTTTTTAATAGTAGCCTGTGGTTAAGTCAACCCTCAGAGAGGTTTCTCTTCACAAGGTCAGAGGTCTCCACAGAGGGTAGAGGTCATTTCAAGTGCTACTTTCTATGCATTGAGGTCTTGCAACAAACAAAAGCACTGCAGTGCCAGAGAGAGCAATGCTTTCTCACCCCTCCATTATTCTAAGTGTCATAAGATCCAAGCACTGGAATGTTTTTCAGGATGCTGCAAATGCTGTATTACAGCTAGAGCAACCTTGTTGGTACATGTCTCAACAATGGTTCAAATTCCATCCAGAATCCAAAAGAATTCTTTCCGATATCATGGCTGAATCAGGAATAAAATAAATACCTCAGCTATAACAGCTGCTGCAGACACAACTCCAAGTTGCTGGCCTGTTTTCCAACCCTCACTGTACACAGAAAGAAGTGAGTGGTTTTGTGTTAGTGATGCATAAAAGAATCATGGAAATGTTAAGGGCGGAGGAATGGAAAGTTATGGCAGGTTTTTTTTTTTAAAAATGGACAGGATGCATTACAACAAAGAAAGCTATCAGTTCCAGAATCACTAAGGAAACTGATTTGGGAGGATAGGCATTTATGAACACCATGGATACCTTTCTCCAAGATCTCTATAGTTGTTAAGTCGCCTTGCTGTGCTTACTGCAGAATCCACAATTAACCCTGACTGCACTGTAGTCACAGTTAACCTTTGCAGGAATAAAGCTCACTGCTGGGAAGTGAGCCCTCTTGTACATTGTTACGAACAAGGAGTGAGTAATGCACTGTTAATTCAGTCCCACTACTCCACAGGTCGTAGCATATTAGTAAAGTTTCCCACCTACTGGAGAATAGCCAAATTAAATACCAGAAAAGGCTGAGGGACTTGAGGTTGTTTTCGTTGGAGAGAAGGAGGAGGAGAGGTGACTTAATAGAGACATATAAGATAATCAGAGGGTTAGATAGGGTGGATAGTGAGAGTCTTTTTCCTCGGATGGTGATGGCAAACACGAGGGGACATAGCTTCAAGTTGAGGGGTGATAGATATAGGACAGATGTCAGAGGTAGTTTCTTTACTCGGAGAGTAGTAGGGGCGTGGAACGCCCTGCCTGCAACAGTAGTAGACTCGCCAACTTTAAGGGCATTTAAGTGGTCATTGGATAGACATATGGATGAAAATGGAATAGTGTAGGTCAGATGGTTTCACAGGTCGGCGCAACATCGAGGGCCGAAGGGCCTGTACTGTGCTGTAATGTTCTAATGTTCTAAACACTCTATTTGTCCCCCAGAATAAAGCACACCAAACTAGGTTTCTTTAAACAACAACAAAATTAACTATTGATTAATCAATTAAGTTTTAAACAATAATGATATAAATCCATACATGAAAAGATTTTATAACTTATTCTTCCTAAACCTCATGCACACACACACACACACACACACACATTCAAAAAAAGAAACCAGTTAACTGGGAGAAAAAGATGTTTTGGATTACAACCGTTTCTTAAGAATAATAAAATAATTAGGTTGTCATGTTCTGGTAGGATATTTCCAGGTCAATAAGGTGTCCCAGAGTCGAATAGTTTGATGCCACTCAGTCTCTCCAAGCGAGGTTGATGATCAGTCTGTGACGGGTAGGCATTCACGGCACTTCAACTGCAGCAGGCATCACACAGATCTTTTAACAAAGGCTGTAGCAACAGGTCTACTTGGATTTTGAAATATCAGTCTAGCAATAGAAGCTTTCTTGATCAGGATCTCTCTGATTTTTTTCAGGATCTCGCAAAACACATTTGGCAACAGGAATCACTCTTGAGGTAGGGATTTTTCAGAGACTGGAGGCAATAGGAATCTGCTACCTTTAAAATTGCAGAGCTTCCTCTCTGCAAAGCAGTGTTCCTCCACAGAGTGCAGCAACTCCTCTTTTCCTGGGTGTTTTCATTCTCCAGACAGACCACAGCCCACTAGCTCAAATGTAAGAGCTCTTTCCAAGAGAGGCAAATATTCTTTTCAGAGAGTAGGTCTTTTCTCTGGTCTGCAAACACAGGTCCCAGCCAGCTCAATGCTAGCTGCTTCCAGCTCCCTGGTCTTTTTCAGACTGCAAAACTGCAACTAAAACCCACAATCCAGTCATGTGACAGTCATGAATCTTCCTGTCAGTTCCCTGTTTAGCTGCTTGGAAACAGCTGCCTTGCAGTCTGCACTCAGTTCAAACACAGAAAAATTATTTTCCTCAGTTTTTCAAAAGCACACACAATTCTTCACTTTCAATAAAAAAACAAAGCTCGTGTGACAACATTCTGCAAAAAAATAGGCTTCAGCCTTTATTCCGAAGTTAGCAAATTGATGTAAATATACTTCTAATCAGCTGCAAATGGATTAGAGGATCTATTATTAAGGCTGACATGTTGAAGCCTTACCAAATGCCACTTCAATCACTGCTCAACAAAAAAGCCAATGAAATTTTGACTGAAGTAACCTGGTCTTCATGGTGGCTTTGAGGGTGGAGAAAGTGAGCAATTAACTGTCACATATATTTCACCATCCTCTCCCCAACTCTTGAGTTATTCTGGGTTCATCGTGAAGAGGAAGAATGCCTAAAGGCTTCATGGTGGTTATGATACAGATGCTGATCCACATTTTAGTGTTACTAATGGAGTTAATGGAGTTACACAACCACATCTTTCAACACTTGTCAAGCTCCCCACTTCATTTTTTGTTACAAGAGAAGCCTGTGGTTAACTCAACCGTCAGAGTGGTTTGGTGTTACTCATGGAGTTAGCAAAGTATAACAACTTGCATTTATATAGCATTTTTAACATAGCAAAACATCCCAATGCACTTCACAGGTGTCTTATCCATCAAAATTCGACACTGGCCTTTCCTTTACTGGTGGCTAAATTGCAT
This sequence comes from Heterodontus francisci, assembly GCF_036365525.1. Classification (NCBI taxonomy): domain Eukaryota; kingdom Metazoa; phylum Chordata; class Chondrichthyes; order Heterodontiformes; family Heterodontidae; genus Heterodontus; species Heterodontus francisci. Next base: position 178,616,113 of record NC_090374.1, on the reverse strand, counting down.
TCAGTGTACCTGACGCACAAATACTTGGGTTTTGGTCTTGCATACACAGCCACATTAATGAAGAGTGCTCTGGAAGCAAAGTTTTAGTTCCAGCGCATTCAACCTCAACTATTTATTCTCCACAAGTCGAAGATCTTGACTTTTACTAGAGACTTCCTTGGTTTCCTTTGTACGAACAAAGTCAAGGAGAAACCCATGACAGGAGATGTATAAAACACATAATTTACACCACAGAAAAGGCCATTCAGCTCAACTAGTTCATGCCAGTGTTTATGCTCCACATGAGCCTCCTCTCACCCCTCTTCATCTAACCCCATCAGCATATCCTTCTACTCCTTTCTCCCTCACATGATTATCTAGATTCCGCTGCACCTTACATATCGAAGATCCTCAATGGCCAATGGAGCTCCCTAGAAATTTATGCACTTTGGATGACATTCAACGAACATGGCAAATCACAATAAACATGAACAATTGATTGCAGATGTGGGTCTATCACTTAAATAAGCTTCAGCTCAACTATAAAGCCAAGTGACACTTCAATATTCACGTTATATCAACACCAAACACATCAGCAACTGACTCAAATGGAATGTGCCAAGGAGAAAAAGAAAGGTAGTGATGATAGCAAGACACGCAACTACTTCATTGTCAACAGTGGCTCAGTTGGTAGCATTCTTGCCTCCAGGCCAAAAGGTTGTGGGTTCAAGGCTCCTGGAGTGAGCCTTGAACACAAAAATCTACCATATCAGGCTAACATGTCAGTGCAGTATGGAAGGAATCCTGCACTGCAGGAAATGTCACCTTTTGGGTGAGACATTAGGGCAATGCCTTTGTTTCTCAGGTGGATGTAAAATATCCCATGGCATTATTTCAAATAAGAGCTGGGGAGTTCTCCCTGGTGTACTGGCCAATACTAACACCTCAACCAACATCACACTAACAGCAAATTTGGTCATTATCACAGTGCTGTTGGTCGGAGATTCTTGCGTGCATATTAACTGCTGCATTTCCTACATTACAACATTGACTACACTTCAAAAGCACTCCATTAGCTGTAAAGCGCTTTGGTGCTAGAGAAGTGCAAGTTTTCCTTTCAGAGGATAAGAAAAAGTAATTTTCCTACAGAAGAGCACTAACTGATGAGAGTTTCGGAGGAAAAAAAAGTTTATTTTGCATGCTTTACATTTTGTGACCAACCATATGGACTGGAAAATTACAATGCTAAAACTTTAAAAGGATTAGAGAAGAGACACTCCAGGTTTCAGATATACAAATCTCAAAGTGAGAGACTGAGCTTTTGTTTTGACAAAAAAAAAAGGCATATGGGATCCAAAGTCTTATAAAGGAGGCACACAAGAGTACAAAAGCAAAGATGTAAATCATTGGTTAGGCTGCAGTGAAAATATTTTGTCCAGATTTGAGCATCATGCTTTCTCACTCGATCTGGTGGATCTACCCTAACAACGAATATAAACAACCTCCACACTGCAGCTGAGCCATAAACCATCCTGACTTGGAACTATGTCGCTACTCCTTCACTGTCGCTGGGTCAAAATCCTGGAACTCCCTCCCTAACAGCACTGTGAACGTACACTACACCACAAGAATTGCAGCAGTTCAAGGCGGCGGCTCACCACCACCACCTTCTCAAGGGTAAATGTTGGTCTTGCCAGCAACGTCCACATCTCATTAACGAATAAAAAATAAATAAACCCCTGACACACTGTGCCCTGATTATCAGCTTTTTAAGACAACTTATATTTATATAGCACCTTTAATATAATAAAACATCCCAAGGCACTTCACAGGAGCACTATAAAGCAAAGTATGACATCGAGCCACAAAAGGTGATATTGGGTCAGGTGACCAAAAAGGTAGGTTTTAAGGTGTGTCTTAAAGACAGAAAATGAGGTGCAGAAGTGCAAGGAGGGTATTCCAAAGCTTGGGGCCGAACCAACTGAAGGCACAGCCACCAATAGTGGAGTGATTAAAATCAGGAAATTAGAAGACATGAGTCTAAAGCTGAAACCAAGAAAATGGTACTGTCCTGCTCAGAATGAGCAATCAAAGACAGATTATGGTTCACTTGAGCGCAGCATCGATCATTTAAAAACTGTAGCACAGTCAGGCATATAGTGTGAATATGAGTACGACTGCCATCAGGACAAAATTTGAAATAGGGCTGCACAATGACAATTGTTTGAAGAAAGTCAAACATAAGCGAATATCACTAACCCCTGGTGTCTCTCATGAAACAGTTTAAGAGACTGTTTTCTCAAGGTGTATGGAAATAAGTCATTGAAGATTCATTTCCCCCCGGCCCTGGCCCCACATCCCTCTCCCCCCACAGTTTGAGTGGTTAAGGTCTCCCAATTCTGTTCCCCAAACAAGTTATGAAACTATTCAGTAACGCGTCAGGCAGTGAAACAAGCCAAGAAGCCTGTGGTGGGTATCTGAGGGAGTTTTTGTAAATTCAAACTGTCTTCATGCACACATGCGCATCCTGCTGCCTGGCTTAGAGCATCACTAGTGGTAGGTTCATCCAAGCCCATTAAAGGAATGTGGAGAAGAAAGGGATTCCTTGCCATTCTTTTAAAGATGATATAACTTAGTTTGAACTCTTCAGTACTATTTTAAATAAACCCTTTTTCGATGTTGTTTTTGCACAGAAATTATATTGTTGTCCTCAATTAATTAAAATTGAGAATGAATTTTAAAGTTCTCCTTGTTTTCAAATCCCTTCACGGCCTCATCCCTCCCTATCTCTGTAACCTCTTGCAGCCCCACAACCATCTGAGATCCCTGTGCTCCTCCAATTCAGGTCTCTTGTGCATCAATGATTTTCATTGCTCCAACATTGATGGCTGTGCCTTCAACTAGCTAGACCCGAAGCTCTGAATTTCCCTCCCTGTACCTCACCACCCCTCTTGCCTCCTTTTGGATGCTCCTTAAAAATTTCTCGTTTTGGTCATCTGTCCTAATAGATCTCATGTGGCTCAGTGTCAAATTTTGATCAATAACGCTCCTGTGAAGTCTCTTGTGGCATTTTACTATATTAAAGGTGCTATATAGATGCAAGTTGTAAACTTCACAATAAATTACTCTTTTGTAATCATAGTACACATGCGATCTTTTCCTTACCATGTTGCACTTTCCAAGAATATATCGGATCACCCACTGCAAGCACAGACCTGAGAGTGTAATATTTACAGTACTTACGTTAGGTAAGTACCCCTGGTGTTGATATCCATCATGAGGTCCACTTTCTTCACTGATGTGTCCAGGGTACCAGTTAGATTAATGGCACTGGCATTATTTATCAAAATATCTATGCCTGTTGAAATAAATAAAAAAAGCGTCAGTTACCAAAATTGCCTATTTAGGCAGAGGTCAAAACTTTTCTCCCTAATGTCTGCCCACCTCTCCTGGAGGTACAGATTCTTGGTGGCCCACTGACATTAGCAATACTCCCCCAATTCCTTCTTCACGTGTAGGCCCAGATTGGGAGCACTGAGACGCTTGTGACAGCTTGGCCCAGTAGTAGCACTTCTGCCCGAGTCAAAAGGTCGTGGGTTCATGCCCCCACTGTTGGTCATCAGAAGATAATCGAAGGCGGAACATTACAATGCAGTACCAAGAGGACATCATATTATCATAGATGCCATCATTTGGATGAACTGCTCAGGGCAATGCAATATATCCCATGGGGCTACTCAAAGAGTCAGGAGTTCTGCTGGCATTTTGGTGAATATTTATCCTTCAGCCACCACCACCAAAATAAGTTAAACTGTTTGCATGCAAAGTGGTTGCTGCATTTGCCTGGAAAACAACACCAACAGCAAATGAAGTGTTTTTGATGTGCAAAGACATGCTTTGAGATGTCCCGAGAGCATGGATGGCATTATACAAATACCTGTTTCCTCTTTTCTTTTTTTAAAAAAAGAAAGGTTGTGCAAGCACCTCATCCAAGTCCAAATAGGCTCACAAAATGCACACACACTTTCCAGATGAAGGTGGCTCAGTAGTAGGAATCCTTTCCCCAGTGGAAGGCACTAAAGCCACTCACTGCATCCTCAAGCCAACCGTCGCAATCTCACGCTAGTCATTGTACCCCAATTACCAATTCAGACAAGATTAGCTAGCTTGACACAAAACAAATTCTAACCACGGACCTTCTCCTGGTCTGCATGACTTTGTGGCCTTATTGGAATTCCTATTTTGTTTCCAAATTCAAGTTAATTGCTTTAGAAAAGAATGCTTAGATCAAGCTGAACGCATCAAATATTCAGAATCTGCTGAAAAAAAAAATCCTGCAATCCCAATCATAGTGTGGAATGACTGATGCAACTGTATAAAAGGACCCTAAAGGCCAGAACCCCAATATCCAGGTAATGGATGATATAGAATGCAGAAGCTAAATGGTAACCTTTCAATATACCTCAAGAAATCATCCTGTCTTTCACAAATTATGTAAAAAAAAATTTCAAGAGTTTTATTGCAGCTATTTGCATCTTACGTAGCATCTTCAACATCTCCAAAGTATTTTTTGGAAAGGTGGAAGGGGGAAGAAAAGAAATGAGAGATTAACAGCAGTCAAATGAATGGTTGAAAAGATGTGTTCAAAAGTCTAAAGAAAAGAAAAAACACTTGCATTGATATTGAAGTTCTCACTGCCACAGGACGCCTCAAAGCACTCTACAGCCAGCAAAGTGTTTTTTTTTGAACAGCTGTTGTAATGTAGGAAAGTGGCAGCCAAATAGCACACTACAAGCTCCCACAAGAAAGCAATGAGGTAATGACCAGACAAATGTTTTAATTGTTGATTGAGGGATAAAAGTGAGTCAGGACACAAAGAGAACTTCTTTGTTCTTGTTCAAAATCGTGCTGTGGGCTCTTCTACATTCACCCGAGTGCGCAGAAGGGGCCTCGGTTTAACATCGTAACTGAAAGATAGCACCTCCGACAGTGCAGCACTCCCTCAGTACTGCATTGGGAATGCCAATCTAGATTATGTGCTCAAGTCTCTGGAGCGGGACTGAACCCACAACCTTCTAGAGGTGAGAGTGCTATGAACTGAGCCAAGGCTGGCAGTGGAAAGGTCAAGGTGTTCAGGAAAGGAGCTTAAGAGAGCAAGTCTGAGACAAATGAAGGTTCTGTCACCAGGAACCCCCCTCCCCTGCCCCCCAGGATACTCACTCCACAATAATATAAAAGCAAACTACTGCAGATGCTGGAAATCTGAAATAAAATAAAGAAATGCTGGACCAACTCAGCAGGTCTGGCAGCCCCTGTGGAGAGAGAAGCAGAGTTAACGTTTCAGGTCACTGACCCTTCATCAGAACCTGTCTTTTTGTGGAATATGTTGAACATTCCTTGTTCCAGTCCTACTCAGGCCCCCTCCCCCAACTCTTTTTCCAGTACATTGATGACTGTATCGGTTTCCTGCTCCCACCCCGAATTGGAAAACTTTATTAACTTTGCTTATAATTTCCAACCTTCTTTCACCTTTACATGGTCCATCTCCGATACTTCCCTTCCCTTCCTTGACTTCTCTGTCTCCATCTGTGGAGATAGGCTATCTCCTAATATCCATTATAAGCCCACCGACTCCCACAGCTACCTCGAGTGCACTTCTTCGCACCCTGTCTCCTGTAAGGACTCCATTCCATTCTCCCAGTTTCTCCGTCTCTAACACATCTGCTCTGATGATGCTACCTTCCATGACAGCGCTTCTGATATGTCTTCCTTTTTCCTCAACCGAGGATTCCCACCCCCACTGTGGTTGACAGGGCCCGCAACCGTGTCCGGCCCATTTCCCACACCTTTACCCTCACCCATTCCCCTCCCTCCCAGAAATGCAACAGGGTTCCCCTTGTCCTCACTTTCCACCCCACCAGCCTTAACATCCAAATGATCATCCTCCGCCATTTCCACCACCTCCAGCGTGATGCCACTACCAAACGCATCTTCCCCTCCCTTCCCTGTCAGCATTCCGAAGGGATCGTTCCCTTCGCAACACCTTGGTCCACTCCTCCATCACCCCCACCACCTTGTCCCCTTCTCACGGCACCTTCCCATGCAATCGCAGGAGGTGCAATACCTGCCCATTTACCTCCTCTGTCCTCACTATCCAAGGCCCCAAACACTCCTTTCTGGTGAAGCAGCGATTTACTTGTACTTCTTTCAATGTAGTATACTCTATTCGCTGCTCACAATGTGGTCTCCTCTACACTGGGGAGACCAAACGCAGATTGGGTGACCGCTTTGCGCAACACGTCCGCTCAGTCCAAAAGCATGACTCTGAGCTTCCGGTTGCTGGCCATTTCAACACTCCCCACTACTCTCATGCCCACATCTCTATCCTGGGATTGCTGCAGTGTTCCTGTAAACATCAACGCAAGCTTGAGGAACAGCATCTCATTTACCCATTAGGCATGCTACAGCCTGCCAGACTGAACATTGAGTTCAATAATTTCAGAGCATGACTGACCCCCTTTTTTATTTTCAGCTATTTGTTCTTTATTTGTTTATTTTATTTCATTTTGTTTCCTCTTTTTTTTAAACCATGTGCCTACCCACTGCTTTTCTTTTGTCATGTTTGTGCTTTGGGCCAGGGCTGTTCATTTTTCTGTCAATTAACACCCTCTCTGCACACCATTAACATACCGTTTGCCTTTGCTCCATGACCTTCTGGTCAGTTATTTTCTGTGACTTTGTCCAATCAACACCTTCTCTTTGGTTATCTCTTGCCCCACCCCTGCTTTATATGAAAAGCAGTTCTGATGAAGGGTCACTGGCCTGAAACGTTAACTCTGCTTCTCTCTCCACAGATGCTGCCAGACCTGCTGAGTATTTCCAGCATTTCTTGTTTTTATTTACTCATTCTACAGATGCAGCCAGACCTGCTGAGTATTTCCAGCACTTTGTTGTTATTTCACACTTCCAGCATCTCCAGTATTTTGCTTTTATTTTATTGTACTGTCACCAGTGATGGGCAGGAAGACTACTATACAAAAATCTGGAGTTCCTGGAGCAAAAGGTGTGAGGGGATAGCATCCTGAAGGATTTGTATCACTTGCGCTGCCCAAACCATTGATCACCAAGTTCCAGAGTAAAGTTGCCCACTTGAGGGGTCTCACAGAGGCACTTGTTGGGAAACCGATGTTATCACAATCACCAACCCGACAACATTGAGATGCCCAAAACAATGACAGTGAACTGAGCATCAACTGTGTGTATTGATGCTAAGGGACAGCCAGCATGTCATTCTTGTTTGGCATCAACAAATCTCAGACAGCTTCCCACTTTTGAACACAACCTGTTTTAAAACAAGTCATTTTCTGGCCTAGCATCCACAAACCTTGCACTTTCTACATTGCTGAGAACAAAAAGCTAAACTGTCTGTAATCAAAAACTGGCAAGCAAAATGGACAAAACAGGGAATGGGGAAGGGGGCAGATGTGAAGAGAAGTTGTTGTGAAAGTAGCATTCATGTTTCTGATGTTCCACTATGAATTCCAACATGAAAACTACTACAATTGGCGTGTTGTGAGACATAACTGCACACTGTGGGGGCTCCAGGTAGACACGCTAGATTTTGGCCTATTAATCTGACTGATATCGAGTCTTGCATTTGATTTGCTCACTCATTCTGCACTTCAACGTACTGTATTAGTTCAAACATATTCAAATCATACGTACTCCTGTTAACCCCTCTGTGAAGCTCCTTGGGACATCTTACTATATTAACAGTGCTATATAGATGCAAGTTGTTGTTGTCTCGGTTTGTTGTCCTCTGTTTTTTTTTGAAGTGAGAGAAGGAAGCGGAAGGTGAAAAAAGTTGAAAAAGAGATGGACATACGAACAAGTACATTATTCATACTGGTACTGAAAAATTTATGGCACAAAAGTATTAAAAATAGAACTGTTGGTGAAAGACTATTAGGATCTTTATACTATAACATATCTAAATTAATACACTATTTCTGTTCCGATGAAGGGTCACTGACCCGAAACGTTAACTCTGCTTCTCTTTCCACAGATGCTGCCAGACCTGCTGAGTGGTTCCAGCATTTCTTGTTTTTATTTCAGATTTCCAGCATCCGCAGTATTTTGCTTTTATTACACTATTTCTGTACTTTGCATGACCTGTAAGCCAATGTAATCAAGGTTAGGTTAAGTCAGTGTTTGTATAACAAACCAGGCCTCTGGTTTTTCCAACATACTGGTCTCATCAACTGGTCTCCCACATTACATAAGCAAGCAAGATTCAAGGTTTAGGAGCCCGAAAGTAAAGGTGTATACAATGTACGTCAGGTAAGGATGGAAATACATAGAATTTACAGAAGAGTAACAGGCCATTTGGCCCAAGTGGTGTATGTTTACCCTAATCTATTTAGCATAGAAGACAGAACACCCACACACATCACACCACTTCTTTGCAACTCCAGGATAAAGTCTTCAACCTGAGATGATCATCCTGTGCAAGTCCTGGAGTGTTCAAAATAAAAGTACAACCAACCTGCTGGATAATCAAAGGAACGATAGGAAGGCCCACACTTCAGGATTTATTGTAAGTACACGTATCAGCTTGGATTCTTCTGAATGCCACAACTTAGGAATTTTCATGAATAAATATCCATACTACTGCTTATGGTATAGCTGTTAACATCTGCAACCATGGCAAACATGACATTTCAACTCACGTTAAAAAAAAAATCTCAACCCTTCTATGCTCCAGTTATACGAGTCATTTGTTACCATTCTGTTCAAACTGACGGCCATTAAACTCCCATCTTAAAGATGAGGACTGGAGACATTAACAAACAAAAGCAGGAGTTGGCCGAGTAGCCCATGCTGTCCCTCGAGTCTGTTACGGCATATTGTATTCTGGAAAGCCAGTTGGGGACGTATAGGACCGGAGCCAAAGCTTACATTTATTTACGGAGTGAAACATTATAAGCACACACCTCCTAACTCAACCACCCCACATTTTCTATACGTGTCTCTTTATATGTGCTCAAGTGAAACCCCAGTTAATGCCCACCATCTGCTTACAATTAAATACAATGAATGTATAATTAACACAACATTCAATAAGATAAAAGCAAAATACTGCAGATGCTGGAAATCTGAAATAAAAAGAAGAAATGCTGGAAAAACTCAGCAGGTCTGGCAGCATCTGTGGAGAGAGAAACAGAGTTAACGTTTCAGGCCAGTGACCCTTCATCAGAACTGGCAAATGTCAGAAATGTAAAAGGTTTTAAGCAAATAAAGCAGGGGTGGGGCAAGAGATAACAAAGGGAAGGTGTTGATAGGATAGGGTCACAGAGAATAACTGACCAGAAGGTCATGGAGCAAAGACAAACGCTATGTTAATGGTGTGGTAAAAGACAAAGTGTTAGTGCAGAGAGGGTGTTAATTGACAGAAAAATGAACAGCCCTGGTCCAAAGAACAAACATAGAAAAAAAAGTGGGTAGGCACATGGTAAAAAAAGAATGATGAAACAAACTAAAATAAAACAAATAAAAAATAAGAAAAAAGAAATATTTAAATCACAAGCTGGGTGAACAGCTCTCCTTTATCCTCTCGTTTGACCTTAAATATGTCTACTTGGAATACTGAATCACAGACAGATTTTAGCACACATATAGGACTGCCTTGGAAACTATGGTTTACTGGGATGATGCTTGCTGAAACATAATGCGTGCATCAAATCGGCCCTGGCTAAAAATAGATCATGTCCTTTGATCAGCCACCTCAGTGTGTTACACAGGTACTTAAATCACCACACAACCCATTTAATCAGCTCATCTGTTCCTGGCAGACGGAAGCCATCATTCCACTAACTTGCCATGGATAGTCAATGGTCTCACTGTACCTCCAAAAGTCTTCACTGCGTTCTCCACTGCCTCACTGATTTGCTGCTCATTTCGCACATCAACAATACAGGGCAAAGCCTTGCCTCCAACAGCTTCAACTGAAAAGCGGAGCAAAAGAAAAATTAACAATGCCTGTGGACAAAAGAAAAATACGTAGTAGCTGCTTTATTTACCCAAGGGGATCAACTGATAGCCATGCGCATCACAAAGGCTATTCTTCATCCACACAAAACAGAAACACAAAACATATTAGTATGATTTCTAAAGCTGAAGTAGCTTGGTGTTGGTGATGATTGAGCCATTATGGACCCATCAACATACATCAACCAACTGTATTGAGCAATTCACACTAACGTCACTGGCAGCAATTTCTTATTCAAATAGTCAAATGACAATAGAGAATGAAAAGGCCCTCCTGTATGTTTGGAATTACAATGGGATCTTCAATGGAGGGTTCGGCCAATCCTGGAGGACAAATACTGTCATTTGTAAGGTATTGGAAAGTATAATTTTACTGATTTTGCAGCCAGACATTGGTATGGTGAAGCTTATAACACTGGTTAATGTCACTGACTGCAATGTACAATGAGAATATACATTCAATGCCAAATTAAGAGCTGTGTTACAAATAACCTGCCTATTTAGCTTAGTTAAGAGAATCACCAAAATGTGGATTTCAATATTGAACAGTGGTATTTCTGTCATTTGTCTGAGTCTTACCATAGTAGCCAGTCAAGTCTGAAAAAGAACGCATTTTATATCTGACAGCTAACAAAGAGCAGTGACTTTCATTAACTTTATTAGAGGGAACAATCCCAAACAGTTCCTTGCTCAGAGGATCACTCCATTAAATCAAGAAAAAAAGACTTCTATTTATATAAGCGACCTTCACAATCTCAGGACATCCCAATGACACTTAGAGCCAATTAAGTACTTAAGGTGTCGTCACTGTTGTAATATAGGAAAAGGTGCCAATTTCCACACAAGCAAGCTCCCAGATGTTGGTTGATGGATACATATTGGCCAGGATACCTGGGAGAACACTCCCTTGCTCTTTTTTGAAATAATACCATGAGATCCTTTATATCCACCTGATAGGGCAGACCGCACCTTGGTTCAACAGCTTATCTGCACCTCCATCAGTGCAGCACTCCCTCAGTAATACTGCAAAACAGCAGCAGCCTAGATTTGTGAGTGAGAATTGAACCCACAACCTTCTGACACAGGGTCGAGGGTGTCACCCACTGAGCCAAGGCTGATACGTATGTCAGCATGGCATGGATCTGTACCCTCAGCTTCTCACATGGCGAGATCCTGACTTCCAAAGCGCCTCCCTAGGCAGTTGGCGAGTTGAGGCCAGATACTTGCCCACAGGAAGGATTAGGTTGGGGGTGGGGGGGGGGGGGGGGGGGGCGCGGCGGTGCGGGTAGCAGGGAATCTAGTTCCATTAATGCCACCCTAATGATGACCCATCCTAATCAGGAACACCCTGGGTTTGATGTCCAGTCTGTGTTGAGTGAGCTGATCACAACAAAGAAGAGATAAAAGCATTAGTATTGGCTGAGTGTGGCGGGGAAGTGGGGGGCACATTGGTGCATGAAGTACTTAAGAGGTGAGAAATGAAATGTGGAAGGGTTGGGTGGCAGGAAGGTGAGCAGAGAAGCACAAAAGTAGTAAGTAGACACTTTGGTTGGAAATGGAAATCAAAATGTGAACACAGATGGACACAGAGGGAATTCACGTTACAAGAGGGAGAAAGGAATAGCAGCACATGGTGATGGGGTTAGATAGAGAAGGGTGGGAGGAGGCCTCATATGAAGCATAAACATGTGTTTGGGCTGTTGGGCTGAATGGCCTACTTCTGCATTGTGAACAGTTTGCAATCTTGACACTTTGGAATTAACATGGTAAAGATTAGAAGAGGCATGTCCTGGTCACACACCAACGTCAAGGAATAGACTGTGTGAAGGAGTCCAAAACTCAAGTCCAAGTCCTTGTGGTGGGACAACATTGACTTAAAGACAGCGCAAGCATTCACACAAACCCACGATTCAGATTTGGAGACACTTGCAGAGGGCATGGATTTAGGAGCTATCCAGGGGCAAAATATTGGTGTGGGAGATGCTGGAGGGGTCTCCAGTAAGCAGAAGGCCATGGAGGGATGAAGAGTCAACCATGAGCCTGCAGAGGTAGAACCAGAGGTCCAGCAGAATGATCTTGGGTTATTGGCACTGAGCATTTGTTACAGATTTTTGATCTACTAGGTGGTCAAGGATTATTGGGGGCAGGCAGGAAAGTGGAGATAAGGTCACAATTAGGTCAGCAATCTTATTGAATAGCGGAGCAGGTCTGAGGGGCTGAATGACCTACTCCTGCCCCTATTTCTTACAATCTTATGATCAGTGGATCCTGTACACCAAAAGAGGAGTAAAGGGCAGTTGGATTGAAATCCAAGGACCAACAGCAGGGGAACCATGCATGTGAGATTCATGAAATATAACAAGCAAAGAATATGTAGATGATACCAGCTACCCCATAACAAGCAAATAATCACATCTAGGGGGTCAAATAATCTCAAACCAACAGCAGGAGAGTCACATCATTTGCCAACAAACCCAAAACCCAACATGGAACTGTTGCTTTGCAACAGCCTTCTGGCTGTTTTATGTTTGTATAATACATTCAAAGCTAGGAATTTTAAATCCCTTTGCCTATAATTTATTAATAGAATTTTCTATAAGTAGCAACAGATCATTAGACTAAAGGAAGTTGTGGTCAAATTATTTCACAATTTGAAAGACAATGACTTATTTATAAAACCAAATGAAAATTCAGAACCGTTAAACTCCATTAGCAGAGAAAGAGAGGAGGAAAAAAAATGAATTGAACTCCGTCACTGCTGAAAGACTTGTAAAATGGATTTTTCTATCTGCATCATATAAAGCGGTGCCCCCAAGCTAGACAGAATGAGATTAAAAAGTTTTGGCTCCCACGATGTTTTATCGTGCGCTGGTCTGCTCGTTACAAATAGATATTTCTCTTTGGAATTTCTCATCAAAAACATTAACTTGCATTCATGTAGTGCCTTTGAATGGCAAAATAGCCCAAGGCACTCCACAGGAAAATCTGGCACCACGCCAGATATGAAGGTATTAGGATAGGTGATGAAAAGTTTGGTCAAAGAGGAAAGAGGTAGGCTTTAAGGAGCATCTTAAAGGAGGAGAGGCGGAGGGGTTTAGGGAGGGAATTTCGGAGCTCAAGGCCAAGGCAACTGAAGGCACATCTGCCAACAGTGGAGCACTGAAAATCTGGGGTGCGTAAGAGGCCAGGATTGGAAGATTGCAGAGATCTCGAAGGATTGTAGAGCAGGAGAAGGCTAACAGCAATGCTACTACTGGTATCCATCTCTCCCTCCCTCCCTCCTTATCTTTCTCTGTGTTGAACAGGAGGTTCAAGATTAAGTAGCTTATCAACATATCACTGTGCGTTTTTTTTAAAAAGTTCAAATGCAAGCAGATCTGCCAGTGCTGTATCTCTAAACTAAACTAAACTAAATTGAACGATCAGTAGTGTTTTGGGGATTAAATTCGAAATCAGCAGACTTCATGTTCCGACACCAACAAATTAACTTTTCATCTCAACATTTGTTTTAATAATAAATCCCTAAAACACTGCTGGAATTGGGCAACACGTTCCAGATTGGAACCAGTTATGTGGGGCTTTAGCAGTACTATGAAGTGGAGAGCTGTGGCGTTATGAGGTCGAGGGGACAGCATTGGAAGATGGTTCTGGGAGCAAAGTGACAGTAATAGGTTTTATCAGTATTAGGGCAGACAGCATGGCGTGTACATAGACAGGAACATTGTAGGCTCTGGGAGCAATGGGACGGGAGTCCCAGGATCCAATGATAATGTCAGGTGGAGAATCTTGGGGTATAGCAGCCATTTACAATCCTGGACGTCAAACCTTGCAGCCAGGATGTGTATATAAAAGCAGCAAATCCAAAATAAAATGGCAGTAACGGTTATTCTGGGGCTTGCATCCTCCAAATGAATCAGAATAATAAAGCTTGTTAATTTCCCAATTCTCCATCCATTTCCTTCCCTCCCCTTCTATGCTGAAGACATTGGCCCGGATTTTATGATAGAAATAATGGGAGGCTATCAGTGTTCACTGTTATGGACTAGATTGGACAGCAACTTCCAGCGACTGCACATGCGGAATTAAATGCAGGCTGTCCAAGTTGGCCTGCTTCTCCAGAAGCTCCACTACAGCGGTATCTTGTCAAGAGACTTGACATTAAAACACATAGAAAGATGTGAAGTTGTGATACTGATGTGAAAGACATTAAACATACCAGAGGTGGTTAGGCCTTGTCCATTTTCAATGGTGTGATAAGTCTTAATTACTGCCAAACAAACTCGCTGGCCCTGAAAATTAACTTTTACAAGTGTGGAGTCTCATCCTTCAGATTTTAATTATCATTGGTGTTTTTTTTTTAATTTAAAAAAAGTTTGCATTCTGTTTTATCTCTCTCTCTCTCTCTCTCTCTCTCCCTTCCCCTTAATCCCATCTTTCTTTCTCCTCTCCATTTTAGTTTGTGTGAGAGATTTGGCATTGAATTAAATCTTCCAATTTACACTTCCTGGTTCAGACTCTGCACATCTCAATAATGATTTATCAATCTGATTTGTTAAGGCAGATTTCAACAATTTTTTTTTTTACCCGAGGCGCCTTTTTAAAAAAAAATGCCCAACATAAAAACTATTGGGAGCGCAAGACAAAAATTTGTTATTTCTAAACTAAATGCATGGAAAACTGCCAAGTGTCGATGTTAAAATCATAATTTGCATATATATTACATGTTGAATTTATCAACAAAAAAATCAATTAAAATAGATCTAACTGAATTATCACTTTTTTGACTTGAACTGTAATTGTCAGTAAAGTCATCTTTAAAAACAAACTTTAACCGAAGATGCTTAGAATTAAGAACTTGTTGGCTGATTCTTGTGCTTAAAAAAAACCTTCTGATGGCATATTCAGAATAATTTTTCTCAGCTATACTGGAAGCAATAATGGCTGCAACCAGAAAAACTGTTCCCCGAATCAAAGGCATTATCTATAACCAAGATGTAGTTATACCACTCAAATAGGTTTATTTAGTGTACGACAATGTTTATTGTTAAAATATCATTTGAAAACGAAGTGCAGCATAATGATTAGCCTTTTATCCACAGAATGAAAACACAGCTCTTACTTTTCTTGGGGCTTTTTCATGTTAATGTGATCCAACTGGAAAAGGTTGGGAG
Organism: Heterodontus francisci; assembly: GCF_036365525.1. Taxonomy (NCBI): domain Eukaryota; kingdom Metazoa; phylum Chordata; class Chondrichthyes; order Heterodontiformes; family Heterodontidae; genus Heterodontus; species Heterodontus francisci. Next base: position 178,600,916 of record NC_090374.1, on the reverse strand, counting down.
CTGCAAAGGAGATGTTAAAGAGCTACAAGTTGCCGACCACTGGGTGAAGGAAACACACTGTTGCTTGTCCTGTTCACATAGGCCCGAGATCCCCTGTAGAGAGTGCCGCACAAAACGCTTTACGAATCATCGAAAAGTTTTAGTGCAAAAGTCCATAGAAAGTCTTTGGGCGAGTCTAAGTGCAATGAATGGATGGTGCCATTTGTTCATGATTAACAGCAAACTCCAGGCCAATGGCTAGGTACAGCTTTTTACAGGTACCAGTAACCCTCCAGTACCTTGCCACCGAAAAAATATCATTTTTAGCAGTTAGCAAATGTGCAAGTTCCAAATGACATTCAGCACCCAAAAGGTTACCAATGAATAAATCTCAGTGGAGAGTATCAGTTCGTTGTTTGATTATGGAAAGCAGCACAGGAGAGCCCAGTTCAGTCGTCGGATGCTTTTCCAGCAGGTCTCTCTGGATAGAAGTCAACACCAAGGGGAGGATTCCCGACCCATATTTCCCTTTGTAACCCCAGGATCACAAAGAGCCGAACTGCAGACCTTTGACTGCTGAGAGCTGGAAACTCAACACTGATCAAGCAGCAAACGTGAGACTCCAGAACTGAAGGCAGTCACTGGCTAAAACTCTGCCAATCTCATGGGGAGGCTACATAATAACTTGAGAAATACTTACTCTGGATTATCATTTATGTTCCCGAAGAAACGGTGTTTAAATAACATGTTTGTGAGCAGAAATAGTGGGCTGATGAGAGCTGAATGATTGAGACAACTGGCAATCAGTAATCTGAATTCACTGAAATCAGAGGCAAGCACACCAGTGCAACCTTTCCAAAGCTTAATTAGGTCCCGAATTCAAATATTGAAACAGGAACTGTTCTTTTTTCCTGGTTAAACATGTGTTTCAGCAGCCAATGGGCTGACATACATCATGGAGTCAACAGTATCCTAGTAACAAGCTAAAAATACATCTCAGCTTTCATGCTGATCCAAGCAGCAAGCACGAACTACCTGACCCAATCAAGCTCACTTGAAAACAAGACAAATCGCCTGGAATTTCCACCTATTACTTTGATTACACGGCCACGCTCCGAGCTGAACAGCTTCACTGGTAACAACAGGTGCAGCCATGAATGGTACCTCATGCAATACAAGGGACACCTGCTGAAGGCCGACTGCAAGATCACTACATGCCTCAGACTGTTTTCCATCATCAAAAGATAAAACCCTGATCAGTGTATATGCAGATAATAGGTCAGGACTTAAAACAGAATATACACAAATTTAGATTAGACAAGAAATATATTTCACTTCATGGAAATGACAATCTTGATGGAATCATAAAATAGTACAGCTCTTTTGAAGAGAAATCCTATTAGTCCCACACCCTGCTCTTGCCCCATAACTGCAATTTTTTCTCCTTCAAGTAGTTATCCAATTCCCTTTTGAAAGCTATAATTGAATCTGTATCCACCATCCTACCAGGCAGTGCATTCCAAATCCTAACCATTCATTCCATCAAAAGTTTTTCCTCATGTTGCCTCTGGTTAGTTTACCAGTCGCCCTAAATCTGTGCCCTCAGGTCATTGACCTGTCAGCCATTGGAAACTGTTTCTTTAAACCCTTCAATATTTTAAACACCACAATTAAATCTCCTCTTAGCCTTCTCTGCTCTGAGAAGACAACCTCCTTCTCCAGTCTATACATGTAACTGTAATCCCTAGAACCACTCTAGCAAATCTTCTCTGTACTCTCTAAATCTTTCTCGTCCTTTCCGAAGTGTGGTGCCCTGAATTGGGCACAATACTCCAGCTCGTGTTTTATATAGGTTTGTATAACTTCAAGGCTTTTGTACTCTATGGCTCTTTTTTAAAAGCCCAGGATTCCATATACTTTATTAACTTTGTTAACCTGACCTGCCAACTTCAAAAATTTGTACATGAATATCCCCAGGTGTCTCAGCTTTTGTACTCCCTTTAAAACTGTACCATTAAGTTGTATTATTTCTCCTCATTCTTCCGACCAAAATGCATCATTTCACCCTCTTCTGCATTGAATTTCATGTGCCATGCATCCACCCATTCCACTAGCCTATCTATGTCCTTGTGAAGTCTATTACTATTTTCCTAATTTATTACACTTCTAGGTTTCCTATCATCTGCAAAAGTCAAAATTGTGCCCGGTACACAACATCCACACACACGTGCGCCCTCCCAGTCCCCCACCAAGTCAGAGTCAAAATCAAAAACAGCAATGGTCCTACTGCTAAATATTGGGGAACACCACTGTATACCTCACACCAGTCTGTAAAACAGACATTCCCTACAACTCTCTGCTTTCTAGCCTTTACCCAATTTCGTATCCATGCGCTAATGCCCCTTTTATCCCGTGGGCTTCAATTTTGTTAACAAACCTAATATGTGGTACTTGATCAAATGCCTTTAATTTTTAACTTGCGTTCTTCAAGTCAATTCTATGTCTGGTTCACGAAGACGACTCAAAATGGGCCCTGAAATACACAAGTATCAGTCAATAACCATCTGCATGAAGGAAAGGCTCAAATACTTTCCCCTGCCTTCAACGGCACCAACATGACCAAGTTCCCCACCATCAACATCCTGGAGGGGTCACCACTGCCCACAGGATTAACTGGGCCAACCCATATCAGCTCCCTAGCTCCAAAAAGTAAGAGAGCAGCTAAAGTAAACCTTGATCCCTTAGAGGATGAGACTGGGGAATTAATAATGAGAAACAAGGAAATGGCAGAGACTTTGAACAAGTATTTTGTATCTGTCTTTACGGAAGATGACAAAAAAATCCCAAGAATAGCAGAAAATCAAGGGGCAAAAGGGAGGCAGGAACAATCACTATCACTGGAGAAAAAGTACTAGCAAAACTAATGGGACTAAAAGCTGACAAGTCCCCTGAACCTGATGGTCTACATTCTAGGGTCTTAAAAGAAGTGGCTGCAGAGATAGTGGATGGAATGGTTGTAATCTTCCCAAATTCCATAGATTCTGGAAAAGTTCCAGCTGATTGAAAAACCCACAAATTTAACACCTCTATACAAAAAAGGAGGGAGACAGAAAGCAAGAAACTAAAGGCCAGTTAGCCTAACATTTATCAATGAGAAAACGCTGGAATCCATTATTAAGGAAGTAACAGCAGGATATTTAGGAAATCATAATACAATTAATCAAAGTCAACATGGTTTTGTGAAAGGAAAAGTGGTTGACAAATTTATTAGAGATCTTTCAGGATATAACAAACAGGGTGAATAAAGGGAACGAGTAGATGTGGTATATTTGGATTTCCAAAAGGCATTCGATAAGGTGCCACATAAAAAGGTTACTGCACAAGATAAGAGCTCATGGTTTTGAGGATAATATATTAGCATGGATAGAGACTCAGCTAACTAACAGGAAACAGAGAGTCAGGATAAACTTTCAGGTAGGAAAACTCTAACCAGTGGGGTGATACGGGAATTAATGTTAGGGCCTCAACTATTTACAATCTACATTAATGACTTGGATAAAAGAAAAGAGTGTATTGTATCATCAGCAAATTTGTCTGCAAAAGATAGGTCAGAAAGCAAGTTGTGATTGGTTAAGTGAGTAGGCAAAAATCTGGCAGATGGAGTATAATGTAGGGAAATGTGAGGTTGTCCACTTTGACGGGAAGAACAGAAAAGCAGATTATTTAAGTGGAGAGAGACTAAAACATGCTGCAGTACAGAGGGATCTGGGTATACTCATACATGAATCATAAAATGTTGGCATGTAGGTACAGCAAGTAATTAGGAAGGCAAATGGAATGTTGGCCTTTATTGCAAGGGGGATGGAGTATAAAGTAGGAACATCTTGCTACAATTGTACAGGGCAGTGATGAGACCACACCTAGAGTACTGTGCACACTTTTGGTCTCCTTACTTCAGGCATATACTTGCATTGGAAGCAGTTCAGAGAAGGTTCACGAGGCTGATTCCTGGGATGAAGGGGTTGTCTTATGAGGAAAGGTTGAGCAGGATGGGTCTATACTCATTGCGGTTTAGAAGAATGAGATATGATCTTTTTGAAAAATAAGATTTTGAGGGGGCTTGACAAGGTAGATGCTGAGATGATGTTTCCCCACGTAAGGAAATGTAGAACTGGGGGCACAATTTCAAAATAAGATGGAGATGAGGAGGAATTTCTTCTCTCAGAGGGTCGTTAATCTTCAGAATTCTTTTCCCCAAAGGAGACTGGGCCATTCAATATATTCCAGGATGAGTTAGACAGATTTTTGATCTATAAGGGAGTCCAGAGTTATGGGGGTAGGCAGGAAAGTGGTGTTAAGGTCACAATCAGATAAGCCAAATGGCCTGCTCCTGCTCCTATTTCTTATGTTATGTTATGTTCCAACAGTAAAGCATGGCTGGGTACTTGGCCAATTGGTTCACTTCCCAACCCCTTAAAACCTCTCCACCAACTACAAGTTTCAAGTCAGGAGTATAAATCATCACTCGTTTGAAAGCCTGCAATGTCACCACATTCATAAAGCTCAGTACCATTCAAGACAGAATGGCTCCCCTGCCACTGGAATAATTATTAACACCTGTCTATGACCAATCTACAGGATCCATTGAAGAAGCTCATGAAATTTACTTCAAAAACAGCTCCCAGCCTCGTGACCTCAACCATCAAGAATGTCAAAAGCAGCAAGATCAGGCAAACACCCTCATGTTCAAGTTCGACTTCAAGTGACACCCAATCCACTGTTTCAGTTGCTGGGTCAAGGTCCTGGAATCCCCTATCCAACACCACTGTGGCACCAACATCAACATAAAAGCTGCAATCGGTGAACAAGGGCCACCACATCTCCCTGGGGCAATAAAAGCAGCCATGTCAATGTCAACCACATCCATAATCAAACAAGTACTTTAAAAAAAACAGAACCATGGCTTGCATTTTCAAGTTCCCCAAGACCTGGCTTTACTACAATTTGAAGGGAAGGATCTAGCAGATGTGTTCTAACTTGAAAAGTAAATTAAATCCTTGTTTCCACCATAATTAGCAAACTCACTCACCTTTGAATACTTTAATAGTCACTTAAGAATTTTCATCTGTCATTCCAGCAGTGACTTGAACCTAAGCTAAAATGAGTTACTTTGCAATAAAAACTGCAATGCCAGCTGAACATGAAAAGCTGCCATTTTGTCGCCACTAGCAGAATTGGAATTAAGAAATGGCTTTGAACATGCCTTTTGACCATACAGAAAAGTATTTAGCCTACATGAAGCCATTGTGACTAAGGCCAATTAGGTAGTGAGGTGTATCTAGATGGGACTGCACAGCAACCACAATGATTAGCAATTATATAGTGCCTTTAGAAGTAGCAAAACATCCCAAGGTACTTCATGAGTGTCATTAATATTTAACTTCAAGCTATTTGAGGAGATATTAGGGTCAAAGGGGTAGATTTTAAGGATTGTCGTGAAAAGGAGACAGCTGGAAAGGTTTACGAGAGGGAATTCAGAGCTTAGGACCCAGGCACCAATGCACAATTGAGAACAAATTCAAAGGACATCGTTGAAGCCAATTCTGAACTATTGCATAGTTTCAGACATCCTGGGCTGAATTTTACTGTGGGGTTCAGGACCCCGATGCCAGGGCGAAAAGTGGGTCCCAAGCCTGCACTTGTCGGCAGTGGGACTGACTTGGTGATTTTACTGCAGGTGGCCTCACATTCGGCTGCCTGCAGACCCACCATCCAATTAAGGATGCCTGGAGGGCTGCTGATGCTGCCAGCCCAGAGGGCCAACAGTTCTGAAGTCTCAGCAGTCCCACCAGAAGTGGTCGCTGCTGAGCCAGGCAGAGCCTCAAGCCTCCAACCAGTAAGTTCAAACAAAATTCAGGGGGCCGAGGGCCGTAGGGGAAACCCCTGTGGAGAGATGATAGTGGCCACAGGGGGCTGCCTTCCTTGCCCGTGTTCCCCTCTTTGGGCAATGGACCTCTGCCTCCGACAGCCACTCCCCCCGGGCTCCGGGCTGCTGCATGGAAGCCGCCTTCATTAAGCTGGCAGACTCCCCACGTGGCGGGTGGGGGGGGGGGGGGGCCGCCCCACTGTCAGCAAAATGCCAATGACTCTGTAAAATGATTCTTAATAGGGCCTTTAAGAATGCAAATTGGCTGCCTGCTTCCTTGAATGCCCTGGCAGCGGGACTACATCGGGGAGCTGCCCTGACACGTCTCCCCACGATTTCACTGGCTCCCCAATCCGCCACCCAGAGGCCGGTAAAATTCTACCCCCTTTCTCAAGGCATGTATCATGGAAAGTGTTGTTACGAGTGCTTCTATTTTTGGTTAAATTTTGAGGACTTGTTTTTTAAAACTCATAGATGCCGGAATGTGTTTTTAAAATAAAGATCATCGTAAGGTCTTTTGGACTTGTTTGAACTCAGTAAGTACTGGAAGTCCCCTGTCTTCAAATAAATACACAGCAGGGGCTTTTTTGCCTTGGAGAAGATGTTTCCAGAGAAGTGACTGGTTAAGATTTATAGGGGTCAGGAGGTTTGACTCTTGAGATTGTCCAGTTTCGCTTTGGACAGTCAGTTGGAGTTTTAAAAATCAACCTGAAGGACAAAACCCCAAATCAGCCTTTCCCATTTCTTTGAAAAGCCTGCAGTTTTACCATGTCTTTGAAAAGCTCTTAGAAGCAAGTGGAAGAAATAGAGAAACTGATAGTGCATTCCTCCTGAAAGGACTGCCTGAAACCCCAGTTGCCACATTTCTCCTGAGACATTGGAAAACCCTGCCGGATAAATCCTCGACGCCAACTGACCAAATTGCTCCAGAGAAAGATCCCAGTGACAGCTGTCTACGTGTATTTGGGACATCAAACCAAAAAAATGACATCTGACATCTTTCAACATCTTTTTTTTTCTTCAAGAATTAGCAAGTATTTGGCCAAAGTACTCTTTTTTTTGTTTTTTTTGTAACAGAGCTCTAAAAAGAAAATCGCTGTTTTCCAGTTAACCTGTGCGTGTGTGTGTGTGCGTGTGCGCGTGTGTGCAGGGGCACACGTGTGGGCGGGGCTCAGGTAAAAAGGGAACTTTCATATTTCAATCTGCGCGAATGCTTTGCTTCGTTGCTGGTTACGTCTTGTCATTTAATAAATAATTTTCTTGTTAAAGAAACCTGGTTGGTGTATTTTATTCTGGGATGAAGAGTAGACCATATCGGTAACTGGGTGAACATTTAAATATAGGTTGTGACCTGTGGAGAAGTGGAACTAGAATAAAAAGTGTACTCCTCCCACCTCGATCGTAACATATAATTGGGGACTCTTTGCGGGATAACCCAACGCCGACGACATGCAATTCTAAGTGGAAATAATTACAAGAGGAAAAGTAAAAACTAACCAGGTTTCTCGTGCATTAAAGTTTACACTCTAGAATGTCTTCGTTAGTTGCTACGATCTTTCTGGGGAAGGAGGATGTGTTCCTGAGTGATTTGAGAAACTTAACCAAGGTTAAACTAAAGGATTTGGCAGAAGTCGAACCAGAAAAAACTGTGCACTTCTCCCGCCTCAATCTTAACAGTGTGACTAAGAGTTGCAATGTTAATTCCAGGCTTTATAGAACTAAGCTGTAGACTGAAGTGACAACTCACTTTATCTGGAAAAAAGACCAAGAGGAAACAGGATAGGTCCTTAGAATGACAGATTATAGTGCAGATCAGCAAGTTAGCTTGAACAATGAGCGCTGTACTCAAGGTCAGAATTACAAACCCTTGAGAAAGATTGGATATTCAATGCTTGTGTGCCTGAAGGATAGTTATGGAAAATAGAAAAGGCAGGTACTTCAGTGTCAATTGATTACTTTAAAAATTGCACTGTAAACATATGACAAGAAATTAATAAAAATGTTCATCAAGCTGTTCATATGGAGAACTGGGAGAGAACACAGAATCTTAGGAAAGGGAGAAGGGAGATTGCATGATTCAGCTGGTTAGGCATGGATTGTGGCAGTAGAGGAGTTGAAGGGATGAGAGATTTTTGTCCCAATTCCAAACGTTATTTTATTACATAACATTTCTTTTCATCTTTTAACCTCTGTTCAGTCACACAAAACATTCAATTATTGAGGTCTTGGAATATAATGGTTTCACCAGAATATCTGGATAATGGTTTCCTTGGTGGTGGGTATGAAGGGGAAGAAGGGCCACAAGCTGTTGTTTGGCATGCAGAGTACATTAGTTCAGAATTATTGCAATCCTAATATTCAGTAGCAGGGGGAGAGCCTGGTGGCTCAGTGAGTCAAGATCCAATCCATTCCATGGATGAAGGTATCCTCTCTCTCGTACCTTCAAACATCCCAAGTTAAATGAATCCAAGCAGCATCAACACAGCATTCAGTGAGGAAAAAAACCCACAAAAATGGGCAGTAAATGCGCCCAAATTATATAATTATAGCAAGGTGACAGCACAGAAAGAGGCCATTTGGCCTGTCATGTCCATGCTGGCTCTCTGCAAGAGCAACACACCTGGTCTCACTCCCCACCTTTCCCTCATAGCCCTACAAATTCTCTCTCTTCAGGTGCTTAGCCATTTCCTTTTGAAAACCACAATTGAATCTGCCTCCACCACACACTCAGACAGTGCATTCCAGATCCTAATCACTCACTGCATAAAAAAAGTTTCCTCATGTTGTTGTTGCTCCTTTTGTTAAGCACCTTAAAAAATCGGTGTCCTCTGATTCTCGATCCTTCCGCCAATGGGAACTGTTTCTCCCTATCTACTCTGTCCAGACCCTGCATGATTTTGAAAACCTCTATCAAATATTCTTTTAATCTTATCTTCTCCAAGGAGAAGACACCCAGCTTCTCCAGTCCATCCATATAACTGCAGTCCCTCATCTCTGGAGCCATTCTCATAAATCTTTTCTGCACCCTCTCTAATGCTTTTACATCCTTCCTAAAGTGTGGTGCCCAGAACTGGACACAAGACTGCAATTGAGGTAGAACCAGTATTTTATACAAGTTTTTCATAACTTCCTTTCTTTAGTACTGTTATGCCCTTACTTATACAGCCCAGGATCCTGTATGGTTCATTAACCTTTTTCTCAACCTGCCCTGCCACCTTCAATGATTTATACACATAAAACCCCAGATCCCTCTGCTCCTGCACCCCATGGAACTGGAAACATACCACTTTGAGATCAGTGATAACAGAAATCTTCCTTCCATTTCCCAAGGCCTGAATGAGTTCCCCAATCTAGACCATTATGAATTTTTCCCATTTCCACAGCAACTGTCCCAATCTGATTTTCCATCATTTAATTTTGATTCCAAACCCAATCTTTCCAGCTCCATGGGGACTTCCAATAACAACTTGCATGTAAATAACACCTTTAATGTAATAAAAAAACATTCCAAGGCGCTTCACAGGAGTGTTACAGAGTAAAATATGATAAGGAGCCACATAGGAGATATTAGGGCAGATGACCAAAAGCTCGGTCAAAGAGGAAGGATTTAAGGACTGTCTTAAAGAAGGAGAAAGATGAAGAGGGGTGGAAAGGTTTAGGGAGTGAATTCCAGAGTTAGGGCCCAGGTAGCTGAAGGTACTAATAGTGGAGCAATTAATATGAGAGATATACAAGAGGCCAGAAATCGAGCAGTGGAGATATCTTGGAGGGTTGTCGGGGTTGGAGGAGTCAATAACAACTTGTATTTATATAGTGCCATTGAAGTAGTAAAACAGTAGTAAAGGTGCTTCACAGGAGCAATTATTAAACAAAATTTAACACTGAACCACATATGAGAACAGGAAGCTTGGTCAAAGAAGGAGCTTTTAAAAAACATATTTCAAGGAGGGAGAGAGGAGTTGAGAGGTGGAGAGATTTAGGGAGGAAATTCTGGAGCTTAGGGTCTAGGCAGCGGAAAGCATGGCTGCCAATGGTGCAGAGATGACTATCAGATGTGTAGGTGGTCAGGATTGGAGCAGCACAGATATCTCAAGAGGGCTGTGGGGGTTACAGACATGGGGAGTGGCTAGGCCATGGAAGGACTTGAATAGAAGGACGAGAATTTTAAAAATCCAGCCAATTTTACCAGACTCCTGACAGTTATCGAAAAAGAATTCCTGGCATCTCAGTCTTCTGACTGCTTCTCTAATTCCTCACTCAGTTCACAGCAGGAGGCTAAGTAAAATAAAACAACATCGCTGACATGCGTTTTCAGCAGAATGACTTGCCAAACATGTGTGTTTCCAGTGTTTGTTAAAGTTTTTTTTTGCAGTCTCTTTCTCTCTCTCTCCACTTCCTCATGTGAAAGAGTTATATCAGCGTTGAAGGTTAGCTTGCCCAGTTTCCCTTCCAACACACAAAGTCTCTTCCTGGGGAGGGGGAAGGTGAAAGAACTGACCAGAGAGAGGGAGGCATGAGTATCTTGAACTTACAGCAATGTAGCAAATATTTATACCAAATGTAACAAAAAGGACAGAAAGACAATAAATTTTAAAAAATCATCAGAAAAACAGGAAAGACAAGCCAAAAAATGAAACACCCAAGGATAAAAAGTCAATTATAAAGATTTTCAAATTGTTTTGGGGAGGATATTAATGATGAATTACAGGTTCTGTGCCTTGTTGCTGATGCATTTTTTGATGGGGTATAAAATTTAGTCCTCAGAAATCCATGCAATTGTGCATTTGACATTTTTGGTGGAAGAGAGATATGCAGAAAGATGCAGTATTATTGAAGCATTTAACAGCAACCTCACACCTGGTGCTGTACTTCATTGGTGCTTGGCATCCGAAGGAACACACGTGCTTTGTGAACAGCTTGTTGGAGGCGAGGAAGATTTTCCTCAGCAATATCAGAATGTAGAAGGATTCAACAATGTTGTCAAGCTATTCACCACCCTGACCAAACACCCCATCAATATTATCACCAAAACAATAGGTTCAATGGTATGATTTCAAGTCTTCTGTGAGCAGAAGATAGCAATGATAGCACTTGGCAATTATTTGCCAGAAGCTTGTGTTCTGGCCAATATTTATCCCTCAACCAATGTCTCAAACAGATCTGTCATGATCACATTACTGTGCGTGAGAGCTTGCTGTGTGCAAATTGGCTGCCGCATTTCCAACGTTACAACAGTGCCTACACTTCAGAAGTACTGATTAGCTGTAATCAGCTTTGGGACATCCTATAAGGTTCTCTATAAATGCAATTTCTTACTTTCGAATTACTCAAATAATTTAACTGCTGAATTTGATGAGGTCACTGACCCAACAGTTGATGCCCAAGCCATGGTACTGAGGCAAGGATACTTCAGCAAATCATTTGCCAGGCAATCCTAACTACATTAATTAGCAGCCAAGTGCACATTGCAGGTAGAAAGATTTGCAGGTATGTATGCTCAAATAAACTCTAGTGGCAAAACTGTGCGCCTTAAGGATGCAAACGGCTGTCTGAACAGACAACGTTAATAATTATCCATTCATTGATAAGCATATCCCAATCGAAAACTGGAAAAGCATTTTACTCCATACAAATTTCAATCTGGTAGACTTGCTCTTTTGATGTGAGAACATCTTCATACATTTCTATTTAAAGATTCCTTCTTGGGAAATGGGCGACGCTGGTAAGGCCAGCATTTATTGCCCAGCCTAAGCTGCCCTCAAAAATTTGGTGGTGGCCCTTCTTCTTGAACCACTGCAGTCCATGTGGTGATGGTATTCTCTCAGTGCTGTGAGGAAGGGAGTTACAGGACTTTGATCCAGCAACGATGAAGGAACAGTGTTACATTTCCAAGTCAGAATGGCATACAGCTTGGTGGGGAACTCAGACAATTGTGTTCCCACGCCCTGCTGCCCTTGTCCTTCTAGGTGGTGGAGGTCGTGGGTTTGGGAGGTACTTTACATGTGGTTTCATAGTTAGCTTGAAACATGTGTATGTAACTTCAATACAGCTGTACACATCAATGCTTTGAATTCTTGACACTGCATCAAACAATGCTGTTTAAGCTGCATTAAACACACAAGGAGACAACACACTGGTTGTATTAGATGGAAAAAAAGTGCATATAAAATGGTTGCAAGATGATGATCAGAGCCAGTGACGCAAGTAGTGTCATCCTTGTTTTCTACATGTAACAAGCTGTTTTACAGGAGATGTACTTTTAACTGACAGACTGGAATATCCCAGTTCATGAGTTTTGCAAAGCATTTGGTGAATAGGAAGCTACTCTTGGACCATGAACTCAGAGTCCAACACATAAGTTATGCACAAGAAAGAAAAAGGGACTAGCATTTATAAAGCACTTCAATCATTTCAGAAATGCCCCACAATGCTTCAGATACAATAAATTACTTACAAAATGGAGTAACTGTTATGTCGGTGCATGTAGCAACCATTCTGTACAAAGCAAGATCCCACAAATAGCAATGAGGTGAATGGCAAGCACATCAGTTTTGGTTGCATTAAGTGAGGGAGAAATGCTGACTGAACATAAGAACACCCAGCTCTTCTTCAAATAGTACACAAGACCATTTGCATTCCCTAAACTTCAGGAACTCGTAGACTGGGAGTAAGACTGACATCCCATCCCAACTAAAAAAAAAAGACATTTTCAAGTTCAGCAGCAAAGAAACAGAGCATCATGTCTTAACTTGTCAAAATCGGCCAAAAAGAAAGCAAAAACTGAAGTTTAGTTTAGTTTAGAGATACAGCACTGGAACAGGCCCTTCGGCCCACCAAGTCTGTGCCGACCATATCAATAAATATTTCATGTTGCCTCCGAGGTGAGACATTCATAATCTTCAATAAACAAACATGAAGACATTAATTTAGATTGCACAGATTAGCCTGAAACAAATACTTCTGCAACTTGCCATTTACGGGTGGAGGATTTAACCAGCATGTAAAAATGTTTAACTATCTAACTGATACTAAGATAATTCTTAAAGATTTCTATATGATTCGCCTCTGAATCACAGGTTTGTGGGCTCAAATTCCATTCCAGAGACTTGAGCACAAAATCTAGGCTAAAACTCCAGTGTAGTACTGAGGGAGTGCTGCACTGTCAGAGGTACCATCTTTCAAATTAAATGTTAAACCAAGACCCTGTCTGCTTCCTAAGGCGATGTAAAAGATCCCATAGCACTATTTCAAAAGAGCAGAGGAGTTCTCCCCGGTGTCCTAGCCAATATTTGTCCCTCAATCGACATCATAAATGCAGTTTAATACACTGCTGTCTGTGGGAGCTTGCTGTGTGCAAATTGACAGTCGCATTTCCTACATTACAACAGTGGCTACACTTCAAAAGTCCTCCACTGGCTGTAAAACACTTTGAGGCATCCGGTGGCTGTCACAAAGTCAGAGTTATACAGTACAGAAAAAGGCCTTTCGGCCCATCGTGTCCGTGCCGGCCATCAAGCACCTATCTATTCTAATCCCATTTTCCAGCACTTGGCCCTTAGCCTTGTATGATATGGCATTTCAAGTGCTCATCTAAATACTTATTAAATATTGTGAGGGTTCCTGCCTCTACCACCCCTTCAGGCTTTGTGTTCCAGATTCCAACCCCTTCTGGGTGAAAATTTTTTTCCTCAACTCCCCTCTAAACCTCCTACCTTAAATCTATGCCCCCTGGTTATTGACACCTCTGCTAAAGGAAAAAGTTTCTTCCTCTACACCCTATCTATGCCCCTCATAATTTTGCATACCTCAATCAGGTCCCCCTCAGACTTCTCTGCTCTAAGGAAAACAATCCTAGCCTATCCAGTCTCTCTTCATAGCTGAAATGCTCCAGCAACATCCTGGTGAATCTCCTCTGCACCCTCTCCAGTGCAATTACATCCTTCCTATTAGTGTCGTGATCAGAACTGTACACAGTACTCCAGCTGTGGTCTAACCAGCGTTTTATACAGCTACATCATAACCTCCCTACTCTTATATTCTATGCCTCGGCTAATAAAGGCAAGTATCCCATATTCCTTCCTAACCACCTTACCTATCTGCCCTGCTGCCTTCAGTGATCTATGTACAAGTAAACCAAGGTCCCTCAAACTCCCAGTACTTCCTAGGGTCCTACCAGCCATTGTATATTCCCTTGCCTTGTTAGTCCTCCCAGAATGCATCACCTCACACTTCTCAGGATTAAATTCCATCTGCCACAGTCTACCAGCCCATCTCTATCGTCCTGTAATCTAAGGCTTTCCTCCTCATTATTTACAACACCACCAATTTCCGTGTCATCTGCAAACTTACTGATCGTACCTCCTATTTTCACGTCTAAGTCATTAATGTACACTACAAACAGCAAGGGTCCCAGCACCGATTCCTGCAGTACACCACTGGTCATAGGCTTCCAATCGCAAAAACAACCCTCAGCCTCCTGCCACTAAGCCAATTTTGTATCCAATTTGCCAAATTGCCCTGGATCCCATGGGCTCTTACCTTCTTGACCAATCTCCCAAGCAGGACCTTATCAAAAGCCTTACTGAAGCCCATGAAGACCACATCAACTGCTTTACCCTCATCTACACACCTAGTTACATCCTATCTACCCTATCTTGTGAAAGGTGCTATATAAATGCAAGTCTAGGCCCCATATTCAAGAATTCTCTCCCCAACTCTTCCACCTCTTCTACGAACCTCCTTAAAACCCACCTCTTTGACCAAGCCTTCAGTCATCCCCTTCTAATATCACCTGCTTTATCTCAGCATCCATTTTTGCCTGGTTACACCTGTGTGAAGCACCTTGGAATGTTTTTTGGGATATTCGAGGCACTATATAAATTGTTGCTGCAGTCATCATCCATCTGTTCTATTTATCCACGCTATGCTGACACACAATACCGTCCCAATTCTACATCATGCTGAGGCCACATTCTGGAATCCCCACTCCAGAGCCAGAAAAGCAGAATGAGTTTTGAAAAAAAGAAACCTCGCCAACTCAACCAGAATATGGGGTTTTGACTAATGTAATGTTAAGACTTAAAATGAATACTTTATGAAGACAAAAATAAAAAAGGAAACTAAGGGACAGAAAGAAAAAAGAAATTGGGATCGGCTGGAAGATTCTGATCAGGATACAGGAACACAGGGAACACTTCAGCCTGCCAGTGGGAACATTAAGTGAGCAATTTTCCATTGCTGTCATCCTTCACTTTGATTTACATCCAAGGAGGAAAAACAAAAAATTAAAAAGGCACAACACAGGAATGATTTTCAAAAGGAGGTAAAAATGATAAAGGCCATGTCATACAGTCTGAGGATATTACGTCTGTCAATTAAGGATCGAATGATGTACAGACGTCAATGGAACTAAATGGTAGAATGGCTGCCTTAAAACTTACTGCCAAGCAATTCATTCCAAGTAACACAGCAGCTGCTTATTGGAGTGCAATGAAGATACTCTGTTGCCGATGAAAGGGCAAGAATAAAAGGTTGATTGAATTCTCAGGCAGCTTGATGTTTAGGTGTCAACTTTTTTTTATACTACATTAACACTACTAAATATAATCTTGTGCTTCACACATCAACCAGATATCTGCTAAACAAAGAAACTCGTTTGTATAAAGGCTCCAAGGCAAAACTACTGGGCTATCCTGATCTTATCTGCCAGATATGGAGTGCACACTCTCTCCTTGGGCCCCATTTACCCAAGTCCAGCAAGAATAGGCAAGACTGACCAAAGACACAGCGACACATATTTATCAGATACATCAGGTAAGATTGGAATTACAAAGAATTTACAGCACGGAAACAGGGCATTTGACTAAATAGGTTTATGCTCCACACGAGTCTCATCCCACCCTACTTCATCTAACACTCTCAGAATATCCTTGTATTCCTTTCTCCCTCATGTGCTTATCTAGCTTTCTCTTAAATGCTATTTACCTCAGTAGCAGGCTCTACATTCTCACCACTTTCTAAGTAAAGAGGTTTGCTCTGAATTCCTTTTTGCATTAATTAGTGACTGTCTTATGTTAATGAACCCTTTTTGGGGCTTTGGATTATCTCACTGTTCCTGGATCTGTCTCGGACAGTGGAGAAGTCAGAATTCCCTTGTTGTGAGTGATTTATTGACCCTGCAATAGGACTGAATCTGCTTAAAGAGGTGGTTGAATCTGGGAATTGATTTGGTTTGATGCATCCCCACAATTGTCAAGACTCCATATCTGATCTCAAACACTTGAGTGAGGCACCCAGCGGCCATGGAATCATGTCCTCGCAGAAGTGAAGACTTTCAAGAGAGGAGCAGCAGCAAAAAAAGGAAAGGAAATTTCGCAGAAAAAAAAACATCAATGGATATAACCGTATTTCTAGATTCATTCTTTTCTAAATTCAAATATTAAGGAATGGGATCAAGGAGAAACACTAGTTTACAGATATCGTATAACCAACATTGGTCAGGATGAGTTCATGTTTATCACGATGTTGCTCATGCGTCTGTTTAGCTCATATTCCTTACAAATCAGTGTTGTAATAAATGTCTCGATGTGATCTAGTAAAATGTTTTTTAGCTGCTTTAACTCATTACTTCATTTCTTCCTTTCCCCCTCTCTCCCCCATAAAAATATGCAGGAAAATGAGTGGAATGCACATTACCCTCCAAACAAATACAAAAACAGTCCTTCACTCAGAGATCACACAGCTGCTGACTAGCCTCCTTCACAAAACAGTAACAGAATCAGAATGCCAAGGTCGTACAGTGAACCAGTTTTACAGAACCACTTTGAGAGAGCAATTTGCAATTGTGTGAGAAACATTGCAGTTGACGGCATTCCTTTATCCTCCAGTTTACACCAAAATTAATAAACCTTTCACCCAAATCGTTTTGTCGCAAAAAGGCTGTTACAGAAACATTGTTAAACCCCAAACCTTTGCACAAAGACACCCACGCAATTGTTGTTTTGCACTTCCAAACTACTAAATCTCTCCTCTCAGCCTCCACAACCCCGCCTGCAAAATACTCCCTTCCTTTCCCGAGGACTCCGAGTCATGATGAAATAATAATTAAGTAAGGGACAACCGTCCTCCAGTTCCTCACCCAAGCGTCCGTCCTTCATTTGCAACCCTAGATGGTGAGTCCGGCATGTTATTCAATTGGGGTGGGGTAAGGCGGGAGTGTAAAATCAAAAGGCATTCTCACCCACACTTCCACTCTTTCCAAACAGAAGCCAATGGACAGTAATGAGGAGTGAAGAGTCCTCAGCAATTTTCCCCTTAATCAGAAGATACTGAGGCTAATTTTAGCGCCCCTGCATCAACTATGATGAGAAACCAAGCACAGACCAGGGAATAAACCTGCATGATGTCTATGGCCACATACCACATCATTTACTGTCGCAGCCATTGGAGGAACCCAAACATTTAGAGCCAAATCTGCCCCTCCCAAATCACTGCACCCCAGAACACAAGGTCTCTCTTATTGCCACTTTATGACTTGTTATCACAAGGTGCTTAAGATTGGATTGTAATAACCAATCTCTACCTGGAAATGGTAAACTGTCTTGCGAAAAACAATGGGGAGCAAACAGCAAACGTGTTTCTACCAATCAATGCAGCAGCCTTCGTACTTTTCAGTAAAAAAATAACATGGATAATCACCACACATTGCAACACACAAGCTTTACTGAAGAAATGTGAATCCTAAACAAAGACTCTGCACTTCATTTTTTAATCTAACTGTTTTAGCTGAAAGACTCAGTGGCATTTCGAGAGCGGATAACTATCAGAAAAAGATGCCTGTGGAAGAAGTCTCTCTATATTTTCTACAACTGTGAAAAGAATGAAGAAATTAGTGCAGAAGCTAATGTGTGCCATACTGCACCACGAATGGCATTAAACCCATGACCTCTACTGCCTAGAAGGACAAAAGCAGCATGTGTACAGGATCATCAATTCCAAGTTTGCCTCCAAATCTCTCTCCCAATATCACTTCATCATGTCTTCATTGTGAGTGGGTCAAAATCCTGGACTCCCTATCTAACAGCACCATGGGAGTACCTTGACAACATGGACTGCAGTGGTTCAAGAAGGTGACTCACCACATCGAAGTCTCCTCAAAGATGCTTAGGGAAGGAGAATAAAATGCTGGTCTTGCAAGCAACACATCCTGAGAAAGCTATTTTTAAAATTTGCTAATTATTATTAGAATAAAAGGCCCAGAAACTGGCTGTTCAGCCCAACCGATCTTTGCTGTTTATGGATGCCTCCTCTCACCCTGTAATATCCTTCTCTTCCGTTCTCCTACATGAACTTATCTATCTTCCCTGAAATGCATTTATGGAATATCAAAAACATCTCTTTTAAAGTCTCCACACTGTCTTTTAGAGCACCAATGCAAAGTCCTAGAGTGTTGAGACATGGCTCCATGCAGAGGTCTGGACCTCAGTACATCATGCAAGAAGTGTGAGGGGAGGGCACACGAGAGATTGGATGCTTCTCCATGGGCTGAGAGGAACATAAATTAAGGGGAAACATGTATTTCAATTTTCTTTCTGATTTCTTGAAATATGCCCAAGAGACCCACAAAGACAAAAAACTTGGACCTGTGTTAGACACAATTCATGCCTATGCAGTGTTCAGGAAGTTTTATTTTGCCTGCAGCACATGTGTAGGACATTGACAGATGGCAGGATTTAGTTTTCAAATTATTCAAGCATATGAACAATTGGGTTTTATTTCACTGTGTGACTCCGAGGTTAAATTATGATGCACTATTCTCAGCAATTAACTGCAACAACAGACAAACATTTTTTCATTCAATGTGCCCAACCAGCACATGGGGTAATTCAGTCAAAGGGGTGGGAAACTAGCTTATTCACAGACCACAGTGATGTGCTCTAAACTGCCCATACGAAGGTAAGTGGGAAAAAAAGAGACTTGACAATAGCATGTGGTAAGTGGCTACCAATTCGCTATCCGTGCTTCCAAGAATGCTAGCTCACCTTCACACACAACCCAGGTATTATCAGGGCTCACCTCCTAAAATAATCACAAAGGATTTTTCACCTTCAATCACTCTGCAGAATAGAAATCCATGGAAAAGGCATAGAGTTGCGAAAACACAGCATTGCTGAATCAAGCATACGCCAAGATACTTGAGCTCTCAGTGTAGCTGTTTTGTCTTCACCAGTGCTTGCAATCAGAGAAACTGACCCTTTGCAAAACGTCAGCCACTGAAGAGAGTGTTTCACAATCTCCTGACAAAACACTCCTGGTCTGGAAGAAATCCTGTTGTAACTTTGTCCGGCAGGTATTATAAAATGCAGTGTTCAGATCACAGTTCCATACAGGCCCCTGTCTCAGTTTACCTGCCGCTAAAACCCTAATCCATGCCTTTGCTACCTCCAGACTCAGCTATTCTAATGGTCTCCAGGCAGGCCTCTGTAAATTGGAGCTCAGCCAAAACTCTGCCTCGCCTGGCAAACACTTTATTTTTAAATTCTCATTCTGGTTTTCAAATTCCTCCATGGACTTACAACTCCTTATCTACGTAACCTCCACCAGCCCTACAATTTAGGGTCAGCCGTGGCTCAATGGGTAGCATTCTCGCCTCTGAGGCAGAAGGTTGTGGGTTCAAGTCCCATTCCAGGACTTGAGCAGAAAAATCAAGGCTGATAGTACTGAGGGAGTGCTGCTCTGTTGAAGATACCATCTTTTGGATGAAACATTAAACCAAGGCCCCGTCTGCTCTCTGAAGCAGACACAAAAGATCTCATGGCACTAATTTGAAAAAGAGCAGGGGAGCTCTCCCTGGTGCCTTGGCCAATCCATCAATCAACATCACAAAAACAGATTATCTGGTCATTTACTGATGTTTGAGGGAGCTTGCTGTGTGCAAATTGGTGCTGCGTTTCACACATTACAACAGTGACTACACTTCAAAAGTACTTCATTGAGCGTAAAGTGCTTTGGGACATCTGGTGGTCGTGAAAGGCACTAAAAATCAAGTGCTTCTTTTAACCCTTCGAATTCTTGGCACTCCATCAATTCTGGCATCTTCCTTATCCCAGATTTTAATCATTGCATCACTGGCAGCTGCGTTTTCAGGTATAGGCTCTGGAATCCCCACACCAATTCTCTCCGCCTCTCGATCTCTCTCTCTCCTCCTTTATGATGCTCCTTAAAACCTACCTTTTTGACCAAGCTTCTGTTGCTTGGCCTACATGCGGCTCAGTGTCAAATTGTGTTTGATGACACTCCTGTGAAACATCATGGGACCTTTTTTAGTTCAAAGCACTATATAAATGCAAGTTGCTGTTGTTGAATATCCCACAATCATTGCATAGCAAATCTGCCGTGCAGGTTTATTTTGACACCTTTTTATCATCAAGAAATTTCGCTTCAACAACTGCTTTAATTGATCTGCAATGGAGTGCACCAGCATGACCCTTCCCTTTTAGCAGAAGATGCAGTAGCCTCCATTCAGCACAGCCACATTTTAGGACGAAGCAGAATGGTGCTCAAACCTGGGCCCATTCCTACGTATTTTGGGTGCAAGGCCATTTAACCTCAGCACCAACGTACTCCCACACTGAAATGATGCTGGATATACAACCAACCAACCAGCTGGCAATTTAACGGCATCTTATAGGATCAGGGAAACTTACAGTAGGAGACTATTTGGCCCACTATGCCTCTGCTGACTCTTTCAAAGAGCTGTTTTGCTTCGTCCAACATCCTGCTTTTTGTCCATAACCCTGTAAGTTCTTCATCCTGAAGCACGTGCCCAACTCCCTTTAAAATTGTTTATGGAATTAGCAACCACCACCTTTTCAGGTCGAAAGTTCCATATCCCAACAGCGAAAAGAAATTCTCATCGCCCCTCCAGAATTTTTCCCAATAATTTTGAATTTAAGACCTCTGGGTATTGAGCCATTCGCCCAAAAGAATAATTTTTCTCTATCTACCTTATCAAAACCCCTCAACTTGAAAATATCTATTAGGTCACTATTGATTTTCTATCTTCCAGAGAGAACTACTCCAACTTTTCCAACCTCTCCTTATAACTCAAGTCCCTCATCTATGACAACATCCTGGTAAACTTCCTCAGTGCCCTTTCTCAGGCTTTGAAATTGCATGATCTCCTTGCGTCTATATTCTATTTCAATAAATCCAAGTAACCAATTTACTTACTCTCCTCTGCTGCAGTGTATATTGTGCCTGGTAACTTAGGGTGTGCCTGTGCAGTTTTAGCAGCAATGACAATATTAGCACCATCCTTGGCGGCCTTCAAGGCGATCGCTTTGCCAATGCCACGACTGGCACCTGTAATGAAGAGAGTACGCCCTGCTAGTTTCCTAAAGGGGATACAAGGAAAGAAATCCATTAGAACTTGTTTTGTTCAACTTTTGAAATAAAACTAAAGAGACTGCATACTTTTTTTTGAAACCACCTCCTCCTTGCTACAGTAAAATTGATGGGCACAGCACACCCTCCAATGCCTTGCCTAAGTGCCCATCTTTCAGACACGAGCCATGAGACAATAAAGGCAAATATGTCACCTTCTATTACTGTGCAGCTGAGATCAGGTAACCTGGCGCAGCCTCAGAAATGAACCTGGGAACTTAGCGAGCTCGGGAGAATAATGTGCCATCTGGCCCAAACTTTTTATTTAACTTCTAGATCACCTCTTCTGCCATTCTGGTTTTCAGAAACACATTTAAACCCATTTAGGACATTTTCTTCAATGATCTTTCCTGTCAGTTTATTTTGTATCTGTCATCCTTCGCATGAAATGGTTCTGTCTGAATTCCAAGTTACTTCCACAATATATTGGCTTGTTTTTTTGAACCAAAAGTCTGTCAAAAAAAATGATAGAATTTACAAATCAGGAACAGGCCAGTTGGTCCAACTGGTCTATGCCAGTATTTATGCTCCATACGAGCTTCTTCCCACCCTACTTCATCTCACCCTATCAGAATCTCCTTATATTCTTTTCTCCCTCGTGTGTTTATCTAGCTTCCCCTTAAATGCACATTCATCCCGCCATCCTGGGTCGCATTCAAATCCATGTCCCAGAGGTGAACGCACAACGTTCAAAACTCTTCCTCTACCAAGTGCCCACATAACAGCATCTTAGAGTTTTAAATAGCTCTTTTCAAAAGTCTCCCCTTTTCTAAAGAGAAAAAGCCCACTTTTCCATAATCTTTCTTCACAGCTTAGCTATCAGAGGACAGCGACCATACTCTGGGTTAACTAGCTCTCTGCTCACCACAGGGTTACTATTTCCAACAGAGAGGGGTGAGTTTCCGTGGAATTCTTCCGACTGTCCGCCGCATGGCATCAGCATGGTTTACCCAAAGTTCTATCATGGTGGTAATGTTAGCCAACAGTCAGCAATGCACTTTTGATACACTATAGTCACCCTGTTGGGTATCCTTTATAAGAGAGGGCACTTACTCTCCTCAGCTCTTAAGACTAAAATGGGATTTTCTTTTCTTAATTGGATGAGAGAAGAGAATAAGTTACAAGTGAAGTTTCCACTGAAAACATTACATTTTACATATTTGTGAAACGAGCTGGTCATATCTCTGTGGCATTCACAGAATTTGGCAAAATTCAAAATTTGCATCTTTACAGCTGCAAAAAAGCTCAATACCACATTTCAATCTGGTTCAATGACAGACATTAACAGGAGTTGGGAGTCATGCTCCAGCAGCTTGATTAGAGGAGCAGTGCATTCAGAGCTTGAACATTTTAGCCTCCAAAATAAAGGAGGGGGACGGTGGGGGGGGGGGGGGGAAAACTAACTTTCAAACGATAAACATAAAGCCTCGAACGAAACATCGTGCAATTATATTGAAGAATTGAGTCTCTGCACCAGGATCCAAGCTGGACTGGAGAGACTGCACGCACAGACCAGACCAATGGGATTGAAATCCTACAAGGACATGGAGGGATTGTTATTTTAAGATTTCAAAAACATATTTTCTCTCTTTTTCTTGATATTTCACGGACCAGTGTATAATTAACAATTTCATTTATGTACCACCTTTAACAACTTGCATTTATATAGAGCCTTGAATGTAGTAACATGCCCCAAGGGGCTGCTCAGGAATGTTATCAGACAAAACCTGACACCAAGCCACATAAGGTGACCAAAAACTTGGCCAAAGACGTACATTTTAAGGAGGGATTAAAAGAGGAGAGAGAGGCAGAGTGGCGGAGAGGTTTAGGGAGGGAATTCTA
Organism: Heterodontus francisci; assembly: GCF_036365525.1. Taxonomy (NCBI): domain Eukaryota; kingdom Metazoa; phylum Chordata; class Chondrichthyes; order Heterodontiformes; family Heterodontidae; genus Heterodontus; species Heterodontus francisci. The sequence goes on along the minus strand of NC_090374.1, from coordinate 178,577,725 downwards.
GAGCTTTGGGCCTTGGCAGCTGAAGGCATGGTGCAGTGATGAAAATCGGGGATGTCCAAAAGGCAAGAATTGCAGGATCACAAAGATTTCGGAGGTTTGTCGGGCATTCAGAAATAGGGATGGGTGAGGCCATGAAGAGACTTAAAAACAAAAAGATGAGAATTTTAAACAGTGGTAAATTTGAGAAATGGTTTGTAGCTACACGCCTGTCTCTGAGCTGTTGGTTTCGGAAGATAGTTGCCCTTCATCCTCTGGTACAGAGGATATCTAACAGCGGAACGGTAGTGTATGCAATATATATTGTTAAGTGATGACAATGATCCAACAATAATAGAAATTTTAACCTTAACACATTAAAATCCCCTTATAAAGCCACATGCAACAGCAATATTTTAAATTGAGTAAGAAAAATTGGCTGTTTTTGGTGGTGGTATCACAATATTGGCTATTCCTACAGCAATAATGTCAGCTTAAAATATAGAAAAAGGTCACTACATCATGCAAATTGTAAAAATTAGATTTGTTTTCAGAACAGCCATGGATAGGCTAGTTTGACATTCAAGTGGGGCAGGCCCACACAACTGCCAAGCGTGGCTCAGTGTGTAGCACTCTTGCCTCTGAGTCAGAAGGTTGTGTCTAAGTCCCACTTTAGGATTTTGGAAAATCGAGGCTGACACTCCCACTGTGGTACTGAGGGACTGCTGCACTGTCCAAGTTGTCGTCTTTCAGATGTCAAACTGAATTCCCATCTGTCTCTAAAATGGATGTATAAGAACTCATAAGACTATTTGAAGAAGAGCAAAAGGAATTCACCCCAGGGTCTTGGTCAATACTTATCCTTCAATCAATATCACTATCTGGTCATTATCTCATAGCAGTTTGTGAGGCACTGCTGTGACTGCGCTAAATGAATGCAAGTCTGTCTTTCCATAAGCACTGTAGTTGAAGTGCGCCATGACAAGATTGAGGGCCAAGCTCCAGCAGTCTGATAATGCATACAGTTTATCTGGAGCTTCAAAATTTTAACTCCTAACCAAGCAAAAAGGTTGACCCTTTGCAAAGCTTAACACTGATATGCAAAAGTGTTAACACATGATAATGGATTAAACAGCTGTGTGCAGACTAGAGCCCAACAAATCATGAGAACACTGCCTTCAAGAATCAGGAATGCCAAATTAGACCAAAGTCTAAGGCAACATATGAAAGTCAGGGCTGTCTCAAAGTTGGGAGACAGGGTTAAAACTCTGGGTTTTAACTCACAGTTAAAAATTATGTCTTTCCTTCAACTAAAATTTACATGCGGCATGCTAGATTTTAATTTAGTCTCGATCTTGAATCTGGAACACACTACCTGAAGGAGTGGTGGAGGCAGGAACCCTCACAACATTTAAGAAGTATTTAGATGTTCAATTGAAATGCCATAGCATACAAGGCTACAGGCCAAGAGCTGGAAAATGGGATTAGAATAGATAGGTGCTTGATGGCTGGCACAGACATGATGGGCCGAAGGGCCTGTTTCTGTGCTGTAAAACTCTATGACTCTACATGGCCTCCATGCTTAGTACAGAAGCAAGGATTGTACTTTGTACTGTACTCACCTGCCAGCACTGCACTGGCATTGCAAGCGGAGTAGATAAATAAAGAGTGCAATATTAAATATGACACCAAGAAAACCAATGAAGAGTGCTGTTAGGGTGCAAATGTAATACAATAGTCTGAAAAAGTTCTCAATTCAAATCCTCACCAACCTTGGAGGTGAGCTTTCAAAATTTAACATTTTAAATACTTCAGGTGTAGTATGAAATGAACTGCCTTGTCTGCAATTGTCTTTCAAGGTTGCAAACATACAGAAAGGAAATAAGTTAGAATTGAAATACAGTTGTATGGAGGGCTATGATAGGCAACAAACAAATCATGGCTACAGTTTTTGCTCCACGGATTTGCAATTAGCTAGTAAACCAGCTATCCAGGTAGGTTAAGGCGACGCCAGCAGAAGTTACGTCAGCTTTACCAGCTCCAGATACCAGAGCGTTAAACTTCACATGCTTGCGACCCACTGCACAGCAAACAAGCATAAAATTAAGTATCTCGCAAGTCTCGCCAAATAACTACACAGCTCTACCTCATTTTGCAAGCTGTAGTACATTTATGACTGTCAGTGACAATGCAAGGGGCCATGCTAGTTTGGTTTGCAATATAGATCAGCACCTGCTGCCAACGTTCAAGATCTAACACCGCTACTGTCAGATCGCTGATGTGTTACTGCTGCGTAGCTACAAAGGAGGAATTAGTGAATGAAATGGAGGTGGCCTTGAAATAATAAATCAGTGAAGATAAAATCTGCATTATTTTCCAACCATCACTGCCCTAGATCAAGGCAAAGAACACTGATACTTCACTCTAGACCAAGACTGTGCAATTGGCCATTGACCAACAAGCAGCATGGCTGATTTGAAGAACTAAAAACAGAACTTGCTTTTTCAGAGCACCTTTCAAGACCTCAGGATGTCCCGAAGTGCCTCATAACCACTGAGCTATTTTTGAAGTGCAGTCATTTAACTTGGGAAACTTGGCAGATAATTAACATACAGCAAGGTCCCACACACAATTAGCAGAATGACTGATTTTTTTAAAAAGTGATGTTGGTTGAAGGATAGTGTTGATCAAGACAACGGGAGAACTCCCGTGCTCTTCTAATAGTTATGTGGAATCTTTTACATGCATCTGAAACAGCATACTAGGTTTAAGTCTCGTCAGAGAATAAAGCATCCTCTTTGCACTGGAGTGTCAGCCGAGATAATGTGCTCAGATCTCTGGGTTGGTGCTTGGAACCATGAGCTTCTGACTCAGAGGTCATTGCCCTATCAAATTACCCAAACCTGACCCTTGATTAGTGAACACATTCCAACATCAACATATTCCCATTGCACTCCCACACACTGTAAAGTCTCTACAGCAGCTCTTTGCGTGTAATTTTAATCACTCCACCATTGGTAGCCATGCCTTCTGCTGCCTCGGCCCTAAGCTCTAGAATTCCCTCCCTACACCTTTCCACCTCGCTTTCCTCCTTTAAAATGGTCCTTAAAACCTACCTCTTTGACCATGATTTTGCGCATCTGCCCCAATATTTCCTTATGCTGCTCAGTACTATATTTTGTTTTATAGTTGCCCTTGTGAAGCACCTTGGGATGTTCTATTACATTAGAGGTGCTATATAAAGGCAAGCTGTTGTAACTTCAACCAACCCTCTATGTATACATTTGTGTGTTCTGTGCTGTCGCCCTGTCTGTGTTTTATATTACATAATAAAAAGAGAAATGTTTCATACCAACATACGAATTAGGAGCAGGAGCAGGTCACTCGGCCCCTCGAGCCCACTCCGCCATTCCGCCATTCAACAAGATCATGGCTGATTTGATTGTAACCTCGACTCCACATTCCCACCTATCCCCGATAACCTTTCACCCCTTTGTTTATCAAGAATCTATCTCTGCCTTAAAAATATTTAAAGGCTCTGCTTCCACCGCCTTTTGGAGAAGAGCGTTCCAAAGACACATAACCCTCAAGAAAAAGTTTCTCCTCATCTTGGTCTTAAATGGGCGACCCCTTATCTTTAAATAGTGACCCCTTGTTTTATCTTCTCCCACATGAGGAAACATCTTTTCCACATCCCCCTGTCCAGACCCTCAGGATCTTATACGTTTCAATCAAGTCGCTTTCTCTTTTAAATTTCAGCGGATATAAGCCTAACCTTTGCTCATAAGACAACCCACCTATTCCAGGTATTAGTCTAGTCAACCTTCTCTGAACTGCTTCTAATGCATTTATATCCTTTTTTAAATAAGGAGACCAATACTGTACACAGTACTCCAGATGTGGTCTCACCAATGCCCTGAATAACTGAAGCATATCCTCCCTACTTTTGTATTCAATTCCCCTAGCAAGAAATGATAACATTCTATTTGCTTTCCTAATTACTTGCTGAACCTGCATACTAACCTTTCATGCACGAGGACACCCAGATCCCTCTGCAACTCAGAGCTCTGCAATCTCTCACCATTTAGATAATATGTTTCTTTTTTATTCTTCCTGCTAAAATGGACAATTTCACATTTTCCCACATTATATTCCATTTGCTTGATCTTTGCCCACTCACTTGACCTATCTATATCCTTGTAGCCTCATGTCCTCTTCACAAGTCACTTTCCTACCTATCTTTGTCTCAACAGCAAATTTAGCAACCACACCTTTGTTCCCTTCATCCAAAGTCATTTACATAAATTGTAACAAGTTGAGGCCCAGCACTGATCCCTGTGGCACATCCCTCGTTCCATCTTGCCAACCAGAAAATGACCAATTTATATCTACACTGTTTCCTGTTAGCTAGCCAATCTTCTATCCATGCCAATATGTTATCCCCTACACCATGAGCTTTTATTTTCAGCAATAGCCTTTGATGTGGCACCTTATCAAATATCTTCTGGAAATCTAAGTCCAGTAGATCCACCAGTTCTCCTTTATCCACAGCACGTGTTACTTCTTCAAAGAACTCCAATAAATTGGTCAAACATGATTTCCCTTTCACAAAACCATGTTGCCTCTGCCTAATTACTTTGAATTTTTTTTTTTTTTTTAAGTACCCTGCTCTAATGTCTTGAATAATAGCTTCTAAAATTTTCCCTAAGACAGATGTTAAGGGCGGCACAGTGGTTAGCACCGCAGCCTCACAGCTCCAGCGACCCGGGTTCAATTCTGGGTACTGCCTGTGTGGAGTTTGCAAGTTCTCCCTGTGTCTGCGTGGGTTTCCTCCGGGTGCTCCGGTTTCCTCCCACAGCCAAAAGACTTGCAGGTTGATAGGTAAATTGGACATTATAAATTGCCCCTAGTATAGGTAGGTGGTAGGGGAATTATAGGGACAGGTGAGAATATGGTAGGAATATGGGATTAGTGTAGGATTAGTATAAATGGGTGGTTAATGGTCGGCACAGACTCGGTGGGCCGAAGGGCCTGTTTCAGTGCTGTATCTCTAAATCTTAATCAAAAAAATCTAACTGGCCTGTAGTTTCCTGCTTTCTGTCTCCCTCCCTTTTTGAATAAAGGAGTTACACTGGCTATTTTCCAATTTAAAGGAACATTTCCCGAATCTAGGGAATTTTGGAAAATTGAAACCAACGCATATACTATCTCACGAGCCACTTTTTTTAGGACCCTAGGATCAAGTCCATCAGGACCTGGGGACTTGTCAGCCCGCAGCTCCAACAATGTTTTCAATACCACTTCCCTAGTGATTGCAATTTTCTTGAGTTCCTCCCTCCCTTCCATTTCCTGATTTACAGCTATTTCTGGAATGTTACTTGCATCCTCTTGAGTGAAAACCGATGCAAAATATTTATTCAATTCATCTGCCATCTCCTTAGTTTCCCTTATTAATTCCCCAGACTCACTTTCTATAGGACCAACGCTCACTTTGTTAACTTTTCCTTTTTAAATATCTATAGAAGCGCTTACTGTTTTTATATTTCTAACTAGCTTTCTTTCGTACTCTAATTTTACCCTCATCAATCTTTCCAAGAGAACCCATAACGTTCGTCATGGTGACAATCCAAAAGTGAGTGGGGTCATCTCCTGTCTTGGCAGTCTCTGTTTTGAATCCCGTACCAATAATCTTAGTTGTGGAAATATATTTAGTATTGGTACTGTACAGCTCATTTACAACTCTGCAGTTTAACACAGAAATCTCAGTTAAAAACCAATGTACTCCTAAGTAATTTAGGTTGAATCACTAACACAGCAATATTCAGAATCAGTATTATTTTATCTGCGAGTAATGTCATTCGTCATGACGTGTGCTTTATCCAGATATGTTAATAAAAGTGCTCCAAGAGGAATGGACCCACTGTTGCTGGTGGTCAATTGCTACCATTGGAGTTTTTTTCAATGCAATATTTCGGATTCATGTCACCTCTGTAACCTCCTCCAGCTCAACAACCCTTCGAGATTGCTGTGCTGCTCCAAATCTGGACTCTTGCACATCCCCAATTAGTTCTGGAATTCCTTCCCTGAACCTCTTGACCTCTTCTCCTCCTTTAAGATGCTCCTTAAAGCCTACCTCATTGATCCAGCTTTTGGCCACCTGCTTTTGTGATTTGGTGACAAATGTAACGCTGTGGAAGAGTGCTACACACACAAGCAGTGCAATGATACAAATTATGGCCTAAATTTGAAGGGTTATTTTTTAAAAAACCTTTATTTTAAAAGGTGAACAATGGTCCAAATTGGCCTTTGTGGATTCAAACTATCTGACAGGGACACAGGAAACATTTTCAAAGCTAAGAGGTGTCAATCGTACCCATTCTAAAACAATCCAGAATTGTATGTCTTCTTCTGAAACAAAGACAGTATGAAGTGGCCACGTCCTGGGCCATTGTGTGATCACCATGGCAAAGAGACTAGAGCATCTCCTACCAGGAGGGGAGAAGTAACACTGCTTTACCTTTAAAAAAAAAGACAGCCTAGATAGAGATCCCTGAGAAAAGAGAGAAGAGAAGCAACATCTAGCAGCTTGTTTTCCAGCAAGCCAGGAGGCACATGCCCTGTTATAGAATCCTACATCTACATTAGACAGCAGTGAACTAGAAGTGATCCAACATCTTCAACTGAACTTTCAATTGAGAGAGAAATCTACAATCATCTCAGGCCTGCACTCAACACGAACTCGATTTCCAAGAGACTTCAATAGGTTTATTGTGACCTCCCCCACTAAAAATCACTTTCCTCTTTTTCCTTCTCTATCTGTTCTCTTCTTGTGTGTTTGTGAGAGCAAATGCAAATGGCTGCTGTTGTGACAATTTCAGGATAAGGCATATTGATCAATACATTTTTGATTTTCTGTTTTGAAAACGACAAGAAAACATGTCACTGTCCATTTATTTGAAAAATAAAACACCAAGGGGTTAAACTCAAACAAAACACACTCGCTGCTGTCAGGTGGGGAGTTGAACATTGGAAACAACCCACATATACCACGTGGCCGTAACAAGAGCCTTTGGGCATTTTACTACGTTAAAGGTGCTATATAAATGCAAGTTATTGTTGATGAAATAGTGATATTCCATAGAACACCGCAAGCACAGCAGACAAAATTCTACATTATCGCATGCCAAGGCTTCTCACAATTACTAACCATCACTTGATTGAAACTTCAATATGATGCCCTTTTTTAAAAAAAAAACAGCAAAAATTCACATTCAGATCATAACATATAGAATGAAAATCAACTAAGTGCTGAAAATATTTGAAATGTTAAATTGTCAGACTTAATAATTAATAACTAAATAATTAACTTATATCTCAAGCAAATCTTATTTGAGCAGCCCCCAATGACCCAGTGAATTTATCCAAAAACTGGAGTTATGAGTCCAGTTCTGGACACTTTAGGAAGGAGGAGAAGGCATTCAACAGCATGGAGAAAAGATTCACGAGAATGGTTCCAGGGATGAGGAACTTTAGTTACGTGGATAGATTGAAAGAGCTGGGTCTGTTCTCCTTAGAGAAGAGCAGATTAAGAGGAGATTTGATAGAGGTGTTCAAAATCATGAGGGGTTTGGCAGAGTAAGTAGGGAGAAATTGTTCCCACTGGCCAAAAGATCCAGAACCAGAGGATACCAATATAAGATGATTGGCAGAAGCAACAGCGACGCAAGGAAAAACTTTTTTTTTTTTTATAAACACAGCGAGTGGTTAGGATCTGGAATGCACTGCCTGGGAGTGTAGTGGAGGCTGATTCTATCAAGGCCTTCAAAATAGAACCGAATAATTATCTGAAGAGAAAATGATTGCAGGGCTACAAGGAAAAGGCACAGGACTGGGACTAGGAAAGTTGCTCCTGCAGAGAGCCGGCACAGACACAATGGGCAAAATGGCCTCCTTCTGTGCTGAAACCATTCTGCGATTCGAAGTAGCGGAACAGATGCATCCCCGGTCTGTATCGTGCTGGCTATAAAATACAGAAAGAGACGTGTTAGCTGCGGTTCATTCAGTAGCTCATTCGCCTTGCAATCAGAAGTGCCATGAGAGGCTTGAGCACAAGAATCCAGGCTGACACTCCAGTGTAGCACTGAAGGAGTGCTGCACTGTTGGAGATGCGGTTCGTCGGATGAAACGTTAAACTGAAGCCCCCATCTGCCCTCTCAGGTGGATGTAAAAGATCTCCTAGCACTTTTTCGATGATGGCCAGGGGAGTTCTCCTTGCGTCCTGACCAACATTTAGCCCTAAATCAATATCACTAGAAACAGATTATCTGCTCAATATCACACTGCTGTTTGTGGGAGCTTGCCGTGCACAAATTGGCTTCTGCATCTCCTTACAACAGTGACTGCACTTCAGAAGAACTTCATTGGCTGAAAAGCCCTTTGGGAGATCCTGAGGTTGTGAAAGGTGCTGTAGAAATACAAGTTGTTCTTTCTGGCTGATCTCAGTGTTGGGGTTTCTACTTCTGGTTTAGGCAGGACTTGAATGCCTAATCACTATGCATCGTCCCCTACTGCAAGAATAACTGGGGGTCATCAGGAGAGGACAGAATCAGGTTCTTTGGTCAAGCAGAAAGCTCACACATGTGAATAACAACATTTTAATGTGGGTACCTGTGGAAGCATACTCCAAGAAGTTGTCGATCCCTTCAAGAGAGGTGGAGGGGGAAAAGGACAGACCAAAAAACAATATTTTGACCTCAAAATGAAATTACTTTTATCAGTACCAATCATGGCAGAAATTCTCTCACGTATGACTGGAACATTTCATTTTACTTACACTGGCATTTCCAACACTACACCAGTAAAAGTTATACCTAACACTTTCACAGCTCAAAAAGCAATCTCAAGAGAATTTCTGATTGTGAACAGGGACAGATCCTGACTTGGATGATACACACAGAAAAAATCCCAGTGACATTGCTCAAGACCTCAACTTAAAATTACAATACGTTAGAGTGCAAGCAGAGAAATCTTGTCGAATTCCCACATACACACACTAGTTTTTAGGATGAATCAAGGACACAGAACCCCCACGCAGTCTCTTGCATCTTGACTTGGCCACAGATGGACATGTGCAGAGCCCTGGGGCCAAGGTGCTTAGTCTCTCAGGAAATGGGAATGAAAAGAAAAGAGAACATTCCAACAATCCGAAGAGGAAGGCTGGTTGATATTTTTTTTTAAATTAGTCATTTATCCATCTGAATGTACCAATGCATTCCTCCTCAGTGCACCATCGCATCAAACTGCAGAATGACTTCCTAAAATATACATCCCCTAAGACAACACCAGGCTAGGTGATATCATCCATACCATACTGCAAAAATAAAGATGGAAAGAAAGAATTTACATTTATGTAGCACCCTTCACAGTCTGAGGATGGCCCAAAGCACACTGCAGCCAATGACGTACTCTTGAATTTGTGATGCCGAGAAAAGCTGCAGCTCATTTGTAGGTAGATGACCAATTACATGGTTTTAGTGGTGCTGGTGGAGGGGTCAATGTGGGCTAGGACACCAGGAGAAACTCCCCTGTTCTCCTTCAACAACAACTTATATTTATATAGTACCTGTAATGTAATAAAACATCCCAAGGTGCTTCACAGGAGCAATATAAAACAAAGTACGACACCAAGCCACAAAAGTAGATATTAGGTTCAACAACCAAAAGCTTGGTCAAACAGGTAGGTTTTAAGGACTGTCTTAAAGGAAGAAAGTGAAGTGGAGAGGCAGAGGGATGTAGAGAGGGTATTTCAGAGTTTGAGGCCTAGGCAACTGAAAGCGAGGCCACCAAAGATAAAGCAATTAAAATCAGGGATGCACAAGAGCCCAGAATTAGAGGACCGCAGCTATTTCGGAGGATTGTGGGGCTGGAGGAAATTAGAGATAGGGAAGGGAAAGGCCACAAAGAGATTTGAAAACAAGGATAAGAATTTTAAAATCCAAGGCGTTGCTTGACCAGGAGCCAATGTATGTCAGCGACCACAGGGGTGATAGGGGAAACAGGACTTTGTGCGAGTTAAGACAAAGGCAGCAGAGTTCTGTGTAACCTAAAGTTTATGGAGGGTAGAATGTGGGAGACCAGCCAGCAGTGCATTGGAATAGTCAAGTCCAGAGGTAAAGGCGGCACAAATGAGGGTTTCAGCAACAGATGAGCAGAGACAGGGGCAAAGTTGAGCAATGATACGCAAGAAGAAATAGGCACGAATGATGGCACGAATATGAGGTTAGAAGCTCATCTTGGGGTCAAATGTGACACCAAGGTTGCGAACAGACTGGCTTAATCTCAGACTGCTGCCCGGGAGAAGAATGGAGTCTGTAGCTAGGGAACAGAGTTTGGAGTGGGAACCGAAAAACAATGGTCAAATAGTGGTCAAGTTGGTGCTCGATATTCAGGCTAGCAATGTTTTTATAAGTCACCTTAACTGCACAATTACAAAGTTAATCCAGTCTGTTTTCCCATAAATAACCTGACTCTGGTTCAATGGAAATCTTAATTGTTTTTAAACAAATTCCTGTGATTTATTCATGAACTATGACAGGTTCTAAGGCAGACTAAGAAAAACTGTTCCCCTCAGCTGATGGTACAAGGATTAAGGGAAAGAGACTGAAGGTTTTGGGCAAAAGATATGGAGGGGAATGTGAGGAAGAACTTGTTTTTTTTTTTTAAACACAGCAACTGGTAATGACCTGGAGCTCACTGCCTGCGAGGGTGGTGGAAGTGGAGTTGATCAATGATTTCAAAAGGAAATTGGAACAGCATTTGAGAAAAATAAACTTGAAGGGGTACGGGGATAGAGCAGTGGAATGGGACTGACTGGATTACAGACAGCCAGCATGGACTTCATGGGCCGGATGGCCTCTTTCTATGCTGGAAGTCACTCTCTGACAGAGTTATGGGGACATCCAGCCATATATGCACATTCAACAGATCCCCAATAGCTTTTTATCTCAAACTTGTCCTCACCTTACCACTGCTGACATGAAAACTATGCCATTCAAAAAATGAGAAACCTTTTCCAAGTGTTGATAAAGTCTTCTGCTAATTTATACATTATCTTTCAGATTAAATATTAATCTGTATAAATTTAATTATTGTTATAATGGGGACTGGGTGTTCTCCCAACCCCACCAAATGACCAAATATAAATGAACTCTGAATGACTCCATCCAGTGTTTACTTAAAAGCAATTAGATTTTTGAGGCCTTCAACGAAGCAGAACAACATACCATTCATCATATGGTATAATGCTGCAATCTTTATAAAACGGCTCAATCATTCCATCAGTTGAGTAAAAAGCCTCAACTGGATAGCAGGCTGCAACTCCAGAATACACAAGTCAGTCACTGTAAACAATTGAGCACTACAGCTCACACAATGTAGTTTACAGTTACCTCCCCTTTGGTGTTGCATGATCATCACTACATTCTGCAGAGAGAGGATCAGCTATGAGCAGGTCTTTTTTTTGCCATTGTAAAAATGATCAATGCCAATCATGGGCATGCAGATGCAGTATAACGTGGATAAATGTGAGGTTATCCACTTTGGTTGTAAAAACAGAAGGGCAGATTATGTGAATGGTGACAGATTGGGAAAGGGGGAGGTGCAACGAGACCTGAGTGTCCTTATACAACAGTCGCTGAAAGCAAGCATTCAGGTGCAACAAGCAGTTAGGAAGGCGAATGGTATGTTGGCCTTCATTGCAAGAAGATTTGAGTACAGGAGCAAGGATGTCTTACTGCAGTTATACAGGGCCTTGCTGAGACCACATCTGGAGTATTGTGTGCAATTTTGGTCTCCTTATCTGAGGAAGGATATTCTTGCCTCGGAGGGAGGGCAAAGAAGATTTACTAGGCTGATTCCTGCGATGGCATGATTGGCGTATGAGGAGAGATTGGGTCGACTAGGCCTATATTCACTAGAGTTTAGATGAATGAGAGGGGATCTCATAGAAACCTAGAAAATTCTAACAGGACTAGACAGGCTAGATGCAGCGAGGCTGTTCCTGATAGCTGGGGAGTCCAGAACCAGGGGTCACAGTCTGAGGATACAGGGTATGTCATTCAGAACCGAGATGAGGAAAAATTTCTTAACTCAGAGGGTGGTGAACCTGTGGACTTCTCTACTACAGAAGGCAGTGGAGGCCAAGTCATTAAATATATTTAAGGAGATAGATATATTTCTTCATGCCAAAGGTATCAAGGGATATGGAGAGAAAGCAGGAACAGGGTACTGAATTAGGTGATCAGCCATGATCTTTTTTGAATGGCAGAGCAGGCCCGACGGGCCGAATGGCCTACTCTTGCTCCTATTTTCTATGTTTCACAGAGCATGCCAGGTCTTGCCATGTATAAGCTCTGCACTTTTCACCGTTCTTAAGGGATGGAAAATACCTGACGAATGACAGCACCAGGAGCCAGGAAAGCATTATTAAAATGACTGTAAATTTGCATCAAGTCAAAACAAGATAAAGTGTGAACTCAAGCTAAATTTGAACACAGTAACAATATTTAAAGGATTGTCTAGTCATGCAACTAAATGTACAGGGATCATTATGTAACTGTGGTACACGAGGGGAACAGATGTATTTCTTTATCAACCTGCAGTAAGGAACACTAGGTACTTCCCAAGAATCAAATCATTGCATTTTCTGTGCGCATCTCTGCCCAACCCTAGCATCTTTCCCTTTGTCATAGCCCAGAACCCTTTCCAATAGGCTAAACCTCTAACTCATCCTCAGCAATGCTATGGGAGATCTATTAATGTGTTCTTTTGAAAATCTTTTTTTTTTTTTACACACAGCTTTATTTGGAAACATGCCTCCCAGAAGTATCAGCAGACCTATCAGAAAATGGTGGCATACAAAACCCCCATTACCCAGACATTTGCCTTGTCATCATGCTAATGCTGAGAATCTGTTCCAAAGAAAATATGTCACAACAAGCACTTTAATTCTGAAAAAAAAACTATTTCCCAATTCTTTCACTTACCATTGCTTATTCCTTTCCATTTTGAACAATGTCAACAGCATGATTTAAATAACCACCATACTGACTCGTAAGCCTTAAATAAAAAAAGTTGCCATATCACACTGAATATAACTGTCTTCACTGTGATCTCCAGTACTGTTCAAATCTGGAACGTCAGTATTGTAAATGGTTGCAGACGATGCTTCGTAGCTCTTAGACATACTGTATGAATTTAATCAATCCTCACACACTTGTTAATGCGAAAACAAAATGCACTATTCTTTTTGCAGCCAAGAGGAGATCAACAATAAAATTGTGACTTGGTACAACTGAAGTTATGGGCCATAGCACAAGACCCCTCACGATCTCATATGCTTTAATCAAGTCGCCTCTTCTTTTCTAAATTCCAGCAGATACAAGCTTAGTCTGTCCAATCTTTCCTCATAAGGCAACCTGCCTATTCCAGGTATTAGTCTAGTAAACCTTCTCTGAACTGCTTCCAATGCATTTATATCCTTTTTTAAATAAGGAGACCAATGCTGTACACAGTACTCCAGATGTGGTCTCACCCATGACCTGTATAACTGAAGCATAACCTCCCTACTTTTGTACTCAATTCCCCTCGCAATAAATGATAACATTCTATTAGCTTTCTTAATTACTTGTACCTACACACTAATCTTTTACAATTCATGCACTAGGACACCAGATCCCTCTGCATCTCAAAGTTCTGCAATCTCTCACCATTGAGATAATATGCTTTTTTATTCTTCCTGCCAAAATGGACAATTTACCATTTTCCAGATCTTTTCCCACTCACTTAACCTATCTATATCCCTTTGTATCCTCCTTATGTCCTCTTCAGAAGTTACTATCCTACTTTTCTTTGCGCCATCAGCAAAACTAGCAACCACACCTTTGGTCCCTTCATCCAAAGTCATTTACATAAATTGTAAAAAGTTCAGGCCCCAGCACTGATCTCTGCGGCACACCTCATTACATCTTGCCAACCAGAAAATGACCCATTTTGCCTACTCTCCGTTTCCTGTTAGCCAGCCAATCTTCTATCAATGCCAAAATGTTACCCCTATACCATAAGCTTTTATTTTCTGCAATAATCTTTGCTGTGGCACCTTATCTGATGCCTTCTGGAAATCTAAATACAATACATCCACTGGTTCCCCTTTATCCACAGCACATGTTACTTCTTCAAAGATTTCCATGTTGACTCTGCCTGATTATCTTTCATTTTTCTAAGCGCCCTGCTATAATGCCTTTGTTTCCAACATTTTCCCTATGACAGATGTTAAGCTAACTGGCCTGTAGTTTCCTGCTTTCTGTCTCCCTTCCTTTTTGGATAAAGGAGTTATATTCGCTATTTTCCAATTTAATAGAACCTTCCCCGAATCTAGGGAAATTTGGAAAATTAAAACCAACGCATTAACTATCTTACTAGCCACTTCTGTTAACACCCTAGGATGAAGTCCATCAGGACCCAGGGATTTGTCAGCCCATAGATCTAACAACTTGCTCAGTACCACTTTCCTGGTGATTGTAATTTTGAGTTCCTCCCTCCCTTCTGTTTCCTGATTTACTGCTATTTCTGGAATATTATTTGTATCCTTTATGGTGAAGGCTGATGCAAAATACCTGTTCAATTCATCTACCATCTCCTTATTTTCCCTTATTAATTCCCCAGACTCACTTTCTATAGGACCAATGCTCACTTTGTTAACTTTTCCTTTTTAAATATCTATAGAAGCGCTTACTGTTTTTATATTTCTAACTAGCTTTCTTTCGTACTCTAATTTTACCCTCATCAATCTTTCCAAGAGAACCCATAACTTTTGTCATGGTGACAATCCAAAAGTGAGTGGGGTCATCTCCTGTCTTGGCTCACTTTCTATAGAACCAACGCCCACTTTGTTAACACTTCACTTTTTAAAATATCGATAGAAACTGACTATCTGTTTTTATTTTCCTCTCCAGCTTTCTCTCGTACTCAAGTTTTTCCTCCTTATTAATCTTTTATTCGTTCTTTGCAGCTTTTTATATTCTGTCCAATCTTCTGACCTGCCACCCATCTTTGTGCAATTATATGCTTTTTCTTTAAGTTTGATACTATCTTTAACTTTTTTAGTGAACCACTAAATGGGTCCTCCCCTTGGAATTTTTCTTTCTTGTTGGAATGGATCTTGTGTATTCTGAAATATCCCCTTAAATGTCTGCCACTGCATCTCTGTTGACCTATCCCTTTAACCTACTATGCCAATTCACTTTTGCTCACTCTGCTTTCATGCCCTCATAACTGCCCTTACTTAAGTTTAAAATACTAGTCAGACCCACTATTCTCTCCCTCAAACTGAATGTAAAATTCAGTCATATTATGATCGCTGCTGCCTAAGGGCACCTTCACTATGAGGTCATTAAATAATCCTATCTTGTTACACTATAATTTGCATTACAAGTAGCTAATTCTATGCTGATAAGCTCTCAGGAAAAAAAAACCCTGAAATCTTAGCTGGTTACAGCATTGAGTAGTTGAGCTATACAAACAATGTAGGCCCCAGGTTTTATCTTGGGGCAGAGAGGGGGATGTTTGGTGATTTAACTGATCTCAGATAGATTGGTGCTCCATTTGCCCCCTCGACTTTGCTTAGAGCCATTGATCCTTGCTGGAAATGTGTGGATGCCAAGTGAATACAGGATTGGGCTCGGCTGTGATTTCCTGCCATCCTGCTGTTTCTCTTCACCACCCCCCCGTCCCGTCCCTTGCTGTTGGCTCTCAGTATTTGATTTTGTGTATGTATCTCATTGTGGAACATGTCCAAATGCTTTTCAAGGTCATCAAGTGGACATTGAACAGGAAATAAGGTCACCTAAAGGTAGAATGAAAGACTTTTGAAGGCAGCGAGAGAGATACGTATAGGCTTGAAAAGGAGGAAGGAAAAAATCATCCACAAAATATTGTGATAAACAGCTTGTTAGGAAAGGGATTGCAAAGAGAGAATGAAGAGGGAACTTTTAGGTGTCAGCCTTGGCAGTCAGAAACTTAAAATCAAGTCTCACTCCAGAGACTTGAGCACATAATCGAGCTTGCCACCTCTGTGCAGTATTGAGGTAGCATTGTGCTGTCGGGGGTGCTGTCAAAGAACAAAGAACGAAGAACAGTACAGCACAGGAACAGGCCATTCGGCCCTCCAAGCCTGCGCCGATCTTGATGCCTGCCTAAACTAAAACGTTCTGCACTTCCGGGGTCCGTATCCCTCTATTCCCATCCTATTCATGTATTTGTCAAGATGCCTCTTAAACATCTCTATGGTACCTGCTTCCACCACCTCCCCCGGCAACAAGTTCCAGGCACTCACCACCCTCTGTGTAAAGAATTTGCCGCGCACATCCCCTCTAAACTTTGCCCCTCTCACCTTAAACCTATGTCCCCTAGTAACTGACTCTTCCACCCTGGGAAAAAGCTTCTGACTATCCACTCTGTCCATGCCGCTTATAACTTTGTAAACCTCTATCATGTGGCCCCTCCACCTCCGTCATTCCAGTGAAAACAATCCCAGTTTATCCAACCTCTCCTCATAGCTAATGCCCTCCAGACCAGGCAACATCCTGGTAAACCTCTTCTGTACCCTCTCCAAAGCCTCCACGTCCTTCTGGTAGTGTGGCGACCAGAATTGCATGCAATATTCTAAGTGTGGCCTACCTAAAGTTCTTTACAGCTGCAGCATGACTTGCCTATTTTTATATTCTATGCCCCGACCGATGAAGGCAAGCATGCCGTATGCCTTCTTGACTACCTTATCCACCTGCGTTGCCACTTTCAGTGACCTGTGGACCGGTACGCCCAGATCTCTCTGCCTGTCAATACTCCTAAGGGTTCTGCCATTTACTGTATACTTCCCACCTGCATTAGACCTTTAAAAATGCATTACCTCACATTTGTCCGGATTAAACGCCATCTGCCATTTCTCCGCCCAAGTCTCCAACCGATCTATATCCTGCTGCATCCTCTGACAATCCTCATCACTGTCTGCAACTCCACCAACCTTTGTGTCGTCCACAAACTTACTAATCAGACCAGCTACATTTTCCTCCAAATCATTTATATATACTACAAACAGCAGAGGTCCCAGCACTGATCCCTGCGGAACACCACTAATCACATCCCTCCATTCAGAAAAGCACCCTTCCACTGCTACCCTCTGTCTATGACCGAGCCAGTTCTGTATCCATCTTGCCAGCTCCCCTCTGATCCCATGTGACTTCACCTTTTGTACCAGTCTGCCATGAGGGACCTTGTCAAAGGCTTTACTGAAGTCCATATAGATAACATCCACTGCCCTTCCTTCATCAATCATCTTTGTCACTTCCTCAAAAAACTCAATCAAATTAGTGAGACACGACCTCCTGTTCACAAAACCATGCTGCCTCTCACTAATAAGTCCGTTTTTTCCAAATGGGAGTAAATCCTGTCCCGAAGAATCCTCTAATAATTTCCCTACCACTGATGTAAGGCTCACCGGCCTATAATTTCCTGGATTATCCTTGCTACCCTTCTTAAACAAAGGAACAACATTGGCTATTCTCCAGTTCTCTGGGACCTCACCTGTAGCCAATGAGGATACAAAGATTTCTGTCAAGGCCCCAGCAATTTCTTCCCTTGCCTCCCTCAGTATTCTGGGGTAGATCCCATCAGGCCCCGGGGACTTATCTACCTTAATGCTTTGCAAGACACCCAACACCTCCTCCTTTTTGATAATGAGATGACTGAGACTATCTACACTCCCTTCCCTCGGCTCATCATCCACCAAGTCCTTCTCCTTGGTGAATAATGACCTTTAGGATGTTGAACCGAGTGGCACTTTTTCAAGAGCAGGGAGATCCTCCCTGTGTCCTGGAAAGTATGAGATTAAATGGCTAAAGGTCTTACTTCACCTGAACCAATTTTATGATGATTATTTCTGGTCTGGACGTCTCCTAGATTTCAACCTATTGATAATCGCACCACAACATAAGTCGTTTTGGAGTACTGAGCAGTGCTGTAGCCTCTCCAAGTAATTTAAAAATGGAAGACGTGATGGAAATGTTGCTAACTTTCCAGTTTAGCATGTATATTTCTAATTACTTTGCGTAAATTATATGTGTAATACATACACAAAATAAGGGCAATGCTGTGGATTAACACGCATATATCTGGGCAGTCACCAAGTACTGGATATCATTACCAATGCAATGCTCATCTGTGACTTAGTTTAATCAGGATATCCCTAATGGAGAACATTGATAAAACATCACTGTTGACTATCTATTTCTGTGTAGGAACCTTGAGACACCTCTGTAGATAGGGTGAGATGAAGTAGTGGGAGAAGGCTTTTGTTGAGCGTAAAGTGCCAGCACAGACCAGTTGGGCCAAATGGCCTGTTACTGTGCTATAAATTTTATGTTAGCATTGGTTTTATTCAGTTTTGAATCTGATTTAATTTTATTGGTTAACAGGTGTCCTGATATTATCATGGTCAGGGATGCAGTTGATATATTCTGGTGTCCACACCAAAAAATGCATGATTAATTGGGGTGCTTGTTTATGCGTTAGACACTTAAGTGAGGGAAGTTGTATCAACAAGGATTGAACTGGTTTCTTTTGGCTCTGAGTCTCTCACTCCCTTAAATCATTCACTACTTGCTTCCCACCCAATCACTTGACTTGTGCATTAGATTTCTCACAACTGGATTTTCTTCCATCAATCATATTGATTTTAATAGCCTGAAAGCTTTAACTTTTTTTTAAAAGCAGCTAATGAGAGATGGAAATGAGCAATCTAGTTTAGTGCTAATTCCCTTGTCTGAAGTGTGCACCATTAGTGGAAAGGATGTTTCCTCATGTGGGAGAAGATAGAATGAGGGGTTGCTATTTAAAAATAAAGGGTCACCCATTTAAGACAGAGATGAGGAGAAATTTTTTCTTTCAGAGCGTCGTGAGTCTTTGGAATTCTCTTCCTTAAAAAGGTGGTGGTAGCAGAGTCTGAATATTTTTAAGGCAGAGGTAGATAGATTCTTGATAAGCATGGAAGTAAAAGGTTATTGGAGGTAGGTGGGAATGTGGAATTGAAGTTACAATCAGGTCAGCCATGATCTTGTTGAACTGCGGAGCAGGAGTGTGGGGCCGAGTGGCCTACTCCTCCAAATTCATATGTTGGTATGTAAGTCTGATACACACATCGATTGCTCTACCAGGGGCAAAAGCAACATTGTGTAAACTTGCACTCAAAGCTTATTAATGTTGCATTTTGCTCTTGGGTTCTGTACTTCTGACCATTCAGACCAAGTTAAATAGTTTGCTTACGTTATATTAGTACCGCATTCAAAAGAGAGGACTTTGTAGATCGGAAGGCCCAAAAAGTAACTCTTCAAAGCCTTTAATATAGGTATACATTAAAAAATGTGTTCACATTCCCATTTCAGCTCTTTCCAATGACCCTTGATACAGCAATCGCTCCAATCATGAATACACAATTATACTTTTTTTTCTTGCATTCCTACAAAGGAAATTAATTGTGGTATTACCAACCCCACCTAGTCAGACAACGCTCTTTGTAATAAACTATCAGAGGTCTCATTATTTTTAACGGCTAACTATATAATGACATTGTCGCCTTGGAACTGTAATTTTTTTTGTCCCAGGCGTTACTACATTTCTTTAAAAATCACTACTTGTAACTTGGCTACATGCCATTCGGGTATTTTGTTTAATTTTAAGCAGAAAGGGAAGAAGAAAGATTGTTAACTTTCAGGACAAGAATGTGCATAAACCGTAAATATTTCATAAAAAGCGATCAACAAACTTCGGTACAATTATTATACCTTGTTTGTTTATCTCTTGTTTTTAGATAAAATATATACGTTTGCTTAAGAATCTGCTTACCCCGAGTTTTGCAACATCTTCAGGAAAGCACCGGAGTGGCAAGGTTCAGAAATAGAGCCCGGTTACCAGCTGGTGGCCGTCGGTTTTAGTGGGGGAGGAAGTCACAATGACTAATCAATGAAACCCACCCCCTCCTTGATTGTGCCCTTTGCTCCACTTCTTTCCAAATATTGCTCAACAGCACTCAACCTAACACGTTAGATTTTTTGTGTCAAAAATATGAAAAGTTTATAAATGTCGCTGTTATATTTTATAAATTTATTGCATTAAATCAGGATTTTTTTCTGGCGTTGCTGCACCACCGCGAAAATTCCAAGCTAACGTTCATTTCGAATGTTTCTACATTTTGGGACCGTCTGATTGGTTAGATCGGACGTCAATCAACAGGCTTCGCTACAGTTCCGTATGGTCAGGTCACCACGCGAGAACTCAAGCACTCCTCTACGAGAAAGTCAGTTGGGATTTGTTTGAATTCTTCCACAGTCAGAACTTGGAAGCTCCTCTCATTTCAACGTCCAATGCTTTCTTCAAACGATCCCAGGATTTTCACCTTCATTATCCTTCCTGGAAGTTATAAGACTTCACTACCCTTCCTGGAAATTTTGAGAATTCACTACCCTTCCTGGAATTTTTAAGAAATTTAAGAACTGCAATTTATGTAGTGCTTTTCAGGGCATTCCAAATCATTTTACAGCCAATGAAGAACCTGTTGTAATGTTGGGAAATACAGCAGTGAATTTGCACACAGCAAGGTCCTAGAAACAGCAATGAGTTAAATGATCAGGTAATCTGGGTTTTTTTTTTATGGTGGTGGTTGAGGGATTAATGCTGGCCAGGTCACCAGGCGAACTCCCATGGTGTTTGTGAAGTGCCATGAGATCTCTCACTTCTACTTCTACCCGAGAGGACAGCCAGGGGCCTTGGTCTTACATCTCATGCAAAAGATGTCATCAGTACTGCACATAATTTAACCAGCAGGTACTTGCTACCTGAGTGAATGAGAACAAGGACTGCAGGGTGGATGAGCAAACTTGACCATAGCACCATGGTACAAAACACCACTCAAGTAGAGGGAATGAAAAGGAATGTGCTAGTGATAGGGGACAGTACAGTCAGGGGAATTGATGCTGTTATCCGCAGCTGCGACTGGGTGTTCCAAAGTATTGTGTTACCTGCCCGGTGCCAGGGTTAAAGACATCTCCTTGCAGTTAGAGACAAACTTGAAGTAGGAGGGGGAGGATCAAGTTGTCATAGTCCATGTAGGAACCAACAACATAGGAATGATGTTCTGCTGAGAGATTTTGAGCAGTTCGAGTCCAAATTAAAACACAGAACCTCAAAGGTGGTAATCTCGGGATTGTTACCTGAACCACTCGCCAATTGCCACTGGGTCAAGTCGATTAGAAAATTAAACACATGACTCAAACAGTGGTGTGGGGAGAAGGGGTTTCAATTCATGAGACACTGAGGAAAGAGGGAGCAGTTCTGTTGACATGGGCTCCACTTAAACTGGGATGGGATCAGTGTCCTGGTAAATCGTATAACTAGGGCTATGGATGGGACTTTAAAATAGAATGCGGGAGGGGTCAGATGAAGGGAGATTTAGAAATCTAAAGAGAAAACATGGAGGTAATAGAGCAGTGCAGCAATTTGCATAAAGACAAGCAGAGTGGGACATGTAGTGACAGAGAGTTTAACGGTAATAATACATCAGTGAATAAGGTCCATGCAAAGAAAAGAAGTAAAATAAAATTAAAGGCTCTATCTGAATGTGGGAAGCATTTGTGATAAAATAGATGAACTAGTGGCACAAATAGGGATAAATGGTTTAGATCTAATCGCCATTATAGAGACATGGTTACAACGTGACCAAGGTTAGGAAATAAATAATCCAGGGTATACAACATTTTGAAATACAGACAGAATGGGAAAAAAAGGAGCAGTAGTCTTGAAAGTAAAGGATGGCATAAGAACAGTAGCAAGAAAGGATCTTGGCTCAGAAGATCAGGATGTACAATCAGTATGGGTGGAGATTAGGAATAAAAAGGGTCAAAAATGTTGATGGGACCTAACAGTAGTTATACCATTGGACAGAGCATTAAGCAAGAAATAATTGGAGCTTGTAAAAAATGGCAATATAATAATTGTGGGGGGCTTGAATGTTTATATAGACTGGGCAAATCAAATTGGCAAAAGTAGTCTGGAAGATGAATTTGTAGAATGCTTTCGTGACAGTTTCCAGGAACAATACATTGTGGAACCAACGAGGGATAAAGCTATTTTAGATCTAGTCTTATACAAGGAGGCAGGTTTAATTAATAATCTCATAACAAAAGACCCTCTGGGAAAAAGTAATCATAATACAATTGAATTCCATATTAATTTTGAAAGCAACATACTCCAGTCCCAAACAAGAAGTTTGAACTTTAATAAAGCTAATTATTTAAGTATGACGGGAGATTTGATTGATTGGGTAAATTGATTGGGTAAATAGAATATAAGTATGACAGTAAATAAACAGTGGGAAACATTGAAAGAAACAATTCAAAATGTTCAACAAAAATAGATTCCATTAAAAAAACAAAAACTCAACAAGAAAGATTAATCCATGGTTTACTGAAGCAGTTCAGGATAGTATTAAATTAAAAGAAGAGACTTATAATGTCACAAGGAACAGCAGTAAGCCTGGGGATTGGGAGTGCTTTAGAAACTAGTGAAGGGAGACCACAAAGTTGATAAAAAGGGAAAAAATAGAATATAGTAAACTAGACAGGAATATAAAAGCAGGTTTAAGAGCTTTTACAAGTCTATAAAGAGGAGGGTAGTCAAAATAAACATTGGTCCCTTGGAGTATGAGACAGGAAAAATTATCATAGGGAATGAGGAAATAGCAGAGATGTTGAGCAAATATTTTTTGTCAGTCTCCATAGTAGAAGACACATGTACCAGAAATAGAGGGTAACCAAGGGGTAAATAAGAGTGAGGAACTTAAGGTAATTAATATCAGCAGAGAAAAAGTATTGCAGAAACTTAAGGAACTAAAATGTGACAAATCCCCAGGACTGATGGCCTACATCGTAGGTTCTAAAAGAGGTAGCTACAGAGATAGTGGATGCACTGATAATTTTCCAAAATTCCCTAGATTCTAGAACAGTTCCAGTGGATTGGAAGTTAGCAAATGTAACACAGCTATTCAAGAATGGAGGGAGAGCGCAAACAGGGAACTACAGGCCAGTTAGCTTGGCATCAGTCATCGTGAAAATGCTGGAATTTGTTATTATTGCTGAAAAAAGAAACATGCTGTTGAAGCTTTTCGTCCTGCACGCATCAGGACAGATGTAAGAATGCCAAATATCAAAGGGAGCAACAACTTATGCTGCATGAGAAAAGGGGGTTGATTGGTTGGCAAGTCACTCTGATTGGTCGAGGCATTGCCATGGAGAATGCACCAGTAAACTATTGTCCCCCACACTTTGTTTTAGTTCAATAAAGGGCAATGTCTAGGCATGTCCCTTTTCCCTGCAGAGGACAGGTCCCTGTGTATGAATATCTGTAGCTTCCAGCAAGCTCACATTGCAAGCCTGACTGATAATCTTGAATTGGTTGTTAGTGTGATTCTTAGCTCACTTGGGATTGTTCACTAAGTGCTGTCCAATCGCAGAATCACATCTAACATTAGACATTGTGTTCTGAGTTTTGCAAATATGAGCTGGTTGAGTATGGTCAGCACTCTGCCTATTACGAACAGCCGAAGGGGCGGGCTGTTTGAGACGATCCACTAGTTGTTGGGACGTAGAGCCTACATACCTGGCATCGCAGTGGCACTGGAATTCATATACCACATTACTCATTTGTGTGATAGGCAGAATGTCTTTTTTGCTTGATGGCAGCATCCCGTTAGTGGAAAATACCACTTGTGTTGCTACTGCATGGTAGCAGTGTGAAATGGCGAGCTTCACCTGTTGCTCAAATATTTGAGATACCTTACCCTTCCAGAATAATTTGAGGTAGACTAGGCACCTTTCAGGCCCAAAAGTGCCAGACTTAAGCCTAGTCGTGAGAATGTGCAGGATGCCCCTTCGGCTGTTTGCAACAGGCGGAGTACTGACAACTCAACCAGCCCATAATTGCAAAACTCAGGACACAATGGCTAACGTTAGATGTGATTCCGTGATTGGACAGCATTTACTGAACAATCTTGAGTGTGCTAAGAATTGCACTAACAAACAACTTAAGATTATTAGGCAACATGGCTCACCTATGCTTGCTAGAAGCTACATATATTCATATACAGTGACCTGCCCTCTGCAGGCAAAAGGAGCATGTCCAGGCATTGTGCCTTTTCTGAATTAAAAAAAAGTGTGGGGACAATAATTTCCAGGTACATTCTCCATGGCAACGCTTCAACCAATCAGAGTCGACTTGCCAACCAATCAGCACCCTTTTCTCATGCAGCATAAATTGTTGCTGCCTTTGAAATTTGGCATTCTTGTGTCTGTACTGACGAGCGAAAGACGAAAAGCATCGACAGCATGTCTCTTTTTTCAGCAATACTCAAGTTCTGTACTTCCAAGCGACAATCTATTATTAAGGCAGTCTGAACAATGTACTTAGAAAATCATGGCAAGATCAAACTAAGTCAACATGGTTTTACGAAAGGAAAGTCGTGTTTGACAAATTTATTAGAATTTTTTGAGGATGTAACTAATAGGGTAGATAAAGGGAAACCAGCAGATATAGTATACTTGGATTTCCAAAAAGCATTTGATAAGGTGCCACACAAAAGGCTAATACGCAAGATATGGGTGCATGGAAGTGGGGGTAATATATTAGGATGGATAGAGTATTGGTTAACGGACAGGAAGCAAAGAGTAGGGGCAAACGGGGCAATTTCAAGTTTCCTGTCTGTAACTGGTGGAGCTCCACAAGGATCAGTGCTAGGGTCTCAGCTATTTACAATCTATTTTAATGACTTAGATGAAGAGACTGAGAGTAATGTATCTAAGTTTTCTGATAATAGAAAGTTAGGTAGGACTGTATGCTGTGAGGAGGACACAAAGAGGCTGCAAAGATATATAGACAGGTTATGTGGATGGGTAACAAGATGGCAGATGGATTATGATGTGGGGAAGTGTGAGGTTATTCACTTTGGTAATACGAATAGAAAATCATATTTCATAAAAGGCATGAAACTTCTAAATGTGGATGCTCAGAGAGACTTAGATGTACTCGTACAAGGAATGCATAAAGTTAGCATGCATGTTCAGTAAGCAATTAGGAAGACAAATGGCGTATTGGTCTTTATTGCAAGGGGGTTGGAGTACAAGAATAAGGAAGTCTTGCTACAATTATACAGGGCTTTGGTGAGACCACACCTGGAGTACTGTGCACAGTTTTGGTTTCCATATTTAAGGAAGGATATACTTGCATGGGAGGCGGTACAGCAAAGTTTCACTAGATTGGTTCCCGGGATGAGAGGGTTGTCCTATGGTCAGAGGCTGAATACATTGGGTCTATTCACTCTGAAGTTTAGAAGAATGAGAGGTGATCTCATTGAAACATACAAGATTTTGATGAAACTTGACAGGGTAGACCCTGAGAGGTGATTTTCCCTGCTTGGGGAATCTAAAACACGGCTGATCAGGATAAAGCGCCGATCATTTAAGACTGATGGGGAGAGACTTCTTCACTCAAAAGTTTGGAAATCTTTGGAATTCTCTACCCCAGAGGACTGTGGATGCTCCATCGTTGAATATATTTTAAGGCTGAGTTAGACAGATTTTTGGTCTCTCCGGGAATCAAGGGATATGGAGAGCAGGTGGGAAAGTGGAGTTGAGGCCGAAGATTAGCCATCATTGTATTGAATGGCGGAGCAGGCTCGAGGGGCCGTATGGTCTACTGCTCCGATTTCTTATGTCCTTATGAATTGTCAGCCTTAATTTATTGGGTAGGCTTGAACCAAAGTCCTTCTGGCTTAGAGGCCAATGTGCTACAACTGAGCCCAGCCTGACAGCTTACTTATAATTCACTTGACCACTCTGTGCAAAGAATTTCATGATATCACTCTTAATTTACCGATTTAAATCCATGATATCTTGTCCAACAATTACAATTTAATTTAATTTAATATTCTGTGTTTACTTTTTCCGTTCTGTAACTCATATACTCTAAAATTATCTCTCAGACACCATTCCAGGCTGGAAAGCCCAAGTCACTCCTCATGACTCAGACATTTAACATGAAAGATTGGCCAAGTGGGTCTTCTTTGTACTACTTCAAGAACTTGAACGTCTCCCTTATGTTTTGGCAACCAAAAGTGGATATAGTAATCAAGGTGTGGTCTGACTGGAGCACTGTGCAATTTGGTCATAACTTCCTGTGAATTGCATTCCACTGTTTAGGCTATGTAATTTAACCTTGTATTGGCTTTGTTAATCATTAAAATTTCATTTCATCTAGCAGATTGTGAAGTTTCTACTCTATAAGCGAAGAAGAAACAGAAAATCACTTTTGAGCTTATAATCTTGCAGACCTCTATCACATCATCACTTCTCAACTCCAACGTAAAAAAACTCTCATGTCTCTCATCATAACTGTAACAATTCATCCCTCGTGTCATTCCAGTGAATGTATGCTTCGCCTTTTCATAGCTTTGATATCCTTTCTATAATGGGGCAGCTGGAAATAATCTTTCAACTGTGGCATTACAGTCTTTAAAGATAGCTTTAAAATGTAGTGACATATGTCATGCTGAAGACAATGCATAATTTAGGTAGTTCGGTTTCAATATAATTCTATAATGTCAACATACAGATAGCCCTTAGTAAATAATGAGGGCTCTGATAGTTTATAGCAGATTGTAATCTGATTAGGTGTGGGGTTGGTAATACTGCATGACCCCACTACTAACTTTTAAGAATATTTGTAAAATAAGAATAAAGTATAATTGTGTTTTATCCAATGAAATGATTGTTGCACACATTGCCTCCTTGTTTTTATATTTTATTCCTCTAGATACAAAACCAAGGATTCCTTTCGCCTATGTTGCAGGCTTATCTACATCCGTTGGCACCTTTAATAACTTATGTATCCTCTTCTCCATTAAAAATCTTGCACTTTGACCATTCTTCTTTCACTCTGTGTAGCTTTCCAGTAGTTCTGCATGTTCTGTGGTTTTAATAGTATTTTCACTTGCAATGCTGATGTTCAGATCCCCCTACCTCCATGTCGATGGTTTACTTTCCCTTACTGAATGGTGTCTGTGAGGTGATTTTCGATGTACATGATAGTTAAGGAACAAAAAAATAAACCCAAAATATTACATAAATAAATTGCAATTGTCGGACAAGATATCATGGATTCAAACTGCTAAATTGAGAGTGATATCAGGAAATTCATTGCACAGAGTGATCAAGTAAACAAGAAAGTGTAAGACTGGCGTCAGTGGTCGCACACTGACCTCGAAGTCAGAAGGACATCAGTTCAAGCCCCACTCAGGACTTGAGCAATAAATTAAGGCTGACAATTCAGTAAGGAAAGGAAAAGTAAAAGCTACTAACTAGAAGCACTGCAAATTCTACCTGTCAATTGTAAAACAAGAACTAGCAATAGAAAAGGGATAGATGGAAAATAGAGAAGGAAAAAGACAAAGATGCGGAGAGTAAAAGATAAAACATAAAGGTGAGGATAAAGAATACATTAATGTCACTTTTATATTGTATTAAAGAATGCCTTCTCAGTTCCATTTTTACAATGATGCAAATGAGAACAAGGTTTCCACTGCCTGATTCTTCTTCTTTGGCCTCCTTATCTCGAGAGACAATGGGTAAGCGCCTGGAGGTGGTCAGTGGTTTGTGGAGCAGCGCCTGGAGTAGCTATAACGGCCAATTCTAGAGTGACAGACTCTTCCACAGGTGCTGCAGATAAATTTGTTTGTCGGGGCTGTTACACAGTTGGCTCTCCCCTTGCGCTTCTGTCTTTTTTCCTGCCAACTGCTAAGTCTCTTCGACTCGCCACACTTTAGCCCTGCCTTTATGGCTGCCCGCCATCTCTGGCAATCTCTGGCAACTGACTCCCACGACTTGTGATCAATGTCACGGGACTTCATGTCGCGTTTGCAGACGTCTTTAAAGTGGAGATATGGACGGCCGGTGGGTCTGATACCAGTGACGAGCTCGCTGTTCAATGTGTCCTTGGGGATCCTGCCATCTTCCATGTGGCTCACATGGCCAAGCCATCTCAAGTGCCGCTGGCTCAGTAGGGTGTATATGCTGGGGATGTTGGCCGGCTTGAGGACTTCTGTGTTGGAGATACGGTCCTGCCACCTGATGCCAGGATTCTCCGGAGGCAGCGAAGATGGAATGAATTGAGACATCGTTCCTGGCTGACATACGTTGTCCAGGCCTCGCTGCCGTAGAGCAAGGAACTGAGGACACAAGCTTGATACACTCAGACTTTTGTGTTCGTGTGAGTGCGCCATTTTCCCACACTCTCTTGGCCTAATTATACTATTGTGAAGCTGCAGAAGGTATAGCCACACACATGGTATTCAAAACACTTGCATGTGCAGCTGCTCAATGGCCTTCATTGGCAATGTGATGTTTAATAATGATTTTTTTTAAATCACAGTGATAAATGTAGTCCAGACTTACTGGGTTTCCATATTCTTTGATAAGTAGGTGGAGTTGCAGTCCCCATAACCTCAGTAAAATTTCCAAAATCCCAATTATTAAAAATGTAATTTTGCTTATTCAGTCACAAACCAGTGGTCCTGATGACAGTCTTTGCCAAGATTAGGCTTAACCTTGTATCTTCTTCATCGGCTGCTTTTATGTTAAAGTTATATTTCGTTTATATTAAAATTATATTTTATATTATATTTTGTCCATGCTGACAATAGCATCCATTCCACGTAGGCTCCTGATAGTGCATCTGTTACAGTTTGGACTTTTTCCAACACCATTTTCTTCTGCAAATAGCCTGACAACAGTTGCCATGTGAAATAATAAAAATGGTCAAAGAGGTGGGCTTGAAGAGAGGTCCTAAAGGAGGAGAGGGAGGTGGAGAAGTTTCAGTAGGGAATTCCAGGGTGTGGGGTCTTTAGTTGAAGGCAGAGCTGCCAACAATGGGGTGAAGGAAGGAGAATGCACAACAGACCAGTGTCACAGAAACAGAAAGTCTGGGGGATGGGTATTCAAGGGCTAAAGGGAGTTACGGAAGATAAAGAAGGGCAAGGTCATGAATGTATTAAACACAATGATGAGAATTTTAAAGCACAGGCTTTGGGAGACTGGGAGTCAAGAAGGACAGGAATGATGGGTGATCAGGTTTTGGTGTGGGCAAAGTCCCAATCTTCTCTTTGCTGATCTACTTAGACTCCCAATATCTCCAGTTTAAAATTCTCATACTTGTATTTAAATTCCCCCATGGCCTCCCCCCTCATATCTGTGTAATCTCCTCGAGCCCTTGAGCCTCCTGCTCCCTCCACCCACCACCTCCACCCTCTATCCCGCCACAATCTCTGTTTCTATAACTCAGGCCTCATTACAAATCCCAATCCCAATACCTTTGCCCACCCTTGGCAGCTTTGGTGCCAGCCACATACACCTCACACTCTGCAATTTATGACCCTCCCTGAAACTCATTTCATTAACCAATCTTTTAGTCACACCTTCACATATTTCCTTCTTAACCTCGGCATTCATATTTGTCGAATTATATATTTTCCTGTTTAAATTTAGGTTGGCGTGATATTTCCCAAAGTTCTTTTTGGCTAAGTTCCCCTCCTTCCTTGCCATGGTTTAGGACTCTCTAACATATACAACTTATATCTTTGTAGGTTTTTCTGTTAAATAGGTGGAACGCAGTAAGTTGCTCACATCTGATTTATGCTTGATGTTGTATAATTGATCAACCTTTCATAGTCCATTGAAGAAATTTGGATATTTCGGTCTCAAGTTTGGGTTTTCAATTAACACGTGACCTAGTTAAATTGTTTAACATGATTAAAGGATTTCCTCTGGTGAGGGTGTCCTGAACAAGGGGGCCTTTTAGCTCATTTAGACAGGATACAGAAAATGGTTAAAAAATAAAAGCCCATGGGATCCAGGGAAATGCAGCAAGGTGAATACAAAATTGGCTCAGTGGCAGGAAACAAAGGATAATTGTTGACGGATGCTTTTGCGACTGGAGGGCTGTTTCCAGTGGCATTCCACAGGGCTCAGTACTGGGACCCCTGTTTTTTGTGGTATATATTAACTATCTGGACGTTAATGTAGGGGGCATGGTCAAGAAGTTTGCAGACGACAGAAAAATTGGCCGTGTGGTTGATAGCGAGGAGGATAGCTGTAGACTGCAGCAAGATATCGATGGACTGGTCAAGTGGGCAGAAAAGTGGCAAATGGAATTCAACCCGGAGAAGTGTAAAGTGATGCATTTGGGGAGGTCAAACAAGGAAAAGGAATACATGAGTAATGGAAAATACTGAGAGGTGTAGAGGAAGTGAGGGACCTCGGAATGGATGTCCACAGATCCCTGAAGGTAGCAGGACAGGTCAATAAAGTGGTTAAGAAGGCATATGGAATCCTTTCCTTTATTAGCCGAGGTATAGAATATAAGAGCAGGGAGGTTATGTTGGAACTGTATAAATTATTGGTTAGGCCACAGCTTGAGTACTGTGTGCAGTTCTGGTCACCTCATTGCAGAAAGGATGTAATTGCACTCGACAGGGAACAGAGGAGATTTACAAGGATGTTGCCAGGACTGGAAAAATGCAGCAATGAGGAAAGATTGGATAGGCTGAGGTTATTCTCCTTAGAACAGAGAATGCTGAAGGGAGATCTGATTGAAATGTACAAAATTGTGAGGGGCCTGGATAGAGTGGGTGTGAAGGGCTTAGTTATCTTAGCAGAGAAGTCAATGACTAGGGGGCATAGATTTAAAGTGATTAGCAGAAGGATCAGAGGTGAGATGAGGAAAATGTTTTTCACCCAAAGGGTGGTGGGGGTCTGGAGCTCAATGCCTTAAAGGGTAGTAGAGGCAGAAACCCTCAACTCACTTAAAAGGTGTCTGGATATGCACCTCAAGTGCTGTAACATGCAGGGCTACGAACCAAATGCTGGAAGGTGGGATTAAACTGGGTGGCTCATTTTTCAGCCTCTTTCTGTGCTGTAAACTTTCTATGATTCTATGAAAATCTAGGAAATACTAGAAAATTTAGAGGATACAGGAAAGCACAATCCAAGTCTGGAAGCACTGACTGAGTTCCTTTAATAATAAAGTAGCTGTTGGAAAGACAGTGATGCAAATAGTTCACATTCCTGAGGCACTGCCAATAAACACAGAGCAAAATACTTTCCTCAATGTGAACTTCAAATAGATGCAAAGGATATAGAGTGAAACTAAAAAACAATTCCATAACAATACAAAAGGAATTGCAAAAACATCTGGGAAATAAATGGCTGATAATTTTAGACAAACGATGCTGATAAATAGCTGGACTTCAATATTACGTTAAGGAAAAGTAAAACATAATAGAGTGCAAATATCCAGTTTTGTGAGGTAAATACATGGCTGGTGGCATGGTACAGGATATAAGGATTCAAATTCCTTTAAAATTGGGAACAGTTCAGGGGCACGAGCAAATAAACTGGTGGGAAGGCCTACACCTGAAAGGAGTTGGAACCAATATCCTTACAGGGATGTTAACTACATCTGTGAGGGAGGATTTAAATCAGTATGACAGAGGGAGAGGAAAGGCAAGGATGTAAAATCAGCAGTTTTGGAGGCAAAGCAAGTTTTCGAGCACAGAGGATAAGGTGGTAGAAACTATGAAAGGTCAAGCTGATAGAAATAGTTAAAGAAATTAGGCTAGGAGAAGGCAAAATAAAAAATCCGGAACCAAATAAAAATCTCTGCATATTTAAACACAAACTATTTTGAACAAAACTGGGGCACTTGAATCAGTGAGTAAAATGTAAAATCACGACTTATAGCAAAGGAAGGATGGGAAATGGTATTATTTAGAAACAATGGACAGAATTTTACCAGCCCCTTGTGCAGGCTGGGAGGTGGGAAGGCTGTCAAAATGGTGTGGAAATGTATCCGGGGTGGGGGTGGGGGGAATGCCCAATAGTTTCCTGTCGTCATGCCATTTTGTCAGCAGCAGGAAAGCTGGCAGATGTGCCACCCACCAGGAGCCCAATTGAGCCAGATATGTGGCCAATTAAGGGCCTCTTCCCGCCACCATAGGCACCTTGCCAGCGGCAGGGAGTCCCGCTACCTCATGGGGAGATCGTCCAGTGCGACCTGCCAGCCTCCCAGCAGGCTCTGGAAGGAGGGGGAGCCTTCCTTTTTGGGTACTCCATTGTCCATGGAGGGGCCGCCCGGTGGCAATGACTGTCCCTGCAGCAACGGCACTGCCTGTCTTCAGCGACAACCACGCCACCCCCCCCCCCCACCAACCAACAAGCCCCAGCATCCCTCAAACCCACTTACCTGTCCGAGGGCGCACATCCATTGATGCGCCCTCATCCTCCAGGTGCAGCCCCCCAGCCATGGCCACTGCTAGCGATGGCGCTGCTGAGGCTGGCTGCTGAGTTGCCAGTCTTCTGATTGGGTTGGCAGCTGTTGGGGGCAGCCCGCCGTCCCCGGTGGCGGCCACTTAATTGGCCACCGCTGGGACGATGCCTCTCTGGGTTCCATCCCCAGCCTAAGTGGGAGGGAGGGGGGTGGGGTCACCTCCTGTTGCGGGACATCAACGATCCCAGTAAAATTCAACCCAATTTCAAAGCACTATGACACGAGAATTTAAACAGAGATCTGGTCCAAACAGGTTCCTTTAGGACTGAACTGAGAAATAACAAGAGATCAGTCACACTATAGGAGATATCTTATAGAATGTGAAATTGTAAAAATGAAACTGAGGATAAAACTGTAGGCAAATTAGAGACGCACACTTGAACAATAGAATTATAATTGTAGGACTTTTATAATTATTAATAAATGTCCTTCAATTATAATTATATTATTAACACAAAGGGAAAGGTTTGTGGTGCAAGAAAGGGTGGTTTATTTTCGCAATGTGTTCAGGAATTCTTTTTCAGTTAATATGTTATTATTGCAACAAGGAAACGTTCATTTCTTAACCTAATTTTGGGTAATGAAGCAGAACAAGTAGGTGACCTAAAAGTAGATGAAGATCTTGGAAATAGGGACCACAATATAATTAGGGTCAATGAGAGAAAACAGTCAAGAGAAAGGGTATTTGTCCATCAAAAAGCAAATTATAGCAAGAGAAAAATGTACCGTGCCCAGATTATATGAAAGGGGAAATTAGCAACTCGAACCAGGAGTCGGCAATGGGAAATATTTAAACAGAAGGTGGAAAGGGTAAAAATCGTGTATATTCCAATAAGGAAAAAGGGAGTGTCTCAAAGGTTGGGGTCCCCTGCAGTATGTCAGTAAATTATGGTCTATCCAATCAACATTTTGCAAAAATTATCTGAACCAATATACTAGTTGCTGAATATAACATTACGTTAGATTAGATTAGATTAGATTAGAGATACAGCACTGAAACAGGCCCTTCGGCCCACCGAGTCTGTGCCGAACATCAACCACCCACTTATACTAATCCTACACTAATCCCATATTCCTACCAAACACCCCCACCTATCCCTATATTTCCCTACCACCTACCTATACTAGTGACAATTTATAATGGCCAATTTACCTATCAACCTGCAAGTCTTTTGGCTTGTGGGAGGAAACCGGAGCACCCGGAGAAAACCCACGCAGACACAGGGAGAACTTGCAAACTCCACACAGGCAGTACCCGGAATCGAACCCGGGTCCCTGGAGCTGTGAGGCTGCAGTGCTAACCACTGCGCCACTGTGTCGCCCTTAGAATAGTAAAATAACACTACTAAAATTATACAAGAATAAAATCTTGCAGATGTTGGAAATCTGAAATAAAAACAGAAAATACTGAAAATGCTCAGGTCTGGCATCTCTGGAGTGAGAAACTTGGTTAACGTCACAGATTGATGACCCTTCATCAGAACTCCAGTCCCACTAACTTCGGAGTCAAGATTGGAACATGCTTAAGTATTGGAACAACCCCAGTGGACCAAGGAGAATATCCCTAATCCCCAACAAAAAATGGAAATGTTGACCTTCCAAGTTGGGACACAAAAACACAAGAAATAGGAGCAGAAGTAGACCATATGACCCATTGAGCCTGCTCCGCCATTAAATATGATGATGGCTGATCTTGGGCTTCAATTCACTTTCCTGCCCGCTCCCCATATCCCTTGATTCCCTGTGAGTCCAAAAATCTATCTATCCCAGCCTTCAATGTATTCAATGATGGAGCATCCACAACCCTCTGGGGTAGAGAATTTCAAAGATTCACAACCCTTTTGAGTGTAATTTCTCCTCATCTCAGTCCTGAATGATTGGCCCCTGATCCTGAGACTGTGTCCCCATGTTCTAGATTCCCAACCAGCGGAAACAATCTCTCAGCATCTACCTATCAAGCCCTTTCAGAATCTTGTATGTCTCAATTAGATCGCCTCTCATTCTTCTAAACTTCAGAGAATATCGGCCCAATTTACTCAGCCTCACATTATAGGCCAGCCCCCTCATCCCAGGGACCAATTTAGTAAATCTTCGCTGCACCGCCTCCAGTGGAAGTATATTCTTTCTTAAATGTGGAGACTAAAACTGCATACAGTATTCCAGGTGCAGTCTCACCGAAGCCCTGAACAGTTTTAGTAAGGCTTCTTTATTCCTGTACTCCAATCCCCTTGCAATAAAGGCCAACATGCCATTTGCCTTCCTAATGTCCTGCTGCACCTGCATATTAACTTTGTGCATTCCTTGTATGAGTACCCCCAAGTCTTTCTGAACTCAACACATAGCAGCTTCACACCTTTTAAAAAATATTCTGCTTTTCTATTTTTATGCCAAAGTAAACAACTTCACGCTTCCCTACATTATACTCCATTTGCCATCTTGTTACCCACTCATTTAGCCTGTGTATATCTCTTTGCAGCCTTTCTATGTCCTCCACGCAGCCTACCTTTCCACCAAGCTTTGTATCATCAGCAAACTTAGATACATTACTCTCTGTCTCTTCATCCAAGTCATTAATATAGGGTGTAAATAGCTGAGGCCCCAGCATTGATCCTTGCAGCACCCCACTATTCACTGCCTGCCAACTTGAAAATGCCCCATTTATGCCCATTTTCTGCTTCCTGTCTGTTAGCCATTAATCATCTATCCAGTTGGCATCTTTTGTTATGAAGGTGCCCCATACTTAAAACGTTTTGAGGACTTGTGTTAAAGATTATGGACATTGGTTCATTTGGAAAATTGAAAAGATTCCATGGATGTGTTTTTTTTTTACAAGGGTCACTGGGAGGAAACTTGAGGTTTTGTTTGAAAACAGACCTTTAATGGATGTCTCATGCCTTCAGCTAAATAAACAACAGAAGCCTTGGTGACTGAGGAGAGTTGTTTACAGAGAAGTAATACGTCAAGATTTATGATGGTCAAGAGTTGGTTTCACTTTTGGGATACTATTTTGGTTCAGTTGGGGTGTGGACTGTTTTTCAGGCAGTTGGATTTCAGCCTGCCAAGAGAGGAGCACCCAGCTCACCTCTTTCCTCTTGTCTCTGAGAAACCCTGCATATCCTGTGTGATAACTGAAACCCCTGATGCCGCATTTCTCCTGGAAAGCATACCAGGTTAATTCTCGACATCTCCAGAACAAACTGCTTCTGAAAAGATCCCAGCGACCAGTCTCCGTGTACCTGGACGCCAGACCAAAGGACAACTGATATCCTTCCATATCTTCTCCTTTTCCTTCAAGAATTAACAAGTATTTGGCCAAAGTATTTTTTTTTGTCTTTTTGTAAAGTGAATCTCTGCAGAAAAAACTTATTTATTTTTTTCTTCAACCAGTGTGTGTATGTGTGTGTTGGGTCTTGAAGGGAATATATATATTTACATTCATATTTCAAACTGTGTTAATGCTTTGCATCTTTACTGGATAAGTCTTGTTTTATAATAAACTGATAATTTTGGTGTTTATTAAAGAATCCTGGTTGATGTATTTTATTCTGAAATAAAAAGCCGTATCGGTAACTGGGTAATCATTTAAATATATGTTGTGACCTGTGGAGAAGTGGAACTAGAGGAAGACAGTGCACTCCTCCTGCTTCGGTTATAACACTTTGAACTCAATAGTAAAGGATGCCATCCAGCTCAAGCACATCAAGATGTGCATATCCCACATCATATGTCACGTGTGGGATTAAACTAACCTGAATATTGGGCCAAGCAGAAGTGATGTGAAGCTCAAAAGAAATGAAGAAAGTGAGAAGTGTTTAGCCAGGTATCAACAATTGTTTTGTGCCACCATAGCATCTTGCTTTGTGACTAATGTGTTTAAGAGTCTTATAATATTGTTGGGCTATGTTAGCACAGAACTAAGTGTTCTAGTGACATTATGTATCATGTATGCTCTCAGAGGAAGATTCATTTCATGTGTAGGCACACTATATATATGTCTGCATTTGCATCTCCGACTTGAACTTCCTGCTAACAACGCTCTACTGTATAGCTATGGTGCCTGGAGATTCAGTGTTTTATACAAATACTTAACTTCCAACCAAGTAGTTGCTGGTTCATTTTTGCGGCTCAATTAATGCAGACCATCATCTTTCTGACGAAAGGTCACTGACCTGAAACATTAACTTTGCTTCTCCGCCAGACCTGCTGAGTATTTTCCAGCATTTTTTGTTTTTATTTCAGATTTCCAGTATCTGCAGTATTTTGCTTTTATTCAATTAATGCAGTACCTGGCTCCCGAGGTGTGTCAACTATTTTTCCTTATGGATTTATTTAATTTTTATTGTAACTGAAAGTGTGCAGGATGGCAATAAGGGGGAATCTGTCTCACTATCCAGAGGAGGGAGGAGGCTTACAAACTCATCGTCAACACCTTCCATCCTTCAACTGCAGTGTCAATTGCTAATGTCTTTGTCCTGCATATTCTGTTCGTCAAAGTGACAATGCTCAATGCCAGAAACAATTGCTTCTAAGATGAAAAGTAAAGCTCAATCAGGGATGTTGCCAGCATATTTATAATTGTACACCAGCACATGCCAGCATGGGTATTTGTTGGGTCTGGGGGTGCTTCTTTGGAAATTATTTGAATTTCATATTGAAAATGGTATATATTGTGGCTAATGTTAACACTTTTTAACTACACAGCTGATAAGCTTTTAATGCGGAACTTTTAAACATATCTGGCAATTTATATGAGGTTATAAAAACAGAGGACAAATTCACTGTAAGGGATTGTCACTTTTGAATTTAATCAATCTTTACAATAATTTTTAACACTGTTTTGTCAATTTTATTGAGTAATTCATAATGTTCCTGTTCAAATGGACATTTATGACCAGCTGCAACCACCCTCCCACATAGAAAGAATTTCATATCCTGTAGATTAAAACACATGTAAAGTTAGCAAGATTAATTTCTAGCTGTTCCAGTGCCCATGCCCAGATCCATTAATATGTCTTTGTTGCATTCTTTCCCTCACATGAGCAAGCACTAAAAATGATGATGTCCATATGTGTGAGCGAGACTATGTCACAACAGGTATGTGTGTCAGCCACCAGTGTTATACTGTACAATTTTCCCCATAACAGATTTTTTAAAAATTCTTTCATAGGATGTGAGCGTCACTGGCAAGGCCAGCATTTGTTACCCATCCCTAATTGTCATTGAGAAGGCAGTGGTGAGCTGCCTTCCTGAACCACTGCAGATCATCTGGTGTAGGAGCACCCACAGTGCTATTGGGAAGGGAGTTCCAGGTTTTTGGCCCAACGACAGTGAAGGAATAGCGATATAATTCCAAGGCAGGATGACGTGAGACTTAGAGGGGAATTTGCAGATGGTGGTGTTTCCATGTGTCTGCTGCCCTTGTCCTTCTAGGTGGTAGAGGTCGTGGGTTTGGAAGGTGCTGTCGAAAGAGGCTTGGCAAGTTGCTGCAATGCATCTTGTAGATGGTACACACTGCTGCCACTGCACCAGTGGTGAAAGGAGTGAATGTTTAAGGCGGTGAGAGGGCAGCTTTGTTCTGAATGGTTCGAGCTTCTGGAATGTTGTTGGAAGTGCACTTATCCAGGCAAGTGGAGAGTATTCCATCACACCCCTGACTTGTGCCTTGTATATTGTGGATAGGCTTTGTTTCCAGTGAATCCATCTAAATACGGAGTCTCTCCCACAAAAATAAACCCTCTGCTTCAATAAAATAAGGTTCTCACCACCAACAGTTATCTTAAACCTAACACAAGTTGACATAGATTTCTCCAAAGGTTCAGCAGTTTTATCTAATGAGGAGCTGAGTCACACAGAGCAGCACGGTCCTGAATCTGTAAAGTTGGGTGATTTCAGCCAAAGCAGTGGTAGGAGAAATTGGTCAGGGATTCCTGCTTCTGATTTCTATTTAAACAATCATCACTGGAAGTGCATGTGTGGATAGCACTAAACTTTGCCATGATTCCTTCCCCCAATTGTTAAATAGTCTGCCAACATTCGTTGTAAGAATTCACAGACAGATAATTGCTATTTGGAAAGGAGTCAAAGAGCGATTGGCATCTCTGGAACCATACTGCAGCAAGTGGTCAATGCCTTCTGGATAGGAGGGAAAGAGAGAAAGAGCAATTCCTGAGAAAGGCGAAAAAAAACATTTATTTTCTTTGAAACTACCTCTAGTTTATTGAATAATCCGAACTGAAGGAGTCTTACATACAATCTAATAACCGCAAAGTAGACGTGAATTTAATACACTCTGCTGACGGCAAGCAAGGGATCCTAGCAGAGTATAAAAGCCAGTCATAGTTCACTGCTGTGTAGTTTCTTTGTTTATAGGCCATTAGGAGACATCTTTTTATTAAAACAGTCTCTGCCAAGTTCTGTTTGTGACATACTAAATTTATTACATGGTTTGTGCTGAGTTAGCTGCTCTTAAATAGGGCAGTGGTGAGGGATGAGGATTAGCCTCAGAGTTTTTTGGCATGGCAGAGAGGAAAAAAAAGCTAAGCGCTCCTGTGTTGATTGCTAATGCCCAATGCAATACACTTCATGCCTCTCCCCTCTCCCCACAGGATAGACATTTCTTATTCCATGCATTTTTTACAAATCAGTCCACAGTACTACCAGGAAGGGAACTCTTCAGTGTTCTTATATATAAATATAACTTCTTGTTCTTTAGCTGCAATGGGGCAATCCACACATGCTTGAGCTATGTAGTCAGAGTGATCCATAAACAATGCAACATACTGTAGACCTCACAGTGAATTCACCTTGCTTCTACCTGAACCAACACAAGTTATATTGTAAAACAGATTATTTGATTCCGTAGCAATCACATCTAACATTGATCAAAAATGCAATACTGGATGTGCAATCATTTGATCACGTCCTAGTCATCATATAACTCATCTGAATGAATCCAATATCCCAACTTCAACATTAGCACCTCAATGTTTCCCCTCTATGACCCAGACTTCCGTAACTCTCGACATCGCAGTTCACTCAGCACAGATTGAGAGCCCAATCTCTCTCTATGCTATTTTATGAAACTCCCAAAAATCCATCCTGAGGAGCCACACTAGTTATCAACACTAGGGAGCATGGAACACCTCAATCCCAAGTGAGTCTGGTGCAAAGAACAGCGGAGCTGGAAACTCAATTTAAGATGTACTGATTGGAATGCACTGAAATGAACTCAAGACAGATCAGAGGAAATATCTCCAATCTGCTGTCAGCAAATGCAAAAGGCCTTTCCTGGTAGAACAAAGAACAGTACAGCACAGGAACAGGCCATTCGGCCCTCCAAGCCTGCGCCGATCTTGATGCCTGCCGAAACTAAAACCTTCTGCACTTCCGGGGCCCATATCCCTCTATTTCCTTCCTATTCATGTATTTGTCAAGATGTCTCTTAAACGTCGCTATCGTATCTGCTTCCACCACCTCCCCCGGCAGCAAGTTCCAGGCACTCACCACTCTCTGTGTAAAGAACTTGCCTCGCACATCCCCTCTAAACCTTGCCCCTCGCACCTTAAACCTATGTCCCCTAGTAACTGACTCTTCCACCCTGGGAAAAAGCTTCTGACTATCCACTCTGTCCATGCCGCTCATAACTTTGTAAACCTCTATCGTGTCGCCCCTCTACCTCCGTCGTTCCAGTGAAAACAATCCGAGTTTTTCCAACCTCTCCTCATAGCTAATGCCCTCCAGACCAGGCAACATCCTGGTAAACCTCCTCTGTACCCTCTCCAAAGCCTCCACGTCCTTCTGGTAGTGTGGCAACCAGAATTGCACGCAATATTCTAAGTGTGGCCTAACTAAGGTTCTGTACAGCTGCAACATGACTTGCCAATTTTTATACTCTATGCCCCGACCGATGAAGGCAAGCATGCCGTATGCCTTCTTGACTACCTTATCCACCTGCGTTGCCACTTTCAGTGTTGTAGCTGTACAGAAACAGCTTGGCTAGAGGTGCGCCAGTTCTGGAGCACAAGTTTTTGGTACTCTAGCCAGAATGTTGTCTGGTCGTAGGAATTGGCGCCTTTGCTAATGAGACAGCACCATATAGAGCAATCTTGTGTGAGGTTCTCCCATGTCTCAGGGGCGATGTTGGAGCCCTTCAGTGAGACCTTCAGGGCGTCCTTGAAGTGCTTTCTCTGGAATCCATGTGAATGTTTCCCTTCAATTAGCTTGCTGTAGAAGACTTTTTTTTGTCAAATGCTCATCAGGCATTCTGGCAACAAGTCCTGCCCATCTTATCTGAGCTCTCTTCAGCAGAGTGTGGATATCGATCAGGGAGAGAATTTCAGTATTAGGAACCTTGTGTTGCCATCTGATCTTGAGTAATCTCCACAAGCATGTCATGTGAAAGTGGTGAAGCTTGTTTGCATGCCTGCAGTAAACTGTCCACATCTCACAGCCATACAAGAGAGTGGGAAGGACAACTGCTCTGTATACCTTCACCTTTGTTGAGAGACTAATTCCTCTTCACTCCTAGACGGTTTTTCATAGCTTTCCAAAGGCAACGCTGGCCTGAGCTATTCTGCCGTTGTCTTCGTCGTCAATGTGAACTGCTCTGGAGAGGGTGCTGCCAGGTAGGTAAACTTGTCAACTGCTTCAAGCCTTTGACCATTGACTGTAATAATTGGCTCCACATAGTGCTTTTGTGCGGCAGGTTGATACATGACTTGAGTCTTTTTTGTGCTGATGGTGAGACCAACGTTATCACATGCAGATGAGACGTGGTCTGTGCTATGTTGCATTTCTTGTTCTGGACAGGCATTTAGGTCGTAGTCTTCAGTGAAAAGAAAGCCACAAACTACAGATTCATGTACTTTGATTTTGGCTTGTGTTCTCCTCAAAATGAAGACTTTGCCATCTGTGCAATATCTAATGTGGATGTCACTTTCGCTAACAGAGAATGCTTCAGAAAGCATAGCACAGAACATCATGCTGAACAGGGTAGGAGCCAACACACAGCCCTGCTTCACTCCATTTGTGATTGGAAAAGCCTCAGAAGACCCTCCACCGTCCAGGACATGGGCAAGCATGCGGTCGTGGAATTGCCGTACCATAATGATGAATTTCTCTGGACAGCCAAATTTTGACATGATCTTCCACAGGCTCTCACGACTTACTGTGTCGAAGGCTTTAGTCAGGTCAACCAATGTTGAGTATAAGTTTCAGTTCTGCTCTTGGCATTTCTCCTGGAACTGATGTGCAGTAAAAACATGTCAACTGTGTTGGCATCCTTCCATCTATGAAAGATCAAAAGATGATGGACACACAGCAAACAATCCATTTGGATGGCGTGTCTGCTCTTGGTGCACCTTTGCTGAGGGCTGTGAAGGCCAATCCTTGAGAGGCAGATTCTGCCACAAGTGCCGCACGTGAAGCTGCCAAGTGACACTGAGAGTTGTTGTTTTTGGCGTTGGCACTTGTTGCTAAGCTGCTGTGGCCACTGGTCATCGTCACTCCAGTTCACGGATGTGTCACCATTTCCCTCTTTTGCCAGCTAGTGATTCCCAGGTGTGATAGTCGACATTCAGGGCTTGCATGTCACGCTTGTAGGCATCATTGAAGGGGTGCTTTGGGCACCCCATTGGTCGTCTGGCCCCGGCTCCCTCCCCATACAGAAGGTCCTTGGGTATGCAACTATCTTCCATCCTGCGGATGTGTCCGATCCACTGAAGCCACCTCTATTTGATTTGTGCCAACACTTGGGATCTCTGTCTTTGAGGGGATTGCAACATTTGTGATTTTGTCCTGCCAGGATATACCCAGAATCTGCCGCCGACAGCGTAGATGGAAATTATTGAGCCTCTTTTCCTAGTAGCTGTAAGTCGCTCATGTTTCACAGCCATACAGCAAAGTGCTGAGAACACAGGTCTTATAAACCATTAGCTTGATCCTAAGGGTCGGCTTGGTGTTATCCCATATGCATTTCACGATTCGGCCAAAGGTGGTAGTTGCTTTCCCTATGCGGATATCGAGCTCGGCATCAAGGGACAGATTGTCTGTCACCGGGGACCCAAGGTAGCAGAACTTTCTAACCACCTCCAGTGGGGTGTTATTTCGTGTGATCAGAGGTGAAGATGCAATACCTTGTCCCATGACCATGGTTTTCTTGACGCTCATAGTCAAGGAGAACAAGTTACAGGCACAGGAGAGACAGTCCATGAGTCTTTGTAGCTGAGTTTCTGTGTGAGCAACTAGTGCAGCATCATCAGCATAGAGGAGTTCTCTGATCAGGATGCGATGTGTTTTTGTCTTCGCTTTCAGCCTTGATAGATTGTAGAGCTTGCTGTCTGACCTCGTGTGGAAGTCGACTCCTTCCATATCTGCAGGGAAGGCGAAGGTCAGGAGCATGGAGAAGATGATGCCAAACAGATTGGGGGCTGGGACACAACACTGTTTCACTCCATTCTTCACTCCGAAACTGTTGGAAGTGGAGCCATCAAACTGTACAGTGCAGTGCATGTTATCATGGATGGAGCAGATGAGACTGGGGAGTGTCAGTGGACAGACAATTTTTGCCAGAATCTTGTACAGCCCTGCTCTGCTGACAGTGTTGAATGCCTTAGTGAGATCTATGAAAGTACGGTTTTACGTGTATACTCTGTTCCTTACACTTCTCTTGTAGCTGGTGTATGTAGAAGATCATGTCCACAGTAGATCTGCCAGGTGCAAGAGAAGTGTAGGGAACTTGTTAACTGTACCACAACCTTTTCTGAAGCCGCATTGACTCTCTGGTAGAAGGTCCTGTTCAAGATGCAGCGTCAAGTGGTTTGGCAGGACTCTTGCAAGTATTTTCCCAGTAATGCACAGTAGAGAGATTTCTCAATGGTTGTCACAGCTTGATGATTTCCCTTCCTTTTGTAAAGGTGGACAACTGATGCATCTTTGAATTCCTGAGGAATGGCTTCCTGGTTCCTCATTATCTGGAATAGTTTGATGAGTTTGTCAGAGTATCTTTCCTCCTGTCTTGCATATTTCATCTGGTATTGCACCTGACCCTGGTGCCTTGATGCTTGACAGGAGACTGATTGCACAGGTATCAGTTGTGGCTCAGTTAGTAGTACTCTTGCCTCTGAGTCAGAGGTTATGGTTCAAGTCCCACTCCAGGACTTGGAGCACAAAAGTCTAGGGTAACACTTCAGTGCAGTACTGAGGGAGTGCTGCACTGTTGGAGGTGCAACCACTGTAAGGAAACCTCTTAAACTCAGTTAAGTGATTCCTCGTGGTTCAGGCTTAAGCATATTGTGCAAACGCAAGTTTATTATTCAATCATGAATAGTATAACTATTACAGTTTTACAATAAACTCATAAAACCTGGTTTCCTGCAGACCCAAAGTGAGCAGGCTTGGTTTCTGTAGATTGGTCTTCCGAATGTCCAGGCCGGGAGAGGGTTTGACGAAGGCGTCCGGTGTTCGAAAGGAGACGAGCAACCTTCTCCACAGTGAGGAACTTCAACCTGAGAAGGAGAAGAAAGGGGAGGCAGCTGAAACCAGCGACCCAGCACCTACCCTGCACCCGGAAGCCCCTCCTCCACAGACAGAATCAATGGAGGAGGAGGCAGCAGATGGACAAACAGGTCAGTGGCAAGTGGTACAAAGGAAAACCACAAAGAAAAAACATCCAAAAGCAGAACAGGCCACCACCCAAACCAGTGGCAAGAGGCGGCTACCTTCTGAGACAGACTACAACAGCTCCTATTCACTGGACGGGGAAATGCTGGAACGACAGCCCCTTCAAAAGAGGCGGCAGAACTCCAAGGAGATGGAAGATAAAGCCCCCGGGCACAGGAAGCTGTGATGGGCCCAACCCCAAGGCGCCACACGTAACGACGTGGCCAACGCATCCCAGCTCCGGGACACCGAGAGCAAAGGCACGTCTGGCGCACCTCAGCTCCGGGAAGCCGGGAGCAGTGATGTTTTCAAGGAGGAACAGAGGGAAGCAGCAGAGGACAACCCAATCCTTGCTGCCTACAAGACCCTCCCGATGTCACCCCAGCGGAACAAACCCTGCATGAAAAACCAGGAGGGGTTTCTGAGCCCAACTAATGTGAAACAGCTTGCGCACACGATGGGTATGAAGGAACATCCCGAAGGACTGGGACTAGCAAGGACAAATGGTATGGGAAGCAACAATTAACTTTTAAAAAATGGGTGTAAGGATTGCTTCCATTAATGTGCGTAGCATTAAATCTACTACGCGATGTGTTTCAACCTTGGATTACCTCGCCAAGGTCAAAGCCGACCTACTGTTTCTGTAGGAGTGTGGAATATCACACTTCAGCACCTACAGGCAGTGGGCGCGATGGTGGTCCCACGGGCCATCGATCTGGTCGGGGGGTAATGATTGCCGTTCCTCCGGCCTGGGTATTCTGCTGCGGGGAGGTAACTTCACCATCTCCGAAGTTAAGGAGGTG
Organism: Heterodontus francisci; assembly: GCF_036365525.1. NCBI lineage: Eukaryota > Metazoa > Chordata > Chondrichthyes > Heterodontiformes > Heterodontidae > Heterodontus > Heterodontus francisci. The sequence goes on along the minus strand of NC_090374.1, from coordinate 178,532,756 downwards.
GTGGACGGTCTCCTCCTCGTAGCAGACGTAATTTACAACAACGCTCCGCTCCGGTTGATCAACATGTACGCCCCGGTACAACGCAGCGAGCGGCTGACCGTCTTCCAGCAGCTCCCACTGCTGCTGGCGACATCCAGGCCGGTCATCCTAGGCGGTGACTTCAACTGCATCATCGATGCGGCTGGACGATCCGGCAGTGACGACAGCAAACTGGACGCTACGTCCAGATTCCTAATAGAAACAGTTAAAGATGCCAAACTGCACGACGTCTTCAGCAAACCTGCAGACGGAGCGCAGCGCAGATACACATGGTCAAGATCGGACGGGTCTGCCCGTTCCAGGATTGACTTCCTGTTTGTGTCCCATGCTGTCACGGTCGGATCCACCGACGTCAAGCCGGTGTTCTTCTCCGACCACTGCCTCTTACTGGCCGACTGTCACTTACAGGACGACCAGCAGGTTGGCAGAGGGACGTGGAAGCTCAATGCTACACTGCTGACCCCAGAGAACGTTGAGGAACTCAAAAGGGATTACAAAGGTTGGAGGACCGTGAAACCCCTCTTAGAGTCTCCAGTTCACTGGTGGGAAGCGATCAAGGAGAACATCAAGAGGTTTTTCATCCACAAAATTGTTCAGAGGGCGAGAGAAAGACAGAGGGAAATGTCCCGACTCCAGAAAAGTATGCAAAATCTGCTCCGGTTGCAGTCAATGGGGGTCGAGGTCAAGGAGGACCTCCAAGAGGTGAAGAGCCAGCAGGCCTCGCTCTTTGCCACGGAGGCCTCCAAGATCATCTTCCAGTCCAGAGTCTGCTCCATCGAGCAGGATGAGACGTGCTCGCGTTACTTCTTCCAAAAGGTACACAGAGAGACCTCTGTTATCAGCAGCCTGAAGGAAGAGGATGGCTCGGTAACGTCTTCGCAGTCCGACATACTAAGGATCAGCAAATCCTTTTATGCTGGGCTGTATGACGCGAAGCCCACAGACAGCAGAGCCTCCCAGTCCTTCCTGTCATCTATCACAGAGGTCTTAGATGACAGCAGGTGGGAGAGACTGGACAAGCCGCCAACTCTGGACGAGCTGACAAAGGCCATCGAGACGAGTAAAACTCCCAGAAGCGACGGCTTACCGATCGAGTTGTACTTGGCCCTGTGGGACTGGGTCGGCCCGGACCTGCTGGAAGTATACGAGAGTATGCTCCTGGCCGGCAGCATCCATGAGGAAAGGCATCATCACCCTCATTTACAAGCGGAAGGGGGAGAGGGCAGAAATCAGAAATTGGCGGCCCATCTCACTGCTTAATGTTGACTACAAGATTCTGTCCAAAGTCATAGCCAGTCGAATCAAGTCTGTTCTGGAGTTGGTGATCCACCCCGATCAGACCTGTACTGTACCCGGCAGGAAGATCTCCGATAGTCTCGCACTACTCAGGGATACAATTGCCTATGTGCGGGACAGGAGGGTGGACACCTGCCTCATCAGCCTGGACCAGGAGAAGGCTTTTGACAGGATATCGCACACCTACATGATGGACGTGCTTTCCAAAATGGGGTTTGGGGAGGGAATCTGCAATTGGATCAAACTGCTCTACACAAACATCAGTAGCGCAGTCTCAATCAATGGGTGGGAATCGGAAAGTTTCTCGATCCAATCTGGAGTCAGACAGGGCTGTCCTCTCTCCCCGGTCTTGTTTGTTTGCTGCATTGAACCCTTTGCTGAGTCTATTAGGAAGGATGCGAGCATAAGAGGGGTGACAATCCCAGGCAGTGGAGGCACTCAGGTTAAAACCTCCCTGTACATGGATGACGTCGCCGTCTTCTGTTCGGATCTGCTGTCTGTGCGCAGACTAATGAGCATCTGCGACCAGTTCGAACTGGCCTCGAGAGCCAAAGTTAACCAAGGCAAGAACGAGGCCATGTTCTTTGGGAACTGGGCTGACCGATCCTTTGTCCCCTTCACCGTCAGGTCAGACTACCTGAAGGTGCTGAGGATATGGTTCAGAAGGGCCGGGGCGTGCACCAAAACCTGGGAGGAGCGAGTAGCCAAGGTACAACAAAAGTTGAGCATGTGGGGGCAGCGATCTCTCTCCATTGTGGGTAAGAACCTGGTCATCAGGTGCGAGGTGCTCAGATTGTTGCTGTACGTGGCACAGGTCTGGCCCATACCCCACTCCTGCGCTGTGGCGGTCACTCGAACCATTTTCCGCTTCAACTGGGGATCTAAAATGGACCGGGTCCGGAGGGACACGATGTTCAAACCTCTGGATAAAGGCGGGAAAAATGTACCCAACGTGGCCCTCATCCTGATGACCACCTTCGTGTGCGGCTGCATCAAGCTGTGTGTGGACCTCCAGTACGCAAAGTCCAAGTGTCACTAGGTGCTGAGGTTCGATCTGTCCCCGGTGTTGCTAAGGATGGGCCTGGTCACATTGCCGCAGAACGCTCCATGCAGTTGGACCGTGCCGTACCACCTTCCCCGAGCAGACCGCCAAAGTCATTTGGCGGAATGCCTCATCACCAGAACTTTCAAACAAGCACCAAGATGTAGCTTGGCTGGTGGCGAGAAGGGCCCTCCCCATCAGATCCTTCCTGCACGTCCGAAGTCTCGCCCCCTCCGCGCAATGCCCCCGCGGTGGCTGTGGTGGGGAAGAGATGGTTGCCCACCTCCCCCTGGAATGTGTCTTTGCAAAGCAGGTGTGGAAAGAGATGCAGTGGTTTTTGTCAAGGTTCATCCCAAGCAGCTCTGTAACACAGGAGTCTGTGCTCTACGGGCTGTTCCCAGGGACGCACACCGAGACAAACATCAACTGCTGCTGGAGGAGTATCAATTCGGTGAAAGACGCCCTTTGGTCTGCCCGAAACTTGCTGGTCTTCCAGCGCAAAGAGTTGTCCACGACCGAATGTTGCAGACTGGCACATTCCAAGGTCCAGGACTACGTGCTGAGGGACGCACTAAAGCTTGGGGCAGCCGCAGCAAAGGCTCAATGGGGAAAGACCACTGTGTAAGGTCCCCCCACCAAGCTGAACTGAGGGGCTGGACCCATGGGAAATCCTTCGAACTGTATCGGGAAAATTTTCATTTGCTGTAAATGTAAAAATGTAATTGGCATGACAAATGTGAAATGGAAGGGTTGTGAAGCAACTCATGATTGTATTGAAGGAAACTGTTCTCCCTTGCAATGTTTGTATTTTTTGGTGCTGTTTGAAACTGTTTGGCAATGTATTTTTTATAGATTTTTATGAATAAAGTATATTTTGGGAAAAAAAAATCTTGATAGTTTGATTGTTAATCAGTTTAACCCAATGTCTCCTGTCTGGCAATACAAAGGGACAGGAGATGCCTTGGGCATCCCAAATAGATAATGGGATGACAGGTTGGCTGTAAGGAAACTCCATTGTTCCAGCTAACCTCTGCTGTTAAGACAAATCCTTATCTGATAATCACATTGAGATGTGATTAACTTTGATGGGATGCAAAGCAGATTCTAACAACTGTTCCTTCATCTGGCTAGGCCCTATGCTCTGGAATGCCCTCCTTAAACCTCTGCGCCTCTCTTGTCTCTAAGACGCTCCTTAAAATCTACCTCTTTGACCAAGCTTTTAGTCATCTGTCGTAATATCTCAACGGCTCAATATCAAATTTTGTTCACTAATGCTCCTGTGAAGTGCTTTGAGATGTTTTACTATGTGAAAGATGCTCTATAAATGCAAAATGTTGGTGCAGTTGCACAAACAACTCTAAACCCTTTGTTCGATATCTTTACCTGCAAAAATAGGCTTCCGAAACATACTGAGGAATGCATCAAAATCTTCTTTTTATTACGTTAAAGGTGCCATATCAATATAAATTGTTGTTGTTACTCACACAATATTCTCAGTATCCACCAACAAATCTCCGCATTCCCCCTCCAAAGAAATAAAAAAGACAAGTGTGAGGTGATCGATTTGGGGAGGTCAAACAAGGCAAAAGAATACACAATAAATGGGAGGATACTGAGAAGTGTAGAGGATGTGAGGGACCTTGGAGTGCATGTTCACAGCTCTCTGAAGGTAGCAGGACAGGTCAATAAGGTGGTTAAGAAGGCATATGGAATCTTTTCCTTTATTAGCCGAAGAATAGAATATAAGAGCAGGGAGGTTATGCTGGAACTATATAAAACACTAGTTAGGCCACAACTTGAGTTCTTTTTCTTTTGGGCCTCCTTATCTCGAGAGACAATGGATGCGCGCCTGGAGGTGGTCAGTGGTTTGTGAAGCAGCGCCTGGAGTGGCTATAAAGGCCAATTCTGGAGTGACAGGCTCTTCCACAGGTGCTGCAGAGAAATTTGTTTGTCGGGGCTGTTGCACAGTTGGCTCTCCCCTTGCGCCTCTGTCTTTTTTCCTGCCAACTACTAAGTCTCTTCGACTCGCCACAATTTAGCCCTGTCTTTATGGCTGCCCGCCAGCTCTGGCGAATGCTGGCAACTGACTCCCACGACTTGTGATCAATGTCACAACTTGAGTACTGCATGCAATTCTGGTCACCTCATTACAGAAAGGATGTAATTGCACTCAAGAGGTACAGAGGAGATTTACGAGGATGCTGCCAGGACAGGAAAATTGCAGCTGTGAGGAAAGATTGGATAGGCTGGGGTTGTTTTCCTTGGAACATTGGAGGCTGAGGGGAGATTTGATTGAGGTGTACAAGGTTGTGAGGAGTCTGGATAGAGTGGATGGGAAGGACCCATTTCCCTTAGCAGAGGGGTCAGTAACTAGGGGGCATAGATTTAAACTGCTTGGTAGAAGGATTAGAGGGGAGAGGAGAAATAATGTTTTCACCCAGGGGGTGGTAGGGGTCTGGAACTCACTGTCTGAAAGGTTAGAAGAGGCAGAAACCCTCAACTCATTTAAAAGGTGTCTGGATATACACCTGAAGTCCCGTAAATTCCAGGGATACGGACCAAGTGCTGGAAAATGAGATTAGGCTAGGTGGCTCGTTTTTTGGCCGGCGCAGACACAATGGGCAGAGTGGCCTCCTTCTGTGCCGTAAATTTTTCTACATTTTCTAAATATCTGTAAAGGAGGGATGTGGGGAGGGGGCAGAGGAGTGTCAGTACGTGAATTGTACCTTAGCAGAGCTGGTGCGAACGCAATGGCCTTCTTCTGTGCTGTTAAGATTCTATGATAACCCTAGCTTCTATCTGTCCAGCAATTATCACAAGTAAATCTAGATATCCTAAGAATGCAGGTGGGTTGAATAGAACATAAAATAACAGGTAAACCAAAAATAAAATACTGTGGATGCTGGAAATCTGAAATAAAAACAGAAAACGCTGAAAATACTCAGTCGTTCAGACAGCATCTGTGGAGAAACAGAACACTATGTGTTAATGACATTCTAGTACATAAAATAGATATCTCCATCTCATTTCAAGTCATCTTCCAAAAAAGGGGCAAGGCTCTCTCCATTTGTCAGTACATCCTATTCAGTCGATTTTCGGTTCAGTACAACACTTACTAACAGGAAAGAAATTTGAGTTTTGGACGCATTCAGGGTGGCACAATGGTGCAGTGGTTAGCACCACAGCCTCACAGCTCCAGCAACCCGGGTTTGGTTCTGGGTACTGCCTGTGCAGAGTTTGCAAGTTCTCCCTGTGATCGCGTGGGTTTCTGCCAGGTGCTATGGTTTCCTCCCACAGCCAAAGACTTGCAGTTTGATAGGTAAATTGGCCATTATAAATTGCCCTAGTGTTGGTAGGTGGTAGGAGAATGGTGGGGATGTGGTAGGGAATATGGGAATAATGTAGGATTAATATAAATGGGTGGTTGTTGGTCGGCACAGACTCAGTGGGCCAAAGGGCCTGATTCAGTGCTGTATCTCTCTATGACATTCCTCCCTAATTTGCACAATCTACTCCCATATTAAAGTGGGCACAAATGTTTTGCCAAACAATTGCAAACCTGTCAATTGAATAGTGACTGAAGAAAAATCCAGTCTCACTGTAGATTTGACTTGATTGCATACCACAACTTCAGCGTGTGTGGAATTTAAAATGAGTGACCTGCAGTTTAAAAGCTTTGTAAATCACTCCAAATTGTTACCATTGTGGGTGCTGGGAAAGCCGCCTTTTTCTTGCTGAGGTGGAGAACTGCATTTATGCCTTCACAGATTTAAAAACTGATTTTTTTCCCCAAGTCTCATTGTGAGATATTGTCGATTGTAAGTAACCTTTAAAATCATCAGTAAAATACATATTTTAAAAAGTCAGTAAAAATGGTGATTATATCCAGGACAGTGATTTAAAACCCTTTTGTTAAAGTAAGTTAAGAAAATATACCCTGAAAAGTCACTTCACCACATAAGATCATGGTGGAACCACTAATTATGAGACATAGAAGGAACAGGATTTCCAAATACATATTTTAAAGATTCACATCATTTGTTGTTGGTGAATGTATTATTAACCCCCACCCCACCCCCGGCACAGAAATTAAAAGTCAGAAATTCAGACGCGTTCAAAAAAAAGTAAAACTGGGGAATGAAAATCCCAGATAAGGCAGGGACGGTTCTGAAAAAAAAAATTGGAATTAAAAGTGATGTGAAAAAACCTTGTTTGGGGTGATTCAATGGCGGGTTGCTGTGCAAGGCCTTGCGCTATTATTGGGAGCCCGGCCGCCATTTTGTGAGTGTGCGAGGTGAAACGAAGAGAAAAGAGGAGGAGACACGCTGCAAAAAAGGAGGAGCTTCTCTCTCCCTCCTACTCTTCAAACATTTCCCTTCCGTCAGCGGCCGAGCTTGTTGCGACACTCCCTAATCCCTTCGGTATTACTCACGGCGGGAAGTTGTTGCTGGAGCTGCCACCTCCTCCTTTCTCCTTCCTTCCTCTGGCGAACCTCAACGACTTTTTCTTTTTGAAAAGAAGCTCCGCACGCGGCTGCTCCAACCGTCTGCCGTTACCGCCGCCATCAGCCTTCTTCACCTTCTGTGTGTGTGTGTCTGTGTCTGTCTTCAGTAGGTGTGTGTGCGATGGACGGGTAAGTTCATGGTGGCTTTGGTCTTTTTCTCCCGTCCGCCCGGTTAGATTTGGCGTCCAGGCTCGACGCCACCTTTCTTTCTCTTTTTGAATTATCATTATTGTGCTATTAATGATTTTTTTTTCCGGTCCTGTACTCGGCTGACATTTTATGGTCGAATCCTGTAGTGTTTGGAGGCAGTTTCGTTGGCTTTTATATATATATTTTTTGGTTCCTGATTGATTGTCGACGGATTTTTGTGCGTTTGTCCCTTTTTCAGGCTGTATTTCCCCCCCCCCCCCCCCCCAAAGAAGAGTTAATTTAAAGGTTAAATTGCGTCTGGAGGGAGGGGGAATGGGAGATTTTCTCCCGTCAAAAACACCTTTTTAAAAAAAAACATTGGAAGTAAATCTGTCGGTATTTTGCAAACCTAAATGAAGACGGTGAGGGGAAAAAAGTGATTTAAAAAAAAAAGTTTGAAAAGCCAATTGAGAGAATATGTGCGCAATTTGTAACTGAGCGAGGGGATCTGGATGACGAGTGATCATTTTCTGGTCGAGTATGTCTGCCTTGTCTGGGTTTTTTCATACTCTTGTCTAGCTTTGTGCAAGAGACTGTTTCAGGTTGTAGGTTGTGTGTTGATACAATGCTGCCGAGTTGGCAGGAAAAACCTTTCCAGCTTCCCACCGCCCGCCTCCCCCCCCCCCCCAAAAAAATAAAGCGTTGAGACTTTTGCTGTTCTTATAACTCGAATAGCTTCATCTGCACTCTCCTTTTGCCTTTATAATTTAAAAAATTATTGCAAGCATAAAAAAGCAGATCTTTCTAAAAAAAAACTTTCCTTTTTAAAAAAAAAAGCATTTCTAATTTTAATTTTGTAAATCATTTCCCCCTGTCTCTTACTTTTAAGTTTCATTGTATCACTGTGTATAAGTAACTGGAGCTTTAACTTTTTTTTTTCTCATGTTCTCTTTTCCCCTTTTTCCTTCCCTACAGCATTGTCACAGATCTTATAGCAGTCGGTTTAAAGGTAGGAGTCTATTCTCTCTTTTTCTAACTTTACTTTTTTCCTTTTATAATTTCATGCACCCTTGTGTGTAAGCTTGAAAAAGTCAGTCCTGAGTCTCCTGACTCTGTTTCATTGTGTCGCTGAGTGGATTTTTTTTTCCCTTCCTTCCCCCCCCCCCCCCTGTTTACCGTCACCATTTTCTGGCAAGGCTGCTTTTTCAACAACAGCGCCTCTCAAACACTTAGTCATAGGGTTGGCAGAAATGGAGTAGTTTCTTTTCGCTAAATGATTGCATGAGTCCGAAAGATTTTTGAAACAGTTACAGATTACTTCGTCACTTTTTTGCTGAAGCTCCGAGTTAGCTTAATGCAACAGAATATCAAAGAAACAACAGGAAGTATGTAGATTTTGTTCGAGGAGGAACTTTTTTTTAAATATCCTGTTCAGTCGATACTTTTGTGGGCTCGTTGTTGATCAGTTTCATGTGCTTTGGATTTGCAATAAAACTGCGTGGTGGATTTTTTTCCTCTTTTTGAAATATGCCACTTCTGAGTTGTGTGAAGCACAATTATCAATCATATGTTTAACACAGTCTTGGAAGAAGTGTTTGTGAAAAGCAAGGGTGCATTTTAATCAAGTGTGTGATCAGATTGAGGTGGTTATCTCTTGACTGCATAACCAGGAGTCTGAATTTTTCTGTATGATTGTGCCCTTTTAGTCCTTTTAATCGCTGGTGTACAACATTCTCTGCTTGAGCAGTTAATGAATTCCCTGGAGAAACTATGAGAACACGTATGTTACTGTGTTGTAAGACAATTAAGCATTCAGAAGTTCAGATGACACAATAAACAATAAGCAAATGTTTAGTAATTTATGAACAAGTTCTAATCTGTAAGGTTCAATACAATATAATTATTAGTTGTGTTTTTTGCCAACACCAAGACTCTGGCCACAAAGCTGTTTTTGCAAGCCTTATGTTTTAATCAGGGTTTGTACTCAAGTGTTTCACTGTAATCCAAACTGCACTAATAGTTTTATTTTGTAACCGAAAGGGGGACCATGTACTGTAGCTGTTATATCACAAGGCTTCACACAAAGCTTCAGGTGTTGTGAATTTTTCTGACTGGAAATGACTCGCTCTTCGTTTTTTAAGATATGAAATCCATCTATTTAATTTCACCGATGCAGTCTCACCAAGTCATACAATCCTTGCACACTCCATTTTCCTGACTGCCCTCTGCCTCCACTTTGTCCTGCCATTAATGACAGACTTCTTAATTGTTTCCCCTCTTTTTAAAAATAAAAATGCTCATCAAAAGCTATCCATATACCTAAAGGTGAAACACCATTGTTTTATGTTGCAGACACACTATATACAAATGCAATATATTGTGGCCAAGGAGACTGGTCTTTGCTAGTGTCACTTTATAGGCAGCCACAAGAGTGTCTGGAAGTTCTCAAAACAGGTTTTGGACGACGGGGGAGGGGAGTTTAGAGTTGACCTCATTGCTCCACTGTTCTGACACCACATATTGATGTTTTATCATGTGCCATTTTGTATCTGTTTTAAAATCATTTCCTTTGCTAGTAGCAAGTTTCATGGCAGACATTGGCTGCTTTGCTCAATGCAGCTGATGACTTTAACAGTGAATTAATTGACATTTTTTTGGAAGTAATCCATCTGTTAGGTAATTTTGGTAACTGGTGAATTTATGATGGTGCCTGGGAATGAAATTGTTCAATTTGGTAAACAACACCAGCATTAAGTGCTGTGATCAGTTAAAGATGGCCTTTTTGAGTCAGATTGATAGATTTGTCTGAATACCCAGGTGACTGAACTGGTTTTCATTTGTAATTTGTTTATGTTGAGGTTAAATGTCTTAGTTATTTATGTGGCTGAGTCAAATTTTTAATGTTCCTGTGAAGGACCTGGGGATGTTAAGGATATTAAATGTGCAAGTTGTTTGTGCTGCTCACCTTCAAATTGTGCAGAATCAGCCACTGGCATTAATGCTTTTAGCAACAGAAATAGCCTCTAATCTGGGTATGTTGTAAATTGTAGACAGAAAAGATATGTTTGTGTTAGTAATTTCTGTTTTTTTTCTGTGCATCCAGTTCTGAATTGCTTGAGCTCTTTGCAAATTTGACTTTAAAATTACACTTTTTATGGTGTTCTGTTCAGTTTGGTGGGTGAGAGCAACAATTTGAGAGGTTTGTTTTGTGTGATGAACAGGAACTGGCTCTGGTGAATTGATTGAACTTTGCAATACAATAGTTGAAATATAGCAGAGCTGAAATATGGGACTGCACCTTTTTCAGAACAGGTTTTTGAGAGCCTGCAATTTTTATGGGCATCTGTTTTGTGATGTTGGCATATTTTGAATGGCAGTTATCCAATGTTTGGTTAATTGCTAAATTTGGGTCTTCTGCCTCACTTACTTAATGTTTTTCACTTTGTAAGCATGGTTGTTTCCCTTAACATTGAAAAATATAAGCTAATACTGCATTCCATTATTTAACGTTTGTGCATTTGCTAAGTTTTTTTTGTAGGTGTCATCTTTTAATATTGGTAACAGAAGCAATCCTAGGGGCTGTTTCCTATCCACTGGTATTAATATTGATCACAATCTTCTCTCTCCTATTTAACCAATTTATAACTGTCTTGGCCACATGTTTTTGTGAGGCACCTTCTCAAATTTTTTTTGAAATTTAAGTTATGTGCCTTTATCATTACTAATTTAATTTTGCTATACTCTCGCACAGGAAGAAAATTAGGCCATTGCGCCATTCATGGCAGAGCTGCACCTCGGCTTCATTTACCTGTCCTTTGGTATTCCTTGATGCATTTGCCAAACAAAAGGCTTGAAAATTTCAATTGGCTTAGTATCCAAAGCCTTTGCAGGGAGTGAGATTCAGATTTCCACTAGCCTTCCTGATTTTACTCTTGAATGGCCTAGCTTTAATTTTAACTTTGCACCCTCTTGTTCTGTATTTCCCCCCACCGGAGCAAATCATTTCTGTAATGGGAAAGATGACAAATTGTATTAACTTTCTACTAGTATCTGCCATTCCTTGACATCAAAAACAAAATCAGTTCATTTATTGGATGTTAATTAAATCTTTTTTAATGGCTATGGCCATAAAATTAACACCCAGACACAGGTCATTCGGCCCTACCAGTTTATGTTGTCTTTAGTAAGTTCTAATCACTTTTACCTACCATGGTCTCATGACTTCAACACCCTTTCCTTCAGCGCGATGTCAGAGTTCCTGTCATTTTGGGGCACTTTCTGACTGCAATGCCAAGTAGGATGCAAATAAAATAGTGTTGCATTTTCACAGGCAGTAGTATACTGTTCAAAGTGTTGCAACTTTTAATCTTTAGGTAGTAAGTTGGGGATGCTGTATTTCGTATCCAGGACTTGTAGGTCATCAGATGAAAGTTTTGGTTTCTGTAGTTCTCTCAAAATGTACACGACCTCTGATTTCAGATAAGGACTGCAGTTGTACGGGAGAAAAAGCAGGATTCCTTTTAAGCACTGGATGCATTTCCTATAAATTGTCTGCTCTGAACTTTCAGGCACTGTGGTTTGTTTCTGCCTCATGAAATCTGATCTACCTGGCCAAATACTGCAACCAACATAAATTATTTTTTGCCGTGAATAAGTTTAATTTGATATACCAGTTTCTTTTATCATTTCTCGTTGCCTGTCTTTTGTTTATGTACTTTTTAAAATAATTAAATGTGTGTTGGCCAATAATACAAGTGAGTATACTGCCCCATTAGTCAGCCACTTCGTTTGATCATCCATAGATGATCTATAATCTGTTTTGTTATCTAAAGTGTCTTTCTTTAGCTAAGATATCTGCCTATTAATAAATACTTCTCAAAGTACAGTGAAGCTGCACTAGTTGACAACATTGCTGAATGAAACACCAATTTGAATTCTTGTACGTCAACCATGCAAAGCATCATTTAAGTCAAATGTCAGCAGGTAAAATTTATGCGTGAGATTTATATATTGTACAACAACCCTGGAAGAGTGAACTACCCTGCTCTAAACTGTTACTGCACCACTTCATTTCTGCAACTGAAGTCTTCTGTTGACACCTGGAAATTAGATTCTAAAATCAGAATCCGACCATGTGCAGGAATGGCCTTTATGATTCTTTGGAATATTACCTGGAGGAGTAGAGCTGAACAACAGCTGTTAGAAGTTTACTTGATGATTACCCAGAAGCCAGTACTGCATAAATATGCCTATTTTGTAGTGTCTAATGACCATTTTAACCAGATATACCTGGTGCTCTGAGAGTTGATTTAATTGCTGTTTTCCTTTTCAGCAGAATAACCACAATGGATGACAGCATAAACACTAATATTAAAAGTATCCTGATGGGTGTTACTGAAAGCACGGATATGAAGAACATCCTGATGGCCATGCCAATGATAATTTTGTCCAAATACATAGACTTAATATTTAACTGTTAACCATGCTTCCATTTTTTTTTCAACTGAAGCGTGTTCAAGTTTTAAAAGCTTCACTTAATTCTTGTCTTGGTACCCAGTGTCTCATAACAGTGTTTAGTCCTGCGATTGTTTCTTTGTCAGGGCAGATAGCACTTAAAATAAAAAACAAATTGGCCTTTCTAAACTGCTTGCTACCATGACACACCCTTCAGTTGAACAGTCTGGGTAGCAACTTCTCTTTATCTGGGCCATTCTGACCTCTGGTAAGAGCTGTAACTGAAGCACTCTTAGCCAAGTGGTCTGTTTTCCAACTGCTCCTGCCAGTTTACAGCAAGTGGAATACGAAAAGAATTAGGCATTGCACAAAAATTGCCTGTATGTGGCTAGATACTACAGTACAAATCATTTGCGTTCTACCAGAAAGTCAATAGACCCTGGTTTCTGCTGTCTGGGCATCTATTGATACTTTCCTTCTTGGACAGTTTCCTTCCCTCCTTTGAAGGTGTCAACATGGTGTATTGGGATGTCGTTACCCGGCTGTCAGACCATGAGATGTTGGCCAAGTAGCCATTATTGGTGAGTGTTGGAAAGACTTGTCACGCCTGACAATCTTGTGACAAAATATCATCGATTTGGAACATTAGCTCTGTCTCTCACTACAATGGTACTTATTCACCTGATGAGTATTTTCAGCATTTTCTGTCTGTATGAATCATCTGTCCTCACCTAATGTCCGTGTAGATGTGTTCTCAGCAGACAGTGCCGGATTGCAATCCGCTGTTGTAATCCTGAGTATCTCAGAATTGTCCTGAGTCCCTGGACATAGCTATATTGTATAGTTCTATAGTGCCTAATTGGGCATTTCCAGGACAGGTTGCTGGATAGTGATCCAGAGTGGGAGATTTGACTGATTTTCATCATTTCCCCAGCTAAATCAGCAGAGTCCAAAAGTTGAAGTTAAGTCTGTGACATTTTCTTAAAAGTCTTTGAAAAATTTTGCTATCCTTTTATAGTACAGATGTTTCTTGACGACAAAAGATTTAAATATTAATTTGTCCGTAATTATGTATTGAGTAAAGCTTGATGGATATATAGTGCTAGGAGTCTAGGGTATTGTTGGGCAAGTTATTTCCAAGACTTGCAGTCTGGAATGCCAAAAGTGTGAACACAAACCTGCTGTTAACTTTCATGCAAAATAACTAGAAGTATTGCATATTCTGAGATGAGGATTTAGAATAATGGCTGGAATGTTGCAGTCAGTGGCGTATGAATGATTCATTACACTTAAATTTGTCCACAAATTTTCTGTGGACTTCCTCACTATAACTTGCATTGATTAGAAATTCTAACAATGCACTGCCCTCTATCGGGGATTTGGGGCATGTGAACAGGGCATTCAAGAATCCTTACTGAGACCTGCAGAATCTGAAACAGGAAGTGTAATTTCAAATAGTCAATTTAATAGCAAATCATGTACAGAAAGTGCAAGAAACATGTGTTTAATAGACATACGAGACAGATAAAGTAGTTTTTTTATTTAAATGTTTTAAATCTCCAGTAATTAAAATATGCAGGAATGAGAGTTCACATTTGTAAATATTAATTTTTAGTGGCCAGGAGATTGTCTGGCAGTAATTAAGCCGTATCACGCCATTTAAATATTTACGTACACTTGAAAGGACAAGCCCTAATTGTAGCTGGTGGATTTAGTTGTCAGTGTTTCAGTGGCAAGTCTCTGGGCTCTATGGCAGTTTCTAGCCAGAGCAGGGCAACTTGGACAGCAATTTTCTAATTTCCACATTGAACTGTACATGTGTGGTCAGTGGTAGTTGCTATCTGATTTACTCCATAGTAACGATGAGTGCTGATGGAACCGAGGAGCAGGAGTAGGCCATTCATTGCTGTTGAGCCTTCTACACCATTCGACTCGATCATGGCTGATCATATACCTCAACACCACTTTCCTGTGCTATTCCCAGATCCCTTGATAGCTGTAGTATCCAGATATCTCTGATTTCTGTCTTGACCATGTTCACTGATTAAGCTTGCACAGTCCTTTGGGGTAAAGAATTCCAGAGATTCATCACCCTCTGAGTGAAGAAATTTTTCCTGTCAGTCTTCCTGCTCCTGCACAGTTATGGTATCACAGTTATTCTTACTGGAAATTCTGAGCCAATTTGTTAGTTACCTGAGACGATAGACTGCTATTATGGCTTAGAAATGTTCAAAACTGAAGTCTCCAAATTTAGCAGCATATTCCCTCAAAAGACATGCTATGTGTACATACAAGTGCCTACAGTATAAGATTGTGATCGTCAAAGACGGTTGATTAAGACGATTTACAAAAGATTTATTATGAATTCCCACTTGTATGTCCTCTCTGCTATAAATGTTCCACATTGCTGCTTTAAAGTTGTCCATGAATACTAAGGAGTAAATGTTTTACAATTTTACTTTGCTGCAATAAAACAAAATTGGTGCGTGAATGACAGCTTTGTGCAGATCTCTGCCCTGCAAGATGAGCTTTGACTGACTTGTGTACTGCCTAGTACATGTGTTGGGAATGTTTTCCTCAGATGCCAGCCAATTGTAAAAGGAATGGGTAAAACTTAACACTGGCCTATTCAGATTTCATAATAAACACAAAATACTTCAATTAAGTACCTTGAGTTTGAGATCAGCTGCTGCAGATACTCCATTGAGTGACCTCACTGAAAGCCAGTGAAACTTGCCCATGTTGAGTTAACAATCTGTCTCCTGTACGAACTTTATTGGGTAAAAATAGCGAGATTGTAAAAGTTAAGGTGTCAAAAGCAGACAAGAAGTATCCAATATATTGTGCAAAAGTCAAATACTGTGAATGCTGTAAATATCAAGTCTGGTGGCATCTTTTGGGTGATGAATAGAGTTAACTTTCAGGTCTGTGACCTTTTGTTCTGGTGGAAGGTCATTGAGATAAAATGTTACCACACTTTCTCCACAGGTGCTGCCAGACCTGCGAAGTATTTCCAGCATTATCTCTTTTTATTCCAGTATTTTATACTTGCCTAAAATGTAGCAGGAACTCCTTTTTTTTATGATTTAGTGGAGAAATATATGACTGGAACCCCTTTGTCATGCTACCAGAGAAAAATAGTAGTTATGGAACCTGTTGAGATTCATTAATTAATTGACTGTGTGAAACCCCACTGAACAAGCATTTCCGAGTAACTGAGCAGTTTCATGATCAAGTAATGGACTTGTTCCAACGGGCTCTGCTCTCTATATAATCTGTTTTCAGCATGCTAGATGCTGAGTCATCAACATGCCATCAATCAGAAAGAATCAATTTGTCTGCTTTCCATTGAGTGTAGTTAAATATAGAGTTTTTTCAGAAGTGTTTTCTGTGGGTAAATTGTTTTCTTTTAACTGTTCTTGGGCAGTTTACAAGATCAGGCAAGAATGTAGATGCTGGAAGAAAGCTTGACTACAGAGAGTGGAAATAAAAGGCTATGAATAGAAATACATCTACAATAGTGCGTGGAAGTGGAACTAAACATTTTAAGAACATTTTTCTGTTTTCTTTGTTTTAGGGAGTGAGTTGCCCTTTTTCACACTCCCAATGGGATAAGATCTTCCCATGACCTAATGCTTCCTTTAATATTGGGAATTAAATTTGATAGTTACTTGAGAGGATAGACTGCTGTTATGGCTTGGAAATGCTCAAAACTCAAGTCTCCAAATTTAGCAGCATATTGCCTCAAAAGGCATGCCATTGTGTACGTACAAGTGCCTACAATATAAAATTGTGATTGCAACAAATTTAATCTGACAATAAACTAGTTATAGCCCTTGAAGTTTTTTTCATTTGTTAATGGAATGTAGGCGTTGCTGGTTTGGCCAGCATTTTTTGTCCATCCCTAATTGCCCTTGAGAAGGTTGTGGTGAGCTGCCTTCTTGAACAGCTGCAGTCCTTGGGGTGTAGGTACACCCACAGTGCTGTTACGGAGGGAGTTCCAGGATTTTGACCCAACGACCGTGAAGGAATGGCAGTGTAGCTCCAGGTCAGGATGGTGTGTGGCTTGGAGGGGAACTTGCAGGTGGTATTGTTCCCATGTATCTGCTGCCCTTGTCCTTCTAGATGGTAGAAGTTGCCGGTATGGGAGGTGCTGTCGAAGTTTGTGGCATCAACATGCTGCTCCACATCTTCTAGCTAAGCACCAATACTCTACTGCCACCATCTGCCCCTTTCCTCAACCAAAAAATATACAGCAGGAAAGGAGCCTGGATTGAGTCTTTCTCTTTCTGCTTCCTATCCCCTTAGCGACTGGCCAGCTGGTAAGAGACTTTGCATATAATATTGCTTTTTATAAAATGGCCACCTCAAAATTTGGACCAATTTAGAATAGAGCCGAAATGCACTTTCGCAGGAATGCGGTTTAATAGCAATTTTTGATGTACTTGAAAAACACATGGTCGTGAACCACCATATTTACATATGTTTTGGAAACAAACGGACTTATTAGTGAGAGGCAGCATGGTTTTGTGAAGGGGAGGTCGTGTCTCACTAATTTGATTGAGTTTTTTGAGGAAGTGACAAAGATGATTGATGAAGGAAGGGCAGTGGATGTTATCTATATGGACCAGTAAAGCCTTTGACAAGGTCCCTCATGGCAGACTGATACAAAAGGTGAAGTCACATGGGATCAGAGGGGAGCTGGCAAGATGAATACAGAACTGGCTCGGTCATAGAAGACAGAGGGTAGCAGTGGAAGGGTGCTTTTCTGAATGGAGGGATGTGACTAGTGGTGTTCCGCAGGGATCAGTGCTGGGACCTTTGCTCTTTGTAGTATATATAAATGATTTGGAGGAAAATGTAGCTGGTCTGATTAGTAAGTTTGCGGATGACACAAAGGTTGGTGGAGTTGCGGATAGTGATGAGGATTGTCAGAGGATACAGCAGGATATTGATCGGTTGGAGACTTGGGCGGAGAAATGGCAGATGGAGTTTAATCCGGACAAATGTGAGGTAATGCATTTTGGAAGATCTAATGCAGGTGGGAAGTATACAGTAAATGGCAGAACGCTTAGGAGTATTGACAGGCAGAGAGATCTGGGCGTACCGGTCCACAGGTCACTGAAAGTGGCAACGCAGGTGGATAAGGTAGTCAAGAAGGCATACGGCATACTTGCCTTCATCGGTCGGGGCATAGAATATAAAAATAGGCAAGTCATGCTGCAGCTGTACAGAACTTTAGGTAGGCCACACTTAGAATATTGCGTGCAATTCTGGTCGCCACACTACCAGAAGGATGTGGAGGCTTTGGAGCGGGTACAGAAGAGGTTTACCAGGATGTTGCCTGGTCTGGAGGGCATTAGCTGAGAGGTTGGATAAACTCGGATTGTTTTGACTGGAATGACGGAGGTGGAGGGGCGACATGATAGAGGTTTACAAAGTTATAAGCGGTATGGACAGAGTGGATAGTCAGAAGCTTTTTCCCAGGGTGGAAGAGTCAGTTACTAGAGGACATAGGTTTAAGGTGAGAGGGGCAAAGTTTAGAGGGGATGTGCGAGGCAAGTTCTTTACACAGGGTGGTGAGTGCCTGGAGCTTGTTGCCGGGGGAGGTGGTGGAAGCAGGTACCATAGAGATGTTTAAGAGGCATCTTGACAAATACACGAACAGGATGGGAATAGAGGGATACGGACCCCGGAAGTGCAGAAGGTTTTAGTTTAGGCATGCATCAAGATCGGCGCAGGCTTGGAGGGCCGAGTGGCCTGTTCCTGTGCTGTACTGTTCTTTGTTTGAAGTTACAAGGCAGCACGTCCCTCCTTCACTTTTCGGTATTCTTATACCTCAGTGTGTATCTTAAAGCATGCAGATAATATTTAGATGTTGTGCTTAAGATGCAACTTTAGTGTACACAAGCAGCTGACTGATTTACTTTCGTTCGTATACTGCTCCACCTACTTCTGCAATCATTTTAGTGAGTTTATCACATGAGTATTGAAGGCAAGTAGGCTGGGGAGGACTCAAGTTTGAATCCCTTGGACTAGCTGATAGTAACTGGTGCCAAGGGCTCTATAGTTGGCTTCCTTAGCTCTGGATTATGGAGAATACAATAGACAAAGTTTTAGGTTTCTGATCACTACCCTGCGATACCCAGTTAGAAGTGCTCTTCAAATGTCCTTGGAATCAGCATTTATATTGATGCTTTCTGCAGTCCAACAGTTTGGTGACGCCGACTGTCAAGGATCACATCCAAATAATGGAATGTTGTTTAGGTAAATTAGTGGAGGATAACTAGTTCCTGTAGATCCGCTTGATCGGCACCCCATCCACCACCTTAAACATTCAATATCTCTGTCCCTGGCGCACATATACAAAATGTACTGCAGCAACTTGCTAAGCCCCCTTAGACAGCACCTTCCAAACATGTGACCTCTACCACCTAGAAGGACAAGGGCAGCAGATGCATGGCAACACCACCACCTGCAAGTTCCCCTCCAAGCTACACTTGGAACTATATTGTTGTTCCTTGATTGTCGTTGGGTCATGATCCTGGAACTCCCTCCTTAATAGTACTGAAGGTGTACGTTCACCACATGGAATGCAGTGGTTCAAGAAGACAGCTCACCAACTCCTTCTCGAGAGCAATTAAGGATGGGCAATAAATGCTGGCCTTGCCAGCAATGCGCACATCCTAAGAATAAGTTTTTAAAAAAAAACAATGCAAGAATTCTAGAGGGGAGGGGGGAAACATCCAGCAGCAGGGCAAGAGTTGATCAGCACTGTTTGAGGCCGTACATTACTTGTGATTTGTTTGCATACAAAATTAATCAAAAAAGCAAATTTCTCAAAGGAGAAATTGAATTATGACTTGCATCTGACCTCCTTTCCTTAATTGGCAATTGAGATTTTCTGATGCCTCTCCAATTATCTGCAAAGTTAATACTGGATTTATCACCATGTTAAGACATGTAATTTTCTCTGCTTTGCTTTAAACAGGCCTCATAACATCATATGCCTCCGAATTCATTTGCCTTACTATTCTACTGACTGACATGCTGTGTACTTGCAGAATTTTATTTTCCAATTTCCAGATTGTTCAGTTTGTCTTCGTTTTGGCTGTGAAATACTGTTTATGTCCTCATCAAATTGAAAGCTGGGGACTTATTGTAGTTCCATTTATTATAGCTGGCTGTTACTCAGTCTCTAACAGTGAGGGACTCAATTAATTCATGAAATAGCATTTTTGACTTTATGTATCTGTTGACTGACATGTGAATCTCCATGAGAGGAGAGAAATTAAACCTCCCCATTTATTTCTCTTTTCTACTCCCTACCTCAACAACTGTCCGGCACAGTGGTTAGCACCGCAGCCTCACAGCTCCAGCGCCCCGGGTTCAATTCTGGGTACTGCCTGTGTGGAGTTTGCAGGTTCTCCCTGTGTCTGCGTGGGTTTTCTCCGGGTGCTCCGGTTTCCTCCCACAAGCCAAAAGACTTGCAGGTTGGTAGGTAAATTAGCCATTATAAATTGCCCCTAGTATAGGTAGGTGGTAGGGGAAATATAGGGACAGGTGGGGATGTGGTAGGAATATGGGATTAGTGTAGGATTAGTATAAATGGGTGGTTGACGGTCGGCATAGACTTGGTGGGCCGAAGGGCCTGTTTCAGTGCTGTATCTCTAAACTAAACTAAAACTTTGCATTTAATAATGCTCTTAATAAAATGGCCACTTCAAAATGTGGACAAATTTATTACAGAGCAGAAATGCATTTTTGCAGGAATGTGCTTTTTAAAAACACAAAATGTTGAGCATCAAGAATGTTGGCATTTTGAAGCATTCAGGAAGTGATTAACCTATAATGAATTATTCATTGTATTATCAGTTTGAAAGACCGTGGAATAAATCATTAGGATTGTGCCTGTGCTAAGTTTTATGTTGAACTTTGTGGGGTGTGTGTTCTACTATTATTTTGTTCATTCAGGCATTGTATTTCATAAGTATAGTTTGTTTTCCTGTAATTGAGGTTACAAAGTTTTCCCAACAACTACTGCTTGGTTCCTTGAGAATATGATTTCTGTGTTAATGTTGCTCCCTTCAGCATGCATTGTGTCTTCCTTTTTCCTGACGCCCAGAAATTATATTGGAGATGAGGTGCTTAAAGGGGAGGGAAGAAAAATTAAATGGGCATGTAGCTCCGCCTATATAGACTAGACTGTGACATTGCCAGAGATTTGCTTTTTTTTTGCCAGGCTGGAAGAATGCAATGGGAAAAAAATTAATTAGAAGTTTAAAAAAAAAGTGATCTAATTTTATCAGTTTGGATCAAAAGCAGTTGGAGCTGTTAGGACTTGTCAAAATGCCCAGTTCTTTGTCAGTTGCATTACTTTAGAAATTGCCAAAATTTGTGCCTGAGGTATATTCCATGATGTGTGTTCAAACATCATCCTGTATGTTGTCAGAGTGCATTACGTAAATATGGACACTACCTGCAGATTACATTGGAGCTTGGAATAGATCACTTTTTTTATATGGTGCCTTTCACGTCCTTGGGATGTTTCAAAGCACTTCACAGCCACTGAAGTACCAAGTGTTAGTCACTGTTGGAATGTAGGGAAACATGGTTGCAGATTTGTGTACAGCAAGGTCCTGCAGACAATAAGAAGAACTACATTTATTCTGGTGATGTGGTTTAAAGTTTAAGTGTTGGGCACAGCGTCAGGAGAGCTCCCTTGCTTTTTGCCACCTCATTTTTTACTACTACCTGAGCAGGCAGACTGGGTCTCAGTTTAGCATCTCATTTGAAAGGTAGCACATTGGATAATGCAGTGCTCCTCAGTACTGCATTGAAGTGTCAACCTAGATTATGTGCTTAAGTCCTGGAGTGGAACTTGAATGTATGGCCATCTGACTCAGGCAAGAGTGCTACCACTAAACCAAGGGCTGATAGTATAATCCAGCTACACCTTTGGTAGACTGTATTTTATCTTTCGGTGTGCATCAAGTTAAGTCATTTGGAACTTGGAAAAAAGGGTTGAGTTTTGAGATGCAGTTTGTTGCTTTCCCTTACATTGGTATTCTTGCAAATTGTCCTAATGAATGCAAGATGAAAAACTTGACAAAATGTCTGTTTTCAGCAATATATAATAATTCTGTGGGAAGGTGGAAATTGTCACTTAAAATGGCACAGATAAGCCCAGAAATTATAGATGAATTAATCCTGAGTTGGTAAACTACTGGAACTGATAATGTGGGATGAAATTACTAAACAACTGGAAAACATGAGTTAGCAAGGCCCAGTTGGCATTGATTTCTAAAAGGCAGGTTTTGCCTGACCAATCTTGTAGAATTCTTGAGAGGACAGATTAAGGAAATAGTGAGTGTGATGTAAATAGATTTTCAAAATGCATTTGATAAGGTATCATGTCACAGACTTGTGGCAAAGACGACACATGGAATTGAGAGGGGAATGGTGTCACAGCGGGTTGTTGGTGAGCAGAAAGCAAATGGCTGGGTTGAAAATATTTCTTAGACTGGAAAGAGGTGCTGAGTAGTGCTTCATCATAAATGGCCTATGGGACTGCCTTCACTTAGTATCTCAGTGATTTAGACATGGAATTGGAAGCAACAAAATTGAAATTTGAAGAGAATAACTTGGTGGAGAGGGGATTATGGGGATGGTTAAGTGTGACTACCAGCCATCTTTCTGAAGAAAGGCCATGGGCCTGAACCATAATCCTGTACCTTCCTCTTGCTGCAGATGCTGCCTGACTTGTGTTTCCAGCATTTCCTGTTCTTAATTCAGACGTTTGGGATTTGCAATTTTTTTTCTTTGAGTCTCCATTTCTGAGCAGGTTTTCTGTTTCTTTGAAATGTATGTGCAGGATATTGCTACCTGACAGACACTGGAAAACAGGAAGCTGCATCTGGTTCGTTTTACTGCATTTACTGTTAGGATTAATTGCTAAGTCTCCCAAGCCAAAAAGGTTTGGGGATGGGGATAGGTATGGAGAGGACTAAAAGTTTATTTTCTGACATGTCTGTTACAGGTCGTGCTTTTCTTGGTGTGCTGACCGTTGTAATTTGGTTGGTGTAGTATTAGCAGTAGCTGCAGAATGGGATTCTGTGGAAGAGTCTTTTTTAAAAGGTTGTTCTTTGTTGTGAATCAGTCAGACGTCTGGCCACATTCCTTGTGCCAGAAACTGGCATTCTTTACTGAATGTAATTAGTGTGGAATTGATCAGGGGACAATCAACACAGTAAATCTGGCAAGACTTTGCAATAGTGTAACAACTACGAATCCTGCTCACTATTGAGTTTGAACATTTTTCATTTGTGAATAGTTGACCACCTTGAGGCAACTGAGGTCTTGAAAATGGATTCTCTCTGTTGCAAAGCATATCTTATGTATTTGAGCCTCTTTACATAAATTTACAGTATGATGGAATCAGATTTTGAATCTGTAAAATGTTTAGTCTATGTTTTGAGTAATTGCTATCAGTGCAGCCTAAACATTTCTGGTCTTGAATTAAATGGCTGCAGGTTGTCCTCCGTTATTTCCTCAAGTGCATATCATTCATGTGGACTCGTGATGGTGCGAGTTGTCAGGCTTTCGAATTAATGGGTGTGTGGGGCAGGGAGATGAGCAGGGAATCCCCACATTTCCAAATTGAGTTACTGGATAATTGTCAGAGATGGGAGCTTATCCCAGTCTTTAGAGCACGCCCAGCAGCATTGAATACTTGACAAATGACATCTCATCAGAATGTTTGTTCTGATAGGTATTAACAAACAATCTAGTGGTTTTGAGCCCCTTCTGCACTGGCCAAGATATCTGATACTAAGAATAGTTTGTGTAAAGACTTTCAAAGCGCTTAAACACAGATGTTAGGTATGCTGCCTAGTATTGTAAATGGGGCCAGTTCATTCATTTTACTTGTGATTTTTGAGTTACAGCTGCTCAGATCCCATGCAGTGCAGTTTTTTTTTAGAAGCAACTATCTAATGACCGTTTAAAGTATTCATGGCTTTACTTATAAATGATAGGGAGCTCAGGCAAGAAGAGATTGGTTCCATCTTTTTCCTGCTGCAGCTAGGTCGTGTATTTCCTGTAGGCCAGGGGTACGCAGCAGCATTAACAATAGACAAATTCATTTCCCAAGTGATATCTTAGTTGCTCAAAATAACTTCATTTTATGTAGTTCTATGCACTTTTATTATTGGTGCAAGTTTTAAATTTTCAGCTATTGTGGTGAACATAAAACACACTGCCCAAATGCTTTGGGTTGAGAATTGTAACTTTTCCATTGGCACTCCAGTAAAATGTTCCCATGCCTTCATGCACTAATAGGGCTCACCAGAGTTTGATATAACTGCCACTTGTCAATTGATGCTGTTGCCTCTTATTAACCACCCAACATAGAAGAGGTTGACAAGATCATTCATAAACAAAACATGGAGGGAGGAAAACTTGGTTTTAGATTTGTTAGGCTACTGAAATCTCAGTAGTTCAGATTTTGAGAGCTTTACCCTGCATTGCAGCAGTTGTGCTGTGTTGAAACATATACAGGTTATATTCCTTGTTCACATCTGTCAGTTTAACAGGTGCCCTTAAACATTATACTATTATTTCCCAGATTATTTTCCAAAAGAAAACTAATATTTTTCTGTGCCTCCCTACTATCTATACCCATGCCCCATAAAATTGAAACAAACTTCTAATGTACTGAAGGACAGATATGTCAGCGGCTACCTTGCTTGATAGCCAAACAGTTGGGCTAAGTGGCAAATCTTGTCTGTCTTATTTTTAAGTGTTAAAAAATGTAGTTGAAGTCTGAAAGCAAAATAGCTCACTTGCAATTTTAATAGCTATGCTGAAGTGACTGTAGGGTTGCTCCATTTGGTCCTTGAATGACCGATGTGTATCTGTCACGTTGCTGAGGGATATATCCATCTTGGGAATCTGAGGCTAATGTCTCTGCATTGAATTCAGTAAATCAAGTGTGATGCCACTTAATGCAGGAAGAGGATATATAACACTTAATTCTCTTGGGATGGGTTTCCAATGTTTTTACTGGGTATATTAGTGGTTTTCCATACATTTTCTAGGCTAGGCAGAATTTTCAAGCTTCATGCCAGTGTTATTCCTACCTTGGGTGTAGTAGGTCATATATTAAGTTTATATCAATACTGCCATTACATTTTGTGTACTTACAACTGCCGATACACATCTGGGTAGTCTGATTTAAGCTTGTGACTAAGTAAATGAGCTAAAATAGAACTGAGTTTTGTGTGCCAGATGTGGCCTGAACACTCTAGTTTGAACACCTAATCTAGACTATATGTTGAAAGTAAAAAAAGGATGCTGCGTTACAATTTCTGTTCAGAAATATTGATTTCCTATTTTTAGCAATAATGCAGTCAAAACATTAAAGTGGGGAGGTGATGAGTTGCCACATGACGGTAAATGTAGTGAAGACATTTAAAGATTTCTATGTTTCCTATTAGCTGTGTGTTCTGCTTTTTAAAATGTTTGACTTCAAGGCAACCTCGGATGGAGACATTTGGTCAGTGGCTGAAAGTTCAGTCGTCATTGACAACAAGTTGTCAACAAAGTCTGTCCACCATCTACAAGGCACAAGTCAGGAGTGTGATGGAATGTTCTCCACTTGCCTGGGTGGGTGCAGCTCCAACAACACTCAAGAAGCTCGACACCATCCAGGACAAAGCAGCCCGCTTGACTGGCACCCCATCCACAAACATGCCACTCACTCCACCATAGGCGCACAGTGGCAGCAGTGTGTACCATCTACAAGATGCACTGCAGCAATGCACCAAGGCTCCTTAGACAGCACCTTCCAAACCCGTGACCTCGACCACCTGGAAGGACAAGGGCAGCAAATGCATGGGAACTCCACCACCTGCAAGTTCCCCTACAAGTCTCTCTCCATCTTGACTTGGAGCTATATCACCATCCCATCACTGTCAGTGGGTCAAAATCCTGGAACTCCCTTCCTAATAGCACTGTGGGTGTACCTATCCCATATGGATTGCAGCGGTTCAAGAAGGCAGCTCACCACCTTCTCAAGGGCAATCGGATGCGTAATAAATGCTGGGCTGGCCAGTGACGCCCATATCCCATGAATGAATTTTAAAAAAAAAAGCTTGGACTTCTGCCCATAGTCCTCAATCACTGTTCATGCTGTTGTCGTGATGTGTGTCTGTCTGTCTCTCACCCTCTGTGTGGTCCTTAACATTAAAAGGCAAGATATGAACTCACCAGACCAATTTTAAGTACACAAAAAGATTTCACGTTTTAAGGCTTTTATTACAACAACTAAAAATCGCCAGTAACTGGGCTATTACTGCGTAATTAGCTAATATTCCAAATTACAGGGCAAGGTTTTTTTTATGACACTTGGGGGAAAAAATGCATCACATTAATAGGTTACACAGTCCTCTTTGAAGCGCAATCTTTGCAGCTAAAAGTCCCAAACTTCTCCTGGTTTCAGTAGGTCGGATCTCCCAGACTGTTCT
Organism: Heterodontus francisci; assembly: GCF_036365525.1. NCBI lineage: Eukaryota > Metazoa > Chordata > Chondrichthyes > Heterodontiformes > Heterodontidae > Heterodontus > Heterodontus francisci. The sequence goes on along the minus strand of NC_090374.1, from coordinate 178,506,766 downwards.
CTGCTCACGCCATCTTTCAACCTTTACATCTGTGAATGAGGTGATTTCTGATCCTTTTGTGTTTTCTAGACTGTTGAATTGGGTTTAAGTCTTCGCAGCCTTTCACTGGATCAGTCTTCTGACAGGTGTTGTCTCTTTCCTGTCAACGCACCCCCCGCCCCACAGCTAACGCAAATTTAATGCATGCATTTGTCTCGCCGGGCTCATTTTATTCCTGACTGGTCCCCCTTTCTGCATGCACTGTTATCACCAGTTTATCCAGAATTCCGCAGCCCGTATCCTGTCGTGTTCACCCATCATTCATGTTGCTCATCTACATTAGCTTCCTGTCCCTTTAACACCTCCAATTTAAAATTATGAACTTTTGTTTAACAATACTTTCTTAAGCCTTGTCCCTTCCTATCTCTGTCATCACCTCCTAACAGAGAACTCCCCCCGCCCCCCATCCCCATTTTATTCCTTGGAGCTTAACCTTTTGTGCTTTTTCCCTTCCCCATCATTGGCCTTAAGCCACTAAGGCCCCACACTCTAGAATTTCTTCTCTAAATCCCTCTGCCTCTCTTTCTCCCTTTCCTCATCTCCTGCAGCCTCTTTCTGCTGCTGTTCTGTTAACTCTGGTGCCTGCCCCCCCGCCCCAAAGAATCAATCTTTGATGCCCCCTGTATTTCTCATTTACCTGCTGCCCCTCAGTGACATTGACCAAAAGCACAGTGTCAGTTGCATATATGCCAATGACAGCTAGCTCTAACTCACCACCACCTCTTTCGACGACTGCAGTGTCTCCATAAATTGTCAAACAGCTGGTGGTGAGCTGGATGGGCTCAAACTTCCTCAGTTAAATATTGGGAAGGTGGAGACCATTGCCTCCAGTCCTGAGCCTCTGACTGCATCCCTCTCCCTGGCAACAGTCAGAGATTAAACTGGTCTGTTTGCAGTTTTTATGATTGACCCCGAGATGAACATCTGACGACATATCCATGCCATCACTAAGACTGCCAATTCCCACCTCTGTAACGTCTCCCAACTCTATTCCTCCCTCTGCTCATCTGCTGAAATCCTCTCTCTGCCTTTTTTGCCTGTAGACTAGTGCGCTACTGGCTGATCTTCCATGTTCTACCCTCTGTAAACTTGTCATCCATGCTGCTTGTGTCTTAACTGCACGAAGACCCATCACCCCTGACTCTTATTGATTCCTGGTTAAGCAACACCTCGAGGCCTCCATTTTAAAATTGGCAGCTTGTTTTCAAATCCTTCCCCATGGCTTCACTTGTCCTATCTCTGTAATCTCCAGCCCGCATAACCCTTAGATAACTGCGCTCCTTCAATTCTGGCCTGTTGAGCACCCCTGTTTTTTTTAATTGCTCCACATTAGCAGCTGTGCATTGAGCTTCCTGGGCGGTAAGCATCTCCGCCTCTCTGCCTCGCCACTCTTCCTTTGATACATGCTTTAAAACTTACTGTTTGACCAAGCTTTTGGCTTTCTACTCTAATATCTTGAGTAGTTTGGTGTCAAACTTGGCTTTCTAATGCTCCTGTCAAGTGCCTTGGGATGCTTTACTACATTAAAGGTGCTGTATGAATATCTAGCAGTTATTATGTGGTATTAAATATCTTAATTTGTAGTGTGCTTTATTGCACCGTCTAAATTCCTTGACTGATTTTTGAGACTGATTTATGGTTGCACATAAGCTCCAAGGACTGTTCCTTTCCTGACAGTTGAGATCAGCCAATTTAATTGGAAAGAATTGCGCAACTTTTTGAAGTTGTGCTCCCTGCCCTGTTTGCCTGACTACCATAAAGTCCTCCACAGTGGAGTGGGGTCTGGAGGAAACTTCTTTCGGAGCTAATGGGAAGATAATGCCTATGAAATATATTGTACCATCTGATTTCAATTGTCTTGCAGGGTTTGAAACTGTCTGAGGAAAAGGGCCTGGAAATGGTGAATGCTTGTTGAAGGATGTTTGATTATGAAAGTAAACCACAACACAGCTATCACGTTTCAAAAGGGCATTCAGCAGGAGGGGCAGGTTGGCTCTGCCTCAAGTAGTTTGTTTGCCGTAAGCACTATGTGTGTGTCTTTTTTTCACCAATTTCCCTTTTTTCTTGAGGCACACAGGTCATTCTGGCATCTTGTGAATACTACCAGACAATTTGGCAACATCATGGAATGCAAATTTATCTGCGCATGTAAACTTGTAGCAGGGCTTCCTGGATAGCAATCAGGAGTGGGAACCCTGTCCCCTACCTCAATAACAATGGTTGGATCAAAGATTGTTAAATTATGAACATACTTATTTACTGATTAACTTTTTAAGCTTCCTTTTTTAAAAATCAAATCTTTGGGATTTTGCTATGTTACTGAAGAACTTGCTGCTTTCAAGGGATGTTCCTTTTTACGTTTGCTTAAACACTTCGTTGGCTGTGTTACTTTAATTACTCCATTAAGCTATGCATTACGCCACTAGATCTTGTGCGAGTATGGAAAATTTTTGCTATATTGCTCTGTTGCAAAACCAGATAATGTACTTGTGTGGATTGGACTAACCAGTCATTATTATTTGCTTACAGTTACTTAACTTGATTTGTATATAATCTGTTGTCAGTATCACCCAATGTCTTGGAAGATTTGAGTCAGAATAAAAGGTTGTTTGGGCACTGCATAGTTAAGTGGAAACAGCTATCAAATAGAAACCAAATAATAGAGCCAGTTGTTGACAGAAAGTAGTCGTTTTGTGGTTCCAGACATGAGTTGAGTGGGGCACAGGAACTTTATTTTCAGTCAACTACCCATCACCAATATATATTAATTGATCAGAGTATTGTAATAGTTATCGCCATTTCTGGGTTAACATATTGCAGTGGCTGTACAGTGTTTATTGTCGGGTAATGTGCAATTCTTTAGCTTAAGGGTGGAATTATGTAGCAGAAACAAAACTGGCCTTTTCTTTCAGCTGATCATTTATCCGGTTTCAACAACTCTTTTGAATTCTTGCATCAATAGTAAATAATCCCTTTGAAGATTATATCGGTCCTAATATTGTTCTTGATGTCAGACTTCCCCCTATTCTGGGTTTGGTTTTGTTGCACTGGATATATTCCACGGCTGTGTAGCTTATACAATAATATTTCAAATAATGCTTAGACGCTTGCTGGGAAATGTAAAGCATCAGCTGTTGGTTTGAAGACCTGAACTGTTGCATTATACATTTGGCGATGCACTTAGCATGACACATCTGTTTGAACAGCAACCACTTGCATTTATATTAGCAGTAGGAAAATGCTCCAAGGCACATTGCAGGAGCATAATCAGATATGTATTGATACCAAGCTAAAGATGATACTGGGTTGGGTAATATAGCTTGGCTAAAGTAGTAAGTTTTAAGGGGGTCTTAAAGGAGGAGAGAGATGGAATGGCAGAGGTTGAGGGAGGAAATTATGGAGTCTTGGGCCTGTATGGCAGAAGGTACAACTGTCAATGTTTGGGCAAAAGCAGTTTGGGTGTGGGAGACATGAGTTGGAGGAGGGTTGTCGGGTTGGTGAGGGCGTGACCATGGAGGGATTTCAACACTAGGGTAAGAATTTTAAAATCTTGTTAGTGAACCAGGTACCAGTATGGACTGTCAGCTCAAAAGTTAGTATAAAACTTGGTTTGAGTAGCAGAGCAATCACAGCAGCTGAGTCTTGTAGTCCAGCACAGTGGATTAGTCCTGCTTGCAGAGGCATCCAGGATTCTGGGAAGGGAAATTTCCAACTATTAAAAGGGGTACAGAGGAAACAGTAACATGCAGGATCAGGAGTGGGCAGAGGGCTCAGCACAGGTTGCTTTGAACTTCCAGCTTGAACTTGTAGCTTGAGTGAAAATGCATCCACAATTACAGCCAGAGTGGAAGAGGGGAGATGGGGGTAGCGATGGCAAGGATAGAGTTGCAGAGACAGCAGTGTTGAATAAGGAGCTGCCAGCTCAGACGTCCAGTCAGTTTCAGCTACATTTTTGATTTGACTGGATGTTAATTGTGCTGGACATTGTTCTTGGTCTTCAGTAAAGTGACCCCCAACATCTTGATTTTAGACAGAAATCGGGTGCCTTTGCACCTGAGGCTGCTATTAGGTTAAACGGTTGCAGTTAAATTTGTGATGACTGCTTGGGCTTTGGTATAAGAAACTTGCTTAGATATAGTGTAAAAGCAGCAATTCAAAGAGGAAGGATGTCCTATTATAAAAGCTTCCTAATGGAAACACCTCTATGGTCAAGTATGCTCCATATCTAAATGTGTACAGTTTAGTTAACTCTCTGATCTCCTTAGAATATGTTTGCTTTTTGAGGGAGATTGAGTCAACCAGGCCTATATTCCCAAGAACTTAGACTTAGAGAGGTGATCTAGTTGAAATGCATAAAATTCTTAAGGGGCTTGCATGGCTGGATGCTGGGAGAATATTTTCCCTGGCTAGGACTGTCAGCCTCAGAATAAGGCAAAGGCAATTTAGGACTGAGGAGATGCTTATCTTTGGAATTTTCTGCCTCAGAGTTGTGGATGCTCAGTCATTGAATGTATTCAAACAGATCGATAGATCCTTGGATACGAAGGGAATAAAAGGATATGAGGATTGTCCAAGGAGGTGGAGAAATCGAAAGATGAACTGCGATCTTGGTGAATAGCAGAGCAGCCACGAAGGGCGGAATACCCTGCTACTATTTTTGAGGTCATGTTCTTAAATATCCCCAATAATGTTTAAATTATGTGTACTGAACTTAACCGACTGTGTATTTCTGGTCTGGCCTTTCATTATGGTCTTTGTAAGTCAGATTCTTTAGCTTGGTGTCTGTGAGTTGAGTCTTGATATTTACATTGTTAATTGGTGTACAATTCTCCAAAGGGTCTATGAAAACAGCTTAGATATTTGCAGTTGGCTCAAGGGTACCAAGATTTTGGAATCTGATTTGTAAACTAAGTGCTCAGAAATAAAAGCTTTTAATCTCATTACTAATAGCTTTACAAAATGAATGCAAAAATAGCTTGCAGCACTCTGGGGCTAGTTTTTATGTTGCTTGAGACTCATCGTAGTACAACCAGTTCTCTGGACCGTGGGTTATAAAAGCAAAATACTGCGGATGCTGGGAATCTTATCAGGACCATGGGTATTGTGCAGTGACTGCCAGCTAACTGCTGGCACTTGGCTAGGAATCCTGCATCTTCTGGGGCAACTTGTTGTACTTGGTCCCAACTGATTAACACTTGAAACATGTTGCGTGAGGTCTGTGTGTCTGGGAAATAAGTCTGCTCTAGCATCCAAGCCACTCAGCTGAGTCTGTTGTACAACAGCAGATGATGCAATAGGTATAAATAACTTGAATTTAAAATTATGATCAACAATACTGGTCACAAGGAATCTCACACTACATGTGAGTGAGATGATGACTTGTGTTGCAAATTAAGTAAATTCAATGAAAGCATCAACAGTTTAAACAATGGATTTGTTGTCATTACAAGCAATTATCTACATGATTCAGATTGGAGGTTTTGTCCTGATGTAAAGAAAAATATTTTCTGTTATTTGGAAGCTATTGAGCATGAGTAAAGATTCCCATTTACCAGCTGGGTTTCCTATCCAAAAAAAAAAAATCTGGTCTCATCCCGAACCACTTGTCAATTCTGCAGTGTGTGATTATAACAGATGTGCAAGACTGCCTGACTTGTCTTCCCTTGAAAATAAAAATATTTCATTTGTGCATATCCAGAGAGTTGCGCAAACAATTTGAGTTCAACAGCCCAAAGCATTAAAATAATAATGAACTGTTGTATAACAGTGGGGTAATCAATATTTTACTTCAATTAGCAATGATAATTTAACAATATTTGCAGTACTCTAACCTTTCAGAATGGATTTTGAAGCAACATTTTATTTAAATTGAGGGTACAGTATATTTTTGAGTTCATTTTCTCCCCATGACAGCTCTTGTCTGACAGTTGGCTCTTGTAGCCTACGTGCATGTTAGTACAGGACAAACCGCTTGTACTCAAAGTTGACATTGAGCACTACCTGCTGCATAAAACATTGCTATTCTTTGGCTGTTCTCATTGTTTACCGAAGTAGTGCTGCTTAGAGGAATGCAAATGTTGCAGTGACCTATTAGCCTGCAGTCAGCATGATTACTGGAAGCTTTGGTTGCATTTATTTCAGTTAATGGAATCTTCATTTCATATACTTAATATCTCTCTATATACACAATTTCACGTCTTCTCTTTCATAGCTTCATCTCCTGCATTTCTTTGCCTTCTCTCACTGGAGAGCTTTGCACATCTCAAATAAACTGCACGTTGTAAATGGTATCAAATGATTGTATCAAACTACACATTTGCTTTCCTTTATAAAAAGTAACAGGAGATAATTCTCAAATGAATTGCCAAGGTTGGGGGGAGGAAGTCTTGCATCCAACTACCTGATCTCGTGCAAGTTATAATTTGGCCTGAATGTGTGAACTATTTCAAGTTTTCCTTGCACTGCATCCATTTGTTTCAATTTTACTACGTATATCTGTCGTTCTTTGCTGTTGTCATGCAGCTTCATCAATGCACATTATCCTGCGCGCTCTATTTGCAACTCTTTCACTTGAGTTATTTTTGGCATTAATTCAATTGCTAAAATCCTTGTAACATTACACCAACCCCTACTGCTTCTAGTTGCACAAAGGCACTGCGTAGAAATGAATCTGTTTTAACTATGTAATTGCTTTGTCGTTTACAGAGAAGAATGAGCAAAATTGCAAAATGTAGTCTCCCAAAGTGGAGTAAAACTCCCCAAGAATTTGTACTATTATATTTGCTTTTACATTGCACAAGACTGCTGTGAGTGCTGCTAAATCTCATAATTGAAGGTCTTGACAGCCAGAGCAAGCCAAATATAATAATGTTGGAACTAGCAAAGACCAGTGGTTGGGAAGATTTCCTAAATAGTTAGGAACTGCCGAGATGAGCATTGCAACTGTTAGATTTCCATTCATGTACTTAAAATCCCAATCATTTGACACTTACAGATTTCATTATACACAGATGATTTCCACAGTTTAATGGTCTGTTCAAAGTCTGTTAGATCAGTTTATTATATGTGCTTGTTACCTGTATGCACTATTGTGCTAGAAATTTTCTTGCAAAAGATGCTGACAAATAAACTGGGTCTTTTATATATGGCATGCACAACCTGGCATGAAATGAAAATTGCACTGCACCATTTGTGGCCCTAAAGATTCTTGATGATCAATGCAACTTAACCATGTTTAGAAAAAAAACTGCTCATTTGATATGGTTAATATCTTTGTTCGTTTGGAGCTGAGCTGATAGGTGTTTGAATGCACCACAGGAGTGTGGCATCTGGGTGCTGTTTCCCAGCATTTACATTGCTAAAACTGGCTCCCTTATTCCAGCAGCAGAATTGTCGACCCATGAATCAAACTTTCACGCATCCTTGCAGGTTACAAGCAAACAAATTTCACACTTGGGCCTGCAGAGCTAGATTGTCTCAGATAGGGAATGCTGGATTAAATGCTACGTTCATTTCTGTTATCTTGGGTGTTTGTCCAGAGCTGGTTCTTTTTTGATGAATGTTTAAACCTCAATCTGTTCTCGCCGATCCCTCTACGTTGGATTGCATGCACCAGATGCACAATCTCAGTTCATTTTATTGCCCCTTTCAGCAGAGTTTTAATGCTTTTCAAAATGTGACCGTGCTCTCCTTGTAGTTTTGAGGAGTTTGTGGAGGTTTGTTTTACTTTTGATTTATAGAATATAAATAAATGTCTTTTTTTTTATTCAGTTCATTTTTGTGCTTTGCCTTCTGTAGTTTCAAAACTAGTGTAGCACTTATGTTAATATTGCATCTCAAGTGCGAGAGATAATATGATGTGAATTGCATCATCAGGCGCAGACTTACTGCTCCAGCACAACTTGAATAGAATCGCAGGCCAAAATATTAAACCATGTCTGTCCATATTAATGGACAGATTTCTTCTCTCTTCCCAGTGATTGTTAACTAAATTGACCACGACAATATCCTAGATAAACCCAATCCTGCTATATCCAACATCCATATTTGTTCTTCTAACAAGAAGGATTACTGGGTGGCAATAATGACTGGAGTATCCTGATCCAAATATTTCAACGTACAACCAGAAACTTATGGTTTGTTTTTCTCCATGCTACGTCACCCAGTGCCTTACCCACAGACCAGAGGTTCCCAAGCTAATTTTGCTGCTTCCCCCCCCACTACCATCTTCACTGATTCTTGCCCTTTGGGTGCACCCTTTCTAATAAATAAGCTTTGCATAGAACAGAAGGCATTTTTTATTTTTCTGGCTAACTTAATAGTTTATTAAGACTGAAATTAGCATTAATAGCACAGAACCACTGCAACACTACCAAATAAACTTGAACACAAAATGCCTGATGACTCACCATTGTCTTGGTGAATAGGATGAGTCTGTTTGCTGCTCACATGAAGTTTATAGAATATTGATTTGATTTCAGATGGTTTTAATCTGCAGTCAGTTGACTCATTCAGTTGGCCACTCAACTTGAGACAGAGTGAGTTATTTCAATGGCTGTTTGGGATAGTTCAGGGAACTCTTTGAATTCAGAGCCAGACTAATGAAGTGCCATGACTTTAATGATGTCTCAAAACAGTTGTCATCTATGTCAAATGAAGTCAAGTAAGACCAAGCATTGGATCAACAATAAAAGTGACTTGTCACAGAAGAGCTACAGATATTTAAAACACAGGCTAGTTTAGAACAAATGACAATGGAGTGAATTCATTCAACCCCATCGGCGCTGCTGTGATGACTTCAGAATTTAGCAGTTGTAATTGGAGTATTCAAACATCCCCTCCTTTTTTGTAATCACCTTACCTTTCTACCTTGAGTTAACCTGGGTCAAATCTACCTGTAAGGGCAAGTGAAAGGCTTGGTTTTAACCATCTGCAATTGCTACTTGAGGGAAGAATGGAAACGGTAGGGCAGGGCTGTGCAGTGAAAATGAGGTGGTGAGATAGATGTAGTGGGTTTGAAAATCTGCTTAAATTCTGAGGATGCCCTGTGTTCTACTTTTACCACCAATTCTTTTCCCAAACTTATCACCAGTGCCATCATCACACATTTCTTCCTAAACTGGCTCCTAGGTTCAATGTGAACTGAACAGAACGAGCAGCCAAAACTTACAATTATCTGCTGCTTTTATAGTGTGTGTAGGTGTAACAAGCTGCTGCTGGATAGCTTGCTCATCGTGCAAATCTTGGCAAAAGACTAATTTTGCTGTTGTCAGCCTTGTGCCTGGCCATCGTTGGAACAAGGAGCTATCAAACTGCAGGTGTCAACAGTAATATTGAGCAATATATAGTAATATATAGCACCTTTACCTTTGTAAGGTGTCCCGAGGTGTTTCACAAGAGAGTAATAAGATATAATTTGACACCGAGCCACAGAATGTTAGGACAGGTGACCAAAAGCTTGATCCAAGAGTTAGATTTTAAGCAATGTCTTAGAGGGGAGAGGCTTAGGCAGCTGAAGCCATGGCTGCTAATGGTGGAGCAATGAAAATTGGGGCTGTGCAGGAGACCAGAATTGGCTGAGTGCTGTGAACTGAAGTTTGTAGTGATGAAGGAGATTACAGAGCGAGCAAAGACGAGGCCATGGAATGATTTGAAAACAAGGATGAAAATTTTAATGTTGTTTGTACAATTTCCAGGGGTCGTTTCCTGTTGCTGTTGAATTGAATCATGCCACATGTGAACGTAGTTGTGTTCTGCTCCAGCCATTTGAAGTGTGGGAAAGGTGTGCTGGTAGTAAATAATTATCACGGTACTCGGGTTTCTGATTTAAGTGTAGGATGAATAAGATACTCTGGAATGCCTGTTCTGTGCACAATTTATTTAGCCTGAATGCAAGAGGTGTAGTTTTCACATGGATGCCATTGCTAGAACATATTTTGGGATGACGGTATAAATAGGTTTAGTCTTTGAAAGTGGGGGAGCTTGTTTATTTTAATGTTTGCATTTTTAATTTTGGTTGGTGGAGGGAAAATCCCTCAGAAGAATTTATAAGTATTAAGCTGGTGTTTACCAAAGACCACTATGACATGACTGTCATAACTCTGCAGAGCTTTGTAGCCAGCAAAGCTTCAGTAGCTTCACGCATATGCAATTAATTTTATGATTTCCTCAAAGTTGGAATATACTTGGCATTTAATTATTCCATCCCACCCACCATACCTTCTGTATATCTCCTATAAAGATGCAGATTGCTGATTGATTTTGTTCAACAGTGTCAGTTTGGATGATCTATTCAGATGAGGAAAATGGAAGGAACTGACTTTGAAGAATTATTGTCTTAGTACCAAAGCATCGTGCTTTTTAGTGTTTTTTAGCTCCTTGATTGTTGAAAGTTAGAAGTGTGGCTTCATCTCATTAGAATTCCCAACTTTGATCCTTGCTAATGGGATTGATGAGATGCATGCACAATACCTTCTGGAGAGACATGAAAGCACCTGGATATCAAGTATTAAGCAGCTTGCTCATTTATGTTAGTTCAGACTAACAGTTTTAACCAATAGTTTGTACGAACAGAATTAATTATATTTGCATGTGGGGTTTACACATGAATAAGAAAAGCTGTACAGAGCCACTGAGCTTGGTCTTGCACATGTTTGCATCATGCGCTCCACCCAATTTATTTAGGGCCGAATAACCACAGCAAGTTGGATTCCTGTGAAGTTTTTCCTCAAGTCCAAACGTTATTTGTGTTTGAACATGAGATTATTAGATTCAAGTGGCAATTCATTATTCAGCCTGACTAGCACATACCACAGTGAGATGCTGTGATCTTCATAGCATTGTATCATTGTGTTTAATAAAGGAATTTATTGTCATTGTCTATGCTGGGAATCTTCAATCCTGTTTACTTAATCTTATTAACTTCATTCATGCTCTTAAATTGACATCTATGCAGTTCCTTTTTAAATTAGTTAATTAATGTGGCATTAGCTCCTTTTAAAAGGGGGATGTTTGACATTTCTGCTGCCCCATGGGTGGGACAAACTAATCTCTAGGCCTATGATTGTGGTTAAATTAACCTGCATACATCTGCATTATTCTTAAGCACACAGCAGATCACTTTCAATAAATTGTTTCTCTTTCCCACCCACCATAGTTGTTCTCTCTTCTCGTGTTTCAATATGGTGGAAGTTACAGTTTTCCAATTGTAGCTTTCGTGACTGCAATGCACAGCTTAAAGTAACTTGATAGAAAGCCCTTGAGTTACATTTAATCCACAATTAATCATCTTTACAAATGCCTAAAGGTGAACTGGAAACTTCAAATGGTGTTGCCAACATCACACCTGAAACTTTTTATTTTGTGTGGTTTCATTTTTAACTCATTACACTTGGACCGTTTTGTACAGTTAGTGGTATAAATTGTAGTTTCGGTGTAGTTCATTGTGTAGCTCAATTGCAGACAAGTTTCGCAGTCATCAGTAGTAATTTCTTGATAGAACTTAAAGCATCACTCACTGGTCTGTAGTTTAAATGTGCACAGCATGTGGAGCCTACAGCAAGTGATAAAGCTGTTGACAACTGCGACTGATTGAAATGGCTGTATGAAACACCAACTGTACATGGTCACTATGATCTTAAAGCTACCTTCCCATCTCCTATACCGCCGCAGAAAAATATTTTTATGCTCATTTGAGTTGAGGGATGTTAGTGCCAGGGAATGGTCCTCTTTGAATTTCACACATCATGTGAAGCACTTCCAAGTAGAGTCAAGTGCAGCATGCCCAAGGCAGAATAATAATACATCACCTTTTGTCCCAAATGTGCTTGGCTGCATTATCAGAAAAGCACTCCTTGCTGCTTCACTATGACATCTTTATTTCCTGTGATCTCTCACACTATAAGTGTTAAGGAAATCCGAGTCATGGGACAAAGTGTTGTATCTCTGCCCCTAATCACACTAACGCCCCACTGGAAGTGGTTAGCAAATTCTGCGACCTCGGTCGGGTCCGCGGTGACAAACAATCCCTTGATGCAGAGCTCGATACATGCATAGGGAAAGCATATCCCACCTTTCGCTGACTTGCGAAATGCATATGGGATAAGACCAGGCTGATGGTTTATAAAACCTATGTTTTCTCACCTTGCTGTATGGCTGTGAATCATGGGCGACTTAGTTACCAGGAAAAGAAACTCAATTATTTCCAACTTTGCTGTCCGGCCCTTTATGGATATACCCTGGCAGGACAAAACCACAAATGTGGCAGCCCTCTCAAAGACAGAGATCCCAGGTATGTTTGCACTAATCAAGCAGAGGCTACTTCGGAGGATCGGACGTGTTCGCAGAATGGAAGGCATTCGCATACCCAAGGACCTTGTGTATGGTGAGGTAGCTGGGGCCAGGCGACCAGTGGGGCTCCCAACGCTCTGCTTCAAGGATGCTTGCAAGCATAACATGAAGGCCCTAAATGTCGACTATTGCACTTAAAAGTCACCAGCTGGTGAAAGAGGACAATGCTAACGTATCCTGTGGACTGCCACGATGACTAGTTGCTACAGCAGTTTGGCAACAGGCGCCAATGTCAAAAACAACTCTATCACTTGGCAGCTTCACGTGCAGCACTTGTGGCAGAACAAAGGATTGGCCTTCACAGACATCAACAAAGGTGCGCCAAGAGAAGACACTCCACTTAATTAGTTTGTTTGCTGCATGTCCATCATCTTTCATAGATGGAAGGATGCCAACCTGAAACTGTCAGGTGATGCTGAATTCGGCACAGTATTGTGTTATGGCCAATAGGAACTAGAAAATCATTTCACAGGACCCTTACAGCTAGCAAACAGAAGAGAATTTCCTCCCATCTGTTGTTTGGACTCTAATTCAGGTGCCAGAGGTAAAATGGCAGTATTTAATTCCTGTACAAAACTTTTACTGTATTCTGTTTTTATGGCTTAACATTGACTATCTCCAAATTGGATTACTGCAGTGTTAAATGGACTAACGAAAGTAACCCAATATCCTGTGGGATGCTACTTGTGGACATATCGGAGGACAGTAATTTAATCTATACACTCATGGTTATTTGAACTCCACCAGTGGGTTCTTGTGCAACGCAGGGAAAGGCGTTTGCTTTCCCTCTTATTATCCTGAACTATTCAAGCTATGGTTCACCCATGGTCTTGACAATTCTATCTGGACTTGAATTACTTGGTTTGATTTGTTTGCATTTTATGTACCTAAGGTTGGAAAATGGTTGTTCCTCATTGGCCAATAAATTATCAATTGAAACTCAGATGTATTAAGATCTGCAACTTGGGTGTATATATGCAAATAGTAATACTTTTGATCCATGATTGTTGAGGCTATGATAGGCACGCAAATGGTCCACAAAGCTAAGCTTCTACATGGCTGCTGTACTCTATGCTCACTCAATACTATTAATTCTGCTGATGAGCTCTCGGCTGAAAATAAAAAACCATTGTCATCCCTGCGCAGCTGTTTCATTTTAAAAAGTGATTTATATAGCATTCTGTATTTTTTCTGTCCTTAACCCTCCATCTCCGTTCTGCATTGTAGAACATCAACCTTTCGGTCTGCATAAACATAACCACATTGTGTAAATGGGACATGAAAAAAATGTCTGGTTATGGACAAACATGATCAGCTGTTTTTAATTCAAGATGCATTAATAACAATTAGTCTGAAGTGAGGGATTATAGAATTTACTCAGTACTGGATATGGCCATCAAAATTTTAAAATGAAAACTATATTGGATGTTGCCTTGCTTTGAAGCAGATGATGGATTCTAACTGTAATGCTCTTGTCTTAAGGTTGATGAGCAATTTTGCCTGGTGGTACAATAAATATTGCTTTTATGACACTAGGGCAGTTTTTGCAGAGGTGACTTAGCTTGAGTTTCCAGAATTGGGTAGAAGAAACCTGTATGGTTTCAGTGGAAGCTCTATTTGGAGCATGTCTTTGAGTGTGTTTGGGTGAGCAGGCCGGGCAGTGTCTCCTTACTGCTGGGCATGCGAGTATCTCTCAATAATTGATGCACCAGACAATGAACCTCCTCAGTTCGGAGCTGGGCACAACACGTCTAGCTTACCCTGCAGCTGTTGCAGTTTTCTGTAGAGCCTTTTGTTTCCTGGGTGATGACCAATCAGTCTGTTGAGGCGATCTCTCCATGATGTTTGCATCTTTTCAGCTGGAGTATTTGGTTGCATATTCAAGTGACAGACGTACCAAGTAAGGTTAATTATTTTGCAAAATACCAGGCTTTTTTATAACTTCCCGTTGTCTCACATCAGTACCTGTAGTTTGCTTCCCCCAGCCTCTTGCCTTCAGTTTTAAATAACTTTCATCTGTTTGCTCAGTTGCCCCGTTAGATGGTATTTTTTTTTTCTCCTTTTGAGGAAGAATGGTGCTTCTGACCGGTATGCTTCTGTATGCTGTTGAGTGTTACAGGTATTCTGTTTATCTTTGCCTTCTCTGGTTTATGCTGAAATATGGGTCAGCTAAATCTGGTAATCATAGAGCATTTGTTTCAGTGTTGCCATCACTGTTTGGATGTTATAGAAAAAATGGTAATGGGACAAAAGTTGAGTTCATCAAATTACAGCTCTAAGACTTAAGAGGTAAATGGGAGCAACACTTCTCTATTTTACAGAAACTCCTCTTTTGACCACAGGTTCTTAAGCTTTTTATATGTCAGTTGAGATGAAGATTTGCATATTAAGTTGCATGGAGTTTATTTTAAAAGGGATTTGACAATTCTTTGCATTAAAAGTAACGTCCTGTTTTATTTAGTCATTTAGGATGCTAAAAATGTAATTACATAGTGGATTTTCGGAAGGACACAACAGTAACTTATGTCGTCTTTGACTGGCGTAATCCTCATTGTTTGGCAGCATATTTACTTCAGTGAAAATTTTGAATAAAGTAACAATCAACATACTCTGTTTTCCTTCACTATGAAGGGTTTTAAGTTTTTTTTTAAAGTTATTTAAATGATGTGTACAGCAGCTTTAAAAAAAAAAGTAAATTTTACTTCGAATTATTATCCATGCATGCGAACTATACCAAGATACCTTGGGTATCTGAGCTGATAAACTGGTGCAGGATCTAGATTTCTGCTGTAAAAGAATGGATATGATGCTACAATATCTCGAGTAATTCAATTAAATCTGAATACTTAAAATAAAAAATATAATATATCTCTATATCTCTATATCTCTATATCTCTATATCTCTATATCTCTATATCTCTATATATCTTCAGAATATTTTTAAATCATGGGAGCGTGTTATCTATCTACCAGTTTTGATGCCTTACATTGCTTTGTTCACCATATCTTTTTTATGTTTGAGGTATACAAGCAGTGTATCTCGACACAATTTCAGGTCACATAATCAAGTAATTTTTGATGTGTGGTATCTGTTCTGATGAGAGCTGAATTGACATGGGTAACGTTTAAACTCCTAGTCAGATGCGACTGACGTTTTTTGCACAGCAAGTGTCTCAAACAGCAATGTGATTGGCCATGTGAAGCTGCATTTGGTGGGTGCGAAGTTAATGCCAAAATGGTATGTCACCATATTCAACTATCAACTATAACACCATAAGCGATCTGGTAATTTAGTACTGTATCCTGTGCATTTTCTCACTTAAAGGTAAATTTATTTATTGCAATCATCTTATAGCTAATTGGCTCATGCAGAGTTCTCCAGGATATTTTGAGCTGTTGGCAGGAGGGCTGAAGTCCCTCGATCTGAGCTTTTCCCCCTTCTACCTGCCTCATCCCTGCCCCAATCTCAGCACTGTTGGAGCTCTTGTCAAAAATAGCAATAGAATGTAAAGTGCGCATAATATTTAACAATATAATACATAGATATCATTGAGCCTTTTGGTGTAATGGTTTCTTAAATGATCCTTCACCTTAGATTTCAGTTCTCCCAATATTAGTTGGCATTGTGATGAGAGTTGCGCTTGTCTGCCTGTCTTTGGGTTAAGCTTAATTTTTAATTCATGTTTTAATTTACCACCCAAACCCTTAGCATGATAGCTGGGCACCTGCCCTTTCTCTGCATTACCCTTCAGCTTCTGACATTGTTGTCTTTGCCCTGTTGTCTCCAGCAACCCGAGTTGTCTCTGACCTTGCCCTGCTGCTCCTCACCCTTGTTCGTAAATCATAGAAAGTTTAGGGCACAGTAAGAGGCCACTTGGCCCATCGTGTCTGTGCTGGCCAAAAAATGATCCACCTATTCTAATTCCACCTTCCAGCATTAGGTCCGTAGCCCTGCATTTTACAGCACTTGAGATGCGTATCCAAACTCCTTTTGAATGAGTTGAGGGTTTCTGCCTCAACTGCCCTTGCTGGCAGTGAGTTCAAGACCCCCACCACCCTCTGGGTGAAAAAGTTTTTCCTCCTCTCCCCTCTTTTTTTTTCTACCAATCGCTTGAAATCTATGCTCCCTCACCACTGACCTCTGCTAAGGTGAATAGGCCCATCAAAATTTTGTACATATCAATCGGGTCGCCCCTCAAATTTGGCTGTTCCAAGGAGAACGACCCCACCATGTCCAATTTTTCCTCATAGCTGCATTTTTCTAGTCCTGGCACCATCCTCGTAAATCTCCTCTGTACCCTCTCTATTGCAATTACGTCCTTTCTGTAATGAGGTGACCAAAACGGTGCGCAGTACTGAAGTTGATGAGTTATACAATTCCAGCATAACCTCCTTGCTCTTATATTCTCTACCTCGGCTAGTAAAGGAAAGGATTCCATATGCTTTAACAACCTTTATTGACCTGTCCTACCTTCTGAGACCTGTGGACTTTCACTCCAAGGTCCCTCATTTCCTCTACACTTCAGTATTTTCCCATTAATCGTGTATTCCTTTTGCCTTGTTGGACCTCACCAAATGCATCACCTCACACTTCTCCAGATTAAATTCCATTTGCTATTTTTCTGCCCATCTGACCAGACCATCAATATCTTCCTACAGCTATCCTCCTCGCTATCTACCACACGGCCGATCTTTGTCGTCGGCAAACTTTTTGATCGTGCCCCCTACGTTTAGTTCCAAATCGTTAATATTCTTCTTTCTTTTTCTTTTGGGCCTCCTTATCTCGAGAGACAATGGATACGCGCCTGGAGGTGGTCAGTGGTTTGTGAAGCAGCGCCTGGAGTGGCTATAAAGGCCAATTCTAGAGTGACAGGCTCTTCCACAGGTGCTGCAGAGAAATTTGTTTGTTGGGGCTGTTGCACAGTTGGCTCTCCCCTTGCGCCTCTGTCTTTTTTCCTGCCAACTACTAAGTCTCTTCGACTCGCCACAATTTAGCCCTGTCTTTATGGCTGCCCGCCAGCTCTGGCGAATGCTGGCAACTGACTCCCACGACTTCATGTCGCGTTTGCAGACGTCTTTATAACGGAGCCATGGACGGCCGGTGGGTCTGATACCAGTGGCGAGCTCGCTGTACAATGTGTCTTTGGGGATCCTGCCATCTTCCATGCGGCTCACATGGCCAAGCCATCTCAAGCGCCGCTGACTCAGTAGTGTGTATAAGCTGGGGGTGTTGGCCGCTTCAAGGACTTCTGTGTTGGAGATATAGTCCTGCCAACTGATGCCAAGTATTCTCCGAAGGCAGCGAAGATGGAATGAATTGAGACGTCGCTCTTGGCTGGCATACGTTGTCCAGGCCTCGCTGCCGTAGAGCAAGGTACTGAGGCCACATATACCACATATAATACCACAAAAAGCAGGGGATCCAGTACTGAGCCCTCCGGAACGCCACTGGGAACAGTCCTCCAGTCGCTAAAACAGCAGTCAACAACTATCCTTTATTTCCTGCCACTGAGCCAATTTTGTATCCAACTTGCTGCATTTCCGTTGATCCCATGGGATTTTACATTTTTAACCAGTCTGTCATGTGGCATCTTGTCAAAAGTCTTGCTAAAATCCATGTCAACCACATTAACTGCACTACCAGTACCTATCTTCCTTGTTACTTCAAAAAATTTGATCAAGTTGGTCAAACAAGATCTTCCCTTAACAAATCCATCTTGACTATCCTTGATTAACCTGTGTCTGCCTTTCTAAGTGACAATCTATCCTGTCACTCAGAATAGATTCCAATACTTTTCTCACTACTGAGGTTACATTGACTGGCCTGTAATTATGCAGTCTATCCTTTGCTCCCTTTTTAAACAGAGGTACTGTCCCACTTGCATCAGTTAGACCACTGATCACAGTGGCCTCCTTTTTGTTCTTCCTCTGCACCTTTGGCCCTACACTGCTGCCATTTGATGTTGCTTCCTTATGTCCTCTTAATCTCTGCTGCTTCTGTCAGCCTATTTTTATTGCTGCTTCTGGTGCTGCCCAGTTTTGCACCTTGCCCTGTGCATTATCCTTTCTTCAGTGTTGATCTTTTTTAAATTTTTGGCGCCTTTCTCCTCTTCATAGTTAGACTGCAATATTTTCTTTGAATTATTTGTTGCACCACAGCGTTGACAGTGCGAGCATAGGGATGTGAGATGGGGGTTAGGTATCACCGCTGGAGAACAAATGGAGCTCAAGAACGTAACGAGATTCCAGACAATGGTAATGAGTAGAATAAAAGTATGAGACCTGGATTATCTTTTACTGACTTGCAGTACCAATTCTGGGTTACGACTGCCCAACTTTTTAAAATTCCCTGTTATGTGATTTATATTTCTTGGTTTTCCTTTTGAAATAGTTTGTAAGGTACTTAAGAGTTTTCTAGAGTAGTTCGAGAAGTTTTATCTTTCTAGAAGCTGGCTGTAACAGTAGCTTGAAATGGGCAAATGTACATTGGTGTGATGGTGGTCTCACATTTATGATCTGTTTTGGCTGAAATATAAAAGCAGCTTATATGAAGCCCCATGAAGAAAGTTACTTAAAAGACCACTATCATCTCTCATTTTAAAGATTTTCTAGATGCTAGATGAAAATTGCAAGAGATGGCAAATTTAATTTGCCGATGAATTTGAGGAGTTCAGATATGCATCGAAGAATGCTTTCAATAAGGTCCCACATAAGAGATTCGCGTGCAAAGTTTAAAGCACATGGCATTGCGGGTAAGATACTGACATGGATAGAGAACTGGTTGGCAGACAGAAAACGGAGTATAAATAAACTGGTCTTTTTCAGAGTGGCAGGCAGTGGCCAGTGGGGTACTGCAGGGATCAGTGCTAGGACCCCAGCTGTTGACAATATATATAGATGAGGGAAGTAAATGTAATATATCCAAGTTTGCAGATGACACAAAGCTGGGTGGGAGTGAGCTGTGAGGAAGATGCAGAGAAGCTCCAATGTGATTTGGACCGGTTGAGTGGGCAAATACATGACAGATGCAGAATAATGTGGATAAATGTGAGATTATCCACTTTGGTGGCAAAAACAGAAAGGCAGATTATTATCTGAATGGCGATAGATTGGGAAAGGGGGAGGTGCAGAGAGACCTGGGTGTCCTTGTGCACCAGTCGCTGCAAGTAAGCATGCAGGTGCAGCAGGCAGTTAAGAAGGCAAATGGTATGTTAGCTTTCATAGCAAGAGGATTCGAGTACAGGAGCAAGGGTGTCTTGCTGCAATTATACGAGGTCTTGCTGAGACTACATCTGGAGTATTGTGTGCAGTTTTGTTCTCCTTATCTGAGGAAGGATGTTCTTGCTATGGAGGGAGTGCAGCAGAGGTTAACCAGACTGAGTCCTGGGATGGCAGGACTGGCATATGAAGAGAGATTGGGTCGATTCAGCTTGTATTCGCTGGAGTTTAGAAGAATGAAAGGGGACATCATAGAAACCTACAAAATTCGAACCGGACTGGACAGACTTTGCAGGAAGGATGCTCCTGATGGCGGGGGAGTCCAGAACCAGGGGTCATAATCTGAGGATTAGGGGTAAGCCATTGAGGACTGAGATGAGGGATTTCTTCACCCAGAGAGTGGTGAACCTGTGGAATTCTCTACCACAGAAAGCAGTTGAGGCCAAATCATTGAAAATATTCAAGAAAGAGTTAGATATAGTTCTTGGGGCTAAAGGAATCAAGGGATACGGGGAGAGAGTGGTAACAGGGTACTGAGCTCGGATGATCAGCCATGATTGCATTGAATGGCGGATCAGGTTTGAAGGGCCGAATGGCCTACTCCTATTTTCTATGTTACTAATAAATGGAACTGAATGAACACATTACGATATCTGGCAATTGTAAACATTTGACTGCATATGCAGATTAACGTGGTCAAGTAATTTGTATTTGTCAATGCTTTATCCCTCAACCAACATCACAAAAATCTGATACCTCATTGTGGGAGCGTGCTGTGCGCAAATTTTAAAAATTCTTTCATGGCATGCGACGTTGCTGGCAGGGCCAGCATTTGTTGCTCATCCCTAATTGCTCTTGAGAAGGTGGTGTTGAGCTGCCGCCTTGAATTGCTACAATCCATCTGTAGGTACAGCTCTAGTTTGGAAGGGAGTTCCAGGTTTTTGACCCAGTGAAGGAATGGTGATACAGGTCCCAATTCAGGATGATGTGTGACTTGCAGGTAATGTTGTTCCCATGCATCTACTGCCCTTGTCCTTCCAGGCAGTAGAGTTCACTGGTTTGGAAGGTGCTGTTGAAGGAGGCTTGATGAGTTGCTGCACTGCCTCTTGTAGATGGTACACATTGCTGCTAGTGTGCGTTGGTGGTGATGGGGAGTGAATGTTGGTGGGTGAGGTGCCCATCAAGTGGGCTGCTTTGTCCTGGATCGTGTCGAGCTTCTTGAGTGTTGCTGGAGCCGCACCCATCCAGGCAAGTGGACATAGGTGAAACGGGCTTTGGGGAGTCAGGAGATGAGTTAGTCGCTGCAGAATTCAGTGTGTCTGGACCTGTTCTTGTAGCTACACTATTTATATGGCTGGTCCAGTTCAGTTTCTGGTAACCCCAAGATTTTGATGTGGGATTCAGCGATGATGATGCTGCTGAATGTCAAGGGTAGATTGTTAGATCTTGCTTGGAAATTGTCATTGCTCGGTACTTGCATGGCATTACTGTTAATTGCTACTCATCAGCTGCTATGTTTCCTAAGTTGCAGCAGTGACTACACTTCAAAAGTACTTCATTGGTTGTAAAGCGCTTTGGGACGCCTGGTGGTCATGAAAGGTGTCAAATGCAAGTCTTTTTGGGGAACATGACAGAGACGAGGTCATAGAATACTATGATGTATTGTCGGAAAGTAAAATAGAACAAAAGTTCACATCAGTGTCAGCTTTGACAAATTAGTTAGTGTTCACATAGAATGCTGAATTTGTTTTTGCAAAAAAATGCTCCTTGCATTTGAATGGGTACAGAGAGGGGCATCAAGACTGAATTCAAAATGGATGAGCTATGACCAGATTAGAAAGGAAGGTGGTTAAGGAGGCACTGATAGTTGTATATTAAATGGAGAAATGGAAACATTGATTATCACTCAAAAGTATGCTAGGAAAGTAGGGGCAGTGGAAAACAGCCAACTTGTTTGTTTTGGAATTGTTACTGAAAAAAACTTATGTACTTGCAATATATAATTGTAATAGACTACCAAGCAAGATGACAGAGGCAAAAGCTATGGGGTTAATTTGAAGTACAGTGAGATGCTATGGTGGGACAGTTCAGCATTTGAAAGTAAGCTCTGAGACAAATGATTTCTCATTCCCAGCTTTTCTTGTGTTTTGGCGGCTGTTGCTTTTTAAAAAATGGCATAAGACAGTGACAGCTGATCCTCCCTATCAGGTTACTTGATCAGGCTGAACTGAACTCTTGCCAGCAGAACTAGTGCATAAGAGGCACAACCGGTGATTGCATGGGAATTTTGTCATTTAAGCGGCATTTGATTTGTACAATCTGCTCTTCATTGTCTTATCCTTTTGTACTAAAATTTTTACTTCAATAATTTGAACTAAAACCAAAGTAACACTGCAAAATGAGAACTTTTTCTTAAAATTATGTCATGTAATTTAAATAAAGAGGAATAATCTGTCATGCTCAATTTTGAGTAATGAATAGTGTTTTCAAGCTATTTTTGGTCCATGTTCTACTCAATACTGGATTTCAGTTAAAAGCGAATGCACAATAATACTTGCAACAGATTGTGTTTTAGTTTGTAGTTTGAGTACTGATCATGCTGCAGACCACTGTTCATCCTATTGTGTTGAGTGATCTTCCAACTTTGCATTGGTCAAATCTTTGTGCTGACTGGTGCATACGGAATGTCTATAGGTTTGGAGGTACCGAAAACTTGTCCAAAAATGATTCTGGCAAGTCATTGATTCAGTGGTGATTGTAATTACAAAACTTGTGATACTTTTAAATATTTAAATTGAATTTTTTGTTTATATGAAGGGCATGAGCCTTCAATGGAAATGTCAATTAGCTGAAATTTTCTTGTTACAGATCAAGTCTAATCTGCCAATCAGGAGCTAACATCAGGGTGTTGTAAAATTCAAGAACTTAACCACACAAGATGGTTATTTGACTGCTAAACTGGCCAAAATATATCTCCTGTTGGTCTGCACCAACAATGCTCAAATCCATTCATATGCATTTCTACGAAAGTTTAGTTTTTTGTAATATTTAATGTACATTTAAGGCATAGATTGTGTACCTGTGCACAACACTAGTGATCTTAGTACATGAATATTCAAGGCGCTCTGCCTCTTGCTGGCAGTATACAAAGCACTGTTGCAGGATTGAGTTTGTATGACATTGAAATGGTCAAGATGCTGGGGGTATATCTTGAAATCTGCATGAATTTAGCAAAAAAAAGCTTAATGTTTTCACTTCTTTTCCTTTGTTTAAGACTGTCATCAATCTTGAATATAACTTAAATCATTTGGTATATGATCTCTAATTTTGTATCTATTATTTAAACTTTCAGTTTTTTTTTGTCTCTTTACCTGTCTGTTATGACAACTTGAGGCTGGGTGTTAGGACCAGGTGTGAATGGGGTCTAGTGTTACCCCTCAGCGTTCATCTGGTCATACCGTAACATGGTGTAATTTTAAACACACTGTTTAGCTCCCCTTCAGTGAATCCTTGTTCACTAACTTCCAATTATAAGGCAAAGAAACTAGCCAAACAGGTTTTCTGAGGTTTAAGGAAAAAAGGTTGAATTTTATTAAAAGTAAACTCTAATTTGGTTAACGCCTACGGATATGCGACGTGCCCACGCGAGCATGCGTAAGCGATACACACATGCAGATACAGACAAAAAAGAGCAGAAGAAATGGAAAAGTTTGAGGCAATATCTGAAGATGGTTTTGGTTACTGTCCTTCGAGCTCACTGTAGAGTCCTTGATTGTAGGTAGGTTTTGCTTTTCATTGGGGCCCAGTATTCTTAAACCTTGTTCACTGTAGGAGACTTTTCTCTCTTGGGGTTCATGTGTCTTCAGTGGGTTCAGAGGTTTGTGACAAAGATGGGAGCAGACTGGAGAGGTCTTTTCACTCCAGGAGCAAGCAGTCTTTCTCAGTTTGAACTCTTTGTACAGTTCAGAAAAAGCCAGGTTGCCAAGCAGGTTAGTCATGTGACTAGCTGGTCTGACCACGTCTGTTTGTGAATGCTCTTGTCTTAGACCCTGGAATACATACGAATTAGGAACAGGAGGCCACTCAGTCCTTCGAGCATGCTTCGCATTTCAGTATGTTCATGGCTGAGCTGATTTACTCCACATTTTCACTTACCCCCCAATCACTTTTCACCCCCTTGCTTATCATGAATCTGTCTATATAGAAAGATAGACAATAGGAGCAGGAGTAGGCCATTCGGCCCTTTGGACCTGCTCTGCCATTCAAAAAAGATCATGGATGATTTCTCTCATTCAGTATCTTGTTCCTGCTTTCTCCCCATATCCCTTGATCCCTTTGACATTAAGAAATATGTCCATCTCTTTCTTGAATATATTTAATGACTTGGCCTCCTCTGCCTTCTGCAGTCGAGAATTTCGCAGTTTCACCATCCTCTGAGTGAAGAAATTTCTCCTCATCTCCGTTCTAAATGGCATACCTTGTATCTGAGACTGTGACCCCTGGTTCTGGACTCCCCAGCCATCGCTAACATTCTCCCTGCATCTAGCCTGTCTAGTCCTGTTAGAATTTATAGGTTTCTGAGATCCCCTCTCATTCTTCTAAACTCTAGTGAATATAGGCCTAGTTAACCCAATCTCTCCTCATAAATCAATCCTGCCATCCCAGGAGTCAGCCTATTAAACCTTGTTTGCATTCCCTCCATGGCAAGAACATCCCTCAGATAAGGAGACCAAAACTGCACACAATACTCCAGATGTGGTCTCCCAAAGGGCCTGTATAACTGCAGTAAGACATCCTTGCTCCTGTACTCAAATCCTCTTGCAATGAAGGCCAACCTACCTAACTTCGTAATTGCTTGCTGCACCTGACTGCTTGCTTTTAGCGACTGGTGTACAAGGACACTCTGGTCTCGTTGCACCTCCCCCTTTCTCAATCTATCACCATTCAGATAATCTGTCTTTTCTGTCTTTACGACCAAAGTGGATAACCTCACATTTATCCACGTTATACTGCATCTGCCATGCATTTGCCCACTCACCAAACTTGTCCAAATCACCTTGCAGCCTCTTTGCATCCTCCTCACAGCTCACATTCCCCCCCGAGCTTTGTGTTGTCAGCAAACTTGGAAATGTTACATTTAGTTCCCTCACCCAAGTCATAAATATATATTGTGAATAGCTGGGGCCCAAGCACTGATCCCTGCGGTACCCCACTAGTCACTGCCTGCCACCCGGAAAAAGACCCGTTTATTCTTACTCTCTGTTTCCTGTCTGTCAACCAATTCTCAATCCATGCCAGTATATTACCCCCAATCCCATGTGCTTTAATTTTGCACGCTAGCCTCTTATGTGGAACCTTATCAAAAGCCTTCTGAAGATCCAAATACACCTCATCCACTGGTTCTCCTTTATCCATTCTAGTTAAATCCTCAAAAAAAAAACTGCAGTAGATTTGTTAAGCATGACATCCCTTTTGTAAACCCATGCTGACTTTGCCCAGTCCCGTTAATGCTTTCTAGGTGTTCTGCTGTCACAGTCTTTATAATAGACTCTAGCATTTCCCCACTACTGATGTAAAGTCAACTGGTCTGTAGTTCCCTGGTTTTTTCCTCTCTGTCTCCTTTTTTAAATAGTGGGGTTACGTTTGTCACCCTCCGATCTGCATGAACTGCTCCAGAGTCTATAGAATTTTGGAAGATGACCACCAATGCATCCAATATTTCCAGGGCCACTTCCTTTAGTGCTTTGGGATTTAGATTATCAGGACCTGGGGATTTGTCAGCCGTTAACCCCATTAATTTCCCTAGCACTTTTTTTTTTTTACTAATACTGATTTCCTTCAGTTCCTCCCTCTCATTAGACCCTTGGTTCCTTAACATTTCTGGGAGGTTATTTGTGTCCTCCTTTGTAAAGACAGAACCGAAGTATGTGTTTAACCTGCCATTTCTTCGTTCCCCATTATAATTTCCCTGGCTTCTGACTGTGAGGGATCTACATTTGTCTTCAATAGCCTTTTTCTCTTCACATATTTATGGAAGCTTTTGCAGTCAGTTTTTATGTTCCCCACAAGTTTACTCTCATACACTCTTTCCCCCTGCTTAATCATCCTCTTTGTCCTCCTTTGCTGAATTCTGAACTGTTCCCAATCCTCAGACTTGCTGCTTTTTCTGGTAATTTTATATGCCTCCTCTTTGGATCTAATACTATCCTTAATTTCTTTTGTAAGCCACGGTTGGGCCACCTTTCCAGTTTTAATTATGCGCCGGACAGGAATGAATAATTGTTGTAATTCATGCACACATTCTTTAAATATTATCCATTGCCTATCCACTGGCAACCCTTTTAGTAAAGTCCCCCAATCTCCCATAGCCAACCCGCACCTCATATCTTCGTAGTTTGCTTTATTTAGATTCAGGACCCAAGTTTCGGTTTCAGCCACTTCACTCTCCATCTTAATGAATTCTTTCATGTTTATAGTTGCTCCTCCCCAATGGACCCCACACAACAAGATTGTTAATTAATCCTTTCTGATTGCACAATACCCAGTCTAGGATAGCCTGTTCCTCAACGTATTGGTCTAAAAAACAGTCACATACACACTCCAGGAAGTCCTCCTCCACAGTATCATTGCTAATTTGGTTTGACCAATCTATATGTGGATTAAAGTCACCCATAATTACAGTTGTACCCTTTATTGCATGCCTCTTTAATTTCCTGTTTAATGCCATCCCTTACATCTCCACTACTGTTTGGGGGCCTATAGACAACCCCTACCAAAGTTCTGTGCCCCCTGGTGTTTCTTAGCTCCACCCATACAGATTCCACGTCATGATTTTCCGAGCCAATATCCTTCATCACTATTGCATTGATTTCCTCCTCTACTAACAACGCTACCCCACCTCCTTTCCCTTTTTGCCTGTCCTTCCTAAATATTGAATACCCCTGAATGTTCAGTTCCTGTCCTTGGTCACCTTGTCGCCATGTTTACCTCTGCCTTCAAAATATTCAAAGACTCTGTTTCCACCGCCTTTTGAGGAAGAGAATTCCAAAGACTCAAGACCCTCAGAGAAAACTTCTCATCTGTCGTAAAAGGCCAACTCCTTATTTTTCAACACTGATCCCAAGTTCTAGATTCTCTCACAAAAGGAAACATTCTTCCCACATCCGCTCTGTCAAGACCTCTCAGGATCTTATATGTTTCAATCAGGTCACCTCTTGCTCTTAAATTTTAGCGGATACAAGTCTAGCCTGTCCAATCTTTACTTGTATGACAGCCCACCCATTCCAGGCATTTGTCTAGTAAACCTCTATACTGTTCCCAAAGCATTTACATCATTCCGTAAATAAGGAGACCACTACTGCACACAGTACTCCAGATGTAGTCTCACCAATGCCATAACCTCCCTACTTTTGTATTCAATTCCCCTCGTGACAAACTATCATGTTCTGTTAGCTTTCCTAATTATGTGCTGTGCCCGCATCTAACCTTTTGCGATTCATGCACTAGGCACCCAGATCCCTCTGCATCTGAGGTCTGCAATTTCTCACCATTTAGATAATATGCTTTTTTATTCTTCGTGCCAAAATGGACAGTTTTACACTTTCCTGCATTATACTCCATTTGCTAGGTCTTTGCCATTCACTTAGTCCATCTATATTCCTTTGTAGCCCCCTTATGTTCTCTTCAAGTTATTTTCCTACCTATCTTTGTGTCATCAGATTTAGCAACCATACCTTCGGTCCCTTCATTTGTCATTTATATAAATTGTTAAAAAGTTGGGGCCCCAGCACAGATCCCTGTGGCACGCCACTTGTTATGTCTTGCCAACCAGAAAATTACCCATTTATGCTTGCACTCTGTTTCCTGTTAGCTAGCCAATCTTTTATCCATGTCCTACAACGTGAGCTTTTATTTTCTGCAATAGCCTTTGATGTGGCATCTTATCAAATGCCTTCTGGAAATCAAAGTACAATACATCCACCAGTTCCCCTCTATCTAAAGCACATGTAACTCCCTCAAAGAACTCTAATAGATTGGTTAAACATGATTGCCCTTTCACAAATTCATGTTGACTCTGCCTGGTTACCTTGAATTTTTCTGAATGCCCTACTATAATGTCTTTAATAGGTTCTAACCTATGAATTTGGCCTAACCATCAACCTCAAGAAAACGAACATCATGGGGCAGGATGTCAGAAATGCTCCATCCATCAATATTGGCGACCACGCTCTGGAAGTGGTTCAAGAGTTCACCTACCTAGGCTCAACTATCACCAGTAACCTGTCTCTAGATGCAGAAATCAACAAGCGCATGGGTAAGGCTTCCACTGCTATGTCCAGACTGGCCAAGAGAGTGTGGGAAAATGGCGCACTGACACGGAACACAAAAGTCCGAGTGTATCAGGCCTGTGTCCTCAGTACCTTGCTCTACGGCAGCGAGGCCTGGACAACGTATGCCAGCCAAGAGCGACGTCTCAATTCATTCCATCTTCGCTGCCTTCGGAGAATACTTGGCATCAGGTGGCAGGACTATATCTCCAACACAGAAGTCCTTGAAGCGGCCAACACCCCCAGCTTATACACACTACTGAGTCAGCGGCGCTTGAGATGGCTTGGCCATGTGAGCCGCATGGAAGATGGCAGGATCCCCAAAGACACATTGTACAGCGAGCGCGCCACTGGTATCAGACCCACCGGCCGTCCATGTCTCCGTTATAAAGACGTCTGCAAACGCGACATGAAATCGTGTGACATTGATCACAAGTCGTGGGAGTCAGTTGCCAGCATTCGCCAGAGCTGGCGGGCAGCCATAAAGACAGGGCTAAATTGTGGCGAGTCGAAGAGACTTAGTAGTTGGCAGGAAAAAAGACAGAGGCGCAAGGGGAGAGCCAACTGTGCAACAGCCCCAACAAACAAATTTCTCTGCAGCACCTGTGGAAGAGCCTGTCACTCCAGAATTGGCCTTTATAGCCACTCCAGGCGCTGCTTCACAAACCACTGACCACCTCCAGGCGCGTATCCATTGTCTCTGGAGATAAGGAGGCCCAAAAGAAAGAAAGAAAGAACATTTTTCCTAAGACAGATGTTAAACTAACTGGCCTGTAATTTCCTGCTTTCTGCCTCCTTCCTTTTTGAATAAAGGAGTTAGATTGGAAAATAGCAAATATAACAGAACCTTCCCTGAATCTAGAGAATTTTGGAAAATTACAACTAATACAGCAACTATCTCATGAGCCACTTTTAAGACTCGAGGATGAAGTCCATCAGGACCTGGGGACTTGTCAGCCTGCAGCTCCAATCATTTGTTCATTACCACTTCCCTGGTGGTTGTAATTTTCTTGAGTTCCTCCCTCCCTTCCATTTCCTGACTTAGAGCTTGTATTGGGATGGTTCTTGTGTCCTCAATAGTGAAGACCTATGCTAAATATCAGTTCAATTCACCTGCCATCTCCTCCTTAACAGATATTAATTCCCTAGATTCACTTTCTGTAGGACCGGCGTTAACTTTGTTAACTTAAAAAAAAAAAAATAACTGTGGAAACTCTTAGTATCGGCCTTTATATTTCTAGCTAGCTTTCTCGCTCTAATTTTACCTTCCTTATCAATCTTGGCCATGTGAGCCGCATGGAAGATGGCAGGATCCCCAAGGACACATTGTACAGCGAGCTCGCCACTGGTATCAGACCCACCGGCCGTCCATGTCTCCACTTTAAAGACGTCTGCAAACGCGACATGAAGTTCTGTGACATTGTTCACAAGTCGTGGGAGTCAGTTGCCAGCGATCGCCAGAGCTGGCGGGCAGCCATAAAGGCGGGGCTGAAGTGTGGCGAGTCGAAGAGACTTAGCAGTTGGCAGGAAAAAAGACAAGCGCAAGGGGAGAGCCAACTGTGTAACAGCCCCGACAAACAAATTTATCTACAGCACCTGTGGAAGAGTCTGTCAGTCATGCTTCGCTGTTTTTTATATTCTGTCCAATCTTCTGCCCGGTCACCCATCTTTGCACAAATAGAGGTTTTTTCTTTGTTTGGAACTAGTTTTAACTATTTGAGTTGACCACGGATGCCTGGTCCCACCCTCAGAATTTTTCTTTAAGTGTATCTATTGTGTGTATTCTGAAATATCCCCTTAAATGTCTGCCACTGCATCTCTATTGACCTATCCCTTAACCTAATTAGCCAGTTCACTTTAGCTGGCTCTGCTTTCATGCCCTCATCATTGCCCTTATTTAAGCTTAAAATACTCTTCTTGGACCCACTCTTTCTCTCAATTATATTATAATTGCTGCTACCGAGGGGCACCTTAACTATGAGGTCATTATTTTTATCTCGTTGCATGATACCAGGTCTAGTATAGCCTACTCTCTGGTTCCAGAACGTATTGTTCCAACAAATTATCGCGAAAACATTCTATGTAATCCTCATCTAAGCTACCTCTGCCCATCTGATTTTTCCAGTCTACCTAGGTTAAAATCCCCCATAATTATCGCTGTACCTTTCTGACAAGCTGCCATTGTTCTTAGTTTATATGCTGTCATACAGTGTGGTTCATGTTAAGTGGCCTGTACACACTCCCAAAGTGACATCTTGCTTTATGATTGCTCATCTCTACCCAAACTGCTTCTACATCCTGGTGTTGTGAAATTCAGTCTCCCCCCTCTATTGCGTTAATACCATCATTAATTAACAGAGCCACCCCTCCACCTTTTCCTAACTTCTTGTCCTTCCTAGATGTCATGTACCCTTCAATATTCAGGTCCCAATTTGTTATCCTGCAGCCACGTGTCTCTCATGGCTATCCGTTCGTACTTATTTCTATTTGCATGCTCCGTTCATCTGTTTTGTTTTAAGTGCTACATGCATTCAGATACAGAGCCTTTAGTTTTGTCCTTTTTTAAAAAATTATTTTTGTAACCTCTAGCCTTATCGGTTGATTTGCTGTTAGATTTGTATGCTCTGTCCCTTCCTGTCACAGTCTGTTCATCATTTCCCATATTAATACCTTTCTCTCTTGCCTTGTCTCTACTCCTTGATTTACCATGCCTTCCCAAATTTTATCCCTGGCCCCCACTATTCAGGTTAAAACCTCCTCTACTTCCCTAATTATGTAGCTCGCTGGAACACTGGCCCCAGCATGGTTCGGGTGTGGACTGTCCCAACGGTACAGCCACCGCTTTCCCCAGTACTGGTGCCAGTGCCCCACGAACCGAAACCCACTTCTACCACACCAGTCTTTGAGCCACACATTAATTTCTTTAATCTTATTTTCCCCATGCCAATTTGTCTCTGGCTCAGCTAATAATCCCAGAGATTATTACCTTTGTGAGGTTCTGCTTAATTTGGCACAGAGTTCCTCATACTGACTATGCAGAACCTCTTTTCTTGTCCTGCCCATGTTGTTGGTACCTACATGGACCACGACGAATAGATCCTCCCCCTCCCACTGCAGTTTCCCCTTCAGCCCTGAGCAGATGCCCCAAACCCTGGCACAGGGCAGGCAACACAGCTGCCTGGACACATGCTCTTTGCTGCAGAGAACAGTGTCAATCCCCCTAACTATAGTGTCCCCTACTACCACTAACTTTTTTTTTCTCACTCCACTTGAATGGCTTCCTGTACCATGGTGCCATGGTCAGGTTGCTCATCCACCCTGCAGCCCCAACTCTCCTCTAAATAAGCTGAAAGAACCTCAAACCTGCTGGACAATAGCAAAGGCTAAGGCTCCTGCACTCTGCCCTCTGGGTCCCCTTACCTGCCTCAGCTGCAGCCACACTCTCCTGTCCCTGACCACTGATCCAAATCAGAAGACCCTATCCTCAGGGGTGTGACCATGTCCAGGTAACATTCCCCCTCCCTGATATGTCACGGTGTCTGCAGCTCGGACTCCGGTTAAATGACTGAGCTGAAACTCTTCGAGCCTCATCACACTGGCATCCAGGAGCTTCCACATGCCGCAGCCGTGCCACATGAACTGTCCTGCCATCCTTAATGTGTTTCAATTGACTACTTGATTATTTTATTCAATTATTTATTTTGCTTTTATTATAGATTTTATGTACCTTACCACAAGTTTTCTTATTAAACGTTAGTATTAGAATGAACCTTAATCACTTAGCAGATACTCACCAAACAGGTAACTTCACAAACCAATCACTTACCTGCTTGTCTGTGATGTCGCAGATTAGCAGGTACTCCCCAAACAGCTCCTTCCACTGTACTGAAGCAAGAACCAAATACTGTACAATTAAGAGTACAGAAAAAGTAAAAATGGAGCACCGCTGCCCCGTTCACCGAACTAGCCACACGCCAAACTCTAATCTCCACACTCAGCCTTTAATCTGCACTGAGTCTAATAGACGTTATCCATGATAAAGCTTTGCCAATACCAGTAATCCTTACTGCTATTAGTAAACATTACAAATACTGATAATGCATCAGCTGTATTAGGTATTATTAGGCATTAAGTTGTCCTAATTTGAAGTAATACACTCAATACTGGTCTCTCACTCTCACACTTTATTATAAATTATAAAATTTGCTTTAGTTTGTAGTTTAATAAATTGACGAAGTGTTATGCCATGTTTGGTTTGAATTGAATTAAAAGCTTAACTGTATACTCTTCCCCCAGCGGCGCTCTGTTACCCTTCTCTCACTGTCGATTGTGATGTCACGGTTCATTTTCAAAAATTTTTACTCCTGCTCCCCTCGCTCTGTCTCCGGTCTTCGACTCTGGGCTTTTGGCGTGCTTTTTAGACCTCCACTGCTGCCGGGCACCCCCTCTCGCTCTGTGTGTCTCCGGTCTATTCTGTCTTTTACACACACTACCTGGCGCTCAAAGTTCATTGTAGGTTAAATTGGAGCAGGGAATAGCCCCTTTGTCCCTCCAAGTACTGTCAGTTGGTATGCAAATATTGTTTCCAGTCAAGGCTGATATGTTTAACAAGTCATTTCCTCACTCCCGCAACTGTTTAAAATCAGTGTTTATATGCCTAAAATAATAGGCCTCATTCTTGGCAGGTGGGGGCTCTGCATGACACTGGGCAATTTCACATTGTTCCATTTTGGGTACGAGCTCACATGCCATTTAAGCTCAGGTGTAGTGTCGTCAAATACAGTTTCAAGTTTTCCTTGCTCTGCCCAATCAAGTTGCCTGAACACTGTCAGAAAGAAACATTTTACTGAATCAGTATAAACTTCTTCCTGCTTCTTGCAGTAGCCATAATTAATACCATTAAAAAGCATTGCTGTTGGAGCTGAGTTGTGGGTGGTTTTTGTGCTATGAAGTTCTTTTTCCTTCCCAACTGTGCTGAGAACACTAAAATGGGTTTCATGTGGTGTTCTTAGAATCAGTGGAGCTCGGTTCATTATATGTCGAGAGAATGTATGCTGAGTTGCATCATTTGATCCCTTTCCACAAAACCATTTTTTAAAGCATTACAAACATAGGAATTAGGAGCAGGAGTAGGCCACACGTATGTCATGTAGTGTCATAAATGGCACGTACCCACTTCAGGGGTAAGGAGTGGAAATTTCATGATCTCATTTTACTTGAGGCTTGTTGCTTTTGGATTAGTGTCCTCTAATTCTAATTCTTCACTGCAGCCCAGGGTAAATAACATAATTTATCCTCCTCTTTAACCCAGTTTCCCCGCCTCTTCTGAATTCTACACATTGAACACCATCAATATTCCGATGCTCTGACAAAAGACCAGGTTTTATTTTAGTTGAGAGAGTGTGTTGGTTGAGCTATTCTAATACTCATAATTGAGACTGATCCTTTCATCAGACAATAACAGCACCTACTCACCTTACAACAGGAATCACTGGACAGAGGTCATAGGTGAGAACCCTGGACTAGATATTTTTGTTTTTGGTGTAATGCAAGGGGCTTCTGCTCCATCTCTTCCTGATCAATGTGGATAACATCAAGAATGTAATGAAGCAGGACTTCAAATTGTATCCATCCCTGCTCCATATTGCTACGTTAATACTCGGCACTATTGTGCTGCCCCACCCTTTATTATTAAGACCGAGTGAAATCTCGGCATCTATAACTTGTAACACAAGTAAAAATGATTTGAAAGTCAAGGTTTTTTCAATATTTTGTTAGTGATTAACATGGGCAATAGTTAAATTGGCTTGAAGAGGTTATTGAATGCGTGGTTGGAGTGATTTAAATTGACCGTTAATTATACCAAATGTTTTCACAACATGCTAAAGCAAAATATTGGAGATGTTGGAAATCTGAAGTTAAAATAGAAAATTCTAAAAATCTTCAAGTCAGGCAGCATCTGTAGAGACACGCAGGCACGGTTAACGTTTCAGGTTGACCAGACTGAAAAAAGCTCAAAACTGGTTGCATCAAGGGTGAAGGGGAGGAGTGAACAATGGGGAAGGATACTTTTTCCCGTTCTGACAAAAGGTCATAAACCTAAAAAGTTTAACACTGTTTCTTGCTCCACAGATGCTGCCTGACCTGCTGAGGATTGGCAGCTCTTTTTCTCTATTTTTGCCATGAGCATATTTTATTTGCTACCCAAACCCCCAACCTTTTTGTCCCACTGTCATGAAGTCATCAAAACAAAATATTAAATGAGAAAACCAGATGAATCTTTTAATTTATCAGTTACCTCAGTAGTTCATCTTCAAAAGAAAAACGCAATGACCTGCATTTTGTCTGATTTAGCAACTGGCAAATTAATGTTAGGGAAGTGGAACCCACGTTCTGCTACTAAGTGAGATAATTCAAATTATTTAAAATTAAAGCTGATGTAGTATTCCAAAGATGGAAGGAAGTTTGGCTCGTTATTTGAGGTTTTGCGGTTAGGATGCTCTATTATTTTTTTCTCTGTGCTGAACATGCTGATTGTCACTTAAATGGAGCTTGTGGTGCTCCAGGACCTCCGGCAAATGGCTGTTAACAACTGAATGTTGCTAGGTTGTTTTTATCCTATAAGGTTGCCGTGGCCAATCTTAACCCTGCTCAGCAAATGTGTACACAGGTACTTCCCAGCATACTTCATTCAATAATTTTAGCAGTATGGACTCCTCATTCCACCACCGCCTCTTCAACCAAAAGGTACACAAGCCTGGTTTACTGCTCTGTTCGGCCTTAGATCACTTAACTCTATGCTGATCTGTTACCAAATTCAGAACCTTCTGGCCTGGTTGATGTACCACCTAGAGGTACCGTTACCCAGGAGGTCCTCAAGGGAGCTTGAGCTAATTCTTTGATTTTTGTGACACTGCTGCATAAGAGCTCATGTATTCTAGATTTTCCCCACACTTGAGTTTCTAATTTCATCTTGCTGTGAGGAGACACAAATTAGGAACCAGATGCCTCCCCCATAAGGAGGGGGAAAAAATCTGAGGGGCGACACTAATGGCCCTTGCACGTGCCACGTTTTGACTAATTGTAAGGTAGTGTTAAGCAAATGTAATGTTAACAGGTCTCCAGCTTTCCCCTTCAAGTTGGAAAGGTGCATGAGGCTAAGGATTGCAAGGAAGTAGAGGGCATTTTTTTTTATTTAAATAAAAACCGTCTCCAGTACTTAATCTCCCTCCCTCATTTTATCCAAGTGTCAGTATATTCAGTGAGAAAATACAAATCAAAAGAATTTTGATTAGAAGTGGATAATCGATTTGGATGTCTGCTGCCTCCCATGTCTTAAGTGCACATCTTTAAAAGGCTGTACTGTCAAGTTTCCCATTTAAGAATACAGACTTTTCAGAATACTGACTGAGGAAACTTGCTGTAGTTGGCAGTTTAGGGGGTGTATTTTGGAAAGTAGTGTCCCATTATAAGCAATATGTTTTATGGATAAACTTATCCCAATAGAGGTGTTGCTTACCAGAATGTTTATATCGAAGATTGCTAAGAAGTGCTTTTAGTATTTGAGAAATGAGTTGATAGCTTGTCTTTATTTTTGTCAAACTTTAGTTTATTCCCAACATTGTGAACTAGCAAATACCCCGATAACTTGATTGTACCCTAAAGCTTGAGTAATCATTGTTTCTTACATTGTACATTATTTAACACTGCATTGATCATTACACAGATGAGTTAAATGACTGCAATTACTGAAGTATTTGATTGTTTTGTTTTTCAGCGGGGATCTGACGAGCTTCTTTCTGCTGGTATTGTTAACGGCCCATCTACCATGAGCAATTCTACTTCAGCTACAGGTATTTCCTATCTATCAAATCTGATAGCACTAACACTTAAAATACCTAACTGGAACTTGGTTCATTGCTTACTGACAAATTTTTCAGTGTCCTTGTAGCTAATACTTGACTAATGAAAAACACCAAGGTTTAATGAAACATGTTTTAAAAAAAAAAAAAATTAATTTAATTATTATAGGTCATCGTACAGCACATTCTGAATTAGAAGAGTAAATGAACACACTGTGCTTTGAAATACTTGTTTTTTCACTGTGGATACATAAAGATGTTCCTGTTTGTATGAAATGATACAAGGTCCTGACTTAATGGTGACAGATGTACTGTGTAGTTGTGGAAATCAATTTCATTGTTTTGTAAATACAGTGTAATGCATAATGGCTTTTATTTTACAAGACAAATGGTCTGAGGGGCAATGATTTCTTAACATCAAAGCTTCCCTTCTTTGATAAAACCATATTGAGCATGTTCTCCATATCTGCCCTAAACTACTTGTTGCTTTATAACCTTACAGAGAATAAATAAACTGGTGCTGGATTCATAATTACTAGGGTATTGGAAAATGCAGTGAAGGGGTTGGAATGCTGTTAATCTTTGGGATTTGAACTTGGCCTTGTGTTTAGCACTGCTGTAAATGTATTGCATGCTAGCACTTTTGATGGCTCAATGAGTAATTGGAGCACCCACTGTGACACAGATTGCAAGGTCTCGAGTTTCATGCTTCCTGTGCTTTGGGATGCTTTTGCATCCTCCGTGGCTTTCAAACATTAATATTGGGGATCCCCTAGAGTGCTACAATTGCACTAAGAGTTTTATTACAACAGGAATCATTTGCTAATGGAGAGGAAAAATACCAGAAATCCGATAACTGAGAGAAATGGAATAGCCTTAGGTGCCTCGTGGATTCCGCGTACCTTGGAAAGCTTAATGGGCAAGTCGAGGGGGTAATCGGTTACTGTTGCAACTTTTAATTGCTGTTCAGTGGCTTGTTTTTTTTTTTGAATCCTTCTTAAGTGGATGTCAGGTGAGAGCAAGATTAGACTCTGTTCAGATGTCCCAGAGAGCTGAGCAGGCCAATAAATACCCATTGTCCAGGTTTGTACATGAAGTCTGACTGCTTGGGATCAGCCATGAAATGCTTTTCATGCCTGTGGAACTGTACCACAGCACGTATCACCAACTCTAGCAGACCTGAGAAGAAAATTAGTTGTCATTAATACATTTCCCACTGATCTGAGTGCACGGCGCAAAACTGCTTATAAATTGGTGGTACAAATTTTAAAAAGGCTAATATCGTAGTTAGGTTGCCAGCAACTTAGCCCTGGAAATTAAATTTAGGCACTTGGCACTCGTGATGGAATTATTTTAACGAGGTGTTTACAAATGCCATTTAAACAGGAGAGTAATGCTCTAAAAGCACAAGCATTTGAACCGAAATTAAGTTACAATTTTGGAATCACTCCCATATTTCTGTCTAAATTTTAAGCACTGTGGAGTTAATGAGGGTTGTTCAGTTTTTGTTAGCATCCATGGCAGACAGTAGCTAGTCTCTAAATTGTCAGGCTACTTTGCTGACATCTAGTACTGTATGAGCAGAAATTTCCTCCAGCTAAATATTGGAAGACAAAATGCATAGGCATTAAAGGATATAGAAAACACGTGTATTTGTTACTTTTTTAATTTAAATAATTAATAGGGGGGAAACCTAGAGGAAGTTTGTTTTCTACGTTGTGCAGTAGAAAACTAACGCAGGCCATTCTCAAGATGCCCAAACTCTTAAGTGGTTTGTGTACCATAAGTGCATTTGGATCAAATAGCTGAAGCTGAGCTACATTTACCAGTATAGCAGGTCAGGCAGCATCTGTGCAGAGAAAAGCAGAGTTCACGTTGCATTACCATGACCTTTCATCAGAACAGACAAAGGTTAAATAGGTTATGCATTTTGAGCACGTGAAACGGGTGAGGGGAAGACCAACACAAGGGAAGGTCTGTGATAGGCTGGAGGGCCGGAGACGTTAAATGACACAGCCTTTCATGGTACAAACCCAAGTAAAGAAACAAAGGATGTGTTAGGATGAGGTGTAGATGGCAGGCTAGTAGCCATCTGAGCACAAAAACAAAGGCTTTAAGAAAGAAACAAGGATGGGGGGGTGGTGGTGGTGGTGAAGAAACAAATGAGCAAAAAGAAAAAAAAGGGGGGGGTCAGACGTCATGACCTAAAATTATTGAACTCAACGTTGAGTCCAGAAGGCTGTGAAGTGGGGTTGTACAACCTTTTTGGGCGGAGGGCCGCATTGCTATTAATTTATTTGCTCAGCCCGGTGTTACTGAGAAGATTTCGCAAGATAAAGGCATTAAAAATTGATTTCACGAATGAAAACAACACAAATGTGCATTTTTGTGAAGAAGCTTTAAATGAGAGGACTAATTTATTGACTTAGTTTGTCGTCACTATATTGAAAACTGATTTACTGGCATTGTCCTTGCTTTAATAAGTAGTCAGTGTCTGCCGACACACTTGATGTGGCGGTGCAGAGTATTCTGGATAGATGTCCACCATTCAGGAGAGACCTTGATCTCTCTCTTCTCCTCCTCCTCCTCCTCCTCTCTTTTTCCCCCCCTGCCCCCCCCCAGCTTGCTGTGTGTGTCATTCTCTCTTCCCCACCCCTGTTCTTGGATGAGGGGACAGAGATTGAAAGTTCTGTGCAAAAGATGCAGGGGGAATATAAGAAAGCACCTTCTTATGCAGAGGGTGGTAATGAATTGGAACTCGCTGCCCACAAGGGTGGTGGAAATGGAGATGATCAATGACTTCAAAAGGAAGTTGGTTGGCCACATGAGAAGTAGAGTTGCAAAGCCAAGGGGATCGACCCAGGGAGTGGGACTGACTGCATAGCTCTTTGGAGAGCGAGCATGGGCTCGATGGACAGAATAATCTCCTTCTGTGCTGTAAGTAAATGACTCTTTGATTCTGTCTCCCAGCTCCTTCTCGCGCCCCTTCTCGCTCACACCCCCCCAAACACTTATCTTGGAGCTTCCTATTTTTAATTCTAATACATTTATGATGCCCAAGCGCAACATGTTGCAGGCAGTAACAAATCCCACCTACCAACAGTGGTAAATGTTTTTTTTTTTAAAAAAAAGCATTATTGTGGGTGCTGGAAACCTGAAACCAACAGAAAATGCTGGACACTCTCAGCAGGTCAGGTAGCATTTGTGTTCTTGGTCATTTCTGCCACCTCCAGCATGATGCCACCACCGAATACATCTTCCCCTTCCCCTTCAGCATTCCGAAGGGACTGTTCACTCCGCGACACCCTTGTCCTCAAGTCACTCCCAATACCTCTCCCCTTTCCTATGTCACCTTTTCCATGCAAGCTTAGGAGATGCAACTCCTGCCGTTTTATCTCTTCCATTCCCACCGCTCAAGGTTCCGAACACTCCTCCCAAGTCATCAGCAATTTACCTGATGTGGAAAATGCCCACTTATCTCCTGTCGACAAAAAGCAGGACAAATCCAATCCAGCCAATTACTGCCCCATCAGTCTGCTCTCAGTCATCAGTGATGTGATGGAGCGTGTGGTCGACAGTGCTTTCGAGCGGTCCTTACTCATAAAGAATCTGCACACTGCTCATTTTGGGTTTTGCCTCATTACAACCTTGGTCCAAACCTTTGCCAGAGAGCTGAATTCAGAAAGTGAGGTGAGAGTTACTGTCCTTGACATCAAGCCATCATTTGACTGTCATCCAAGAGCTGGAGCAAAATTGACTTCATTGGAATCGAGGAACACTCTCCACTGGTTGTAGTCATTCCTGACAGAAAAATAATTGTGGTCGTTGAAAGCCTCAGGACATGGCTGCAGGAGTTATTTAGGGTAGTGTCCTTGACCAACCATCTTCAGCTGCTGTATCAATGACCTGCGCTCCTCCATACGGTCACAAGTGGTGATGTTCGTTGGTAATTGCATAGCGTTTAGTACCATTCACGATTCCTCAGATACTGAAGCAGTCCATATCCACATGCAGAAAGACCTTGACAACTTTCATGTTTGGTTTAATAAATGGCTAGTAACAGTCTTGCCACACAAGTGCCAGGCAATGATGATCTCCAACAAGAGAGAATCTAACCATGTCTGCGTGAAATTCAACAG
Organism: Heterodontus francisci; assembly: GCF_036365525.1. NCBI lineage: Eukaryota > Metazoa > Chordata > Chondrichthyes > Heterodontiformes > Heterodontidae > Heterodontus > Heterodontus francisci. The sequence continues at coordinate 178,466,833 of NC_090374.1, read as the reverse complement.
CATTAATATCACAGAATCCGTCACCAACATCCTGGGGGTTACTGTTGCCCAGAAATTGAACTGAACCAGCTGTATAAATAGTGTGGCTACAAGAGCAGGTCAGAGGCTGGGAATTCTGTGGCAACTAAGTCACCACCTGACTCCCCAAAGCCTGTCCATCTACAAGGCCAAAGTCAGGAGTGTGATGCAATACTCTCCACTTGCTTGGATGAGTGCGGTTCCAAAAACACTCGAAGCTCAAAACCACCTAGGACAAAGCAGTCCACTTAGCACCCCATCCACCATATGACACATTCACTCATTCCACCACTGACGCACAGTGGCAGCCATTTGTGCCATCTACAAGAAGCACTGCAGCAACTTGCCAAGCCTCCTCTGACAGGGCTCACCACCTTCCCGAGGGCAATTGGGGATGGGCAACAAATGCTGGCCTTGCTAGCGATATTCATATTCCATCTAAGAATCAAGAAGTGATTGCCAAGGAAGGAGGTGAGTGGGATCAGCAAGGAGAGGTTGAGTTTGTTGTCTATTTTTAAGCAAAGGAGTGAAAAAAACAGATGCTTCATTGTGAAAGTTGCCGCTCCCACAACAATATTTATTTGTATAGCGCCTTTAATGTTATAGAACATCCAAAGGTGCTTCACAGCGTTATAAAACAAGCTTGACACTAAGCTGCAGAAGGAAATATTAGGGCAGATGACCAACAGCTTGGTCAAAGCTATGTTTTAAGGAGGAAATAGAAGTGGAGTGTTTTAGTAAGGGAGTTACAGAGCTGAGACCCTTGGCAGCGAGGTGTGGCCTCCAATCGTGGAGCGTTTAAACTCTGGGATGTTGAAGAGGCCAAAATTAGATGAGTACAGAGATCTCGGGGTGTGGGGTTGGAGGAGGCGACAGATAGGTGGGGGTGAAGCCATGATGGGATGTGAAAAAAAGATCAGAATTTTAATTTGAGGTGTTGCTCAACTGGGAGCCAATACAGGTCTGTGAGCCCAGGATTGGTGGTTGACCAGGACTTGGAACGAGTTAGGACAAAGGCAGCAGATTTTTGGATGACCTCAAGTTTAGAGGGTAGAACGTGGGAATCATAACTCATAGGAAATTTACGGCACAGAAAGAGGCCACGGTCCATTGTGTCTGTTTGCGCTGCAGAACGATCCACCTATTCTAATCGCACCTTCCAGCATTTGGTCCATGGCCCTGCAGATTACAGCACTTGAGGTGCATATCCAGACTCCTTTTCAATGAGTTGAGGGTTTCTGCCTCAACTGCCCTTTCAGTGAGTTCCAGACCCCTACCACCACTTGGGTGAAAAAGCCTTTCCTCATCTCCCTGCTAATCTTTCTACCAATCGCTTTAAATCTATGCCCCCTAGTCACTGACCTCTCTGCGAAGATAAATAGGCCCTTCAACTCTATCCAGGCCCCTCCATAATTTTCTACGTTGCAAGCAAATCTCCTCTCCGCCTTCTCTGTTCCAAGGAGAACAACCCAGCCTGTCCGATCATTCCCCATAGCTGCATTTTTCCAGTCCTGGCAACATCCTCGTAAATCTCCTCTGTACCCTCTCTCTAGTGCAATTTTATCCTTTCTGTAATGAGGTGACCAGAGCTGCACACAGTTGTGGCCTAACCAATTATTTATGCAGTTCCAGCATAACCTCCCTGCTGTTCTGTACCTTGGCTAATAAAGGAAAGGATTCCATATGCCTTCTTAACCACATTATTGACCTGTCCTGCAACCTCAGGGATCTGTGGACATTTACTCAAGTCCCTCACTTCTTCTACACCTCTCAGTATTTTCCCATTAATCTTGTATCTTTGCCTTGTTTGACCTCCCCAGATGCATCACCTCACACTTCTCCGGGTTGCATTCCATTTGCCACTTTTCTGTCCATCTGACGAGTTCATCAATTTCTTCCTGCAGCCTACAGCTATCCTCCTCGCTATCTACCATATGGCCAATTTTTGTGTCGTTGCAAACTTCTTGATCATGCTCCCTACTTTTTCGTCCAACTCGTTAATATATACCACAGGGGCCCCAGTACTGAACCCTGCGGAACACTCCTGGAAACAGCCTTCCAGTTGCAAAAACAACAGTCAACAATTACCCTTAGTTTCCTGCCACTGAGCCAATTTTGTATCCATCTTGCTGCATTTCCCTGGATTCCATTGATTTTTTTTAACCAGTCAGCCATATGGGACCTTTTCAAAAGCCTTGCTAAAATCCATTTAGAGCAAATCAGCTACACTACCCTCATCTATCTTCCTTGTTTCTTGGGAGGCCAGCCAGGAGTGCATTGGAATAGTCAAGTCCAGCAGTAACGGCATGGTTGAGGGTTTTGGCAGCAGGTGATTTGAGGCAGGGGTGGAGTCAGGTGATATGGAGGTGGAAATAGGCAGTCTTAGTGGTGGCATAGATATGTGTTCAGAAGCTGGTATTGGGGTCAAACATGACCAAAGGTTGTGAACAGCCTTCATTCAGTCTCCGACAGTTGAGGGAGAGGGATGGAGTCAATGCTTATGGAACTGAGATTGTGGCAAAATGGAAGATGATGGCTTTGGTCTTCCCATATTTAGTTGGAGGAAACTTCATCCAGTACTGAAGGTTGGACAAGTAGTCTTAAAATATAGAGATTGGAGGGATTCAGGGTGGTAGTGAGGTAGAACTGGATGTTGTCAGCATACATCTAGAAGCTGATGCTGTGTTTTTGGGGGATTTTGCCAAGGAGCAGCTTGTACATGACCAATGATAGATTCTGAGAGAACACCAGAGCTAACTGCATGGGAACGGGAAGAGAAGCCTTTGCAGGACTTCGTTTTTCTCTTTCTGCTCCATCCTAGAATAAAAAAGCAGTGCAAGATGAGTAAACTGATGACCTATTTCTTTAGCATGGCTGACATTGATTTTGTTTGTGTTAAGTAATCATAACATCATGTTACTCAGTCCTTGAATCACTGCCCTTTGTAACAGTGTGCCAGTGCTGCACAATAGGCTTCTTATTGTGCTTCAAACATTATGCTGCTTTATGACAGTTAAGATTGGATGTGTACCAGGTCAACTATGACTTACTGTAAACTGTACAGTATGATGTATGGGATGCAGGATATTGGTGCTTCAGTCTCTGTGTTCAGTTTGGAGCGGTTAATCTCATGCATCTTTGAGCAGTAACTTGCCAACTGTAACTTAGAACCCAAATTTTTTAGGCATTCTTATTGGGCACTGGTTACCTTTCGAAAGACACATTTTTGAGCCATTCTTATACTTGCACATTGAGAAGCAGGATGTCACTGTAATAGTAAAAAAAAAAACCTTGCTGCAACGCAATTTAGAATGTGCTGGTGCACTTCTGACTAGTCTGGCTAATTTTTGATGTTTTCACCTGACTTTGCCTTCAAAGTGAAACCCTCTGAATATTTTGATTAACTGCAGTAGCGGATTTGTCCTTGGATGCCAAGATCATGTATGAGGAAGGCCATTCAAGCTATCTTAATTAATCAATCGAAAAAAGCCTCCAATTCTTAAATGATTCCAGGGTTTTTGCCTCACTGGTCCTAACTGGACTTTCATTCTTGATCACTTTGTGAAGATGAACCTCCTGATCTTGGCCCTTTACACTAGGTTGAATATGTGACCTTTTTGTTCTTTTCTCAATTTGGTTTGAGGTACTTTTCCAGCTTTACTTTTTTCATCCTGTTTTACTATCTTGCATAAGTTTTTAAGATCACTTTTCAGACATCTGCAATCCAAGCTGAAAGGCAAGAGTTTTTTCTAGATCTCGTGATGTTGACATTAGGAATCAGTCTCTCTGCTCTTTTCCACATCATGCCCAAAATGACTCCGTTAATGCTTGAAAACCAGAACTGGGTGCAGTTAGTTTCAAATTGAGCTCTGAACAGAGCGCTGTGCAGTTCGATAATGACTTCTGGAATACTTGCTGTTTTGCCAAATGTTTTTAAATGCATCTTTGTATTTGTTGGACATGTTGAGCACAGACTTCTGGGTTCTTGATTTTATCCATGGCTATATTTATTTTGTTCGTCAAGTACTTGCGCCATTCATTTTCCTTCTGAATTGCAGTACTTTACACTTGGGTGTGTTGAATTTCTTTTGCCAGTTTTTTTCCATGTTATTTTTTGAAGCTTATTGTGTAATTCTTAAGTTGCCATTTCCAGTTCCACTGCCTATCCTAGTTGTGTTATGTGCAAATTTGAGCAATCTGCTTTGAGTTTCAGAATCCGAGTCCCTGATATAAATTCGAAACAAGCATGATCTCAGCACTAAGCCCTCGGGGACCCCATTTTGTAATTTTCCAACCACATTTTAGGAGAAGTCCTTAAACAAATATAGCCCATCTTCCACCAGTTATCCAATTGCACAATTCCTAAATGTTCCCTGAATCTCCTCAGCTTAAACTTTAAGCTATGGTCTTTTATTTAGAACTTTTTCAAAGGTCTTGTGGAAGTCGAAGTATATCACATGGTAGTTTTCCACTATTCACTTGTGTGAGGAAGTTGATCAGATAACACCAGTTATGGTTTTTAGCATTCCAGAGACTCGAGATCCCAATTTAATTTGTAACATGATTTTTTAATCTCTCAATTGAGCTGCCAAATTATGCAGTTTTAGAAACCGAAAAATAGGAGCAGGAGTAGGCCATATGGCCCTTCGAGCCTGCTGCACCATTCAATACGATCATGGCTGATCATCCAAACTCAGCAACATGTTCCTGCTTTCTCCCCATATCCCTTGATCCCATTAACCCTAAGAACTATATCTAACTCTTTCTTGAATATATTTAATAATTTGGCCTCAACTGCTTTCTCTGGTAGAGAATTCCACAGGTTCACCACTCTCTGGGTGAAGAAATCCCTCATCTCAGTCCTCAATGGCTTACCACTTATCCTTAGACTCTGACCCTAGGTCCTAGACTTCCCCACCATTGGGAACATCCTTCCTGCATCCAGTCTGTCCAGTCCTGTTAGAATTTTGTAGGTTTCTATGAGATCCCCTCTCACTCTTCTAAACTCCGGCGAATACAAGCCTAATCGGCCCAATCTCTCTCCATGTCAGTCCTATCATCCCAGGAATCAGTCTAGTGAACCTTTGCTGCACTCCCTCCATAGCAAGAACATCCTTCCTCAGATAAGGAGACCAAAACTGCGCACAATACTCCAGATGTGGTCTCAGCAAGGCCTTGTATAATTGCAGCAAGACATCCTTGCTCCTGTACTCTAATCCTCTTGCTATGAAGGCCTTAACTGCCTGCTGCACCTGCATGCTTACTTGCAGCAACTGGTGTACAAGGGCACCCAGGTCTCGCTGCACCTCCCCCTTTCCCAATCTATCATCGTTCAGATAATCTGCCTTTGTTTTTGCCACCAAAGTGGATAATCTCACATTTATCCACATTTATACTGCATCTGCCATGTATTTGCCCACTCAACCTGTCCAAATCACACCGGAGAGTCTCTGCATCCTTCTCACAGCTCTCACTGCCATCCACCTTTGTGTCATTTGTACACTTGGATATATTATATTTACTTCCCTCATCTATATCATTTATGTACATTGTGAACAGCTGGGGTTCTAGCACTAATCCCTGCCGCTCTGAAAAAGGCGCGTTTATTCCTACTCTTTGTTGCCTGTCTGCCAACTAGTTCTCTAAACATGTCAGTGCCTTACCCCCAATCCCATGTGGTTTAACTTTGCACGCTAATCTCTTATGTGGAACCTTATTGAAAGCCTTCTGGAAGTCCAAATACACCAATCCACTGGTTCTCCCTTATCTATTCGACTAGTTAATTCCAGTGGATTTGTCAAGCATGGTTTCCTTTTCGTAAATCTATGTTGACTTTGTCAGATCCTGTCATTGTTTTCCAAGTGATCTATTACATCTTTTATAATGGACTCTAGCATTTTCTCCACTACTAATGGCTGGTTAACCGGTCTATAATTCCCTGTTTTCTCTCTCCCTTTCTTAAATAGTGGGGTTACATTAGCTACCCTCCAATCCAATGGAACTGTTTGAGTCTCTACAATTTTGAAAAATGACCAGCTGTGCATCTACTGTTTCTAGGGCCTCTTCCTTAAGTACTCTGGGATGTAGATTATCAGGCCCTGGGGATTTATCAGCATTCAATCCTGTCAATTTCCCTAACACCATTTCCCTACTAATACTGATTTCATACAGTTCCTCCTCCTCACTCGACCCTATGTTTCCCAACATTTCTGGGAGGTAATTTGTATCCTCCTTTGTGAAGACAGAACCAAAGTATGTATTTAATTGCTCTGCCATTTCTTTGTTCCCCGTTAAAAATTCCCCCGTTTCTGACTGTAAGGGATCCACATTTGTCGTCCCTAATCTTTTTCTCCACATATCTGTAAGAAGCTTTTGCAGTCAGTTTTTATGTTCTTTGCAAGCTTACTCTCGTACTTTATTTCCCCCTCAATTAATCCCTTTGTCCTCCTTTCCTGAATTCTAAACCACTCCCAATCCTCAGGTTTGCTGCTTGTTCTGACCATTTTATATTTCTCCTCCTTGGATCTAATACTATCCCAATTTCTTTTCTTTTTTTGTAAGCCGCAGTTGAGCCACCCTTCCTGTTTTATTTTTGCGCCAGACAGGAATTAACAATTGTCATTCATCCATGCGCTCATTAAATGCTAGCCATTGCCTATCCACTGTCAACCCTTTAAGTAACGTTGCCCAATCTACCATTGCCAGTTCATGCCTCATAACTTCATAGTTTACTTTATTTAGATTCAGGACCCTAGTCTCGGAATCAACACTCATTCTCTATCTTAATGAAGAATTCTATTCTGTTTATGATCGCTCTTCCCCAAGGGACCCCGCACAGCAGGATTGTTAACTAATCCGTTCTCATTTCACCATGCTTAGTCTTGGATGACATGTTCTCTAGTTGGTTCCTCAATGTATTGGTCTTAAAAAAAAAAACCCATCACATACGTGCTCCAGGCATTCCTCCTCTACAGTATTCTAATTTGGTTTGCCCAATCTATATGTAGATTAAACTCACCCATCATTACAGTTGTACCCTTAATGCATGCATCTCTAATTTCCTGTTAAATGCCGTCCTCTACATCACTGCTGTTTGGGGGTCTGTATGCAACCCCCACCAACGTTTTCTGTCCCTTGGTGTTTCTTAGCTCCACTTATACAGATTCCACATCAGGATTCTCTGAGCAAATATCCTTCCTCACTATTGTATTGATTTCCTCTTTTAATAGCAACGCTACTCCACCTCTTTTCCCTATTTGCCTGTCCTTCCTAAATATTGAATAACCTTGGATGTTCAGTTCCCATCCTTGGTCACCCTGCAGCCATGTCTCTGTAATCTCAACTATATCGTATCCATTTACACTTATTTGCGCTGCTAATTCGCCTACCTTATTGTGAATATTCCGCACATTGATACACAATGCCTTTAGGCTTGTGTTTTTAACATTGTTGTCATCTTAGCATTATTTCGCACAATGGCCCTATTTGTTTCTTGCCCTTGATTTCTATGTCTTCCACTTTTGTCTTTTTGGTTTCCTGTCTTTCATTTCTATCCTTGTTTCCTCCTCCTCAGTCTCCCTGCTCAGGTTCCCATTCCCTGGCCATTCTAGTTTAAATCCTCCCCAACGGCACTGGCCAACGCCCCGTGAGGACTTCGGTTCCAGTCCTTCCTTGGTGTAACCCATCCCGCTTGTACAGGTCCCACCTTACCCGCAACCGGTCCCGATGTCGCAGGAATCTAAATCCCTCCCTCCTGCACCGTTTCTCCAGCCACGCTTTCACCTGGTCTATTCTCCTGTTCCTCTACTCACTAACACGTGGCACAGGAAGCAATCCTGAGATTCCTTTTGAGGTCCTGCTTTTTAATTTAGCTCCTAATTCCTTAAATTCATCTTGCAGGATCTCATCCCTTTTTCTGCCTATGTCGTTGGTACCGACATGTACCACGACCACTGACTGTTCACCCTCCCCCTTCAGAATGCCCTGCAGCCGCTCAGACATCCTTGACCCTCGCACCAGGGAGGCAACATACCATCCTGGAGTCTCGTTTGAGTCCACAGAAACACCTGTCTGTTCCCCTTGCAATTGAATCTCCTTTCACTATGGCTGTCCCAGTCTTCCCCCACCCCTGCTGTGCAGCAGAGCCATCCGTGGTGCCACGAACTTGGCTGTTGCTGCTTTCCCCTAGGAGGCTGCCACAACGGCTTTCCCCCCCGCAAACAGAATCTAAAGCGGTATATCTGTTCGAGAGGGGAATGGCCACAGGGGACTCCTATACTACCTGCCTGCGCCTGCTACTCTGCCTGGTGGTCACTCATCCCTTTTCTGCCTGTGCAACCATTACCTGCAGTGTGACCACCTCGCAAAACGTGCTGTCCACCATGTCCTCAGCATTGTGGATGCTCCACAGTGAATCCACCCACAGCTCCAGCTCTCTCATGCGGGTAGCCAGCAGCTGCAGATGGATACACTTCCTGCACCCATGGTCGTCAGGGACACTGGAAGCTTCCCTGATTTCCCAGATAGCGCAGCAGGAGCATATCATGGGTGCGAGCTCTCCTGCCATGACTTGCCTTTAGATAAATTAGTTACTCCCTTTAAGAAAAAATACTAATTATACTAGGGGCCTTGTTCTACTCAAACTACCCACTACAATCTAAAGTCCTTAATAAATTAGACTAAAAAAAAACACACTAGTAGTAATAACCTTATCACTTATAATGTAGGATTAAAAAAAAAGAACCTTCCCCCAATTTTTAAAGTTTATTTTGAGGCACTAACAGCAGTTACTCACCAACCAATCACCTTGCAGCTTTCCTGTTATGTCACTGTTGACTTTTTCTCAAACTCCGGCATGCCTGGACTGCTCTGGCTCCGCTCTCAGAAGACAAGTGACTGAGCCTCGATCCTCGGGCTCAATTTATCCTCTTGTCTCGCTCGGCCTTGTCGTCGCAGGTCTGCTCCTCTCCGCTCTTGGGAGGTAAGAGTCAAACTGCTATTGCCAGCTACTTTGGCATTTGCAGATTTGTTTTTATCTTAGCAGTGATGTAGATCTTTGATTTCCCGACCCCCACATTAGAAATTTTGCACCAGCTGTTTTATTTAAAAAAAAAACTTTATGTACCCAATGACCATGGGAGCAATTTTAATCTAATTTTGGGTAGGATGTAAAACAGGATGACAGTTCCCCATACTGTTCACCGTTTTATAGTAATATATGGCAGTATTAAACTTGGTAGCTATTTTTGGAAAAAAGTGCCAACTAAGCAAGTAGCTTTCTAATTTTGAGAGCAAGACACCATTTAAAAAATTCTAACTTCAGTCCAGTTAAAATCCATGCCGGTCATGTTCTTGTTCAGTGGAAATCCTTCATAGTGTTTCGTCTTGACTGAGATGCATGATCTTGAATGGGAGTGCTGCAACCGGATTTGAAATGGTTTTATTTTTATTATAATGGATCAGGATAGATGGATGTTATTTACGGCATCTATGGGTTAAATCTTCACAAGCAGTAGCTGCTATGTTTGCTTTATTTACTTCAATCCCCCTGCACCATTTGATATCTCCTTTTGGTGTTGGAGCATTAGTGCATTGGGTACAGAGTTAAATACAAAGGCACTTTGTGCTGTTAGTGATGGTCTAGGATGGTTGTAGGAAAACAACCCTAGCCTGTCCAATCTTTCCTCATAGCTGCAATTTTCAAGTCTTGGCAACATTCTTGTAAATCTCCTCTGTACTCTCTCCAGAGCATTTATGTCCTTTCTGTAATGCGACCAGAACTGCACGCAATACTCAAACTGTGGCCTAACCAGTGTTTCGTACAATTCCAACATTACATCCCTGCTTTTAATTTTATACCTCGGCCAATAAAGGAAAGCATTCCATACGCTTTCTTCACTATATCTACCTGCCCTACCACCTTCAGAGACCTGTGGACATGCACTCCAAGGTCTCTCACTAGTTGTGCCCTCTTAATATCCTGCCATTTATTGTGTATTCCCTCGCTTTATTTGTCCTTCACAAATGCATTACCTCTCCATGATTGAATTCCATTTACCACTTTTCCATCCACTCAACCAAACCATTGATCTCTTTCTGAAGTCTACAGCTATCCTCTTCACTTTAAACTACATGGCCAATTTTTGTGCCGTCAGCAAATTTCCCAATCGTGCCTCCCACATTTAAGACCAAATCATAACCGATGTTTTTGTGAAAGGAAAGCTGTTTCTAGTGGCATTCCACAGGGCTCAGTGTTGGGTCCCTTGATGTTTATAGTATATATTAAACTACTACCCTTTGTTATCTGGCCCTGAGCCAATTCTGGATCCAACCTGCCACATTCCCCTGTATCTCATGGGCTTTCATTTTATTGACATTTTACAGTCTGCCATGTGGGAACTTGAAAAATTGAGATTAAGGATGGGGCATACACTCAGTATATGTACAGCAGAAGAGAGTGAGACATGGGAGAATATTAAGAGACTAGGAGAGAAGTCTACGAAATTAGGCAAAGAGGAGCTAGAAAATTCTCAAGGAGTGCAACTAACTCGTAAAATATTCTACAGGCACATACAGAACGAAAGTTGAGATGGGAATAGGGCCACTACGGGACGGTCAGGCACCGAAAGTGAAATGGCAGAAACATTAAATAATTACTTTGCCCAATAATATTGACCAAAGTGATGCATTAGGTAGACATGACTCTGGAAGATGAGATTAGAAATGATAAAACCACATTTAAAATAGCGGAGAATTACTTTAAAAAACTGATCAAACTCGCAGCATTAAAAAAAAACATGGTCCAGACAGATTGCACCAGCACTTTCTAAAAGAAAGTCGGGAAGAGAGGGCAGGCACTATTGGGGATATTGAGTTCGTAAGATAGCTAACGTAATACTTGTATTTAAGAAGGGAGTTTGAATATCTGCAGGGAACTATAGACCAGTCAGCTTAATATCGGTGGTAGGAAAAATAATGTAATCGCTACTAAAGGAGAAAATAAAAAATCATCTGGAAGCCTAAAAATATAATAATGAATGGTCAACATGGGTTTAAAAAGGGCAAGTCTTGCTTGACCAACCTCATTGAATTGTTAGAGGTAAGAGAGTCTACAAAGTTATTGCAGTAGTTGTAATATAACTAGATTTCCAAAAGGCCTTGGATACCACATATGGGCGATGCTAAACTGGAACCGACAGTCAGTCCTCAGGAGGACTGCAACAATTTACAAGAGGGCATTAATAAACTATGGGCATGTAATTGGCAAATGAATTTCAACCTAAATGTGAGGTATTTTAGTGAGAAAATGAGATCCTGTATTACTTAAATGAACCTAAATGGAATAGTGAAGCAAAGGGAGTACTAAAAATAGCCATGTAGGTTAATACCATAAAATAGCAAACCAAGTAGGGATTATTTCTAGAGGGTTAGAATCGAAAAGTAGTTAAGATATGCTCAAGATGTACTGAACCTCTATTAGACCACACTTGGAGTACTATGTTCAGCTCTGGCCCCCTTATAATAAGAAAAGATGGAAAGGGACTGGAGAGGGTGCAAAAGAGTTTTACAAGTATGATGCCAGAACTACAAGCTAATGTGTATCAGGAATAGATTAGGAGCAGGAGGAGGCCGTTCAGCCCATCGAGTCTGCTCCGCCATTCGATACGATCATGGCTGCTCTTCCACTTCAATGCCTTTTTCCCCCACACTATCCTCATACCCTTTTTGTCATTTGTATTTGGAAATCTGTCAATCTCTACTTCAACCCTACTCAATGGCTGAACTTCCACAGCCCTCTGGGTAGAGAATTCCAAAGATTCACAACCCTCTGAGTAAAGATATTTCTCCTCATTTTGGTCCCAAGTGGCTTCCCCCTTATGAAATTGTGTCCCCTGGTTCTAGACTCCCCAACCAGGGGAAACATCTACCCTGTCGATCCCTTTAAGTATTTTGTAGGTTTCAGTGAGATCACCTCTCATTCTTTGAAACTCCAGAGAATACAGGCCCAGTTTCCCCAATCTCTCTTCATTGGACAGTCCCGCCATCCCGGGAACAAGTCTAGTGAACCTTTGTTGCACTCCCTCCTTAGCAATAATATTCTTCCGAAGGTAAGGGGACCGAAACTGCCCACAATACACCAGGTGTGGTCTAACCAAGGTTCTATACAATTGAAGCAAGACTTCACTCCTCCTGTACTCTAATCCTCTTGTGATAAAGACTAACATACCATTAGCCGCCTTAATTGCTTGCTGCACCTACTTGTTGGGTTTGGTTTTTTTTTACATCTTGAGAAGTCTGAGGGGTGACCTAATAAACGTCTTTAAAATTATGAAAGGTTTTGAAAGAATAAACACAGTACACTTCAGCTTTTGGGGGGGAAAGCAAAACCAGAGGCCATTCATACAAGATACTCATGAAGAAATCAAATAGGGAATTGTTAGGTCAAGTGAGGAGTGGTTGAAGGGATACCCTCTTTTCCTCCTTGTTAGATATCAACAGGTTTAATTCTTTGAGTGGATGTTCTGGCCAATTCAGTAGGTGTTTGGTTCTTATGATCATAACAATCTGACAGCTTTTCTTGAGTTAACAGAAAACAACTTTATTGTACCTAAACCAAACTAATAAAATAATAACGCGCCACACACGCTGGAGGTTTACATACACAAATAGTTTACAGAGTGGGGAAAGGTAGATTGGTCAAGTTAGAGTCCATTTAAAAAAAGTATATAGTCTGTGGAGTTTGGCGATTCATCTGGCTTCCAGCTGAGTTCAGTGGTCCAGAAGCTTTCAGTTTGAAGGGGTAAATGACTGGTTTGGTCAGTCTCTTGGAGTTAGCGATGCAGCTGATTTCCTCCAATGGGGTTTCGGATTTTGCAGTAGTATACAAAGATGGTCATTTAACCTGCAGGATTTGAAAGCGTTCGAGCTGGAATGGAGAGAGAGGGAATCCCACTTTGGGTCTGCTCATGTTGGAATCCAGTTGCTGCTTCTCTGCTCCAGAGAAAACACCAGTTTAAAATCACAGGTGGGAGGGGCTTGTCACATGACAGTCACTCTGTTTCAAACTTAGCAATTAGCAGTATTTCTCCGCTTGCTGAAAAGAACAGGTAGTTCTTTTAAACTTCCTGGATCTTGGTTCTTGCTGGGAAATGTACAGACATTTTCTCTTCCTCCTCACAGTCCTCTGCAATGTAGAATACAGTGTAGCAAACTAGGTGATCAACTTAAGCTGCCAGTAAAATCATCCTTTAAGCTGGTCTTTTAAATATGTCGTTTTAAAAAAAAAAACATGTAAATTCAGATCTCCAGTCAGTGAATTCAAGAAAATTATCATTAAACAAAGCACGTTAGTATAACTGTATCCCGAAGAAACTTCCTTACTCGGAGTGATGAGCACGTAGAACTTGCTACAGGAGTGGCTGAGGTCAATCATATAGATGCTTTTAAGGGTGAAGTAGATATGCATTTGACAAATAGGAAAAGAGGGTTATGTTGAGAGTTACTTGAGGAAGGATGGGTGGAGGCTCAAGTGGAGCTTCCATGCCAGCATGGATTGGTTGGGCCAAATGGGCTATTTCTGTGCTTGTATATATTAAAATTCTTCAGGGGCTTGACAGGGTAGATTCTGGGAGAAGATTTCCCCTAGCTGGGGGCCATTGTCTCAGAATAAGGGGTTGGCCATTTAGGACTGAGATTAGGAGAAATTTCTTTCCTTTAAAAGGGTTGTAAACCTTGGGAATTCTCTCCTTGTAGAGCTCTGTGTGCTCAGTTGTTGAGTATATTCAAGGCAGAGATTGATTTGTTTCTTGGATACTAAGTGAATTTAGTGATATAGGTGTGGGAAGGTGTAGTTGTTGTAAAAGGTCTTCTTGAATGGCAGAGCAGGCTCGGAGCCAGTTTCAAAGAGTAAGAGGCGACTTGATTGAAACAGATAAGATTCTGAGAGGTCTTGACAGGGTAGATTAGATTAGAGAGACAGCACTGAAACAGGCCCTTTGGCCCACCGAGTCTGTGCCAAACATCAACCACCCATTTATACTAATCCTACACTAATCCCATATTCCTACCAAACATCCCCACCTGTCCCTATATTTCCCTACCACCTACCTATACTAGATGTGGAATGGATGTTTCCCCTTGTGGGAGATTTTAGAACTATGGGTCACTGTTCAAAATTATTTAAGTTCTGTGTAGTCGAATGCTGACATTTGAGTGCATGTTGGAACCGAGGCGGGAGGAGTGCACTGTCGTTTGTTCCACTTCTCCACAGATCACATATATTTAAAGGTTTACCCAGATACTGATGCGGTCAATCATTTATTCTACTCTTTATCTCAGGATAAAATACATGTCCATTTTGGCAGCAAGAATAAAATAGAAGCATATTATCTAAATGGTGAGAGATTACAGGGCTCAGAAGCAGAGGGATCTGGTTGTCCTAGTGCATGAATTGTAAAAGGTTGGTATGCAGGTACTGTAAATAATTAGGAAAGCTAAAAGAATGTTAATTGCATGGGGAATTGAATACAAAAGCAGGGAGGTTATACTTCAGTTATGTAGGGCATTGGTGAGACCACATCTGGAGTATTGTGGACAGTAGTGGTCTCCTTATTTAAGGAAGGATGTAACTGCGTTGGAAGCGGCTCAGAGAAGGTTGACTAGACTAATACCTGGAATTGGCGGGTTGTCTTATGAGGAGAGGTTGGACAGGGTAGGCTTGTATCCGCTGAAGTTTTGAAGAGAAGAGGCGATTTGATTGAAACATATAAGATTCTGAGAGGTCTTGAGAGGGTGGATGTGGAAATGTTTCCCCTTGTGGGAGAATTTAGAACTGCAGGTCACTGTTTAAAAATATTTAAGACAGAGATGAGGAGAAATTTTTCTCTGAGGCTTGAGTCTTCGGATCTCTCTCCCTCAAAAGGTGGTGGAAGTAGAGTCTTTGAATATTTTTAAGGCAGAGGTAGATAGATTCTTGCTAAGCAAGGGGGGTGAAAAGTTATGTGGGGGGGGAGGCGGGAATGTGGGGTTGAGGTTACAATCAGATCATCCATGATCTTGAATGGAGGAGTGGGCTCGAGGGGCCGAGTGACCTACTCCTCCTAATTCGTAAGTTGGTATGTATGTACCAACCAGGTTTCTTTCAATAAACACAAAATTATCCATTCATTATCAAAACAAGACTTAACTAGTAACGAAGCGAAGCATTAACACACCGATTCAAATATGAAAGTTCCCTTCACGCTCACTTGGGAAAAAAAAATAGAAATTCTGAGGTTTGTTACAAAAAAAGCTTTGGCCAAATAGAAAGAAATTTTTAGTTGTCCTTTTGGTGTCCGAATTATGCGTAGACAGCTGTTACTGGGGTCTTCCTGGAATTGTTCTTTTCGGGCAACTTTGAGGATCAGTTTGGCAGGCCTTTCAGGAGAAATGTGGCAACAGTTTCAGTCTGTTTTGTACACTTGCTTCTCTGGCCTTCTTAAATTGAAAAGCTGGCAGGCTTCTCAAGAGATGGAACAAGCTGAGTTGGAGTTTTTTTCCAACTTTTTTTTCAACGCTGTCCACGCCCACAACTCTGTCCAAAGCAAAACAAAAAATAATCTCTCCAAAGGCGAAAGTCCAAACAGTTCAAAAACCCCATGACCTTCCTCAATCTTGCCTTGTCACTTTTCTGTAAACATCTCCCCTTCGTCCAAGGTTTCTGTTTTATTTATCTTAAATCACATGATTCCCAGCAAAAGGTTGTTTTCAACATCATCTTGAGGGTCCCCTCGATGGACTTTTTAAAAACAAATTCCAGTAACTATGAAGTCTTCCTCCAAAAAATTAATCCATTTCCACAATTTAAATACATGTATTCCAAAAATTTAACAAAAAATGGAAGTACTGTCGTAACAACAATAGAGTTCTAATTTTTCAAAGATTACACTGATATGGGCAGCAGTTTAAATACAACTCTGCATTCAGAACCATGCCCCATGACGCATTGTAAAAGTGGTATTATCTTGAACAGTTGAAATCTCTAATCTTAACCATCCATTAGCACTGACCATTCAACTCTTGCTACTGGTCATTGAAGCATAGCATAACACTTATTTGGTAACATAACTAATAAATCTTTTGTTCCTGAAGGTTTAAATATTTAAAACATATTTTCCCTTGGCAAAATATTTTTGTTTGAGAATGTTATGGTGGAAAATACATTAGTTGTTTAATGAGGTTCAAAAGTTTACTAACTCTACAGGAAAACAGCTGTAGCATCTGTTCTAAGGCTTATATTTTCAAAGCAGCTAAACACTTTCAGAGGAAAACCAAATTGTGTGTTTTTTATTTTACTGTTGAACTTGTATATTTCAAATGGCAGAGTAGAATTTGCAAGTGTGTAGGATCTTCATCAAACTACACCATGCAATGTTAAAAATTAAGGGAGAGTTGCTATTGCTTTTCGAAAATTTTAGTATGGTATTCCTGGAATGTGCAATGTCAAAAAATCTCAGCGAAATGATTGCCATTCCTTTCATGGAAATTGACAGGTTCCCTTTTTTTCAACTGTTTGTAGGGAAAGGATTTAATACTTCAGAAATTTTAATGTGGAACTGCTGCTTTGTGACTCTATGTTGAGCACAAGTTTCTGCTTTGTTTCAAGTGCAGAGTTGAGCAAGAGTAATTCTGGTGACTATTAAAAACTGAAGGATCAGCTTCAGAGCAATGTGGGTTAAAATGCAGTCAGATGTGCCTTTTGTAGTTGTACTATTAACTAGATTCTGGTTCATTTTTTTATTACTGGTTTAGTCACTTATGCTTGCTTACTGCTGATCTTGTTCTGAAGCTGAAATTTCACTAATGTTTTTCATGAGTATTTTTTCCCATGTCTCTTTCTTTGAAAATGTATTGCTCCATACAAATGCACACTTGTTACAAGACACTGGTAAAGTGCATTGGATAGGTATTTATTGACCAAGATGGAAAAGCTACAGGGAAAGTATGAATATCACCGATCAACTGAAGACGAATGAAGAGCTGTTGCCTTCAAGGCTCGTCAAGTACAAAGACAGTTGATAGGTTAAAACCGGTCCATTTAGGTTGATTGGGTCACCTATTGAAATATTGTCATTGTTTTGGAGTTGAGCATGAATAGAACATAAAGATACTCGAGAGGATTTGTAGCTAAGTCTTGAGAATAATTCTGGACTTAAATATTTAAAAAAAAATTAAATAGTGAGGGGTTTGGTCTCACTCAATGTTGCAAGCTATGACAAATGTGGATGTAACAGGCTCTTGAAAGTAAAAAGTCACTAAACTATCTAGTCTCTGCCACACAAAACTAAGAGGACTTTCTGTCCGCCCCCAGGTTATGAGTGGGATTGAGCAGTCCATTTATCCTGTGATTGGCTGAGCCTTAACGATGTTTTATCAATACATTAAGAGTCAGCGGATAACTAAGGAGAGAGTAGGACCCATAGTAGACCAAAAAGTTAACCTATGTGTAGGAGTGGAAGATATTAGTTTGGTTCTTAATACTTTGCATCTGTCTTCACAAAAGAGAGGGATGATGCAGATATTGTAGTGAAGGAGGAAGAGTGTGAAGTATTGGATGTGATAAACTTGGGGAAAGAGTAAGTATTAATGGGATTAGCATCCTTGAAAGTTGATTCATCACCAGGGCCAGATGAAATGTTTCCTAGACTATTAAAAGATGCAAGAGAGTAAGTATCAGAGGGTCGGACCATAATTTTCCAGTCCTCACTGGATACAGATGTGCCGGAGGATTGGGGAATTGCTAACATTGTACCTCTGTTTAAAAGGGAGCGAAGGATAGACCAAATAATTACAGGCCAGTCAGTGTAACCTCAGTAGTGGGCAAATTATTGGAATCTATTCTGAGAGACAGGATAAACTGTCACAAAGAAAGGCGCAGGTTAATCAAGGATAGTCCAGATGGATTTGTTAAGGGAAGATCTTGTTTGACCAACTTAATGGAATTTCTTGAAGTAGTAACAAGGAAGATAGATGAGGATAGTGCAGTTGATATAGTCTACGTGGATTTTAGCAAGGCTTTTGACGAGGTCCCACATGGCAGACTGATTTACAAAAACGTCTCATGGGATCGACTGAAATGCAGCAAGGCAGATAGAAAATTGGCTCAGTGGCAGCAAACAAAGGGTAATTGTTGACTGCTGTTTTCGCGACTGGAGGGCTGTTTCCACTGGTGTTCTGCAGGGCTCAGTAGTGGGTCCCGTGCTTTTTGTGGTGTATATTAACAACTTGGAACTAAATGTAGGGGGCATGATCAAGAGGTTTGCGGGCGACTCAAAGATTGGCGATGTGGTAGCTAGCGAGGACGATAACTGTCATCTGCAGGAAGATATTGATGGTCTGGTCAGATGGGCAGAAAAGTGGCAAATTGAATTCAACCTGGAGAAGTGTGAGGTGATGCATTTAGGGAAGTCAAACAAGGCAGAGGAATACACGATTAATGGCAGAATACTGAGAGGTGTAGAGTAAGTGAGGAACCATGGAGTGAATGTCCACAGATCCCTGAAGGTAGCAGGACAGGTCAGTAAGGTGGTTAAGAAAGCATGTGGAATCCTTTCCTTTATTAGCTGAGGTATAGAATACACGAGCAGGGAGGTTATGCTGTAACAGTATAACTCATTGGTTAGGCCGCAACCTGAGTACTGTGTGCAGTTCTGGTCACCTCATTACAGAAAGGATGTAATTGCAGTCGAGAGGTACAGAGGAGATTTATGAAGATGCTGCCAGGACAGGAGAAATGTAGCTATGAGGAAAGATTGAATAGGCTGGGGTTGTTCTCCTTGGAATAGGGAAAGCTGAGGGGAGATCTGACTGATATGTACAAAATTTTGAGGAGCCTGGGTAGAGTGGAGGTGAAGGTTCTATTTTTCTTAGCAGAGAGATCAGTGACGTGGGGGCATAGATTTCAAGTGATTGGTAGAAAAAGTAGAGGGGAGTTGAGGAAACATTTTTTTCACCCAGAGGGTGATGGGGTTCTGGAACTCACTTCCTGAAAGGGTAGTTGAGGCAGATACCCTCAACTCATTTTAAAGAAGTCTGGATATGCACCTTAAGTGCCGTAATCTGCAGAGCTATGGACCAAATGCTAGAAGGTGGGATCAGAGTAGGTGGATCATTTTTTGGCCAGCACAGACACAATGGGCCAAGTGGTCTCTCTGTGCCTTAAACTTTCTATGATTCTATAACAAAAAACACTATCCATCTATAATGTGTTGAGTTAATTTTTGTCCAATAGGCCAGTCTTTGGGCCACTACCAGAGTGTTCCTGTTGGCTGAAGGGAAGGTTGATGGGGGCTTTTGCTCAGTATCATTCTATTGCTGATGGTAATATATAGGGGTACTGTGTGTGAACCGGATTGAGCTGTATTAATCCTGTTTTGAACTGATACCTGGCATGTTGCTATCAGAGGGTCCCTGGATAATAGGCAACAGGAACTCTAATCATAGTCCTGAGCTTTTGATCAAGAATTGAGGTTCCCAGTCACTAAGAACAGCTGTTTTCCCTCGGTTTGGGAATTTGAACCTGTTAGACTGCCTGTTTTCACTTCCTGTAATGGTTGCATCATGATTCTAGGACAAGAAGGTTCAACAGGTGTTGAGTGTGTCTGCATGTCTGCGTTGCAGTCCAGGCTCAAACAGCTTTCCTGTCAAAAGTTCTGTATGTGTGGACTTTCAGTGCAATGCTAATAAAAGGAAATAATGCAACTGCCTAATACTTTTCCCCCTCCCCCCTTTTTTTTTAAAGCTAATGGAAGCGACACCAAAAAATTTAAAGGAGACGGATCTCCAAACCCTCCCTCTCGTGTTCTTCATATTCGTAAGATTCCAAATGAGGTTTCAGAAGCCGAGGTCCTTTCACTAGGTTTACCGTTTGGCAAAGTCACTAATCTGTTGATGTTAAAAGGGAAAAATCAGGTATGTGGATTTGTAATTTTTTTTGAACTGAAATGCAATTGTAATGCCAATAGGTCTGCAGTTTTTTGGCACAGTACTTCACTGAAATGTCTTGATTGCAAAATGTCCTTGTAAATGTCAGAATTTTTAATCCGTGCATAATCATTTTTCTGCAAATGTTTAGAATTGGGATAATATGCAGTACTATTGAACATTTAATTCATCGAGCAGTTTTTCATATGTACAGTTTGAGGTTGGTTTAAAATTGCCATTTAGTTTGTTGTATCCTGGCTATGGGCTAGGGATGTCGCTTGATTTGGATAATCGTGAGATATTTCAATTCTTTAAGGTATTGAATTTAAAAAAAACTTCCTACTGTGAAAGCAAGAAAACTAGACTATGGATTTTTTTTTTTCTAAATTAGTACAAGAATAAAAATAGGCAGGTGCATGTCCTTTCCACTGTGCTTTGTGAGGAACTTCATGTCCTGAAATCAACAGTAAACTAGGTGGCATTGTCTTATTGTGTATTGGAGGATTGCATTTTAGGTTGGTAGAACGTGAGTTTGTCACTGCAGGTACTCTCATTTGAAAGTTAACCATTATGGCCATGCTGCTGTGGGGTGGGGGTGCACTCAGGAAGAGGCAAAGCTCTTTCTTGCAGAGATTGGAAATGCTTTCGCCCATCTGACAGCCCTTGAGAAGAATAGCATAGGTAGTTGTCTAGGAGAATGTACCTTCCTTGGTCCCCCTACCAAGGATGGTGTATAGTATGGGAAAGGGCAGGGAGGGTTGGAAGCTAAAGAAATTTTTTAAAAAAGATGCGTCATACCTTGCTTGCATAAGCTTCATGAGCTTGCAGTTCAATTCCAGTGATCTTACCCGTATTCCTATTTCTGGTCGTCATGTTCTACGTGCAAATCCTGACTACAAGTGCATGGAGATTTTGGCCAACAGTTGTAATTCTACCCATCTCCAGATAAAAGATGTATTGAAGAGCCAGAACACCAGTGAACCTTGCAGAAATGCAGGTTGCTGAGTAATTGAGATTAAAATGTTTTGCTTGTAGACCTTAAGGTTTATACACAAGCTTGCACAGGAGAACAAAGGGCATTTTAATATCCTCCTTTTCTGATACTGGCCCTGCGTTCTTGACAGGGAAGGTAGTTACAGCATGAAGCAGGTTGCATATCTAATGTTTCTCACTCTCTAGATGGAAACCTGACTTGATCACTGAGATGCTGATCAAAATGTACATGGTGGACTAAGCAACAAAAAATGGATTTGCAAGGAACGCTTTTGTAATTAAATTTAGTGATATTGGGCATCTATATAATTGCATTAAATACATCACAATTGTTGGAAACAGGAGATGCAAATAAATCATTCCTTTTGAGGAAGGGATTGCTAAACGCACCCATAAAAGTGATTGTTAGAAACATCGACAAAAATGTTTACCACTGTTGGACCTTCTGTGTGGAGCCTTGGGCTTGTTGTAAATCTCACGTGTACTTGGGTGTTGGAATTTACAGTTGCCGTTGATGAGTTGTGTGAGTGATTCATTGTGGGTGTTTTTTCTTAAAACCTTGCGGAAGTGTATTTCAGCAGGATAATGCCTGTTGTATCTCAACCCTGTAGGAAGGGCTAGCGATGTAATCCCTGTATGTATGCATGTTGGGAGTTCGTTTTTGTTCTGCTCTCCTTACTTGCTGCATTACACATAGTGTGCTATGACCCAGGCAGAACAATTACAAGCAGTTGAAATGCTCAAGTGTGAAGTTGGATTTGAGCCAACACTGTTTGCTATGTGTCTGCAAAGTTGTCCTCAAAAACTAACTCTGCCTGAGAGATTAACCTTTGTGGCCTCCGAGATCGAGCTCTAATTTAGGAATAGAACAATGCTTTATGTAGCATAATACTTCAATCTTCAAAACTACAGTATCATCCAACTTAATGTAAGTAGCATGACCAGAGATCCCTTGGTTATTAGCTATGCTTGGTGTCTGTAAAACTTCCTGTTGCATTTTTGGCAGTCATATGGAATCAAAAAATCATGGAGCACGGAGGAGGCCATTTGACATGTGCCGACTCTTTTGAAAGGGCTGTCCAATTAGTCCTGCTCCCCTGCTCTTTGCCCGGCGCCCTGCTCATTTTCTCCCCTTCAAGTATTTTATCAGATTCCCTTTTGAAGGTTACTGTTGAATCTGCTTCCACCACCCTTTTTAGGGAGTGCATTCCAGATCACAACAACTTGCTACATAACAAGGAAAAAAGTTGTCTCCTGTCTCATGCTCTAAACATTTGCCAAAGTTGGTTTAGTTGACTTCAAGTACAAGGCACAGACTGCCCAGATTTATGATTTAAAAACTGTAATCTTGTCATATAATTTACCCCCTCCCACCAGTCAGTGATGGTGCTGTAACAGCATAATTTTGCATCTCCCAGATCCTTGGACTGTACTGAAGAAAAATTCCTGTGCTGTGACCAACTTAACGCCCCAAATTGCTGTCATGTTCCCTAATTAACTACAATTTCAAGAAAGTTCAGACTTCAAAATGGGGGCTGAATTATGTCTGTGTGCCCGAGTTCATTTATCCCCTGTCCTTTAACCCTGTTATGCAAGTTTGTAGTTCCAATGAATCAATTATTTTTATTTAGTGTCTCACATAGTGTACATTTCCTATCCTCATATTCATACTTAGTCGTGGTTTGTAAGTACAGCGTTATCTGTCAACATATACAATAGGAAATATCTATACCAACATGCTGTAATGAAAAAACCCTATTTTAGAATTTTTAACACTGATTGCAGAAGTGTAGGTTATTGCACTTATGACCCCCTGAAAGCTGAAATATATCTCCAATGGATAGGCAATGAGTGAAAATCAAACAGGAAAAATGAGGGCAGTGCCCTCCCTCTCCCTTTTTGACTGATGGACTGTGCATGAACCAACCCCACATTTTTCCTTGAAGTTCTGTCACGTTTCAGGTTTTCCCCCCCCCCCGCCCCCCCCCCCCCCTTCTCAGCAGGGCCAGACGATGTAATGTCATAGCCTCCACTGCCTCAAAGCCCAGGCCCGTCCCTGTCATGCTGCCAGTGCAAGTAAACTTCACCCCCTCCCCAATATTGCTAAATATGCACCTGCAACTGGTGCATCTTGCATACCATTTTTCTGTATATGCTGAACTTTTTTTCAAGTGGTGAGGGATTAGATCTATATGATAAAGTGAAGACCACTCATTTACAGTTTTCACAGAATAATGGACGTTGTTGCAGATTTTAATGGCCAAAGCACTGATAATCCCAGAATTTCAGGCAGATGAAAGATTCTTAGCCCTGATGTTACATGGCATTAACACCCCTGTTGTTTTAAACAAACATAGCCTTTAGTTCTGTGAATGGTACCAAGGGACAGCTCGTAAATATATTTTTAAAAATCCATGTAGCATGTGTCGTAGTTCAAAACAAAATCTCTGCCTCTGAACCAATCAACAAACACGTCAATATTTATTTTATAATCTCTCACCATAGGTTCTTTCTAAATCCTTTTGGTGCCCACATAGCTTTCTCACCCTCATCACTACATAACAACTAAGCATATGTTTTATACCATATCTTAACAAATATCAACATTTCTCAAACAGTAATTACCTGTTTGTTCATGCATCCAATTTGCTAGGAACTTTAAAAACTTAACCTTCTCAAGCCCTCCCTCTCCGAGGACAAAGGCTTGCTAATTTGTCCTGCCCTGGCAGGCTTTCAGAGGGACTCAGTGGCCTGCTCCTAATACATATGTTGGTATGTTCTGATCTTATTGTGACTCCATGCATCATCTCACTGTCCACCTGTCTGTGTCCACACAGTCAGTTACTGATTGAAACATGCAGCTTTCTCTAATCGTGACAGTCTGATTCTGTCACACATGGTCTGGGTTTGGTGATCCAAGGCCCCAGACAGCTAATTGAAACAAAACATCCTGGGAGGAAATGGAAGTTACTGTTTCAGATACGGACAACATAGGGTTATGGACTGTTGTGATTTCTCTCCACCCCCCCCCCCCCCCCCCCCAAAATTCTTAATAGATTTAGGCAATGTCATTATTTTGTGAATTAATAAAGTGGATTATGTATCACAGTAACATTGGCACTAGAACTTTTACACAACATAAGGACTGGACTGGGCTCTAAAGCCGCATGAGCCACCCAGTCACTTCATGGCTGATCTAGATTTCAAATTTTTTAGTCTATGTCCCTTGATACTCTCCTTTATCCTCTGAGGTGCAGTGCCCAAAATTGATTGTAGTACATCCAATCAGGTCTAACCAAGGCTCTGTACAACTTGAGCATAACCTGGCATCGCATAGATATACGGTTCTTAAAGGCCTGCTTTACAAAGTACTGTATTTTTGTGTTCTCAAACTTAGTGTCTTTTTTATCCAGTAATTGGCCAACTGTTTTATATGAAGGGAAGCTAAATGTGAAAATAGGTCATAGTGCTAAATTGCACCGAGGTATATTCCTCTTCTTAAGCTTTTTATTCCTCTTCTCCAGGCAGATTATTGATAAATGTATCAAATATTTTTTGTTGTTGCATGTGAATTTTCTTTGATGTTTCATGTGCCCTTGTCATCCAATTATGTGTAAACTGTGTAACATTTTAAACCCTTCTTATCACCAGCCCTGCTGTGAGTGGAGTATTTTTGGGGCATTGTACTGTCAAAAGATGGCTGTAATTCATGGATGGAGCAGCTTATTTATGCTTTTCATATGAACAATTCTCTCAAGGCAGTGCGCTTTTTTTTTTGCTGTACAATTTGCAGTGGCTCCTGATCCTCAACAGACCGTTTCTGTAATGTCTCAAAATTGAATCACAACCATGTCCCTCGCATTATCTGCTGAACTTGAATTATGACATCTACTGGAATAGCTCATTTTAAATTAGGGGCCAACGCAATGTTGAAAATGTTTTAAGGTTCAGATTCAGAATAATCAGTATGAGTGATCAGAATTCTCTAATGTGTGCTGCTGTAACATGGAGATTTACAACTGTTTTTTGTTTTAAAAACATGCTGTCTTGTTTTGTGTGTGAATTTTCTCATTGAGTGCTTCTCCCTCCTCCTCCTCCTGCAGGCTTTTCTTGAAATGGCTTCAGAAGAAGCAGCTGTTACTATGGTGAACTATTACACCACAGTCACTCCACACCTCCGCAATCAGCCCATCTACATCCAGTATTCCAACCACCGGGAACTGAAGACTGACAACTTACCCAACCAAGGCGTAAGTGTATTTTAGCATATTGTATATGTGTTTTTTTTTTGAAGGGACGTTGTCACTCTCCAGAAATAAAATATTGCTCGTCCTGCTAAATTCTCTCACCATATTTAAAAATGTAAAGATCGCAGAATGATTTGGAGCTTAAAATGGGATCACATTGCCTTCAGAAAAAGGGGAAAGCTATGCTGCTTGACAGTTGATTTAAGGGATGCTGGATATCTGCAGAAAGAAAACCTGAGTGTGTAAATGAAGACCAATATCAGCTCAATTTTTTTTCTGTTCTGCACGGCCTGTACATTTGTGCAATACCTTTAATTTTTTTCCCATGTTATCCTAAAGGGGATGACTTGTGAGCACCTGTGCAATACCTTCAGGTTGCTATGTAGTTGCACGAGTGCAGTTTACAGGGAACATTGCTGAAGACCATATGGTGAACATGTTAATATGTTGCGAAGCATGTCTATTTAATTGATGTATCTTTTTGAGATTGAGGGGGAGCAAGCTCATCTCAATGTGACAAGAGGAAAGCTGGCCACATAATGTCAGCAGAGTCTGCGACTGGTGTTCACAGGCTTTGTGTGCGAGACTGTAACTTGTACTTTCTTCAATCTGGTCAACTATGTTCATTGTCCAGGGTGGGGTCTGCCCTACATTTGTGGGGTCTGCCATACGATCAAAACTGCTTTGATTTCCTGTGGTTCGTCACATCAGCTCCCCACCCCTAGCTCCATTTACCCCCAATTCCCATTCCTGTTTTTGGCCTTTTTGTATAGATCCTTGTGCACTCTACTGACCAAGCTGAAGGCAAGCTTCAGAAATGCACCCCATTCTGCTGCTGCAGTTTGCCTTGCAGTTCTCTGACCGTAACAGTGAGTTTAGTAACTTCGTGCCTTTGTTTTCTTGAGTTCTGGACTTTGCGGGGAGGTAAGTTGATGCAAGCCAAGATCTTGGCCTTGAGCTTCAAGTTTTTTTTTTGTGTCCAACCAAGTCCTGGTTATGTAACTGGATAAATGTAAAGGAAATATTTCTGCTTGTGGAGGAATCTAAAACTAGAGGCCATAAATATAAACTAGTGATTAATAAATCCAGTAGGGAATTCAGGAGAAAGTTATTAATCCAGAATGGTGAGAATATGCAACTCGCCACCACGTGGAGTAGTTGTGGCAAATAGCAGATGCATTCAAGAGGAAGCTAGATAAGCAGATGAGGTAGAAGGGTAGGCTGATGCGGTTAGATGAAGAGTGGTAGGAGGAGGCTCTAGTGAAGCTTAAATACCAGCATGGACCTGTTGTGCATACTGGCCTGTTTCTGTGCTATACATTCTATGTAATTTCTACTTAATGTTGGATTATACTGGTGCTGTAAGAGTTAAAACAAATAGAACTGGTTCTAAGTTGCCATCTGAATTAGCAGCAAACAGTTGACACTAAGCCAAGTTGAAAACGTTAGGCAAGTAAAAAAAACTAGCACAAAAGTGTAACTCTTTTTGCTGCACGGAGACGACCCTGAAAACGAAGCAGAATTTGACTGCTGTAAGTTTGCAGGTTTTTATTTGATCGAACTGTTACTTATCTGTATGTTTGAATGCTAACAAATCTGATTTGCTTTTAATAACAGCTGATGGGTTGGAGACAATTAGGACATGAATGAGAAGGCATGACTTGTTGCTGATAAAATTCTTCTGTCCATGCCCTGGGAATGGCCTGGAAAATGAGGCTTGACATGTGCAAAGAATATATTGGTTTTAAAATGGAGTCACATTGGACAAAGAATAAAATGTCAGTAGTTGAGCTGGTTTTAAGCAAGTTCTGCCGTGGGGCTTTGTAAATCAGTATAGTGCACACTAACTGTTGCACAAAAATTGTTTTCTGTTTGACTCCTCTAATCAGAAAGTTCATCACATGATGGGAATAGCTGACATCTGTAAAGCAAGATTAATTCAATAATGTTTTCATTGTTAAAACCATTACTCATCATCTGTATTTAATTTTCATATTGTGAAATGTGTGTTTTCATGTGCAGCTGTGCTCAAAGTTTCAGCGATTGGCATCAGAGCCTTGGAAGAAGTGAAGAGAAATCAAGAATCCTGATTTTCTGTCACTATCTGGCTATATTTGAGTCAATATTTTAAATTGTATAATTGACAACAAACACTCAAGTCTGTACTGGTGGCTTAAAGAGGCACAAGTTTAGGGCCTGTAGTTAGTTTCCAAAATACTTTACCAGTCAGGTATAAGTATCTGCGTCCTTTTTATTTCTCACTTTGGTTTTGTGGGGCATTTGAGCTCTGGCCCTGCCAAATTTTCTTTGCTTTCTACCCCATTCTGATAAAAGACTCCACCAGCTGCATGTTTAGCCAAAATTGCAAAGCTTTTGAGGTCTGTTTGCAGGAAAACTTCTATTAAATTGTGGCTGTGTGCCATTATATACTGTTTAGTGTTATTGTAATGCTGTCCTAAAGCCGCAGCCAGTGCATGTCTTAGTGAGCAGTTTGAATGGCAGCACCCCGTGCATTGCGCAAACGCCACCATATCCCCTTCATTTGTCTCATTAAAAGAACAGCACACATTCCTTTGTTATATGATGGTGTCTGCTGTTTGAAATGTGGCACAAAGGCAAATTGTACAGCATTACAATTAGGATATTACCCTAAGTATACAAAGTTGACAAACAGGAAAAGACGAGCTATTCCATCAAGCTGCCCCACACCGTGATGACATACTTACTCTTCATTTTTTTTTTCTCCCCCACCCCCCTGCCTATGTAACCTTCTAGGAGAGGCAATAGACCAGAGAAAAACAGTATGGCCAATAAGGGTTAAGAAAATTGAGATGATAATTCTTTATTTGTTATTCCGTTCTCTAAGATGGGACCCTCCTCCAAGATACATCAGTTAACCAAACCAGTGGGACCCAGCAAAACTGTTGCTCAAATGTTAAATCTCACTTCCGATTTTGAACTTGGCCCCTACAACAGTTTGTTGCTAACTTAAATGCATATTTGTAATTTTAGCAGTGTTACTTTTGTTTATAGGTTGCCTGAAATGCAATATTTGAATAACCAAGCTTTATGGCTCTGCCATTATAAGATTAACTTTTTTTTCCTTGTATTAAGTCTACTTCAGCAAAACAGAACATAAAATGTCAATGACCACTTAAAGCACTAGCTCATAATAGTCTGTGTCCAGAACAGTGAAGGATTTTTTTGGTCCCCCCCGCCCCAAATACTTTCTTTTCCTTGAACATTTTGATTACTTGCTTGGGCGTTTTGTTCCATAGCTGCTAGTTGCAGTCATCCATGTGTTCACTTATCAAATGTCACCATGGAACCTGATCCTGTCCTTCAACGTCCAATCAGTTCCAGATGAAATGGATGCAAAGCCATCAGAAGTTGAAACAGGACCAATTTTTGTTGTCTTAATTCTGTGCACTCCCTTTCCAAAACACGCTCAACTTAGACTCTGATCAATTGCAGCCTTCCTGATTGAAATCAGCTATTTTTACGCATACCATACTGCCGACAGTCAACTGTTCCCTGGATAGTCCTGGATTAGCCATCAGCAGAGTTCCACTTTACAAGCACACTTAACGTGCAGCATCATGCATAGGTTTTTCCTTAACGCAAATGAAGGTGTGCCAAAAAAATGGATGCATCCTTCTCGATGGCACTGGCCGATAATTTTATAAGTACAATTAGAAACAGTGACACTTTCTAATAACTCCGTGCAGGGATTGGCAACCTTAACAAGAAGAGACGGTTTAAAATTTAGTCAAAAACACAATATTAAGAGCCGCAATGCTGTAACTCAAATGCCACCAATAATGAAAAATAAGACGAGATGCATTTCAACAAGAGAGGAAAAGAAATCGCTCCTGAATCCCGCCAGTAAATGCTCATGGGCGAGGATGGTATCTGGTCTGGCAATGATGCACTATGCAACAAAGACCCTGATGACACTCATTGTCATGGATCCATAATGAAGAATGGTCAGTTGGGTGAGGTATCAAAAAGCTGAGTTTTCAAAGCAGTGTTTCAATGAGTCACTGGTTATTTTTTCATGCATTTCTGTTATCTCTGTTTCTCTCTCCATGGATGCTGTTAGACCTGCTGAGTGTTGCCCAGCACCTGATTGTTTTTATTTCAGATTTCCAGCATCTGCAGTATTTTGCTTTTACTTAACATTTTCAATCTTGGGAACTGAACCAACCCAATGTTTTCGAAGATTTGTGTCTTCCCAGTTTTTCAAAGCTGATGTTTTTGTCATTCTTTGGGCCACCAAATGACAGTAGCTATGGTGGAAGGAAGTATTTGCTGCAGCGTCATATAATTTTAACCAATCCTTCCAAGTTACTTCAAAATCATTGGTTGACTTTCAACATTAAAATGATCAGGATCCTTTTTCTAAAATAAAAATGAAATGTTGTAGTCCAAAGGCTAAGTTATGTTGAGTTTGTATTTTATCTAAATTCTTGAGTCTGAGAATAGACAAGATAATGTTTCGGGTGTAGATCCTTTTTCAAAACTGCAAGATATAACTAATGTATAGCTTATAAAAAGTGATCTAACAAAAGGAAGGGGAATAGTAAGCATATGCATGTGTGTGAGAAGCAGATGACTTGTAAAATCGAGAACAGGAGATGGCTAATTGTTGAGTGCTCTCCGCTCTTCACAATCCTCTGAAATACAGACATACCCATCTAACATTGACAGCACCACTTGGAGGAAGAAAGTGGGGGCTGTGATTCACGTCTTAAATTATGAGGTTGTCGGCTGGGCATTTTTTTTCCAGAAATGAGAAGGCAGAGAGCTGGCTTGATGATCTTTAAGGCTATGATATGGTAGACGTAGAGAACAACAACTTGTATTTGTATAGCACCAGGGGCTATAATGAGCCACATAAAGGAGATGCCAACTGACCAAAAGCTTGGTCCAAGAGGTCAATTTTAAGGACTATGTTAAAAGATGAAAGTGAAGTAGAGAGGTATAAGGAGGGAATTCCAGAGCATAGAGCTTAGGCAGCTGAAGCGACAGCCATGAATGGTGGAGCGATTACAATTGTAGTAACTCGAGTCCAGAATTAGAAGAGCGTAGATATTTTGGAGAGTTGTGGGACTGAAGGAAATTAGAGATGGGAAAGGATGAGGCCATGGAGGGATTTGAAAACTAGGATGAGAATTTTAAAATTTAGTCAAGTTGCTTGACCAGGAACCAATGTAAGTCAGTGGGGACGGGTGATGGGTAACAAACATGAATGAGGGTTTCAACAAGAACATGAGCTGAGACAGGTGAAGTCAGGCGATGTTAATGGAGGCAGAAATAGGCAGTCTTAGTGATGACACAAATATGTGGTTGGAAGCTCATCTTGCGGTCAAATTGACACAAAGTTTGCGAACAGACTGGTTTCATCTCAAACTGTTGCCAGGGAGAGGGATGGAGTCAGTAGCTAGGGAACAGAGTTTGGAGCGGTGACCGAAAACAATGACTTTAGTCTTCTCAATATTTAATTGGAAGAAATTTGTGCTCATCCAGTACTGTATGTCAGATAAGCAGTCTGATGATTTAGCAACAGTGGCGAAGTTGAGAGGGGTGGTGAAGAGGTAGATCTGTGTTGTCAGCGTATAGGTGAAAACTAACACTGCTTTAGGATGATGTCGCTGAGGAGCAGTATGTGGTTGAGAAATTGGAGGGGACCAAGCATCGATACTTGCGGGACAGCGGAGGTGATGGTGTGAGAGTTGGAAGAGAAGCCATTGCAAGTGACAGTCTGGCTATGATTTGATGATGAGAATGGAACCAGGTGAGAGCAGTCTCTCCCAGCTGGACAACACTGGAGAGGCGCTAGAAGAGGATGGTGTGGTCAGCCATGTCAAAGGCTGCAGCCAAGTTGAGAAGGACCAGGAGGGATAGCTTAACTTGGTCACAGTCACATTGTATGCCATTTTTGACTTTGAGAACTGTTTTGGTACTGTAGTAGGAGCAGAAATCTGATTGGAGGTATTCATTCCTGGAAATCCCCGTTTGATTGGCATAGAATTTGCAGGCAACAACACGTTAAAAGACTTGGGAGAAGAAAGGGAGATTGGAAATGAGGCGGTAATTTTCAAGGATGGTGGGTGTAGGTTTTTTGACGGGTCTGAATTCGGCAGTTTTCAAGGATAGAGGGACAGCACCTGAAGAAAGAACTGTTCATATCAGCTGACGTGGGGACCAAGAGAGAAAGTTGGGTGATCAGTTTAATGGGAAATAGGTCGAGGGAGCATGAGTTGGGTCTCATGGACAAACTGAGCTCGGAGAGGGCATGAGGGGAGATAGGAGAGAAACTAGAGTAAGATGCAAGTTCAGGGCTGGGGCAGCAGGGCATCTAGAGGACATTTGGCTCAGTGGGCTGGTGGAAGGGAGGGATGCGGGAGAGGCTGCTGATCGAATGGTTTCGATATTTGTAACAAAGTTCATGAGCCCCTTGTACTTATTGGAGACAAGGATGGAGGAGATAGGAAAGAGGGATTTAAGCAGATGGTTTGCAGTAGTAAAAAGAAGGCGGTGGGGGGGGAGGTGGTGGTGGTTATCTCTGCATTCTAGGATCATCCTGGAATAGTGAGCATCTTTAGCAGGTGGGAGCAGGACCTGAAAGTGTTTTGTGATCAGCTAGATCTCGTGGTGGATGGCTGAACCTGTTGTCCACCATATGCTTTAAAGTCTGCACCCTTAAGAGAACGGAGCTGAGGGCCATACCAGGGGCAACAGCCAGCGTGAGAGGCTTTATTGGGGACTATGGCATAAAAGGTGGAGGTGAATGTGTGGTTGAGTAAATCAGTAGCTGCAGAAATTCTGTGTTGAGCAGAGGGCCAAAGGCTGGACAGTTGGGATTTTGAAAGTGCAGTTGTGAGTGAATTGTGGAGTTTTTTCTTGGGACAGACAGAAGCAAGTAGGATTGGGGAATGGAAGGGGGATATGGGTGGTGAGTGTTACTAGAAAGTGATCAAGGAAGACATTTCCACTTGTGGGGGAGACCAACACTTGAAGCCATAAACATGAGAGCCAGTAATAAATTCAGTCGGGAATTCAGGAGAAACTTCTTTTCACAGAGTGAGTATGTGGAACACCACGAGGAGTTGGTCAGGCAAATGGCAGCCAAACATTTAATTGATAAACGCATGAGGGAGAAAGAAATATAAGATTATGCTGATAGGGTTAGATTGCAAGATATGGGAGGATACTCACGTGAAGCATAAACACCAGCCATAGACCACTTGGGCTGAATGGCCTATTTCTGTGCTGCCAATTGTGTGTAATATTAACAAAGAGGACTATTGAATGTCGAGGGCAGGTGAGGAAAGGAGCTGATTAGAACTTGGGGTGGGGAGCCTTTGTTTGAACACAAGTTGAAGTAGTTTGCGTGCTTTGTACCAACCTGTTTTGTTTTCTTCTCCCAGGCTGCTGAGCTTTGGAGCCTGCATTGCCAGATATTTGAACTCGCTTTCTCCCTGCCTATCACCCAACTCTCAGCTACTCGGGCTTTCTGTGTGGTATATGTCTTGTCTTTGTCTTTTTGATTTCTCTGTTTTCTCATTGTCTCATACTCATACCACTTTTGTCATTTCACTATTTTCTATACTCCACTTAAGCACTTCACAGGTTATTCAATTTCTTTTTCTATGTGGTGTGTTCTCTTGCTTGTTAAGTACTTTTTCATTGGTAATGACTAATGGGTCCAGTAAAGGGTACACACCTGAATAATTAACTTGTCTATTCTCTCCACAGATGCCTGACATGGTAAGTGTTTCTGTTTTTGTTCCAGATTTTTAGTGTTTTGTTTTCTGTTTCATTCCAAGGAAACCTGTTCCCTGCCTGCACCCCCAGGTATTTTCCTCTTGCCCCCTTTTTTTCTAGTAGTATATTCGAAAGAGCAGATGCAGGCTGATTTAGCAAATCAACTAATTTCATTTCAAATGAAAAGTTCTTTATGCAGCATGGTTGCTTACGTCAGCATGCTACATAATACTTGACTTCCCTGTGTGCTATTGGAGGTATGCATAATAAATTGATTTAAATTTGTTTTTAAGTACTTGGGATAATTGACATTGTTTCACCAGTGCATTGTTGGAATTTGTGCTGATGGCCCATTATCAATACACAATTTTAAGCATTCGTGACCAGGACCATACCCATTGTATCCTCTTCTTCAAACCATTTTTCTGCAGTATTTGTGGTAGTTCCTTAAATTTTCATTCTCTCCATTTCTAATCATCTTGCTTTCAAGTTTCACCTTACCAGGCCCCTTAAATATTCAATTTTTGGCCTAAAGGAAGTGCATGTATTTCTGATTTCTTTTACCTGCTCCTTGCCGTAGTTGCTTTGAATCACCTGACTTTTTGATTTCCTTTGACTAGAACACTGCGTCCTTCAATTCTGTATCTATGTTCTATTTTTACTTGCATTGTTTCATGGGATGTGACCTTCACTGGCAAGGTCAGCATTTGTTGCCCATCCCTAATTGCCCTACAAGGTGGTGGTAAGCCGCCTCCTTGAACTGCTGTAGTCCATCTGGTCAAGGGAGATAGAGGATTGGATAAGGAAAAAAAAGAAGGCTTATGACCGATTCAGAGGGCTGAAAATAGCAGAGGCCCTAGAGGTGTTTAGAAAGTCAGGGGGTGGGGGGGGGGAGAAATTTAAAAAAAAAGTAATTACGAGAGCGAAAAGGGGGCATGAGAAAACATTGGGTAAGATAAAGGAAAATCCCAAGATGTTTTATATTGAGGGCAAGAGGATATCCAGGCTAAGTGTAGGGCCAAAGTGGCAATCTATGTTTGGAGTCAGAGGAAGTCGGTGAGGTTTCAAATGGTTACTTTTCATCTGTGTTCACGATGGAGAAGGACCATGTAGGTGTAGAGATCAGGGAGTGGGTTTGTGATATACTTGAACAAATCAGCATTGAAAGGGAGGAGGTATTCGCTGTTTTAGTGGGCTTAAAAGTGGATAAATCCCCAGGCCCAGACGAGGCTGCTATGCTCTCTGGCCACAAGAGAAGTGCCAGGGGACTGGAGGACAGCGAATGCAGTACCATTATTTGAGAAGGGTAGTAGGGATAACCCAGGTAATATCAGGCCAGTGAGTCTTAACATCAGTGGTAGGGAAACTGTTGGAAAAAATTCTGAGGGATAGGATTAATCTCCACTTGGAGAGGCATGGGTTAATGAAGGATAGTCAGCATGGCTTTGTTAGGAAGAGATCATGTGTAACAAACTTGATTTAATTTTTGGAGGAGGTGACCATATGTGTAGATGAGGGTAACGCAGTTGATGTAATCTACATGGACTTCAGTAAGGCTTTTGATAAGGTCATAAGGGAGTATGGTCAAGAAGGTAAGAGCCCATGGGATCCAGGACAATTTGGTAAATTGGATCCAAAATTGGCTTAGTGGCAGGAGGCAGAGGGCGATGGTCGAGGATTGTTTTTACGATTTGGAAGCCTGTGACCAGTGGTGTACCACAGCGATTGGTGCTGGGACCCTTGCTGTTTGTAGGGTACATTAATGATTTAGACGTGAATATAGGAATGATCAGTAAGTTCGCAGATGACACAAGAAGTGCTGGTGGTGTTAATAGTGAGAAGGATAGCTTTGGGATACAAGATGACATAGATGGGCAGAGCAGTGGCAAATGGCAAATCTTGAGAAGTGTGAGGTGATGCATTTTGGGAGGACCATCAAGGCAAGGGAATATACAATGGAAGGTAGGACCCTAGGAAGTACAGAGGGACCTTGGTGTACTTGTCCATAGACCACTGAAGGCAACAGCACGGGTAGATAAGGTGCTTAGGAAGGCATATGGGATACTTGCTTTTATTAGCCGAGGCATAGAATATAAGAGCAGGGAGGTTATGATGGAGCTGTATAAAATGCTAGTTAGGCCACAGCTGGAGTACTGTGTCCAGTTCTGGTCGCCACACTAGGAAGGATGTGATTGCACTGGAGAGGGTGCAGAGGAGATGCACCAGGATGTTGCCTGGTCTGGAGCATTTCAGCTATGAAGAAAGACTGGAAAGACTAGGGTTGTTTTCCTTAGAGCAGAGAAGGCTGAGGGGGGGGGGGGACCTGATTTGAGGTATGCAAAATTATGAGGGGCATAAATAGGGTAGATAGGAAGAAACTTCCTCCCTTAGTGGAGGTGTCAATAACCGGGCATAGATTTAAGTTAAGGGGCAAGAGCTTTCGAAGGAATTTGAGGAAAAATCTTTTCGCCCAGAGGGTTGTTGGAATCAGAAACACACTGTAGAGGCAGGAACCCTCACAACATTTAAGAAGTATTTAGATGAGCAGTTGAAACGCCACAACATACAAGGCTACTGGCCAAGTGCTGGAAAATGGGATTAGAATTGATGGGCTTGATGGTCGGCGTGGACACGGTTGGCCAAAGGGCCTATTTCTGTGCTGTATAACTGAGTCAATGCATTTCTGCCTTCAAGCAACCCTGAGCAAAGCAAGCCAACCAAAGTGCACTTTTGCTAGCCAGGACTTCAAGAGTACAGCCTCACCCGAGGACTGCTGGATTTACAGACTGTATTTAAGTTCAATTTATTCTGGACTTCAATCCAACCACCAAATCAGTTAACCTCTGTCATCTATTTGTGCGTGTGTGTTATTCTCGTGCGCATGTGTGCGTGAATGTGTAGCATATTTGTATTTTTAAATCTGGTTCGTGTTAAGTATAATAGATTTAGCATATTGTTCTTTAAACTCAAGAAAACCTGTCCAATTGGTTCTTTTGCAGTCTCAGTAAAAGAAAAAGGTAAAACACTCCTCACTGAGGTGATGAGCGTAACCACTGTTTAAAAGGAATAAACCCTGTTGCGATCAAATAAGAGCGAAGGGCAAGAGGGGAGCCTGAGACCCTGCTCCTCACCTGGCTGTAATAGGACCAATACTTTAATGAGGTGTAGAGCCAAGTGACCCTGGCAGAACCCAAACTGAGCATGTTATTGCTGAATAAGTGCTGCTTGATAGCACTGTTGATGACACTTTCGACCACTGTGCTGAACATCAAGAGTAGACTGATGGGACAGTAATTGGCCAGATTGGATTTGTGGGGATGTGAGAGGGAAAATGGGATTAATGGAGGATTAGTATAAATGGGTGGGTGATGGTCGGCGGGGACTCGGTGGACCGAAGGGCCTGTTTCGGTGCTGTATCTCTCTGACTGACTACTTTTTGTGGACAGGACATACCAGGGCAATATTCCACTTTGTCTGGTAGATGCTGGTGTTGTAGCTGTACTGGAACAGTTTAGCAAGTGGTGTGGCTAGTTTTGGAGCACAAACCTTCAGTACTACTGCTGGGATGTTATTGGGGCCGATAGCCTTTACTGTATCCAGAGCCTTCAGCCATTTCTGATATCGTGGAGTGACTTGAATTGGCTGAAGTCTGACATCTGTGCTGCTGGGAACCTCAGGAGAAGGCAGTGATTTGGATCATCCACTTGGCACTTCTGGCTGAAGATGGTTGCAAATAATTCAGCTCTGTCACTTGCGTTGGGCTTCCCCGTCATTGAGGATAGAGATCTTTGTGGAACCACCTCCTCCGGTTACTGCTGTACTTTGTCTTCTGTTGCAGGACTGGTTACAATCTAATGTGGATGAGTGTCTCCATGAGTTGTCTCTGGCACTGAATGTAGAGTTAGTGGAATATGGTTTTGTCCTAGCTGCAGAATGCTCATGCAGCCAGAAGATTCATTTAATGGCTGAAGTGCATTCTTCTACCAAGGCCCCCAGCAATGCAGGGAAGGTTCCCCAAGTACAAAGCTTCCCATCAGGGATGTTCCCCAGTGCTAGATGTTGGTGAATGTCATGTGGAGATGGGAGTTCATAGGATTAACTCAGCTACTAATGTCGCCATCTCAATGAGTATCAGTGAATTGAAGGTTCCGTCCAGTACAACATTTGTTACTAAATTGAAAACCTCTCATCTGGATTTGGGGCCAATTTGACGTTTTAGCCCACAACAGACATCAAACACAATCCATTCATGCTTAGTTCAAACACCTTTTATAGAGTCATGGTCATTTACGACACAGAAGGAGGCCATTCCGTTTGAGTCCATGTCAGCTGTCCACGGAGCTATTCAGTCAGTCCCGCTCCCCTGCTTGATGCCTGTAGCCTTTCAAGTGGTCATCCAATTTCCTTGTGAAATCATTGTCTCTGCTTCCACCACCCTTGTGGGCAGCGGGTTCCAGGTCATGACCACCCACTGCGCTAAAAAAGTTCTTCATATTCGCCCGCATCGCTGGCCTGAAACCTTCAATCTGTGTCCACTAATCCTTGTACCATCAGTGAATGGGAACAGTTTTTCCTTGTCTAATTTATCTAACCTTGTCATAATCTTGTACACTTGTATTAAATCTCCTTTTATCCCCAGTTTTTCAACCTAACCCTGTAACTAAATCCCCCATCCCTGGAACCATTTTGGTAAAACTCCTCTGCACCCCCTCAAGGACCTATGCATCCTTCCTACAGTGTAGTGACCAGAACTGGATGCAATATTCCAGTTGGGGTTTTTGCACTCGGTGCCTCTATTTATGAAGCCCAAGATCCCAGATGCTTTACTAACCATTCTCTCAATATGTCCTGCCACCTTCCAAAAATCAATGCACATGTAGCCCCAGGTCCCTCATTTCCTGCACACTCTTTAGAGCTGTGCCATTAAATATACACTGCCCCTTCCTGTTAGTTCCGCCGAAATGCATCGCCTCACGCTTGTCAGTATTCAATTCCATTTGTCTGCCCATTCTGCTAGTCAATTTGTGTCCTGTTGCAGGCAGTTGATATCATCCAAGTTGGGTGTCATCGGCAAATTTTGAGGTTCTACTTTGGATTCCAAGATTCAAGTCTTTTATATATAGCAAAGAAATGCAGTGATTCCAGCATTGACCCTTGGGGAACACCACTATCATCCTCCAGTCTGATAAACAACATTTACTACGACTTAAGTTTTAAGCAAATAAAATGGGGGTGGGACAAGCGATAACCAAAGAGAAGGTCCCAGAATAACTGAACAGAAGGCCATGGAACAAAGGCAAATGGTATGTTAATGGTGTGCTGAAAGACACAGCATTAGCGCAGAGAGGGTGTTAATTGACAAAAATAGAACAACCTGGCCCAAAGCACAAACCTGACAAACAAAACAGTGGGTAGGCACATGGTTAAAAAAAGTGAAATAAAATAAACAAAAAAGAAAAAGCTGAAAATAAAAAGGGGGCCCCATCATGCTCTGAAATTATTGAACTCATTGCTCAGTCCAGCAGGCTGAAGAGTGCCTAATGGATAAATGAGAAGTTGTTCCTCGAGCTTGCGTTGATGTTCAATGGAACACTACAGCCATCGCAGGGCATGAGAGCAGGGGTGTGTGTTGAAATGACCAGCAACAGGAAGCTCAGGGTCATACTTGCGGACTGAGTGAAGATGTTCCACAAAGCGGTCACCCAATCTGCGTTTGGTCTCCCCAGTGTAGAGGAGACCACATTGTGAGCAGTGAATACAGTATACTAAATTGAAAGAAGTACAAGTAAATTACTCCTTCACCTGAAAGTGTTTGGGACCTTGGATAGCGAGGAGAGAGGAGATGAATGGGCAGGTGTTACACCACCTGCAATTGCATGGGAAGGGGCCGAGGTGCTGGGGCTAATGGAGGAGTGGACCAGGGTGTCGCGGAGGGAACTATCCCTTTGGAATGCTGATGGGGGAGAGGAAGATGTGTTTGGTAGTGGCGTCATGCTGGACATGGCGGAGGATGATCCTTCGGATGTGGAGGCTGGCGGGGTGCAAAGTGAGGACAAGGGGAACCCCGTCGCAGTTCTGGGAGGGGAAGGGGTGAGGGCAGAGGTGCAGGAAATGGACCAGACATGGCTGCGGGCCTGGTCAACCACATTGGGGGGAATAATCCTTGGTTGATTACCTTAACCATCATTGTTAAACTAACTGGCCTGTAGTTGCCAGGGCTGACCTTAAACCCTTTCTTGAATAAGGGTGTTATTTTGCCACTCTCCAAAACTCTGGCACCTCCCCCTGCATCCAAGCAAGATTGGGAGACAATGTCAAGCCCTTCCTAACTCCATCCCCACTTCCTTTAGCAACCTGGGATTCAAGCCATCCGGACCAGGTGACTTATCTACCCTAAGCATAGCCAGCCTTTTTAGTACCTCCCCCCCCCTCAATTTTTACCCTTTACATTGCCTCTACTCTCTCCACTTGTTATATTTTGTCAGATTCCACTTCCTTAGTGATCACTGATACAAAGTACTCATTAAGTATATTAGCCTTGCCCTTCACCTCTAAGGGTGTATTACCCTCTTCGTATTTACATGCCAGACGACGATTTTTGCGTTCCCTTTTAGGTTGACTGCCATTCTGTTCTCATATTCTCTTTGCGTGTCTTATTTTCCTCTTCACTTCCCCTCTCAACTTATTGTGTATGGCCTTGGTTCTCAATTGAAGAATTCACCTGACATGCATCATAAACCCTCCTTTTTTTGTTTAATCATAACCTCTATGTCCCTTATCCAAGGAGCCCTGTTAGTGGTTTTCTTACCTGTTGCCCTTGTTGGAATGTACCTAGCCTGTACCTGAAAGATCCTTTAAAGGTAACTTGTTCCAATACAGCTCTTCCTGTCAGTCTTCGTTCCATTTTATCCAGGCTAGATCCCTTCCCGTCGCATTGAAATTATCCATCTTCCAATCTAGGTGTTCTGCCTTATTTTGTTCCTTGCTTTCCTGCTTTCCAAGTCTAAACCTTATGATACGATGGTCACTCCCCTGCAGACACTTGGTCCATTTGGCACACCTCATTTCCCAGCACCAGATCTAGCAATGATTCCTTTCTAGCTGGGCTGAGAACATACTGATCAAGTTCTCCTGAAAACATTTCAGAAATTCCTCCCCTCCTTACCCTTTACTCTAACATTAATTGCCCAAATATCAATTGGGATAAAGTCCCCCAATATCACCACTGTATAATACAATTGATTTTCTGATCAAAAGCAGGCAGTTGCTTTTTCAGTAGCCTATTGTAATGACTTGATGGAAAGTGTTTTTGGGGATCAGCACCCCTCAATAACTTAGCAATCAAAACATTTGCATGTCAAAATACTGTGGCCCCAAAATTGTACAGCATAGAAGGAGGCACTATGGCAGTACACAAGATATCTCGTCTCCAAACACACATGCTGACTATTAGAATTCAAGTGCCCCTCTCACCATTTTAAAAAAACTTTTGCTGTTACACTATTCTTTAGCTAGGTATGGGTAGACTACTTAGTAATGTGCCACAGAAACTGAATAGACTGGTCACAAAATCCACCTTTTCTTGCAACGTTGCGCCTCGAGGGACATTTTGATCTTCAGAGATGTTGTGCACATTCATGAGAATGGAAACTGGCTAAAATAGTTATGAAGTTAGGTTGCGTAGACTTGTTATGTACAGGAATTGAGAGTTATGGAACCAAGGTGGGTAGAGAGCGCTAAGATGCATGTAGCCATGATTTAATTAAATGGTGATGCAGTCTTGAGGCCTGGACAACGTATGTCAGCCAAGAGCGACGTCTCAATTCATTCCATCTTTGCTGCCTCCGGAGAATACTTGGCATCAGGTGGCAGGACCGTATCTCCAACACAGAAGTCCTCGAGGCGGCCAACATCCCCAGCTTGTACACACTACTGAGTCAGCGGCGCTTGAGATGGCTTGGCCATGTGAGCCGCATGGTAGATGGCAGGATCCCCAAAGACACATAGTACAGCGAGCTCGCCACTGGTATCAGACCCACCGGCTGTCCATGTCTCCGCTATAAAGACGTCTGCAAACGCGACATGAAATCCTGTGACGTTGATCACAAGTCGTGGGAGTCAGTTACCAGCGTTCGCCAGAGCTGGCGGGCAGCCATAAAGACGGGGCTAAAATGTGGCGAGTCGAAGAGACTTAGTAGTTGGCAGGAAAAAAGACAGAGGCGCAAGGGGAGAGCCAACTGTGCAACAGCCCCGGCAAACAAATTTCTCTGCAGCACCTGTGGAAGAGCCTGTCACTCTAGAATTGGCCTTTATAGCCACTCCAGGCGCTGCTTCACAAACCACTGACCACCTCCAGGCGCGTATCCATTGTCTCTCGCGATAAGGAAGCCCAAAAGAAAGAAAGATGCAGGCTTGAGGTATGGAATCAGACATTTTTTTAAAAAATTCATTCGGGGGATGTGGGCGTTACTGGCTAGGCCAGCATTTATTGCCCATCCCTGATTGCCCTTGAGAAGGTGGTGAGTTGGCTTCTTGAACTGCTGCAGTCTTTAGCGTGTTATGAAGGGAGTTCCAGGATCTTGACCCAGCGATAGTGAAGGAATGGCGATATAGTTCCAAGTCAGGATGGTGTGTGACTTGGAGGGGAACTTGAGGATGGTGGTATTCCTTTGCATTTGTCCTTCTAGGTGGTAGAGGTTACGGGTTTGAAAGGTGCTGTCGAAGGAACCTTCGTGAGTTGCTGCAGTGCATCTTGTAGATGGTATACACTGCTGCCACTGCGTCTGTGGTGGAGGGAGTAAATGTTAAAGGTGGTGGATGGGGTGCTAATCAAGCGGGCTGCTTTGTCCTGAATGGTGTCAAGCTTCTTGAGTGTTGTTGGAGCTGCACCCATCTAGGCAAGTGGAGAGTATTCCATCACACTCCTGACTTGTGCCTTGTAGATGGTGGACAGGATTTGGGGAGTCAGGAGGTGAGTTGCTCACCATAGAATTCCCAGCCTCTGACCTTCTCTTGTAGCCACAGCATTTATGTGGCTGGTCCAGTTCAATTTCTGGTCAATGGTGAGCCCCAGGTTGTGGGTAGTGGGGATTCAGCAATGGTAATGTCATTCAACATTAAGGGGAGATGGTTAGATTCTCTCTTGTTGGAGATAGTCATTGCCTGGCACTTGTGTGGCATGAATGTTGCTTGCCACTTATCAGCCCAAACCAAGATTTTGTCCGGGTCTTGCTGC
Organism: Heterodontus francisci; assembly: GCF_036365525.1. Taxonomy (NCBI): domain Eukaryota; kingdom Metazoa; phylum Chordata; class Chondrichthyes; order Heterodontiformes; family Heterodontidae; genus Heterodontus; species Heterodontus francisci. Next base: position 178,424,611 of record NC_090374.1, on the reverse strand, counting down.
ATTTCTACACGGACTGCTTCATCTGAGGAGTTGCGAATGGTGCTGAACGTTGTGCCATCATCAGCGAACATCACCACTTCTGCCCTTCTGATTGAAGGAAGGTCATTGATGAAGAAGCTGTAGATGTTTGGGCCTAGGACACTACCCTGAGGAACTCCTGCAGTGATGTCCTGGGACTGAAATAATTGACCTCCAACAGCCACAACCATCTTATTTTGCATGAGGTATGACTCCAACCAGTTGAGAGTTTTCCCCTGATTCCCATTGACTCCAGTTTTGTTAGGGCTCTTTGATGCCATAACTCGGTCAAATGCTGCCTTGATGTCAAGATGTTACCTCTTGAGTTCAGCTCTATCATCCTTGTTTGAACTAAGGCTGTAATGAGGTCAGGAGCTGAGAGGCCCTGGCGGAACTCAAACTGAGTGTCAGTGAGCAGGTTATTGCTGAGCAAGTGCTGCTTGATAGCACTGTTGACAACCCCTTCCGTTGTTTTGCTGATAATAGAGAGTAGATTGATAGGGCGGTAATTAGCCAGGTTTGATTTGTCCTGCTTTTTGTGCACAGGATGTAGTTGGGCAATTTTCCACCTTTCCGCATAGTTGCCAGTTTTGTACTGGAACAGCTTTGCTGGGGACGCAGCAAGTTCTGGAGCACAAGTCTTCTGTACTATTGCCGGAATGTTGTCAGGGCCCGTAGCCGTTGCAGTATCCAGTGCCTTCAGTCATTTCTTGATATCACGCGGAGTGAATTGGATTGGCTGAAGACTAGCATCTGTGATGGAGGATCTCAGTAAGAGGCAGAAATGGATCATCCACTCGGCACTTCCGGCTGAAGATGGATGCAAATGCTTCAGCCTTGTCTTTTGCACTGATTTGCTGGGTTACTCCATCGTAGAGGATGGGGATGTTTGTGAAGCCTCCAGTTGTTTAATTGTCCACTACCACTCACATCTGGATGTGGCAGGACTGCAGAGCTTCGATCTGATCAGTTAGTTGTGGGACCACTTATCCCAGCTGTTTCTGCTGTTTGGCATGCAAGTAGTCCTGTGTTGTAGCTTCACGCCGACACCTCATTTTTAGGTATTCCTGTTGCTGCTCCTGGCATGCCCTTCTGCACTTTTCATATATTCCTAATTGGCCATGAGACAGCAAACTATTAAGTGTTCCTGAGTACAGCACACACAAGATGCGGACAGCATGGAAATATTTTGTTTGAGTAACAATTGTAAATCTTTCGAGCTGTGATTTTTAGTGCAATATTTATCTGAATCCTTCAAATACATAGCTGTTTTAATTCATTCTGATACCCATTTCCCTCCGTCATTATTAACCAATGGTTAAAACCTTAATCTTGTATGAGTTATTTGCTGTTATCTGTTTCAATGAGCTGAATAATTTCTTTACTATGTGGCCACGCTTGCCAGTTTGACTTGCAAGAAAGGTCTTGGACTGTCGAGTTCCAGATATAGTAGTTATTGTCCATGGTGTTTCAATTAAATGTTGTCCTTTCTCCCCTCCCACCTCTTCATTTTTTCCCCTGTTCACATCAATGTAAATTCCTTTTGCCACTAGTGCACCTTCCTCAGCTGATGAGTTAATGGAGTTTCTGCCTGTTTTGCCGTAGTCTGTTGTCATTGAATCCACCTATGGTGGGAGGTATTGTGTGCATCCCTTCTCCGCCCCCCCCCCCCCATGCCACTATACTGTTTTCCCTCCCCGGCCCCAAGACCGCCAATTGTACTGTGGCACTTCATTTAGCACACCAGCAGAACCATATCGGCCTCTAGGGCTCCTCCAATTCTTGTCTTTTGTGTATCCCTGATTTCCATTGCTCCACCTTTGGCAGCTGGGCCTTCAGCTGTTTCGGCTGCAAGCTCTGGAATTTCCTCACTAAACAGACTCTCTATTTCTTTAAGACACTCCTTTTTAAACCTACCTCATCTCACCAACTTTTGGTTTCCTGTCCTAATATCTAGTTATGTGGCTTGGTGTCATGTATTGTCTGATGTTCCTGAGTGTCCTTGTAAATAAGTAATTGAAAGCTAATGCACAGGTGCAGCAAGCAGTCAGGAAGGCTCATGCCTTTATCACAAGAATTTGAGTACAGGAGTAGTGAAGTCTTGCTTCAATTGTATAGCACCTGGAGTAGTGTAGTGCAGTTTTGGTCCCCTTATCTTAGGAAGGATATTATTGCCGTAGAAGGTTCACTAGACTTGTTTCCGGGATGGTGCGATTGTCCTCTGAAGAGAGATTGGGGAAACTGGGCCTGTCTTTTCTCGAATTTCGAAGAATGAGAGGTGATCACATTTAAACCTACAAAATACTTAATGGGATAGACAGGGTAGATGCAGCTAAGATGTTTCCCCTAGTTGGGGAGTCTAGAACCAGGGGTCGACGACTTCTTTGGCTTCCTTATCTCGAGAGACACTGGTTAAGCGCCTGGAGGTGGTCAGTGGTTTGTGAAGCAGCACCTGGATTGGCTATAAAGGCCAATTCTAGAGTGACAGGCTCTTCCACAGGTGCTGCAGATAAAATTGGTTGTCAGGGCTGTTACACAGTTGGCTCTCCCCTTGCGCTTCTGTTTTTTTTCCTGATAACTGCTAAGTCTCTTCGACTCGCCACACTTTAGCCCCGCCTTTATGGCTGCCCGCCAGCTCTGGCGATCACTGGCAACTGACTCAAGTTGTGATCAATGTCACAGGAATTCATGTCGTGTTTGCAGACTTCTTTAAAGCGGAGATATGGACGGCCGGTGGGTCTGATACCAGTGGCGAGCTCGCTGTACAATATGTCTTTGGGGATCCTGCCATCTTCCATGCGGCTCACATGGCCAAGCCATCTCAAGTGCTGCTGGCTGTGTAGGGTGTATATGCTGGGGATGTTGGTCGCCTCGAGGACTTCGGTGTTGGAGATACGGTCCTGCCACCTGATGCAAGGATTCTCTGGAGGCAGCGAAGATGGAATGAATTGAAACGTCGCTCTTGGCTGACATACTTTGTCCATGCCTCGCTGCCATAGAGCAAGGTACTGAGGACACAGGCTTGATACACTCGGACTTTTGTGTTCCGTGTCAGTACGCCATTTTCCCACACTCTCTTGGCCAGTCTGGGCATAGCAGTGAAAGCCTTTCCCATGTGCTTGATTTCTGCATTGAGAGTCAGGTTACTGGTGATAGTTGAGCCTAGGTAGGTGAACTCTTGAACCACTTCCAGAGTGTGGTTGCTGATATTGATGGATGGAGCATTTCTGATGTCCTGTCCTATGATCATTTTTTTGAGGCTGTTGGTTAGGCCAAATTCGGTGCAGGCAGCCGCAAACCTGTCGGTGAGTCTCTGCAGACACTCTTCAGTGTGAGATGTTAATGCAGCATTGTCAGCAAAGAGGAGTTCCCTGATGAGGACTTTCCGTACTTTGGTCTTCGCTTTTAGACGGGCAAGGTTGAACAACCTGCCACCTGATCTTGTGTGGAGGAAAATTCCTTCTTCTGAAGACTTGTACGTGTGTGAGAGCAGCAGGGAGAAGAAGATCCCAAACAGTGTAGGTACAAGAACACAGCCCTATTTCACGCCACTCAGGATAGGAAAGGAATCTGATGCGCCGCTATGCTGAATTGTGCCTTTCATATTGTCATGGAATGAGGTGATACTTAGTAGCTTTAGACATCCGATCTTTTCTAGTAGTCTGAAGAGACCACGTCTGTGACGAGGTCAGCAATTTCAAAGTTCAAATTCACAATTTCAAAATAACGGGGAAGCCACTTAGGACCGAGATGAGGAGGAATATCTTTACTCAGGGTTGTGAATCTTTCGAATTTTCTACCCCAGAGGGCAGTGGAAGCTTAGTCATTGAGTATGTTTAAAGCAGAGATTGACTGATTTCTAAGTAGCAATGACAGAAAAGAATATGAGGGTAGTGTGGTGAAAAAGGCATTGACGTAGATGATGAGCCATGATCATATTGAGTGGCGGAGCAGGCTCAATGGGCTGTGGGAAGTTTTAAGCATAAATTAAAGCCATATCCATTTGGTTTTGGAGGCAGGCGTTCTCTGTCCTGCTGAGAATTTGTATTAATGCATATTAAACTGAAAGCCGTTTGACATTGTAGGAACCTGTTTTTCCATAACTGCTGGGGCATTTGGCTGCCAATTGTACCTGTGTTTTAAAAAAAAAAATCAGTTTTCAATGTTTGTGCTTAAACAAATTGCTCATAGAATAAAACAAAAAGGTTGGCTTAAGAAATGTTTTTGTTTTTCCACAGCGAGCCCAGGCTGCTCTGCAAGCAGTAAATGCAATGCACACCAGTAACATGTCTATGACGGGCAGCACTGTTAACGAGGGGGCACTACTAGCTGGTCAAAGTTCTGTCCTGCGCATCATTGTGGAGAACCTTTTTTATCCTGTCACTCTGGAGGTCTTGCATCAGGTAAGGATTCATCATATTTAGATACCAAGCCATTTAAAGCAGCATGGATTCAAGTAAGATGTTAATGGAATTAACTGAATTGGATTTCAGAATTGGTAAACCCAATATATTAAATGTGTAAAGCAGCGAATACGCTAATACTAAACATTACTGGATTTAAAAGAGTTAGTGTGCTATCATCTATTTCTTTTCCCTTCAAATATCTTCCTGCCTTAGGCTTTGGTTAACTTTATTTAGCATGTGTCATTTTCCAATTATGAGCAAGTTTAAGCAATCGACTCTCAAGCCTCAGTATCACTATTGATCTGGTTGCTTGGAGATCTGGATCGGAGTGCCACCTGTGCCTATATATTTTAACATATTAGTTTGTCTCCATTTCTGTCTTGTGGGAAAATGTCTGGGCAATTTTTGGAACTTCCCTGTTCGAGCAACTTTATGGGGTCTTGTGGGTGTCGATCCATGTTCGTAACACTTCTGGGAGTTAGTGCATCACAGGACAACCAAAGTGATCCATCACAGTACCAGAGCTCTGTACTTGTAATAAATTTCTTGCCTGGACCCCAGCTGATGTATTCCACATTGCTTGTCAGTGCAATGTATTTTTATGGCTTATGATAATGACATCACAAGTTCTGACTGACAGATGATTGTCTTTCATGCTTGGAGCCCACACTACTGTAAGTGACTAAGGTGGATTTTATGCTTGTAATTTGTGTTATTTAACTAAACTCCACTCACTACATTTTGATCCTGCTTTTATTGGGAGACTAGTTTTGTTCATGAGTTCTGTTTGCTGTAGTTTGTACAGTCTCGGTTAAATAAGCACTTTTGCTGAGTACATAGACGACTCCTGCTGTAAGCTTGCCCTGCCTCCTACTCATTAGTTGACAGTGATTAAGAGGTTTATGTGTTGAGGCTTGATGCTCTTCTGTTTCAATGGCTGCAAACAAATTAACTTTCCATTTTAATGCCAAAGTCTCCTTTTTATACTGATGCATATTTTACTCCAAACAGATCTTTACCAAGTATGGAACAGTGCTGAAAATCATCACGTTCACAAAGAACAATCAGTTCCAGGCACTGCTTCAGTATGCTGATCCAATGCATGCACATCAGGCTAAACTGGTTAGTGTTGAGTACAGCAGGTAACCCGTTCTTAATTGTTAACTGCTGTATCTCTATTAAAACTAGTTATTTGGCATTTAGAAATGACTATCTGGAGCATCCTCTGTCTTTTTGATATAAATGCTATTTGGAGACTGTTTATTCTACTTCTAGTTGGTGCACAGAATTTCAGAAAATTGTAGAACACCAAATTTGATCATTAATACACAGGAAACATGAGTGTAGATGCTACTAAACTGTTCATTATTTTTCAAAAGGGTGACTCTCCTTTAGGTTATGTGATCTCCACCCCTTTCTGTTGGACTCTGCAGAATGCATACAAAACCCATCCAAGATGCGGATTGGACTTCCACCAATGTTGCTCTGTAACTAGTTACCAGCAGGTTCATGAGAGCAATCTTGGGATGATTCCTTTCACTTTACTTCTGTTTAGCACATCCCCATGGTTGTCTAGCTGAAAATGCTGGTTTACTATTTACTAAAAAACTTAGTGCCTTTAATGTAAAAACATCCCAAGGAGCTTCACAGGAACATTATAAATCAAAATATATCGAGTTACATAAGGGGAAATCAGGTCAGATGACCAAAGGCTTGCTCGAAGATGTAGGTTTTAAGGAGCCTCTTAAAAGAGGAAAGCGAGATGGAGAGGTGTAGGGAGGGTATTTCAGAGCTTGGGGCCTAGGCAACTGAAGGTATGGACAGCAGTGATGGAGTGATGAAAATCAGGGATACTTGAGTCCAGAATTAGTTGAGCCCAAACATCTTGGAGGATTGTGCGTCTGGAGGAGATTAAAGATAGGGAGGTTGAGGCATGTGGAGGGATTTGAAAACAAGGGTGAGATTTTTAAAATCAAGACATTGCTTGACTGGGAGGCAGCATAGGTCAGCAAGCACAAGGGAGTTAAGTGAATGGGACTTGGTACAAGTTAAGATACAGGTAGTGGAGTTTTGGGTGAGCTGAAGTTTACAGAGGGTAGAATGTTGTAGACCAGCCAGGAGTGCATTGGAATAATCAAGTTTAGAGGTATTGAAGGGGGTGAATGAGGGTTTCAACTGCAGATGATTTGAGACAGGAGTGAAGTCTGGCAATGTCAACGGAGGTGGAAATAGGTTGTCTTGCTGATGGCGTTAATATTAAGCAGACCATAAGCATGAAGCATGTCTTCCTCCATTCAGTGCTGTCCCTTTTGCACTTCATTTTAAATATACTGCAGTTTAATTTCTCACCAGTAAGTACTTTAATAAAATGACATCCTTTTATTGCTTTCCTTCCCACCATTTCAGCACCTTTTATTTTGTGTTTCCAAAGCAAAAGCGCAGTTCTGAACAGAAGGACTTATCCTTGGTCTCTTGTCCAATAGCAGTGTCGAGCCCATTACCTGGAGGCATTCAAGAAGAATGCTGATATTTCTTGTTCCGACTGATGCCATCTCTAAATGAAGTACACAATTCACTGTATGGGGACTTGAATGCCATATAGTGAAGTAAAAAAGGATGATTATTTGGAAAACAGATTGTAATTAATCGAATAACACAATGGTGCAACACATTACAATCCTTTGTGCAACAGATCTAATAAGACTCGGGTTTGCCCTTCAAATCCCCATGTTATGAGCTACTAGAGTGTTGTGAGGGAATGGCACTGTTTTACACTCGTCAGTGGTAGAGTAGCAGAGGAGGTGGTCTGGGAGCTGGTTGATTTATTGTGCTCTTAGCTAGGGATGGCATAGTGTGCATTGGCATTCTTGGAGAAGGGGATAACTTTTACAAGTCTTCAAGTTAATCTTCTGTGTTTTTAAGTATTTTTTACTTAAGTAGATTCTGTGCCTTGTCTGAACATGAACCTTCCCAGAAGCATTTCCAGTGTAGAATGGAATTGCCACAATTACCTGTTGGTAGACAAAAGAGCTGAACTCGAGGTGAGAGTGACTGCCCTTGACATCAAGGCATGAGTCGACCGAGTATGGTATCAAGGAACCCTAGCAGAACTGAAGTCAATGGGAATCGGAGAAACTCTTCGTTGGTTGGAGTCATTAATAGCGCACAGGAAGATGGTTGTGGTTGTTGGTCAATCATCTGAGCCCCAGGACACAATTGCAGGAGTTCCTCAGAGTAGTGTCCTAGGCCCCATCTTCAACTGCTTCATCAATGACCCTTCAATCATAAGGGCAGAAGTGGGGATGTTCACTGCGCAGTGTTCAGCACCATTCGTGACTCCTCTGATGCTGCATTTCTGCACAGACTGCTTCAGTAAGACCTGGACAACTTCAGGCTTGGGTTGATGGGTGGCAAGTAACATTCGTGCCGCACAAGTGCCAGGCAATGACCATCTCCAACAAGAGCGCGTTACCATCGTTGAATCCCCGACTGTCAACATCCGAGGGGCTACCAATGACCAGAAACTGAACTGGAGTAGTCTTATAAATACCGTGGCCAAAAGAGCAGTTCAGAGGCTAGGAATCCTGCGGCAAGTAACTCACCTCCTGTCTCTCCAAAGCCTGTCCACCATCTACAAGGTACAAGTCAGGAGTGTGGTGGAATATTCTCCATTTGCCTGGATGGGTGCAGCTCCAACAACACTCTAGAAGCTCGACACCATCCAGGACAAAGCAGCCCGCTTGATTGGCACCCCATCCACAAACATTCACTCCCTCCATTACTGACGCCCAGTGGCAACAGTGTGTACCATCTACAAGATACACTGCAGCAATGCACCAAGGCTCCTTCGACAGCACTTTCCAAATCTGCGACCTCTAACAATTAGAAGAATTTGCACAGCAAATACATGGGAACACCACCACCTGCAAGTTTCCCTCAAGGTCACACACCATCCTCACTTGGTACTATATCGCTGTTCCTTCACTGTCGCTGGGTCAAAATCCTGGCACTCCCTTCCTAACAGCGTTGTGGGTATATCTACCTCTCATGGGACTGCAACAGTTCATCACCACCTTAAGGGCAATTAGGGATGGACAATAAATGCTGGCCAGCCAGCGATGCCCATATCCCATGAATGAATAAAAAAAAAGTCACAAGCGCAGTGGTTAGCACTGCAGCCTCACAGCTCCAGCGACCCAGGTTCAATTCCGGGTACTGCCTGTGTGGAGTTTGCAAGTTCTCCCTGTGTCTGCGTGGGTTTTCTCCGGGTGCTCCGCTTTCCTCCCACAAGCCAAAAGACTTGCCGGTTGGTAGGTAAATTGGCCATGGTAAATTGCCCCTAGTATAGGTAGGGAAATATAGGGACAGGTGGGGGTGTGGTAGGAATATGGGATTAGAGTAGGATTAGTATAAATGGGTGGTTGATGGTCGGCACAGACTTGGGCCGAAGGGCCTGTTTCAGTGCTGTATCTCTAAACTAAACTAAACCCTTCTCGAAATGATTCCAAATATCATGCTTGCCTCACTGTTCCTTCATATAAAAATATGAAGGGTTGAGTTGTGGGTTATATATTCATATGGTGCATGGTAAGCTTTTTATCAGCTCTGTAGAATATCATCTGTTGCTTCAAAGATCCATGGATTGTTATGTAAATCTGTTTCTACTTGGCTTTCTTCAGGCTTTGGATGGACAGAATATCTACAATGCTTGCTGTACTTTACGTATAGAGTTCTCAAAGCTGACTAGCCTTAATGTGAAATACAACAATGACAAAAGCAGAGACTTTACGCGCCTTGATCTTCCTTCCGGCGACGGCCAGCCGACCGTTGACCCTTCTGTGGCCGCCGCTTTTGGTAAGGAAACCTCACTTCTAGGTAAATACATAATGGCAGGTAAATTTTATGTGTTGTCATTTTCTTGGCTTTTTGTTCTGTTCAAATCCTCTCTACAGTGTCCACAACAGCACATACAATCATGAGACTACTGTATTCTTTTCACTAACTGAGTAGTAGGTATGGACCAACTGTTTCCACTGACAAGTATCTCAATAACCAGAGAGGGCATTGATTTTAAGTTAATTGGTGAAGAATTCAAAGCAAAGAGTTTCTAAGCAGGACAATGGAGCTATGTATTCAGAAGCTGTGCCTGCAACATTATAGTTTGGAGCTGGCACAGATTATTGTGTCCTTTTGGTTGGATCAGGAGCATCATTTCAGTCAACTAGCAGAAGGAAAATTATTCAAGTTACATATGCAAAGAAAAGTTTTTAAAAAAACAATTTAAGGGGGAATCATGACTAAATTTAAGAATTCAAGTATTTAAAAAAAAAAAAATTAAATTAGCATAACGTTTGCTGCATGGCTTAGTTGGTAGGAAGTATTTTTCATTTTCCTATAGAAACATTAGACTCCAATTAAAGTTGAAGTTTTGCAGTCAATGGCTTGATATTATACACCACAGCCTGGTTACTACTAACTGCCACTACGGGTCAAATCAGCAAAAATATTCTAACGGCAGGGCAGGTAATACTTGGATTAATTGGATATTAGTTGGTAGGTTTGTGTTTACTTTTATCTGGAATAGTGCTATTGGGTACATGCCAGGTATCCACCAAAGGTCTGCAGTTTTCACCCAACTATTGTCCCTGACTTTACTTTTAATCTAGCCCGGTTGAACAAGAATATCAATTCTGTTTAGTCATTCCACTGTTTCCTGGAGACATTTCAGTTGTATTGAAAGCTAGCTCTGGTATCTCAAGGGACTGTGACAACATTTGAACAGGATTGTAATTACACCAAATTAGTTTTTTTGGCTTGTAGGATTTCAATATAAATGATCTGCCCAGCAAAGATCTGCTTTAATGGTTGGCGTATCTGCTTTTTTTGAGCATTGTCATTGCTGTCCTTGACCATTTGATATCTGGCATGGATCCCATTCACCCCTTAGTTTAAATAGGGCCAGTAAGTGTAAAGTTATTTTATTACTCAAGGTTCAATACATCAATGCAAACAAAGAAGGGTTATTTGAACTGTTGATCTTAAGCGCCACAATTATGAGATAGTGGCAAGAATGTGATTGCAGCATAAATGCTATGAATTAGTTGTAACCCTTTACAAAGTATGTAGCACAAAGATTAAATATTTGTGGTACCATTTTGTGTATTTGCAATTCAGTTTTTCCAGTAGTTGGAGGGGTTTTTGTGAAGCAAGAATTTTTAAAGCATGTGCCATTTTGGAAGACCAGAGTTTGCTGATTTTTATATTGACAGTTTTTGAGGCTTCATGTAAATATGTACAGTCTGAGACATGTTTTTAGCAGAAAATTTCTGTTCTATTTCACAAAGTTGTTAGTCATGTGAGGAGGCATCGAAGGGCTTCCCTCTTTCCCCCTCCTTGTTTGACCAACAGTTTAATTCTTAAAAACTGAATGTACTGGTCAATTCAGTAGGTGTTTCATTTGGTTCTTATGATCATAGCAACTAAGTAATCACAGGTTTTCTTGAGTTAACCAAGAAAGAGGTTCATGTTATGATAACTAAACCAAACAAATAAAAATAATAAAGGATGCACCAACTTTCTCTATCTCCTCCACCCCCCCCTCTCTATCTCCCCCACCCCCCCCTCTCTATCTCCCCCACCCCCCCCTCTCTATCTCCCCCACCCCCCCCTCTCTATCTCCCCCACCCCCCCCTCTCTATCTCCCCCACCCCCCCCCTCTCTATCTCCCCCACCCCCCCCCTCTCTATCTCCCCCACCCCCCCCCTCTCTATCTCCCCCACCCCCCCCCTCTCTATCTCCCCCACCCCCCCCCTCTCTATCTCCCCCACCCCCCCCCTCTCTATCTCCCCCACCCCCCCCCTCTCTATCTCCCCCACCCCCCCCCTCTCTATCTCCCCCACCCCCCCCTCTCTATCTCCCCCACCCCCCCCTCTCTATCTCCCCCACCCCCCCCCCCTCTCTATCTCCCCCACCCCCCCCCCCTCTATCTCCCCCACCCCCCCCCTCTCTATCTCCCCCACCCCCCCCCTCTCTATCTCCCCCACCCCCCCCCTCTCTATCTCCCCCACCCCCCCCCTCTCTATCTCCCCCACCCCCCCCCTCTCTATCTCCCCCACCCCCCCCTCTCTATCTCCCCCACCCCCCCCTCTCTATCTCCCCCACCCCCCCCTCTCTATCTCCCCCACCCCCCCCTCTCTATCTCCCCCACCCCCCCTCTCTATCTCCCCCACCCCCCCTCTCTATCTCCCCCACCCCCCCTCTCTATCTCCCCCACCCCCCCTCTCTATCTCCCCCACCCCCCCCTCTCTATCTCCCCCACCCCCCCCTCTCTATCTCCCCCACCCCCCCCCTCTATCTCCCCCACCCCCCCCTCTCTATCTCCCCCACCCCCCCCTCTCTATCTCCCCCACCCCCCCCTCTCTATCTCCCCCACCCCCCCCTCTCTATCTCCCCCACCCCCCCCTCTCTATCTCCCCCACCCCCCCCTCTCTATCTCCCCCACCCCCCCCTCTCTATCTCCCCCACCCCCCCCTCTCTATCTCCCCCACCCCCCCCTCTCTATCTCCCCCACCCCCCCCTCTCTATCTCCCCCACCCCCCCCTCTCTATCTCCCCCACCCCCCCCTCTCTATCTCCCCCACCCCCCCCTCTCTATCTCCCCCACCCCCCCCTCTCTATCTCCCCCACCCCCCCCTCTCTATCTCCCCCACCCCCCCCTCTCTATCTCCCCCACCCCCCCCTCTCTATCTCCCCCACCCCCCCCTCTCTATCTCCCCCACCCCCCCCTCTCTATCTCCCCCACCCCCCCCTCTCTATCTCCCCCACCCCCCCCTCTCTATCTCCCCCACCCCCCCCTCTCTATCTCCCCCACCCCCCCTCTCTATCTCCCCCACCCCCCCCTCTCTATCTCCCCCACCCCCCCCTCTCTATCTCCCCCACCCCCCCCTCTCTATCTCCCCCACCCCCCCCTCTCTATCTCCCCCACCCCCCCCTCTCTATCTCCCCCACCCCCCCCTCTCTATCTCCCCCACCCCCCCCTCTCTATCTCCCCCACCCCCCCCTCTCTATCTCCCCCACCCCCCCCTCTCTATCTCCCCCACCCCCCCCTCTCTATCTCCCCCACCCCCCCCTCTCTATCTCCCCCACCCCCCCCTCTCTATCTCCCCCACCCCCCCCTCTCTATCTCCCCCACCCCCCCCTCTCTATCTCCCCCACCCCCCCCTCTCTATCTCCCCCACCCCCCCCTCTCTATCTCCCCCACCCCCCCCTCTCTATCTCCCCCACCCCCCCCTCTCTATCTCCCCCACCCCCCCCTCTCTATCTCCCCCACCCCCCCCTCTCTATCTCCCCCACCCCCCCCTCTCTATCTCCCCCACCCCCCCCTCTCTATCTCCCCCACCCCCCCCTCTCTATCTCCCCCACCCCCCCCTCTCTATCTCCCCCACCCCCCCCCTCTCTATCTCCCCCACCCCCCCCCTCTCTATCTCCCCCACCCCCCCCCTCTCTATCTCCCCCACCCCCCCCTCTCTATCTCCCCCACCCCCCCCTCTCTATCTCCCCCACCCCCCCCTCTCTATCTCCCCCACCCCCCCTCTCTATCTCCCCCACCCCCCCCCTCTCTATCTCCCCCACCCCCCCCCTCTCTATCTCCCCCACCCCCCCCCTCTCTATCTCCCCCACCCCCCCCTCTCTATCTCCCCCACCCCCCCCCTCTCTATCTCCCCCACCCCCCCCCTCTCTATCTCCCCCACCCCCCCCCCTCTCTATCTCCCCCACCCCCCCCCCTCTCTATCTCCCCCACCCCCCCCCTCTCTATCTCCCCCACCCCCCCCCTCTCTATCTCCCCCACCCCCCCCCTCTCTATCTCCCCCACCCCCCCCTCTCTATCTCCCCCACCCCCCCCCTCTCTATCTCCCCCACCCCCCCCCCTCTCTATCTCCCCCACCCCCCCCCCTCTCTATCTCCCCCACCCCCCCCCCTCTCTATCTCCCCCACCCCCCCCCCTCTCTATCTCCCCCACCCCCCCCCCTCTCTATCTCCCCCACCCCCCCCCCTCTCTATCTCCCCCACCCCCCCCCCTCTCTATCTCCCCCACCCCCCCCCTCTCTATCTCCCCCACCCCCCCCTCTCTCTATCTCCCCCACCCCCCCCTCTCTCTATCTCCCCCCCCACCCCCCCCCCTCTCTATCTCCCCCCCCTGTTCCTGAGGCCCTCGGCTTACAGCGGTACATGACTGTTTCGGTGGTTCTCTTGGAAACGGCGATGCCGTTTACCTCAAACAGGGTTTCTGATTGTCACTGGTGTATGCAAAGGTGGTCAGTGAACAGACAGGATTTGAAAACTTTCAAGTTGGAATGGAGCGAGAGTTGCCACTCAAGTCTGCGCATGTCAGAATGCTGTTGCTTCTCCTTTCACTACTGCAGAAAGACATAAGCTTAAAACCACAGATGTGAGGGGCCTTGTCACACGACAGTTACTCAGTCATTCCAAAGTAGCAGTTAGCTGTATTTCTCTCCTAAAATGAACAGGTAGTTCCTTTTAAACTTCCTGGGTCATGGTTCTTGCTGGGATATGAGCAGACATTTGGTCTCCCTTCTCACCAGCATTGCAGCATTGGATGCAGTGTTGCAAATTAGGTAGCCATCTTAAGCTGCCAGTAAAGTCATCCTTTTAGCTGGTCTTTTTTAAAATGTATTTAAAAATATATATAATTTCAGTTCTCCAGTCAGTGGGCCAAAGAAAATTATCATTCAACTGAGTACATTGCAGTAACAAAGTGTTGATGTTGGGTGGCAGTTGCTTTTCCAAATTGTCACAAGAGCCTTTGGGCAGGTCGTTTGAGGGGCGATTACCCTGAGGATAACCTTGTTGGACCAGTTAGAAATGCAGATAATCCATAGGTGGTCAATGGTTTACTGCTGGATGGAATTCGAATTTAGAGGATCTCACTCCTTTAGTTAATGCAGTGTTAGTTCACTTATCATCCACATCTTCACAAATGTCAGTGGATGACACGCAGCCTGTGTGCAAAGCTATAGTGCCAAAGTGTTTGATTAGTTGGAGGTCAGCTCATGACTGTTTGGTTCGTAAATACAACCATCAAATTTGCTAATTTTGAAGGGTTTTCCATTATGAATTATATTTATGCATATTTTAGATGTACATTAACTGTCCATTTTTATAGACGCTATTGGGAATTTGATAATTACAATTTTTACTTATAGGGAGTTCATTGGAGTTAGCTGCTTGTACTTAAGTGATCGGTAAATTTGTGCATCAGTGGACACTAGTTCTATTGTTTGTTTCCTGTAACTTAAAAAAAAAACTTTCAGAAACATTTTAGCCAAAAATCTCAGTAAACGGAGAAGGGAATACTGACTTGAGGTTGAGTTGGGAAGCAGTTGCACTCTGTGGCAATCCGGATGGCATAATGCAACTCAAACCTGCAGTCCTGCCCGCCCCATGACATGACCCTTTACTTTGAGCTGTCCATATGAACTGAATTTGCTGAGGAAAAAGACTGGAAGCTTCCTGTGACAGTCGCTTGCCAGGTCTGACAGTGTCGCTTTCTCAATATTGCATACAAGTTGGCATCAGTGAGCAGAAGGACAAGAATTGCCCGAAGCCAGTTTCCATTTAAAAACCTTAATTTTGGAATGAATTTGTGTACTTATCGAAGTCAAGAAAGTTGGTATTTGGGAGTGAAAGGCTATTTTGCTCTTTGTCTGGTGTTGTAATAGCTGCTCCAAGACAGCTTCACCATAGGCCAGATGCAATGTAAATTTATATCTAATTGGGTGTAAAACTCCCTACTTACACCTGTGAACTTTTTACATGACCCCTCACGTCTTTGGTATTGAATAAATCCTCAAATTGTTACTCCTACAGGTGCTAGATGTATTACTCCTGGGTGACACTGTAAAATAGCTAAGCATAACCAGTGATTGCACCAGGAGGTAATACAACTAAGTATTTTTTGAACATTGAGGCATTAATTGTAACAAAAGACAAAGGCAGTATTGTGAGAGCAGGAGATGTGGTTGAATAACTGTTAATTGAACATTTCTGTCTTTTTCTCTTTGTTAGGTGCACCCGGTATCATCGCCAATCCCTATGGGGGTGGTGGATTTGGCTTTCCACAAACTGCAGGTTAGCATGCTCAGGACTATCGCTTGTAATATTAGATTCTTTTTAATGCATTAGCAGAATAAAAGAATTCTCCCAAAGATTTATTTTATTAGCATGTAGCTGCTGTGTGGACCAGAAGATCTCAAGTTGACCATCGGTGTGTGTTAAGTTAGCTGATCTTAACTTGACGAGGTGGTGGCGGTGATGGAGAGATGGTGGTAGCTCATTGGACTTTGTCGTCTCCCTAACTATAGGTGTTATCACCCTATTATAATTATCCATTGATCCTCTACTGAAAAGTGCATGCTGGGGATTGGGATGATTTTAGCTCTGTTGCCTGCTCACTCCCCACAGTTAAATAGCCTTCAGTGCTCATTGTCTAGTGCTATGTGCAAGGTACTAAAGGGTGCTCATTTCAATGAGTCAGGAAAGGGGAAGGACGAAAGAATGGGACAGTCAATGTTGGGATAGAGCATATGTGTTTGTGTGTGTGTGTGTGTATAGGTCATACACACTGCACTGTGATTTTTAATTTAACATATATTTTATTAATACCTAGTGATGGGACCCCTGAAACCTTACAGTTGCTAATTTAAAAAAAATTGACTTTGGTATTTATATACTGGCCATCTTGCACTCAGTCTTCATTAAGTTTTTGAAGGATATGGTTCATTCTAGGAAGGAAGCACATCTGCCATGGTTAATGTCAAAGTCTTTACTGTCTCCAGGTCTGTCTGTTCAAGGAATCCCAGGAGGACTTGGGCATCTTGGCCTTCCACATGGTGCAGTTGGTGGTCGTCTAGCAATGCACGGTATTGGCCCAGCAGCAAACTCTGTTCTGCTGGTCAGCAACCTAAACCCTGAGGTTGGTGATATCATTAAGAACTGCTATGTCTAAGTCCTCCCTCCTATTTTTCACCATTTTTGTAGAATATTTGCTGTAGGGGGGAATTGGAGCTTTCAGTACCAATTCTTTCATGATTTTTGGGAAGGCAGTTATTTAGTTTTAGATTTGCCAATGTACAACTAGTAATTTGCAACATCTCTGTATACGTAACGTCCAATTAATTCTGAATCAAATCCATGCCGCATTCGTATCCATTACAAGGAGCTGAGGATTGATGTGTTATCAAACTGAACAAGGGGGGAAAAAAGAGTATGCTAGCACGTACTCCTGTGTTATATGTTCAGTGCATATTACAGTAATGTGTCCTGTGGGCTGCTAAAGTATCATCTCATTTAGGCTCAGCTTTGAGCTCACACACATTACCATTAACCATTAGAAGCTCCATTAGAAGTGCCTAGCATTCATGTTCTGAATGTGGCTCTGTTGCTGACCAAGTTATACTTTGAGTGCCATCCTTCCTCTAATCTGTGGCTCAGCGCTGTATGCAAGTGTGTGGTGGTGCAATGTCTTGCATGTTTGCACACATTTACAGTGAAAACACTCTGCAGTTCTGATTGTCTAGTTTATGGGCATAATTACCAGCTGCACACTGTTATAGGTGCCTAACAGCGCATCATCTGTTGATCCAAGGAATTGAGCTTGTGCTGGCGGCCAAGTACAATGGTGGCATTGATCCAAGTCTGGGTGCTCAATGGATTTTGGAGCATTATGCAGCTCCTTGTGTCATACTGGACTGCACATGATGCAAATCAAATGTCAGACCAACACCTCAAAGCACCACAATTAGTGACAAGGGACTGGCAACTGTGTCATTGAAATTGTACCATGTGAATATGGTGCCAGAATGCCTGTCAAATAAAAGTATTTTATTGCCTTCTGAAAATAGATCTTCTGGTCTTGGTGCTGTTGGAGAATTCCCAGATTGATTGTAGCCTACCCAATGGCATAATGCTTACATCAATGGATCACTTGGATGTAAATAAAATTGTTTTTCTCCCCCCACTTATTTTCTGATTTAAGATTTTTTTTGTGACAAATAAAAGGGAAATCAGACGAGTTCACTGGAAGTAAATATTAAGATTCTGTAATAAATAGTTACCTGGGAGGCAGGGGGAATTATCTAGATTAAAATGAAAATTCAACAACTGTAGCTGTGATTGATCCCCATCACTGCTTCCTCTCGTCAGTAAGGTGATCATTATCCAAATGTTGCATCCTCATGTATTTTCATATTCTATGGGTTTTTTGGTGTATTGATGTATCTTCCATCTATAGTACATGCAGTTTTTATTTCCATCGTACCATGTGCTAACTTCCCATTACTGTCGAGCTTAATTGTAATTAGCCATTGTTAATACCAACTTCCCTTTATAATAGTTATCTCCCTTGGTCTTGACAGAAGGTGCGTTTAGTTTAGGAAAAAAGCTCAAACATTAATAAAGAGACCCTATGCTTAAAGCAGCAACAGTCTATTTAGCTGGCCCATGTGAGTTTGTGATAATTTGCTGTATGCTCATGTTAATATTTCTACTAAATTCAAATGAAGCTATACCATTCGTGAAACAATTACACACTTACAGAACAATAATTACTTGTTATAATCCATGCATTAGATTTTTCTACAACCATCAAATTGGATGGCCATTAGCATATATTTAACTGAACAATTTAAAGGAAATTGATTTCTTAAGTCCATATATTATTGACAGTCGTTTCAACCAAATGTTTCACACTAAAATTAATAGTTCAATCAAATTATTGTGGTTAGCACTTTTTTTTAGTAAATGTCTAGTTTTCATTATGCTAGCAAAGGTAGGATATTTTAATACTTCTGAGGAAAGCAACTGGAATTAAAAATGTCTTCTCTTCATAGAATAGCATTATTAGGCTTTTGAATCATGAAGCCTTCCTGCCTGATATCCTTGTGGCAGGTGGTGAGAGAAGTTGTTTTTCCCATATTTCCACTTTATGTAGATTTATGTCCAACTCTGGTATAATCTTCAAAAATATACTACCTTTTGTTTTTGTGGGCAGCAGTATTTCTGAGGTGGAACACAAATAAAAACATTAAATGCAAAAGATATGTTATACATGCACCTGTTTGCCCTTCGTTTTCTGCTAGGTGGTAAATTTTGGTTGTGTTTAGAGTAAAAACAAAGAGCTACTGGGTTGGGTCATTTTTTTTCTACATCAGTGGTTTATCTAAGGAAAATTGTTGATTGCATCCATAGAGGTGCCTGTGGGCTGTGGAGGGATAAAAGTAAGGGGATAGGTAAAATACCTACTTTAAAAAAAAAAAAAGTTTTGAACACTTATTTTACTGGCCTTTTTTTCCCCCCACTTACTGTCCTGCTTCACTATTTCATCTTTTCCCAATATTTACCATATCAACAAATGTCCCCAAAATGACAAATCTACAGCATTTGAATCATCATTACCTTTTTGTGATCAAAATCGAATACTTTACAGTTGAAAGCCAGTTTGATCCATAATGCTGAAACGCTGTTCAATATGGGCAATTTGATGATGTTTGTCTCCGGTCCATCTTGTGCTGACTTGTTTTGTTTCCCCCTACTACAGAAGGTTTCACCTCACTGGCTGTTCATCCTCTTTGGTATGTTATCATTTCCACTGCTGTTTTATTATCAAATTTTTTGTTTTTAAGTTTGTGCTTCATTCAACAGAATCTCTCATCTGTGCTATCAATGAATCTTATGTTAAATATTAAAATGCATGAAATTTTATTTCCGCCGTGTAGCATTTGTTAATATGTGCACATGTCCTGAAGTGTTTAAGTAATTGAGCATTATTTTCCTTTCTTCCTGCTTCTGTCTCACGTCTATACTCTGCTTTGTTTTAAATTGTCGCTGAATCTGTTTCGTATTTCTGGTGAAATTGAAACTTTTTTTTTGTTTGATTATGCTGAAGGAGTTTATGGTGATGTACATCGTGTGAAGATCTTATTCAATAAAAAAGAAAATGCCTTAATACAGATGGCAGATTCAAACCAGGCTCAATTGGGTAAGGTTCATGAACTAATTTAACACCCTTTCTGAGTGGTTATCAATTTGAGTTGCTTGGCAGTTTTCCTCCCCCTCACATTATTGTTTATGCACAAAAAAAAAACCTGGATTCACTGAAGTGAATCTTGACATTATTGACAGACTATTTGGTCTGCACATCATAGCTGAAGTTAGTTGTGTCTTCACTTAACTCACCAGACACGTGGATGTCCCAACAAAGATCAGTAGGTAACATTTGAGACCACCAGCCTTTGCAAGTGTTCTGGCTAAGTTCAGCTCAGGTCAAATCAGTCATGGTTTTTCTCTGTCTGCTCACACTGTGTAAGTCATTCCCTGCATTTTAAATAGCTACGGTTAGAGCAATGACTTGAACCTGAATTTGAGGTTAGAGTGACCTGACCTTAAGAAGTGAAGTCAAAGATGCTATATAAATACAAGCTCCATTCTTTCCTTCTACTTCAGGTTGTAGCTAGCACAGCAAAACACAGATGAATGTAGTGATGTGTTCAATTTATATAAAAGATTTCTGGTAAAATATGTTTTGAAACTCCATTACAATAAGGGGGTTCAGTTTTCAAGTTGATTGAAATATTTAATGAATGGAGGCGGATTACTTACCAATACCCTTGACTTGAAAAATGATGCTATCTCTTTCAGAATACTGTAGTTTTCTGCATATTGCATTACAAGTGCAAACATTTTTTTCTCCTCAGCCATGAGCCATCTTAATGGGCAGAAGGTATATGGCCGGGTGTTGCGTGTGACTTTGTCAAAGCATCAGATGGTTCAACTTCCTCGGGAAGGACAGGAAGATCAGGGTCTGACCAAGGACTACGGCAGCTCCCCACTTCATCGCTTCAAGAAACCAGGGTCCAAGAACTTCCAGAATATTTTCCCTCCTTCATCCACCCTCCATCTCTCAAACATTCCGTGAGTAGCTTCAGGAAAATAGGATATCTCATCGAGTATCGGAAGACAGCAGAGCTTTTTTTTGGAAAAATCAAAAGCATACTAAATACAGGAAGGGAATCAATTGCAAATAATTCCACTAATTTATGCATTAACCTGGCTGCTTATACCTAAATGTTTTGTGGTTGTCAATTAAAGACATTTATGCTGCCTTTTGAAAGTTTTTTTTTTATACAGATGAAAGAATGTTATAACTTTCCTGTTTATACTGTTGTGCATTGGTCAGGTGTAATGATCAGGTTATGTTCCAACATCCTGCTGTGGTATAACTCAGCTGGATTGCACTGTTGAGTTGGTGCCTGTGAAAAGTAGGCCTGCCCTCTGGATTGTTTGCATGCTTGTAGACCCTACTTTGATGACCTAATTGTGAAAATGATATTGAATTTGCAAAACTTCACCCTCTGCTTCCCTCCCTCCTTGTTGTGGGATTTATTGGTCATACCTAGCCATCTCTCTGGGCTCATTCTGATTTATTATTCGTTCATGGGATGTGGGTGTTGCTGTCAAGGGCAGCATTTACTACCCATCCCTAGTTGACCCTGAGAAGCTGGTGATGAGCTGCTGCATTGAGTGAGCCTCTGCAGACTGTTTGGTGAGCATACTCCCAAAGTGCTGTTAGGGAGGAATTTCCAGGATTTTGACTGTGACTGAAGGAACTGCAATACATTTCCAAGTCAGGATGCCGTGTGAATTGGAAGGAACTTGGAGATGATGGTGTTCTCAAACACCTGCTGCCCTTTCTAGGTGGTAGAGACTGAGGGTATGGGCACTACTGTTGAAGGAGCCTTGGCAAGTTATTGCAGTGCATCTTGTAGATGGTACACACTACAGCCACAGTGCACCAATGGTGGTGGACGGGGTGCCAGTCAAGCGGGCTGCTTTGTCCTGGATGGTGTCGAACTTCTTGTGTTGGAGCTGCACCCATCCAGGCAAGTGGAGAGTATTCCATCACACTCCTGAATTGTGCCTTGTAGACGGTGGGCAGGCTTTGGGGAGACAGGAGGTGCGTTACTTGCCACAAAATGCCCAGCCTCTGACCGGCTTTTGTAGTCACAGTATTTATATGGCTCCTCAGGTTCAATTTCTGGTCAGTGGTGATCCCCAAGATGTTGGTGAGCAATTCGATGATGGTAATTTTTATTTTATTTTATTTAGAGATACAGCACTGAAACAGGCACTTCGGCCCACCAAGTCTGTGCCGACCATCGACCACATCCCCACCTGTCCCTATATTCCCCTACCACCTACCTATACTAGGGGCAGTTTATAATGGCCAATTTACCTATCAACCTGCAAGTCTTTGGTGGTGGGAGGAAACTGGAGCACCCGGAGAAAACCCACGCAGACGCAGGGAGAACTTGCAAACTCCACACAGGCAGTACCCAGAATTGAACCTGGGTCACTGGAGCTGTGAGGCTGCGGTGCTAACCACTGTGCCGCCCATAAAATGCTGCTGAATGTCATGCGGAGGTGCTTAGAGTCTCTTGTTGACGCTGGTTATTACCCACGTGGCACAAATGTTACTTGCTACTTATCAACCCAAGCCTATGGGTCTTGCTGCATGCTGGCACAGACTGCTTCACTTACCTGAGGAGTTGCGAATGGAAATGGAGAAGTGCTCATGATGTAGCTGAAGATGGTTGGGCCTAAGACACTATTGTGAGGAACTGCTGTAGCGGTGTCCTGTTGAGGATACATAGATTCTTGTGTTGTGTTGTGTAGCTTCACTAGGGTGGCACCTCATTTTTAGATATGTTTGCTGCTGCTCCTGGCTTGTTCTTTTACACTCCCCTTTGAATCAAGATTGGTCCACTGGCATGATGGTAATGGTAGAGCAAGGGATATTCCAGGCCACGAGGTTAAAGATGGTGTTGAAATGCAATTCTGCTGTTGCTGATGGCCCACAACGCCTCATGGATGCCCAGTATTAAACTGCAAGATCTGTTCAGAATCTATCCCATTTAGTTTGATAGTGCCACACAACACAGTGGGAGGGTGTCCTCTGTGTAAAGATGGGCATTTGTCTCCACAAGGACTATGCAGTTATCACCCCTACAAATACTATCATGGCAGATACCTTTGCAACAGGTAGATTGTTGCGGTAGAAGTCAAGTAGGTTTTTCCTTCATGTTAGTTTTTTTTCTAACCACCTGCTGCAGGCCCAATCTGGCAACTATGACCTTCAGGACTCTCTGAGCAGTGGTGCTTTTAAGTCACTCCTTGTAATGGACTTTGAAGTCCTCCACCCAGAATACATTCTGTGCCCTTGCTACCCTCCGTGCTTCTTTCAAGTGGTGTTCAACATGGAGAAGTGTTGATTCATCAGCTGAAGGAGGGCAGTAGATGGCAATCAGCAGGAGGTTTCCATGCCCTGATGCATGAGACTTCATGGGGTCTGCAGCCAATATTGAGAACTTCCCGTGCCACCCCTTCCTGACTCTCTACCATTGCACCCATGGATGGTAATGGAGGAGTCTGGGACATTGGCTGAAAAGTCTGATTCTGAAAGTGAGACTATCAGGCTGTTCTTTGGCCTAGTCTGTGCATAGTTCTTCCACTTTTGACACAGGTCCATCTAGTCATTATTTTATACTTTGCCATAATGGTTTTGTACAACTGTTGGTCTTGCTAGGCCATTTAACTGAATTTTAAATTCCCCAACTGCTGTAGTGGGATTGGATCTCTGGATGATTAGTCCAGGTCTCTGGATTACTAGTCCAATAGCCTAACCATTATGCTACCATTCCCAGTACTTTCTTTAATGGTTTGTGGATGGGTGGGTGTTGCACTGTGAATATCATCCAATGTAACCTCTGTTAAATACAGTTTTGTGCTTTTATCCTAGTGCTGTTGAGGTATATGGCATTATTCAATTTTACAGATTTTAGTCAGCATGTAAAATCTGAACAGTAACACCAGCAGCAATATGCTACGTAATCATGAGCTCAGATTATAATTCCTTCACTAAGTAAAAGACCATATAAATCGCTGTTTTTGTGTTCTTCACACAGTAATATCCATTTTGCATAATTTCTAAATAATAAGTCTGATCTGATTATGCACTTAATATTTTGGTCATGAATTGTCTGTTCTGTTTGTGAAGAGCTATTTTGGTCTGCTTTTAGACCTTCGATCACAGAAGATGATCTGAAGAATCTGTTTGAAAGTACTGGATGCTCAGTGAAAGGCTTCAAGTTTTTCCTGTAAGTCAACTTTTGTTTCATTTTATCCGTTTGATATCGCATAATGATACTGGGTTAGCCTAGGTACAGAAGTCTGTCATGGGTGTTTTCATATTTTGTGGTGTAATTTGCTACTCCAAATATCAGTGCTATTTCCACTATGTAATGCTAGCAGATTAGTTATGATGCTGTACACATGTTTTTGTCTTGTGTTGCTGCTAAACTTCACTCTGCTCTTAAAGGCACTCCTGAATAGTCAAAACCACAATCTAGATTGTAGATAATGATGCACAGCTCCTGGCTTGACATCATAGGTTTATCAGCTTCGAAATGTCAGGCTCTGCTCGATGACTGATGCTTTTTTGCATCCAGTTTGATTATCTGGGCACCAGATGTAGCACTTCAATTTTCTTTTTTTTTCAGTGCATCGTCTGCGGTATTAATTTTTCTTGGAATGTCCAAATGTTGAATTGAAAAATTTTGCTATTTGCACAATAAAGTGGCATGTCTCCTGATTGCCTAATGTCTATAAATCGGGTGACAATCAGCCTGAGATTTATAGGTTTTTGTTAGGTAAGCTCATCAAGGGATTATGGAGCTCATGAAAATTTGCCTCAATCTAAGTGGTGTGGTATTTTCTGTTCCACTCTATAACTGACCATGCTCTCGGGTCTAATTTCAGCAAATAACTTGTGTTCGTGCCAGTAAAAGTTTGAAACTGACTTGCAGTGATCCATTGCATATTCCCCTCTGTTTGAGGATTGTTATCCAGAGATAGTCGACCTCCTTGAGCAGTGATTACAGGATTGAACTATGCTGCCGGTTCTCCTGTTGCAGCTCTCTTAACAGCCTTGATGACCAATGCCACTATCATGGAGTTAGGGCCAATTTTGAGGTAGCCCAGTTTTATGTGATCCTGAGGTCACTCCCGACTGCCTGTACGATTCTTGGCATCAAAATGGTTAGCATTTCAGCTTTTGTTACTTGCCCTAGTCAGTTCAAGGGCAAATCTGGAACTGAGCAATGAGGGTTTGGATTGACGACAAAATGATTGGATTGCTGCAGCAGTGAGTAATTCAGAACTTATTGAAGATTCTGTACTGAAGTCGTGCTGATTTTGCACATCAGGTCTGTGGATCTGTCAGTCCAGCATTTGAGTTTGACATGCAACAAAAGATGCTTTCATCTCGAGTAGTTGCTTCTGCCCAGAGGTAATCCATTTGATCTTCAGCACTATCTCACATTGAAAGGATCTTTGTGCTGCCTCCTGGAGAAAGAGCGCTGAGGATGCAGACTGTCGGTGGACTTGTACAGCGGAAAAGGGAAGGTTAATGGGGATGTCCGAAGTGAGTCGTCTTAAAGCAGGAATGCCCCAAGTGATTTCCCTCACCCCTTTGCTTTTGTTAGGAATACACTGTATGTTCTGTTGTGTGATCTTCAATTGAAGAATAAGGAATATCTTCAAGCAGTTTAATTCTCCATAGAAACTGTATCGGAGAACTGTTGTCTGTCCAGTTTTATGCCCTCCTCATTGAAGGAAAAGACCTACTCTCCTGACAGGAAGGAGGGAGAATGAGGGCCATTGCATTTTTTAAAAAATGCTTGCCTTTTAGGAAGCAAATGATAATGTAAAATGAGTAGAAATTGTGGATTGAAACACTTTCTATTTCTGTGATTCATTGCACTAAATTGAATTGTCTACAGCAGGGTTGTCCAACATACGGTCTGCGGGCCAGGATCCAGCCCGCCAAAGGTTTCCATCGGCCCACAGATGTATTTCAGAGTTGAGAAATTTTCCATTGTCCTGTTTCGGACCAGCTTTTTAAAACAATCGCAGCCATCTCAGCTGACGGGCGCTGGGAGCAGGAACAGCAGTTTCCCAACTTCAGGCAGTTTTGGGGTTTTCCAGCGGGTTCCAACTTTTTTAAAAAGCTGCCAGAAAACCCTGTTTCTGTCTGAAGTTGGGAAACCACGGTTCCTGCTCCCAACATCTGTCATTTGTGAAGCTGAGAGCGCAAGTTTATTTTTTAAAATGACCAACAACAAAGCAGCTGTGCTGCGCGCTCCTGCCCCCTGCAACTGTCAAACGGTGGGAGAGCATGGAGCGGAAGCGTGAGGGTGCAGGAGGTGGGTGGCAGGGAGCGGGAGAGAGACACTATAGACGGTTAGTGGTGGTGGGGGGGGGCGGAAGTTAGTGGGCAGACAGAGTGGGGATGGAGAGAGAGATGGGAGACGTGGGACAGAGAGAGTAAAGGGGGGTGATGGGGGCGACATGCGATAGAGATGGAGGGGAACAGAGGGACAGTGGGGGGGGGAGAGCGAGCGAACAAGATCACTCCTGACAGATGGACAGCTATCTGGACTACTCTGCATCGCTACAAGTAGTGTGTGGGAAAACACTGACTCCTTGTACAAGCAAAACAAATGTCAGGTATCTCACTAAATCAGCGTTCAACATAGTGATGAGAATGTAAGTCAATAAATTAATTTCATTTAAAATTTCTCAAAAATGCACATTGGTTGTTTTGATTTATGGTAAGAAAATTTTTTAATGCCTTTATCTTCACAAAATTGTCTTACCAGCCCCCTATGTAACACAAATTGTCATGTTGCTCCCCATGCAATAAGGTTGGACAACCCTAGTCTACAGAGTAAGCAAGCTCAAAATGACTCTGGAATCCACTTTCAAACAGTCTCATTCTTTAACCGGAATGATTCTGTGGTGCTTGCGGGTTTGATTTTTCAGTGCTCTAAAATGATGTAAACATATAAATTAGGCACAGCAGTAGACCATTCGACCCCTTGAGCCTGCTCTGCCATTTGATGAGATCATGGCTGATCTGAATGTGGCATCAACTCCACACTTGACTCACTTGTCTATCAAGAATCCCTCTCTCTGACTCAGCCTTGAATGCATTCAGTGATCAGCCTCTACTGCCTCTGTTATCTTAATCCTTTATGCATAAGGATTGGAGTGTACAGTATTAGGTTACTGAATGGCACTGTGTCCATTGGATTGGAGATCCACAGGTTGATGGGGTACATGTTTGCACCTGTAGTTTCCTGCGCAGAGTGTTTCCAATTTTTGTGTGGTATAGGAAACTACATGGCTAGAATTTGTTAGGGGCATTTTATTTACTCCTTGCAGTTGTGCCCGAGAGCAGCATTGACAGAGGTTGTGGACAGGTCACACGGCTGCAAATGCTGGCCAGGGAGTGGTCAGTAGCACGTAGAGTCTGGTCCATTTTAGTAATTTTTAGTTTTAATTTCAACAGAGTTCCTTCGTGTTGATTTTTAAAAAAAAATGTACATCACAGTTGAAATCTTTTAAACCGCATTTCGTTCTCTGCATTGCAGGAAGGACCGTAAGATGGCCCTTATCCAGTTAGACAGTCTTGAAGAAGCAATCCAGGCTCTCATTGACCTTCACAACCATGACCTTGGAGAAAACCACCATCTCAGAGTTTCCTTTTCTAAATCTACAATTTAATTCTTCTCCTGTTTTCCCTCTAGACTGGGACCACACAATGTGGTAAACCAGCATTCAGACAGAGACTGAAATACCAATGACCAACTATGCCTGCAAGAGATGCTTAGAGTAATGATGTTTTAAGTGGAACACAACAGTGAGAGGATTCTTCCTTTTGTTTGTCGGTTGGTTTAAACTTCAGTCGATACCAATTTTCTTTATATCCAATTTTTGAAAGGGGTGGGTTTGTTGCAAGCAATCAGCAGCCATAAATTGATCATTCACCTATTAACAACTGGTTCAGTGAGTTTTTTTTTGAGAAGTTTACAATCTTGGGGGAGAGGGAAAAAAATCGGGGCTAGATCTACAAGTTTGACACATTAAACAAATTATTTTGGTAATATTGTGGGAATAAGAATTTAGCATCATGGGTTTTCGTACCACTAAAATATAAGCTGAAAGAAATTCAGTTTCGTATTTACTGTGTACTTGTTTAATTATCATGTGCCTTATTATGTGCTTATAATCAAATAGAGGCTTTTCTTGAGGTTTCTTTATGTATTGTGGGTTCTTTCAAAGGGAGTCTTTCTCCTTGTAGATTTAGGTGAATTTTTTTTTTGTGTATTTTGCAGCGTTGCAACAGTTGCTAACTGATTTGATTTATATTACAATTTAGTACACAGATGGGAATGAGAGTCCAAACTTCCTTCCTCTCCTTGGGCAAACTACAAATCCGTATTCTTTCTGTACCATCCAAGAGCTGTGGAAATGCCATATAAGAGCCTGTGCTCCAGCTATGATTAAATATTAAATACGATGACCAATTCAAAACTGCAGTGCCCGAGGCTGATTATTTTTCCTTTGAGTATCTGCAAGTTTCTAAATGATTTAAATATCCAATCTGTGTGCTACAAGTTTTATGTTATTTTAATATTTCATTTATTTTGATTTGTAGTGTGAAATTATCTGTTAATTTTACGAGTGTTTAATTATTATTGGATGTTATTTTGAGGGAATTTAGGCTTTTGAATGTTTCAGTGCAGGTACTTTTTAAAGTCCTCTCTGGGATTTTTCCTTTATTTTGTTAAGACTTTTTCGTTAGACTCTGTAGCTAAATATCCAGCATTTTGTGTTTGCCTTTCTGGTTTTATTGAATGCTCACTGGACTAACTGCCAGTCTAGAAAACATGTCCTTAACTCTTCCATCCATTCTGAAAGAGTACTTCAGAGCCGCACAGACTTTGCGAAGCTGCAACTAAACCATGGTTAGAACTGTACTGATTTAATAAATACAAGACTCTTTAATAGTGTTCAGGTGGAATTCTAAGACGCTTAACAGAAAAGAAAAAAGTTAAATATTAGTGAATGATAAGGTAGAGAAAACATGAGCTTTTATTTCAGGGTTTCAGAGAAAAACCAAAACAGGACCAAAGTTTATGTGCCTTCAGTAGTCTTAATAATTTTTTTCTCTTCCCTCCAATTTAATTTCTTTTTGCTATTTTTAGAAATAGAAAACTATTATGAATGTAGTTTCAAGTATAAAAGGAGGGAGATTGTGAGTAATAGAATAACAATGTTTTGTTTTAAAGAGAGAATACCTTAAGGTCACTAATTTACATTGAATCGGATCTGTCAACTCCCGCTTGCTGAGCATGGAACCAGAGGTTCACTTCGTAAACCAAGCATCTTAAAACAGATGTTTGGAATCACACAGTAATTTCCTCACCATTTGTGGTGCCCTGAGCCAGAACTTTCCCAAAGTTGCAATTGTGTTTTTATTCATCATTCCACACATACAAAGCCTAAAATATTGGTTTGTAATGCCTTTTGTTTTGTAACACCAAGCAATGTGGTGTAGCATTCTCAACAGTGGTCTAACGAGCTGTTATACTGTCTGCTGAGCAGGTTAAGGCAGAGCTCTTCCATTCACAGGCAAATATAGTCAAACCAGCTTCTAACTGCTTATGAAGTTTCTGACTGAAGAAAGAAAAGTCACCTGGCTTAAAGTAACTGACAGTGGGCTACCTGAATTTATTTTTTTAATTTAAAAACTGGGCTGATGTTTGACAGCACCAACAGTGGAGGACCACCCCGACTGGTATATGACAAACTGGTGATGTCAGTTAGAGAGACTTATAAACACACGCCTTCAGTCAGTAGGGTGATGTTGGCATGAGACGTGCATTGGAGTTGGGATGCTCCCACCTGTGCGGTTCAGGCGAGGGCTGCAATATTTACATGGTATCCCTAAACCTCTCTTTCAAGCTGCTTTTCTTGAATCTTACCCTTCTAGCATTGAGGTGTTGGCAGGTGTGTAGTGCTTTCCTCCCTGTTCATTCATGTGTTTGGTCTGTTCTTAAAATTCCTGCTTTTTTGAGTTTGTAAGAATGTTCAGCTGACAATGAAAATGCTGTAAATATTTGTAACAACTTTTTTTTAATCTGATGAGGTTTTTTGGGAACAAGAATAAGTACAAACTGGTTTTTATATGAAAACATTGATTGTCTTGTATATTTTGATAAGCAACAGTACCAGGTTTCATTTGTAAAGCAGTTTGTGTCATTGTGGAAGAAACAAAATGGATTCCATTTCTGTTAAGATGATTTGTTTTTAATGCAGAGATGATGAAATATTAAAAATATTTTCTAATTGTCTATTGCATGTTTCTGTATACGGTGTTCCATTTCTTTCATTGTGTGTACTTGCTTGTATGGCCTTGATAATCTTTCTCTAATTGTAGCATGCTTTCAATAAATGTCATGACACCTCTTGATCTTCCTGCCTCTTTGTCTAGCGCTTTTAACTTTCTCTTTGGTTTTTTTTTTCTCTTGATTCTAGATCAGAGGTTTCCAAACTGGGTGGTGGTGGTGGGAGAGAATGCACTGCGGTTATCACTGGGGGTTGGGGTGCGCAGAGGTTACTTGTCGAGGTCGTGAGTTGGCCCAGTATTTACTTGGCTCCTGTCTGTCCCGCTCCTCACTCGCAGGTTTTGGCTGAATCATATTCACTCTGCAGCAAGCTTTCAGTCACTTTTTTTTTCTATGTTCTTCCTGGTTTCGATTGGAACTGGGCATGACGCAGTCCCCCAAGAGCGAGTGCTTTTGCTCTGTTGACAGTCCATTGCTGCAGCAATAGAGGGGCAAGTGTGAAAGGTCCCTGGCTTTTGGTGGGGAGAGGGGGCTGCATGATGTCATTCCAAATGCAGCAGCTACTTCTTGACACCTTGCTCTTGTTGAATAATTATATTATCCGATTAACACCAAAACATAGGTCCACCTGATCCATCATCTTTCTCCATTCTTCCCACCAGTGAGTAGAATATAAATCATGTACTTACAGCAAAGACAGTACAAGAGAATTCAGAATGAGGAACTACATACAAGGTGAAAGTCTCAACATGAAATCAGAGATTTATTCGTTCTACAAAATATGGGCTCAATATATGATTTACTATTTTATTTGAGTATTGAAGTGGAATTAAATTTGCAAACACTTAGCCATGCTTTTCATTTCAGGGCTAATGAAATAACTAAAAGCCTGATTTTTATTAAGCATGGAATGGTCAGTTTCTCTGCTTTTTGTGCAGTTCAGTTATAGATTTGTTAAGGTTGAGAAAGACACCCAAGGGTTTGGAAGTTGCTTGAATGTAAACATACAAACATACAAATTAGGAGCAGGAGTCGACCCCTCGAGCCTTCTCCACCATTCAATAAGTTCATGACTGATTTGTAGTTGAAACTCTGATTCTACAAATCTCTGACTCATCCTACTTGCTGAGACGAGCATGTCATCGTTTTTTTTAGCTTTGATAATTTAGTTGTATAGTGGTGGGCGCTGTGCGATTTATATTGCTTTATGTTTCGAACAGTATGTTATGTTAGAGAAAATAAAATCCTCTTCTATGCTAAATATGGTTTCTTCAAGGGATCTGCAGGCGCAAGGGACATGAATGTCGAGGTGCCGCAAAAACGTTTGTGAACCTCTGTTCTAGATCTATTAACTTGTTTTTTTGTCAATCTTTACCTCACAACTTGCAGTCTTTCTTGCTGAAATAACATTCTGAAAACATTTATTTAAATGTTTTATTAGAAGCACTGGTATGTCATTGTTTTACCCTTTACAGCTGTGCTGTGTGTTTGCTCCATTCTGTTGAGCACCATCTTTGAAGAAAGATGATCTCTCCACCTTTTTGGGCGAAGGATGTCATTAGGACTTGTTGCAGAACAGAGTATTTGAGTCTTG
Source organism: Heterodontus francisci (assembly GCF_036365525.1). Classification (NCBI taxonomy): domain Eukaryota; kingdom Metazoa; phylum Chordata; class Chondrichthyes; order Heterodontiformes; family Heterodontidae; genus Heterodontus; species Heterodontus francisci. The sequence goes on along the minus strand of NC_090374.1, from coordinate 178,393,269 downwards.
GAAAAGTTGGACACTGCATGTGCTCATTTGTACGTCCTAAATGGGTGTGTACACGCACAACACACATACGAATGATGGCAAGAAAGATATTTATAAATAGTTGTTTGTTTTGTAGGGTTTTGAGCCTTTGGTGTTATCCTGTTTTAATTGCCTTGAGTTGGAGAGCCCCTCCTCCATTTAAGTAATGTCCCTTAGCTGGTGCTCTGAAGATGGATAACTTGAAGATTGCCACAGGTCAGGAGTAGCAGAAATGCTCTGCTCTTCCTAGTCATGGGGATTCCCAAACCAGCATTGATCCATCGCATGTAAAATATGGCTAAGTTTGTAGTTTAACAAGTTCCTAACAATTACAATTCAGCTCCAAGCTGCCTGATGGGTGTGCAAGAGAATTCCAATAAAAACTAGTTCAGATCTCAGTCCCCAATCGGCAAGCTTCTGGCTGTGTCCTACAGAATATGGATGAGATTGGAAATTGTCGTGTTGGGGGAAGGAGAGCCAGAGAGGGTCACTAAAGTGAACTTACCACTTCATAGGGGCAAGGTAGAGTAGTGGACTAATAACCTTGAGGGCTGGACAGATGACCCAAAGGAACAAGAGTTCAAATCCTGCCATGGCATTTTGATGCAAGCTTTTTAAAAAAAAAAAAAATTAGTTATCGGGAAAAGTGAGCATAAGCTGTTGGATTGTTGTAAAAGAAAAACCCAACTTGGTCGCTATTGTCCTTTTAGGGAAGAAAACTTGCCATCTTTGTCCAGTTTGTGGCTGTTTATGACTCCAGTCCAGTGCATACCTGACTGACTCTTGCTGGGCCACAGAGGGCAGTTAAGCCATTCCGTTGTATGAAACCACTACCACCTTAAAGCAACTCGGGATGGATAATAACTGCCTACCTTGCCAGTGAAGTCCACAACCTCAATGAAATAGGAACTTTTTCTGGAGAAGAATTGACAACTTTAGCAACGAAACCTTGCCCACTTCAAAGATATTCTTTTTCTGGATTATTTCTAAGTTCAGCATGTTCCCGGACATCAGCTGGTGTTTCCATACACTTAGTTGCTGGGAGGTCACAAGAATAGCCTGATGACTTAATTTTCATTTGCTTGTTTCTGGAGAACTGTCTCAATTCTGTTTAATTGCCCAAAATAACCCAGATGAAATCAAGAATATAAAGTAGGGGAAAGCCTGGTTTGCGAAAGAGTTTCTTGATTTGAATTTTTTTGTTAATTGATGGTCACGACTGAGTATAGATGGTGCTGTCATACAGACTCTTCTCCCTATTCCCCATCATATCTTGAGAGTTGACTCCCAAGGGATGCTTGGTAACTGTTGAAGACTGGAATTGGGGGAAAAGAAACACAAACATAGAGACTGTTGCCACTGCAATGGAAGACTAGTTTCAATATTAAGTTGGTACATTTCAAAATGTTATAGCTTGATATAAAATTTTATATCATCTGGCACTGTACCAAGAAAGCTTTCATTTAACATTTCAGTTCTGTGCATCAGGTTGTAAGGTCTGACTACTGTTGATGAACTATGTCAAAAGTCGTCTTAATGCCAGAAGCTTACTAGAGTTCTGTACGCACAGGGTTTTTTGTAGTATCAATCCTATTCGCAATCATGCAATTCTGAAACTAGTAATTGTTTTAGATGTTAAGGACTCATGCCAGAATATTCCAAATTATGACTAATTTAGCATGAAACTGACAAGTCCTTGGAAATATCCAATATGACATTGATTACCATTAAGAAAGGTACTGTATGTAAAATACCTCTTGAGTGTTGTGCATCTTGTTTTAAATTGCAACCTGCATTTATCAAATCTTCAGATTTCTGCCTGAACTTGAGACCTGATCTTTGCTGTTGAAAAGGGCCAGTTCACAACTCGCGTCAATCATTGCCTGACAGTAAATATGTAGTTCAAAATCCTTTTGGTTATCAAGTCAGAGCCGCTGTTTATTCCCAAATCCATTATTATGAGCAGAGTACAGTATAATATGTAGGAAATTTATTTTAGGGCATTGCTGCAGTCCCCATACCAGCTGGTGGCCAGTTAGAAACTGTCATTCATTAAAGAATAGTCAAATGGTTAATGAATTATTTGAGGTTATGGGTGACACAGTAGTTAGCACTGCAGCCTTACAGCTCCAGGGACCCGGGTTCGATTCTGGGTACTACCTGTGCGGAGTTTGCAAGTTCTCCGTGTCTGCGTGGGTTTTCGCCGGGTGCTCCGGTTTCCTTCTACATCCAAAAGACTTGCAGGGTGATAGGTAAATTGGCCGTTGTAATTTGCCCCTAGTGTAGGGAGGTGATAGGGAATATGGGATTACTGTAGGGTTAGTATAAATGGGTGGTTGTTGGTCGGCACAGACTCAGGCTGAAGGGCCTGTTTCAGTGCTGTATCTCTAAAATAAAATTTAAAAATTATGCATAAATTAATTTCACAGCAGTAACTTAATGATGGTCATACAACATTATGCCATTTGTTGTGCAATTATCTGTAAATCCACTATCTTGGAAGGAAAATCTTAGTATAGTAGAAAATGGCATTGAGAAAATGTTTCTGCTTGTGGGGGAGTTAAAAACTAGGGCCTCTAAATATGAGTCACTAATGAATCTTTACCTCGAATGTGAAACGTGCTACCACATGGAGTGGTTGAGATGCATTTTGTTGGAAGCTCTAAGCACATGAGGGACAAAAGAAATAGATGTGCTGGTGGGGTTAAATGCAGAGGGGTGGCTCATGAACATAAACAACAGTTTGGACCAATTTGACCAAATGAGAATGGTTAGATTGTGGAGGCAAATGTACAGATGCATTTAAGGGGAAGTTATGTAAGTACATGAGAGAGAAAGGGGTGGAAGGTTATGCTAATAGGGTTAGATGCAGTAGCATGGGAGGAGGATCTTATGAGGCATGGACACCAATTGAGCTGATTGGCCTGTTCCAGTGCTGTAAGTTCTATGTTTAAAAAGTTCATCTTTCCCAGTCATCAAGAATAGATGTGCTACCAAAACTCAAGTTGGAATCTTTTCCAATGTGGTATTAGCTGCAGCACTTCTGTTTGTGTCCGTACAGAACCACCAGGATTGCAGAGAGCTTAAGACTAGGACAAGGTTAAGCTGATAAGTTGGAGAAAGTGTTCTTGCTTTGAAATAGAGATATTCTGATGACGTGGAAATGAGCGATTGAAATGGCAAGGTGCTTTACAAATATTAAGAAAAACTCAACAACAACTTGCATTTATATAGTATCTTTAATGTAGCAAAATCTCTCAAGGTCCTTCACAGGAGCGTTATCAGACAAAGTTTGACATGGAGATATTGGGACAGGTGATCAAAAGTTTGGTCTAAGGTCAATTCAAAGGAGCATCTTACGAGAGAGAGGTAGAGCGAATTCCAGAATTAGGGCCTAGATAATTGAAGGCTTAGCTGCCAAAGGTAAAGCAAAGGGATTGCTAAAATGGGTATACCCTTTTTATGTGTAATGTATGTATAGTAAATAAATACATCAAAATTCAACTTCAGATCTGATTAAAAGTTCACCCCTCTCTTTTCTATGTACAGCATTTTGAAGTTATAACATTAACAAAAGCAGTAGGGGAAATCTCAGCTACAAAGGCTTACGTTTTGAGTGTTAAATGTATGATGCCTTCTCTAAAATAAAGTATTCCCTTTTTGTAAAATAATCCTGAAACTCCCTAATGATGGGTGAAATGGCATTTGTTTTGCAACTTTGTTCTTTTACCAATTAAAACCCTGTCATAATAGAGAAATAACTATTAAACAGTTCTTAAGAATTGCCTATTATACCTACTTTCTATTTACAATTTTGTTGTATGCAATTAAAATATTTTAAATTGTTCTCTGAAATGCAATGCCTGGTGTAGATGTTGGTAATTTTATTATCCATTTCATTGGGCATTTCCCACTAAGTATTACATAGCAACAGGAGTAGGCAATTCAGCCCCTTGCACCTGTTCTGCCATTCAATTAGATCAGAGTTGATCTGACATTCTAAGGAGGACAGAGCTGAACTGTATCTAAACTCCACCTCCTCGTCTTGGTTCCATAACCTGTGGGGATGTTCGCTGATTGCACTATGTTCAGCAGTATTTGTGACTCCTCGGATACTGAAGCAGTCTGTGTAGAAATACAGCAAGACCTGGACAAATCCAGGCTTGGGCTGCTGCATGGTGTGAATGTTACTTGCCATTTAAGTGCCAGGCATTGAACATCTCAAATGAGAGAATCTTAACCACCTCCCCTTGGTATTACAATCGCTGAATTCCGCCCTATCCACATCCTGGGGGTTACTATTGACCAGAAACTGAACTGGAGTAGCCATATAAGTACCGTGGCTACAAGAGCAGGCCAGAGGCTAGGAATTTTGGGGTGAGTAACTCACTTAATTCCACAAAGCCTGTCCACCATCTACAAGGCACAAGTCAGGAGTGTGACGGAATACTCTACACTTGCCTGGTTGGGTGCAGCTCCAACAACACTCCAGAATCTAGGACAAAGAAGCCTGCTTGACTGGCACCCTATCTACAAACATTCCCTCCCTCCACCACTGACGCACATTGGCAGCAATGTGTACCATCTACAAGATGCACTGCTGCAATGCACCAGGGCTTCTTAGCACTTTCCAAACCACGATCTCGGTCACCTCGCAGGACAAGGGCAGCAGTTGCATGAGGACGCCACCACCTGCAGGTTCCCCTCTTACGTCACACACCATCTTGACTTGGAACTATATTGTCGTTACTTCAGTATCACTGAGTCAAAATCCTGGAACTGCCTTCCTAACAGCACTGTGGGTGTACCTACCCCACATGGACAGTTCAAGGCAGATCACCATCACCTCAAAGGCAATTAGGGATGGGCAATAAATGCTGGCATAGCAAGCGATACCCACATCCCATGAATGAATTTAAAAAATACCCTTAGCTAACAAAAATCTTATCAATCTCGGTTTTGAAAATTTCCTTAGTCGCTTTTGTCCACCTCTTTATTTCTCTCTCTCACTGATTTGATTCCCCTTGGTATCTGTTTTTGTTTTTCAATCCTTAAATTTCATTGGTTAAGGAAATGCACTGTTGATGTTGCTGCTCACTGAGGTTCTAGATGTCCTACTATCAGCTCTCACTTCCAGCAATAATGTACATTGTTTCTTATTTGTACATTGATCTCTTTTATATGGCTATGATTATTTGTTCTTTATACACAATCAGGTTGAACAAATTTTGTAAATGCATGCTAACTCACAAAGCCAATAGATAGATGTTACAGAATGGGATATGATGGATTTTTAAGAGTTTTACAATTGCACTGCTCGTAGGTAGTGCAGGTAAATGTGTGCACTTTATCTCTCAAAAAACTATTGGTTTAGGAATAGGGAAGATGGTGACTCACCTTTGCAAATTGGACGTGGGAAGTTAATGTTTCAGAACACGCACCGGTTACTTAACAGCTTGTGATGGAATTGTGAAACAAAGATCTCCTTTCAGTACTTGGAAGTTGATTTGATTTGTTTCACTGCTCCCTCCTCTATCTGATTCCAGTCATTGTGCCAAAGGAGCTTTCAAAACCTGGTTAGTTGCACCTTCTTACTCTGTCCTCACCCATCCTCTCCAGCTTTGCCCAGCACAAGTGAAACTATCTGATCGAAGAAAGTCAAAAACCGATACAAAAGACAGAGGAAGTAGAATGAGGAATTAATACGCAAATGGGTTTACTCCTTACCCAGAGGTAAGTGCTAGGATTGGCCAAAGCCACTCTTCAACACATTACTGCCTGCACTGTACTGTGAAATCTATTGGAAAAGGATGAATTTGAGCCAAATCAACTACAGAAGAAAAAATAGAGACAGAACTAAGAAAACATTTTAAATTTTAAAATTGCAAAGGAATTGATAACATGCAGCAAAGAGATCATCTCTGTTCTCTCAAAAGCATGCTTTACGGCAAATGGTTTTTAATCCACTGACAGGAAACTGAATTGAATTTTTTTTTAAATGCGCACCAAAGCTGACGAGCTCATGCCTAAAGATAGCTACCCCAATTGGCATCACTCTACGTTCCACATTCTAATCCATTGAGATGGAGATACCATGTCTGCAAAGACCCATTAAGGATAATAACCTGGGGAATTTGAGTAAACCACACTAGTGAGGTATCAAGGCAATCACCTGAGGTATTCAACTGGTGGAGATGAACCACTCAACCTAATCCCTTGAACAATGGGACCCTAGCTATGAGAGGGAGATTTCCAGACATGAACTAATTAAGTTGCAAGGGGGAATAACGCTAATAACGACCATGTTTGAATCACTGGATGATGGTCATGTGACTGGCCCATTCTTCATGTGTTTAAGCTTCTACTTTCTCTGCAGTAAAAGGAACAAATAGCTGAGATGCTGATGTGAGTAGACCCCTAGTGGGGTTCCTCCTTCCACCCTCTCTTTTCAACCCACCTTTCAACCCTGTTTGCTGATCGCCCAGGGACTACCCCTGCCTCAAACAGAGATTCTCTGAAGGAAATCACCCATGTACTATTGTCTCCAGGAGAACGGTCAAATCAGCTGTATAAATCTTTAAATTGAAAGGATTGGGACCAAGTTCAGCCTGAAGCCAGCTGAGTCACCAACCTCCATAGAGTTCTCTGGACTCTATCTTGATTAAACTATCTCTTTCCCCCCCCCACTTCACTCTGTAATCTATTTGTGCATGTGTATGAGCTTTGGGTATGTGAGAAAGTTGGAGCTTTTTTATTTTAATTAGATCAGTTTAAGTATAATAAAGCTAACCTCTTTCTTTGTTAAACTCGAAAACCTGTCGGGTTCTTTTATGATCACAGTGTGTAAACAGTCAAACGCTCACTGAATTGGCACATACTTCCTTTTCAAAAAAGTAAACCTGTTGTTGTTAAACAGTGAGAGAGAAAAGATGGGAACCATTTGACCCCTCTTCACCTGATCATAACTGTAATATGTTCCCTTTCTGGGCCAGGGAGGTAATTTAGCATTGCATTAATAACTATCACATTGGTAAAAGGGGACTTGGGCTGTTAATCACCAGCCCTAACTTTCTAATGGACAATTAATGTGCAAGTCCAACCAATTCTTAAAAATAACAAGAAAGCTGAGGGCTGAGATGCTATTTGTGAAGCAATCGGCCGAGCGGAGTAAATCAACCAGCAAGTTCTCGAGATTCGCAATTCGTGGTGCATCTTTTCATCCCCGGAACTCGCAGGCCAATTTGCACAATAATAACTGTGCATTGTTAACACGCAGTTATTTTTCAAGCAAGATTCAGTCCAATGCATCAGAGCAATTAATCATTCTCTTTTAATGCGATCGATGAAAAATTGTATGTTGTAACAAAGCAATCTTCCTACAAAGTTGTTTTCTGTATGCCATCTTCAGCCCAATTTTATGTCTTCTCTCACAAGTTAAGTCACAAAGACAGGCAATCTGGTCTCGGGCCTCTGCTTGTGCGATGATTCACTAGCTGACTGGAAATGAGAGAGCTGGCTGGGGCAGTTCGTTCTTTGCTTGTCTTTTTCCTATCATGCTGGCTCTCATACACCCAATGTTATTGTAAAAGCATCGTCATAACATTGAACAGTTTGAACAATTGGTATGTGCAGAGTTGTGTTTTGTTCCAATATTTCCTTCCCTGTGTCTCTCATCCTCCTTCCATTCCATTTGCCTTCTAATTTGGAGATTTTCACTCCCCTTTGTCCATGTTCTGCATTTTCAATGTCTGACTGAGATAATCTTTATATATCATTCCACTCCTTCCAGCTTTGTGAAGAACTACAAGCAGACAAAAATGATGGGTAGGAAAATGCCATCTGATCCAATAAGCCTGCCCAGCACACCCATGATCCCAATCTCTGCAACCTCCTCGATCCCTGCGCTCTTCCAATCCCCAGTTTCCTTCATTCCACCATTTGAAGCTGTGCCTTCAGCTACCTAGCTCGTAAGCTCTAGAAATTCCCTCCCTAAACCTCTCTGCCACTCTATCTCTCTTACCAGTGCTTTAAGATGCTCCTTAAAACATGACTCTTTGACCAAAAACAGCAGCAACAACTTGTATTTATGCAGCGTGTTTATAGTTGTAAATTGTTCCATAGCACTTCACAGGAGCTTTATCAAACATAAATTCTCAGCCATATAAGGCGATATTATGAAAGGTGACCAAAAACTTGGTCAAAGAGGTAGATCTTAAGGAACATCACAAAGGTGGAAAGTGAGGCGGACAGGTTTAGGGAGGGATTTCTGGAGCTTAGGGCTTTGACAGCTGAAGGCACAGCTGCCAATGGTGGAACGTTTTAAAATCGGGTTGCGCAAAGCCAGAATTGGAGAAGCGCAGACATTTTGGAGAATTGTAGGACTAAAGGAGTTAACAGAGATGAGGACCGGCAAGGCTGAGGAAGGATTTGAAGAAAAGGGTCATTTGTCCTAATGTCCCTTTATGTGGCTCGGTGTCTGTATTTGTCTGATAATGCTCCTGTAAAGCACCTTGAGGTGTTTCCCTACATTGAAGGCCAAGTTATTGGTGACAACATCAGTTCTGGTAACACTGAGACTTTGGGAAACCACTGGTGACCAGTCACCAAGTAGATCCCTGCTGTTAATAGCAACTTTCTACCATTGGCCAATTCTTAATCCTGTGCTGCAACTTACCAGTGATTCCACAAGATACTGTCTTTCAGAATAACATTTCATGAGGTGGCTGACCAAAGGCTTTCTGAAAATCCAAGTGGACAATTAGGTTCCATCATCCACACTAATGGGCCTCTTCACGCTGTTAAGCTCAATAACTAGTTGGTGATTTAAGTCAGGATCAGTAACTCAACTTTTATACCTGTTTTTTTTGTTACATTAATAGAATTCCAGAATTTTACAGCACAAAATGCAGCCATTCGGCCCATCATGCCTGTGCTGGCTCTTGTGGGACGACCTTAAGAGTGGACCACCTTAAGCTGTAAGTGAAGGTCATTGGAGGAAGTGATGTCATGTGACATATGACCAGGGCGTTGTGGTTGTAATCTGACATAGAGAGATGTGTTTAGATGTGGCGCATGCAGTAACTGTTTGTGTATATATATGTTCTAGTTAGGTTATAATACAAATGCACATTTTCCTTAGATATTACTTGTAGTCCTGAGTCTTACAATAGTTCACATATAAAAGGAACAAGTAATGTTATATGGTGGCAATGTTTGGGATATATTTTTTCTGAAGACTACCAAATATTACATTGTGGCAATGTTTGATTTTTTTGTTCTGAAGAACACACCGAGAGCGAACAAAGAACATCAGGTTGCTTATGTAGAGTGGCTGAAGATCCTGGACAGCAGTTAGCAGACGACTCCGCAACAGTGCGGCAAGTTAGGGCCATAGACAGGACCCCGGGAGGTTATGACACTCTGAGTACAGTCGGCAAATTGCCAGGAAATCGGAGCTTTCATCTCACCTGGCACTGGGTCGACAATTTGGAAAAGAAGTAGTACAGCCATTATTGTTATATTTTCCATTTTTTTGCTATGTTGATGGGGCCTATGCAAAAACGAGAGGAAGAACTCAACTGGGCCAGCACAGTGAGAAAGGCTGGTTGTGGTAGCTGCCAGTACAGCAAGCTACAGCTGGCTGAAGACAAAGAACTGCTGTCTATCGTTTAAGAATGAGTCTGCACCTTTTTTTAAGAGTTAGGCCTGCAGAAAATGAATCTGTCTAAACAAGAAAAAAGTGTGCCTGTGAAAAAGAAAACCTGTTAAGTCCTATATTTATATAAAAAAGCAGGATCATTAAGACAATGGCTTTCAGATATCCAATGAAAGACTGAAGGTGTCTGACACTGCAGCTGAATTTAAACTGTTTCGACAGCAAATGGAACTGTATTTCCTGAATCAAGAAGTGAATGAGCCAGAGAAACAAGCTATCGAGATGAAGATCGCACTGGGCAGTGAGGGCCTGCAATCGATCAATATATCAGGATTATCAGCTAAGGATAAGGACCCTAGGAAGTTATGGACACTCCTGGTGTAGCAACTGGAGATAAAGGTCAATTTCTGAGTACATATGCTTGAGCTTCTGATTTGGAGCAAATCCAAGGTCCACTGACCAGTTTGTTGCAAGGTACCAAGACAAAGCTCAACACTGTGACTTTGCAGATATCAAATTATCATAATGGATTATAGAGCTAGTAATTGTGTCCACCCCACTAGAAGCCTTTCAAAAAGACCTGCTAGAAAAGAAGGAGGAGCACACCATAGGTGCACTACTTAACGATGGAAGGAAATTTGAAACCATCATGACTGGGTGCCAGCAGTTACAAGTGTTGTGGGCGGCTACGACACTTGGTATGGTAACCAAGGCTCAGATGTCTGCTAAGCCTTATGGAAAATGTGGTCTGACACATCCAATTTGCAGTTGTCCGACCTACCAAGACCTGTGCAAAGCTTGTGGCATGTGAAGACATTGGGCAAGGCAGTACAGAAAGCCAGGTTCACATACTGCACACAGGAATGGTAGCAGATCACTTGTGGAGAGAATGTCTGCAAGACGGGATGACAAACACAACAAAAGGTATGCTAGCACACAACAAAAGCCCAAGCAGGTACATCAGGTCAGCAGAGAGACAGATTGCCAAGAGGACGTGGATGAAAAGTGCACTAGTGTGAACAGTGAGCAAGCATTCCACATAGTTAATTTGGATCAACATGTCAATGCTATCATGCAATCTGAGGCATTCGCCATGATCAGGATTGTATGTGCACAGAGGAGTGGCAAGCATAAGCTCAGAGTAAAAATCGACACCGGAGCAAGTGTATATGTTTGCCCATCTGCATACTGAAGGACTTGTACTTAAAGAAATGGGAATCTATGGTATCACCCACTACAGCTAAGCTGACTGGAGAACCGTTGTAGGCAATCAAGTGCATTGGAACAATAACCTTGCAATGCAGCTATGGGAGCTCCGAATGGCTACCATAAATGTTTTATATTGTGGACACAACTGGACCAGCTGTTGCAGGACTTCCAGTATGCTGAGATTTACGAATTGTTACAAAACATGAAATCAGTAATATACCGAAGGTGGTACAAAATATCCAGGTCGAGTGTATTGGGTTGGTCCATGTAAAGGGCAACACAAAGGCTGAGAGTCTTGACACAAAGAGGTGATGTGACCGAGAGTTTCTCCTCAGGCTTCAGTTCGTTGCAACAAGTACCCGGAGCTCACAGGAATTGATGAAATTGCCAGTCATTATTTTTCTAACCTTTCCAAGCAAGGGGAGATGAATGCATCTTACGATAGGCAAGCAGGATAGAAGGTCAGAATCCTCAATCATGCGTCGGGCACTTGGTATCTTGCAGAGGTTGTGAGGATATATAACCAGCCCATATTGTACGAGGCCCAGGCACCCAGTGGTGCGATTCTCAGATGGAAGCGAAGTTAATTCAGAGAGCTGCACAGCAACACTACATGTGGCCACCCTGTGGCATCACGGACACGTTCAAAGACAAAGTCTGAAGATGAATGTAGTGAGGCTAGGAGCACAGGGGAAGAACATGCCAACCAGAGCTCTGAGTCACCAGAGTCTCAGAGGAGGCGTCCAGATAAACTCAAGCTCTGGTGTTGTGTATCAATTGTTTAATTATATGTCGGTGGGGAGTGCTAACTGGGGTCTTACTTGAGCACCTTTAAGGAGACATTTACTGAGACTGATGGAGGTTTTGAGTGAGGAGCTACTTGTTTGTAATCCTCTTTACTCTGTACAATAAATATGAAACTAAGTGAAGATAGGCTCCAGCATCATCCTTCCACAAGAAGCTTTCTGGAATTTAACATGGTAGCAGAGGATGGTTGCCTAAAGCTGAAGGTTGGAAACTAAGAATTTTTTTTACATAGAAATCTAAAATCTCACTGGTGATTGTGGAAAATATGGCAGAAAGCAAGTGTAGATTGTCAGGGTGTGATGACCCTCCGATGTTCTCCTGAGTCTGAACCATATGACCAGTGGAAGAATGAAGTCAATATGTGGACATGGGTTACATCTCTACGAAAGAGGAAACAAGGTATGGTCTTGACAGTATCAATTCCTACCAAAAGTAATATCAGAAGTAAAGTGTTTTGTGAACTGGATGCTTGTCAGTTAGATACATTGGATCTTCTGTTAGAATTCTTGGATGAAATTTACAAGAAAGATGACCTCTTGAATGCATATGAGGTATAGTCAGACATTGATAGATTTTGGAAAACAGATGGTTATTCAATAGAGGAATATATCATGGACTATAACCGACTGTATAGAAGATTGAGGAAATTCAATTTGGAGACCCCTGCTTCAGTTCTAGCATTTAAATTGCTAAAGTGTCGCATATGGACAGGCTCTTGGTTCTAACTGGGGTTCGGTTCTTGAAAAAAGACTCCCTGTTAAATCAGATATCTGCTGCCTTAAAGAAATTCCTGGGGGAACAATCATTTCTTGCAGCCCTGGTAGAACAAGCAGGGAATTCTGCAGTGATGCAAAGAATGGAGGACTCAATGATTACTGGATTTTGAAATGGTCCAGATACTGGACGCAGGCATAAGTGCAATGTAAGAGTTTAAAGACAGGAGGAATGAGGATGAAAGCACTTTAGCAGGTCGGACTATTACAGTGGAAGACAGAATTGGAACATCAATCATAGGCAAATGAATCCCAGGAATGCCCAAGGAACAATTAATCAGTGCTTCAGGTGTGACTCAAAGTATCATTATGTAATGAATTGCCCAAAGTGGAGGGATAGAGTCCTCGAAATAACACATGACAGAGAATTCTGAGGCAGAAAAGGAAGCTACTGATGAATCTGAATTATACTAGCCATAAGGAGTTTTACTCCTGTAATGAATGTGTTATTTGTGGATTTGTTCAGCTGTGCTGCATTAGATAGTGCTTGCACATCGACAGTATATGCAACAGATTGATTACAACATTATCTGGATTCACTCACTAGTGAGGATTGATGTAAGGTTAAGAAGCATAAAAGTACTTCCAGCTTTAAATTTAGTGATGACAAGACATTGTCGTCACTGAAGAGAGTAGCAATTCCATGTAAAATAGCTGAAGTAAGTCACTTTATCAGTACTGATGTAGTCTCTAGTGAGATACCTTTACTGTTGAGTAAACCTTCAATGAAAAGACACAAATGGAACTTGATATGGAGCATGATAAGGCAATTGTTTTTGGAAAGTCAGTGAATTTACAGTTTACCCAGTCGGGGCATTATTGTATCCCCCTAACAAAACCTGATGTTTCTAGTCAGAGTGTGACAGAAGTATTAATGGCACCAGGTGATAACAATCAGACAGGGAAAAAACAAACTGTCTTAAAGTTACACAGATAATTTTCTCATCCTACTCGTCAAAGATTAAAAACCCTGTTAAAGGATGCAGATGTGATTGATCAAGAGTAAATGAGGATAATAGAAGAGATTAGTGAAAAGTGTGAAATCTGTAAAATATATCAGAGGATGCCATCATGTTTTATTATAAGACTTCCATTGGTGAAGTAGTTACCATGGATTTAAAGGTATGGGACAAAGAAAGAAATATTTTCATTCTACGTTTTATAGACATAGCAACTAGATTTAGTCTTTCTACAATAATACATAGCAAGGACAAAGGTGATTATAGATAAAATCATGGAGGAATGGATAGGGGCTGGACTTGGGGCACCAACTAAGTTTTTGACTGATTATGGAGGGTAATTTGCCAATGATGAGTTCAGAGACTTGTATGAAAACATGGACATTATGGTTTATTAATACAACAGCTGAAAGTCCTTTCAGCAATGGGCTTTGTGAAAGAAATCACGCAGTGATCGATGAAATGCTGCATAAAATCTTGACCAATCAAACTGCAAGTTGACAACTACCCTGGCATGAGCGGTTCATGCAAAGAATTTGCTTCAGATGGTTGTCGGATATAGTCCCTATCAATTGGTCTGTGGACAAAATCCCAAATTGCCTTCTGTACTGTGCGACAGTCCTCCTGCAGGTACAGCAATTAGTTCAATTTTTTTCTGCACATTTGAATGCTTAACATGCAGGGAGACGATCTTTCATGAAGGCTGCGGTATCTGAGAAAAATTGGAGAGCTCTGAAACATCATATAAGACCATCTGAGGCAGAATTTAATTCAGGAGATTTGGTATATGATAAAGAGAGGGTCATAGGGAATGGAAGGGCCCTAGTAAGGTAAAGGGTCGTGCTGGTAAGACCAAAGTTATCAAGCATGGAAATCAAATTGTTAAGATTCATTCTTCACGATTAATCAGGGTTGATTACAGAATCTTTAACTTCAGATGCTCATGTGTTTTGTGATGGAGGTCCTGAGGAGCAGAATACGGCGGTTCATGAGGAAAAACTTTTTCACACAGCGAGTGGTTAAGGTCTGGAATACGTTGCCTGAGAACGTGGTGGAGGCAGGTTCAATTGAAGCATTCAAAAGGAATTAGACAGTTATCTGAAAAGGAAGAATGTGCAGGGTTATGGGAAAAGGCACGGGAATGGAACTGAGGGAATTGCTCTTTCAGAGAGTCAGTGCGGACACGATGGGCCAAATGGCCTCCTTCTGTGCTGTAATAATTCTGTGAGATCAAGGTTTGGATAGTGATGTGAATGATCATGATGCTCAGGAAAGAGCAATCACATCCAAAGGCCACCTACCCTGAGTAGGTACTCGGGTGACATATATTCTGGAGGCATCTAATAAATGGAGGGAGCCAACAATTGTGGGATGTGCAAGTTTAAATATTGGTTGAAAGTTCAAGATGATGGCCAAGAAACAAGGTCCATGGACTGGCAGAATGAGGTGAAAGAGTGGAGAGTAAGAAAGCACAGTGCAAGTTCTGATAGTGGGTCTGGAAGTGACTCTTGCGACAGGAAACGATCACGTACTGGGGAAAGAGCCTCCGATAGTGGGGGAGGGAGATCGTAAAGCAGTACTCCTGAAAGACATCAAAGTGCTAGCAGAGGCTGTAGGTTGCATAAATTACACAATGAAATGAGGGCTAGAGAGCTGTTTCGTAATAGAACTAGAAGCAGAGGTTCTCATGACCATGAAGTTTTAGTGGCTGCCAATAAATTTGAGGATAAACTAATAAGAGAAGCCAAGCATAAGGAATGAGAGAGTTGGAGAGCACTTGGTATTTATTCTGAGAGGTACCAGATAGGGGACAGCCAGTATTGTAACGTAGAGGGATTTGTATTGAAAAAATCCTTCCAGATGGGATTTGTAAGGTTAACGCAAGGCTAGTTGTGAGGGGTTTTGAAGAGCGACTGGGTGAGAGATGTTAGAGTGAACTCTCCCATAGCTGGAAAAGTAATCTTGAAAATATTTTCAGCTCTTTTGGCCACATATTCATGGCAGCGTAGATCCATTGACATAAAAGCCGCATTTCGGCAGGGTCATACTTTTCAGAGAGAAGTATTTCTGAAACCAAATAAAGAAGCAGCAGATGCAGAAGGAAAACTATGGAAACTGAACAAATGCGTCTATGGCCTTAAGGATGCTCCCAGGCTGAGGCATTTCATGGTGAGATCTGTTTTGTTGAAAATTGGTTGTGTTCAATTAAAAGCAGATCCTGCCATGTTTTATTGGTATCGTAAAGGGAAGTTTTCTGGCATCTTCATGATGCACATTGATGATTTCTTATAGGGTGGTACTGTGAATTTTTAAAAATCTGTTAGTAATACAATTAGGACAAAATTTAAGATTGGGAGTCAGGCTGGTGGGGCCTTTAGATATTAAGCAAAGTAACTCGGGAATAACTTCAAATCAACAATCCTATTTAGAGAGTGTTACTGCCATCCCAGTTAATCGTGTTAGGTCATCACAGAAAGATGATGATATATCGAAAGGAGAGACTGAGCAATTGCGAACTTGATTGGTGAATTAAATTGGATGTGCACTCAGACTAGACCTGATGCTAGTTTTGATGTGCTGGAGTTAAGTACGATGATGAAACACCTGAAAGTTGAGAATGTTTCAAGGGCAAATAAAACATTTTTAAAAATTTAATCTGGAGAAGTGTGTACTGAAGTTCCCATCCTTAGGTGACCCAAAGAATATGAAGATAGTTTTACTGATGCTTCACATGCTAATTTTCCTGATGGGTATTCAAGTGCAGCTGGTTTCATAATATTTCTGATGGCTGAAAATGGGAAATGTTGTCCTTTTAGCTTGGGAAGCTAAGAAAATGCAAAGGGTCATTAAAAGCACTTTAGCTGCAGAAACACTGGGTCTGGTGGAGGCAGTGGATATGGGGTTCTATTTGTGAAATATTTTAGGTGAAATTCTGAACTAGGGACACACTGACGATAGGATACCCATTGAATGTTATGTGGATAATTGTTCTTTGTGTGACAATGTACACTCTACAAAAAGTGTGAGTGAGAAAAAACTTTGTACTAATCTTGCTGGATTGAACCAAATGCTGGAGAGAAAGGAAATCTCCAAACTTAAATGGGTAGATGCAAGTCATCAGCTATCCAATTGTTTCACAAAACGAAATGCTGGTACAAAGAAATTGTAAGGGGCGTGAGAGGAGGGGTGTCTCTAAGTTTTATTATAAAAGAAAGAAGGGAATCTGTTAATTGTGCATCAATTGTTTAATTATAGGCAGGTGGTGGGTGTTAATTGTAGTCTTACTTGTAAGGAGACACTTACTGAGACTGCTGGAGGTTTTGAATGAGGAGCTACTTGTTTGTAATCCTCTTTACTCTGTACAATAAATGTGAACCTAAGTAAAGATAGGCTCCAGCATCATCCTTCCACAACAAGCTTTCTGGAATTTAACACTGGGAAGACGTTTACGATAACAAGATGGGATGAATAAGCAAACATGCTCTACATTTGAGTGTTAAACTTACTCACTTGTAAATAACATTTTGTTTTAATTGTTACGACTGAGGTGGGAGGAGTGCACTGTCTTTTCTAGTTCCACTTCTCCACAGGTCACAACATATATTTAAATGTTTACCCAGTTACCAGTATGGTCAATCAAATACTCTCTTTATCCCAGAATAAAATACACTAACCAAGTTTCTTTAATAAACAACAAAATTATCAGTTTATTATAAAACAAGACATATCCAGTAAAGAAGCAAAGCATTAACACACATATTGAAACATGAAAGTTCCCTTTTTAAATACACCACCCCACACACATACACACACTGGTTAAAGAAAAATAAAGAAATTTTCTCTGCAGAGCTCTTTTACAAAAAGAAGACAAAAAAGGAATACTTTGGCCAAATACTTGCTAATTTTTGAAGAAAAAAGAAGATATGGAAGAATGTCAGTTATCCCTTTTGATCTGGCAGCCAGGTATATGGAGATAGGTCACTGGGATCTTTTCAGAAACAGTTCATTCTGGAGATGTCAAGAAATAGCCTGGTAGGCTTTCCAGGAGAAATGTGGCATCAGAGGTTTCAGTTACCACACTCTGGATTAGCAGGGTTGTTTCAAAGCAATAGAGAAAGAGGAGCTGACACACTGGATTTCTCAGGGTCTATTAGAGAGGTGCAGGAAAGATGAGCTGGGAGTTTCTTTTTCAGCAGGCTACAAAACCAATTGCTTGTCAACACTGTCCAAATCCCAACTGAACCAAAACAATATCTCAGAAGTGAAACTATCACCTGACCCTCATAAATCTTGATATGTCACTTCTCTAGACATGAATGGAAACCTTGGTGACTTGGGGACTTTATTTATCTAAAGGTGTGTGATATCCAGCAAAGGTTGTTTTCAAACACAACATCTCAAGTGTCCTTTCAGTGAACTTTCAACAAAAAACAAAGTCCAGCATCTACGAAATCGTCAGTCGTCCAAAATGAATCTATTTCCACACTTAAATATTTTTGAGTACTCATATCAAAGAAACAAATAATATTATAGTTCTCTGAATGAGCTATCTGTTTAGTCCCAATCCCCTGTCATGCCCTTAATATACATTTTCTAAATACTTACCAATTCTGCCAGAGTATCTGGGTGGGTATTCCATGTCCCAACAGCAAATCTTGTTCTTTTGCCAATCTAAAATTTATGCCCTCTGGTTATTGAGCCAAACATACGAACAATGACGGAGTGGAAAAGGCCCTCTGGTCCATTCAGCCTGTCCCACACAATTGATACCATACATATACTCTCCACCCCACCCAAAAACCATGAGATCTCACTGAGCCATGGAAGCAATTTGCCTCAATTTACCTTTACAAAACCTAATCTCTGCCCAAGTGGAAAGAGCTTCAGTTTCACTAATGTTTCCCATAACGTAAGTCCTTCATTCTTAGTGTCGTTGTTAAACTCCTTGTAAGCCCTCTCTGTACACCCTTGATACCTTCCTCAAATAAGGTGCCCAAAAGTCAACACTCATTTGGCGCTATATAGGGACTCACTTACCACCCAGCTTCCAGTTCAGCTAAAATATAAATGCGAAAGATTTACAAGTCATGATTAACTGAATGTTTTTCTTAACAGATGCTGACACACCTGCTGTGTATTTCTAACATTTTCTGTGTTTCTTTTATGTTCCTATGCCTGAAGTGTTCTGGTATCACCAGCCGGCAGAATACAACATTGCACATAAATAGCAGAGACTGTAGCCACACAAAAGCCATTGAATGTTGTGGCAACAGACTCACACAATTGTTTAATGATGAGATGTCTTAGACCCAGCCTGTGGAATTTAGGATTGCAAATGTGATCTCCTGCTGCCAACTGCCCTGCCCCCCCCCTGCTGCCCTCATGATCCCTGCCATCTCACAGCCAATTGGAAAGCAAAAAGCCTCTTAATTATCTGATTGGATGATTGTTGGCTGTCGTTTATGTTTCATCTCCAATATTTTCATACCTTAAAACAGAAATGTTCAAAGAAAATGAAAAATCAATTTGTGCATTTAAAAAAAAATTCTCTCATGGGTTGCAAGCGACAGTGTCCTGGAAATTAATCATCAATTCCTGGAGACGTCAGGGCAATCCTGGAGCAATGACAACCCTACTGGAACTAATCTGATCCATAAAGCAATTGTTGCTTCCTGCACCCAATGCCGGTTTCTGCTTCTGCACAACCTCAGCTCTTTAAAGTTATCAGGCCTCAAAGATTTAAGAAGATTGTTCCTTGATTGCTAGATGTAGATTAATGAAGCAGCTTTTAATTATCCTCCCGATTCCAGGACATTTAAGTAGCTGAGGGTGAAGCTTCCATGACTTCTGTCTTTGAACGGCAATGGTGCTGGCGACAGCAGAGGCCAAATGAAAAGCAATAACAACTTATTTTTATAAAGCACCTTTTAATGTAATAAAACATGCCAAGGTGCTTTACAGGAGCACCATAAAACAGTATGACATCAAGCCACAAAAGGAGATATGAGGTCAGATGATCAAAAGTTTGGTTAGCGAGGAAGACTTTAAGCAGTGTCTTAAAGGAGGAAAGCAAGGTGGAGGGGTGTAAGGAGAGTATTCCAGAGCTTGGGGCCTAGGCGACTGAAGGCACGGCCTCCAATGGTGGAGTAATTAAAATCAGGCTGCACAAGAGGTCAGAATTAGAAGAGCACAGATACCTCGGAGATTTGTGGGGCTGGAGGAGATCACAGAGATAGGGAGGGGTGAGGCCATGGAGGGATTTGAAAACCAGGATGAGAATTTTAAAATCAAGACATTGCTTGACCAGGAGCCAATGTAGATCAGTGAGCACAAGGGTGATTCGGGAAAGGGACTTGGTGTGCATTAAGACATAGGCAGCAGAGTTTTGGAAGACATCAAGTTTACAGAGAGTAGAATGTGGAAGACCAGCCAGAAGTACATTGGAATAGTTAAGTCTAGAGATAACGAAGGCATGGATGAGGGTTTCAGCAGCAGATGAGCTGAGACGGGACGCAGTCAGGCAATGTTGCAGAGGTGGAAATAGGCAGTCTTAGTGATGGCATGAAATTGAGGTCTGAGTTCATCTCGGGGTCAAATGTGATACCAAGGTTGTGAACAAACTGGCTTAATCTCAGAGTGTTGCCAGGGAGAGGGATGGAGGCGGTAGCTGGGGAACGGAGTTTGGAGTGGGGACTGAAAACAATTACTTCAGTCTTCACAATATTTAATTGGAGGAAATTTCTCCTGATCCAGTACTGGATGTCGAATAAACAGTCTGATAATTTAGCAACAGTGGAGGAGTTGAGAGAAGTGCTGGTGAGGTAGAGCTGAGTGTCATCAGCATACATTAGAAAACTAATGCTGTGCTTTTGGATGATGTTGCCGAGGGGCAGCACGTAGATGAGAAATAGGAGGTGGCTAAGGGTAGATCCTTGGGGGCACCAGAGGTAATGATGTGGAAAGAGGAAGAGAAGCCATTGCAAGTGATACTCTGGCTAAGATTAGATAGATAAGAATGGAACCAGGTGAGAGCAGTCCCACCCAGCTGGATGATGGTGGAGAAGTGTTGGAGGAGGATGGCGTGGTCAACCGTGTCAAAGCCTGCAGACAGATCGAGAAGGTTGAGGAAGCAAAGTTTACTTTTGTCACAGTCACATCGGATGTCATTTATGACTTTGATAAGAGCTGTTTCCCCTGTGGGAGGGGCGGAAATCTGATTGGAGGCATTCAAACATGGATTTCCAAGAAAGATGGGAACGGATTCGGGAGGCAACAACACTTCAATTATTTTGGAGAGGAAAGGGAGGTTAGAAATGGGACAGTAGTTTGCAAGAGTGGTGGGATCAAGGATTGTGTTTTTGAAGAGAGGTAATGACAGCGATTTAAAGGAGAGAAGTACAACACCTGCAGGGAGAGAACCGTTCACAATATCGGCTAACATGGGAACCAGGAGAAGAAATAAAAACAAGAAATGCTGGAACCACGTAGCAGGTCTGGCAGCATCTGTGGAAAGAGAAGCAGAGTTAACGTTTCGGGTCAGTGAGACCTTCTTGGGAACCAGGAGAAGAAGTTGGGTGATCAGCAGTTTAGTGGGAATAGGGTTGAGGGAGGAGGAGGTGGGTCTCGTGGGCAAGATGAGTTCACAGAGGGCATGAGGAGAGACAGGAGAGAAACTAGAGAAAGATGCAAGTTCAGTGCTTGGGCAGGGGGCAGCATTATAGGAAGTTTGGCCAGGTGGGCTAGTGAAGGGAGGGATGCAGCAGAGGCAGCTAATCAGATGGTCTCGATCTTGGTGACAAAGAAGTCCATGAGCCCCTCGCACTTATTGTTGGAGGTGAGGGGTTTAAGAAGACAGTTTGCAGTAGAGAAAAGAAGCCGGGGTTATCCTTGCATTCCAGAATGATCCTGGCATTGTAAGCAGTATTGGCAGATGACAGCAGGACCCGATAGTGCCATATTCTTTCAAATCTGTTTCCCTTTACTTAACGGGGCAGAAATGAGGGTCATACCGGGGGAAGGACCAGGGTGAGAGAGAGCAATGGTTTTATTGGGCATCAAAGGTGGAGGTGAGGGTGCAGTTGAGCAAATCAGTAGCTGCAAAAATGTTGTGGCAATCGGAGGGCCAGAGGCTAGACAGTTGAGATTGTGAAAGTGCAGTTGTAAGTGAATAAGGGGATAGTTATTTTCAGTGACGGATACAGAAGGTGGGGTTGGTGTGTGGAAGGGGAATGTGGGTGGAGAGTGATACCAGGAAGTGATCAGCAATGGCCTCATCTGTGATTGATATGATGGGACTAGCAAGACCATGTGAGATGGCCCAGTCAAAGGGGTGTTCACAAATATGGGTTGCGGAGTTTATATGGAAGGAGAGATTTAGGGAAGATAAGAGGGCAGTGAATCCACAGGACAGAGAACAATTATGTGTTGAGATGGAGGTTGAAAACACTGAAGATGAGAAGTCGTTTGGTGCAGAGGCTGAGGGAGGAAAGCAGTGAAGATATCTCGGTGAGAAAATTTTTATCACACTTGGGAGGGCGGTAGAAATAATGATTTTGAAAGAGAGGTGAGAGGGGTGGGACAAGTTGGGATGCTCTAAGGAGGAGAAAGTGCCAGAGGAGTAGGGGGTCAGGCTGAGGTCTGATGATAAGAGCCACAGCAATACTGCAACAATCGTGATGGGGCAAGTGGTGGAAGATGTATCTAGGTGGGGCGACTTCACTAAATAGCAATGTGTCATCACCCCTCAGCCAGGTTTCTGTTAAGGCCATGATATCAATGCAATCATCTACAATAAGTTCATGGATGACAGGGGGCCATGTTCACAAGTGAAGTGAACGGACATTCTGGAGGGAGATGGGTAGAGGAGTGGTGTTAGCTTATCCACTGGAGCATGGTGAGCTATAAACAACAGTGGATCAGGCCATGTAGTAGAGAAGTCTATTAGACAGAGTTTTAGCGGGGGAAGCACACTCACAGACTGCGAAGTGAAAAATAAAAAAAAGTAATTGAAGTACAGTCGACCAGCAAATTTTTGGAGGGGAGGTTTGAATTTTTGTGCATTGGAGCTGGGAGATTTTTCAGTGTATGAGATTCTCACTTTTTGTTTAGGGAGGCTGTGCTACATGTAATTAAACCATATGAAGAAACAATGGTTTTGGAATTTTGTTACAGCAAGCGCAGAGAGAAAATCTGTCCTTGGCACCAATCTGGAGAACGGCAGAGTATAGAAGTTCTAACTTTTCAAGGTTTCTTTTCCTCCAAGGTGGATATTCACAACTTTCTTGTCCCTCTAAACCATATCCAGGTCCTACTTGATCACAGGACCCCAGTTTACGTACAGTAATGAGGTTCCCAACCTAATTCAGGTGGACTCCAGATCCACACAGCAGAAGACCCCAGAAAATATGGTGGCGAAAAGAGGAGGTGTGGCACAGCTATTTTAAGGCCCTACCACCCACCTTCTATGGCTATGCACCCTTCTGCTGGGGAGGCCCCTATTATTTAAATTTGAGAATGTATGAACTATTAAAGCTACCACCAAGGCTTTGCACCCAGTCATACATGTGGGGACACTCATTTTCCAGTGTGCTTTCTGATCCAGCAGGTTTATTTCAGGCTGATTGTAGATGGTGGTGCTGTACTTTCAAACACTGAAAGTTTTGGTCCCACTTAGTTTCACATTAAGTGAAATAAAAATAATATTAAATATATGTTTAAATGTATAGCTAATTTTTATACAGAAAGAATACTTGTGTTATGTACAGGGAGTCTGTGCAATGTCAACAACACGGTAGTGGGGGTGGGGGGGGGGGGTGGTGTGGTGGGTGCTGAGAAGCAAAAAGGTTGAGAAAACCTGGGCTAGCACACTGGGGGAATTGCCCTCCTCTTCTTCGGAATAGCGGCCAAGGGATTTTTTTACGTCCCAAGGAGAGGGCAAAAGGGCTTCAGTTTAATGTCTCATCCTTTGGTAACTCACATCAACATTCTTTGTGTGAGGTTATATAGGCCATTCTACCATGAGTGGCATCACAAGCTGGGGTTACTCCTGTTCTTTCCCATCATTCAGGGGTCATTAGAGAACAATCAAGAGTGAGAATGTTGTATGATCACTTTAAGAGAGATGTCCCTTTAAGAACTCAGTATGCTAATGAGCTAAGTATCAGGATGTAGTCATGTAACTAGAAGCCATGGTCACTTTGCACTGTCGTTGCAGGCCCCCACCTACCAAGCATGAGGCATATTAATTTTGCCACATGGATATTACATTTCAAACTGTTGTTGAAGTGAAGAAAGGATTTGCTTTAAAAAAATTGCCACACCTTGGCTGGAAAGACATTTCCATATTAACAGACAGTGCTTGGAAGGACAAAGCCGCCATTCCTTGATACATTGAATCCACAATAGACCCTTGGCTGGAAATACATTTGCATATTAACAGACAGTGCTTAGAAAGGACAAAGGACCATTCCCTGACACAATAAACTCACAATGGACTTTTGATCTTTTGAATGTGGGGGAGCTCGCATTCCAGGTTGACTGCTAAAATAGCCGAATACAAAAATGGACATGGTCAAACCAGCTAGTCACATGACTGACCTGTTGGGAAACCTGAGTTTTTTGAATTTGTACAAACAGTTTGGGCAGAAAGCCTGTTTGCTCCTGGACTGAGAAGATCTCCCCTGTCTGCTCCCATCTCTTTCTCACAGGCCTCTGAATCCACTGAAGACACATGAACCCCATGAGAGAAAAGTCTCCTACAGCGAACAAGGTTTAAGAAGAATACTGGGTCCCAATGAAAAGCAAGATCTACCTACAATCAAGGATTCTACAGTGAGCTTGAAGAACCATAACAATAACTCTCCAGATATTACCTCAAACTTTTCCACTTTATTTTTCTTCTGCTCTTTTCTGTCTCTATTTGCATGTGTGTATCGCATATGCATGCTAGCGTGGGGCTCATCATGTATCCATAGACGCTAGCTGAATTAGAGTTTAAATTTAATAAATTTCAACTTTTCTTCTTTAAACCTAAGAAAGCCTGTTTGTGATGGTTTCTTTGCCTTATAATTGGAAAGCGATGAACAAAGATTCACCAAGGGGGAGCTAAAACACAGTGTGTTTAAAATTAAACCCTGTTACAGTAAGACCAGGTGAAGGCTGAAAGGGAACCCTAGACCACTTTCTCACCTGGTTGTAACAACTCTAACACCCTGGACAAAGGTTCTGTAGATAGTTTGCTCTGTTTTCTGTTACAGCCCAGTGAGGAGGAGGTCTCAGGCTCCCCATTTGCCTCTTCTCTGGTTTGCCCGCAACAGGATTTATCCTTTTATTTGACACAGTGATTGAACTTACCACCCCAGTGAGCACTTGCTCCTGTTCCTCTAACAGAATTGTAAAAGAACCAATCAGACAGGTTTTTTTTAGTTTAAACAAGAAAGATGTAAGTTTATTACTCTTAACACTCTAAATTGGTTAAAATGACTAAAATATGCATATGTATTCATGCACACGTTCACATGAGAGTCTCACACACACACATGAATAGATTATAGAGGGAAAACAGATTTGGTGGTTGGAGTAGAGTCCAGAATAAATGGAATTTAAATACGGTATTTCAGTCCCAGAGTCCTCGGTTGAAATTGTAGTCCTGAAGTCCTCACTGGGCCACATGCACAGCTGCGGGCTTGCTTCTCGGCTCTGGAAGGCAGAAGAGGGGTTCGATCCTTGTCCTCTCATTGTTGGTTGTGGCTGTCTGTAGGCTTGATGCTTTATCAGGTCTTCTCTGGATCTTTACTGGAGAGAGAGCTGCTCCATGGTTGGCTTTTCAGTTACTACTCTCTGCTGTCTGTCTGCCAAAGCTTATATTCTTCCCAGAACTGCACAAGCAGTCACATTACATTACCAGACCTCTGTGGGGTGTTAATGAGGTCCTTCTGGAATCTTCTCTGAGATTCAAGGCTCTACCCCTCAAACTATCCAGTCACACTTGGTGGGGGTTGGTTCTTTCAAAGTCAATGGGTGTCGATGGCCCCTGATGACCATGTTGATAAGGCCATTTCAGGTAATTTAATCAGAGAGCACTCCATGATTCTGGCTAAGTTCAGTCAGTCATGTTGTCTCCAGTCTAATCCTTTGGTGTTTCAAATATAAATTGTAGTGGCCATCTTGGCTGCCAGTTTACTTTTAAAAAGGTTATTTGTAAGAATTTCCAGTAAAAGTCTCAGGCAAGGTTCCAACTGATGAAATTATTTGGCATGTAGGGTTTTCATGACAATTGTATATACTAGTTTAACTCTTAATAAACCCTCCAGAGATCTTCAAGGAACTGGAATCCACGTACCTCATTGCTTAAGATGACACAAAGAAACTAATGACATGGTGGTAATGGTGGTGAAAAGACAAGATATAAGCTTGAAGACTACGGGTAAAACAATTGTGAAAGCAACCCTTCCTACAGCCACAAGACAGAAAGTTCAAAAGAAATTCTGCCCTAAACAGTGGAAAGAAGAAAAAACATACCTCCAGCTGTGGGAGACAGCGCACTGAACGACAGGCTGCAAATAAATTCCTGTGGTCGGGTGAGTCATTGTGCCGATGGTTGAGGAATCCCGGTTTAAACAAAAAGCTTTGAAGTGCTCAGAAAATTGATTTTTTTAAAGGGTCCATGGGAGAGAAAAAAAATGGAGAAAACCCAATTCCTCTCTTAGGCTGATCAAGGTCGGCGCCATTACAGGAAACGTCCAAAAAACACAGTGGCGCAGTGGTTAGCACCGCAGCCTCACAGCTCCAGCGACCCGGGTTCAATTCTGGGTACTGCCTGTGTCTGCGTGGGTTTCCTCCGGGTGCTCCGGTTTCCTCCCACATGCCAACGACTTGCAGGTTGATAGGTAAATTGGCCATTATAAATTGCCCCTAGTATAGGTAGGTGGTAGGGAAATATAGGGACAGGTGGGGATGTGGTAGGAATATGGAATTAGTGTAGGATTAGTATAAATGGGTGGTTGATGGTCAGCACAGACTCAGTGGGCCGAAGGGCCTGTTTCAGTGCTGTATCTCTAAACTAAACTAAAACACCACTGGAAACCCCAAACATGGCAGAGTTTCCATTCACGCAGCCAAAGCTTAAAAATTCATTTAACCAAACTCTAGCAAAGAAAAAGCATAGGGGGAAACCCTTGAACTGCCTATTGAACAGCTATCTAAACATACAAGCAAAGTGCTGAAAGAGAAAAAACAGAAAACACTGTCAAGCACCTGTTACACTCTGTCAAAGCAGTTAGCCTGTAAAAAAAAAATTTCTTAAAGGGGGAACAGCACAGAGTTACTATAACAGGTTTTAAGCCACAAGTAGGAAAGTCATAATAAGTACAGTGCTGAAGGCATACACATAGCTGAACAAAGTTAAATATAGAGCAGAATGATGGATATCAAATTTCCCAGCATGAACTGGAAGGCCATAGATATCCAATCCGAGTTCAAACCTTTTAAACAAAGAATGCAGTTATACTTCATAGACCAAACGGTTACAGAATACAAAATACTGATAGCAGTTGGAAATGAGGGGTTATACAAAATCAATACCTCTGGCTTATCTGAAGAGGACCAGAAAGATCCCACAAAGATATGGGAAGTGCTAGATCATCAGCTTCAGGTAAGAGTCAATTTTAGAATTCATTGCCTGGAATTGATGTCCTACAGGCAACAGCCGCAGCAATCAATAGATCAATTTGTCAGTCAATGCTGTGGTAAGGGCAATGAATATTATTTTTCAGAAGCTGATCTATCAGAGCAAATAATGAAGCTGGTGATTGTCTGAACACATATTGAAGCGTTTTTAAAAGACCTCTTGGGGAAAAAGAAAGGTCACAGCATTGATGCACTGCTAGAAGATGGCAGGAAATATGAAGCCATTGTAGCTGATCAACAGCATCTGCAAGCATGAGGTGCAGCCAACATTATCAGCATGGTAACCAGGTCACAAAAAGCAAGAAAGCTGTGTGGTAAGTATGTTTTGTCCCACTTACCGTGAATTGTCCTGCATTTCAAGATCTGTGCAAGGCGTGCGGTGCAGAAGGACACTGCGCCCGCCTATGCAAGAAACCTGGCTCCAAAGGCGCAACCAGAGGTCACAATAGGACACAAACAAACAGAAGACAGGTGCAGCAACATGGCAAAAGCGGCAAGGAGAGCACCAGAGACCTGCGTAAATGCAAGCCGATACACAAAGTCCACAGCGAAACAAACCTGAGACAAGACTCAGAGTGGAGCCATTCTCAACCAGAAGACAAGCAGGCGTTTCATATTGTGAACCTGACACATTGTGTTGATGAAGTCAAACAACTGGAAACTTTTGCTACTATTAGTATCATGTGTCCAAAGAAAGTTGTCAAACACACACAAAGGACTAAGATTGACATGGGAGCTAGTGCAAATATCCTACCAGTCCGAATCCTGAAGGATATGTACCAGGATCATTGGAAATTAATGTTACAACTGACAACTGTAAAGTTATCTGCATACAATGGGTTACCCATCCCTTGCAGTGGCACACTAACAATGCAATGCAGCTATGGCAAGTTGGCATGGAAACCATAAATATTTTACCTGGTAGACACGAGCAGACCAGCATTGGCATGACTACCAGTGTGTAAGGACCTCAACATCATGACTATCCACGAGATCATCAAAGCACCCATTACAGCAGAAGAGACCAAGAGTACCCGCATTCAGTCAGTCCAGGACTTACAACAAATGTATCCAGACAGGTTCGACCCCATAGGAGATTTCAAAGGCAATGCCGTACTGCACCTCAGAAAGAATGCAATTCCGTCAATAGAGCCCTCCCAGAAAGTGCAGTGTGCATGTACAAAAAAAGCTTAAATGTGAGTTAGATGACATGGCATCATCCATCGCGTGCGTCATCACACAGACTGGTGCAGCTCAATTACATGCGTACTAAAGAAGGACGGAGCTATCAGGGTATGTCTAGATCCACGGCATCTAAACCTCTCCCTAAAGACATGCCCCCACAAGTTTCTGACTCTAGAGCAATTGAATCCCAAATTTACAGGAGCCAAATTCTTCTCCAAGTTGGATGCTAAAGATGGATATTGGTCAGTACATCGAGCTAAGGAATCTCAGGAAGTCAACACCTTCAGATCACCATTTGGAAGATATTGCTTCCAGAGACTACCGTTCGGTTTATCTGTCAGTCAAGATCTGTTTCAGCAGCATATTGACAGAATTATAGAAAACGTGCCTGGATGTATATGCATTGCTGATGATATTGCAGTAATGGGCAAAACCAAAGAAGAGCATGATTGAAATATTAATTTGTAACAGCAAGAAGTGCCAGGTGAATGTGATTCAGATCAATTTCTTTGGATTCATCTATTCAGGTTGTGGAATCCATCCTGACCCAGGCAAAGTCGAAGATATAAGGCATATGCCTACTCCACAAGATATAGAAGATCTACAGAGATGTCTTGGATTTTTCAACTTCTTGGCACCATATATTCCAAATGTTTCTGACAAAGCATCATCACTGAGAGAACTCCTAAAGAAAGACATACCATTTGTATGGCAGAAGGACCATCAGCACATGTTTGAGTCTCTCAAACAAGCATTGTCAGCAGAAGCCTGTATCCTACAGTACTATCATCCAAAGAAAACGATAATCCTGCAAGTCGACGCTTCACAGAAAGGGCTATGAGTGTGCATCCTGCAGGATGGCAAACCAACTGCATTCGGATCCAAATGTTTATCCTCAGCACAATCGAATTACTCAAACATAGAGTGTGAAACACTTGCTCTGGTGTTTGGGATCAGAAGGTTCCACACCTACCTGTTCGGTAAGCAGTTCAGGGTGGAAACCGACCACAAACCACTGGAGATGATCTGGCGCAAACCATTGACATGCGCACCACCTCAACTACAACGACTTTTCGTAAAAGTATAGGGGTACAACTTCGACGTCTGCTACAAACTGGGTACCGAAATGGTCACCTTGGGTACATTGAGCAGATTGCCAAACCCGAGCAAGAATGAAGAAGTTCCACTGGATTTACAAATAGACAGCACGGACATCAAGGTGGAAGATGTGCTCAAAATCAATTTACTGCATTTTGCTCAGCACAAATGTGACCAGCTGCAGTCAGAAACAGCCAATGACCCACAACTGAAGATACTGTGGAGAGTCATCATAGAAGGCTGACCTGACATAGTAAAAGAGGTGCCAGAAACCCTCAGATGCTTTTGGCCTTACAGAGATGAACTCGGTATCTCGAGAGGCGTCACCTTCAAAGCAAAACAAGTAATTGTGCCCAAAGCTCTCCGACAGGACATCTTGTCACAACTTACCAAGGCCATATGGGTATAGCGCGAATGAGACTGGCACGAGACACTGTTTATTGGCCAGGGATCAATGGTGTCATTGAAAAGTTAGTGAGGATGTGCGGGGCATCCAGAGCCACCAGCCACAACAACGTAAAGAACCTCTACACCCTCACTAGATTCCGTCAGTCCCTTAGTCCAAAGTCACCACTGATCTTTTTACTGTGAATGGAGATGACTTTATCTTCGGCACTGATTATTTCTCCAAATTTCAAATTGTCAGACAGGTAAAAGACACTCAAGCGCGGTCTTCACAAACATATTAAGTGTCATATTCAGTTGGTTCGGTGCACCTGAAGAAATTATTTCTGACAATGGGCCACGGTATATGGACAGACCTTTCAGGGATATGTGTGCCAAATGGGGCGTGAACGATTTGACGTCCTCACCACATTACCCTAGATCTAAAGGCCTTGCCAAGCGAATGGTTCACACAGTTAAATCGCTTATCCTGAAGTATAGGACAACAATACAAGATTTTTGTGTTGCCACGTTACACCTTGGAGCCACACCTGTGGATGTGGGCTTACCATCACCAGCAGGGATCATGTTTGGCAGACAAGTGAGAACGATTCTGCCAAGCCATCGTCAGGGTCATACACCCCACAATGAGAACATGGTTATCCGCAGAGGTGTCCAAATTATGCAGTGAGCCTAGGTCCTACGAGGCTACAACATCTAATGGAGCCGTGTTGAGGAGGAACCAAAGCCAATTAAGAGAAATGTACAGTACTCTAATTGCGCACAGCGGACTCAAAAGAACACACTCCGATGATGAGGGTGTGACGGAACAAGAAGATGACAACCAACACATTGACAACACATATGCAAAACAAAAGCAGCCAAGGGTGAAATCCACATCCCCAGAAGGTTATACCATAACAAGATCTGGAAGAGTTGTTAAACCACCGAAACTTCAGCTTCTGCACACGTAAATTTCACAATTTCTATCTTTATACTTGTGAATTTTATAATCTCTATCCTTATATAACTAATTTTGATATTATCCAGTTTTATGTGTTTTTATTTGTAGAGTACAAGACTTTTCTTTGGAAAGAAAAGGGATGTTGTATGATTGCCTTAAGAGTGATGTCCCTTTAAGAACTCAGTATGCTAATGAGCTAAGTACCAGGATGTAGTCATGTGACTAGAAGGCATCATCACTTTGCACTGTAACACCCTGGACAAAGGTACTGTAGATAGTTTGCTCTGTATTGTATATACAAGTTTAACTGTTAATAAACCCTCCAGAGATCTTCAATGAACTGGAATCCGCATACCTCATTGTGTTGCTTAAGATAACACAAAGAAACTCATGACAGGAACAGTAGCTATTTTTTGCCCCTCACCAGCTATCCCACATAATAGCCCTGTATCTTCTGCAAGAGTGAGTGGCGACGCCTCTCTGGGGATCCGTGACTTCACAAAAATAATACAGATCGACAAACAGATAGACACGTAAAATATGTTTGTATATAACCTATCATACAAGCCTGAATCAAAGAAAAGTGACCAGAATGTTAGAGCATTATAAATTACTTTCATATATTCAGTTTGAAGGCTTGAAACCTAGACATACTCTCTGATAGGCTAAGTTTCTTTAATCTCTCATTCACAGCATGCCTTATTTACAGAAACTGGGAGGGGACACAACACAAGTGACAACATGGGGAGGAATGTCTTATCAGCTTTCAAAGTACCCATCGGTGCTGCTCTCAGGAAAACTCACTGTAAACAGGAAATCAGACCTTTCATTATCCCTATTATTCCTGAACTTCTGCTCTCACCCCTGCCCCTCCCTCCTAGAAGCATGATGGGGTGGAAGGTGAGGACAAAGGGAACCCTACCAGCCTCCATATTCAACAGATCATCTTCTGCCATTTCCACCACCTCCAGCATGATGCCACTACCAAAAATGTCTTCCCTCCCCTCTTTCAACATTCCGAAGGAATGTTCCCTCAGCGACATCCTGGTCCACTCCTCAGTTACCCCCAACTCATCCCCCTTTCCTACTGCACCTTTCCATGCAACTGCAGGAGATGCAACACCTGACCTTTTACCTCCTCCCCTCTCACCATCCAAGGCTCCAAACATTCCTTCCAGGTGAAACAGTGATTTACTTCTTTCAATTTAATATACTGTATTCACTGCTTACGACATGGTCTCCTCCATTGGGGAGACCAAAAGCAGACTAGGTCACCACATTGCAGAACACCTTCATTCAGTCTGAAAGTGTGACCCTGACCTTCCAGTCGAGTCATTTTAATTCTCCACTTTGCTCCCACTCTAACCTTAGCATCCTTCAATGTTCCAATGAAGCTCAATGCAAACTCGAAGAACAGCACCTCATCTTTCAACTGGGCACTTTGCAGCCTTCTGGACTCAACACTGAGTTCAACAATTTTAGATTACAACCTCTGCTCCCATTTTTTTCCATGTTTCTTTGTTAGTTTGTTTATTTTCTCTCGTTTCTTTCTCATTTCCTTGACTTTGCTTTCAGACGGCAGCTAATCAGGATCCTGCGATTCTCCGCCTCCTCTAGACACGTCTTTTGTTTCTTTATTTGTCTCATTACTGCAGTATAATTTAATATAGGAATATGTAAATAATCTGTGAGTGTCATCACAGGAAGTAATGTAACCGAATGTCATGGTAGACCCCCACCTGCCAAGATTGAGGCATATTAATTTTGTCATATGAACATTGATTTTAAACTGTTGCTGGAGTGAGGAAATGACTTGTTAAACAGATCAGCCGTGGCTGCAAAAATATATTTGCATACTAATAGACAGTGCTTGGAGGGACAGAGGGGTTATTCCCTGTTCCAGTTTAACCCACAATAGATTTTGAGCACCAGGTATTGTGTGTAAGAAGAGGCATTCCAGGGTCGGCTAAGACGAGAATCCACAAACAGACATGGTCAGACCAGCTAGTCACATGACTAACCTACTTGGCAACCTGGGTTTTTCTGAATTGTACAAAGAGTTTGAACAAAAAAAGATTCTTTTGCTCCTGGAGTGAGAAGCCCTCTCCTGTTTGCTCCCAACTCTTTCTCACAAGCCTCTGGACCCACTGAGGACACATGAACAAGAAAGAAAAGTCTCCTACATTGAACAATGTTTAAGAAGAATACTGGGTCCTAAAGAAAAGCAAGACCTACCTACAATCAAAGACTTTACAGCGAGTTCGAAGAACAATAACCAAAACCATCTTCAGATATTGCCTCAAACTTTTCCACTTTATTTCTTCTGCTCTTTTCTGTCTCTATCTGCATGTGTGTATCGCGTATGCATGCTAGCGTGGACGCGTCGTGTATCCGTTAACTGAATTAGAGTTTAAGTTTAATAAAGTTCAACCTTTTTTCTTTAAACCTAAGAAAATCTATTTGGTTAGTTTCTTTGCCTTATAATTGGAAGTTATTGAACAAGGATTCACTAAGGGGGAGCTAAAAAAAGAAACGATGTGTCTAATCAGCATCAAAATATTACTGGTGGCAGCGGTAAACTGAAGAATAAATGGATAAATCACTGCTCTCACCAGAGAACTTTGAGAAATTAGCTGGACAGAACCAAGCAGAGGCATGGTCGAAATGAGTCCGAAGATTTATTAGATACCGTACAGCATTGGGTCTCGAACAGGAGTCAGACAAGGAGTAGGTCAGTATGTTATTATATGCCATGGGGGAGTGCGCGGATGACATAACACAGGGCGTTGACAAAGAAAAAGCTATGTATGAGGAGTTTATTAAGGCTCTGGAGTCATACTTTAACATCAGAAAAAACGTGATCGTCCAACGTGCCAAATTTAATAAATTTTCTCTGTAGAGAGGAGAAAGTATTGATTCCTTTATCAACGACTTATATAAGCTCGGTGAAGATTGTGAATATGGCAGTTTGCAGGAAGAGTTAATTAGAAATAGGATCGTGGTCGGAGTGGCAGACGACACTCTCTTGAATCATCTGCAATCGAGAGATGATCTTACATTAACCAAGGCGATTCAGCTAAGCAGACAAGTGGAGATTAGAAAATGTAACCTTGTTGTCATTCGAGGGGAAGGGGAGAGTCTGATCCCAAAAGTAGCAAAATCCATTGACTACTTAAAGAAAGCGATGGCGAAAAATGGCGATCAAAGACAGGAAAGGTGGAATGAGCATCTAGAGGCAGCTGCGTCACACCGCAGTAGGTGTAGCCGAGTGAGGCACCGGCGGGAAAATGCCCAGCCAGAGAAGCAGAGTGTTTCTTTTGTAAAAAAGGGAGCATGTCCAATTGGTATGCTGCAGCAAGAAACCAGGGCTGCAAACCCAAAGTAAATAAAAAAAATTAATGAAGTACAAGGTGTACAATGTGTTGAATTAGCGTTTCTAGGAGAAATCCACAGAGCAGGTGAAGATTCCTGGATGGCAGAGATAAATTCCTGGATGGCAGAGATTCTTGTAGGAGGCTATCATACAAGATTCAAACTGGACACTGGAGCAGCAGTTTCAGTACTAGCAGACACAGAGCCGTGACTGAAGAAAGTAAGCATCAGGCCTACAGGTAAAAAACTGTATTGACCGGGAGGCATTGAGCTGAAGGGAATAGGAGAGCTGAAAACAATTCTGAGTTACCAGGGAATAGAAATTCCTGAGATAATATACATTATTAAGAACCAGAATTGCTCGCTATTAAGCAGAAAAGCTTGCATAGATTTACTGTTAATGTGCAGAGTTGAGGAGCTGAAAGGCATAGAGGAACAGCGAAGGAATTCCCTAAATTATTCAAAGGATTGGGAAAACTAAAAACAGCATACCACATCACATTCAGAAAAGATGCAGAATCATTGTGTTTATATACACCAAGAAAAGTTCCACATATACTCTTAGAGAAAGTCAAAAAAGAAATAGAGCTAATGACTAAACAGGGGGTCATCTCACCAGTTACTAAGCCTACTGGATGGTGCTCAGGTATGGTTCCAGTGAAGTGAGGTCCAACAAGAAGCTCTTGAAAAAATCAAGCAGAACCTTCAATCTTCAGAAGTATCAGCACAACCATTATAGCAGCGGATGCATCAGCAACAGGGCTGGGTGCAGTCTTGTTTCAGGTACAAAGCGATGGGAGCTGCAGGCCAGTGTATTTTGCATCTCGTTCCTCGACAGAAACAGAGCAAAGATATGCAGTCATCGAGAAGGAAGCTGGCAGCAACTTGGGCATGCGAGAAATTCTCTATGTGCTAAGTCTTCAATTTAAGATTGAAATGGATCACAAACAGTTATTCTGCTAAATACAGAAGAACTAGCAAAATTACCTCAGAGAGTTCAAAGGTTTTGTTTGAGGTTAATGAGATTCGACGCTGAAACCAAACATGTTCCTGGGAAACAGCAAATAACAGCAGATATGTTATCACACATTATAGCAGCAAGACCTGAAGAAGGTGACATTCTATATTTTGAGGAGGTAGAAATGTTTTCTCTAGCCTGCTACAAATAAGAAGTTGAGTGAAATCAGGAAGGCACAGGAAGAAGATGAAGTATGTGCGGTAATTAGAGATTATTGTTTGCAGGGATGGCCAGCACAGATGCCACACAATCCGGTGTTAAGGCAATATTATGAGCAACGAGGTCATTTGAGTATCGTCGATGATTTGTTGATATTTGACAAGAGATTAGTTATCCCAAGATAGTAAGATTAGAGATCTTGGAAAGATTACACCAAGGACATTTAGGAATAACAAAATGCAGAGCTAGGGTAAGACAGTCAGTTTTGTTGCCCGGTATATTGAAAGAGATCAAAGAGATAATATTGAGGTGTATCACATGTGCTTTAAATCATCGAAGCGTCAGATGAAGCAGTCACCAATGTCACCATTTGTTCCATCTAGACCATGGGAACATCTAGGTATGGATCTTTTTGAGCATAAGAATAAGATATCCTTAATCATTGTTGATCACTATTTGAGATGGGTTGAGGTGAAACAGCTGCAAAGTCAGAGCTCAGAAGCTGTAATCACATCCTTGAGAGAAATATTTGCTATGCATGGGATCCCATGGTGATATCCAACAATGGACCACAATTTGCAAATGAATGCTTCAAAGAGTTCACAGAGGCTTTACTCACATCACTAGTTCACCGAGATATCATCAGGCAAATGGCAAAGCAGAGAGAGGTGTAAGGACTGTGAAAACTTTATTAAAGAAGAATGAAGATTTTCAATTAGCACTTTCAAGCTATAGAGCAACACCACTTCAAGAATGGTTTAGCCCCATGCGAATTGTTGATGGGATGAAGGTTAAGGACACAACTTCCTATACTTCCAAGAAAGCGTAAACTACAAGTGAATGCAGCAGACTTGGAAAAAGTGAGGGAGAGAGAGGATAGAGGAAGATCTATTTAATCTGAGAATTAGGACAGATGTCACAGAACCAAAATCTTGACAGACATCCAACCTGGAGAATCAATCTGGGTTACAGATCAGAGAAGGTATGGACAAGTGCTAGAATAATCACCATATCCATGATCATACATTGTCTAAACTGACCAAGGGATGATAAGAAGAAACAAGTGGTGATACCAAAGAAGCAGCAAATACAAGAGGAACATTCATCTCAAGAAGTTAATGAACCCACAGAGCTGTAATAAGCATCAACCCAGAGAACAACCTGAGTGAAGAACTTGAGTCATCAAATAGTTCTACTGAAGTACAAAAGAATGAGAAGGAAGAACTAAAAGACCCAAAACCCCAGATATCTTCGACAGAGAGAAGAACACATTATGGCAGACTTGTAGAAATGCCACAGCGATTGACATTCTGAGAAGTGAAGTCAGAGACTTAGGGAAAGATGTAGTAGAATGTAATATAGGGTTGTTACTGGGCAGATTATGTAAATAGTCTGTGAGTGTCATCACAGGAAGTGATGTAAAAAACCTGTATAGAACCTCCTGTAGAGTGAAACTGGAAGCTATAGAAGTCAGATGCATATAAATAAACTCCTGTTCCTGTAACGGTCAATCTCTTAGATATTTTGCTATAAAACTAATCAGCATCAGAATATTACAATTACCATTCTCTTTGGCCTTGCACCATGAAACCTTTTGTCATTTAATTTCTCCTGTCCACCACCCTATCACAGGGTGATTTTGTTCCTGTTTCCACCCTCCCTCTTTCACATGCTCAAAACTTATTATATTTCAAACTTTTCTCAGTTCTGATGAAAGGTCTGTGACCTGAAACATTAACTCTGTTTCTCTCGTCACAGATGCAACCAGACCTGTTGAGTATTTCCAACATTTTCTGTTTTTCTTTCATTGTCCCTGTCTACTATGTACAGTTTTTAATAAATTATCTATGCTACATATATCTCATCTGCAGTTTGTGAGCACATCATTTGAAGTTAGTTAGAAAAACCTCCAAAAATAATTCTGTCTCCATAGGCAGGAAATGTCTTTGAAACCACTCTAAATGATGAACAACTATTTGTGAATGACATAGCACAAGATACTGTCAACCTCTCATAATTGTATAAATGGTTTGATGTGAAAGAATATTTTTGCAACCATTCAAAGACAGAATCCCCTTTGATGGACCTGAACGTACCATGTTCTAGATCCATCTGTGTTGATTTCCTTTTAATGTACTGCAGTTTTCCTTTGTAAAGTTAACCCAGGTGTTTGCTGACTTACATTGGCTCCCCATCCAGCAATACCTTGAGTTATTTA
Organism: Heterodontus francisci; assembly: GCF_036365525.1. Taxonomy (NCBI): domain Eukaryota; kingdom Metazoa; phylum Chordata; class Chondrichthyes; order Heterodontiformes; family Heterodontidae; genus Heterodontus; species Heterodontus francisci. The sequence goes on along the minus strand of NC_090374.1, from coordinate 178,355,764 downwards.
AAATTCCCATCTTGTCTCAAGTCTCTCCAGCCTCTCCCCCCTTACCCCTTTCCCTACCTCTGTAACCTCCTCCAGCCCTACAACCCTCCAAGATCTTTGCTCTCCTCCAATTCTGACCTCTTGCACACCCGCAATTTCCATCGCTGCACCATTGGTGGATGTTTTTAGCTGCCTAGATCCTAAACTCTGGAATTTCCTCAACAATCCTCTCTGCCATTCTATCTCTCTGGCTTCCATTAAGACACTCCTTAAAACCTACCTCTTTGACCAAGTTTTTGTCCTCAGATCTCTTTAAGTGGTTTGGTGTCAAATTTTGTTTAATAATCCCTCCTGTGAAGTGCCTTGGGATGTAGTACCATGTTAAAGGTGCTATATAAATGCAAGTTGTTGTTGTAAAACTGTTAGAGATTTAACAGTTGATTTGGTGCAAGAGGCTTATAACAGGCAAAAATAGAGTGGAGAAAAGTCTTTGGGCAGGACAGCTGAAGGCACTGGATACTGCAAAGGCCGTGTGCCCTGACAACATTCCGGCAATAGTGCTGAAGATTTGTGCTCCAGAACTAGCCGCGCCTTTAGCCAAGCTGTTCCAGTACAGCTACAACACTGGCATCTACCCGGCAATGTGGAAAATTGCCCAGGTATGTCCTGTACACAAAAAGCAGGACAAATCCAAACCGGTCAATTACCGCCCCATCAGTCTACTCTCAACCATCAGCAAAGTGATGGATGGGGTCGTCAACAGTGCTATCAAGCAGCACTTGCTCAGCAATAACCTGCTCACTGACCTCAGATTGGGTTTCACCGGGGCCACTCAGCTCCTGACCTCATTCCAGCCTTGGTTCAAACATGGACAAAAGAGCTGAACTCAAGAGGTGAGGTGAGAGTGACTGCCCTTGACATCAAGGCAGCATTTGGCCAAGTATGACAACAAAGAGCCCGAGGAAAACTGGTGTCAATGGGAATCAGGGGAAAACTCCCCACTGGTTGGAGCCATACCTAGCACTAAGGAAGACGGTTGTGGCTGTTGGACAACAATCATCTCAGTCCCAGGACATCACTGCAGGAGTTCCTCAGGGTAGTGTCCTAGGCCCAACCATCTTCAGCTGCTTCATTAATGACCTTCCCTCAATCATAAGGTCAGAAGTGGGGATGTTCGCTGAAGTTGCACAATGTTCAGCACCATTTGTGACTCCTCAGATACAGTCCGTGTCCATATGCACCAAGATCTGGACAATATCCAGGCTTGAGCTGATAAGTGGCAAGTAACATTCGTGCCACACAAGTGCCAGGCAATGACCATCTCCAACAAGAGAGAATGCAACCGTCTCCCCTTGACATTCAGTGGCATTACCATCGCTGAATCCCCCACTATCAACATCCTGGGGTTTACCATTGACCAGAAACTGAACTGGACCAGCCACATAAATGCAGGCCAAAGGCTGGGAATTCTGCGGCAAGTAACTCACCTCCTGTCTCCCCAATGCCTGTCCACCATCTACAAGGCACAAGTCAGGAGTGTGATGGAATACTCTCCACTTGCCTGGATGAGTGCTGCTCCAACAACACTCAAGAATCTTGACAGCATCCAGGACAAGGTAGCCTGCTTGTTTGGTACCGCATCCACCACCTTAAACATTCACTCCCTCCACCACCGATGCACAGTGGCAGCAGTGTGTACCATCGACAAGATGCACTGCAGCAACTCACCAAGTCTCCTTCGACAGCACCCTCCCATGACCTCCACCACCTGGAAGGACAAGGGCAGCAGATGCATGGGAACACCACCACCTGCAAGTTCCCCTCCAAGCCACACACCATCCTGACTTGGAACTATATCGCCGTTCCTTCACTGGCGCTGGGTCAAAATCCTGGAATTCCCTTCTGAACAGCACTGTTGGTGTACCTACACCCCAAGGACTGCAGCGGTTCAAGAAGGCAACTCACCACCACCTTCTCAATCTGAATCTGAATGATGAAGGAACAGGCTTTGCCGTCGCTCCTTCCCAAGGCCACGGCACTTTCATCCTGCCTCTGGATTCCCTGACCAATCAGGGAGGGTGAGCAGGATGGCGGGTCCATTCTGTCAAAGGAAGAATTTCTAATTAAAGGAGCCATAACATGGGTTACAAGGGCTCACCAGAACTTGGATTTTTGAGGCTGCAGCAACCACAGGAATGGAGAGAAGTCCTGGGAAGGCTTCTCCCCGGGTCTCTCACTCTTACCTGGAGATCCTGCTGCGGGATCTGAGGGACAGCAGTGAGGTGAACTCTCCCATGGAAGAGGCCAGCCTAACAAAGTAGGCGTGGATGGAAGTGGTTGAGGAAGTTAGCAGCAGATCTGTGTTTCCTCCAGCCTGGAGACAGTGCACCGAGGATCCAGGACCTCCGGAGACCATGACAGGTGAGCAGCATAACGCTTTCACATGCCAAGCCCCGCACTCTGACTTGCCCAGCATTCTCCTACACAGCATTTCTGACCAACACACCCTGCACTCATTCCTCTCTCTGCAGGCACCTCACATCCCCATCTGAGCAGCAAACATTCACACTCGCCCTCAGCCTAATGCCCTCTCACACTCATGCCTCACAGCCACCCCACAAATGTTGTCCTCTCCTTCTATCCACACAATCCATTTCTCACACTCACAACTGTGTCTGCGTGGGTTTTCTCCGGGTGCTCCGGTTTCCTCCCACAAGCCAAAAAGACTTGCAGGTTGATAGGTAAATTGGCCATTATAAATTGTCACTAGTTTAGGTAGGTGGTAGGGAAATATGGGATTAGTGTAGGATTTGTATAAATGGGTGGTTGATGTTCGGCACAGACTCGGTGGGCCGAAGGGCCTGTTTCAGTGCTGTATCTCTAAAAAAAAACTCTCTGCTTTCTCCCCTTGCAGGAGAGGCAGGTGCATAACCCTGGTGAGAAGCAGAGACCCGGTGGTGGGGAGAGGTTGGGGGGGTGCGCAGGGGTCAGTGGGGTTAGTCCTCCATTGACAGGCACTATATCAGCTACTGGCAATGTGTGCCCACCTGCTCCACTAGGATGGAGGTCTCGTTCCAGGAGGCTACAGTATCAGCAGCGACATGGTGTGATAGTCTGAGCCACCTGAGGCACTGGTGCTCAGACACGTCGGGAGAGCTAATCTTCTGCCTGTACACTCTGTGTTGGGTGTCTCGTCTCCTTTGAACTGGATCTCTGTGTCCATATCCCCTCTGCCCTGTGGAGGGGCATGCGGTTCAGGACAAGGCAGCAGGTGCTGCTGCTGGTGTTGCTCCTGGTGCTGTTGGTGTTGCTTCTCCTCTTGTCCCTCATCAGAGGTGCAAGATGTAGCTGCATAAACTGCTACCATGCCATGGTGAAGGGTGGCAGCAGGGAGGTGCCGCTGAAAATGAGCCAAGTGCCTTTCAAGAAGTTGGCAATCACCTGTCAAGCAGTGATAGCAATATCTGAGAGAAAAAGTGCTTTGAACAGCAGTCTCTCACCTGGCCATAGCTGGAGCTCTTCAGTGTAACTGATCAAATCCTTCCCAGCTTGTCAGTTTCACTGAAGAAGCTCTTCCCCTTGTGTACTCACCTCGGTGACCCTGGCAAGTTGCTGACAGGTTAGGAAACAGGTCCCCTGGCGGAGAAATCCAGAAAACAGTTCTTAATTGGCTTTTTAAGTACCTTAATTACTTACCAGACAAATCCAAGGGGATTCCCAGCTTGCCTTCAATTCCCCCCACCCTGGTGAAAGCCCGAAGAGGTGGGGATAATGTTGGGATCCCAACCCAACACCACTTTTAGGGAATTTAAGTCACTGCAGGCATGGCAATCCACCTCCCCTTGCCTGGGAAATACTCCCTTCATCTCAATTTGTTTTCTTTAAGGAAAAGCTTCAGCTTAGATTCCCGTATGTACAAATAAATTGAAAAACTGGCCGACAGTTTTTCATCTAAATGTATACATTTTGGAGCAGTGGTAAAATTATTAGAAACTTGTGCTACAGAGAAATAAAAAAAATGCATGTAAATGAGGAATATATACAATGATTTACATTGTTGGCTCATTATATAACGTATTAAAAATCTAGTATCTAGACACACTCCTGTCAATTTTTTTCTATTATAAATTCCTCTGGCCACATTTATAATGGCCTATGACTTGTCATGCTATAATTACATGCGCCTGCAGTGGAAGCAGTGCAGTGTCAACATTGGTGCAAGAATGTGATTACAGTGTAATTATCTACACTGTCATTATAAATACAACACTGGGGGTGAAATCATCTAGACAAGATACAACTATATCAATACAGGCTTGACCAAAAACGTTTTCGCTAAGGCCTTTAGATAAAACTATAATACTCTTTATCTGTCCTTAGCCAACTCCCAGCTCCATGTGTAAAGGACCCTCCTTTGGATTAGCTGGAATTGTGTGGTGGGCAATGCTACAGCTTCCTGTGCTTTGAATGTTTCATCTCCACCCTCCGATCTATATATACACGACTAGCAATGGAAACAGTGTGAATCATCAGATGATACACAGTGTTGATATTGGGCTAGTCCCAATACTTTAGCCATAGAGTCATAACGGCATAGAAGGAGGTCATTTGGCCCATCGAGTCTATGCCAGCTCTCCGTAGAGCAATCCAATCAGTCCCAATCCAAAGCTTTATCCCTGTAGCCCTGCAAGTTTATTTCCTTCAAGTGCCCATCCAATTTCCTCTTGAAATCATTGAGTGTCTTCACTTCCGCCACCCCCTTAGTAGCGAGTTCCAGGTCACTACTTACTAAATGCCTCTATTTATGAAGCCCAAGATCACAGAATCACAGAAGCAGGGTTAACGAGAGAAGACGGCGGAATGGCACTAAGTGAAATGCTCTTTCAGAGAGCTGGTGCAGACACGATGGACCGAATGGCCTCCTTATGCTTTGCTAACTACTCTCTCAATAGACTACAAATAAAAGGATACATTGATATTGGGGTACCCCCAACTACTTGAATAAACTACAAGCATTAGTTTAAAATCCTTTCACCTAAATGCAACAACGGCTGAATATAATAGCAGCAATTAATAATGAAATGGCAATGACTTTCCAAAAACTCAGAAGTCAGTAAAAGTCACTTCACCCGAGAGACCTCTTGCTAGTTGGCTATTTCTGTCGGAATAGAAATAGTTATCTATATATAAATTAAATATGTGTATATTTATATATATATGAAACGACTTTTTAATCTAATGAGGCCACACTTATCAAACGTAACCAGATAACAGTGGGAGCAGGCGGCACTGGCAGGAAACCAGGGCTAAAAGGACAAGCGACAAACACTCCTCGCGTTAAGCTCAGTCTGCTTGTGCTGGCCATGAGGACGGTCAAGCGCCGAGGCGGGAGCCGCGGTACCCCTCTCCTGAACCTATACATGGGGGTCTTGTACACTGGCTTTCTGTACCTGCACGGTGAGTACTCATTTTATTGATTTCAATGAATCCAATTATACTCTTCCTCCAAAGAATTATCATTGCCCGCGTCCTGTACACGGACCGGTGTGGGGTGGGAGAGTAGCTGAGTTTATTTGCGTAACTAAATAACTTTATTATGCCTATTTCGACGCAAAAAGGTCATTTAAAGCAAAGTTGCACGTTTAACTGCACGAGTTCTCCCATCGTCATTTTGAAAGTGTAATGGTGAGAAACCTGTTCTTAATGATTTTTGCTTGACTATTTTTGGGTATTATAGCCAGTAACGGGCTTTTGCTGGTCTTCAAGCCTCCAGAAGCCCCAGTCTGTCTTCGGAGTTAGAACATAGAACAGTACAGCACAGTACAGGCCCCTCGGCCCACGATGTTGTGCCGAACCTTTAACCTACTCTAAGATCAAACTAACGACCTACCCTTCATTCTACTATCATCCATGTACCTATCCAAGAGTCGCTTAAATGCCCCTAACGTATCTGCTTCTACTACCACCGCTGGCAGCGCATTCCATGCACCCACCACTCTCTGTGTAAAGAACCTACCTCTGACATCTCCCCGAAACCTTCCTCCAATCACCTTAAAATTATGCCCCCTGGTGATAGCCCTTTCCGCCCTGGGAAAAAGTCTCTGACTATCCACTCTATCTATGCCTCTCATCATCTTGTACCCCTCTATCAAGTCACCTCTCATCCTTCTTCGCTCCAATGAGAAAAGCCCTATCTCCCTCAATCTTTCTTCGTAGGACATGCCCTCCAGTCCAGGCAGCATCCTGGTAAATCTCCTCTGCACCCTCTCTAAAGCTTCCACATCCTTCCTATAATGAGGCGACCAGAACTGAACACAATATTCAAAGTGTGGTCTAACCAGGGCTTTATAGAGCTGCAGCATAACCTCGTGGCTCTTAAACTCAATCCCTCTGTTAATGAAAGCCAACACACCATACGCCTTCTTAACAACCCTATCAACTTGGGTGGCAACTTTGAGCGATCTATGGACATGGACCCCAAGATCCCTCTGTTCCTCCACACTACCAAGAATCCTGTCTTTAAGCCTGTATTCTGCATTCAAATTCGACCTTCCAAAATGAATCACTTCACACTTTTCCTGGTTGAACTCCATCTGCCACTTCTCAGCCCAGCTCTGCATCCTGTCAATGTCCCGTTGCAACCTACAACAGCCTTTCACACTATCCACAACTCCAGCAACCTTCGTGTCATCGGCAAACTTGCTAACCCAGCCTTCCATTTCCTCATCCAAGTCATTTATAAAAATCACAAAGAGCAGAGGTCCCAGAACAGATCCCTGCGGAACACCACTGGTCACCGACTGGTCACTACTTTCCATCGACTACCACCCTCGAACTTCTATGGGCCAGCCAATTTTGTATCCAGACAGCCAGCTTTCCCTGTATCCCATGCCTCCTCACTTTCTGAATGAGCCTACCATGGGGAACCTTATCAAACACCTTGCTAAAATCCATATACACCACATCCACTGCTCTTCCTTCATCAATGTGTTTTGTCACATCTTCAAAGAATTCAATAAGGCTGGTGAGGCATGACCTGCCCCTCTCAAAGCCATGCTGACTGTCTCTAATCAAACCATGCTTTTCCAAATAATCATAAATCCTGTCTCTCAGAATCCTCTCCAATAATTTGCCCACGACCGACGTAAGACTGACTGGTCTATAATTCCCAGGGTTATCCCTATTCCCTTTCTTGAACAAGGGAACAACATTTGTCACCCTCCAATCATCCGGTACTACTCCAGTGGACAGTGAGGACGCAAAGATCATCGCCAAGGGCGCAGCAATCTCTTCCCTCGCTTCCCGTAATATCCTTGGGTATATCCCGTCTGGCCCCGGGGACTTATCTGTCCTCATATCATTCAAAATTTCCAGCACATCCTCCTTCTTAACCTCAACCTGTTCGAGCATATCAGCCTGTTCCACGTTGTCCTCACAAACGACCAGGTCCCTCTCACTAGTGAATACTGAAGCAAAGTATTCATTTAGGACCTCCCCTACCTCCTCTGACTCCAGGCACAAGTTCCCTCCACTATCCCTGATCGGCCTTACCCTCACTCTGGCCATCCTCTTGTTCCTCACATAAGTGTAGAACGCCTTGGGATTTTCCTTAATCCTACCTGCCAAGACTTTTTCATGTCCCCTTCTAGCTCTCCTAAGTCCATTCTTCAGTTCCTTCCTGGCTACCTTGTAACCCTCTAGAGCCCTGTCTGATCCTTACTTCCTCAACCTTAAGTAAGCTTCCTTCTTCCTCTTGACTAGCTGTTCCGCATCTCTTGTCATCCAAGGTTCCTTCACCCTACCATCCCTTCCTTGCCTCATTGGGACAAACCTATCCAGCAGTCGCAGCAAGTGCTCCCTAAACAACCTCCACATTTCTGTTGTGCATTTCCCTGAGAACATCTGTTCCCAATTTATGCTCCCCAGTTCCTGCCTAATAGCATTGTAATTCCCCCTCCCCCAATTAAGTATTTTCCCATCCCGTCTGCTCCTGTCCCTCTCCATGACTATAGTAAAGGTCAGGGAGTTGTGATCACTATCACCGAAATGCTCTCCCACCAAGAGATCTGCCACCTGGCCTGGTTCGTTGCCAAGCACCAAGTCCAACATAGCCTCCCCTCTAGTCGGCCTATCTACATATTGAGTCAGGAAACCTTCCTGGACACACCTGATAAAAACTGCTCCATCCAAACAATTTTCACTAAGGAGGTTCCAATCAATATTAGGGAAGTTGAAGTCACCCATGACAACAACCCTGTTACTTCTGCACCTTTCCAAAATCTGCCTCCCAATCTGTTCCTCCGTGTCTCTGTTGCTATTGGGGGTGTCTATAGAAAACTCCCAACAAAGTGACTGCTCCTTTCCTGTTTCTGACTTCCATCCATAATGACTCAGTAGACAAACCCTCCTCGACGACCTCCCTTTCTGCAGCTGTGATACTATCCCTGATTAACAATGCCACTCCCCCACCTCTTTTACCTCCCTCCCTATTCCTTTTGAAACATCTAAACCCCGGAACATCCAACACCCATTCCTGCCCCTGTGTTATCCATGTCTCCGTAATGGCCACAACATCGTAGCTCCAAGTACTGATCCATGCTCTAAGTTATCACCCTTATTCCTGACACTTCTTGCGTTAAAATAGACACACTTCAACCCATCATACTGGCTGTAACTTTGCCCTGTCATCTGTCTAACCTTCCTCACAGACTCTCTGCACTCGGTATCTGCCTGTTCAACAGCTACCCCATGCACTGATCCGTAGCACCGGTTCCCATCCCCCTGCCAAACTAGTTTAAACCCTCCCGAAAAGCTCTAGCAAACCTCCCGCCCAGGATATTGGTGCCCCTCCAGTTCAGATGCAACCCGTCCTTCTTGTACAGGTCCCACCTTCCCCAGAAGGTATCCCAATGATCCACATATCTGAATCCCTCCCTCCTACACCAGTTCTGTAGCCACGTGTTCAGCTGCACTCGCTCCCTGTTTCTAGCCTCACTAGCACGTGGCACCGGTAACAATCCTGAGATTCCTACTCTGCTCGTCCTGCCTTTCAGCTTCCAACCTAACTCCCTATATTTGCTTTTCAGGTCCTCATCCCTTTTCCTAGCTATGTCATTGGTACCGATATGTACCACGACCTCTGGCTGCTCCCCCTCCCCCTTAAGAATCCTGTAGACTCGATCCGAGACATCCCTGACCCTGGCACCCGGGAGGCAACGTACCATCCGGGAGTCTCGTTCGCGACCACAGAATCTCCTGTCTGTTCCTCTAACCATTGAATCTCCTATCACTATCGCTCTCCTATTCTCCCCCCTTCCCTTCTGAGCCACTGAGCCAGGCTCAGTGCCAGAGACCTGGCCGCTGTGGCTTTCCCCTGGTAGGTCGTCCCCCCCAACTGCATCCAAAACGGTATACTTATTATTGAGGGGAACGGCCACAGGGGATCCCTGCACTGTGCGCCTATTCCCTTTCCCTCCCCTGACGGTCACCCAGCTACCTTTATCCTGTAACTTAGGTGTCACTACTTCCCTATAACTGCTCTCTATCACCCCCTCAGCATCCTGAATGATCCAAAGTTCATCCAGCTCCAGCTCCAGTTCCGTAACGCGGTCTGTGAGGAGCTGGAGTTGGGTGCACTTCTCACAGGTGAAGTCAGCAGGGACACAAGTGGTGACCCTTTACCTCCCACATCCTGCAAGAGGAGCAAGAGTTGCTCGCAGATAGTTACTTGTGGTTTGATTATCTCGGCTGGTCCTCAGGATAAAGTTTTCATGGTCGAGTCCGCCCCATGAAATAATCAAAAATATCTTCTGCTGATACCACATGGTGTGTCTCCTGTGATGCAGAGAAATTCATGTTTGATGAGTAGTAATCTTGAAAACAATCAATTTCAGATAATCTATTGCAGTTGTGAGGCAGGGACGTCCCAAGCCTTGCCAATAAATTTACCAAAAATTGAAGTATCCTGTCTTTTGTTTTTAAACTTTCAGGCGAGTTTATGGGGCAGTTCTATTTTTAAAAAGAAACAACTGTAATTCACAATTTTACAATTCCAGAGAAGGCTGATGGGTGATTTAATGGTCGTCTTCAAAATTATGAAAGGGTTTGATTGGGTAGGCATAGAGAAAATGTTTCCACTTGTGGGGGAAACCAAAACGAGAGATCATCAATATGATAGTCACCAATAAATCCAATAGGAAATTCAGGGGAAACTTCTTTACCCAGAGAATAGTAAGAATGGGAAACTTGCTCATCAAGGAGTAGTTGAGCCAATGTCAGAGATGCATTTAAAGGGTAGCTAGATAAACACATGAGGGAGAAAGGAATAGAAGGACAATAAAAGCAAAATACTGCAGATGCAGGAAATCTGAAATAAAAACAAGAAATGCTGGAAATACTCAGCAGGTCTGGCAGCATCTGTGGAGAGAGAAGCAGAATTAACGTTTCAGGTCAGTGACCCTTCATCACCCCCTCGCCAAGGAATAGAAGGATATGTTGATAGGTGAGATGAAGTGAGGTAGGAGGAGGTTTCTGTGGAGCTTAAACACTGGTATGGACCAGTTGGGTCACATGTCCTGTTTCTGTGCTGTAAATTCCATGTACTTACTTGGTCTGAGTTCAAAGCGATTTGCAATGGATTAAACATGGTTTCTTAAAACCTTGCGATATAGCATGGATTACAATATTGTATTTACAACTCTGCAATGTTCCATATAGTACAAAGAACAGTACAGCACAGGAACAGGCCATTCGGCCCTCCAAGTCTTGATGCCTGCCTAAACTAACACCTTCTGCACTTCCGGGGTCCGTATCCCTCTATTCCCACCCTATTCATATATTTGTCAAGATGTCTCTTAAACGTCGCTATCGTATCTGCTTCCACCACCTCCCCTGGCAGCAAGTTCCAGGCACTCACCACCCTCTGTGTAAAGAACTTGCCCCGCACATCCCCTCTAAACTTTGCCCCTCACACCTTAAACCTATGTCCCCTAGTAACTGACTCTTCCACCCTGGGAAAAAGCTTCTGACTATCCACTCTGTCCATGCCACTCATAACTTTGTAAACCTCTATCATGTCGCCCCTCCACCTCCGTCGTTCCAGTGAAAACAATCCGGGTTTTTCCAACCTCTCCTCATAGCTAATGCCCTCCAGACCAGGCAACATCCTGGTAAACCTCCTCTGTACCCTCTCCAAAGCCTCCACGTCCTTCTGGTAGTGTGGCGACCAGAATTGCATGCATTATTCTAAGTGTGGCCTAACTAAGGTTCTGTACCGCTGCAGCATGACTTGCCTATTTTTATACTCTATGCCCCGACCGATGAAGGCAAGCATGCCGAATGCCTTCTTGACTACCTTATCCACCTGCGTTGCCACTTTCAGTGACCTGTGGACCTGTACGCCCAGATCTCTCTGCCTGTCAATACTCCTAAGGGTTCTGCCATTTACTGTATACCTCCCACCTGCATTAGACCTTCCAAAATGCATTACCTCACATTTCTCCGGATTAAACTCCATCTGCCATTTCTCCGCCCAAGTTGCCAACCAATCAATATCCTGCTGTATCCTCTGACAATCCTCATCATTATCCGCAACTCAACCAACCTTTGTGTCGTCCGCAAACTTACTAATCAGATCAGCTACATTTTCCTCCAGATCATTTATATATACTACAAACAGCAAAGGTCCCAGCACTGAACCCTGCGGAACACCACTAGTCACATCCCTCCATTCAGAAAAACACCCATCCACACCATCTACCTAAAAATACTCCTTAAACCTGTCCAACTCTGGTTGTTTCCACTCCTACCTATCCAGTTGTAGCCCCAGCATCTCGAAGAATGGTTTCTCTGCACATCACCTGTAAAGCTCCCCCACCCGCCCGCGCCCCCACCCCCCAGAATCCATCTTTGGCCCTCACCTCTTCCTCATCTACTTGTTGCCCCTTGGCAATATCAGCCTGGGATAAGCTTTGGGATTAGCTGTCATATGTTCGCCAATGATGGTCAGCTCTATCACTCAACCTCCTCTCTCTATCTCTCTGCCCCCTCTCTCTAGCCCTCCACTGCCCCCCGCTCTCTGTCTCTCCGCCCCCGCTCTCTGTCTCTGCGCCCCCTGCTCTCTGTCTCTGCGCCCCCTGCTCTCTGTCTCTGCGCCCCCTGCTCTCTGTCTCTGCGCCCCCTGCTCTCTGTCTCTCCGCCCCCTGCTCTCTGTCTCTGCGCCCCCTGCTCTCTGTCTCTGCGCCCCCTGCTCTCTGTCTCTGCGCCCCCTGCTCTCTGTCTCTGCGCCCCCTGCTCTCTGTCTCTGCGCCCCCTGCTCTCTGTCTCTGCGCCCCCTGCTCTCTGTCTCTCCGCCCCCTGCTCTCTGTCTCTGCGCCCCCTGCTCTCTGTCTCTCCGCCCCCTGCTCTCTGTCTCTCCGCCCCCTGCTCTCTGTCTCTCCGCCCCCTGCTCTCTGTCTCTCCGCCCCCTGCTCTCTGTCTCTCCGCCCCCTGCTCTCTGTCTCTCCGCCCCCGCTCTCTGTCTCTCCGCCCCCGCTCTCTGTCTCTCCCCACGCCCCTCTACCCATCCACTGCCATATTATTAGCAGCAACAGCAATATGATGGAATGAGGACTAGGTATTTTATGAATGGGGGGAGGGTATCGCCAATAAAGCATATTGAAGTTTTAGTTGAATATGTTTTTATTGTTTAAGTAACATAAAACATAAAAGTAAGGGATGAGTAAAGGGTATTGAATATCATAGTCACTATGCAACTCTCCCATCATGGCATCTAATTTTATCCTCAATGTCTTCAGCACTACTGCTTTATTTGATAAATTATTCCAACTATTTGTCATGAAAACTTAACAAGTGAAGACACTATAAAAAGGCTTTCAAGTGCTTAAAAACCTGTGATGCCGGTATATATATGAGACGAATACTCGAATCAATCTCCAGTAGCATTTCATAGAATGGTACAGCACAGAAGGAGGCCATTCATCCCATCAAGGCTGAGCCAGCTCTTTCAGAGCAATCCAATTAGCCACACTCCTGGCTCTTGCCCCACACCCCTGCAATTCTTTTCTCCTTCAAGAATTTATCCAATTCCTTTTTGAAAGCTGCCATTGGGCGGCATAGTGGCGCAGTGGTTAGCACTGCAGCCTGACAGCTCCAGGGACCTGGGTTCAATTCTGGGTACTGCCTGTGCGGAGTTTGCAAGTTCTCCCTGTGACCACGTGGGTTTTCGCCGGGTGCTCCGGTTTCCTCCCACTGCCAAAGACTTGCAGGTGATAGGTAAATTGGCCATTGTAAATTGCCCCTAGTGTAGGTAGGTGATAGGGAATATGAGATTACTGTAGGGTTAGTGTAAATGGTTGGTTGTTGGTCGGCACAGACTTGATGGGTCAAAGGGCCTGTTTCAGTGCTGTATCTCTAAATAAAAAAAATAAAAAAAAATCTATTAACCTTACGCTCTCAGGCAGTGCAGTCCAAATCCTAACCATGTGGAGAATCAAAACCAGGTGTAGTGTTCAGGTGAAGTGTGTTTGGACAGCAAGGAATAATTGTCTCGAATAGTTGCCTAGTTTAGCATAATAGATGTTACGCTGTGTAGACACAGAGAGTTAACCCAGGATATTCTTCAAACACTTTCTAGTTTACATGACTGCGTTAAATTAGCATGTAAAAGCTCACACTTACAGGGACCAAATTTCACTGCATGTGGCGGACGTTTCTGCTCCATATCCAACTCCCATTTTCTCGGAACATAGACCTGAATGATCCAGGTGCCCTCCTGTGCACCTCACAGGCTCCATGTATTGGTACTAGGTGAGCATTGACTAACAAGCAGTCCTTAAAGGGACCGCTGCAGGCTGCTGAGACAGGCGGGATAGGTAGGCTTTTCGCTGATTAAAGGTATCTGTGGGGTTGGGAGCAGTTTGAATGTTCTCTGAAATTAAAAGCGGCTCCATATACAAAGGGTGAACTCTTGGGTGAAATGGGATTGTAGAGCAGTATGAGTCATTGCCTTCAGGAGGAGAAAAGTGAGGGGTTAAAAGGACCAAATAAGGTTGGGGGTGGCGGGGGGGAAGATGGCGAAGAGAACAGTCCAGTACAATTCAATGTTGAGTGGCTGTACTATCTTTCTGTGTAGCAGCTATAGCACCAGATGCAAAACTGGATGTTTGTTCCACCTGTCATGATAATGCTTCATGCACAATCAAGGATGGCTTGAAGACCTGCACCTGTAACTATGGATTTTATGGAAATGGACGGAATTTCTGTGCAGGTAAGACATTTGGAAAATAATAGTCAATTCTGTTGAGGTCTGAGCACGACAGAAGCTGGACAAAGTGCCCTGTCTGTCAGACCTTTAGTCTAATGTTGCGGTCTAGCAACGACAGATCTTAATAGCACAAAGCAGAACTAGCACTATGACAATATTCCATGATTAACACTCAGTTTGCCAATCTTTAAAGAATAGATGTTTTCAGTTATGGAGAGCTTTCTGCATGTGTGCCTTAACTCTGCTGCTTAGTGTAAGATGGCTGTTCTGTTGGAAATTGATTTGGTATATTGTCACCACATCCCATTGTCTAACAAATGGATTCATGCAGCAGGATTGGATCACTACTGCTGAAGCTAAAACAGCAGCTAAGCTATGACCTACGCTGTCACTAACTTTATTTGGTCTTGAGTGTCAGCTGTGGCTCAGTTGGTAGTACTCTCACTTCTGCGTTAGACGATTGTGGGTTCATGCCCCACTCTAGAACCTTGTGAACATTATTTAGGCTAATATTCCCAGTGCAGCACTGTGGGAGTGCTACACTGTAAGAGGTGCTGCCTTTTGTGTGAGATGTTAAACCACATCCCCATGTGCCCTCTCAGGTAGATGTAAAATATTCCATGGTCACTATTTCGAAGAAGAGCAGGGGAGTTATCACAGGCGTCTTGACCAATATTTATCCCTCAATCAACATCACTGAAACAAATTATCTTGTTTATCACATCGCTGATTGTGGGAGCCTGCTGTGTGCAAATTGGTCGTATTTCAACATTGCAACAGTGATTACACTTCAAGAAGTACTTCATTGATTGTAAAGCGCTTTGGGAATTATATGACTATGTAATCTACTCAGAGTTCTTGTTATCCTCTCTGTGTTTGGTGGCTGACAGCCAGAAAAATGGAAAAATAAAAAAATCTATGGTTTGCTTTCATTGGTATGCTGATGTGGTGCATATTTTTTGGTTATGTCATGACAGGGATTACATTTTTTAATGTGTTCTCTTTAGATAAAAATGAATGCCAAATCGGGGCTAAAAAGATCTGTGGGGACTATACGACTTGTTACAACACATATGGCAGCTATTACTGTACATGCAACGAAGGATACAGACCATCCAACAATATGGAGTCATTCACTCCGAATGATGGAACACATTGTGCAAGTAAATATGTTGATTATTAACCAGATTCAATTTTTTTTGGTAAGTTGTGGTTTTGATTTGCAGGAAAGAAACCAAAGTCCATTGCGATGTTGATAGTCCACTGGAAAATTCGGATGGCCAAATTACTGTTTCAAACTTTAAATTAAGTTTGGCAAAAGTGGACTTGAATAGTTTGCAGTCATGCCAGTAAATGGTTGTGTCTCTGTGTTTTTATGTATGAACTGTATTATACCTGAGTTGCTCTTGCAGAGAGCGAGCACAAACATGATGGGCCGAATGGTTGCAGCACAGAAGGAGGCCATTCTATAATTCTCTCTAGGGAGACGGCCTGGGGCACTGAGCCAACCACTGGCTTTTTTCCTTGAGAGCGAGGCTCAAATCCGTGCCAGACTAATGAGATGAAAGTCTCTTGTCTTCAATGGTTGAAGGAGTTCCATGTAAATTTAATTTATGCAGTCACAATCCAGTTCCCCGTCAGTGTGAGCCCATTGTATAAAATTGCCACTTATTTGCCAGCAATTAGCGAAAGATAGCTGGTGCAGGAAATGGAAGCATTTCACATTGTAGTCGTAGGGGGTGCTGTTATAAGGATAACTTATTGTAAGCTAGGGGGCAATGATGGAATTGGAGGGAGTCCATTAGTGTACATGAGCAGCTGACTCCACACTTTTGGATGAGGGTCAGCATGTGAATGAGGAAGAGGAGGGGACCCCAGTTGAAGCCTTGGCCTGTGCTGTACAGGAATGAGAGGAGAATTCATCAGCGTAGGTGTTGTGTTGTTGTAATAGGGGATTGGAGGCTTGAGAAAGCAGCACATCCGAGATGGATTGTGGAGGAGGATTAAACATTAACAATGTTTAAAACAGCAGAGAGTATGAGGAAAGAGAACAAACGATATAAATATTGGGTGAGCTCAGAGCTGAACTTAGGTTTAATGCATCTACAGTTGGATAGCGTGCCAACATTCAGTGTGTAACCTTATGCATGAATAATGGCTACCTGGACACGTACTGAAATGTGACTCCATAGAATTTACAGCACTGAAACAGGCCAATAGGCCAAACTGGTCCATGCGTCCCTCTTTATTGAACTATCAGCATATCCTTCTGTTCCTTTCCCCCTTATGTGTTTATCTGGCTTCCCCTTAAATACATCGATGCTATTTACCTCATCCACTCCCGGTGGTAGTGAGTTCCACATTCTCACCACTCTTTGGGTAAAGAAATTTCTTCTGAATTCCATATTGGATTTATTAGTGACTATCTTACATTTATGTTCCCTAGTTTTGGACTCCTCCACCAGTGGAAACATCTTCTCTATGTCAACCTTGTCAAACCCCTTCATAATGTTAAGGACCTTTCATTTGATCATCCTCAGCCTTCTCTCTTCTGGAGAAGAGAATCCCAGCCTATTCAATCTTTCCTGATATTTACAACCTCTCAGTTCTAGTATCATCCTTGTAATATCTTTATTGCCTAAAATCTGCTTCAGTGCCTCTATAAGTCTGCAGCAAGCATGCTTTGACTTTGTGAAAGGAGTAGATGGCGGAAGGAAAGAGATATTGGCTATGTGCCTTTAGCCTGGGGTGGCTTTCCTTTCTCCTTGTGAAGATGTCTGGGCTTCAGTCAGAGCCTCTCTACTAAGGCATGATTGAGGTTGGGTGGTAAATTGTGAACCGATATCATTGCACTCATGGCACAGGAACTGAGAAGAAAATAGTGCTCATGTACTTGTTTTCTTCCAAATGTTTGTAAGAATCTTTTGGTTTTACCCCCCCGCCACCTCCACCACCCTCAGCATGTGGTTTGATGGGAGGGTTGGGATGTGGTCTGAAAACCAGAATGTTTTCTCCGCTTCCCTCCTGACTTGTATTGAGGTCTAGCTCCACAAGTGCCAACAGCTTGTCAATAACCTTGCAAAACTGATCATTTTTTTCTTGTGTGACCATGGAGTATCAATGTCATTGGCCATGAGGGATCTCAAAATGAAGCTTGAACCCAGTGTCATTTGACATCCACACGTGTCCACTTTCCAGCATGGGGCATCAGATAATGATTATGACTGGACAGCCCTGTGATTTATTTCAGCCCCTCACCCCACTCCAAATCAGGAACACTCAGGCTAATCGTAGTGCCACCACTACCACCCTTGATGAGATTGGAAGAACAACGGCAAAAACACTTGCATTTATATAGCACCATTAATATAGCAAAACATCCCAAGGCGCTGAACGAGAGTGTTATCTATCAATGAAAATTTTGATATTGAACCACAGAGGGAGATATCAGGACAGATGTCCAAAAGTTTGGTCAAAGAGGTAAGTTTGAAGGTGCACCTCAATGGAGGAGAGAGAGATAGGGAGGCGGAGGGGTTTAGGGAGGGAATTCCAGAGTTTAGGGCCAAGGCAGCTGAAAGCACAGTCATTAATGTTGCAGCAATTAAAATTTGGCATGCGCAAGAGGCCAGAATTAGAGGAGCACAGATATCTCAGAGGGTTGCATGGCTGGAGTTCAGAAGGGGTGGGGCCTTGGAGGGATTTGGAAACGAGGATGAGGATTTCAAAATTGAGGCATTGTTGCACCAGGAGCCAATGTAAGTCAGAAAGCCCGGGGGTGATGGGTAAATGAGGCGTGGTGCAAGTTAAGATACAGGCAATATAAGAGCTTTGAATGAACACAAATCTGTGTCGGGTAGACGATGGGAGGCCGGCCAGGAGAGCATTGGAATAGTCAAGTCTCGAGGTAACAAAGGCATGGATGAGGGTTTCAGCAGCTGATGAGCCCAGAATGGTGGAATTAGATGATGTTGCAGAGATGGAAGTAGGTAGCCTTGTTGATGGAGTGGATATGTGGTCAGAAGCTCATCTTGCAGTCAAACATAACACCAAGGTTGCAAACAGCCTGGCTAAGCTTCAGAAAGAAAGAAAGACTGATTTGCATTGATACAGAACCTTTCATAACTCGGAATGGTCCAAAGTGCTTTACAGCCAATTAAGTGCCTTTTTTACCGTTGTAATGTAGGAAACAGATGATATCTGGGAACCAGCCTGGACTCTGAGGCTCTGTTCCATAACGTGATGCATTCAGGCGCTGCGCCATAGGGAAAAGGCTCGAGCAATTGGGAATGAGTACTGTCAGGATATGGCTCCACATTACTAGTGTAGATCAACATCCTTTCTTGCAGAGGGAGCAGTTGGTTTCTCAGCTGCCTATTCTGCCACTTTGCAGTAAGTTGATACGGTGACCTTCATTTTGAAATGAAGTTAAAACTGAGACAATAATGAATAAATCTATTAATAAATTACCAATCGCCTGAATGCAATTCATTTCATGAATTGGAAGATCATATTAAATCCCTCTCCCAATTTTGCTTAGCTGAGTACAAAGTTATATTGGATTTTTCTTGGGAGCTATCCTAATTTATTTGAATGTAGATGGAACCTGCATCGTTCTCCTAGAGCAGCCCTAGAAAGGGTTTACCGATCGATGCATTGATTATCAGTGGATGGAATTTGTACTCCAGTGATTGTTTATAGAGAGATGCTGAGTAAGCTGTTTCCTTGCCAGCCTTTTGCAATAAAACAATTACATAGAGATCTGTTGTAAACTGGAATGCGCTGCCTGAAAGGGCGGTGGAAGCAGATTCAATAGTAACTTTCAAAAGGGAATTGGATAAATATTTGAAGGGGAAAGATTTGCAGGGCTATGGTGAGGGGGCAGGGGAATGGGATTAATTGGATGGCTCTTTCAAAGAACCAGCATAGACATGATGGGCCAAATGGCCTCCTTCTGTGCTGTAACATTCTATGATTCCATAATGTATCAGAAAATCTCTTTTGTGACTCACCAAAAAATGTTTTGTATGAAGATATCCTGAAACGTTCAGTTTTAAAATTCAGAAATGTGTTGGTGCAATATAGTTGGTGCAGGTAGGGCCATATCATACTGTTTGCAGTACATCCAAGGCTTTAGCTGATATCATAAGCCATGAAAGAATGCCATCCCAACCCATGGATGTGTTGCTGCATGTCAGCACTCCTTCACGGATTGTTTTATATGTACGTTGCTGCACTCAGCGGTGGAGTCAGTCAGTAGTTACCCTCATGGTGGGCACCCACGATTGTGTTATGTGAATCAAATTAGAAATATTAGCCTAAAAATTTGTTGATGCCACTATGATTTTAAAGGCATAAAATGGGCATGTAAGCATCCAATATGGCAGGCAAACATGCCATATATAGCTTCTGATGGTCTCTCCCAATCACCCCTTTTGCTCATACCCAACTGT
Source organism: Heterodontus francisci (assembly GCF_036365525.1). Classification (NCBI taxonomy): domain Eukaryota; kingdom Metazoa; phylum Chordata; class Chondrichthyes; order Heterodontiformes; family Heterodontidae; genus Heterodontus; species Heterodontus francisci. The sequence goes on along the minus strand of NC_090374.1, from coordinate 178,336,072 downwards.
CCCCTTCCCTTCCGATTGTCCTCCTCTCAGAAGCAACCATCTTCCCTTTTTTTTCTTTTTTTTATTCATTCATGGGATGTGGGCATCGCTGGCTAAGCCAGCAATTATTGCCCAGCCCTAATTGCCCTTGAGAAGGTGGTGGTGAGCTGCCTTCTTGAACCGCTGCAGTCCATGTGGGGTAGGTACACCCACAGTGCTGTTAGGAAGGGGAGTTCCAGGATTTTGACCCAGCAGCAGTGAAGGAACGGCGATGTCCCAAGTCAGGATGGTGTGTGACTTGGAGGGGAACTTGCAGGTGGTGGTGTTCCCATGCATCTGCTTCCTTTGTCCTTCTCGGTGGTAGAGATCGTGGGTTTGGAAGGTGCTGTCAAAGGAGCCTTGGTGCGTTGCTGCAATAAGCTGTTCCTCGATGCCTGATAGGTGTCTGCAGCAACACCATGATCAGGCCTGAGGCCCAATTTTGGGTGAGCCTTGTGCCTTGTGGTGCACTCTTCCTATTTCAGACTCGAAAATAGGCTGCAACGAATTTACACCCTATTCTAACATGTGACTTAATGCTAATGCCATATGACCTTATATACAATCAACAAAAAAAATTCTAAAATAACTTGGATTTGTCTCTCTGCAGTTGTTGACTGTGGATCACCACCGGCTTTACTGAACACAGTGAGATATCCAGCAGCTCACACAACCTATGGAAGTGAAACTGTGTACCAGTGTCAGGTTGGCTATGTGCGTGTGAGAGGAAACACCACATCCGTCTGCTCTGCCCATGGACAGTGGGACGGAGCAAACCTGGAATGTGAAGGTCAGTGCTCCAGAATGTTTCCAAACCTGAGTTAAACTAAGACTATATGTAAATGATATTCCACAAGTGACACTGCATTTACAATTTCCTTCCAATTACACCAGACATGCATAACTCCTGCATGAATATTTGTCAGTAAATGTAACAAATAGTATGAGGGATACAAAAATTTAATTGTTATTGAATAGTAGTTGATGTTTGGTATTGTGGACTTGAGGTGAGTGGTGTTAGAGGGTGAGAGATAATTGGGCCTGGGTACAAGATGTAATTCAGTCCCATTTTAAAGACGTTCATTCCGTTGTTTTATGTACTTGTCATACATTGATTTAATATTATTTTTATAGTTAACTAGCTAAACTTATCGAATTTTGAGAATTAGGAAAGTAGATTGAATTATAAGGGTTTCTCTATAGGCTGAGATGTATAGCTCTTGTAATTAATGATTTCATTCAGAATAATTTAATTTGTTGATGCTTTCTATACTCTCCAAATTACCTGTTATCACATACATATAGGAGAAAGAATCTGCATTTATATTCTGCATTTCATGACTTCAGAATGTCGCAAAGTGCTTTACAGCCAATGAAGTACATTATAACAGTGACACTACACTTCAAATGTCGGAAATTCAGGGGCCAATTTTCAGACAGCAATGTGAAAATGACCAGATAATGTGTGTTAACGATATTGGCCAGGGAATTGGGGAGAACTCGCCTGCTCTTCTTTGAAATAGTGCTGTGGGAACATTTATGCCCACCTGAGAGGGCAGACGGGGCCTCAGTATTAGTGTCTCATGTGATAGGGGGTATCTCCGACAGTGCAGCATCCCCTCAGTACTACACTGGTGTGTCATCCTAGATTATGTGCTCAAGTCCCTGGGACTTGAACCCACAATGTTCTGGCTTGGAGCGGAGAGTGCTGCCCACTGAGCCACAGCTGACATCAAACAAGATTGTTGTAGATTGATACCATTGGGAGAATTTCCAGCCAATATACACGATCAACAGTTAGAAAAATCTGATAGCAGCTGGCAAAATAGATAAGAGTGAGAGGTGATAACACCTTTTTCCTTAATGAAACCTCCCGCCTGGCTTTTGCTTCCACCACCTGCCCTGCCAAGATTGTTGTGGTATCGCTGTGGCTGTTATCACCAAGTCACACCTTGGCCTGACCCCCTACTCCTCTGGCACTCACTCTTCCTTTGAGCATCTCACCTTGTTTTACCCCTCTCACCTCTTTCAAAATCATCATTTCTACTGCCCTCCCAATTTTATGATAATTTTATCACCAAGATATCTTCACTGCTTTCCTTCCTCAGCCTCTGCACTGAACAACTTCTCAGCCTCTGTGATTTCAATCTCCATCTCAACTCAGCATGTTCTCTCTCCCCTGAGTTCACTGCCGTCTTATCCTCCCTAAATATCTCCCTCCATGTTCATGGCCACTCCTTAACCTTGCTGTCTCACATGGTCTTGCTGGTCCCATTGTATCAATCACAGATAAGGCCATCTCTGATCACTTCCTTATTTATTTTTTTTATATTTTTTTTATTTTTATTTAGAGATACAGCACTGAAACAGGCCCTTCGGCCCTTCGCCGACCAACAACCACCCATTTATACTAACCCTACAGTAATCCCATATTCCCTATCACCTTCCTACACGAGGGGCAATTTACAATGGCCAATTTACCTACCACCTGCAAGTCTTTGGCCTTGTATTACTCTCCACCCACATCCCCCTGCCACACCTCAACCCCACCTCATTCTGTATCCGTCCCTGTAAGAAAACTATCCCCCTATTCACTTGTAGCTGCATTTTCAAAATCCCAATTGTTTAGCTTCTGGTCCTCTGTTCGCCATAGCATTTCAGCAGCTACTGATTTGTTCAGCCGCACCCTCACCTCCACCTTTGATGCTTTCGTCCCCAATAAAAGCATTGCTCTCTCTCATCCTGGCCCTTCCCCCAGTATGGCCCTCATCTCTGCTCCCTTAAGTAAAAAAGATGCAAATTTGAAAGGGTACGGTGATGGTTTAGCCATCCACTGCCAGATCTAGCAGGACCACATCTGCGAATTTTACACCAAGCCACATACCATCTGGCTTGGAAATATAGCGCCATTCCTTCACTGTAACTGGATCAAAATCCTGGAACTCCCTCTCTAACTGCACTGTGGGTGTACCTACACCAGATGGACTGCAGCGATTCAAGAAGGCAGCTCACCACCACCTTCTCAAGGGCAATTAGGGATGGGCAGTAAATGTTGGTCTTGCCGGCAATGCCCACATCTCATGAAACGAATAAAACAAAAACACTATTGGGTCCTGCTCCCGTCTGCTAAAACTGCTTAGTATTCCAGGATCATCCTGGCATGCAAAGATAAACACCGGCTTCTTTTCTCTACTGCAAACTGTCTTCTTACACCCCTCTCCTCATCTCCTCCACCCTCACCTCCAACAATCAAAGCGAGGAGGTCATGGATTTTTTTGTCGCCAAGATTGACACATCAGCCCAGCTGCTTCTGCTGCGTCCCTCCCTTCCACTAGCCCTCTGGGACAAACTTTCTTTAAAGTTCCCCTGCCCTCGCCCTGAACTCACATCTTCCTCTAGCTTCTCTCCTATCTCCCCTCATGCCCTCTCCGAGCTCATCTTATTCATGAGACCCACCTCCTGCTCCCTGAACCCTATTCCCACTAAACTGCTGAATCACCCTACTTCCTCTCCTGGTCCCCATGTTAGCCGATATCATTAATGGTTCTCTCTCTTCAGGTGTTGTCACTCTCTCCTTTTAAATCTGCTCAAAAAACCCTTGACCCCACTGTCCTTGAAAATTACCGACCCATCTCCAACCTCCCTTTCCTCTCCAAAGTCCTTGAACTTGTTGTTGCCTCCCAAATCCATGCCCATCTATCCCAGAACTCCATGTTTGAATCCCACCAATCAGGTTTGTACCCCTGCCACAGTATCAAAACAGCTTTATCAAAGTCGCAACTGACATCCTATGTGACTGTGACAAAGGTAAATTATCCCTCCTCATCCTTCTCGACCTGTCTGTAGCCTTTGACAAAGTTGACCACACCATTCTCCTCCAACGCCTCTCTACTGTCATCCAGCTGGGTGGGACTGCTCTCACCTGGCTCCGTTCTTATCTATCTAATTGTAGTCAGAGTATTATTTGCAATGGCTTCTCTTCCTGCTCCTGCACCATTTACCTCTGGTGCCCCCAGGGATCTAACCACGTCCTCCTTCTATTTCTCATCTACATGCTGCCCCTCGGCGACATCATCCAAAACCACAGCGTTAGTTTTCACATGTACACTGACAAAACTCAGCTCTCCCTCACCACCACTTCTCTCAACTCCTCCACTGTTGCTAAATTATCAGACTACTTATCTGACATCTAGTACCGGATGAGGAGAAATTTCCTGCAATTAAATATCGGGAAATGTGATGTCATTGTTTTTGGTCCCTGCTGCAAACTCTGTTCCCCAGCTACTGACTCGATCCCTCTCCCTGGCAACAGTCTGAGACTAAACCAGTCTGTTCGCAAACTTGATGTCATATTTGACCCGGAGATCAGCTTCCAATCACATATTCACTAAGACCTCCTATTTCCACCTCCATAGTGTCACATGACTTCACCCCTGTCTCAGCTCATCTGCTGCTGAAACCTAATTCATGTCTTTATTACCTCTAGACTTGACTATTCCAAGGCACTGCTGGCTGGTCTCCCTCATTCTACCCTCCTTAAACTTGAGGTTATCCAAAACCCTGCTGCCCCTGTCTTAACTCGTACCAAGTCCCGTTCACCTATCACTCCTGGCTCGCGGACCGACATTGTCTCCCGGTCAAGCAATGGCTTGATTTTAAAATTCTTATCCTTGTTTTCAAATCCCTGTATGACCTCGCCCCTCCCTATCTCTGTAATCTCCCCCAGTCCCCCACAAATCTCCGAGATATCTGTGCTCCTCTAATTCTGGCCTCTTGAGCATCCCCAATTTAATCACTCCGCCATGGCCGTGCTTCAGCTGCCTAGGCCCTACGCTCTGGAATTTCCTTCCTAAACCTCTCCGCCTCGCTACCACATTTTCATCTTTTCAGACACTCCTTAAAATCTACCTCTTTGACCAAGCCTTTGGTCATTCTGCCCTAATATCTCCTTACGTGACTTGGTATCATTTTATTTTATGAAGCTCCTATAAAGCGCCTTGGGATGTTAAAAGCGCTCTGTAAATATAAGTTGTTGTTGTCAGTGGGTTAACGTACCGTGTGACATGGCAGTTAGTCGTACAGACTGGGAAGATCCCAGGTCAGATCCTCGACAATAGCTTTTTATTTTAACACAGTTAAATGACCTTAACTAGTATCTTTTATTGTCTCTCCTCAGCTGTTGACTGTGGTTCGCCACCAGCTTTACTGAACACAGTGCCATATCCACCAGTTAACGCAACCTATGGAAGTACAGTGGTGTACCAGTGCCTGTTTGGCTATGTGCGTGAGAGAGGAAATGACACATCCGTCTGCTCCGCCCAGGGACAGTGGGAAGGAGCAAACCTGGAATGTGAAGGTCAGTGCTCCAGAAAGTTTCTAAACCTGAGTTAAACTTAAGACTATATGTATATAATGTCCCCATTTCACACAACCCCTGTCCCAGGAGTGACGCTGACTTTGTGATTTCCCTTCACTTGTGTCACACTTACATGAATGCTCATCACATTTTGTGACACTAGTATGACAGCAATCAAGATCTCCACACTGTGTAGATATCAGTGAAATAACATGACATGAGATCTGGTACTTTGATTTCTGCAACACACTTGTACAGTTTATATATCCGATTTGGCAGATGAGAAATTTGGAGCCAGATTAGTTGCACTGTTCTCGCTGTGGTGCAGGAGTGTATCGGTTACAATGCTGTATGGCAGAGTTGTTTTTTAAAATTCGTTCACTGGATGTGGATGTCACTGATTCGGCCAGCACTTTTTGCCCATCTCTAGCTGTTCTTCTACCCAGATAAAGCTCATGACCTCAAGCCTCTGTAACACTCATTACAGCAAGACAAAATGCCTGGCCTTCCATAGATCATATAGATAGATCATGAAGAGTTTTCTAAAAGAGCTCAGTATGGATTCAATTTGAGGAATGAACATTTTTAAGTTTATACGCCAACTATATGCCTACATTATAACACTGATCACACATTTCAAAAAATATTCCATTGGCTGGGTGTGCTTTATGATGATTGGAGGTTGTGAAAGTTGCTACATGAACCTAAGTTCTTTTCTTTCTTGTTTGTTTCCTTCTATCTCTGAATGTATCTGTCTATTTATTTATGGATCTGTCTGTATCTATCTATCTACCTCTCTACCTATCTCAATACACAACAAGAAAATGGAAAAATTAATTGATCATTACCCTGGCAAAGTGCATTTCTTAAAGAGGGAAGTGAGAGCATTGCCAAAAATTGAAGCGATGGATAAATAAAATTGTTGTTGAATATTTACTCATGCATCCTGTCACCTGTGAGTCACAACGTTATAAGTTCAAGTCCCCAGAGATTTGAGCGCAAAATCTAGGCTGACACTCCCAGGGCAGTACTGAGGGAGTGCTGCACTGTTGGAGGTGCCGTCTTTCGGAAGAGATGTTAAACCGAGGCCCCAACTGCCCTCTCAGGTGGATGTAAAAGATCCCATGGCACTATTTCGAAGAAGAGCAGGGGAGTTCTCCCTGGTGTCCCAGGCGAATATTTATCCATCGATCAACATCACAAAAAATAAGTGTCTGGTCAGTAGCACATTGCTGTTTGTGGGATCTTGCTGTGTGAAAATTGGCTGCTGTGTTTCCTACATTTCTACAGTGACTACACTCCAAAAGTACTTCATTGGCTGTAAAATACTATGGGATGTCCTGCAATCGTGAAAGGTGCTATAGAAATGGAAGTCTTTTTCTTTTCACCGTGATTAATAATTCACATTCAGTGGTGAGAATGAAGAAAGTTTTTTTTTTTAAATGTTTGTAACATGGAATATTTATGTATTGAAATTCCATACAAATTAGAAGATTAAACTAATGGAATATCTGAAGATTTTAGGCTTGGTGCTGAGCACTGATCACAAGTGTAGCATGAAATGTGTAAGTGTGCATTGGCAATGAAATATGTGCAAGTTGTAATGTGCCATTAATGATACTCATCAGCCAGTGCAAAGTCAGCCAGAAAATTGAAATTAAACCTGAGGCTGTCAGCTTGAAAATAATTTCTTTTCAAACTGGGGAGGTGGTGACTGTCTGTGGACCATTGAGTGTCTGTGAAAGGCATGCTAGAGGATCTGCAAAGTCATGATTTGCAGGCATACTGCGAGTGCATTATCTCAAATTCTGTGTTTGTTTTGTTTCCATCACCATCTTCAGTGATCAGCCTAAGGGCAGGTTCTGGTGCACTCTTCTTCTTCTCCAACTCCCTCTGCCTTGTGTATCCCTCTTCAATTCTCCATACAATCTCCCATTCTTCAGGAGCATCCTTTTCCTCCCTCTTGTTCTTTTTCCTTCCATTGGCACTCCTGAAATCTCTTTCAACTCCCCATCATCTCCCAGGATATGCCCACATCCATCACATCAGGAGGTTGTGGGTTCATGTCCCACTCCAAGGACTTGAGCACAAAATCTAGGTGGACACTCCCAGTGCAGTACTGAGGGAGTGTTGCACAGTTGGAGGTGCCTCTTTCAGATAACTTGTTAAACTGAGGCCCCGTCTGCCTTCTTGGGCAGGCATGAATAATCTAAAGGCACAAATTTGAAGAAGAGCAGGGAAAGGACCCCTGGCCGATATTTATCCCTTGAACAAAATGACTGAAACAGATTATCTGGTCATTATTACATTGCTGTTGTGGGAGCTTGCTGCCTGCAAATTGGCTGCTTCATTTCCTACATTACAACAGTGATTACACGGCACAATTGGCTGAGGTTGTGAAGGCACTATATAAATGCAAGTCTTTCTTTCTATCTTAAGAACAACATTCTTCATGTATTATTGCCAATATCTCCTAATTTTTTTCTGTTATTTGTTGGCTTTGCAGCATATATTATATTTGATGCTGTATACTCAAAAATGTATTCCATAATGATAACATTCTTTTTCCTTGGGGAGTTCACCCAGGTGTTAGGACAGTGTGGCCAGGTGTGTATCAAAATTTACAGGAAAACCACGAGTGGAAAAGGAACTCTGTGCTGCTGTGTAGTGAAAAATGTTTTTAACATTCACCGGGCCTGAACTTATCATCTTCGCCACAAGGTGGAGCAGATCATCTGATTGTCCATTCCAGAATAGAAAGACAGACTTCCATTTCTATAGCACCTTTCACGACCTCAGGGCATCCCAAAGCATTTTACACCTAATGAAGTGGTTTGCAGTGTAGTCACTGTTATAATGTAGGAAACACAGCAGCCAATTGGTGCACAGCAAGATCCCACAAACAACAATGTGATAATGACCAGAGAGTGTGGCTGCAGCTGAGGCATGTAAGGGGACCCAGAGGGCAGGATGCAGGAGTCTCAGCCTTTGCAATTGTCCAACAGCTTTGAGGTTCTTTCAGCTTGTTTGGATGAGAGTGGGGGCTGCAGGGTTGATGAGCATGGCACCATGGTACAGGAAGCCATTCAGCGGGAGAGTAAATAGGAATGTAGTGGTAGTCGGTATAGTTAGGGGGATTGACACTGTTCTCTGCAGCAAACAGCGAGAGTCCAGACGGCTGTGTTGCCTGCCTGGGTTCGGGACATCTGCTCAGGGCTGGAGAGGAACTTACAGTGGGAGGAGGAGGAGCCAGTCGTTGTGGTCCATGTAGGTACCAATGACATAGGCAGGACAAGGAAGGAGGTTCTGCATAGTCAGTATGAGGAGCTAGGCACCAAATTAAGAAGCAGAACCTCAAAGGTAATAATCTCTGAGTTACTTACCTGAGTCATGGTCAAATTGGCATAGGGCAAATAAGATTAAAGAAATGAATGCGTGGTTCAAAGACTGGTGTGGTAGAAGTGGGTTCCGGTTTGTGGCACCAGTAGTGGGGAAAATGGGGGCTGTACCATTGGGAAGGTCTACACCTGAACTGCGCTGGGGCTGGTGTTCTAGCGAGCCGCATAACTAGGGAAGTAGAGGGGGTTTTAAACTGAATAGTGGGGGCAAGGGATCAAATTTGGGAAGATGTGGTAAATCAAAGAGTAGAGACAAGGTAAAAGAGAAAGGTATTAATATGGGAAATGATAAACAGACTGTGACAGGAAGGGACAGGGAGAGTACAACTCTAAGCGTAACTCAGCAGTCAATATTAGATGTTACAAAAATAATAAAAGGACAAAACTAAAGGCTCTGTATTTGAATGCACATAGCATTCAAAACTAAACAGATGAACTGATAGTGCAAATAGAAATAAATAAGTATGATGTGATAGCCATTACAGAGACATGCTGCAGGAAGACAGATTGGGACCTGAATATTGAAGGGCACATGGCATTTAGGAAGGACAGGAAGCTAGGAAAAGGTGGAGGGGTAGCTCTGTTAATTAATGATGCTATTAGCACATTACAGAGGGATGACCTAAGTTCGGGAAACCAGGATGTAAACGCGGTTTGGGTAAAGATGAGAAATGATAAGGCAAGAAGTCATTCGTGGGAGTGCTGTTCAGGCCCCCTAACAGTAACCGCATGGGAGGACAGAGTATAAAGAAAGAAATAATGGGAGCTTGTCAGAAAGGTATTGCAAAAATTATGGGGTTTTCAATCTACATATAGACTGCAAAAAAATCAGATGGGCAAAGGTAGCCTAGATGAAGAGTTCATAGAATGTTTTTGGGATAGTTTCTTAGAACAGCACATTCTGGAGCCAACCAGAGAGCAGGCTATACTAGACCTGATATTGTGCAATGAGATAGGATTAATTGATGACCTCATAGTGAAGGCTGCCCTAGGTAGCAGTGATCATAATATGATTGAATTTTACATTCAGTTTGAGGAAGAGAAGAGTGGGCCCAAGACTAGTATTTTCAACTTAAATAAGGGCACTTATGACGGCATGAAAGCAGAGCTAGCTAAAGTGAACTGGCAAATTAGGTTAAGGGATGGGTCAATAGAGATGCAGTGGCAGACATTTAAGGGGATATTTCAGAATACACAGAATAGGTACATTCCAATGAGAGAGAAAAATTCCAAGAGGAGGACCCACCATCCATACATGTACAGCACAGACATAGGCCATTCGGCCCAACAGGTCCATGCCATGCCTCCTACCAGCCTTCTTCATTTAACCCATATAACGTATCCTTCTATCTCTTTCTCCCTCATGTTTTTCTAGCTTCTCCTTAAATTCATCTATGTTAGTCACCTCAACTAGTTGTAGCGAGTTCCATATTCTAACAACTCCTATGGTAAATAGGTTTCTCCTAAATCTCCTGTTGAATACACTTGTGATTCTTTTTATGGCCCCGAATTATAGTCTCCCCCTCAAGTGGAAACAACTTCTTTATGCCTATCCTATCAAAGCTTTTCATAATTTTGAAAGCCTCCATCAGGTCATCCTTCAGTCTTTTCTTGTCTAGAGAGAAGAGAATAAGTCTGTTCAATCCTTCCTAATAGGTATAACCTCTCAGTTCTGCTATCATTCTAATAAATCTATTTTGCATCTTCTAAAAAAGTTAAAGATAGTATCAAACGTAAAGAAAAAGCATATCGTTGTGCAAAGATGGGAGGCAGGTCAGAAGATTGGACAGAATATAAAAAACAGGAAAGAATGACTAAAGGATTGATAAGGAGGGAAAAATTAGAGTACGAAAGAAAGCTAGCTAGAAATATAAAAATATTGAGTTTCTATAGATATTTTAAAACGAAAAGAGTTAACAAAGTGAGCGTTGATCCAATAGAAAGTGAATCTAGGGAATTAATAATGGAAAACAAGGAGATGGCAGATGAATTGAACAGGTATTTTGCATCAGTTTTCACTGTAGAGGATATTAGTAACATCCCAGAAATAGCTGTAAATCAGGAAATGGAAGGGAGGGAGGAACTCAAGACAAATCAATCACCAGGGAGGTGATACTGAGCAAATTGTTAGAGCTGTAGGCTGACAAGTTCCCGGGTCCTGATGGACTTCATCCTAGGGTCTTCAAAGAAGTGGCTAGTGAGATAGTTGATGCGTTGGTTTTAATTTTCCAAAATTCCCTAGATTCGAGGAAGGATCCATTAGATTGGAAAATAGCAAATGTAACTCCTTGGTTCAAAAAGGGAGGGAGACAGAAAACAGGAAACGACAGGCCAGTTAGCTTAACATCTGTCTTAGGGAAAATGTTAGAAGTTATCATTCAAGACGTTATAGCAGGGCACTTAGAAGAAGTCAAAGTAATCAGGCAGAGTCAACATGTTTTTGTGAAAGGGAAATCATTTTAACTAACTAATTGGAGTTCTTTGAAGAAGTAACATGTGCTATGGATAAAGGGGAAACAGTGGATATACTGTACGTAGATTTCCAGAAGGCATTTGATAAGGCGCCACATCAAAGGTTTATTGCAGAAAATAAAAGCTCATGGTGTTGGGGGTAACATGCATAGAAGATTGGCTAGCTAACAGAAAACAGAGAGCAGGCATAAATGGGTCATTTTCTGGTTGGCAAGATGTGATGAGTGGTGTGCCACAGGGATCTGTGCTGGGGTCTCAAATGACTTGGATGAAGGGACCGAAGGTATAGTTGCTAAATCTGCTGATGACACAAAGATAGGTAGGAAAGTAAGTTGTGAAGAGGAGGCTACAAAGGGATGTGGATAGGTTAAATGAGTGGACAAATATCTGGCATATGGAGTAAAATGTGGGAAAATGTGAAATTGTCCATTTTGGCAGGAAGAATAAAAAAGAGGCATATAATCTAAATAGTGAGAGATTGCAGAGGGACCTGGGTATCCTAGAGCATGAATTGCAAAAGGTTAATATGCAGGTTCAGTTCTAGCCATAATCCCAAAAGACCATAGGCATCGTTCCCCAAAGGAGCGAAATAGTTGGTAATGTATAGCTTGAGGGTCACCACTCCTTAAGCATAGGGTAAGACAAGGAGGAAGGCCTCCATGACCTACCACAGCCAGTACATGGATTGAACCCACGCTGTTGATGTCTTCTTGTATCACACTCTAGTCATCTAGCCAACTAAGCTAACCGATTCCTATAGGTTTGTATGTTTGTATAATCTGTTTTTAGTCATGTTGCTTTAACTGTAAATATTGGCCAGGACATTGGGGACAACGCCATTGTTCTTCTTCGAAATATTACCATGGGATCTTTTATGCCCATCTGAGAGGGCAGAAGGGCAGTACCACCAACAGTGCAGCACTCCCTCAGTAATGCCCTCGTGTGTCAGTCATGCAGTGAAGATGAAAATTTACTCCATAGTGTCCAGCTACTGCATGACAATTTACAATGTATTGGGTATGCTATAAGCTTCAGTGCAAAAATAAGACCAGAAACATAGCTTTTAATTTTAATTTTATTCACCATTTGTGTCTCCTCAGCTGTTTCCTGTGGTTCACCACCAGCTTTACTGAACACAGTGCCATATCCACCAGTTAACACAACTTATGGAAGTACAGTGGTGTACCAGTGCCAGGTTGGCTACATACGTGTGAGAGGAAACACCACATCCATCTGCTCTGCCCAAGGACAGTGGGAAGGAGCAAACCTGGAATGTGAAGGTCGGTGCTCCAGAATGTTTTAAAGTGAAATTCACTCTAAAATAATCGGCAAATAATATTCCAGCAATGATTATATCTGTGATTTTTCTCTCACTAAATTTTTTCCAATTGAGGCAAATTTCCAGATAACTCCTACATTAATTCTTAATTGTGTTAGGAAGAATGAAGAGAGAGCAATATAAAGTAAATGGTACAATGTTTACGGGGGTGCAGGAACAGAAAGTTGCAGGGGTATATGTAAGCATGTCTTTGAAGGTGGCAGGACAAGTTGAAAAGGCTGTTAAAAAGGCATATATGGTTTTATAAATAGTGGCATAGAATACAAAAGCAAGGAGGTTATGCTAAACTTTTTAAAATCACTGATTAGACTGCAGCTGGAGAATTGTGGCCAATTCTGGGCACCACACTTTAGGAAGGATGTCAAAGCCATGGAGAGGGTGCAGGGAAAGGTACCAGGGAAGAAAGACTTCAGTTGCTTGGAGAGACAAGAGAAACTGGAGTTATCATCCTCAGAGCTGAGAAGGTTAATTGGAGATTTGTTCAAAATCATGGAGTATTTGATATTCATTTGATAGAGTAAACTCTTTTTCAGTGGTAAAAGGGTCAGTAACCAGAGGACACAGATTTAAGGTGTTTAGCAAAGGAACCAGAGGCGACATGAGGAAAACAATTTTACACAGTGAGTTGTTATGATCTAGAATGCACCGTCTGAAAGGAAGATGAAAGTAGATTCAGTTGTAACTTTTAAAAGGGACAATTATTTAGAAGGTGGAAAATTTGTCAGACTATGAGGAAAGAGTTGGGAGGTGAGACTAGTTGGACAGCTTTTTCAATGAGACAACACAAGCACGATGGGCTGAAAGGCCTCCTTTTGTGTTGTATCCTTCTATGGTTGCATTTATGTGAGGGATGTGGTAGCACTCCCACTTCTGAGTTTATATGTTTAAGTCCGACTGCAGGCTTGAGTGTGTAGTCTAATGGAGTGCTATATTGTTGGAGATGCCATCTTTTGGAGGCAGGTGGACACTGAAAATTTCCTAACAGTTTTCAATGAAAAGCAGGTATTTCTTCCCAGTGCCCTGGCTAAGATTTCTCCTTCAACCAATGCCCCAGACAGAAACAAACCTGATGTCTATGCTCTGTTGCAGCTGATATGTGCCCCCAGTCCCATACTATGTGGTTGATTCATACAAACATACGAATTAGGAGCAGGAGTAGGCCACTCAGCCCTTCGTGCCTGCTTCGCAATTCAATAAGATCATGGCTGAACTGATTACATGACATTCCCGCCTACCCCCGATAGCCTTTCGCCTCCTTGCTTATCAAGAATCTATCTACCTCTGCCTTAAACATATTCAAAGACTCTGCTTCCATTGCCTTTTGAGGAAGAGAATTCCAAAGACTCATGACCCTCTGAGAGAAAGAATTCTCCTCATCTCTGTCTTAAATGAGCAACCCTTTATTTTTAAACAGTGACCCCTAGTTCTAGATTCTCCCACAAGGGGAAACATACTTTCCACATCCACCCTGTCAAGACCCCTCAGGATCTTATACGTTTCAATCAAGTCGCCTCTTACTTTTCTAAATTCCAGCGGATACGAGCCTAGCCTGTCCAATCTTTCCTCGTAAGACAGCCCGCCCATTCCAGATATTAGCCTAGTAAACCTCTGTACTGCCTCTGACGCATTTACATCCTTCCTTAAATAAGAAGGCCAGTACTGTACACATTAATCCAGATGTGGTCTCACCAATGTCCTGTATAGATGAAGCATAACCTCCCTACTTTTGTATTCAATTCCCCTCGTGACCTGTTTCAGTGCTGTATCTCTCTATAATAATAATAAGCGATAACATTCTATTAGCTTCCCTAATTACGTGCTGAACCTGCACACTAACCTTTTGCGATTCATGCACTAGGACACCCAGATCCCTCTGCATCTCAGAGCTCTGCAATCTCTCACCATTTAGATAGAATCACAGAATAATACAGTGCAGAAGAGGCCCTTCGGCCCATCGAGTCTGCACTGATGCATTAAAAACACCCGACCTGTCTACCTAATCCCATTTTCCAGCACTTGGCCCATAGCCTTGAATGTTATGACATGCCAAGTGCTCATCCAGGTACTTTTTAAAGGATGTGAGGCAACCTACATCTACCACCCTCCCAGGCAGGGCATTCCAGACCGTCACCACCCTCCTGGTAAAAATGTTCTTCCTCAAATCCCCCTTAAACCTCCCGCCCCTCACCTTAAACTTGTGATCCCTCGTAACTGACCCTTCAACTAAGGGGAGCAGCTGCTCCCTATCCACCCTGTCCATGCCCCTCATAATCTTGTACACCTCGATCAGGTCACCCCTCAGTCTTCTCTGCTCCAGTGAAAACAACCCAAGCCTATCCAACCTTTCTTCATAGCTTGAATGTTCCATCCCAGGCAACATCCTGGTGAATCGCCTCTGCACCCCCTCCAATGCAATCACATCCTTCCTATAATGTGGCGACCAGAATTACACACAGTACTCCAGCTGTGGCCTTACCAAAGTTCTATACAACTCCAACATGACCTCCCTGCTTTTGTAATCTATGCCTCGATTGATAAAGGCAAGTGTCCCATATGCCTTTTTCACCACCCTATTAACCTGCCCTTCTGCCTTCAGAGATCTATGGACAAAGACGCCAAGGTCCCTTTGTTCCTCGGAGATAATATGCTTCTTTTTTATTCTTCCTGCCAAAGTGGACAATTTCCGACTTTCCCACATTATACTCCATTTGCCAGGTCTTTGCACACTCTCTTAACCTATCGATATCCCTTTGTAGCCTCCTTATGTTCTCTTCACAAGTTACTTTCCTACCTATCTTTGTGTCATCAGCAAATTTAGCAACCATAACTTCGGTCCCTTCATCTAAGTCATTTCTATAAATTGTAAAAATTCTTAATGCCCTCAGGGCAACTAGGGATGGCCAATAAATAGTGCCTCACCAGTGTTGCCCACATTGCAAAAACCTTCATGGCTCATGCAAAGTTGGAGTCTCTTGGGCTGGTATGGTCTGTTCCACAGAGTACACAAACTAATATGGTTATTGAGGTCTTGTGTCTGTTAATCTTTGTGAAGCTGTTTTAGCATGTGATTTCCCCCAATCATCCCTAAGACTGAGAACTAATGGGAATCCCACATATATTGCACTGAGCTAGTTACTGCATTTTGGGTTAACTGTTGGCTCTAGACCACAGATTATTTAATGAAGAATGTAGGTTTCAGGTAAGAGGAGAGATTGTCAGGTTAAGGCTACTGCTTTTTAATCATTTCTGTGTTTAAAAAGCCCAGATTATTAATGATACTTTATAATGTAAACTAACTATAAGGTTCAAATCTAAAAGATAGCGAAATTATTACATTGAATTTTACAGCACAGGAACAGGCCATTCAGCCTAACTGGTCTGGCCATGGTCCACACAAGACTCCTCCCACCCCACTACAACTAACGCATCGACATATCATTCTATCCTTTCCACTTCATGTACTTATCTAGCTTCCTCTTAAATGCATCTATGCTATGCTCAACTACACAATGGCTGGAATTTTACACCCCGGATGCTGGCTGGGAGATGGGGTGGGGGGGGGGCACAGTGGCATAAAATTGGGTGGGACGGCAGGGGCATTTTACCAGTGGCAGGGGAGGTGGAGGGCGTCCGCTCACCCTTGGGTCAATTGAGGCCCTTAAATGTCTAATTAATGGCCATTGAAGGGCCTGTTCCCACCGCCACTGGTATTTTACCAGCAATGGGTGGGCAATTTGCCACCTGGGGAGGCTGCCCAGTAAAATAGTGTTGTGGCTTCCAGGGCTGGAAGAGGCAGGCTCGCCCCCGACTTTCCAGCCAGTGGGCGGGGCCACCACCTCCTCTTTAAATCCTGGCCTGTGTGGTAGCAAGTTCCACAGTCTCAGCAATCTCTGAGCAAAGAAATGTCTCCTGGATTCCTATTGGAATTATTAGTGGTTATCTTATAATTATGGCTCGTCTCCTCCACAAGTGGAAACATCTTCCCTAGGTCTACCTTATCAAAGCATTTAATAATTTTAAAGACCTTTATCAGGTCACTCCTAGGGGGGGAACCCCCAGCCTGTTCAGTTTTTTCAGATAGTTGTACCCTCTCAATGCTGGTATCATCCCTGTAAATCTTTCGTGTACTTTCACCAGTGCTATATGTTTTTTCTAACCGGAGTGTCTCTTGCCAGTGCATGTGCAAGCTCTGACATCATCCTGGCATGTCTGCAAGTTTGGCACCTTGCCAAGGCGCAAGCTGATGTCAGCATGCACCGTGACGTCATCACATGTCCTGTGTCCAGTCGGGAGTGAGGGAGGGAGTGGGCGGGGGTGGGGGGGCGGTAAGGTCAAGCGAAGGAGTGGGGGCAAACAGGTGGCGAGGGGTGAGTGGGGACAAGCGGCGAGGTGGCAGGTGGGCAGGCGGGAGTGTGGGGGACAAGCGGTGGGAGAAGCAGAAAGTCCAGCTGGAAAGGAGGGAGTGGGGGGACAAACAGCGAGTTCAGCCAGCAGGGAGCGGGGGGGACAAGTGGTCATTGAGGGAGGGAGGTTACGCTTTTCCAACTGTCTTTCAGACTACAGTGCACGCTGAGCGGAATTTGCCGATGCAGCGTTTATTCACTTTTCTGTGTATAATTGAGCAGCGCCATCTTTATTACAGGCAGCTGCCTGAAACATCAGTGACCGTGATATTTCAGACAATGACACTGCATTTGTGAATGTGCAAGTAGTGTGCCATCTAGTGGTTGTATTGTCAACAAACACATCCTTTTCTAATATGGAGGCCAGAACTGTACATAATACTCCAAGTGTGGTCTAACAAGGGTTTTATATAAGTTTAATGTAATGTCTTGTCTGCTTTTTGAATTCTATTTGTGTGGAAATGAACCTCAGTGCTTTGTGTGCATTTTAATATGTTTTTTTTTAATACCTGCTTTGCTATTTTTAGAGATTAGTGAACTTGTGCCCCTTGATCCCTCACCTGACCTTTGTACTGTCTCTGATTTGTCAGACTGCTTGTCTGACATCCAGTACTGGTAGAAATATCCTCCAGGTACAGAAAGAAGCCAGTGTCTTTGGTCCCAGTCACAAATTCAGTTCCCTGGCCACTGTTTCCATCCATCTCCCTGGAAACGGTCTCAGGCTGAACCAGACCCTTCTTAACCTTGGTGTCATATTTGACCCCAAGATGAGCTTCTGATCACATATCTGCATCATCACCAAGGCTGCCTACTTCCACCTCTGTAACATGACCTGACTCCACCCCTGCCTCAGCTCATCTGCTGCTGAAACTCTGATCCATACATTCGCTAGGATGGACAGGCAAAAAGGAAAAGGAGGTGGTGTTGTGCTGATAATAAGCAATGGGATCAGTGCATTAATAAGGGAGGATCTCAGATCGGAAGAACAAAATGTAAAATCTGTTTGGGTGGAGCTAAGAAACAACAAGGGGCAGTTGTAGGAGTTCTTTATAGGCCACCAAACAGTAGTGATAGTGTGGGGCATGGTATTAATCAGGAGATTAGAGAAGCATGTAGCATGGGTAATGCAGTAATCATGGGGACTTCAATCTGCATATAGACTGGGTAAACCTAATGAGCATGAATGCTGTGGATGACGAGTTTCTGGAGTGTGTTAAGGATGGTTTTCTAAAGCAGTATGTTGAGGAACCGACTAGAGAACAGGCTATTTTAGTTCTAGTATTATGTAAAGAGAAAGGGCTAATTAATAATCTTGTTGTAAAAGAACCTTTAGGGATGAGTGACCATAATATTATTGAATTTTACATTATGTTTGAAAATGAGGTATTTCAATCTGAAGCTAGGGTGTTAAATTTGAACAAAGGAAATTATGAAGGTAAGAGGGGCAAATTGGCTGAGGTGGATTGGAAAAATACATTAAAAGGTATGACTGTACATAGACAATGGATAGTCTTTAAAGAAATATTACATAGTTTACAGCAACTATACATTCCTTCAAGGCACAAAAACCCCAAAAGTAAAGGCAGTCAACCATGGATAACAAAGGAAGTTAAGGATTGTATAAGATTAAAAGAAAAGGCCTATAATGTTATAATAAAAGCAAAATACTGCGGATGCTGGAAATCTGAAACAAAAACAAGAAATGCTGGATTCACTCAGCAGGTCTGGCAGCATCTGTGGAAAGAGAAGCAGAGTTAACGTTTCGGGTCAGTGACCCTTCTTCGGAACTGACAAATATTAGAAAAGTCACAGATTATAAACAAGTGAGGTGGGGGTTGGGCAAGAGATAACAAAGGAGAAGGTGCAGATTGGACCAGGCCACATAGCTGAACAAAAGGTCACGGAGCAAAGGCAAACAATATGTTAATGGTGTGTTGAAAGACAAAGCATTAGTACAGATTAGGTGTGAATATACTGAATATTGAACAGCAGCAAGTGCAAACCTGAAGAAAAACAACCTGAAAAAAACAGTGGGTAAGCAAACTGAACAAACTAAGATGAAATGAAATAAATGCAAAAAAAGATTGTAAAAAATGTAAAAAGGAATGTAAAAAAAAGGAAGAAAAAATAACTAAAAGGCCTATAATGTTGCCAGAAATAGTAGTAAACCTGAGGATTGGAAGGATTTCAGATTACAGCAAAGGAGGATGGAGAAACTGATAAAGAAAGGGAGAATAGAATATGAACGTAAGCTAGGAAGGTAGCAAATCACCCCACTATTTAAGAAGGGAGGGAGAGAGAACACAGAGAATTACGGACTTGTTAGCCTTACATCAGTTGTTGGGAAAATGCTAGAATCTATTCTAAAGGATGAGATAAATGGCCACTTGGATGATAATGATCTGATTGGGACTAGTTAACATAGATTTATAAATGGGAAATCATGTTTGACGAACCTGTTGGAGTTTTTTGAGGATGTTACTAACAAAATTGACAAAGGGGAGTTGGTGGACGTGGTATACTTGAATTTTCAGAAGGCTTTTGATAAAGTCCCCTACAGGAGGTTGGTTAGCAAAATGAAAGAACATGGGATAGGAGGTAATATACTGGCATGGATTAAGGATAGGATAACAAGCAGAAAGCAGAGAGTAGGAATAAACGGGTCATTCTCACATTGGCAGGCTGTGACTAGAGGGGTACTGCAGGGATCAGTGCTTGGGCCCCAGCTGTTCACAATATATATCAATGATTTGGATGTGGGGACAAAATGTGGTATTTCCAAGTTCGCGGATGACACAATACTAAGTGGGAATGTGTGTCGTAAGGAAGATGCAAAGCAGCTTCAAGGGGATTTGGACAGACTTAGTGAGTGGGCAAGAACGTGGCAGATGGAATATAATGTGGAAAAATGTGAGGTTATCCACTTTGGTCGGAGGAATAGGTGTGCAGAGTATTTCTTAAATGGTAAGAGATTAGAAAGTGTAGATGTACAAAGGGACCTGGGTGTCCTTGACAATAAGTCACTGGAAGCTAACATGCAGGTGCAGCAAGCAATTAAGAAGGCTAATGGCATGTTAGCTGTCAAGAACCCCCACCTGCCAAGAATGAGGAAAATTAATTTTGCCACATGAACATTGATTTTAAACTGCTGATGGTGAAGAAAGAATTTGCTTTAAAAAATGATTGGAAACTTTGGCTGGAGAGAGACATTAGCATAGCCACAGACAGTACTTCAAAGAACAAAGGAGCTATTCCCTGCTCCAATTTAATCCACAAAGGACTTTTGATTACCAGATGTTGAAGGTGGAAAGGCTAGCATTCCAGGTTAACTACTAAGATGGCCGCATACACAAACCGACGTGGTCGTACCGGTTTGATCACATGGCTGGCTAACTGTTGGTTTGAAAAGCAGAAGGCTGTTAGCTCCTGGACTGAGAACATCTCTCCTGTCTGCTCTCATCTAGCTCTCATCAGCTTCGGAAACCATTGAAGACATATGAACACCAAGAGAGAAAAGTCTCCTACAGTGAACAAGGTTTAAGAAGAATACAGGGCCCCAACGAAAAGTAAGAGCTGTCTACAATCAAGGACTCTACAGCGAATGAAACCACAGAAACAGTAACAAGAAACCCCCTTGAGAGACTGCCTCGAACCTCTCCATTTTATTTTTCTTCTGCTCTTTTCTGCCCCTGTTTGAATGTGTGTATTACATGTGCATGTTAGTGTGGGCACATCGTATATCCGTGAGCATTAACCGTATTAGAGTTTAAGTTTATGGTTTAATAAACTTCACTTTTCTTCTAAGAAGGCCTGTTTGTGCTTATTTCTTTGCCTTAAAATTGGAAAGCTGTGAACAAGGATTCAGGAAAGGGGAGCTCTAAACACATTGTGATTAAAATTAAACCCTGTTACAATAAGAACAGGTGAAGACAGTAAAAGACCCCTAGACACCTTTCTCTCCTGATTGTAGCCTTTATTGCAAGAGGATTTGAATACAGGAGAAGTGAAGTCTTGCTTCAATTGTATAGAACCTTGGTTAGAGTGCACCTGGGTATTATTGCTATAGAAGGAGTGCAACGAAGGTTCACCAGACTTGTTCCCGGGATGGCGGGACTGTCCTATGAAGAGAGATTGGGGAAGCTGGGCTGTATTCTCTAGAGTTTCGAATAATGAGAAGTGATCTCATTGAAACCTACAAAATATTTAAAGGGCGGCACAGTAGCGCAGTGGTTAGCAACGCAGCCTTACAGCTCCAGGGACCTGGGTTCGATTCTGGGTACTGCCTGTGTGGAGTTTGCAAGTTCTCCCTGTGACTGTGTGGGTTTTCGCCTTGTGCTCTGGTTTCCTCCCATATCCAATGACTTGCAAGTTGATAGGTAAATTGGCCATTATAAATTGCCCCGAGTGTAGGTAGGTGGTAGGAAATATGGAATTACTGTAGGGTTAGTATAAATGGGTGGTTGTTGGTCAGCACAGACTTGGTGGGCCGAAGGGCCTGTTTCAGTGCGGTATCTCTAAATAAATAGATAGACAGGGTAGATGCAGCTAAGATGTTTCCCTTGGTTGGGGAGTCTAGAACCAGGAGACACAATTTCAAAATAAGGGAAGCCACTTAGGACAGAGATGAGGAGAAATTTCTTTACTCAGAGGGTTGTGAATCTTTGGAATTCTCTACCCCAGAGGGCTGTGGAAGCTCAGTCATTGAGTGTGTTTATGTCAGAGATTGACAGATTTCTAAATACCAATGACATAAGGGGCCATGAGGATAGTGTGGGGAAAAAGGCATTGAAGTAGGTGATCAGCCATGATCATATTGAATGGTGGGGCAAGCTCGATGGCCGACTCCTGCTCCTATATTCTCTTATGTTATCTCTGGACTTGACTATTCCAACGCATTCCTGGCCGGCCTCCCGTCCTCCAGCCTACATAAACTTATGTTTGTCTGAAACTCTGCTGCTGATACCTTAACTCGTACCAAGTCCCAATTACCCATCGCCCCTGTGCTTGCTGACCTACGCTGACTCCCAGTCCGGCAGAATCTCGATTTTAAAATGTTCATTCGTCTTCAAATCCCTCTGTTGGCCTTGCTCCTCAATGCTCTGATCTCTCTAACCTCCTCCAGCCTTACAACACTATGAGATCTCTGCGCTACTCCAATTCTGACATCTTTACATCGCAATTGCCATCACTCCACCATTGGCGGCCATGCCTTCAACTGTCTAGGCCCTAAGCTCTGGAATTCCCTCCCTAAACCTCTCCGTCTCACTGCCCGTCTCTCCTCCTTTAAGATGCTCCTTAAAACCAACCTCTTTGACCAAACTTTCGATCACATATCCTAATATTTCCATATGTGGCTTGGTCTCAAATTTTGATTGCTAACACTTTTGTGAAGCACCCTGGGATGTTTTGCTATATTAAAGGTGTTATATAAAGGCAGGCTAATTAAAGAAGAGAGAGAGGTAGAGAGGCAGAGAGATTTCAGCTGGGAATTCCAGAGCTCAGTGCCCAGGCAGTAGAAGATATGATCACCAATGGTGTAGTGATGGAAACTGGGGAAGCACACGAAGCCAGAATTAGAAGAATGGCAATATCTAAGAGGGCTGTGGGGCTGGAGGAAATTACAGAGATAGGGAGGGGGGAGGCCTTGGAGCAGGGGTAGGCACCGACATGTTGCACCATGGACATTTGACAAAACTATTGACTCAGCCACGGACATGGGGGCAATTAATCTTTATATAAAGTGTATAGCCAGACTAATGCCATCAAAACACAGTCTGATTTAAAACACATTTCTCCCTATATATTAAGTAGCTAAGCATAAAAACATCAATGGAGAGCAGCACAACTGTAATTTACAGTGCTGGGAAGGCATTTGTGCAATGGTTTCTCTCTGGGGACTAATATATCTCTTACAAATCATGTGGGATCGAAAATTAACCCACAAAAAATCCTCACTGATAATTGCTAAAGTGTTCATTTCGAAATTTATTTTCAATATTTTCAATGTATGTGCTCAGGTAGGGAGGGAGGGGGAGTTAGGAGAGATATGGATTGCCCCAGCATAAAACATTAAACGCAAATCAACCTGTCTGCCGGTCTCTTAATTGGTGTAGCTGTCATCGTGATCATCAACTGTTCAACTCGGGGAAGAATCACAGTTGCAAGCTGGACCGAAGCTATCAATAGAACATCAATGGATCTGCATTGGAGATAGGGAAACTGAGGATTGGGTTGTTTTTCTTTTTTGAAGTCCTTTTAAGTAATTTACTTCTCGGTGGGATTTCGAGAGAAATGAATAACTTGTGCTGCTTGTTCAAAGTGGATCAGTTGGAATTTCACAGTAAACATCACCCTGACAAACTGATTGTCAGATTAATAATCATAAAGGGGAACCCAACCGCTCAAACTCTTAAAGAGCCCGTCCTTGTCCTTCACACAATGCACGTCTGAGGGCTAGGACATGTTTCATTCAAGGCTTGGACGTCTCTGCTTTGAACCCTGCCATTTTAACCCTTCTCAGTATTCAGGTCGCTGGACTTTTCAATCACCAACTGGACTTCATCCGCCCATAACTGCATTAACACTGTAACATCATTCTTTCTGTAGGGATTAGTTTTAAAATAGATTCACAAAACAAAGAGAGCAGGCATTTTTTTTTAAATGACAATATTCATCAGGTCAACCAAATTCACGGAATCATTAAATATATGTTTACCTCCTCTCTCCTCACTATCCCAGGCACCAACACTCCTTTCAAGTGAAGCAGTGATTTACTTGTACTTCTTTCAATGTAGTATACTGTATTCGCTGCTCACAATGTGGTCTCCTCTACATTGGGGAGACCAAACGCAGACTGGGTGACTGCTTTGCAGAACACCTCTGCTCAGTCCACAAGCAGGACCCTGAGCTTCCGGTTGCTTGCCATTTCAACACTCCCCCCTGATCTCATGCTCACATCTCTGTCCTGGGATTGTTGCAGTGTTCTAGTGAACATCAACGCAAGCTCGAGGAACAGCATCTCATTTTCCGATTAGGCACACTACAGCCTGCCGGACTGAACATTGAGTTCAATAATTTCAGAGCATGACGGGCCCCCCCATTTTACTTTTATTTTTCGTAACTTTTTCTTTTTTCTTTTTTACATTTTTGCAATTTTTTTTCTTTTATTTCATTTCATTGTAGTTTGTTCAGTTTGCTTACCCACTGTTTTTTTTCATGTTTGTACTTGCTGCTGTTCAATCTTCAGTTCGTTAACACCCTATTTGTACTAATGCTTTGTCTTTCAACACATCATTAACATATTGTTTGCCTTTGCTCCATGACCTCTTGGTCAGCTATGTGGCCTTGTCCAATCTACACCTCCTTTGTTATCTCTTGCCCCATCCCTGGCTCACTTGCTTATAAGCTTTGACATTTCTAATATTTGCTCGTTCTGAAGAAGAGTCACTGACCCGAAACATTAACTCTGCTTCTCTTTCTACAGATGCTGCCAGACCTGCTGACTGGTTCCAGCATTTCTTGTTTTTATTAAATATACGTTCCCTTGTTCTGAAGCTGGTGTCCCAGGTTGTGCGCACAGGACCCGCACTGGAATAATTTTCTTTTCTATATTTGGAAGCTGACCTTTCACCTCTCACTGGAGGGGACAAGGCACTTTCACTTAAAGTGATAGCGGAGTTTCATTTAAAATGTTTATTGTTTAATTGATGCCCAGCATGGGGAAACTGGAGAAGGATGTTTTGGGAGCATTTGGGAGCTGAGGGTTGCACAGTGGCGCAGTGGTTAGCACCACAGCCTCACAGCTCTAGCAACCCGGGTTCAGTGCTACGTGCTGCCTGTGTGGAGTTTGCAAGTTCTCCCTGTGACTGCATGGGTTTCCACTCAGTACTCTGGTTTCCTCCCACAGCCAAAGACTTGCAGGTTGATAGGTAAACTGGTCATTGTAAATTGCCCCTAGTGTAGGTAGGTGGTAGGAGAATTGAGGGAAGGTGGGGATGTGGTAGGGAATATGGGATTAATGTAGGATTAGTATAAATGGGTGGTTGATGGTCGGCACAGACTCAGTGGGCCAAAGGGCCTGTTTCAGTGCACTATTTCTCTATTGTTTGTCACGTCACCACCTAGTACTGAGCCTGACGATCCCAATCCTTTCTAACTACGTTCGCTCCTGGTAATTTTAAATGTCTTGCTCCAAACCTTTAAACATGTTTTAAAATAGCCTAGCCGCTCGGTTACTTTGAAACACAAGTTTAAAATCTTGGAGCAAGACATTTAAAATGACCACGGACCTCAAAATTTTTACCACGGACACTGGTGTCTATGTATGGACATGTTGCCGACCCCTGCCTTGGAGGGATTTGAAAACATGAAGGAGATTTTCAAAGTTGGGGTGTTGCCGGATCAGGAGCCAATGTAGGTCAGTGAACACAGGGGGCGACGTAAAACAAGAATAGAAAAGTGGGCAGGAAGTAACTGTATGTAATCTGCAGACGCAGCAAAGACATTTGGTGTTGCGATGCAGTTAGCAAATTGTCTGCGCTTAGCTTTTTTAAATTTATGATTCAAAATGATGAACAAGCAGACTGATTTCTACACTCTCCAGATTGCCTGTTATAGACACACGAAACAACAGGGCACATATAGGGCAGGATTTTCCCTGTGGGCTTCAGGCTGAAATGTGGGTCAGAAGCCTGCACTGTGTGGGTAACAGTCACTCATTGTGATTCTCCCCCAGGCAGCCAATTAATTGCCAGAGGCTGTGCTTATCATCCAATTAAGGACAGCGGGCAGGCTCTCGAAGCTGAAGGGCTAATCAGAGGCCTTCCAGCTTGAAAGCAGCAGCAGGCTGCAATGGAAGGTAAGTAAGGGAGAGGGTGCTTCAAAATTGAGGTGCCCTCTCTCCAACTTCCTTAAATTTAAACTAAAAAATGGATTTTGCAGCCAGGCCACGGCTACTGGGTGGGGAGCTCCTCTACAGGGCGCTCTGCGGCTGCTGCTGAACCCAGGCAAGCAGAGAGGGCCCCTAAGCCTGCCTGGAGTGTTGACCCCCCTGGTCTGCGACCGGGAGGCCGGCTCCAGGCAGCTAAACTGGTCCCTGCCACCTGCAGAAACCTGGAAGCTGACTGGAAAATCCCAGTTGGCCTCCTTTAATTAGCCTTAAGTGGCCCATAATGAGCTGAATTGGCTACCCACTGCATGCAGGTAGCGAGCCCTGCCGATCCGCGCATCCCCCCACTCCACAAATATGGCCCAGGGCGGGATGGAACTGGCTCACCGGTCAGAGAGGCTATTTTTTAGCTCCCGGCTGCCTCCAATCGTGGTCCTGTCGGGGCCTAGAAATCAAGCCCATAGCATTTGGAGTGTGAAAAGCATCTCCTCCTTTTCCCTTCAAAGTAGAAACTGAACAGATATCAATTGGAGAATGTAAAGACTTGTCAGAAAATAGAAAAGCTGACACAATGGATAAATGCACCATGTGACGTGGCAGTAAATTGTTAAGCCCAGGAAGATTCCAGCAATAGCTTTTTGTTTTAATACAGTTAAATGGTCTTAACTAGTATCTTCTTGTATCTCCTCAGCTGTTGACTGTGGTTCACCACCACATTTACTGAACACCCTGCCTTATCCAGAAGCTAACACAACCTATGGAAGTACAGTTGTGTACCAGTGTCAGGTTGGCTATGTGCTTGTGAGAGGAAACACCACGTCTGTCTGCTCTGCCCAGGGACAGTGGGAAAGAGCAAACCTGGAATGTGAAGGTCTGTGCTCCAGAAATGTTTAAGTTAAATTAAGACTATCTGTAAGTAATGTCCCAGCAGCAATGCGAGAATTTCTTCCACTTGAGTCAAACGTAACTGAATGTTTCCATTTACCTGTGTGCCACTTATTTGTGGGAAATTAGTATCGACATTTACACATTCATTCACAGGAATTAAGTTCTTACATGTGTCAGGACAATCTCAGGTGAATCCAGTTTCTGGCCATACACCAGCAGCTGACCAACTAACTTATAAAATGTCATTGTTCATTAATAGGATGTGGGCATTGCTGGCAAGGCCAGAATTTATTGCCCATTCTGCATTGCCGTTGAGAAGGTGGTGGTGAGCTGCCTTCTTGAACCGCTGCAGTCTGTGTGTTGGAGACACTCCTACGGTGTTGTTAGGGAGACAGTTCCAGGATTTTGACCAGTGGCAGTGAAGGAACGACGATATAGTTCCAAATCAGGACGGTGTGGGGCTTGGAGGGGAACTTGCAGGTAGTGGGGTTCCCCATGAGCCTGCTGCCCTTGTCCTGCTAGGCAGTAGAGGTTGGATCAGGGCACTGAATAAATTTTCTAGAAATTGATGAATAACATTTTTAAATTTAAAATCATAGTGAGAGGCAGTGACTCTGAGAAGTAATGCTGTCACCGAAGTATTCTCTGCAATCTGTGCGCAGTATAATTTATATTTCTGTACGTTTCAGCCTTTCATTTATTGTAATGCTGTGGATTAAGTAGTTTAAATAAAGCAGTATAAACCTGGTGAAAAGTACAATGGAATATGAATCATGCTCCACCAGTGACACTGACCATAACTTTGTTGTATTAGTCGCTGCAGTATTAGCTCACTTCTGATTAATAATAATATCCCACAATTTCTCCTTAAGCGTCTGCTGCAGCAAGAAGGGCAAAGGTTAAGAAAGGCCTAAAGCTGGGTTTCGGTGTCACAAACATAACACATTTGGAATCAATAATAAAATGCTGTGTGAAAAGCTCAAACAATTTGCAGAAAGGCTTCAGGCTGCAGAGATTGTAAATTGTGGGTCCTTGTTTTCTAGTAATGAGTCATCCTTTTGTCAACTGGGCACAATTCGAAAACAGCTGGCTTGGAGTTAACAGCAGTTTAAGAGATGCACTAATTCTGATACTAGTTTCATTCGATAAGAAATCTTTGGTGATCTGGTGGAATGGGTCAACTGCCTCTTGTAGAATCTGTCTCCAGTAGAGAAAAGGAAACATTGTGTATATCTACTCAAACTTCTTTGAGCTGACTCTAAAGAGGGCCAATGTGTTTTGTCTCCTCAGCTGTTGAGTGTGGACCACCTCCAGTCTTACTGGACACAGTGCAATATCCTCCAGATAACACAACCTATGGAAGTACAGTCACGTACCAGTGCCTGATTGGCTATGTGCATGTGAGAGGAAATGTCACATCAGTCTGCTCTGTCGAGGGACAGTGGGAAGGAACAAACCTGGAATGTAAAGGTCGGTGTTTTTTCAACTCATTTAAACTAAGGCACTGGATAAAAAATGTTGAGTAATTACTCTATATTTCTGATTTCCTTTCTCTCTTGTCATATCCCCTGTAACTCCTGCATTATTGTTTTAGTTTATCCTGTGACACTAACTGTTCTATTCCAGAAAGCCAGGTGGTGAAGGATGCAACTGAAGTTAACTTTACACACTTTTATATTTATTTGCAGAGTTATACATTACAAGCATACATCTCCTAACTCAACAACCACAGTTTGAGTCTACATCTATTGATAGTGGGCTCAGGTGAATGACCAGTTAATGAACCCCACCCCACACCACCTGCACACAATTAAGCACAATTAATATACAATTAACACTAACATGAGGGAAATCAGTATTGATATTTTCACACTTAAATATTGTTAGCCTCTAGGCTGACAACAGGCTCAGGGGAAATCCTTTTTCCTGGACTGACTGTTCCTAATTACCATTTCAGCTCACGTACTGTGACACTGTGAAAGAAATGAGAACAGTCTACAAACGATGATTCAAAATTGTTTATTGCGTTGCAAAGTGAAATTATCCAGTAATTTGAATTGAGAAACGTAAGTAATGTAGGAAAGTGGGAACATAATGCTTAAAAAATTGAATTAGCAGTTAATTTAAATTAATTGACTCTGTATTAAACGGAGTGGATTGTATTCCAGAAACACAGAGATTCAAAATGCCAAGAATAGCTTGATCACTGCAGCATTAACCCTAAACTATTTGTTGCAACTTTGATTCTGCTGTGGATGTATTTTCAGGTTCACTGGTGGCAGTCGCCCTTGTGAGTGGTCTGAGATTTTACCATGAACATAGGAATAGGAGGAGGCCTTTCAGCCACTCAGCCCTGTTCCACCATTCAATTAGATCACAGCTGATCTGTATCTTATCTCCATCTACCCATCTCCGTTCCGTAAGCCTTAATACCCTTACCCAACAAAAATCTATCAATGTCAGTTTTGACATTTTCAATTGACCCCCAGCCTCAACAGCTTTTTATGGGAAGAGAGTTCCAGATTTCCACCACCCTTTGTGTAGAGAAGTGCTTCCTGACATCACCCCCTGAACGGCCTGGCTCTAATTTTAAGGTGATGCCTCCTTGTTCTGGACTCCCCCCACCAGTGGAAATAGTTTTATGGGAGTTGTCTCACACTATCCTCTATTTACTTGCACAATAGCATAACCAGAATAAATGTAACACTGGTATCCTCTTGAGAGCAGTATTGGATTTCCTTGTCTTTACATGAACACCTCTTCAATATCCCAGAAGGCAGATCGAGCAAACATTAGATGAGCTGTCATTTGATATGAATTGATAAGCTTCTTTATTTCACAATAAGGCAAACACATAGAACTTTTATGATTGGAATCACTTAATTCAAAAAATACAATTTAACCGCTTACAATGATCCAAATTTTTGGCATCTTAGTCTCAGAGAAAATCCTTACAGTTTTTCCTTGAAAAACCTGACTACCTGCACAGCACCTTGTTTCCAAAATGCCTCTCAGCCAGCCTGTGTCTTAGATTTCCCTGTTGACAGTCAAAAAAAAAGGATCAAATGCTTTCTAATACAAAGTGTAAAGTGTTCTTTTGATTGCTGAGAGAGACTGACAAATTGCTTATTTACAGTCTATAAAAGCTACCACTTTAGCATCTTAATTACTTATTGTTGCAGCCCTTTTTAAAAAAAAAACTTGTTTGAATGCGTTAAACTCGTAAAAATTGTATGACCTTTTGTTCCAAAGCTGTGGAACAATTGTTGAAACATGACCAAGCCTACAGCCTCTCCCTGCAAACTCTGCAATGTGACACCGACCTCTACTTCATCTTCCCCTCCCTTCACTCCAGCATTGGTGAATGTGCCTTCAGCTGCTTAGGCCCCAACTGTTGGAATTCCCTCGTTAAACCCCTTCAACTCACTGCTTCTTTCTCCTCTTTCAAGGCCCTTTCTGGGACCCACCTCTTTGATCAACATTTCAGTTACATCTTTTTATCTCCACCATGCTTTTGTTATGTCTAAACTCAACTATTCCAATATTCTCCTGGCCAGCCTCCCACCTTGCACACTCTGTAAATTTGAGCTCATACAAAACTCTGCCGCTTGTGTCCTAACTCGCATCAAGTCCCATTCCTCTGTGTTCATTGGCTCCTGGTCCGGCAATGCCTCGATTTTTAAAATGTTCATCTTTATTTTCAAATGCCTCCACAGCCTCGCCCCTTACTATCTCTGTAACCTCCTCCAGCCCCACAATCCTCTGAGATTTCTGTGCCCCTCCGATTCTAGACTCTTGCGCATCCCCGATTTTAATCGCTCCACCATTAGCACCCATGCCTTCGGCTGCCTAGACTCTAAGCTGTAGAATTACCATGCTAAACCTCAGGGATCTGTGCTCCTCCAATTCTGGCCTCTTGCACATCCCACTTTTCAATTGCCTCTCATGTGCCTTCTGCTCGCTCGGCTTTAACTGTGGC
Source organism: Heterodontus francisci (assembly GCF_036365525.1). Lineage (NCBI taxonomy): Eukaryota > Metazoa > Chordata > Chondrichthyes > Heterodontiformes > Heterodontidae > Heterodontus > Heterodontus francisci. The sequence goes on along the minus strand of NC_090374.1, from coordinate 178,305,332 downwards.
ATTTCCACTCCCCCCCCCCCCCCACCCCAAGTCTCTCCACCTCTCTGCCTGTCTCTCCTCCTTTAGGATGCTCCTGAAAGTCTAACACTACAGTTTGGAAACTTTTGTATTTTAAGCTTAAAATCTTAACAGATTGCGTTGATGTTCAGTGGAACACTGCAGCAATCCCAGGACAGAGATGTGAGCATGAGAGCGGGGGGGGGGTTGTTGAAATGGCAAGCAACCGGAAGCTCGGGGTCCTGCTTGTGCACTGAGCGGAGGTGTTCCACAAAGCAAACGGGAGACCAAACACAGACTGGGTGACCGCTTTGCGGAACACCTCCACTCAGTCCGCAAGCAGGACCCCGAGCTTCCGGTTGCTTGCCATTTCAACAACTCCCCCCCCCTGCTCTCATGCTCACATCTCTGTCCTGGGATTGCTGCAGTGTTCCAGTGAACATCAACGTAAGCTCGAGGAACAGCATCTCATTTACCGAGTAGGCACACTACAGCCTGCCGGACTGAACATTGAGTTCAATAATTTCGGAGCATGAAGGGCCCCCCATTTTACTTTTATTTTTAGTTATTTTTTTTCTTTTTCCTTTTTAAAACAAATTTTTTGTGTTTGTTTTATTTTATTTTATTGTAGTTTGTTCAGTTTGCTTACCCACTGTTTTGTTCATGTTTGTACTTGTGGCTGTTCAATTTTCAGTCCGTTAACACCCTATCTGTACTAATGCTTTGCCTTTCAACACACTATTAACATATCTTTGCTCCATGATCTTCTGGTCAGCTATTCTGTGACCTTGTCCTATCTACACCTTCTCCTTTGTTATCTCTTGCCCCACCCCCCACTTTACTTGCTTATAACCTTTTACATTTCTAATATTTGCCAGTTCTGAAGAAGGGTCACTGACCTGAAATGTTAACTCTGCTTCTCTCTCCACAGATGCTGCCAGACCTGCTGAGTATTTCCAGCATTTCTTGTTTTTACTCCTGTTTGACTGTTACTTCTATCCTTCCCCTATATGTTACAGGATCTTGATGGTTTGTTCACTTTTCCCAGGAGCAATCCAAAGTGTACCACAGCTTTTAGGATTTCACTTCGATTTCCTTAATTTCTCATCTATCTCATGAGGTTTAAGATTTCCTGGGGATTCTCTCTCTAGTGTCGGCTTGGCAAATCCTTCAGTTCACCTTCAACACCTCATGAATCTGGATTTCCCAGCTTGAGGGGCAGGGGTAGGCGGTGGCTTAGTGGTATTAACACTGGACTAGTAAGCCTTGGTTCTGGACTGGAGGCGAGTAGCTCGGTAAATTCACCATGATTAACAAGCTTCCCTTTCCATCTTTCATAGAATTGAATTCAACTTAAATTAAACTCAATTAAATTTCACAGAAACAGACCATTTGGCCCAACTGGTTCATACTAGTTTCTGGCTGCACATGAGCCTCCTCCCACCTCTCTTCATTTCACTCTATCTTAATAGCCTTACATTCCTTTCTCCCTCATGTGCTTTTCCAGCTTCCTCCTAAATGTATCTATACTTTCACCTCAACTGAGTTCCACATTCTCATCACTCTTAGGCCCTTTCATTTCTTCATGGGGATAAATATGATTGAGAGGTCCAGCTTTGGTTTTGAAATTCACTAGTACAGCCAAAGATATTCTACAATAACTTGGGTTTGTGTCTCCTCAGCTGTTGACTGTGGTTCACCACCAGCTTTACTGAACACAGTGCCATATCCACCAGTTAACACAACCTATGGAAATACAGTTGTGTACCAGTGCCTATTTGGCTATATGCGTGTGAAAGGAAACGTCACGTCTATCTGCACGGCTCAGGGACAATGGGAAGGAGCAAACCTAGAATGTGAAGGTCTGTGCTCCAGAATGTTTCTAAACCCAAGTTAAAACCCGAGTGAAACTTGTGTGTAACTAATATGTAAATGATATCCCAGGAGTGACTGCATTTGAGTTTTTTTCTCATCTAATTTAATTGCATTTCAATCAAGCCTCTGATATAATCCCTGCATTCATTCTTCATTGTATTTTTGTAAGTTGGACCTAATATCAATAGGGCTCAGTTGAGTAGCACTCCTGTCCGGTTGTGGGTTGAAATTCCATTGATGTTTTGGAATCTGGTGAAGTTCTTCATTGTTGCAGTTGCCATCGTTCGGAAAGGACATTAAACTGAGGCTCCATCCTCCTATTCAGTTAGATATTAGAAATCCCCTTACGCTTTTCAATGAAAAGTTGGGGGAGTTTCTCCCAGTGTCCAGGCCAAGGCTTCGCCCTCAACCAAGGACATTAACTGGACATTCGTCTTGTTTTTTGTGGGTCTTCTTTTGTGCAAATTAGCTGCCACATCTGTCTGCATAACAATTAACAACTGCACTTCAAAAGTAAATATTTAAGATGCTTCTGAAATAGAAAACAAGAAAAAAATACATTCATATAGCACCTTTCAGGGCCTCAGGCCAACCCAAAGCACTTTACAGCCAATTAAGTACTTTTAAAGTATAGTTGCTGTAGGAAATACAGCAGCCAATTTGTGCACAGCAAGCTCCCACAGACAGCAATGGTAATGACCAGATAATCTGTTTCTCAGGTGTTGGCTGAAGGATAAATATTGGCCAGGACACCCAGAAGAACTCCTCTGCTCTTCTTTGAAGTATTGCCATGAGATCTTTTATGTCCACCTGAGACAGCAGATGGGGCCTCCTTTTAACATCTCATCCAAAAGGCGTACCTTCAACGATGCAGCACTCCTTCAATATTGCACTGAAGTGTCTGCCTAGAATTTGTGCTCAAGTACCTGGAGTGGGATAAGGCATATATAAATAGGAAGGAACAATTCTGGAATGCGAGGTCAGTGCTCCAGAATATTTTTAAACCTGCCTTAAGGTAAGGTAACATGAAACTACAGTCCCTGTAGTAAACAGATGAGATAGTCCAAGCTGTGCATCTATGGCTGACTGTTGTCAGTACCACTGATGTTGACCAGAATCTACACTAGTTCTGGCAGAGATTTAAAGATACTCAATTGGGTCAACTCCATCATCATCATCCTGTTTTAAAAAGGTAACTTCTCCGACCAATCTGCTTTATGCAGAACATTAACAATGGAGCTTGTTAAAGGAGTTGTTCTCCTTGTTTATCAAAACAAAGAAATAACTTAGTCAATCTTCCCAGTGAGCTACTGATTTTAGCAAAACGTGCAAAAACATGGACCTCCATTTAATGTTTGTTTCTGATGGCAGAAAAGGGCATTTGTGCTATTTTCTACCATAATTAGTGCTTTCTATCAAATATTTAATGAGCATTAGACTAGGTTGGTAGATACCAGCTCTTCTGGTGTGGATATCAGCTATAAAGCCCTTGGTGCTCTTTTCCCCTAAGTTAATTCTGCGCACAATTTGGAATGCTGTCAACTTATTCACAAGATATAATGTGAGTACTTCATTCGGAGATTGGAGCTGGTATGGAGGTTCCAGTTTCTGTTTTTCACGAGTACATGCAAAGATATTCTACAATAATTTGGGGTTGTGTCTCCTCAGCTGTTAACTGTGGTTCACCACCAGCTTTACTGAACACAGTGCCATATCCACCAGGTAATACAACCTATGGAAGTACAGTGGTGTACCAGTGCAAGTATGGCTATGTACGTGAGAGAGGAAATGACACATCAGTCTGCTCTGCCCAGGGACAGTGGGAAGGAGCAAACCTGGAATGTGAAGGTCAGTGCTCCAGAATGTTTCAAAATGAAATTCAGGCCAAAATAATAGGCAAATAATGTCCCAACAATTACTTTATAATTTGTGATTTTTCTCATCTAATTTTTCTACTAATTGAATCAAACGTCCATATAAATCCCTACAGTAATTCTTTATTGTATTTATGTGCGGGATACCTAATCAACATGATTCAATTGGTCTAACTCCCACATCTAACTGGATAGAGAGTGGGTTCTTGTCCCTCTGTGGACTTGAGTACAGCGCCTTAATGCAGTGCTGCATTTGTTGGAGATGCCACATTTTGGAAGAGAATTTAAATCAAGGCCATGTCTACATGATCAGAGGGATACTAAAAGTCCCGTGACATTTTTCAAATAAGAATCAATAAGAATAGGGGTGGCACAGTGGCGCAGTGGGTAGCACCGCAGCCTCACAGCTCCAGCAACTTGGGTTCAGTTCTGGGTGCTGCCTGTGCGGAGTTTGCAAGTTCTCCCTGTGACCGTGTAGGTTTCCTCCGGGTGCTCCGGTTTGCTCCCACATGCCAAAGACTTGTGGGTTGATAAGTAAATTGACCATTGTAAAAAAAAAAAAATTGCCCCTAGTGTAGATAGGTGGTAGGAGAATTGAGGGAAAATGGGATTAATGTAGGATTAGTATAAATAGGTGGTTGATGGTCAGCATGGACTTGTTGGGCCGAAGGGCTAGTTTCGGTGCTGTATCTCTCTTTGAGAATCCGAAGTTTTTCCAGTGTCCACACTGTGATTTCTCCCTCAACCATGGACGTTGTTTTCTGTGGGTCTTGCTTTGTGCAAATTGGTTGGGATGGAGTAGAGCTGGTATGGCGGCTCCAGTTTCTGTTCATCAGAAATTCACCGCTACACACAAAATTAATTTAAACTAACTTGGGTTTGTGCTTCTTCAGCTGTTGACTGTGGTTCACCACCAGCTTTACTGAACACAGTGCCATATCCACCAGATAACACATGTTATGGAAGTACAGTGGTGTACCAGTGCCTGTTTGGCTATGTGCGTGTGAGAGGAAATGCCACGTCCGTCTGCTCTGCCCAGGGACAGTGGGAAGGAGCAAACCTGGAATGTGAAGGTCAGCACTCCAGAAAGTTTCTAAACCTGAGTTAAAGTAAGACCAAATGTAAATGATCTCCCAGGAGTGACTGTATTTGTGATTTTAGTAACTCATCATTAAACACTTTACATGGTTTACATCGGATATACAGCAGAGACAGGCCATTCAGCCCAACCAGTACATGCTGACATTTTTGCTCCACTTGAGTCTCCTCCCATCTTTCCTCATCTGACTCTATTAGTATAAGCCTCTATTACCTTCTCCCTCATGTACCTAATTAGCCTCCCCTTAAATGCTCCTATGCTATTCACCTCAACCATTGCCTGTGGTAGCAAATTCCACATTCTCACCACTCTCTGGGGAAAGAAGTTTTTTCTGAATTCCCTATTTAATTTTTTGGTGACTATCTTTTGCCTCTAGCTTTACTTTTCCCCACAAGTGCAAGCATTGGGCTGGACTTTAAATGCTCGCTGCCAAGATTGTCAAAGATGGCAGTCCGCCCGTGCGCACCGCTCATCGTGGAGCCACCACGTTATTCAGCGCGGCGGCTCATTTAAATGGCCGAGGAGGACACCCCTCCCCACCCCCGATGATGTGGAGGGGGCGGGGGGTTCATCCCCGGCAATGGCGTCCTGTGCCACTGTGCAGGCGCTGACGCCATTTTTAAAGGGCTTCAAGCCCTTACATTTGTTTCAATATTTAAAGGAATAGGCATTTTAAAGACCTCTATTAGGTCACCCCTCAGCCTTATTTTTCTGTAGACATGGTGAATTTTTAATCATGGTCGGGAACCGAACATGGGGTCTAGTTCCGGGTTCTGAGCTGCACACCGTGCTTTAGTCACACCCACCGCAATTTTCAAAGCTTCAGGCAATTGAAGGCCAGACAGTGGGTTCACCGTCCAATCAGGGACAGCAGGCAGGTTCCCATGCAGGAGGGACAATGGGAGGCCCTCCAGCAATCACAGATCGGCAGCCCCACCAGTCGAGATGGGAACTGCCAGTGTGAGGATGCAGACAGTGAGGGACAAGGGCAGATAAGTTTATTTTATTTCATGATGTGCCACAGCTGTCTGGCCATGATCCTGGAGGGACAGCAAGTGGCTGCAGCTGTTTCCTGATGGCAATTGCAGATTTGGGGGTTTGCGCGGGGGAGGGTGGGGAGGGGGGAGGGGGGTGGGGGGTGGGGGGGTCCCTCACTTGATCCATAGTGCTCCCTCCCCCACCCTGCCCTGAGCCCACCATGTCGACCTGGACCATGTCCCTGTCTGCCCCGAGCCAGTCTCTTTCAAAATGGGTCGTGAACCTGGTGGGGAACCAGCACAGAGGCCAGCAGCACCAAATTGCGGGCCTACCCACCTCCGATCTGGACCCCGACCTCTTTTAAAAATCCAGTCCCATGTCTTAGTAATGGCCACTATATCCGGTTCCTCACATCCTATTATCGCCTCCAGCTCCCCAGTTTTATTATGGACATTGTTTGCATTTTTGTACAGGCAGGTTACTAATTTTTAATAAAAGTTCCTGTATTTTTTGCGATCTTTTTGCACTCCTATTCCATAATTCTGTTTATCCCTTGGTCATCTAAGTCCTCACTTAGTTTATTTTATCCTATCCTCTTTCCTGTTTTGTTTTACATTTAGGCTGATTTCATTTCCTGTACATCCCCCTCCCCCCCTCCCCCCCCTCCCCCACCACCTCCGCATTGCCAGTTTAGAGCCTTTGCCACCTCCCTATTGACCCTGTCTGTTAGGACACTGATCCCATCCTGGTTCGAGTGGAGTCTGTCCCCTCAGCACATCTCCTCCTGACCCAGCCAGGGTCCCATGAATAGGAAGCCCTATTTCCTACAGCAGCTCTTTAGGCATGTGTTAATTCTCCTCATGTGACTGTTTCTATGCTAATTTGCATATGGCTCAGGAAATAACCTTGGGATTATTAACTGGTATATTTATTATCAATAATACTGACAGAAAAAATGCTCTGATCCACACAATAAGTTTCCTAAGTATACATTTCTAGATGCAATTTATTGTTTCTTATTAAGTAACAGGCTTGAAGGGCTGAATGGCCTACTCCTGTTGCTATGCTCCAGTGTTGGGGATGCCATCTTTCAGAAGGGACATTGAAATGAGGCTCTGTCCACCTGTTCAGTTGGACACTATAAAAATCTCCTGACATTTTCCAAGGAAAAGTCAGGAGATTCTCCCAATGTCCTGGTCAAGATTTGTCCTCAATCACGGACATTAGCTGGACACACATGTCTGTTTTTTATGTGTGGGTCTTGCTTTGTGCAAATTGATTGGGATGGAGTAGAGCTGGTATGGCGGCTCCAGTTTCTGTTCATCAGAAATTCACCAATACACACAAAATTAATTTAAACTAACTTGGATTTGTGTCTCCTCAGCTGTTGACTGTGGTTCACCACCAGCTTTACTGAACACAGTGCCATATCCACCAGATAACACAACCTATGGAAGTACAGTCATGTACCAGTGCCAGGTTGGCTATGTGTGTGTGAGAGGAAATGCCACATCTGTCTGCTCTGCCCAGGGACAGTGGGAAGGAGCAAACCTGGAATGTGAAGGTCTGTGCTCCAGAATGTTTCTAAACCTGAGTTAAACTAAGACTATATGTAAATGATATCTCAGGAGCAACTTTCACTGAAGTCAAATCTTCATATAATCTCTACATTCATTCTTCATTGTATTTACATGTAGGATACCTAATGTCACACATGTCCAGTTGGTAGCACTCCCACATCTAAGTAGTTAGATTGTGGGTTCATGTCCCACTGTGGACGTGAGTATGTAGTCTAATGGAGTGAGTATGTAGTCTAATGGAGTGCTACATTATAACCAGACAGTTGGATATAAAGTAGAGGAAGTTTTACTACCTCTGTACAAATCCCTGGTTAGACCACATCTGGAGTATTGTGTACAGTTGTAGGCACCACATCTAAGAAAAAGAACAAAGAACAAAGAAAATTACAGCACAGGAACAGGCCCTTCGGCCCTCCAAGCCTGCGCCGATCCAGATCCTCTATCTAAACATGTCGCCTATTTTCTAAGGGTCTGTATCTCTTTGCTTCCTGCCCATTCATGTATCTGTCTAGATACATCTTAAAAGACGCTATCATGCCTGCGTCTACCACCTCCGCTGGCAACACGTTCCAGGCACCCACCACCCTCTGCGTAAAGAACTTTTCACGCATATCCCCCCTAAACTTTTCCCCTCTCACTTTGAACTCGTGACCCCTAGTAATTGAATCCCCCACTCTGGGAAAAAGCTTCTTGCTATCCACCCTGTCTATACCTCTCATGATTTTGTACACCTCAATCAGGTCCCCCCTCAACCTCCGTCTTTCTAATGAAAATAATCCTAATCTGCTCAACCTCTCTTCATAGCTAGCGCCCTCCATACCAGGCAACATCCTGGTGAACCTCCTCTGCACCCTCTCCAAAGCATCTACATCCTTTTGGTAATGTGGCGACCAGAAAGGATATATTGGCCCTGGAAGGAGTGCAGCGAAGATTCACCAGAATGTTACCAGGGCTCTAAGGGTTAGATTATGAGGTAAGGTTACATAATCTAGGCCTATATTCTGTGGAATCGCCCTCTATAAGAACAAGGGTGACCATGGTGACGGCAACAACTACTGTGGAATCTCCCTGCTCAGCATAGTGGGGAAAGTCTTCGCTCGAGTCGTTTAAACAGGTTCCAGAAGCTGGTTGAGCATGTCTACCCTGAAGCACAGTGTGGCTTTCGAGCAGAGAGATCCACCAGTGACATGCTGCTCTCCCTTCACCAGCTACAGGGGAAATGGGGGGAGGCAGTGGCGTAGTGGTATTGTCACTGGGCTAGTAACCCAGAGACCCAGGGTATTGCTCTGGCGACATGGGTTCAGATCCCACCACAGCAGAAGGTGGAATTTGAATTCAATTAATAAATCTGAAATTAAAAAAAAAGCTAGTCTAATGATGGCCATGAAACCATTGTCGATTGTTGTAAAAACCCATCTGGTTCACCAATGTCCTTTAGGGAAGGAAATCTGCTGTCCTTACCTGGTCTGGCCTACATGTGACTCCAGACCCACAGCAATGTGGTTGACTCTTACATGCCCTCTGAAATGGCCTAGCAAGCCACTCAGTTAGGGCAATTAGGGAAAGGCAATAAATGCTGACCTGGCCAGCGACGCCCACATCCCATGAATGAATAAAAAAAAAACAGATGCCTCTCTACGTTGCTTTCATAGATCTCATCAAAGCCTTTGACCTCGTCAGCAGACGTGGTCTCTTCAGACTACTAGAAAAGATTGGATGTCCACCAAAGCTACTAAGTATCATCACCTCATTCCATGACACTATGAAAGGCACAATTCAGCATAGCGGCGCCTCATCAGACCCCTTTCCTATCCTGAGTGGCGTGAAACAGGGCTGTGTTCTCACACTTGCACTGTTTGGGATCTTCTTCTCCCTGCTGCTCTCACATGCATTCAAGTCTTCAGAAGAAGGAACTTTCCTCCACATGAGATCAGATGGCAGGTTGTTCAGCCTTGCCCGTCTAAGAGCGAAGACCAAAGTACGGAAGGCCCTCATCAGGGAACTCCTCTTTGCTGACGATGCTGCATTAACATCCCACACTGAAGAGTGCCTGCAGAGTCTCATCGACAGGTTTGCGGCTGCCTGCAACGAATTTGGCCTAACCATCAGCCTCAAGAAAATGAACATCATGGGGCAGGACGTCAGAAACGCTCCATCCATCAATATCGGCGACCACACCCTGGAAGTGGTTCAAGAGTTCACCTACCTAGGCTCAACTGCAGCACCTGTGGAAGACTCAACCAGTAACCTATCTCTCAATGCAGAAAGCAACAAGCGCATGGGAAAGGCTTCCACTGCTATGTCCAGATTGGCCAAGAGAGTGTGGTAAAATGGCGGACTGACACGGAACACAAAAGTCCGAGTGTATCAAGCCTGTGTCCTCAGTACCTTGCTCTATGGCAGCGAGGCCTGGACAACATATGTCAGCCAAGAGCGACGTCTCAATTCATTCCATCTTCGCTGCCTCCGGAGAATCCTTGGCATCAGGTGGCAGGACCGTATCTCCAACACAGAAGTCATCGAGGCGGCCAACATCCCCAGCTTATACACACTACTGAGTCAGCGGCGCTTGAGATGGCTTGGCCGTGTGAGCCACATGGAAGATGGCAGGATCTGCAAGAACGCATTCATTGTACAGCGAGCTCGTCACTGGTATCAGACCCACCGGCCGTCCATGTCTCCGCTTTAAAGATGTCTGCAAACGTGACATAAAGTCCTGTGACATTGATCACAAGTCATGGGAGTCAGTTGCCAGCGATCACCAGAGCTGACGGACAGCCATAAAGGCGGGGCTAAAGAGTGGCGAGTCGAAGAGACTTAGACTCAGAAGAGAAGTTAGGGAATACTTCTTCACGTACAGGGTGGTAAAAGTGTGGGACTCTCCCATAAAATGCAGTAGATTCTAGCTCAATTAAAAATTTTAGATCTCTGATTAATAGATTTTTGCTGGCCAAGAGTATTAAGGGATACGGAGCCAAGGCAGTTGGATGGAGTTAGCTTACAGATTTTATTGAATAGCAACTACCAAATAAATATGCAGTTGATATGCCAGGCATTACATTTTTTTCTCATTAAATATTTGGAGTGAATTTTTGAATGGGTCTCAGCATTCACGATACTCATCATTAAACACTTTATATGGTATATGTCTTATGAATAGAGCTGGCAGAAAGAAACGCTCTCTTCCAATGAACTTCCTAAGAATACATTTCTTGATGCAATTTATTGGTTCTTAAATTCCTTATTAAGTAATAGGCTTGGGGTGGCACAGTGGCGCAGTGGTTAGCACCGCAGCCTCACAGCTCCAGCGACCCGGGTTCAATTCTAGGTACTGCCTGTGTGGAGTTTGCAAGTTCTCCCTGTGTCTGCGTGGGTTTCCTCCGGGTGCTCCGGTTTCCTCCCACATGCCAAAGACTTGCAGGTTGATAGGTAAATTGGCCATTAGTAATTGCCCCTAGTATAGGTAGGTGGTAGGGAAATATAGGGACAAGTGGGGATGTGGTAGGAATATGGAATTAGTGTAGGATTAATATAAAATGGGTGGTTGATGGTCGGCACAGACTCGGTGGGCCGAAGGGCCTGTTTCAGTGCTGTATCACTAAACTAAACATAAACTAAAAACTAAACTAAGGGCTGAATGGCCTACTCCTGTTGCTATGCTCCAGTGTTGGGGATGCCATCTTTCAGAAGGAACATTGAAATGAGGCTCTGTCCACCTGTTCAGTTGGACACTATAAAAATCTCCTGACATTTTCCAAGGAAAAGTCAGGAGATTCTCCCAGTGTCCCAGTCAAAATTTGTCCCCAATCACGGACATTAACTGAACATGCTTGTCATTTTTTTTTGGTGGGTCTTGCTTTGTGCAAATTGGTTGGCATGGAGTATAGCTGATATGCCAGTTCCAGTTTCTGTTCATCAGAAATTCACTAATACACAGAAAAGTAATGTCAATTAACTTGGGTTTGTATCTCCTCAGCTGTTGACTGTGGTTCACCACCAGCTTTACTGAACACAGTGCCACATCCACCAGATAACACAATCTATGGAAGTACAGTCATGTACCAGTGCCAGGTTGGCTATGTGCGTGTGAGAGGAAACGACACATCAGTCTGCTCCGCCCAGGGACAGTGGGAAGGAGCAAACCTGGAATGTGAAGGTCTGTGCTCCAGAATGTTTCTAAGCCTGACTGAAATGAAAAGAGTATATGTAAATAATGTTGCAGTTGTTACTGCTCACTGATCTTTCACACAAGTCAACTTCTATATAACCCTTGCATTACCATTTTAGTCATTCAATGTGACATTGATGTGAGGGAAATCTGGTATCTAGATTTCCACATTGCACAGCTAATACGTGTGTGATACATTACACCAATTAAGAACAAGGTAATAATATCCAAAGCAAATTTGAATGGCCTTGAATTTGCTGGACTAGGAATTAGATTTGTTTCCTCAGCCTTCAGGTCGTATTATTGCTGTGCTACGTGTTGCTGAAAATGTGAGGACGCAGCCAGGGCAATGGGAGATCTGGGACCTCTTCAATGTCAGGTCCAACAGTCTATCACCTTAACCAATAAGATTTAAGGAATGATAAAGAAACAGATTGAGCGACAAAGAAGGAAATAGGGTATCAGGTATATAAAGAGAGATAAAGAAAATTGGATTGAGAGAGAAAAAAAAGAGACAGAAAGGAAAGCAAGAACAAAAGTGTAAATTTGAAAATACCTCTAGGAACAATTTAGTACCTGCAGGAGTGAGACTCCAGGGTTTCAATTGGCACAGTTTGGGGCCTCCAAGGTTGACATTCAAGTCAGGCACATAAATGCCATCATTAACAGGGTCCTTATGCCATGAATTACCATTCCTAATGTTTGCGACAAGAATAATTCATGTTTATGATGCAAAACCAGCAATTTCTTAACACTTACAGGGAGGTTGAGGGCGTGCTCCCATTTTTGCGAGGCTAATGGTCAGAGTTGCTGGGCCCATTGTTCCATTCACACCTTCTCTAAGAGACGGGTAGAGCAGGATAATAATGTTACTACATCTTAACTAGTATCTAGAGCTGAGTGGTAAATGACTAGAGTTGCCTTGTTCTGTCTGGAGCCCGATTGTAGGTGAGCTGGTAAATATTTCATTCTGATCTATTTGGTTGGTTGTAACAACTTCCCATGTGAAACAACACAGGGTGGCCCCTATGTGCTACACTACTGCTATTACTGTGTCCAAATGTACCATCTGGGTCAGAGGTTATTCTGAAGCCCTAAAATCAGCACTTACTTTCTAGAAGGATATTTGAATTATACACAGTACTTTGACCTCACATTAAAAGAGTTTTGATTCTTGAAATTAGTATAGTTCTCAATAAAGCTGAGTAATAAAAACAAGGGAAGTCTGCTGACAGGTAGGGGATATCCTCTATGTGGAATTATGGAAACGGCAGTAGAGTGTTGTAAGTGCAAAAAGGAAAGTCCAGCCAGCCACTGCTTATTTTCATAGGTATTTGAGATTTCTCGGGCAGGATTTTCCCTCTGGGCGGGGGAAACAGAGGTTGCAACTGTTTCTGGGTCCCAAACCAACCCCCCTCGGGGGGAAACTGTCACAGGCCCTGATTTGCACTGGGGCAGCCAACTAATGACCAGAGGGCGGGCTTGCCATTCATTTGAGGAGGGCGGGTGGGCTCTCGAAGCTGGAAGGCCTATTGGAGGTCTTCCAGCTTGAAAGGAGCCACAGGCTGCAATAAGGAGTTAGTAAGGGAGAGGGTGCTTCAGAATGGAGGTGCCCTCTCTCCAACTTTTTAAAACTTGAATTAAAAAATGGATCTTGCAGCCAGGCCACCATGGTGGGGGGTGGAGAGAAGCCTCTCTACGGGGCGGTCTGTGGCTGCTCCTGCATCAGGCAGGCAGGGACGGCCTTTAGGCCTGCCTGGAGCACTGGCCTCCTAATCTGTTGCTGGGAGGCCACCTCCAGGTACCTCAATTAGCCCCCACCACCTGCAGGAACCTGGAGTTCCAATCGGCCTCCTTTAAATTGGCCTCAATCGGCTCTTAAGGACCGTGTTGGGCACCCACCACATGCAGTTGGGTAGCCCTGCTGCTCCCACCTCTCCATCCTGCTTCCACAAAACTAGCCCAGGGTTGGGATAGAACCAGGGAATGGACACGCTGTCCGGCAGGGCTAATTTTAGCTCTCGCCTGCCTTTGTTCCTGGCACAATTGTCTGTTTGCTGGATTCAGCAAGCACAGATTGCATTTATGTTCCCAGTACTGACAACCCTAGATTCCTGATTACTCATTTCTGTTTATTGACTTCCTATGTTTGTCCAACTTAGTGTTGGAAGGGGGTTTTAAATATCCTGGTTCAGTGGAAGGATACAGTATCATGCAATTGTGCACCCGTTAGTTGTGGCTGTAAAGCTTCACTCTGTGGAAAAAGGCTTGGTCGATGTAGAGAAGGTTGAATACAATAATTGAATTTTACCCTCTTCTCTGCTGTGCACAGCTCTTTATTTCTTGGGTAGATTAATTTGTCTGCATTTTGAAGTTGTTGGGGATTCAGTATTACAGGATAGACAACACGTTGTTATTGATTCATGCGCTGTTAATAAATGTGTCACGAGATCTTGGCATGAAGAATTAATGATTCTGAACCAATCTAAAAGAAGTAACTTACTGGAACTGAATAAGCCTCCAGAGGTCACCCTTTTTCTGTTGTGAGAAAGCTGGTGTCAATCAGATAAAAACTGACACCCAGGATGGACCCTGGAGGCTTATACAGTTCCAGGAAGTTACTTGTGGGAAATAATGTAGCTTTGGTATTGCCTGTGCTTTGGGGAGGAAGAAAGATGCATTTCCCTCACTTCCAATGTAATAACTGCCAAAAATTTGTCATCCTCTGTTTGGGGGACACACACTAACACCCCACTCATTTGGTGACCATGTCAAAATCAACTGCCTCTCAGCAATCAGCTCATTCTGCAACCTCAATAAAGTCTGAGGGAGTGACTGAGGGTCTTTAAATTATGAATGGGCTTCATAGAGTAGATGCTGAGATGTTTCCACTTGTGGGAGGGTCCAAAACTACGGGCCATCAATATAAGATGGTCGCTAATAAATCCAATAGGGAGTTCAGGAGAAGCTTCTTTAACCAGAGAGGGGTGAGAATGTGGAATTCGCTACCACATGGAGTGGTTGAGGTGAATAGTATAGATGTATTTAAGGGGAAGCTAGAGAAACACATGAGGGAGAAAGGAATAGAAGGATATGTGGATAGGGTTAGATGTAAGATAGGAGGCTAGTGTAGAGCATAAACACTGGCATAGACCAGTTGAACCGAATGGCCTGTTTCAGTGCGGTAGATTCTATGTAATATTCTATGTAGCATGTTGAGGATCTTATTAAATCTTTGAAAGAACAATGAAAGACATTCCTTACACTTGACATTCATTGTGTCCTTGATCTCACTTGCTCCCTATTTATAAACACAATAGACAAGCAGTGGCATATGTCAGCAGGTGCACTGTGGGAGCAGCAGGTAGGCCGAGCCACCTATACAATTCTGATTCTAGGGTTTCTTTCTCTCTGAATTCTCAGTCAAGAATGACAAGACTGTGACTCGGTTCCATGTTAGTGCTTCTACCAGAGCCCAGGCCTGGACTATGTGCAGAGACCAAGCAACCCATGGTCTTGGGGTTCCCTCCGAAAGCCACAGCCTCGCCCACCCCCTGCCCCCTGACACAAGAAACCATGAGATGGATGAAGATTCTGCAGCTGAGGCCTGAGATCTTGTTTATTAGAGTCCAGGCCTAATTCGCAGGCCATCTGCCAACATTCCCTGTGGTCTGGCATTGGGAGTTGGGCAAGAGGATCTATGGATTTTAGTGGTTGGATGAGGCGGCCTGTGCACGTCTGGATGTCCCTCCTATCCCCATCTCTTTGGAGGAAGTTACCCAAACGCTTGTTTTACAGCAGCTGCTGAGGCTTCATCATAGACAGAACGTTCGGGGAGAGCATTTAAACCTTGTGGAAAATGCATCCTATTGGTAGTGAGGGTCACTGCGTAACAATAAGACACCGGGGGGAGTGCGACATGGGTTGCAAGGATTACAGGCAGAGATGGTAAAGCAGTTATTGTGTGCCACAGGTTTTTGGAACTATATCCCATGTACTACTTTGTGCACTACTAAGTGGTCAGATTCCTGATTGAATAATATTATTGCTTGCCCGATATCGCAAGAAAGATTTACAAGGATGACACCAAAACTGAGGTTATTACTATTAGGAAAGACTGAACAGAGTGGGTCTCTTTTGTCTAGAAAAGGGAAGGCTGATGGATGGCCTGTAGGGGTCTTAACGAAGGGTTCAAAAGGGCAGACATAGAGAAGATGTTTGCACTTGTAGGAGATTGAAAAACATCAATATAAGATAGCCACTGATTAATCCAGTAGGGAATTCAGGAGAATCTTCTTTACCCAAAAAGTGGTAAAAATGTGGAACTTGCCATCATATTGAGTGGTTGAGGCTAATAGTATAGATGCATTTAAGGGAAGTTAGGTAACCACACGAGGGAGAAAGAAATAGAATGTTGTGCTGATAGGATGAGATGAAGAGGGGGTGGGAGGAGCCTTGTGTGAAGCATAAATGCCAGCATGGATCCGTTGGGCTGAATGGCCTGTTTCTGTGCTGTAGACTTGAAGTAACTCTACTCAAATGAAACAGGTGGGTCACAAACCTCATATAGATGTGTTTAATACTTCTGGAATGGATTTAAAAGCTTCCATAGACACATTTCATTTACACCTGGACCCCTTTTGCTGTGTGTAGAAATTGACTGCGGCCAGCCTCCGATAGTGTCAAATGCCAACGTAGTCTGGAACCAAAGCACGAAAATATGGAGCACAATCTATTATCAATGCATGGAAGGATTTTACAGCATGGGAGGAAGGACTATATCAACATGCACTGCAAAAGGTCAATGGCAAGAGGACACATTAATATGTAGAGGTAATGTTCCTCTTTACTGCAGAATATGAGTTATTAATAACTTGAGAACGTTTTTATGATATGCTTCAACATTAAATACCCTTTTGCACATCAAACTATAATCACTGCTTGCCAGAATAAATTGGAAATAAGTGAAAGATTTACACATTCATTCTATTATTACAGACGTTAAGAGTCCTGGTTTAGTTCAGGATGGCGGAAAGTTTATGATTACACAGTACTAACAGAGCAGTTGGTTGTTTATAAAGGTTTGCTTGTTAACAAGGAAGCTGCTGCTGTATAAGGGTATATAGTGTTAATTTTTCAGGTAAACAATTAATGCTGTAGGTATTTTGAATGGGAAGATTATTTTTCTCTCCTGAATACTGTTTCTATTTGCATTTTCCAAATAACTACAAGTTAATATACACAATAAAGAGATAATGCCCCATAATTTCCTGTCAATGTAACTTCAAGGCTAATGGTGATCTCCAATATTTATGTGCAACTTCAGGCAAGAGGCAGATGTAGGATCAAATGCAGAGATCCAAAAGTTGTTGTCCAAGATCCACCACACCACCATCGAAAACTGCATCGCACTGTCTGCCTCGCCCTTGACAGACACAGAATGATGTGAAGTTACTGCAGTTCTGGTCACCATAGTTCAGGAAGGATGTGAGGGTCCTTGAGAGGGTGTAGAGGAGATTTACCAGAATGGTTCCAGGAATGGGAGATTTTAGTTACAAGGTTAGGTTGGAAAAGGTTGGTGTGTTCTCGCTGAAGCAAAGGAGATTGAGGGGAGATTTGCTAGAGGTGTACAAGATTATGAAAGGCTTAGATAAGTTGGACAAGGAAAATCTGTTCCCATTAACTGAAGGTACAAGGACTAGGGGACACAGATTGAACGTTTTGGGTAGGAGATGCAGGGGGAATGTGAGGAAGAATTTTTTATACAGCGAGTGGTAATGACCTGGAACTCGCTGCCCACGAGGGTGGTGAAAGTGGAGACAATCAATGATTTCAAAAGGGAACTGGATGGACATTTGAAGGAAATAAACTTGCAGGGTTACGGGATAGAATGGGGGAGTGGGACTGACTGGATTGCTTTGCGGAGAGCCAGCATGGACTCGCTGGGCCGAATGGCCGTCTTCTGTGCCGTGAATGACTCTATGACCCTTTTAACGACGTGATAAGTGTTAATTACTGCCAGTACACCTCTCTGGCACTGAAAATGATCTATTACAAGTGTGGAATCTCATTTCTTCAGGTTTTAACTGCTGGAGATTTTAAGCTATAATTCTTTTACTTTCCCTTTCTGTCTGTCTGTCTCTCAATCAAATCTATCTTTTCCTCTCCATCTTTTCCTCTCCATTTTTCTTTCTTTACCGGATTTGCCATTGAACGCACCCCCTCTAATTTACAATTCCTTCTCAGGCCTTTTGCTGATAATTTCACAATCCTTCAATCTGATTGGTTAAGGAGATACTCAGTTGCTTGCCCTGTTCACTCAGGTCCCAGAAGCCCTGTTTCCCTCACTGCCGTATTATCGACGTGCACATTAAGCAACTTGACACTTCAAAAGTTGTAAAATACCGAAAGTATAAGAGCAAGACTAACTAACGGCAGTCACCAATTTGCTACAGCAAATTATGGCACATTCTCTTGTAAGAATTTGTAGAAAAGTACTTGCTTCATGTACATGAAATCTTAAGAGACCTGGTCAAGTGGTATCCCTCAACCAACACCATCAGAATTAATTGATCACTTACCTCATTTGTAGTTGTTTGCTGTGCACAAATTTGCTGCCGCATTTGCCTGCTAAACAACAGTGACTACATTTCTGAAGTAATTCATCAGCTGTGAAATGCTTTGGGACCTGCTTGAGAACATGCAAAGTTTTATTTTAGAAATTCTTGGGGCAGAAACCCATCTGTATTCCTCTTGCATGTCCTTCCCTTGGAGTTATCACTAGATGAGTCCAATTTTTAAGAGACAGTTTCTTTGCCTTTTTTTCATATTTATTCTTGGGATGTGGGCGTCGCTGGCTAGGCCAGCATTTATTTTCTTCACAATGGAGTACTTGGAACACACAATGTGTTATCCTAGAATTTCCTTCTCTTTAAGGGGATCTGCCTACTAATAATGAGTTCAATGGCAAGCAGAGTTAAACCCAGACTGGAAGATACAACTTGATGTTAATAATATTAACAGATACATTTCTATACCATTTTTACACCAGTACACCGGCAACAATGTGTACCATCTACAAGATGCACTGCAGCAACTTGCCAAGGCTTCTTCGACAGTACCTCCCAAACCTGTGATCTCCACCACCTAGAAGGACAAGGACAGTAGGTGCATGGGAACACCACCACCTGCAAGTTGTCCTCCAAGCCACACACCATCCTGACTTGGAAATATATCGCCATTCCTTCACTGTCACTGGGTCAAAATCCCTTCC
This sequence comes from Heterodontus francisci, assembly GCF_036365525.1. Lineage (NCBI taxonomy): Eukaryota > Metazoa > Chordata > Chondrichthyes > Heterodontiformes > Heterodontidae > Heterodontus > Heterodontus francisci. The sequence continues at coordinate 178,286,488 of NC_090374.1, read as the reverse complement.
TAACAGCACTGTGTACCTGCACCACACAGACTGCAGCGATTCAAGAAGGCAGCTCACCATCACCATCTCAAGGGCAATTAGGGATGAGCAATAAATGCTGGCCTAGCCTGCGATGCCCTTGAACGAATAAAAAGTATATATATTAAAAAAACACTGACACTTGTAAAGTAACCTCAGTCCTGTCTACTTCTCTACACGAATTTCAACAAATGAGTGGTGAAACGGATTCAATCTGAACATTCAGAAGAGAATTGGAGAAACATACAGGGCTGTGGCGAAAGAGCAAGGGAGTGGTTAATTGGATAGCTTTACCAAAGAGCTGGCACAGGCACAATGGGCCAAATGGCTTCCTGTTTCTATCTAAGTCCTTGGCTGCTACAAATCTTACCTTATTGAATCAAACTAGGGCATAACAATGTCAATGTGTCCCTTTAGTTACATTTTTATTGTCCTGCTCTACAACCAAACCGGGTTGAATTGGGACTGTTAACTCTGGTACTCTGGTTGAGTGCATTCCTGGAGGTTTCATCACATGATCTCCCACCCTGCCCCACACACCCACCATTGGTCCATCCTCCAGGGGCACTGCCTTCCCATTGGCCAGGGAACAGACTCTTTGTTACCAAATTAGATTAATCTTCACTGTTTGATGAAACAGCCTTTTTTGCTTCATCTACAATTTTTTTATCACTAATAAATAAAAGTGTTCAAAGAAATGGGGGAAGAAAATAGAATTTTTCTCCGGGGTTGCTGACAGCAGTGTTAATCTTTCAATTCCTGGAGACTCCAGGATGATCCTGGAGGGTTGGCAGCCCTAGGCTGAATGTGGCAATAATTCCCAATCCTCATTGATCAGCTGGCATCCAAGGCCCTTTTCACAACCTGATGTCTGCTGTCTGATCTGTGCCTGGCATCGGCTGAATTAGAGTGCCATAAATAATTGAGGCTGTTTGTCCTCCTTGCTAATGTTTTGGAATATGTTATTTCCAAGCAGGTTGAGGATATGCTTCAGTAATATAGTACATTGCCACTTCCACTGCATAACAAAATACCGAGTTTAACAGTGAGAAAAAAAGTGCGTTAATGCAAATTTAGTTTTACATAAAATGTACAGCATAAAAACAGACCATTCAGCCCAACCAGTCTATGCTGGTGTTTGTGCTCCATATGACCCTCCTCCCACCACTCTTCATTTAACTCTATCAGAATGTCCTTCTACTTCTTTCTCCCTCGTGTGTGTATCTACCTTTCCCTTAAATGCATCTATGCTATCCACCTTGTAGTAGCGAGTTCCACATTCTCACCACTCTCTGGATAAAGAAGTTTTTCCTGAAATCCCTATTGGATTTATTAGTGACTATCTTATATTTATGGCCCCTAGTTTTGGACTCTCCCTGCAAGTGGAGACATATTCTCTGCGCCTACCCTATCAAACGCCTTCATAATTTTAAAGATCTCGATCAGATCACCCCTAAGCCTTCTCTTTCAGAGAAAAGAGCCTCAGCCTGTTCAGCTATACTGATGGGTATAACCTTTCAGTTCTGCTATCAGTATTACATTGTTCGAACTAATGAATTTAGTCACTCAGATACATTTCTGGGATGTTGCTTTACTACACAAAGTGGTCTCAGACTGCTGTACAAGATAAAGGACAGAAATGGGCAATGGGCAGTGTGGGGGATGATGGATTTGATTTTTGAGAGCAAAGTTTTGGTGGGTGATAAAAGCACATAAAGACATTGAGGGGTCTATTTAAGATTGGTGAAGAGTTCGTAGGGCAGAGATGTTTTAGAGAAGAAGCTTCAGGGACCAGGGGTGTTGTGTCTGCTGATTGCTGAGGGAGCAGGAAGCGAGAAATCGGCAAGTGACACAGGAGCAGAGGGTTTTCACAGGAATGTGTGACTAAAGGAGATTTACTGATGTAGGCTGGGAGAAGTCATGGAGGATTGGAAGTGCTTTATCCCAGTTCTTTTGTTTGTCTCCAGTGGGTGTCGTGGAAACATCAACAGCCAGGCTGCTTCATGTGTTTAATCTAGGCTAGCAGTTGTCCTGAAGCATTAACAGTTGTTAATGTGTGCACTCCTGAAAAATACAAAGAATGGCAAGAAAAAAACCCCATCAAGATTATAAGTGATCCCACTATCCTCTCCAACCTTTAGTAATCCGAGCTCCCGGGGAAGACACTGAAGAATAGAGGAAAACAAAAACATAGCCAATTTGGGGAAGATCTCTGGGAAATTTCTCATTTATTCCATCGGCAACCCAGCACGCTCCAGGACACTGAGGTTGCTCTTAATGCATCTTATTTAAACTCTCCCCCCCCCCCAATAAATTACTGTATTAGTCAAGTGATATTGGCCCAGGTTTGCTGATAGGCTGCGTTTGCTGACAACACTACCAGTAGGTGGCACTGCAATGGCACATGTGCAAATGCAGCATGTGCCACTAAAACATCACAGTCTGCAACTTCAGGCAGCTGCCAGGACTAAAGATGGCGCTGCTCAAATAATCACACTTAACCTAAACACGTGGCAGCACACAGTGGCGGGAGTGAGAGAGCGAGAGGGCCGGGTGCAGGGGGTGAGCGGAGTGGGAAGGGTGTGGGGGGGTGTGAGCGGAGCGGGCCGGATGCGGAGCGGGGGGGAGCGGAGCGGGCAGGGAGAGCAGTGAACGGGGAGCGGAGCTGCCGAAAGAGCGGAGCGGCCAGAGAGAGCAGCGAGGGGGCAGCGGCTGCAGAGAGCAGCGAGGGGGGGAGCGGCCGGAGAGAGCAGCCGCGGAGAGCAGCGAGGAGGGTAGCGGATCGGCCGGGGGGAGCAGCGAGGGGTCGACCCCCGAAGATGCACATGTCACGATGACATCATCGGCACATGCGCAAACCAGTCCTGGCAAGTCGGAACGCAGTGCACGCGCAGAGAGCAGGAGCCCATCTGCGCATGTGTGCAACTTGGCGCAACCTGATGACATCAGTGGCCAGCTGCGTTGTCAGGAATCACTTTGTTGCTGATATGGGGCATCACAGGGCAAGCATTGATGGTTAGGCTTTTCCCCTCACATTTCAGCTCAAAATGTAGTTGCACTGTAACTCATTGCAAGTGTGAGCTGATAAGAGAAATAGGGGGAAAGAAAGATTGGATTAAGAGAGAAAGAGACATAAAAGAAAATTAAGGAAAAAATGTAAGACTTTAATTTTTACGTTTTTAAAATCTAAACAATTTACCATCTGAAGGAATGAGACTCCACAGTTTAAATTGTTCAATTTCTGAGCCACAGAGGTGGATTGGCATTGCATTAACAATTATCATTGAAAAGGTATTAATGCTGTTAATTACAAGATTTCACTTTCTGCAGTGGGTTTGATGGACAATTATGTGCTAATCCAGCTAGTTCTTAAAAATAATGGGGAGGCCAAGGGCAAGATGCCATTTGTGTAAAGCAAATGGCAGAGCAGGGTAAATCGATCACCTAGTTCTGGAGATTCACAACTCATGGTGTACCTCTTAATCCCCTGAACTTGCTGAGTGATTTTCAAAACGGCATCGAACCATCCAATATCTGGTTCAATACTGTAAGGTAATGCAACAACAACAACAAAACCTTGCATTTATATAGCACCTTTAATGTAATAAAATGTCCCAAGGTGCTGCACGGCAGCATTATCAGACAATATTTGTCACCGAGCCACATAAGAGGTATTAACAGAGGTGACCTACAGCTTGGTTCAAGAGGGAGGTTTCATAAAATGACTTAAAGGAGGAGAGAGAGGTGGAGATGTTTAGGGAGAGAATGCCAGAGCTTGGGGCACAGCCACCAATGTTGGAGCAATGGAAATCATAGATGCACAAGAGACCTGAGTTGGAGGAGTGCAGAGATCTCAGAGGGGTGTAGGGCTGGAGGAGGTTACAGAGATAGGTAGGGGGGAGGCCATGGAAGGATTTATGAACGAGGATGAGAGTTTTAAAATAAACAGCCACTGCGTATTATAAAGGATCATAATTTCCTAAACTGTTGATATAACTCATTTAATTTTCTTCTCTATAGCTGTAGATTGTGGAATCCCAGCTCGTGTGTTAAATGCGTGGCCACCATCAGTCAGACAGACAGTGTACAGAAGTGAAGTCCAGTATCATTGTAAGACTGGTTATATAAGTAAAGGAGGAAATGGAACGTTGGTCTGTTCTGTCAGAGGACAATGGGAAGGAGCTAATTTCACCTGTACAGGTAATAAAGAATCTGTTTGCACAAGACAACAAAAAAGGATCAGGTGTTTGTGGAAATATTATACTCCTAATGTGTCACAGTTCAGCAGTAATGAATTGCATCTGATGTGTTATTTCATCTAGCTCATCATTGAAGGAAAAAACTCCTTTCATAACATAATGAGGGCCTTATAGTTAGTTCTTATTGGTGGCCCTCTGACAGGACACATACATGGTGGATTTGTGTTACAGATCTTTAAGGGCAAAATACTGCGGATGCTAGAAATCTGAAATAAAAACAGAAAGTGCTGGAAATAACCGGCAGGTCTGGCAGCATCTGTGGAGAGAGAAGCAGAGTTAACACTTCAGGCCTGAAACGTTAACTCTGTTTCTCTCTCCACAGATGCTGCCAGAGCTGCTGAGTATTTCCAGCACTTTCTGTTTTTATTCCTTTAAGGGCAGATCCCTGTGTTCTTCCAATTCTGACCTCTTGCATATCCCCAATTTTAATCATTCACCATTGGCAGGCATTGCCTCCAACAGCTGGGCCCTAAGCTCTGGAACTCCCTCCTTAAACTTCTCTGCCTCTCTACGTATCTCTCCACCTTTAAGATGCTTGTTAAAGCTACCTCTTTGTCTAAGCTTTTGGCAACCAGTCCTAACATCTCTTTATATGGCTCAATGTCAGATTGTGTTTGATAATACTCCTGTGAAGTGCCTTGGGAGATCTTGCTATGTTAGAGGCACTATATATATGCAATTTGTTGTTGTTCAGAACAACTCAGATGTTCAGACAGTTTGTGGGCTGATCATAATAAATTGCTGCGTTTGCTGACCATGCAACCACTAGGTGGCGCAGTACTTGCACATGCGCAAATGCAGGCTCTTCAACTGGAACGTCAGTGTCTGTGACGTTCAGGCAGCTGCCAGGATTAAAGATAACGCTGCTCAATTTATCACAGGAAATGCTTATGGCTAGATTGTTCCAGCAAACTAACCTGACAGTAAGTTGGATGGAAGTCTAGTAATATACTACTGGCGGGCAGCCATAAAGGCGGGGCTAAAGTGTGGCGAGTCGAAGAGACTTCGCAGTTGGCAGGAAAAAAGACAAAAGCGCAAGGGGAGAGCCAACTGTGTAACAGCCCCAACAAACAAATTTTTCTGCAGCACCTGTGGAAGAGCCTGTCACTCTAGAATTGGCCTTTATAGCCACTCCAGGCGCTGCTCCACAAACCACTGACCACCTCCAGGCGCTTACCCATTGTCTCTCAAGATAAGGAGGCCAAAGAAGTTATAGGATACTAACTGTAATCCTCAGATCCATTTAATATTCCTGTAATCCTATTAAATACAAAAGGAATTTTATGATTGAATTTCCATTGGAAGATACTGAATTGTCACCCCGATTGAAAATCGGGCAGAGTATAAAATGTGCTGCCAAATGGTTGTTGTGATTCGTGTATATGACTGACTAGGACTGATTTCACCTGAACGCAGCTACTGGCTGCTCTCCCCCCTCGGCAACTCGCTTTGTCCCCCGCCTTCCCTACCGGTCACTTCCCCCCCACCCCCGCCCCCTCAGCCACTCGCTCCAGACCTTGCTGCTCCCCCCCACTTCCCTGTCCGATTGCTCTTCGCTTCGCGCCACCCCGCTCTCTGGTTGCTCGCTCCCCGCATCCCCTCCATCCCCAGCCGCTAGCTCTAGGCTGCGCCGCTTCCCTCCTCTTGCCCACTCGCTCCCATGTTTGATCGTTTTCCACGTGCCACCCGAAGAAGCAAGGCTGGCCGCAAGGGGTAATGGGGTAACGTAGGAGTGAGTGGGCAAGTGGAGGGAAGCGGCACGGCCTAGAGCTAGCTAGGGGGTGGAAGGGATGCGGGGACTGAGCAACCAGAGAGCGGGGTGGCGCGAAGCGGAGCAATCAGCCAGGAGAGTGGGGGGGAGCAGCGAGGTCTGGAACAAGCAGCTGAGGGGAGGAAGCACGAGGCCTGGAGTGAGTTGCTGAGGCGGAGAGAGCTCCAGCCTCAAAGTGTCCCATTCAGCCGCTTCCTCCAGCCGAGTGGGGGTCTGGATACCCGATGACCCTTTATCGTGCATGCGCGAAGATAGATCAGGCGTGGATACGCGATGACGTTGGCGCTGCATGATGATGTCATCCCGTGCACGCGCCACTTAGTCCTGGCAAGATGTAGCTGTGCATGTGCACAGCTTGGCGCCCGCTGATGACGTCAGCGGGCCACTGCGTTGTCAGGAGTCACCTTGTAATAACTTTTAGTTTAATCTGGAGTTTCAGTCACCTGGAGAGCACTGATGAAGATTTAATGAACCACTGTGCCTTAATCAGCAATATAATTGCCTTGACTATACACGATCTGGAATCCTGTTGATACATATTTTGAATTATTATCTAAATGTGTCAGGGGAATGGCCCATTTATACCATTAGGAGTAGAGTTATAAGTGTTAGCTGTGGCTCAGTGGGTCATGCTTTTGCCTCTGAATTAAAAGGTTGTGTGTTCAAGTCCCACTCGAGACTTGAGCAAAAAATCTAGGCTGACATTCCCAGTGGAGATGCTGTCTTTCAGATGAGACATTAAACTGAAGCCCTGCCTGCCCTCTCAGGTTGATGTCAATAATCCCAAGGCACTTCGAAGAAGAGCATGGATTCTGCCCTGGTGTCCTGGCCAATATTTATCTCTCAATCAACATCACAAAAACAGATTATCTGGTCATTATTGCATTGCTGTTTGTGGGAGCTTGCTGTGTGCAAATTGGCTGCCACGTTTTCTACATTACAACCGTGACGACACTTCAAAAGTACATCATTAACCGTAAAGCGCTTTGGGACGTCGTAAGCCTGTGAAAAGGGCTATATAAATGCAAGTCTGGCTTTATGTAATACTTCACAATGTGACGATGTTTTAATATGCTCTATCGTACTGCAGAAGAGAGTAACCTTGATAAAACATCTTTTAAGCAAGATGCGTGTATCAGCATGATATAATTAGAATATGTGGCAATACAATAATAGCATTCAGCTCACAACCTGCCAACATAACCCACTGATAAATCTGTCACGGGACTGGCTCCCATCAGGTCCAAGCTTGTTGTATCCTGCTTCTCCCTATCATACAGCATTATGTCAACAAGGACGTGAGATATTAGAATGTAACAGTAATGGCTGGAAATAAAATCTTAGAATAATACAGCACAGGAAGAGGCCATTTGCCCATTGTGGCTGTGTTGGCTCTTTGCTAGAATTATTCAGTGAGTCCCACATTCCCGGCTCTTTCACCATAACCCTGTAAAGTTTTTGCCTTCATGCATTTATTTAGCTCTCCTTTGAATCTGCTTCCACCGCTGTTTCTGGAATTCCAGATCACAACAACTCTGTTTTTTAAAAGAAAGTTTCCTCAAGTTGCCTCTAGTTCTTTTGCCAATCACCTTAAATCTGTGTCCTCTGGCTACTGGCCCTTCTGCCACTGGAGTTTGAGCTAAGAAAGAGACGCAGGCTTTTAGACCTGTTCATGTTACAGCTCAATATTGTTTTGGTGCCTGGAAAGTGAAGAAAAAGGTTGGTATGCACTGTAATTATTGGGACAGAGGTGGGATCAGTTATTTTCAAGAGTATCATGGGTGGCATGAGAAAAAATGCCTCCAGTCATTGGCAATCATTGAGGTGAAAGTTAAAATAGAAGGGAACTTCATTCCAGCATTAATATTTTTAACACTTCATCCTAGAATTCAGCTGCACAAATACAATTTTTCTCTCTTTAATTCTCGTAAAAACTTTGCTTTGCCGCCATCTCTTTCCACCCCCAACTCCCAAATAAAACAATTATTTTGTCTCATTTCTTCTGACTTTAGTTGACTTGAAAGTTACCAGTTTGTCATCCTGCTCCCTGCTCTACTGCACTTGGGGTTGCCAGCTCTGGTTAGACATATCCCTGGAGGTTCCTTCTGTGTCCAATAGATCTGCCCAGTCAAAGGACCTTTACTTCCCCATCTCCAATATCTTTCAGGACCAATAAACAATAGTGTGCATACATTTTTAAAAAAAATCTCTTTAATTTCCCCTCTGATTTTTCTCCTGAGTTGCAATATCAGAGCTGGATGTGGCTTGCGAGATGGCAGTTGGCCACCACTGTTAAGGATGAAAACATGCGGTGCAATTGGCTGAGAGGGGATCATTGTAACATTTATTTTTTGTAGAGATTGACTGTGGGATCCCGCCAGTAGTACCACATGCAGAACTACTCTGGTACCGTAGTACAAGACTAGGGAGTGTTGTCCACTATCGGTGCAAGGGTGGATTTTACATTGTGTCAGGAAGGAATGCGTCTGTCTGCACAGAAGGAGGACAATGGGAAGAAGTAACACTAGTATGTAAAGGTAATGTTCTTTTAAATTTAATGCCACTGCTATGAACTCCATATTAAAAAATGTAGGGATTTGAAATCTCACTATGAGATACTAGTAATGAACACATTAATGCATTCATCCTATTTTAAACAAAGGTGTTAACCTCATTGTATTATAACAGATAGAGAAATTTCACGCAAATGGATACAAAGCCATTTGGTATTAATATTGCACAGAGCAAATTTGAGAGTTATTAAGTAGTCTTGGAGTTCTAACAGAACAGAAATGTGTTGGACAGATCTAGGTTTGATTACTATTTTTAATTGTGGGCTTTTTATTTTGAATGGAAGGGGAGGCTGGGAGCAAGTCAGTCTTGTGAAAACCCACAACGTAGGAGTACCAATCTCCCCAAATTTCACAGGCCTGCATTTTGCTGTCAGTGGCAAAGCAACAGAGCTCACCGCTGACCTCGAAGAAAGCTGCCCACAAAGATCTAGCGATCTCTGTGATGCGGATTTCCCCTTTCCCAATGGCAGTTTAAATCTGGCGCCAAGTCTCTAGGTATGCAGCAGCAGTGATGTCAGCAAGCAGTCAATCACCTTGAAGTATTCACACAGACAGCAAAGCTGGAAGTTAAAAGCATGCCATCCGTTACTTTTAATTTAAATTTTCAGATGGGGAAATAAATGATTATGACTGGATTAAGATAGAAGCTAAAATTTCATATAAACATACTTAAAAAAAACTTTTATTTTAAAAATATGAGGAATTTCTTATCATAATGGAGAAATTTGACATTCAAAAAAATATAAATGTACTCTTTCAGGGCATATGAGAGTGTTTAGCAGTAATTATGAAGGTAATACACTATTAAAAAACACAGATACATCTTATTCAACAAGATGTAACTGTTTCAAAGGTTTTTACTTTGAAACTAAGAGAGTAAGAGTGGAGGTTCTCATCAGTTCAGTGATTTCTAATTGATTGCACTCTGGGGGACCTCAACAGCACACCCTCTGAAGAAGTATAGAATCACTGACAACAACTTCTGGCATGTGCGGACTCCCAAAGTTGCTGTCAGTTTCACTGGAGTGACGACGGCGAACACTGACAGTTTTGCTGTCATTTCCACGCTACGTGGCTTGTATCTCTCCCCTATGGGCACCCCTTTTTGTGCTACCTCTCACAGCAGTTCTTGGGACCCAGGAAAATTTGGGTCTGTGTTTGCCATTCAAAGCTGAACTGTTCATTTCAATATTGATGGCAGCTAGTGAAAATCTACTGTCCAAACTTTCTTCACTGAAACACAGCAATAGGAGTTATTGAGAATTGACTGTTGTACTTGCCAGGTATGTATGAAGTCAGCGGAACATTATTGGGCCAATTTGGATTATGTCATCTGATGTGACATTTTGGCTAAGTTGGACAGAAGGACCATATGCTTCTCTCCTGTCTTAATGGGTACAGCCATTGAGATTATCTTAGCTTAAGTTTAGCAAAACTTATACTAATTAGTTTTCAGATGAGTGGCTGCTATTTCTGGTTGAAGCCACACCAAAAGTAAATGTTTATAACATAAAATGTTATTTTATCTGGCAACATAGGTGTTACAATTATTTCTATTCTGTCTCAGAAAAGCAGGGCATTACTAATGGTGACTAATGAATCTATTCCCTAATAATTATCTTCAATTGTGGTTTCTTCAAAGCTATGCTTTAATGTTATGTTGATAATCTATTGCTAATCATTTGAAGTGACCCTTTACTGCCAGTGACACTTACAGCTAATATTCCAGAACACAGTGCAATCCAACGCATGATTCTGTAATTGACCTATAGTAATGCTGTGTAGAACAATTACTTTCTGTCATCTTCCAGGTTATGTCATTTTTGTTAGGGTTGAAATCGGTTACACTGTGGGTCTTTTTTTTGTCGTTCATAGTTAATGATTTTATTCTGTTTAATGAATCCTGCTTGAAGTGGAGAAGGGACGGAGTTGGATCCAGATCTGAGGACACATATTCAGTAAGTGGAGATGCAAAACTTTTTGCTGTGTCTTCTGTTAAAGCGTTAGAGTTAATGACCCACAATTTTCTCTTGTGACGAGTGATGCGAGGGGATTTTTTTTTCCAATTCAGCTCCAATTAATTTCTGTGATGCCAGTTACTAGAAGTGTGAGCTGATAATGCCATTGCGGGGTCAACTTAATGGGATCTTAATGAAAGACAGGACCAACAGTTTATCTCCTTAGCTGACGAAGATTTAAGGACTGAGAAAGAAATAGGGTGAATTAGAATCAAATCAGATACAGATAAAGAAATAGAGGGAAAGAAAGATTGGATTGAGAAAAAGAGAAAAAAGAGACAGAAAAGGAAAATGAAATTTAGAAGACCTCTAGGAGCAATTTGCTACCTGCAGGAATGAGGCTCCACAGTTACATTTGCTCTCCTTCTGGCTTTCAAAAATTGAGTGGCATTGCAAAATGTTATCATTAAACGTGTCTTTGCACTGTGAAATACCAGCCCTAACTTTCTACAGCGATATATATTGGTAATTAGTGTCCAAATCCAGCAACTTCTTGAAACTAAACTCATGGGGAGGCTGAGAGTTATCTGCTGTTTTCATGAGTCTGCATGCTAATAACAGAGTGCACATTAAAGTTGCTTTTACCTTGTCAGGGAATTCTGAGTCAATATCCATCTGCATATTGACTTATTGCATCCTGGATAACACACCATACTCCCAAATCTTTCCAAGGAAAAGCATTTCAAAATTCCACAGGGTGACCCAGAGTTCTATTTAAATTATAACTTTCAATGGGACACCAAGTAAAGCAGATGTTTAATTTATTTCATATATCCTCCTCTCTCTCTCTCTCTCTCCAGTTTCCTCCTCTCCCTCTGCCCTGAATTATAGAAAACTACTGCCCCTTGATGACAGTATCCAATGACCTGGAATCAAAGTTTTCATGCATGTCAATCACGCCCAGTTCTATTGCTCCAACTCTGTTATATTGGACTACTTGTCTGATCACCAATCTTAGATGAGTCACAGTTTCCAGCAGTTATACATCAGGGCGACCAAAGCCATTGTCTTCATCCCCTGCCCCACAAAATCCAGTCCCTTTTTTTAAATAGCCATCTTTGAAAATCTTTATCCATGTGGAGAATCCAAGTAAAGCATATCCACTGAATTTCTTCATGCTCTGAATAAGCCACTTCCTCAAAAAACTGCATCCAGTTTGGCTGACGTGCTATGTGCTTCCTAAACTGATGTTGGTGGTCCCCAATATCTGTGGTACTCTCTTAATTGTTAACTTTTTAACATCTAGCCTGCAACTGGAGTTATGCTTACAGCCATATATTTCTCAGGGTCTGATTTCTCTTTTGTTTTATGTAATGGGATTACATGAGCTAGCCTCCCATCTTCAGGAAGTATCTGAAACTGGAGTGAGCTTTTGAAAATATCTTTATATATGACCTTTCCCCCGTTTCCTAAAGTGTTCTGGGATAAATTGAATCAGGTCATCGCATTTAAAAAGTACATGGATATGCCCTTGAGGTGCCGTAATGTACAGGGCTACGGACTAAGAGCTGGAAAATGAAATTAGGCTGGATCACTCTTTTTTGGCTGGCACAGACACAATGGGCCAAATGGCCTCCTTCTGTGCCATAAATTTTTTGTGCTTCGAGGTCCTGCGGCACAACTGATCTTAAGTCCAGTAATGCTGGCTAGCACCATCTCAAATATTACTTCAGTTTACTCATGTTATTAAGACACCAAACCTGTATATAGCTGGGATTACCTCAGAAGTGAAAACTATCCATTAAATGAAAGCAGCCAATTCCTGGTATTGCTTTAACCCTTCCTGACACATCTCTCAGGGCTCCAATCCAATCCAATCCTTGATTCCATACTTTCTGCTGACATAACTTTAAAAATGCCTATTACTGTTCTCTGAAGATGTCATTATAGCTTTCCTGGTGCTTTTTCAATTATTTAACTATATATATATCTCTCTCTCCTGATAATTTAACCTTTTACACCATTTGCAAAGAAGTACTTCTAAACTAAAAAATACTGGGTAGATTTTTATTTGGATTTGGATCGCCCATCATTTATAGAAAGCGTCCAATTTTCACCTTTTTGAAATGAATTGAAATCAGGCGTGTTCTGTAATAGGCAGATAATCTGCTTCCCAAGATTCCCACCCAGGCACACGAGATGAAAACCTACCTCTATATTTCTCCAGGAATTTCTTTATTCAACAACAGCCATTTCCTGCAGATATGAAAGAAAGAACTTGGATTTATGTGACATTTATCAGGAGTCTCAGCATGTCCTAAATCATTCCTCCACGTACGGTTTTTGAAGAACTGTTACTCTTGCTCTGGTATGCAGGTGAACACTTTAGGGTTAGGGTTAGGGTTAGCAAACAGTAATGGGCGGCACAGTGGCGCAGTGGTGAGCACTGCAACCTCACAGCTCCAGAGACCCGGGTTCGATTCTGGGTCCTGCCTGTGCGGAGTTTGCAAGTTCTCCCTGTGTCTGCGTGGGTTTCCGCCGGGTGCTCCGGTTTCCTCCCACCTCCAAAAAAAAGACTTACAGGTTGATAGGTAAATTGGCCGTTGTAAATTGCCCCTAGTGTAGGTAGGTGGTAGGAGAATGGTGAGGATGTGGTAGAGAATATGGGTTAGTGTAGGGTTAGTATAAATGGGTGGTTGTTGGTCGGCACGGACTCGGTGGGCCGAAGGGCCTGTTTCAGTGCTGTATCTCTAAATAAAAAATAAATAAATAAATGAGGTCAACGGCCAATTTTCTTTGTGCTAATGGTATAACATTGTCAGTCTGTGACCCTGCCTTAGTTCACCTGCTGCTGAAACCCTCATTCATACTCTTGTTCCCTATTGTCTTAACTATTCATGCTCTCCTGGCCAGCCTCCCATCTTCCACTTGAGCTCATCCAAAACCCCTGCTTGCCGTATCCTAACACGCACCAAGTCCCGTTCACCCATCACCTCTGTGCTCGTTGACCCACATTGGCTTCTGGAACTGCAAAGCCTCAATTTTTAAAATACTCATCCTGGTTTTCAAATCCTTCCATGGTCTGACTCCTCCCTATCTCTGTAACCAGCCAGCCCTACAACCCTCCCAAGATCTCTGCACTCCTCCAGTTCTGGACTCTTGCACATCCCTGATTTTCATTGCTGCGCCATTGGCTGCTGTGCCTTCAACTGTCAAGCCGCTAAGCTCTGGAATTCCCTCCCTCAACCTCTCTACCTCTCTTTCCTCCTTTAAGTCAGTCCTTAAAACCTACCTCTTTGACCAAGCTTTCAGTCACCTGCCCTAATATCGCCTTAAGTGGCTCGGTGTCAAATTTTGTATAATAACGCTCCTGTGTAGCGCCTTAAGTCATTTTTCTGCATTAGAGGGCCTATATAAATGCAGGTTGTTGTTGTTGGTCGGGGAAGAATGTTAATTACACCAGTGGGAAAACTCTTTTTAATTTGAATGGTGCCACGGTGCAATCTTTAGTGGTCTTTGGTTGTACTCCTAGATTTTTTCACTGGTATCCCTAGGCTATCTTAATTATACTGTTTTACACACATAATGCTACATTTCCCTATTAGTGACTTAACCTGTCCTTTTGAATTATTTAATAATCCTTCAACTGCAGTTCTGTTTTTTTTAATTTATTCATTCATGGGATGTGGGCGTCGCTGGCCAGGCCAGTATTTATTGCCCATCCCTAATTGTCCTTCAGTGGTGGTGAGCTGCCATCTTGAACCGCTGCAGTCCATGTGGGGTAGATACACCCACAGTGCTGTTAGGAAGGGAGTTCCAGGATTTTGACCCAGCGACAGTGAAGGAACGGCGATATAGTTCCAAGTCAGGATGATGTGTGACTTGGATGGGAACTTGCAGGTGGTGGTGTTCCCATGCATTTGCTGCCCTTGTCCTTCTAGTTGGTAGAGGTCGCGGGTTTGGAAAGTGCTGTCGAAGGAGCCTTGGTGCATTGCTGCAGTGCATCTTGTAGATGGTACACACTGCTGCCACTGTGCGTCGGTGGTGGAGGGAGTGAATGTTTGTAGATGGGGTGCCAATCAAGCGGGCTGCTTTGTCCTGGATGGTGTCGAGCTTCTTGAGTGTTGTTGGAGCTGCACCCATCCAGGCAAGTGGAGAGTATTCCATCACACTCCTGACTTGTGCCTTGTAGATGGTGGACAGGCTTTGGGGAGTCAGGAGGTGAGTTACTTGCCTCAGGATTCCTAGCCTCTGACCTGCTCTTGTAGCCACGGTATTTATATGGCTACTCCAGTTCAGTTTCTGGTCAATGGTAACCCCTAGGATGTTGATAGTGGGGCATTCAGTGATGGTAATGCTGTTGAATGTCAAGGGAAAATGGTTAGATTCTCTCTTGTTGGAGATGGTCATTGCCCGTCAATTGTGTGGCGCGAATGTTACTTGCCACTTATCAGCCCAAGCCTGGATATTGTCCAGGTCTTGCTGCATTTCTACACGGACTGCTTCAGTATGTGAGGAGTCACGAATGGTGCTGAACATTGTGCAATCATCAATGAACATCCCCACTTCTGACCTTATGATTGAAGGAAGGTGATTGATGAAGCAGCTGAAGATGGTTGGGCCAAGGACACTACCCTGAGGAACTCCTGCTGTGATGTCCTGGAGCTCAGATGATTGACCTCCAACAACCACAACCATCTTCCTTTGCGCTAGGTATGACTCCAGCCAGCGGAGGGTTTTCCCCCTGATTCCCATTGACCTCAGTTTTGCTAGGGCTCCTTGATACCATACTCAGTCAAATGCTGCCTTGATGTCAAGGGCAGTCACTCTCACCTCACCTCTTGAGTTCAGCCCTTTTGTCCATGTTTAAACCAAGGCTGTAATGAGGTCAGGAACTGAGTGGCCCTGGCGGAACCCAAACTGAGCATCACTGAGCAGGTTATTGCTAAGCAAGTGCTGCTTGATGGCACTGTTGATGACACCTTCCATCACTTTACTTATGATAGAGAGTAGACTGATGGGGCGGTAATTGGCCGGGTTGGATTTGTCCTGCTTTTTGTGTACAGGACATACCAGGGCAATTTTCCACATTGCAGGGTAGATGCAAGTGTTGTAGCTGTACTGGAACAGTTTGGCTTGGGGCGCGGCAAGTTCTGGAGCACAGGTCTTCAGTACTATTGCCGGGATATTGTCAGGGCCCATAGCTTTTGCAGTATCTAGTGTCTTCAGTCGTTTCTTGATATCACGCGGAGTAAATCGAATTGGCTGAAGTCTGGCATCTGTGATGCTGTGGACTTCAGGAGGAGGCCGAGATGGATTATCAACTCAGCACTTCTGGCTGAAGATTGTTGCAAATGTTTCAGCCTTATCTTTCGCACTGATATGCTGGGCTCCCCCATCATTGAGGATGGGGATATTTGTGGAGCCACCTCCTCCAGTTAGTTGTTTAATTTTCCACCACCATTCACGGCTAGAGGTGGCAGGACTGCAGAGCTTAGATCTGATCTGTTGGTTATGGGATCACTTAGCTCTGTCTATCGCATACGCAGTTTGGCATGCAGATAGTCCTGTGTTGTAGGTATGCCTGGTGCTGCTCCTGGCATGCCCTCCTGCACTCTTCATTGAACCAGGGTTGGTCTCCTGGCTTGATGGTAATGGTAGAGTGGGGGATATGCCGGGCCATGAGGTTACAGATTGTGGTTGAGTACAATTCTGCTGCTGCTGATGGTCCACAGCGCCTCATGGATGCCCAATTTTGAGTTGCTAGATCTGTTCGAAATCTATCCCATCATAAATGTTAAACCATGCTTCTGTGGCACAAGTTAGATTTCAATTCTCAGTTGTAGCTTACCTTGCTGATTTCAGTAACTTACTCCTAAAGCCTCTTTCATTTGTGTGCAAACGGTTTACAGTGCCCTATACATTGTAAATACCTGAGGTGTTTAGCAAAGGAGACAATGATTGATGGTGTGCATTAGTGATAAAGTTAGGCAAGTGACAAAAGATATTTGTTGCTTTATTCATTCACAGGATGTCACTGGCAAGGCCAGCGTTTGTTGCCCATCCCTAATTGCCCTTGAGAAGGTGGTGGTGAGCTGCCTTCTTGAATTCAACTGAGCAACTTACTAGTCTACTACAGAGGGCAGTTAAGAATCAACCACATTGCTTTGGGTTTAGAGTCACATATAAGCCAGACCGAGTAAGGATGGCAGATTTCCTCCCCTAAACGACATGAGTGAACCAGATAAATTTTATGACGACTGGTAGTTTCATGATCATCATTACCAATACTAGCTTTTTAATTCCCCTTTTATTTATTGAGATGAATTAAAATTCTCCACTTGCTGTGGTTGTGTAGGAGGAGTGGTGGGGAGATGTGAACTCCTGCCTTCAGATCAATATCCCAAGCCTCTGACATAGTATACTATCGCACCATAGCTGTGTGTGATCAAAAGTTGGAGAGAGCTAACATGGCCAAGGGACTAAGAGTGTGAGAGTTTCAGAATGTAGGGCCAATTTGGAAAAACATCCCATTGATTAATCAGGGTTTTGTGACACTCATGCTGTTCCTTATATCCTTTGCGGTAAATATTATCATTGACCCACCTTCCCTTACTGAGTAGTGCTACATTTTTGATAGACTGACTTATTCATACTAGTTTAAATATGTGCCAATGCAATTTCAATTTTCTCTGGCAGTCTCTTCTCTTGTGTATTGAAGTCCAACACTTCAATCAGAGGTAATTTTCCTTCGTGACAAATGCACTCCCAGTAATTTATAAAAGGATTTTCCTTTTAAAACCAGTCATTGAAAGGGATAATTGTAATTTAAACCATTGAGTGGTAGCAATTCTGAAACAAAAAACGCTCAACACCTTTATTTTTAAACTTATACACCATTGTCTGCTGTTGCTTCATTGGGATTACAGGTTTCCTTTCTGTGATATTATTATTATTCCCTTGTAATACAGCTAGAGTTCCCTTCCTCTTCTCATCGAATGACCATCCACTCTATTACCAACAGCATTAACTCAATGTGTAAGTCTATTAGGCACCATTTTTGTGGCTGCATATAGTCACCCCGCTATTTGTGGCCAGAGTGGAGATGATTGGGTAACTCCCCCCTCAATTATCCCTGGAGACCACAAAGCTGTAAGTGACTGAAATGGATTTTACGCACATCATTGGTATTATGTAACTATCCTCCACTCATTACATTTTGCGGGTGAAATAATTCTGTATTTATCGGGAGACTTTGCTGTAGTGTCAGTCATGAGTTCTGTTTGCTGTAGTTCATAGAGATTCTTTCTGAATAGACTCCGCTTGCTAAGTAAATAGGCTTCACTTGCTATAGAATAGACTGCCTGTTGCTAGTCCTGCCAGATGTCCTGCCTCCCCCCCTTCCAAATCATAGGCAAACAGAGTGGTGTCAGTAGACACAGTGCATTTTTATAAAGTATCTGTTTGCTTCCTACAGTTTCATTACAACAAATTATTATTTTCTTTCTAGTTTCAGATACAAGGACAGAGAGTCTACCAAAGAGACTTCTTTTCTGAGCTGTCATTTAATTATAGTACAGCAGATGACACCCCAGTCATGTGTTTGGACCTGCAACCAGGCACTAACTATACAGTGAATATCACAGCACTTACATCACAATATTCGACTTGCATACAATTATCAACAGCAGTCTCTGGTGAGTAACTAACTATAATAGTCGAGATGGGTGTAATGGTATAATGCCGAGCCTGAACAGTCATTCATTAAGTTGCAATATCTTTTTCTTGGCCACAGGAGAGGGAACAAAATCTCGGTAGTTCACTGATAATCTATTATCATGCCTTTGTTACCTCTCGACTCGACTATTCCAATGCTCTTCTGCCCAGCCTGCCATCTTCCACCCTCCATAAACTTGAGCTCACCCAAAACTCTTGGCCTAATTGTCAGTCTGTGACCCTGCCTCAGCTCATCTGCTGCTGAAACCCTCATCCATGTCTTTGTTACCTCTAGGCTTGACTGTACCAGTACCCTCCTGGCTGGCCTCCCATCTTCCACCCTCTCTAAACTTGAGCTCATCCAAAACTTCTGCTCCCCATATCCTAACTCGCACCAAGCCCCTTTCAGCCTTCACCCCTGTGCCCGCTGATCTATGTTGGCTCCCAGTCTGGCAACAACTCGATTTTAAAATTCTCATTTTTGTGTTCAGATCCCTCCATGGCCTCGTCCCCCCTCCCTATCTCTGTAACCTCCTCCAGCCTGAGATCTCTGCGCCCCTCCAATTCTAGCCTTTAGCACATCCTCGATTTTCTCCACCATTGGTGGTCGTGCCTTCAGCTGCCCAGGCACAATCTCTGGAATTCCCCCCTTCCTAAGCCTCTCCCCCTCTTTATGTCTTTCTCCTCCTTTAAGATGTTCCTTAAAACCTATCTCTTTGACTTGGCTGTCTGTCCTAATATCTTCTTATATGTCTGTCTGTCAAATTTTGTCTGATAATGTTTCTGTGATGTGCTTTGGAATGTTTTCCGATTTGAAAAGTGCTTTATAAATGCAAGTGGATGTTGTATTTCTCCCTGCCCTACACTTTAGCACAAGTGACTGACTATCTTTGGAGCTAATTACACATTCATCTGAACAACCAACTATCTGACTATTATGCAATGTGATGCCGGGATTTTTGTATCTGATTTTCACCAGGAAAAAAAAGTGAACTTTGGAATCTATGACTGGGAATATTCTCGGGGATGCTCTCAATTCACTGTCGTAACTGCATCAGAAGTCAGAAATCCTATTCACACACACGGGAGCAGCTCTAAGAAAATTCCTGGTCTTTGCGGTTGCAAGGAGGGAAACATAGAATCATAGATTGCTTACAGCACAGAAGGAGGCTCTTCGGCCTGCCGTGTCTGTGCTGGCTCTCTGAAGGAGCAGTTTACCTAGTGCCACTCCTTGCCTTCTCCCTGTAGCCCTGCACATTTTTCCTTTTCAGATAATAATCCAATTCCCTCTTGAATGCCTCAGTTGAATCTGCCTCCACCACACTCTCAGGCAGTGCATTCCTGATCCTAACCACTCACTGTGGGAAAATATTTTTCCTCATGTCGACATTGCTTCTTTTGCCAATTACTTTAAACCTGTGCCCTCTGGTTCTCAATCTTTCCACCATAGGAACAGTTTCTCTCTTACTTTGTCCAGACCCCTCATGATTTTGAATACCTCCATCAAATCCCCTTTCAACCTTCTCTTCTCCAAGGAAAACAGTCCCAACTTCACCAATCTATCCACATAACTGAAGTTCCTCATCCCTGTAACCTTTCTCCTGAATCTTTTCTGCACCCTCTCTAACACCTTCACATTCTTCCTAAAGTGTGGTGCCCAGAACTGGATGCAGTACTCCAGTTGAGGCTGAACCAGTGTTTTGTACAAGTTTAACAGATTGCTTTTGTACTTTATGCCACTATTGATAAAGCCTAGAATACTGTATGCTTTACAAACCATGGTCTCAACCTGTCCTGCCATCTTTAATAATTTATGCACATATACACCCAGGTCCCTCTGCTCCTGCACCCCCTTTAGAGTTGTACCCTTTATTTTATATTGTCTCTCGTCATTCTTTCTACCAAAATGAATCACCTCACACTTCTTTGCATTAAGTTTTATCTGCCACTTGTCTGTCCATTCCATTAACCTACATCCTTTTGAAGTTCTACACTATCCTCCTCACAGTTCATAATACTTCCAAGTTTTACATCATCTGCAAATTTTGAAATTGCGCCATGTACATCAAAGTCTAGGTCATTAATATATATCAGGAAGTGTAGGGGTCCTAACACCAACCCCTGGGGAACTCCACTAAAGCATTCCTCCTGTCTGGAAAACAACCATTAAACACTACTCTGGCTGGACTTTTACGACCCCACAAAGAGCAGGATGGTAGCAGGTCTTGGGAGGGGGGTGGGTGGTGGGAGGCAGGCGTAAAACGGAGTGGGAGGCTCGGGACCCCTTCCTGACCCAACTCCGTCTCCGCCACTTTATGCAGGGCGGCGATGGTGAAAAATGGCCTGCCTGCCTCAGGCCAATTAAGGCCCTTAAGTGGCCAGTTAACAGTGGGTGGCCCAGGCCCGAGAAAAGCCGCCTGTAAAAAGTAGGCAGCTTTAGAAAGTTTAAGGCACAGAAAGAGGCCACTTGGCCCATTGTGTCTGTGCCGGCCGAAAAACGATCCACCTATTCTAACCCCACCTTGCAGCATTTGGTCCATAGCCCTGCAGATTATGGCACTTGAGGTGCATATCCAGACTCCTTTTGAATGAGTTGAGGGTTTCTGCCTCAACTACCCTTTCAGGGAGTTCCAGACCATCAACACCCTCTGCGTGAAAAAGTTTTTCCTCATCTCCCCTCTAATTTTTCTACCAATCACTTTAAATCTATGCCCCCTCATCACTGAATAGATCCTTCACCTCCACTGTACCCAGGCCCCTCAAAATTTCTGACGGCCTGTGGGGGGGAGGGGGTGGGTGGGGGGGAGGCTGCCCTCCTGATCAGGCACCCCAAGCCCGATGGAGGGCTGCTCCCGATACCCCAACTACCCCCAATGCCCAACATGCCCCCTGTCCCCCCTTTCGACCACCCTTGCCTCGCCGGGACCCAATCGATTGCTCCCGGCAAGGCCCTGAAAACGTACCCATTCACCGGGGCTCCGCGACATCTTCTGTTTTCAACTGGGTTGCAGTCCCAGCAGTGGCCACCGCTTCCTGTGGTGCTGCTGGGACAGAGAGCTGCTGGCCCACTGATTGGCCGGCAGATCCGTTAGGCGGGACTTCATGCCTCAACGAGGTGGAAGTCCCGCCTCAGGCCAATTAAGGATCTAGATCCGCAGGCCAGGCGGAGGCTGGATTGCCACCGACTTTTCAGTTGGTGGATGGCTCCCGTCCACCGAGGGTAAAATTCCGGCCTTTCTGTATCCTCTCACTCCAAATTTTGTATCCATGTGAGTTGTAACTTTGCTCACAAACCTGTGTGGCACTTTATCAAATGCCTTTTGGAAGTCCATGTACACTACATCAGTAGCATTGTCCTCATCAACCCTCTCTGTTACCTCATCACAAAACTCCAACAAGTTAGTTAAATTTCACGAATAAAACTTTAAAGATTTTGACTCACATTTTTATCAATTTACTGTTGTATATGACTCTTGACACGTGATTATTACAAGAGGAAGCTTAGTTCCCTGAAGACCAAGGCAAGTTATTTCAGTTTTCCCTGTGAATGTAAGTTGACAGAAATAGAAATGTGTTTTTGCAACCATGTAGTCTGAAGTGTCTGAGGTGATGACTTTTTTTTTTAAGAATTATACCTGTATTTTTATGAAGGCAGAAAATTAGGAATATTTACGAATGAATAAGCTGTGGTCCAAATCTTGCTGGAGTGGGACATCTTGCAGAATACCCCATTAGTTAGACATTTTCCCTCACCTTTCAGTTCCAAAGATTTTCCCAGTAACTTGCTGCAAGCGTGAGCTGATGACGGCGTGACAAGATCAAAAGGGCATCTGGGACTGCAGTGAACAACAAGACCAACAGTCTATCTCCTTAACGAATGAGATTTAAGGATTGAGAAACAAACAGAGGAACGAGGGAGAAGGAAATAGGGTGAATTAGTGACAAATCAAGTACAGAAAGAGAAATAGAGAGTGAATGAAAGATTGGTTTAAGAGAGGGAGAAAAAGACACAGAATGAAAAAGTAATTTTAATTTTTAAAAATGTTACATTTTTAAAGTCTCCAAGAAGAATTTACTACATGCACAAATGAGATTGAACAGTTTAAATTATCCCTTTTCTAGTCTGGAGAAATTGGCATTGTAATACAAATTACCATGACGTTAAAGGGGTATTTACACTGTTATAGAACAGTACAGCACAGTACAGGCCCTTCGGCCCACAATGTTGTGCCGAACCTTTAACCTACTCTGAGATCAAACTAACTACCTACCCTTCATTCTACTATCTTCCATGTACCTATCCAAGAGTCGCTTAAATGCCCCTAACGTATCTGCTTCTACTACCACCGCTGGCAGCGCATTCCACGTACCCACCACTCTCTGTGTAAAGAACCTACCTCTGACGTCTCCCCGAAACCTTCCTCCAATCACCTTAAAATTATGCCCCCCTGGTGATAGCCCTTTCCACCCTGGGCAAAAGTCTCTGGCTATCCACTCTATCTATGCCTCTCATCATCTTGTACCCCTCTATCAAGTCACTTCTCATCCTTCTTCGCTCCAATGAGAAAAGCCCTAGCTCCCTCAATCTTTCTTCGTAGGACATGCCCTCCAGTCCAGGCAGCATCCTGGTAAATCTCCTCTGCACCCTCTCTAAAGCTTCCACATCCTTCCTATAATGAGGCGACCAGAACTGAACACAATATTCCAAGTGTGGTCGAACCGTTATGAGCCCTAATTTTCTGCAGTTCATTAAATGGGCAATTAATGGACAAATTCAGCAAGTTCTTAAAATAATTGGGAGGCTCAGGGCGAGATGCCATTTGTGCGAAGCAATTTGTGCTGCAGTGTAAACCAACTCGAAAGCCTGGTGGTGGGATGGTGCCAACGAACTGGCATGCCGGCCAGCGGCATAAAATTCTGCATCTACCCGCCTCCATGCCCGCCCCCTTCAGGGCCTAAAAATTCAGCCCTAGGGAACATAGGCCTATTTGACACAATCTCATCAGACAGGACAATCCCCTCATCCCAGGAATCATTCTAGTGATCTAGTAATCTATTGATCATTACTGGCTAGGTGAGGAAAAATTGGTCTCTTTTTTAAAAGCTGTTAATATTCAAAGCAATAACATTTGCTTGATCTGTGGTCTAATATTTGTACGATAATTCTAGCAAAGTAGAGTGAGTTCTACTGTTCATTAGTGTTAAGGTCAGTCTCTGTTCATTGCATGTAATGTGACCCTTTTGCAGTTTAATATGTTTGCACTTCATAATGTAAAGAGTAAAGGTGCCCATCGGCTTTTTTTGTTCTTGTATAAATATAATTATATAGCAAATGATATAGGTTTGATTCTCAAGAAACAGGATTGTGTTTTAACCCTTTCTGTTTCTCGGGAGAACACTCACAACTAATTTTGGCAGCATTTGCTTTAAAATTGAACTGTAATGGGCAGTTGGCCTCAAAGGGTGTTGGAAGCAACAGAGTCTTTCAAAAAGGGAATTGGCTAAATACTTGAATGGAGAAAACATTGCAGGGCTATGGGGAACGGGCGGGGAAGTGGGACTAATTAGGTAGCTCCAACAAAGAGCCAGCACAGGCATGATGGGCCGAATGATTGCCTTCTGTGCTGTATCATTCTGTGAATGCACTACAGGAGGAGGATCATTAGACGGTGTCAGTGTCGCCTCACACATGACCACGAGTAAGGTGGACATGGATGCAGCCTGCACTCCAGGATTGGAGTATATATTCTAGCTTAACTCCAGTGCAGTAGTGAGGAAGTGCTGCATTGTCAGAGGTGCTGCTTTTTTGGATAGATGAAAGAGATCTCATGGTGCCTTGGTCAACATTTGTTCGTAAAACAACACTAACCATAATCAAATTAATGATAGTAAGAAGATTTGCATTTATTTTGCACCTTTCATGACCACAGGATGTCTCAAAGCGCTTTACAGCTTTTAAAGTGTAGTCACTATTGTAATTATTGTAAGAAACACAGCAAGATCCCACAGACAGTAATGTGTCAATGATTAGATAATCCATTTTGTGATGTTGGTTGAGGAATAAATATTGGCAGCCAAGACACTGCAGATAACTCCCCTGCTTCTCTTTGTAATATTACTATGGGATCATTTACATTTACCTGACAGGGCAGATAGGACCTTAGTTGAATATCTTATTTGCAAGACAGTGCAGCAGACTGTCAGCCTTGACTTTAGTTCTCAAGTCACTGGAGTGGGACCTGAACCCACAATCTTCTGACTTAAAGGTGAGAGTGCTACCCACTGAGTTACAGCTGACACTAAAACTTTGCACTGTCTGTTCTTGCTGAAAGCTGCCTCAATTGCAAGTAATGACTTGAATGTCAAGTGCTTTGGAACATGCCATGGATGTGAAAGGTGCTATATGAATACAAGTCCTTTTCTTCCATCAGATTGATCAATGCCCTCCTATTCTCTAAAACATGACCATGCAGTCACTTTCCAACAACAATAACTATTTGTATTTATATAGCATCTTTAACCTAATAAAACGTCCCAAGACGTTTCTTCACAGGTGCTTTATAAAGAAAAATTTGATGCCGAGCCACGTCAGGTGATATTAGGACAGGTGACCAAAAGCTTGCGGAAAGAGGCAGGTTTTAAGGAGTGTCTTAAAGGAAGAGAGAGGTGGAGCGGTTTAAGGAGGGAATTTCAGAGCTTAGGACCTAGCCATCTTAAGACACAGCCACCAATGGTGGAGCGATTAAAATCGGGGATGCTCAAAGGCCAGAATTAGAGGAGTGCAGATATCTCTTGAGAGTTGTGGGGCTGGAGGAGATTAGAGAGATGGGGAGGGTCGAGGCCAAGCAAGGAGTTGAAAACGAGGATGAGAATTTTAAAATTGAAGTGTTGCCAGGCTGGAGCCAATGTAGGTTAGCGAGCACAGGGATGATATGTAAACAGGACCTGGGACTTGGGACACAGGCAGCAGTGTTTTGGATGACCTCAAGTTTACAGAGGGTAGAATGTGGGAGGTCAGCCAGGAGTGTGTTGGAATAGTCAAGCCTAGAGGTAACGAAAGCATGGATGAGGGTTTCAGCAGCAGATGAGCTGAAGCAGGGGCAGAGTCGGGTGGTGTTACAGAGGTGGAAGTAGGTTTTGAGAAAATAACATCTATTGTTGTAGCTCCAAAATATTCTATTGAGATATGGCATCGTTTTTAATAGTCACAGAAACAATTTTCCCTGAATAAAAAGAGAAAATGCTGGAAGTACTCAGCAGGTCTGGCAGCATCTGTGGAGAGAGAAACAGGTCGATGACCGTTTATCAGAATTGGAAGAAGTTAAAGATTTAACAGCTTTTAAGCAAGTACAAAGGCAGGATAAAGGTGGGGAGGAGGAGGAAAGAACGATAGGGAATGTCCGTGATAGTGTGAAACGACAAAAAGCTGGTGGTGTAAGTCAAAAGGGGTTAGTGATGGGTTAAGTACAGAAAATTGAAGTGTCTATTTTAATTCTCCGTCCTATGTCCAGCCTGACCAGGATTGTATTTCCACCATTTTCTCTTTTTATTTCAGATTGCCAGTATCTGCAGCATTTTGCTTTAACTTAAACCCTTTCCTTTCTCTTTTTTTTAACCTTTTAACATAACCAAGTAACTTACACTGGTTGTGCTTGTACTTTAATAATATTTATCTCCATTTCAGACCCCCCAGTGCCTGATGTACAAGTTGTGATTGTAGAGCAAACACTTCCACCACTCTCCCTCCATCGGGTAGAAAGTAAGAATGGACCTATTAGGTAAGTGTCTCATATTTATAAATCAATAGTAAATAGAACCCTCCACCACTGATATGAACAAGGTTTGATTTTCCAGTGTGTCAGTCTTGGCTCAGCAGGTGGCACTCTCATCTCTGAGTTAGAAGGTTTGAATCCCACTTCAGAGATTTGAGTACAAAATCTAGGCTGACACGCCTAGTGCAGCACTGAGGGAGTGCCGCACTGTCAGAGGAGGCTCCTTTTGGATGAGCTGTTAAACCAAGGCCCTGTCAGATGGATGTAACAAATCCCATGGCACTATTCGAAGAATAGCAGGTGAGTTCTCCTCGGTGTCCTGGTCAATATTTATCCCTCAATAAACATCACCAAAGCGGATTATCTGGTCATTATCATATTGCTGTTTGTGGGATCTTGCTGTGTGCAGATT
Organism: Heterodontus francisci; assembly: GCF_036365525.1. Lineage (NCBI taxonomy): Eukaryota > Metazoa > Chordata > Chondrichthyes > Heterodontiformes > Heterodontidae > Heterodontus > Heterodontus francisci. Next base: position 178,260,009 of record NC_090374.1, on the reverse strand, counting down.
AACTGCCATGTTTCCTATATTGCAACAGTGACTACAGTACAAAAGCACTTCATTGGCTGTAAAGCACTTTGGGATGTCCTGAGGTTGTGAAAGGTGCTATATAAATGCATGTGTCTCTCTCTCATTGGACAGAGCTGTCTCACCAGATGTCATCATTTTGGACTCTTTAATGGGTCCTTCTATATTTTAAGACAACAATTGCAAAGTTATTGCAAATTAAAAATGTCTTCAAATAATGAGGGGTACAGCAAGAGATTAGTTACCCTTTGAATCCATTAAGACACCAACATTTCTTTACTTTACATGATACTTTACATGCAAAACTGAGATTCTGGTGAATATATCATGCCATAGTATATGCAATGGATGTAGTTGTTACTCCTGGTAACTCTGTGCATCCCTGAAGTCAGGACCTGATGTATTCTGGATTCCTGACTGTAGAAGGAGAATGACGACACTGACACTTATTAATCCAACCTGCGGACAGCGATAACGCAGCTTCCGATTCTGTTTCTAAATTTCTCACAAACGATAACAGCAGCTTGCATTTATATAGTGCCTTTAACCCTGTAGAATGCCCCAGCACACTTCACAGGAGTGATTATCAAACCAGCTTTGCCACCGCACCATATATGGAGATATCAGGACAGGTGACCAAAAGTTAGGTCAAAGAGGAAGGTTTTAGAGAGGATCTTAAAGGAGGAGAGAGAGACAGAGGTTTCAGAAGGGAATTCCAGAGCTTTGGACCCTGGTAGCTGAAGGCATGGCTGCCAATGGTAGCGCAGTTAAAATTGGGGATGTGCAAGAGGTCAGAATTGGATGAAAGCAGAGATAATTATTGTGGTTTGTATGGAGCCAGCAAGTGTTTGTTATAAGTGACCATGATTTTTTTTCGTATGTCACAGTGCTTGCTTGATTCATTTTTGATTTAACTTATTCCTCCCCTTTTTAGCTTTTATCAGGTGGTTGTTCTGCCCTTGCATTTGCAACACTCATTCAATTGTAATTCCCAAAACATGAAAAGCTTCTTTGGCCACAAAAGGGGCAGTGAAGCATATATCACAGCAGAATTTATGGCAATGGATGTTGAGGACGGGATGCAATTTTCTGTCGGAGACCGGCTGTACTACAGAGAGTATTATAACGCTGCTTTAGAAAATGGCAAGAACTATTCCTTCCTGCTGAAAACCATTAGTGAGTGGAATTATGTAAGTTGATCTTTATAGAAAAGCACTTTTGCGTAACACTTTTTAAAACTGCTTTAAAATGAGATATTGCTGACAAGTGAAATTGGCCTGGATTGTGTGCCCAAGGAGGGGCTCCCGGCACCAGGCCTAAATGACAGGGGCATCCCGCCTCAGCTAGCTGGAGCCTCCCCACCCGGAGCGATTCTATGGTGCCCGGCCAATTAACAGCCTGGCGCTGGGATCCCTGCCCCTATTACAGACGGGGATCCCACCTCCAAGAGCTGCTGGCCAATTAGAGGGCCAGCAGCTCAGCAGTATTGGCAGCGCCTCCAGGAGCGGTGGCCACTGCTGGTACTGCAAGAGGCCTTGGACCCAGACTCAATGCTGGAGCCTGGATCCAAGGTAAGTGAGGTGGGGGGTCACTGGGACCTGTTTGGAAGGCCCCAGTGAGTTGCGGGATGGGGAGCAGGGGTGAGACTGTTTAGAGCAGGGGGAGGGAGGTCCAGGGAGTTGCATGTTTTCCCAGTGGGGACACACCGTGGGCCACAGATTTCCCACAGAGGAGGGGCCCCCCACCCCAAGCTCTCAGGGAAGTTGCCTTGTTTTACTGGACGACCTCCCTGCATGGCGGAGGCTCCCCTGCCTCAGGTTAAATCCCAACGGCAGCAGGATGAGGCCCTTAAGTGGCTGTTAATAGGCCACTTAAGAGCCTCAATTGCCCTCTGGGTGGGAAGGCCATCGTTGGCCTATCCCGGCACTGACAAAATTGCACTGTGACGAGAGGGTGACGAGCCCTCTGTCCCCTGCCTCTCACACAATTCTATGGGTCCCCCTACCTCCGAACCCGTCTCGGGGGGGGGGGCCCATAAAATTCAGCCCAATTGTGTCTGGTAAAAGTGTATTTTCCACTTTTGATGTCCCTAGACGAGTTGGCAACTTGGCCCAGAGCGGTACATAAGAACAGAAGAACTTAGGAAATAGGAGCAGGAGTAGACCATATGTCCTGTCAGGCCTGCTCCACCATTCAATATGATCATGGATGATCTCGGGCTTCAACTCCACTTTCCTGCCCACTCCCCATTGTTACGACCACGGTGGGAGTAATGCACTGTTAATTCAGTCCCACATCTCCAAAGGCCATAGCATATCAAAAACAATTCCCACCCACCGAAGAATAGCCAAATGAAACACTTTATTTGTCATCCAGAATAAAGCGCACCATACCAGGTTTCTTAGCTACTAACAAGATAAATCTATATATATGAAAAAACTCCTTATTTACTTAGACCTCATGCACACACACATACATTAAAAAAACAGTTAACCAGGGAACAAGGTTTCTGGTTTACAACTGTTCCTTAGGACTAAAAAGGAAAAAAATAAAATGATTGACTTTATCACGTTCTGGTTGGATGTTTTCAGTACGGTGAGGTGTCCCAGAGTTGAATAATCAGATGTCACTCGAAGTTTCTCCAGGCGAGGTTGATGAACAGTCTTTGCTGGGTAGGCGTTCAAGGCAATTTGTCTGCAGCAAGCATCACACAGATCTTTCAGCAAAGGGTGTAGCAACAAGTCTGCTTGGGGTTTTAAAGCAGCAGTCTAGCAGGAGAAGCTTTCTGTAGGTGCCAGCATTTCCCAAAACACAGAAGGCAACAGGAACCACTCTGGATGCAGGCATACTTCAGAGACTGGAGGCAATAGGAATGTATCTCCTTTCCAATGCAGAGTTTCTTTTCAAGAGATGTAGGATTCCTTTACAGAGAGAGGTAACACTTTTCTGGGTCTTCCTCTCTTGCTCCAGGCAGGTTAACGCAAAGATTTCAAAATGCCTGCTCTTTGTCCAACTCATTGTTTTTTAAAAGTGTCCAAAATGAAAAAAACCTTCCTGAACCTGGTCACATATCCAGACACAGTGTCTCCTCTGTCACTCAATGGGAGGTCAAGACCCTTTGCTGTTTCCTTGAAACTGCTTGCTTCCCCTATTCTTGCATACAAAGTCATCATCCAAAATTTCCAGCTATCCTTTTTTCAGTTTTTTAAAAACACACAGAAGTCTAAGATTTTAGTACAAAAATAAAACCTTTTGTAACCCCTGATTCTCTGAGAGACCAAAATTCTGTCTATCTCAGCCTTAAATATATTCAACAATGGAGCATCCACAACTCTCTGGGGTAGAGAATTCCAAAGATTCACAACAGAGTGAATAAATTTCCCCTCATCTCAATCCTAAAAGATCGGCCCCTCATCTCAGTCCTAAATGATTGGCCCATTATCCTGAAACTGTACCCTCTTGTTCTAGATTCCCCAGCTAGGGTAAATATTGTCTCAGTATCTATCCTGTCAAGCCCCTTCATAATCTTGAATGTTTCAATGAAATCACTTCTCATTCTTATAAACTCCAGAGAATGTAGACCCAATTTACTTAGCCTGTCAGCATAGGACAACCCTCTCATCCTGGAGACCAATCTAGTGAACCTTCACTATGCTGCCTCCAATGCAAGTATATCCTTTCTTAAATATGGAGACCAAAATTGCACACAGTATTGCAGGTGCGGTCTCACCAAAGCCCTGTATAACTGTAGCAAGACTTCTATATTCTTGTATTTGAATCCCCTTGCAATAAAAGCCATTTGCTTTTCTAGTTGCTTGCTGTACCTGCATACTAACTTTTTATCTTCCTTGTACGAGTACACCCAAGTCTCTCTGAACATCAACGTTTACAAGTTTCACACCTTTTAGAAAATATTCTGCTTTTCTATTCTTATGACCAAAGTGAATAATCTCACAATTCCCTACATTATACTCCATCTGCCACCTTGTTGCTCACTCACTTAATCTGTCTATATCTCTTTAGTCTCTTTGAGCCCTCCTCACAGCTTGTATTCCCACCTAGCTTTGTATCATCGGCAAACTTCGATACATTTCTCTCTGTCTCTTTATCTAAGTCATTAATTTCGATTGTAAATAGCTGAGGCCCCAGCATTGATCCTGTGGCACTCCACTGATCACAGCCTGCCAACTTGCAAATGCCCTGTTTATCCCTACTCTCAGCTTCCTGTCTGTTAACCAATCCTCCATGCATGCTAATATATTACCCCAACTCCATGAGCTGTTATCTTGTGTATTAACCTTTGTGTGGCACCTTATCGGATGCCTTTTGGAAATCCAAGTATACTACATCTACTGGCTCCCCTTTATCTACATACCAGTTACATCCTCAAAAAACTCTAACAAAATTGTCAAACAGGATTTCCCTTTTGTAAAACCATGTTGACTTGTTCTGATCATACTATGCTTTTCTAAGTGCGTTGTTAAGACTTCCTTAATAATAGATTCCAGGACTTTCCCAACAACTTACGTTAGGCTAACTGCCCTGTGGTTCCATGTTTTCTCTCTCATACAAACATACGAATTCGGAGCAGAAGTAGGTCATTCGGCCCCTCGAGCCTGCTCCGCCATTCAATAGCAACATGGCTGATCTGTTTGTGTCTCGAATTCCACAAACCCATCTATACCCGATAACCTTTGACCCCCTTGCCTAACAACAATCTATCTACCTCCGCCTTAAAAATATCCAATGACCCTGCCTCCACCAGCTTCTGAGGTCGAGTTCCAAAGTCTCACAACCCTCTGAGAGAAAAAATTTCTCATCTCTGTCCTAAAAGAGTGACCCCCTAATTTTAAAACTGTACCCCCTAGTTCTGGACTCACCCACAAGAGGAAACATCCTTTCCACATCCAACTTGTTAAGACCATTCAGGATCTTTTCTACTTCAATCAAGTCTCCCCTCACTCTTCTAAACTCCAGTGAAAACAAGCCCAGTCTGTCCAACCTTTCCTCATAAGACAACCCGCTCATTCCAAGTTTCAATCGAGTAACCCTCCTCTGAACTGCCTCCAACGCATTTATATCCTTCCTTAAATAAGGAGACCAAAACTGCACACAGTATTCGAGATATAATGTTACCAATGCCCTGTATAACTGAAGCATCACATCCTTACTTTTATTTTCAATTCCTCTCATAATAAAGGATAGAAGTTTTACATTTGTCTTCTACTGTGAAGACAGACACAAAATATCTCTGCCATTTCCTCATTCCCCATAATAATATCTCCTATCTCTGCCTCTAAGGGTCACGTGGTTAATGCTGAATTGAGATGGCTGGTGTGAGAAATGGGGAAATTCATAGAGGTTGCATAATGTTGGCTATTTTTTTTAAACCATGATTCCCTTAAAAAATGCTTTTTGAAAGAATGGGATGAAAAGATAGAAATTGAGAACACTCCAAATATTTTACTTTACATGATCAATATTCCACCAGCCCACTAGGTGGAGCACTCTACTGACACTTCATCCCAATAGCAACGAGAATGGGGATAGATTGGATGATCATGACAGCTTTTATATATTCTAAAGAACAATGGGAGCCTAAGAGAAATACTCACATTACCAAAGTGTTCTTCGTCTGAATAATTTTGTTCCTCCAGACATTTTTCTTTGTATTTATAATTCGCATGTACTTAAATGTATCTTCCCTTTAAATGTATCTATGCTATTCTCCTCAACAACTCCATGTGACAGTGAGTTCCACATTCTCACCACTGTCTCGGTAAAGAAGTTTCTCCTGAATTCCCCATTGGATTTATTAGTGACCACCTTATATTTGTGGCCCCCGGCTCTGGATTTCCACACAAGTGGAAGCATTTTCTCTACGCCTACCCTTTCAAACTCCTCCACAATTTTAAAGACCCCTATTAGGTCATCCCTCACTGAGCCTTCTCTTTTCTAGAGAAAAGAGCCCCAGGCTGTTCAGTCTTTCCTGATAGAATTTATTCTCATTTCTAGTTGCCCTCAGTAGGTGGTGGTGGGTCACTTTCTCGAAGTGGTGGGAGCAGTTTGATACAAACTGAATGGCTTGTGAGATCATTCAGAGGACAGTGAAAATTCAGCCCCATTGATGTGGGGACTGGAGTCACATATAAGCCCAGACCAGGTAAGGACAGCAACTTTCCTTCCCTAATGGACATGCACCAGAAACTGGGCTGAGATAGCCCTAGGATGCAAGGCTTATATGGATGACAGAGAGGACTGACTCTCCTTCCATCATTCTGGGCTGAATTTGGGTCTGGATTTCCTGCTTCAGCATACATTGGATATAGTGATATAGGGACATAGGAATGCACAGGGCCCAAATTAGCCATTACAATCCATCCGACAGGCTTCAGAATAAAAGTAATACCATCGAGTATTCTTGTGCCCCTCAATCATTTCTTTTGTCCAAAAAATGGCCAGGTTGCCAGGGCCTGCACTGCCTCTGTGGGTTGTCTGTACCGCACATTCAGCATCCCCTATGTAAAGTAATTTAATCTAAACTCTGTTCACCTTCTACTTGATTACAGATGTCTGTTTATTGGAGCTCAGTTTATCCATTACACCCAAGAATCTTAACTTCAATCTGGGCCAATAGTTTAGTCAGGCACACACGAGTATGCCTTTCCTCCTCTTATTGTAAAGCACTCAGACAATTCTGTGTGGTGAGGTGCGTTCTATAAATGTAAGTTAGTGCAAAATAAATTCTACCTTGGAGATGGTCTAAAATTGGCCTCTGTGTGTTTATAAAACAGTAACTGCATTTGACAGTAAAAAGCCCAACAGATCCCATTTAACCACTGACACATGATTGCCTGGATTTTGACTCTTTAACCTGAATCTCCTTGCTTCAAAACCATCTGTACTTTATTAAGAACTGTTCCATACATAATTGAATATTTCCCCCTCGGCAGATCTATTCTTGTTTTCGCTGTTGCAAAATGGGCTGGAGGTTATTGGCTTTAGCCTGCTTTCTCAACAGATGCAAGTCTGCAAATTCAGGAAGTGAATTGAATTTATGTGCATGTTTCTGTTTTATTAGGTGAAGAAACAGTCATGTGTGACTTTGGCACAGTTAAAAGGTGAGATGCATCGTCTTGTACATAACTGAATGATTTGGAGTTGAATAATTCTGGAAATGAATGCATTCCTCCGAGAAAGACACAGTGATTGTTTTGACATCGAACTGTCGGTTTTCCCCACCCACCCGCTCATTAAAAAAAACCTGTGAATCTGCATTCTCAAACCTTCATCCATGACAAAAAGAGACAGAACTTGGAGGCAAAGTTGTTATGACCTGGAAAGTCTGAAAAGGTGCTGGAAGCATATTCAATAATAACTTTCAAAAGAGATAAGTACTTGAATAGGAAAATTGTGCAGGGCAATGGGGAATGAGCAGGGGAGGGGGACTAACTGGATAGCGCTTTCAAAAAGCTGGCACAGGCATGATGGGCTGAATGGCCTCCTTGTATGATTTTAAGAACCACCATTTGCAGTGCTCCAATTCTCTCTATTTCCATGTTTACGTACTGAATTTGAAACTTTTCCCCCACCATGCCTACCCCTGCTATAACTCAGTGCTGGCCCCTGGTCCACTTCCTTTTGTTGTATTTCTGTGTTGGGTCGATCATTGTCACAGGAGGTGGGGCGAGGGCTGGTTGCTGACTTGGCAACTTCAGCTCCTGTGGTCAAGGTGGCTCTCAAATGGTTTGTGCTCAGTATCGAGAAATTCCGTTCCAAGCTAACAGCTTCACCTAGGGTGGGGTGGAGTGTTGGTGGTGGATTGGGGGTGCAGGTGAGTGGGGTGAAGAGGGACAGGAGAGCAACCTTCTAATCTGAAGGCTCCACATTACTCGATGGGACAGGGGAGATGGACTGGGTGGTGGTGGTAGCGTGGGTTGGAGTTGGTGCAACGGCTACCAGTGAGGACCCAGTCTGTCCCACTTACTTCCGAATCATGACCTGTGAGCTGATCGGTGTGAGGATTGACACAACAGCATCGATTACACTCCCAAAATCTGTGGTCAATTCCCTTCCTGATTTGTCCCAGCCAGTTCACAGAGAAAGAAGAAGAAAGAACTTGCATTTATATAGTGCCTTTCACAACCTCGGGACATCCGAAAGTGCTTCACAACCAATTGAGGGGCTGTTGAAGTGCAGTTGCTGTGCAGCAAAACATGGCAGCCAATCTGCAGACAGCAAAAGCAGACACAGGTCTGTTCCTGATCACTAATCTGTGGCCCTGGCTACAAGTCCATGTGTTTAGATGTTAATTGAGTGCAGGACTAGGGATGGCTCCCATAGTCCATTTGCCAACTGATACTCGAGGTGAGGTGGTGGGAGATTTAGTTTTTTACATCAAAAATCCGAATGGCTATTGACACCTCTGTAATGTACGGTGCCAGCCAATGAATTAGTGGTGGGATGGCACTTGCAGCAGGACTCACAGTAAACAGCCTATTTCACACCAAAACAAAACCTATTCAGTCAGCAAATGGAACTCATAACCAGGAATGTAGCAACTTTCCCCCAATAAAAGCAGGATTATTTCTCCAGCAAAATGCAGTGAGTAGAGGATAAATACAAATTACGTCCACAACGTCTGTCCCAGTCACTTACAGCAGCATTTGACGAAGAAAATGATCCATTCTGGCTGGGACTTGAGGGACTGGACTTTCAAAGGGCTGTGGGGTTGAGAGCCAGTGCAGACGCAATTCGAAAATTGTAGTCCTGGAGGTCATCTTTGGAACCCAAAGCCTCCATGACAGTCCACAATCGTCAGTGTGAGGGTGGGAGGCTGGGAGGGGGGGTGGTGGGAGGGAATGGGGAAGCCGCTCGCCTTCATTTAAAGGTCCATTAAGCCCATGAAGGTGCTTGTTAAAGGGCCGGTGGGGTGGGGGGTCCGCACAGCAATTTTCAGTGAGGATTCCAGCGAACCCGACCAGTCTGGTGCACGAGAGTGTACGGCTGCCGGGCTCACAGCGGGCAGGTGGCGAACATTTTTGGTGGAAGATGAAATTTTTTGGGTGCGTGGGAATCTTGTGCCAGGCCCAGTGCAGGACATTTCTTTTTTTATTTTGGAAGCGCTGCCTCACGTTTTTATTCCACGTGCCCTCCATGGAGCTGCCTGCTCTCATTGGCAAGGTAGGGGCAGGCCCCATCACGGCTGTTGCCTGCCTTTGCTATTCGCGCTCAGCGGGCAGCTCCCGCCTCCTGCCGACGCTCGGCGCCGCTAATTGGGCACCGAGATCGAGTTCTGCCCAATTAGGACATATACATTTGACAATTGTGTCGCATTAGCAATGCAGCTGAGGCACGGGTCAGAACCTGGAAATCATTCGGGCATTGGGTTCCTGACCCTGTTTTGAAAATTCAGCCAGTGGTGTCACTCTACATGGCAATGAAAAATGGCTCAACATAGAAACATGTTTTCAAGAAGGAATTGGATAGAGCTCTTGGGTCTAAATGGATCAAAAGGTATGGTGTGAAAGCGGGAACAGGTTACTGAATTGGATGATCAGCCATGATCATAATGAATGGCGGAGCAGGCTCGAAGGGCCGAATGGCTTACTCCTGCTCCTATTTTCTATGTTTGTCATCACCATTGGTTTTAGATGAGGTGTTAAACAGGAGCCCTCGTCTGCCCTCTCAGGTGGGTATAGAAGATCCCACTGCACTGTTTTGAAGAATAGCAGGGGAGTTGACCTTTTGCATCCTGGGCCAATATTTACCCCTCAGCTAACATCACTGAAAAGATTATCCGAGTATTATCTCACTGCTGTTGGTGGGAGCTTGCTGTGCACAAATTGGCTGCTGCGTTTCCCTACATTGCAATAGTTACTACACTTCCATAAAGTACTTCATTGGCTGTAAAGCACTTTGGGGCATCCTGAGGTTGTGAAAGGCGCTATATGAATGCATATTCTTTTTTTTCTTTTATTCCTTCTCCTGTGTCATTTTGGTTTGCAAAGCAACATTGGTGTAGATTAATCAGTTAAATATAGAACCAGCTCTTTTTTGATAGTTTTTTTTTAGCTGCTATTCATAATTAGAAATTAAACTGTGAGGATAAGTTATAACTTGAGTCTCCATCTACGAACATTGCCTCAAGATGTCTTCCTGCGCCAGTCTTTTTGGGCATATAAAACTATCTGACACCAAACATTTATCTCATTGAGCACCTGCCAGCTGTTGAGGTTTGTTTGATGTAGCTTTCAGTTCAGCAGTGAATGAGTGAGAGAGTGAGAGGCTAAGGTTGAGCTCTGAAATGCCATGTCCCAGGATAAAGCCTCAGAGACAACACAGAATTGGGTGCTGCAGGTTAAAAGGTCTGTTTTCACAAAGTGCAATGCATTTTTCTTCTGACGCTTGATTACATTTTCTCAAGAAATACAAAATAATTTAGGTGTATTTTATATTTGAAAGAATCTTCAAGAAAGACAAACTTTCATTTATATAGCACCTTTCACAACCTCATGATGTCCCAAAGTGCTTTACAGCCTATGAAGTACTTTTCGGAAGTGTAGTCACTGTTGTTGTGTAGGAAATGCGACAGCTAATTTGGGCACAGCAAGCTCCCATCAACAGCAATGTGATAATGGCCAGATAATATACTTTTTATTGTTGGTGGAGGAGTAAATATTGCCCAGAACTCCCCTGCTCTTTTTCAAAATGTTTTATGTCCACCTGAGAGAGCAGACGAGGTCTTGGTTTGACATGTCTCATCCAAAAGACGGCACTTCCAACAGTGCAGCACTCCCTCAGTACTGCACTGGCGGTGTCAACCTTGATTTTGTGCTCAATTCTCTGGAGTGGGACTTAAACGGACGACCTCCTTACTCAGCGACATAAGTGCTAACTACTGATCTACACAGACACATAAGACAATTGTAGCGCCTTTTAACCACAGCTGCCATTTTGCCATAGTGTCTTTTATAAAAATTATTCCTCCTGTTCTCTGCCAATTTGCCCGTATCCTGAAGGCACTGATTCTCTTGCTTGGGTTACAACTCCACAGGTATATGTCTCACTTTAGGAGGCTGTTCATGGCACCATTCTTTATTGCCAAGGTGGGTCGACAGAGTGAAAAGACCAATTAGCCATGATCTAATTGAATGGCGGAACAGGCTCAAGGGGCTGAATGGCCTCCTTTGGTTCCTAGCTGTCTGCGCCGGGACAGCGAGTAGGTTATTCAACCGCTTGTTGGTCCCACCAATTTGACTAATGCCGGAGTGAATGGTAGATAACTCCATCAGTGCCGTCAGCAGCACCTCCACGTCCCCTCCAAGTCACACGCCATCCTGATTCAGAAATATATCGGTGTTCATCATCGCTGGGTCAAAATCCTGGAGCAGCACTGTGGAAACACCTTCACCACACACTCTGCAGTGGTTCAAGAGGGTGACTGACTCATCGGGCTGGACTCTATAGGCATGCCGCCAAATTCAGTGGCGGGCGAAGAAAATGGAAGCCCGCACACCCGGGATGCATGCCAAAGAGCCGCCGTGATTCCAAGCGTAGCAGCTCATTTATATAGCCAGGGTGGGCCCCACCCCCCCACCCCGATCACTGCTACTTTTAAAGGGCTTTGAGCCCTTCTGGAATTTTTTACAAAAGCAGGAAACATTTATTTTAAAAATTAAAACAGGTATTTTTGCACCTCTCCCACCACCCCCCCCCCCCCCCCCCACAATAGCCACAACATTAAATACTTGCCCTCTCCAGCCCAAAACACTTTCCTTTTCCAAATGACCTTTCCCCTCCTCACAGTGCATCAACTATACACTTTACCCCTTCCCACCATCCCGTCCACCAATGAGAAGATTTTATTGTTGCCCTCCCCCCCCCCCACCCACCGCAGAAAAAAAAAATGACCTGCTCCCCCCTCCCAACCAGTGTCGCGCCTCGATTACCCGGACGGGGATCGGATGGCGCGGGTGTGCCGGCTAGCGGCACGAAGATTGGAACTGGACCGGAGGCGGAGGCGGCTTGCAATTAGGTCAGGTATTTAGATTGATTTAAACATGTAGGGGGACCGCCACGAGGCCTCTCCAGCTCCATGGAGATCGGGCCCTGCTGGCGTCGAGGTCCGTGGTGGGCCTCATCCAGGGCAATCTTAATGCCCCCCGCCCCCAACTCCGCCACGTCAAGACCCCTATAAAATTCAGCCCATCATTTCTCAAGGGCAATAAGGGATGGGCAATAAGTGTTGGCCTTGCCAGCAATGCCCACATCCCAAGAATGAATAGAAAAAAACTTCCGCTCCTACTGTTGGGAAAGTCTTGGTACTAGAACCTGCTCCTCTGCTTTATTAAGGGTGACTAAATGAAATGCTTTCAGGTGCAGGCTAATCATATTTCATTGTATGGATTGCTTTGCAAGATTGATTGCAGAAGCTTAAAAGCTTCAGTTCCTATTTACATTTACAAACCTAAAATCACGCCTAGATTTCCACATATAAAATGGAACTTGATCAGTACAAAGTTGACATTGCATGTCTCCAAAACTAAACCTTGAATAGGTTTACAGTGTGCAGTATATTTTGTATCAAATATTACTTTTAATCATGTGGGTGAGATAAGGCTCTTAATTTATTGCTGGCACTAAGTTGGAAGATGTTCCATTTGTTTACACATTATTTTCATTATCTAGGTTCGTCACACAGCGTGCAGATTATCATTTTTTTAGGACTGGCTTCCCTGGGAACGGTTGGATTTCTTCTGTTCCTTTGCTATTCTTTAACCTGGTATGTATGATCTTCACATGAGAACCAATGCCACTGTCCACTTTTACTACAGTTTTTGCTGTTACCTCAGGTCATCTACTGCTGAATCCCTCATCCATGCCTTTGTTAACTCCAGACTTGAAGGTTCCCATTCTCTCCTGACTAGCCTCCCATCTTCCACCATCCATCAACTTGAGCTCATCCAAGACTCGGCTGCCCATATCCGAAATCGCACCAAGTCCTGTTCATCCATCACCCGCTGTGCTCATTGACCTTCACTGGCTCCTGGTCCAGCAACACCTTGCATTTAAAATTGTCATCCGTGTTTTCAAATCCCGCCTTAGCCTAACCCCCTTCCTTACCTTTGCAACCTCCTACAGTCCTCCAAGATCTCTGCCTCCCCTCCAATTCTGGCTTCTTGAACATCCCTGGCAGTCGTGCCTTTAGCTGCCTGGAGTCTAAACTCTGGAATTCGCTCCTTAAAACTCTCCGCCTCTCTCTCCTCCTTTAAGATGCTACTTAAGACTTATTCCTTTGTCCAAGCTTTTGGTCACCTGTCCTAATATCGCCTGTGTGGCTCGATGTCAAATTTTGTTTGATAACACTCCTGTGAAGCACCTTGGGACATTTTATTACTTTAAAGGTGCAATGCAAATGCAAGTTGTTGTTGTGTCATGCTTCCTTGTTCATGATGGAGGATTGGCCATTTCCTGATCTAGCAACCTCTGATTAAGAGGCGAGCTGAATGTGCTGCTCCCAGGCCCTGTCCAATTCAGGTCTTGAGTTAGTTTCCTCGGGAGACATGTGATGGCAGATCTCCTACTTGGATTATTGCCTCCGCCTGTGAAGATGTCCCTGGTTTTAGCTCTCCTGCTTCAGGTATCGCTGCTGTAACTCAGGGATCTGACCATTCCCTTGCTGTCACAGTACTGAGAACTGGCACTCCTGCACCCTGTGAAGTTAACACATTTTAAAAATTGACAGTACTATGGGGTGCCATGAGTGAACTAGCCCAACCTCATTCTCAGCACCTAGGGTTGCCAACCTTCCAAGATTGCCCTGGAGCCTCCAGAAATTGAAGATTAACCTCCAGAACACGACTGCCAGCAACACCCAGGAGAAAAATCACAGGGGCATTGAAAACAAATTGTGCACTTTTTCTTCCATTTTCTTTCAACATTTTTATTTACTTGCTACAAAACTATTGCGATGATAACAGGAAAAAACTGTCAAGAGCCAATTGGGTAATGAGGGTTTTTTCTGTTTTCCAATTGGCTGGTGAGAAGGAAGGGCTGCATGAGGATGGACGTGTTGGGTGACCAATGGCGAGAGGGTGTGGGGGTTTGGGGCAATTGGAGGCAGGAGGTCATGTGATAAAACCTCCAGGAATAGATCCAGCCAGAGTTGGCAACTCTGTCAGCACACAATATTCTGTTTAATGTGTTGGGGTTAAAGTGGTGGTTTACTTGTTTTGGGAGTGAATTTACCAATGATATTGTAGAATCTCATACCATTTTTTTTTGTAACTCATTTGCCGAGAAAGAATTCCCAAAGGCAGGAATCCTTAGGGAGTGGAAAGCAAGCAATAGTTTGCAACACCTCCTATTACTTTACCACTGGCTTAAACCTAGGAAATGTGTGAATTTGGAAGTGTTTCCCCCACACTTCTTCAAATAAAGAAAAATGAACTTGATTATGTGGAGTAGGGGGAAGATTTTAGTTCTGGCAATGAGGTTATGGTTCATGTGAATTTTTTCTTGAGGTTTTTATTAGCGTCTGTATTATATTGATGGACTCTAGTTTTGGTCTTCCCCACGTGGAAATATCTTCTCAACACCTATCTGATCAAACTCATTTATAATCTTAAAGACCTCTATTAGGTTGCCCCTCACATCTTTTCCAGAGAATAGAGCCCAGTCTGCTTTTGGGTACCTTTCAACTCTAGTATCATCCCTGTAAATCTTCTGTGCATTTTCTCCGGTGCCTCTATATCCTTTTTGTAATATGGAAACCAGAACTGAACACTGTATTCTTAAGTGTGTTTTAACCAAGGTTCTATACATGTTTAACATAACTTCCCCTGTGGTCCTGAGTCTGGAGAACGTTTCAACCACAGGCACTATCGCAGGAGAAATTGACTTTGTCCTCACCGCACACAGGTGTGCATATATGCACATACACTCTTACAGCAGAGTACCCTGAATTGTGATCATTAAGAATCCCTGGCTAATTTCCCCTCTTCACAGCGCTGGCAGTGTTGAGGCAACCTCAGCCACACCTCAACTATCTCAACATGGATGGGACTTAGGAGTCTTTTTGCTCCATACTACATTACACAACACATTTCTTCCTTTGAATTACAGAAAGAGCCTTTCACTGGACATATTTAATAAAACGACACTGTAGCAGACTTGTGAATGTTGTATTTTTAGAAAATTAAACTAGCTTGACGACAGACTCTTGGCCCCCCCTTTGTAGATTCCGACATATCTTATAAGTTTATTTTTCTGAATTTATTTCTCTACTGTCCGTGGTTTCATTGTATCGGCCATGAGCAATTAGCAATAAATATAACACTGTAAATGCAGTGCTGTTGTGCTTATTGATTCTTTTAGCAAAGACCCGTGACCCAATGCATTAGTTTAGGGGTTCTCCATTTCACTTGCCACATAGTGAACTCCTGATCTCACCAATGCCAGGTGGGGCAAAAACAGTGGGCGCATTCCCTAGGGTGGTGTGGGAAGATGCCTTGCAACCTGGCTGACTTGAGTATGTGAGGGCCATAAAATGGAAAGGGAAGTGAGAAATAACTTGTTTTTTTTAAATTCCTTTTCTTTCAGGAGCTTGAAGATGAGATGAGCTGCTGAGGACAGCACTGAAAATTACATGTAGGTTAGAAAATAAAAATTGTTTCCTTGTTTAAAGGTGGGGGCATTTTGTAGTCCTGTGTGGTATTTCAGTCATCCTGCATGTGTGAGATGACACTGGTAATATGATATGTTACTAAACATGTAACGCAACACTGGTGAAAATTACTTTATGCAATGCGTCAGCCGTGTCTCATTGGGTTGTGGTTTCAAGCCCCATTCCAGAGACGTGAGCACAAAAATCTAAGCTGACACTCCAGTGTGTTACTGAGGAAGTGCTGCACTGCTGGAGGTGCCGTCTTTCAGATAAGACAATAAACCCAAGCCCTCTGTCCTCTTGGCGGGTGTAACAGATCCCGTGGCATTTCAAAGAAGAATAGGGAAGATTTCCCTGGTGTCCTGGATGATGTTTATCTCTCAAACAACATCACAAAAAACAGATTTTGTAGTCATTATCACATTGCTGTTTGTGGGAGCTTGCTGTGCGCATATTGGCTGCCGCATTTCCGACATTACAACAGTGACTGCACTTCAAAAAGTACTTCATTGGCTGTAAAGCACTTTGGGACATCCTGAGGTTGTGAAAGGCGCTGTAGAAATGCAAGTCTTTTTCTAGTTCCTCAATTAATGTAAGCTATCTTAACTAGCAGGTCGTAAACTGGTTGACCTCCCAATTAGAGTCACCATTATTGTGCCTTGCCTTTATCTCCTGTGATACCCTGCTGTTCGAGTTTCAGTGTTCAGCCTCAGGAATAACATAGATGCATTTAAGGGAAGCTAGATAAATACATGAGGGGGGAAAGGATAAAGGCTATACTGACAGGGTGAGATAAAGAGGGACGGCAGGAGGCTCGTGTGGAGCAAAAACATGGACATTGACCAGCTGGGCTGAATGGCCTGTTTCTGTGCTGTAAAATACTATGTAAAAGGCATTGGGAATGACAAAGGATGGGGAAAATTATTTATTTGGGCAGGCTGTCTTATGGGAAGATTGGACAGGCTAGGCTTGTATCTACTAGAATTTAGAAGAGTAACAGGCGACTTTATTGAAACATATAAGATCCTGAGGGGTCTTGACAGGGTGGATGTGGAAAGGATGTTTCCCCTTGTAGGAGAATCTCGAACTAGGGGTCACTGTTTAAAAATAAGTGGTCACCCATTGAAGACAGAGATGAGAAGAAATTTTTTCTCTCACAGGGTCGTGAGTCTTTGGAATTCTCTTCCTCAAAAGGCAGTGGAAGCAGAGTCTTTGAATATTTTTAAGGCAGAGGTAGATAGATTCTTGATAAGCAAGGGGGTGAAAGGTTATCAGGGGTAGGTGGAAATGTGGAGTAATCAGTTCAGCCATGAACTTATTGAATGGCGGAGCAGGCTCAAAGGGCCGAGTGGCCTACTCCTGCTCCTAATTCGTACGTTTGTATTTGGGTGCGTAAATTAGTCTGAATTTTTATCTGAAGTTTATTTAATTTTATTTTAAACAGGTAAATAAAGGAAAATCCATTGTTCCATGGGCTCTTCAGCGAATTTCACCAATTCTGGGAGTGTTTCAATGAATAGAACAAAAGCATATTGACAGGCTATCGATCCATAAAGTATACGTGTACCTTACACAAGATAACATCAAATATTGCTCCCTCTCTCCACCATTGGACAGGCTGTGATTGTAAAACTCTTATTTATTTGTACAATATGATAAGATGTTTCGAAATAAAAATTAAATTCACTCCAGGGACTTGAGCACAAAATTCAGGCTGATACGCCCAGTGCAATACGAGGGAGTGCTGTACTGTCGGAGGTGCTGTCTTTTAGGTGGGATATTAAACTGAAGCCCTGTCCGGTCTATTAGGTGGATGGAAAAGATCGTATGGCCCTATTTTGAAGAAGAGAAGGGGAGTTCTCCCTGGTGACCTGGCCAATACTTATCCCTCAATCAACACCAGAAAAACAGATTAAATGGTCATTATCACATTGCTATTTGTGGGAGCTTGCTGTGTGCAAATTGGCTGCTGCATTTCCTACATTACAACAGTAACAAACAATTAAAAAGTGCCTCATTGGGAGTAAAGCACCTTGGGATCTACTGACATTGTGAAAGGCACGATATACATGCAAGTTCTTTTAAAAATCTGTATTAATGATTACCATTAGTGTTCACCTGTTCTATGGAGACATTGGCCCTGAGAAGCCTTGAACCCATTCCAACACCATAATCCCAGCAAAGTGGGACTTCTTGTACTGAGTTCAAGTGCCCCTGCCCCCGTTCTAATTTCTGGGGTGTAGAGCACTTCCATAAAAGTGATAGGTAGGTGTGCCAGCAGCTGTGAAGCAAGGGCATCCATTAAAAGTTCGGGGACGGGTGGTTACGGAATGGAAATTACATGGCAAGTTGCTGTGGATGGAGAGATTTTTTTTAAAACAACTTTCTAAATGGTGAAAAGCTAGGAACAGTGGAGGTCCAAAGAGACTAGGGGTCCAGGTTCACAGACCTTTAAAATGTCATGAACAGGTACAGAAAATAATCAAAAGGCTAATGGAATGCTGACCTTTATGACTAAAGGACCAGAATACAAGAGGGTAGAAGTCATGCTTCAGTTATACTGGTTAGCTGGTTAGATCACACCTGGAATACTGGCAGCAGTTCTGAGCACCACACCATAGGAAGAATATATTGTCCTTGGAGGGAGTGCAGCGTAGATGTATCACAATGATACCTGGACTCTAAAGGTTAAATTATGAGAAGTGATTACATAAACTAGGCTGGAATTTAGAAGTGTCAGGCAAGCCCCCTACAGCCAAGAATGAGGAAAATTAATGTTGCCACATTGATTTTAAACTGTTGTTGATGAAGAAAGAACTTTCTTTAAAAAGCAATTGGCTGGAGAGAGACATTAGCATATCAACAGACAATACTTCAAAGGACAAAGGGGCTATTCCCTGCTCCAATTTAATCCACAATTGCCGAATACACAAACAGACATAGTCAGACCGGTTTAATCACATGACTGGCTGTTGGAGTTTTTTTGAATTTGAACTGGCCACAGGATTAACAATCAAAAGGCTGTTCGCTCCTGGACTGGAAAAGACCTCCCTCTTGTCTGCTCTCATCTCACTCTCACCAGCTTCAGAAACCATTGAAGACATATGAACCCCAAGAGAGAAAAGTCTCCTTCAGGGAACAAGGTTTAAGAAGAATACTGGGCCCCAACAAAAAGCAAGACTTCCGACAATCAAGGACCCTACAACGAGCTCGAAGCGCATTAAAAAACCCTCTTCAGAGATTGCCTCAAACCTCTCCATTTTATTTTTCTTCTCTTTTCTGTCTCTATTTGCATATGCATATCGAGTGTGCATGCTAGCGTGGGTGTTTATCTGTAGGCGTCAACCAAATTAGAGTTTAAGTTTAAGGTTTAATAAATTTCCCTTTTCTTCTTTAAACCTAGGAAAACCTGGTGTGCTCATTTCTTTGCCTTATAATTGGAAAGCTGTGCACAAGGATTCACAGAGTGGGTGCTCAAAACACAGTGTGTTTAAAATTAAACCTTATTACAATAAGACCAGGTGAAGTCAGTAAAAGACCCCTAGACACCTTTCTCACCTGGTTGTAACAGAAGGTTAAAGGGTGATTTGTTTGAAGCTTAAGATATTAAGACAAGCAGATAGAGTGGATAGGGAGAAACTATTTCTGTTGGTTGGAGAGTCTAGGACTAGAAGACATAGTCTAAAAATTAGAGCCAGGGTGGTAGAAATTTGGAACTTTCTTCTGCAAACAGCAATTGATGCTGGAACAATTTTAAAACTGAGATTAATAGATTTTTGTTATCTATTGGTATTAAGGGATTTGGGGCAAAGGCAGGTATATGGAGTTAGGTCGCAGATCAGCCTGATTTCATTAAATGGCGGAACAGGCTCGAGGGACTAAATGGCCTACTCCTGTTCCTATGTTCCCCCTGCCCACCCCACCCCTATTGTGCCTCAAATCCACCTGAAACATGACCGACTTTCAGGGCCATTTTCTCAATCCATTTCCGGTGATCTTTAACTGGGATGTTAGTCGGATGATGGTACAAGTTCTGTCTGGTTTACAGAGCGTCGTACTGTTGATCGTATGTTATGCTGAACCTTTATAAAACATTGTTTAGGCCTCAGCTGGAGTAGAATGTTCAGTTCTGGGCACCTCACTTTAGGAAGGATGTGAAGGCCTTGGAAAGGATGCAGAGGAGATTTACTAGAATGGTACCAGGAATGAGGGACTTCTGTGATGTGGAGAGACTGAAGAAGCTGGGATTCTTCTTCCTAGATCAGAAAAGAGAAGTACAAGAGCAAAATACTGTGGATGCTTGAAATCTGAAATAAAACCAGACAACGCTGGAAATACTCAGCAGGTCAGGCAGCATCTGTGGAGAGAGAGAAACAGAACTAACGATTCAGGTTAGTGGACGTTAAGAGGAGATTTGATAGGGATGTTCAAAATCAAGGGTTTTGATAGTGTTACGACTGACCACTCCAGTCAAAGCCCCCAATCAAAATATACGACTCTGATTGTGCTGGGAGAAGCGCACTGTTAATTCAATCCCGTCCCTCCACAGATCGCCTGACATATCATTTTTAAACTTTCCAAATTAGAGAAGGACCCAGCCAAATTGTACCATCTCTTAACCCCCGAATGAGGCTAACCAAACCAGGTGTCTTGAAATCAACAAATTAACTGTTTAATTAGAAAAACTAAATTCTTAAACACTACAAAGATTTAGAAAACATGTAAAATAGAAAAATTAGAGTCCTTGCAAATTTACGCTCCTGCTGGAGGTGCAAAAGTCCTCACAGACATCTGATGGGGAGAAAAAGGTCCTTCAACAGTAGAACAGTCCGTAGTCTAATTCCAGCAGTAGGTGATGCTTTCCTTCTTCAGCGATGAATTCCAACAATTAACTTGCAAACACTTTCAATAGAATCAATCTGACTTTAGAGTTTTTGAGGGATAAAAGATTGTCACAGTCTCAATTCCCTTCCTTCAGTTTAAATTATCAGAGATCTCTGTTTTGGCTTGACTTTTTTTAGAATTTTGAGAGAGAATAATGAATGAACAGACTAAGTTCTCTTCCTTCAGTTTAAATTAGCTGAGAGCTCTTCTTTCAGGTGTTAACACACAGCTGTCTATCTGAGTCTCTCTTAGAACAGGCTGTTTGCGCTATAAACCAGTTCAAAATTAAATTGTAACAAATGTATCTCTCGATGCTCAGTCCAAGTGGCTATATCCAAGGTAACGAGAATGCATCCTTTGAATCGCAGTCTCCAAATGGCTGTATCCAAGGCAATGAGAATGCACCTTCTTGATAACTCCTGAGGCTTGCTTGTTCTTAAAGCAGTACTGATCCTTTGCTGTCTTAAAGACACACCACATATTTCCCAGAGAGAAAAAAAAAGACAGGATCATGATAATAGAGTGAAGAAAGAGAAACTGTTTCCAGTGGCAGAAGGGTCGATAACCAGAAGACACAAATTTTAGGTGAGTGGTAAAAGAAGCAGAGGCGACATGAGGAAACCTGTTAACACAGTGAGTTGTTGTGACCTGGAATGCGTTGCCTGAAAGCATGATGGAAGCAGATTCAATAGTGACTTTCAAAAGGGAATTGAATACATACTTGAAAGGAAAAAAATTTACAGGACTATTGGAGAGAGTGCAAGGGAGTGGGACTAATTGGATAGCGCTTTCAAAGAGCTGGCACAGGCATGATGGGATGAATGGTCTCCTTCTGTGCTGGATCATTCTATAATTCTAAATCCAACCATTACAATAACATTCTAATATCTCATGCCCTTGTTAATATAATGGCTGATTGATAGGGAGAAACAGGATACTTCAAGCTTGGTCCCGATGGGAGTCAGTATAGTGACGGATTTATGAGAGGGTTATGTTGGCAGGTTATGAGTTGAATGCTAATATTATCTTGCCACATATTCTCATTATATCATGCTGATACTTGCATCTTGTTTAAATTACTTTTCAATCATGGTTACTGTCTTCTGCAGTACTATAGAGTGTACATAATCATGGTCACATTATGAAGTGAAGTCCACCTCCAACAAGTATAAATGGGACTTTTCACTGACACATTTGGGTAACTATTCAAAAGATGCATCGACAGCAAACCAGATTGTGTATTGTCGTCCACTAATTTGCTGATTATGACGCAGAGGCTCATTAAAAGTTCATCGTTCTCTAGGCAACTGAAACTCCTGACTAAATTAAAAGCAATAAACATTCACACCCAGGGTGACAGCAGACTGGTGATCCTTGCAGCAGCATCTATGACCTCAAAAAAGGTGTGCTGTGAACGGGAAGAAGTGAACTTGTGCTGTAGGTTCACAGGTGAGGTTGAGAGAGTAGGCAAGGTGCTGGCCAAGAGCGAGAGGGATAGAAAGAGGGAGGGAGAGCGGAAAGATAAACCAGAGGCAGCACACACCAGATCACTCCTGTACAACTACCAGCAGCCATTTCCAGGATAACATTGGCTGAAATCTGAGAGTGTTTTCTCACGACTCACACTGGTTCTCACATTTCTGCTCCTTCTGACCTGCTCATCTGCTGCTTCATTTCTCCCTTTGATGCCCTTGTTCCCCCTCAAGTCACTCACTACCTCCCACTCCTGCCATTTCTCTGATACAGACCCTGTGTGCACTCCCTTAAATCAGAGGGCAGGGCAAACCCATGTGCATCTGGCACACATCTGGTTGTCATTCATCACCAAATTTGGCTCGGCAGCATCATGCATTACTGTGGCTTGTTCTCCTAAGGCTCTCCTACTCTAGAATCAGCTGAAAAGCCTAAGACATCCCAAAGCTCAGTGGGTAACACATTCACATCTGAGTTTGATGGTTGTGGGTTCAAGTCCTACTCCAAGGATTTGAGCACGCTCACATTCCCCATCCAGTACTGAGGGGGTGCTGTCTTTTGGAGGAGATGTTAAACCAAGGCCCCACCTGTCCTCTCAGGTGGATATAAAAGATCCCATGGTGGTATTTTGAGTAATAGCAGGGGAGTTCTCCCCAGTATCCTGGAAAATAGTTATCCCGCAATAAACATCACTGAAACAGATAATCTGGTTAGTTATCACATTGCTGTTTATGGGAGCTTGCTGTGAACAGTTTTTCCATGTTACAACAATGACTATACTTCAAAAGTACTTTGTTGGCTTTGAGGTTGTGAAAGTTGCTAGAGAAATGCCAGTGTTTTTCTTTAGAACGAATGACCTCCTCAAATATTTTTCCCACTCTCCATCCACCTTCCTCTCCAAAACTGTGAAGAACTCATGAATTATTTGCCTCTGTAATATTGAAATCATTCATACAGTAGCTCTGCTGATAGCACCTCCCCCACTTCACTTCTCCACCCCTGCCACTGGTCTCCTACCCAATCTACCTCTGATCAGCTATCACTCTGCATCTTGTCTCCCATTGCATTCCCTTTGCCCATCTCACCATAAGATCTAATATCACGTCCTGCACGAAATGTGCTGTAGACCTCCTGCCCAGCACCCTTTGTGGCTCTGCCATGATATGGCAGCCTTTCAAATTCTGCGAGGTGTGGGGTAAGGTTTTGAGCCTGCCTTTCCCTGAGACTTTGGGGTGGTTGACCAGCTGTACCCCCTCCATCCCTCCTCGGATTATACAATCCAGGCCACCCTGGACTGCAAAACCCCTGAGATAAGGCACTGGTCAGGATTTGGTTGGAATATTTGGGTTACACAAGGGATCACAGAAGTGGAGGTTTATTCGTTCATGCTATTCAGTGTTTTAGTCTGGAATGACTTAGATACTGAATGAGTTGATTTTAAAAAGGTTTACAAGAATGTTAGAAGAACTGAGAGGATTTACTTATCAGAAAAGATTGAACAGGCTGAGACAAATCCCAGAGCCAACACCCAGTGTGAGCGAACCCCAGGACAAACACCCAGTGCCAAAAGTGATTCTCTGATCTTTGCCTGTTTCCTCCATCTTCGTTGCAGTGAGGTCCAAGGTCCAATATCTGGGCTTCTCCCACCTCTCCATTCAGAGCCAGGTGGCTGTTTAGATTTGCTGATCTCAATACGCAATAAAAGGGATCATGGAATAATGGAATACAGTGTCTGTGTTTTATAATGTGCTCTTTAAGGTCATAATTGCCTGAAAAAAACTTGTGTAGATTTACTCAGTGTCAACAATTTGCTTTCTCAAGTACTGCTAAATGCTACTTTCGCCACGAATAGCCCTTTTTAGCAGTTTTGCATAGTATAACATAGAATTTATAGTACAGAAACAGGCCAACTGATCCATGCTGGTATTTATGCTCCCCAGGAGTCTCCTCCTGCCCTACTTCATCTTATCCTACTGAGTATTGATGCGAGTCTGGGATCGAGTAATACTCATGGATTGCTCTTGTGTTGGGGAGGGTGGGGGGGATGCAGAGATAGAATCACAGAATTGTTACAACACAGGAGGAGGCCATGTGAATGGTGGAGCAGGCCCGAAGGGCCAAATAGCCTACTATTTTCTATGTTTCATTCGGCCCATTGCGCCTGCACCGGCTCTCCAAAAGAGCAATTCACCTACTGCCGTTCCCCCGCCCTCTCCCCATAACCCTTCACATTCTTCCTTTTCATACAACTGTCTAATTCTCTTTTCAATGCTTCAATTGAACCTGCCTCCACCACGTTCTCAGGCAGCGCATTCCAGACCTTAACCACTCGCTGTGTGAAAAAGTTTTTTCTCATGTCGCTTTTACTTCTCTTACCAATTACTTTAAATCTGTGCCCTTTCGTTCTTGATCCTTTCATGAGTGGGAACAATTTCTCTCTATCTATCTACTCTGTCCAGACCCCTCACGATTTTGAATACCTCTAACAAATCCCCTTTCAACCTTCTATTCTCCAAGGAAAACAGTCCTAACTTCTCCAATCTATCTTCATAACTGAAGTTCCTCATCCCTGTAACCATTCTCATTAATCTTTTCTGTATTCTCTCCAATGCCCTCACATCTTTCCTCAAGTGCAGCACCCAGAACTGGATGCAATAGTCCAGCTGAGGCCGAACTAGTGTCTTACACAAGTTTAACATAACTTCCTTGCTCCTGTACTCTATGACCCTATTAATAAAGCTCAGGATACTGTATGTTTTATTAACCGGGCTCTCAACCTGTCCTGCCACCTTCAATACCTTATTCACATATACACCCAGGTCCGTCTGCTCCTGCACCCCCTTTAAAATTGTACCCTTTATTTATATTGTCTCTCTATGTTCTTCCTACCAAAATGAATCATTTCCCATTTCTCCGCATTGAACTTCATCTGCCACCTATCCGCACATTCCACCAACTTGTCTGTAGCCTTTTGCAGTTCTACATTATCCTCCTCACAGCTTCGTATCATCCGCAAACTTTGAAATTGTGCCCTGTACACCAAGGCCTAGGTCATTAATATATATCAGGAAAAGCAAGGGTCCCAACACTGATTCCTGGGGAACTCCACTACAAACCTTCCTCCAGCCCGAAAAACATCCATTAACCACTACTCCTTGTTTCCTGTCACTCAGCCAATTGCGTATCCATGTTGCTACCGTCCCTTTTATTCCATGAGCTATAATTTTGCACATATGTCTGTTGTGCGGTACTGTATCAAACACCTTTTGAAAGTCCATGTACACCACATCAACAGCATTGCCCTCATCAACTCTGTTATCTCCTCAAAAAAAACTCCAGCAAGTTAATTTAACATGATTTTCCCTTAAGAAATCTATGCTGGCTTTTTTAAAATTAACCCGCATTTGTCCATGTGACTATTAATTTTGTCCCGAATTATTCTTTCTAGAAGTTTCCCCACCACTGAAGTTAGACTGACTGGTCTGTACTAACTAGGCTTATCTTTACACCCTTTTACACCCTTTTTTGAACAAGGATGTAACATTTGCAATTCTCCAGTCCTTTGGCACCACCCCTGAGTCTAAGGAAGGCTGAAAAATTACGGCCAGTGCCTCTGTGACGTCCACCCTCATTTCCTTCAGTATCCTCGGATGCATCTCATCCGGTCCTGGTGCCTTATTCACTTTAAGTACAGACAGCCCATCTAATACGTCCTCCTTATCAATTTTAAACCCTTCTAGTGTCTGACTTACCTCCTCTTTCACCATTGCCTGGGTTGCATCTTCTTTCTTGGTAAAGACAGATGCAAGGTATTCATTTAATACCTCAGCTATGCCCTCTGCCTCAATGCGTAAATCCCCTTTATGGTCCCTACTCGGCCCAATTCCTTTTACCACCCTTTTACTATTTACATATGTCTATAGAAAACTTTGGGATTCCCTTTAATGTTAGCTGCCAGTCTCTTTTCATGCTTTCTCTTTGCTTCTCTTATTTGCTTCTTTTTCTTAATTGCTCCTCCAATGGTGACAGTGCCTCCAGCTTCCTGGGCCATAAGCTCTGGAAATCTCTCCTTAAACCTCTCTGCCTCTCTCCCTCTCTCTCCTCTAAGACATTGATTAAAATCAATCCTCTTGACTAAGGTTTGTTCATCTGCCCTAATATGTGGCTCAGTGTCAAAGTTTGTTTGATAATTGCTCCTGTGAATTGCCTTGGGGCATTTACTATGTTAAAGGCACTATATAAATGTGAGTTGTTGTTGATGGATTGTATAGTGCTGAAAATCAGCCTGCTCAGCAATGATTATTCCTGGCAGCCTCCAAATAGTCCAACATCTGACAAGAAAAGGACACTTTCCTTCTGCTCTTTTCCCCTTTTCTGCCTCCTGCTGTAAAGCTTAGTCGGAAATACAGTGTCACAAACCCTCGGATACTCCTCACGTGTGAATAGTGTTAGGACCAGGTGAGGAAGGGATCTCATGCTCCCTCTTGTCCCTTCTCTGATTTGGCTGTAACAGGGTTTATCTTTTAAAACACAGTGATTTTAGCTTACCACCTTAGTGAGCCCTTGCTCACTGCACTCACAATAACATTGCAAATGAACCAGACAGGTTTTCTTAGGTTTAAACAAGAAAGATGCAAGTTTATTAGCCTTATCACTCTAACTGGGTTAAAATGACTAAAATATGCGACGCAACCATGCTCACGTGCATTTGAGACACACACACACAAATAGGTACAGAGGGGAAGAAAGAGTTGGGGGGGGTGTGCGTTGAAGTAGAGTTGGCAATAAATGGAATACAGGTACTGTCTTTTGTGTCTTTGATGTAATGTCCTTGATTGAAGTTAAGGTCGTGGAGTTCTCGCTGGGGCCCGGTGCACAATTCCAGACTTGTTTCTCTGGTACCAGAAGGCTGAAGCGGGGCTTTGTCTGTAGTCTTGAAGTTTAAGTTGCCACCGTGGGTTCCCTGGGACTTTGCTGGAGACAGACTGAGAGAGAGGGACCTTTTCTTCTGCCAGTTCAGTTGCAGTCTTTTTCCTTTCCGTGAGGCACAATTCAAAAAGCTCCACTCTTACCAGTAGGTAGGTCATGTGACCATCTTTTTGCAACAGCCACTTCTTGGAGGGTTGTTGGATTTCACAGCCTCCCAGACATACTCGTTGGGGGGATGGAGTTTTGTTTCTTACAAGGTCAAAAGCTGTCAGTGTCTTTTGATCATCTTCTTTGGCCTCCTTATCTCGAGAGACAATGGGTAAGCGCCTGGAGGTGGTCAGTGATGTGTGGAGCAGTGCCTGGAGTGGCTATAAAGGCCAATTCTAGAGTGACAGGCTCTTCCACAGGTGCTGCAGAAAAATTTGTTTGTCGGGGCTGTTGGTTCTCCCCTTGCGCTTTTGTCTTTTTTCCTGCCAACTGCTAAGTCTCTTCGACTCGCCACACTTTAGCCCCGCCTTTATGGCTGCCCGCCAGCTCTGGCGAACGCTGGCAACTGACTCCCACGACTTGTGATCAATGTCACAGGACTTCATGTCGCGTTTGCAGACGTCTTTAAAGTGGAGACATGGACGGCCGGTGGGTCTGATACCAGTGGCGAGCCCGCTGTACGATGTGTCTTTGGGGATCCTGCCATCTTCCATGTGGCTCACATGGCCAAGCCATCTCAAGCGCCGCTGACTCAGTAGTGTGTATAAGCTGGGGATGTTCTCGAGGACTTCTGTGTTGAGAAAACACTATTGAGAAAACCCATCTCGCTAGTTGACTCAGTGAGCACTCCCGTTATCTCTCTATTCAACTGTCTCTCGGCTAGTCCTGGTCTTTTCAGAATGCAAATGTGCAACCATGTTTTCAGCTGTTCATAGAGAGAGAGAGAGAGAGAAAAATACAGCACTGAAACAGACCCTTTGGCCCAACAAGTCTGTGCCAACCATCAACTACCCATTTATACTAATCCTACATTAATCCCATATTCCCTACCACTTACCTACACTAGGGGCAATTTACCATGGCCAATTTACCTATCAACCCGCAAGTCTTTGGCTGTGGGAGGAAACCGGAGCATCCGGCGGAAACCCACGTGGTCGCAGGGAGAACTTGCAAGCTCCGCACAGGCAGTACCCAGAACGGAACCCGTTCTGGAGCTGTGAGGCTGTGGTGCTAACCACTGCGCCCCTGTGCCGCCCAAATTTAACCTGGTTAAAATTACTAAAATATGCGACGCAACCACGCTCACGTGCATTCGAGAGACACGCACACAAATAAATACAGAGGGAAAGAAAGAGTTTTGGGGGGGGGGGGGGGGACGTTGTAGTAGAGTCGGCAATAAATGGAATGTTCAGTTGTATTTATTTTTTAAACAGGTTCTTTGCAATGTCCAGTAAAATGTTTCAAGTAGTGTCCCATATGATGAAATTAATATGTTTCCATTTGGCAGGTGTGATTTCCGTCACAATAGATAGGTAGTATCAGCTAGCTGTTCAAATGTGAGAAGCATTAAAACCAGATCCTCATTCTGTTTTCACCCAACACTCCCGAGTTCACAGTCGACACACAGCGCAAACACTCCCGAGTACAGACAAGGCATAGCGATGGCAGGCATCAGCTTTGGCTCAGTTGGTACAACTATCGTCACTGAGTCAGGAGGATGTTAGTTTATGCTCCATTTTAGAGACTTGAGCACGTGATCCAGGCTGACATTCCAATGTAGGACTGAGGGAGTGCTGCAATGCCAGTAAGTAGCCTAGATACATGCTAGGGAAAGATTAACGCTGTCTGTTCTACCCTCCCCCAAACACACACAGTTTCCTTTTGACAGAGTTCATTATCTAGGCTGATATTCCCAGTGCAGTACTGAGGGAGTGCTACACTGTGGGAGGTGCCAACTTTCAGATGAGACGTTAAACCGAGGTCCCATCTACCCTCTCAGGTGGATAAGGTCCCATGGCACTATTTCAAAGCAGAACAGGGGAGTTTGCCCTGGTATCCTTAACACCTAAAACTGATGATCTAGCCATTAATCTCATAGCTATTTGTGGGAGCTTGCTGTGCTCAAATTGGCTGCCACATTTCTTGGCCACATTACAACAGTGACTACATTTAAAAGTACTTTGTTGGTTGTAAAGTACTTTGGGACTCGCTGTGGTTGTGAAAGATGCAAAGTATATTTTTTTAAACCTGTGATTATTATTGATATTCAATGATTGCACAGCTAAATTTACTGCAGATAATAGGTGTGAAGGATTGAAGCTGAGTATTGGTCATTTGGAGCTCAGCAGTATGAGATTGAAACCCACTTATCATCAAAGTGCCTTTACACCCTAAATCCACATATCCCCTTAGTTCTTATATTGTTAATGAAATGCACACATTTACAATTTAAATAAGCTGTTATTTTTTTAATAATGAATCACTGCAGCTATATAATCCATGCTGTAAAATACATCTCTTTGGAACAGAAACTGTAATTATTAATGTTAATTTTATTCAATTGTCACAATAGGTCTGCCCCCATTACTGCTAATAAATATGTACACTTTTAAGAACAGTACTCCTTCACTTTTTTTTTCATAGAATTCACAGCGCAAAACCAGGCCATTTGGCCCAACTGATCCATGCTGGTGTTTATGCTCGCCACAAGCCTCCTCCCACCCTACTTCATCTTATCCTATTGAGTGTATTGATGCAAGTCTGAGATTGGGTAGTACTCATGAACTGCTTGTGTGTTGGAGGGTGCTGGGGGAACGGAGATTGAAATCCCTTAATTGCTCCTCCACTGGCGACCATGCTTCCAGCTCCCTGGGCCCTAAGCTCTGAAAATCTTTCCTTAAACCTCTCTGCCTCTCGACCTCTCTCTCCCCCTTTAAGACATTCATCAAAACTAATCTTCTAGTCCAAGGTTTTGTTCATCTGCCCTAATATCTCCTTATGTGGCTCAGTGTCAAAGTTTGCTTGATAACACTCCCGTGAAGCACCTTGGGATGTTTTACTATGTTAAAGGCGCTATATAAATGTAAGTTGTTCTGGTTGAATAGTGATTATGTTAAAGGCGCTATATAAATGTAAGTTGTTCTGGTAGAATAGTGATGATAGGTGTCAACTTTGGTTCAGTTGGTACCACTGTCACCTCAGTCAGGAGGATGTAGGTTTATGCCTCACTTTAGAGACTTGAGCACATAATCCAGGCTGACACTCCAGTGCAGGACTGAGGGAGTGCTGCAATGCCAGTAAGTAGCCTAGGTACATGCTACATGCTAAGCGACGATTAACCCTCTGCTTTTCACCTCCCCTCAACACAGGTTTCCTTTTGACAGGATTTATAATCTAGCCTGATACTCCGAGTGCAGTACTGAGGGAGTGCTGCACTGTCGGAGGTGCTGTCTTTCAGATGAGATGTTAAACTGAGGCCCCATCTACCCTCTCATTTCAATAACATTTTAACGGTTTTTACAAAAAAGTTGTGTATTGAATGATACTTTCTCAAGTACCATGTTAATAAAAACATTTAAAAAACATAACACACCATTTTATTACCATCAAAATGGGCTTGGTTCATCAAGGTCGGGAGCCGCACGAGCCCTTAATGAACCCCATGCAGCTTTAGAGCCGCAGGTTGTAGACTCCCGTGCTAGACTTAGACCTCAGTGCGCAGTGAGGAAGTTGCTACACTGTTGGAGGTTCTGTCTTTCGGGTGACGTGTTAAACTGAGATGCTCCATCTGCTTTCTTGAGGGTTGTAAAAGGTTCCCATGGCGCTATTAGACCAAGGAGTTTTCCTTGTGAGATGGCCAACATTCATCCCACAACACTGCCATGCATCTTATTGCTGCTTGTGGGATCTTAATGTGAGTAAATGGGCTTACTCATCTGCCTATGAATCCAATAGTGAACGTACTTCAAAAAATAAATATTTGGTTGTGAATCACTATGGGTCTACCAGGGACTTCCCGAGGTGTTACATAAAAGCAAGTCTTTGTTCCTTCTTCTTTTCATTAACACATGTCTAAAGAGGTAATAGGGCAAAAGCGATGTAGACACATGAATAGGCTAGTGAAACAATAAAGTGAACCAAGGTTTTAATCAAACAACTGAAATCAGGGAAGTTTTTTTCACTATTAGATACAAATAAATCCTAGATTTTTTAAAATTCAGATGTCCCTTCAGATCAGATAATTCGCTCCTTACAAAGTATTGACAGAATCATAAGAAAACAATAGGAGCAGGAGTAGACCACACAGCCCCTTGAGCTTGCTGTGCCATTTCATAAGATCACAGCTGATTTTCTACCTCAACTCTACTTTACAACCTGCTACCCACAGCACAGAAGGAGGCCATTTGGCCCATTGTGCCTGTGCTAGCTCTTTGAAAGAGCTATCAATTAGTCCCACTCACCCTTGCCCATTTCCTATAGCCTTTCAAATCTTTCATTTCGGGATTATATTACAACTCCTGTTAGCAGTAGACATTCTTTTACTGCCTGGACAGAGAGAATGTGACGGTCTGGAGATATACGAAACGAGAAAGAGCATAACATTTGCTCCATCTGTATTTATACCTCAGACTGAACTATCTGTTGCAAATTAAAATACATCAAGGCTCCTTTGTTTTAGTGGACTTCCTCCAGGATCCATAGTTTACAGATCCTCCCAGTTGTTCTGCAAATGCCTTATTATGTAACTGTGTAATCTGAGATTAAAGATGATCTAATTAAGGCATTTAAAGTGATTAAAGGACTAAAGGAAGAGAGAAACTATTTCCTCTAGTGGGTAGTCCACATCCAGGGTGTGTCACCTTCAAAATTAGAGCTAGGCCATTCAGGGGTGATGTCAGGAAGCATTTCTTTACATGAAGGGTAGTGGAAATCTGGAGCTCTCTCCCCTAAAAAGATGTTGAGGCTGGGGGTCAATTGAAAAATTCACAAATGCGATTGATAAGATTTTTGCTTGGCAAGGGTATTAAGAGTTCCACAACCAAGGCAGGTAAATGGAATTAAATACAGAAGTCATGATCTCATTCAATGGTGAAAAAGGTTCGAGGGGTTGAATGGTCTGTGCCTGTTCCGACATTTCTGAGATTGCTGTGTCTTCATCACTTTTTTGAAACCATTTTGTTCTCCCTTCTTCATGACATTGGTTTCTCCTGGGGTACCAGGCACTCATCGCTAACTTGTCCAATACTGGGGCAGGAGACGTCGCTGTCTATTCGACTAGAGGTGGCATCGTAACCAAATCTGATCCTATCCTCATTCAATTCCTACACATGCACATTGCCCAGTAAAAGTTAACGGAGACCAATGACTTTCCTCTACTGGACCAGAAGACTCAAGCTCAATTATCACATTAATAAACAGCACAGACATAGTCTTTCCTTGTTCATTTGCTGACATTTTACATAGGCACCTGAGATACTGAAGTCCTATTTCCTCAAGTTAGTAAACAGTTATTTCCAATGGTTACATTTATGTAGAATTTACAGCACAGAACCAGGCCATTCGACCCAACTGGTTTATGCTCCACATGAGTCTCCTCCCACCCCCCTTCATCACATCTTATCAACATATTTTTCTATTCCTTTCTCCCTCATATATTTATCTAGCTTCCCTTAAAGGCATCTATCCTATTCACCTCAACTACTCCATTTGAAAGATCTCTTTGCCATTTTTAAACTTAGAAACCAGCAACAATTTGGAAAAATAAATCTGCTTATAAACATAATATTTACTCCCTCATAATTCAGCACTGTAGCGACATCATATAATGGTTCCCAAAATAGCGTAAAACTGTCAAAAGTACATTTTAAAATTTCAAAAATATATAGAATAACTGACACTGGAAATAAGTTGCAGGATAGAACCTAATCTTGCAGTCCAGCTAATGCTTCAAACTGGACAATCTCACTGTTTCTAATATGATCTGAAATGCTCAATTAAGCTCCATGGCAGCCTGCCTCAGTAGCATGGCAGGTGGGGAATTTAAATTCATTTAATTAAACAGCTAGAATCAGTAATAAACTATCATGAAACTACTGGATTGTCGCAAAAGCCCATCTGGTTCACTAATGTCCTTTAGGGATGGCAACCTGCTGTGCTTTCCCAGTTTGGCCTATATGTGACTGCAGACTCACAGCAATGTGGTTGACTCTTAACTGCCCTCTGAAATGGTCTAGCAAACCACTCAGTTGTACCAAACCGCTACACTTGTAGCGGTTCAAGATGGAGGCTCACCACCTTCTCAAGGGCAATAAGCGATAGACAATAAATGCTGGCCTTGCCATGTGACACCTACATCCTGAGACTGTGAATAAGAAACAAATGAGTTTCATCAATTGACAACTAACCTCATGCTCAATCACCTTGATTGCATGTCAAAAGGTGCTGCAACATGTGGCATGATGAGCTGCACTAAATACTTAACAGTTCATCTTCTGAAATGCTATAATTTTCGCTAGTAAACAGTGTAAATCACATGGGGAACATTACATGGAGGAATCTGTTGGAGCATGTATTACAGAGCGATAGAGCAAAAGATTTGCATGAGTTATTCACACAAGTTGAGGTCCCAGCTTGCTAATGCCCCCGGGGAGCTGTTGAGTGGAGACTGGTTGCTTTCCTACTGGGAAAGAGACATGCCCTTAAGGCACAATTAAGCAACCAAGGTAATAAAAGCAAAATACTGCGGATGCTGGAAATCTGAAACAAAAACAAGAAATGCTGGAATCACTCAGCAGGTCTGGCAGCATCTGTGGAAAGAGAAGCAGAGTTAACGTTTCGGGTCAGTGACCCTTCTTCGGAACCAAGGTGTCGGCTATGGCTTAGTAAAAAGCATACTCACCTCTGAGACAGAAGGTTGTGGGTTTAAATCCTGCTCCAAAGACTTAAGCACAAAGTACATGCAGACGCTCCCAGTGTAGTACTGAGGGAGTGCTGCGCCATTGGCAACGCCCACTTTCAGTTTCAGAATTTGGTAGTACAGTTGTTCTGTTACTGGGCTAATCAATGAATGTGAGCTCAAATCCCACCATAGCAATTTGAGAATTAAAAATATTTGGGAATAGAACATCAGTAAAGTGACCATGAGTTGTTGGATTGTCATAAAATAACCCACCTGGTTCAGTAATGTCCTTTAGGGAAGGAAACTTGCCTGCTGTCCTCACCCACTCTGGCTGCCATCACCATCTTCCCAGGGCAACTAGGTACGGGCATATAATGTTGCTTTGCCAGTGATGCCCTACCTCTTACAAAGGATAACATTATCTGATGGCTAGCATGATCTCCTGGATTAGTTTCAACTATTAGAGAGGAATTTCCAGGCTCTTTCACCCCAAATTGACCTGGGTTTTTAATCTATTTTATTGCTTCCCCCAGATAATCACATAACTCCGGATGGGATGTAACGTGCCGCACAAGGAATCACAACTGTATGGGAACAGGCTGGATGAACCAGAGGATCTTTTGCTCTCTGTCATTTTTCATACATTTGGATGCCCTCAGGGGTCAGTCGCATGGCGGTAATGTTACTGGACTAGTAATCCAGAGGTTCCGAAGAAGGGTCACTGACCCGAAACGTTAACTCTGCTTCTCTTTCCACAGATGCTGACAGACCTGCTGAGTGGTTCCAGCATTTCTTGTTTTTATTTCAGATTTCCAGCATCTGCAGTATTTTGCTTTTATTATAGTAATCCAGAGGCCTGGACTAATGCTCAGTAGACATGAGTTCACTTCCGAACACAGCAGTTGGGGGAGTTTAAATTCAATTAATTAATAAATCTAGAATAAAATACTAGTCTCATTAATAATGATGAAACTGCCAGATTGTCATTAAAAAACCCATCTGATTCATTGATATCTGCTGTCCTTACCTGGTCTGGCCTACTTGTGACTCCAGACCCACAGCAATATGGTTGACTGTTAACAGCCCTCTGAAATGGCCCAGCAAATCACTCAAGTTGAAAGGGGAATGCTCACATCCCAAGTATAAATAAAAACATTGCTGTTGCTTTGTGCATGGGGCAGGAACAGAGCCCCAAAGTGCACAGCCTCTGCTGAACTTCCACCCAAAGAAGGAGCAGAATCTCTGGACTATCTATCCGTTGTTGCTGTCAAAGCTTAAGGTAAATCCAGGTCCCAGGAGGGCAATACTACCATGATGCCCTCTTGATGGTCGCCTATTACCTCCATTGGCAGTCTGACGCCAGGAATAGAAGTGGATCTGCTCTGCTGCCAGAAGAAAAATCAATCAGGTCGCTGAAGCAATGGCCTTAGATGGTGGGATGAAGGGAGCGCGTGTGCAAGAGGGTGAAGTTACAATGGAGTACAAATTCACCCTGGGAGAAGGCCCTCAATGAGCTGTAATCACATTGACTGTCTCTTCTACGCCCAGCCTGATATTTAATTCCATTGAAGACAATATTGGGTGGGGAATATAATAGGCCATTGATTCATTCAGCACTGTTACCCAAGATGATTCTTCCCCACTGCCAACATTGAGATTTAGAAAGCATCAGCACCTAACAGCCAAAGGTTTAGGATAGCAGAACACGCACCCATAAAATTGAAACCAGCACGCGGTATCTCATTGACGAATTAATGCGTAGAAATGAGCCAACTGACCGCTTCCTTTTTCATTGTAAAGTTTTTGAGTTCCAGGCTGAGATATTCAGTTTCAGAGTGATCCTCTGACAGATTGCTGTGGAATGTATGGATTTGATGTTCAGTAATTAGTCCAGGAAGGATACTTAGCTCTCAGAAGCTCACACATGCTGACTGAATGTTTAAATAGGCTGTTAAGGATCAAGCGCATTTCTCAAATTTATAAATGGCTGCCAATGACACTTGCACTACCTAATGAGGTTCGGGTGTGACCACTGATAGTATGAGGCATTTTTCTCAGAGGAGATCTAGACGGGTGGGTGGACTGCAATTACACATGGTGAAATTGCACCATAGCAATTTGTTAATTAAAACATTGGCTCAGAAATGACTCACTTGCTATGCATCCCACAGTGTCTTTCTTGTTAACTGAAGATAGTTCAGGATGAAGGGGAATGTGCTGACTCTTATGGTGTGTTTTCAAAGGGGTTTCTGTTATATCACAAAAACTGTTGTGAAGCATCAATGTTACAGATGTTAATGGAAGTCTATGGTAATACTATGAAAAGTAATTGATTATTTCTTTGCTGTATTTCATTGACAGAAGAACAGTTTAGAAAGCATTCATATATTAAAAAACCATGCAATTTTAGTTGAACTGGTTCTATCTATGTAAGGCTACGTGTCGAAACAGGGGATTAACACATCTCTAACTGAGGGAATGTTTATACTCGTCACACTGGGCACTGAAGAATACCTACAGGGTTCTCTCAATCTGATGCCCGTGCCCCAAACTCTGGAATTCCCTCCCTAAATTTCTCTGCCTCTTTACCTCTTTCTCCTCCTTTAAGACACCCTTTAAAATCTACCTCTTTGACCAAGCTTTTGGTCACTTGTCCTAATACCTCTTTACATGGTCTGGTCTCAAATTTTTGTTTGGTAACACTCCTGTGAAGCACCTTGGATGTTTTGCTACATTCAAGGCGCTATATAAATACAAGTTGTTGTTCTTGGTCTTGCATTGCAAGTTCAATGGTAACAAAAGCAGAATACTGCAGATGCTGGAAATCTGAAATAAAAAGTTCAATGGAAGTTCTGAAAGAAGAGTATAAAGGGCCCATTCTCCATTGGTCCTGACAATCTTCCACTTAAGAATTCCCACTCTGGGTGTGTACCTGAGACCTCTCAGTAACTTACTGTGGTTTCATTTCCAACAGGATCTTAGTCTAACCCTAAAAATAAAAGCAAAATACTGCAGATGCTTGAAATCTGAAATAAAAACAAGAAATGCTGGAAATACTCAGGCAACATCTGTGGAGAAAGAAGCAGCGTTAACGTTTCAGGTCAGTGACCCTTCATCAGAACATTATCTTAGTCTAACCCTATCCCACTCAGAACTTTCAGAAATGTTCCCCTGTCTGAAAGAACGACTTGCATTTCTATAATGCCTTTCACAATCTCAGGATGTGTCAAAGTACTTTACAGCCAATGAAGTATCTTTGAAGTATTGCAATATAGGAAATGTGGCAGTCAATTTGCACACAGCAAGCTCCCAAAAACAGCAATGTGATAATAACCAGATACTCTGTTTTTGTGATATTGATGTGTGTTAACTCCCTCACTGTTCTTTGAAATAGTGCCAGAGGATGTTTTACATCCATCTAAGAGGGCAGGTGGGTGCTCCATTTGACATCTCATCTGAGATGTTGCGCCTCTGTTAGTGCAATTCTCCCTCAACACTGCTGCCGTGTACTGCATTGGAGATTCAGGCAAGAATTTTGTGCTCAAGTCTTGATCCCATACCCTTCTAACTCAGAGGCGAGAGTGATGAGAATGTGGAACTCAGATGAGGATTCAGAGGGCTGAATTTTGCTTTGGGGTCGGGAAATAAGTTTCCAAATCCCGGATCTGCCCCTGGTGCTGGTGAGGGGGTGCGGGGGGTGGGGGGGGGGGGTTGTTGGGGACAGACACCCATTGGGATTTTGACTGGGGCACCTCTTGATTGCCATGGAGACAGGTTGCCTGTCCAATTAAAGACAGCAGGCGGGCTCTCAAAGCTGGAGGGCCAATCAGAGGCCTTCCAGCTTCAGAGGCTCAGCCGGCTGCAGTAAAGAGTTGGTAACTGAGAGGGTGCTTCAACATGCAAGTGCCTGCTCAGCAACCTTTTTAAAAATTGAATTAAAAAATAGAAAAAGCAGCCAGGCCACCACTGTGCACCTATACCCCGTCAGGCAGGGAGGGCCTGTACGCCTGCCTGGGGTGCTGCCCCACACCCCGCAGCCTGTCCGTGTCCGGGTAGTTGAACTGCCCCTCATCACGTCGGGAAAATTGAGGCTGACTGGAAAATCCCAGTCAGCCTCCTTTACTTACTCTTAATAAGCCACTTAATCAGCATAATTGGCTCTGCACCTCATGAGGGCGGGCAGCCTTGCCAGACCCCAACCCACTTACTCTAAAATGGCCGGTGCTGGGAAAAGTGTCAGGAAACTGGCATGCTGGCCACCACCAATATTTTCAGACCCTGTCCGCCTCCATACCCGACCTTGACGGTGCCCAGAAATCCTGCCCAGAGAGTGGAGAGAATGTGGAACTCACTACCATATGGAGTGTCTAATTGAATAGCATACTTACATTTAAGGGGAAGTTAGATAAACTCATGAGGGAGAAAGTAATAGAAGGATATATTGTTGTGGTTAGATGAGGTAAACAGAGTGGGAGGAGACTCATATGGAACATAAATGATGGGATAGACTGGTTGAACGGAATGGCCACTTTCTGTGCTGTACATTCTATGTAATTGTACTTAATCCTGTAGATGATGGGGGAATTTTTCACTCCCTATACCTCTACCACTCCCTGGGTGGTAATCTGGCGAAATTTCTTTGAAACCCACGCCTGATTTTGATCCTATTGAGGATGACAGAATGAAAATCAAGCGTATTCTACAAAAAGTTTGTGATCCTCATCGCCAGGCAGTGAAGACAAAAATCTACCTCAGTGATTTTCACTGAAATGGAAAGGGCCCTAAGCGCCAATGTCAAATCTTAGTTAATAAAGAGGTATCGTAGAATCCTGTGCTATTTTTTCATTTTCATTGGCTGTGGGCATCGCTGGCAAGGCCAGCTTTT
Organism: Heterodontus francisci; assembly: GCF_036365525.1. NCBI lineage: Eukaryota > Metazoa > Chordata > Chondrichthyes > Heterodontiformes > Heterodontidae > Heterodontus > Heterodontus francisci. Next base: position 178,221,267 of record NC_090374.1, on the reverse strand, counting down.
GTTGCCCATGACAACTGAGTGGCTTGCGAAGCTATTTCAGAGGGCAGTTAAGAGTCAACCACATTGCTGTGGGTCTGGAGTCACATGTAGGCCAGACCAGGTAAGGACGGCAGATTTCCTTCCCTAAAGGACATTTGTGAACCAGGTAGGTTTTTATGACAATTGATGCTAGTTTCATTACACCATTACTGAGGCTAGCTTTCAATTCCAGATTTTTATTAATCAACTGAATTATTAATTAATTGAATTTAAATGCCACCAACTGCCTTGGTGGGATGTGAACCTGTCTTCCCTGGGCTCTAGCCTAGGCCTCTGGATTACTAGTTCACTGACATTTCCAATACACTACCACCTCCCCTAGTATTGTAACCAAACTGTCCCCAGATCTGATTATGTCAATATTGCAACTACATCAGAAGTATTTTGGAATATGTTAGAGATTCTAAAAAAGATTGCTTTTGGGATTGTAAGGGTAAATTATGGGGTCAGGTTGCATAGATTAGGCTCACCAGTTTCTCAGGAATGAATCCACGTGTTGCCTTTCCCCACTATGTTCCTATGGAATGTGTTATCACTTGATTGTCTTTACTGCTATAATCACTGTCTCAAAGAACTCATTCAGATGCAGTTTCACACAGATATATAGCCTAGTCATCAACAAGCCTGAACTGCCCAAAGCTCCTTCATTTCCCCAGCGCTGGCATGATTGAGAAAGGTAAGCAACTGTGTAAATACTCGTCCAGAGCACTTTACACCTTGCCAGAGACTGCTAGAATGTGATGGATGATGCTGGCTGTTGACAGGGTAAGTCATCCATTCTTTGCAAACTAGTGGAATATACAGGTACAAAGTGTTGACTCACTGTTTGGCAGTAGAGTTGCCAACTCTCCAGGTTTGTCTCCAGGATTGTTCAGGAAGGTCATTCAGAGAATGAACCAACAGTAACTGCGATTATCCACCCAATTGTTACATACTATTGGTGGAGACATGACCATGAAGCTTCCATGGATATAGAAATCAGGTGTCAGTTATTACCCATCAGTGAAATCCTGTCAACATGGTTGCCAACTTTGGTTGGACGTATTCCTGGAGGTTTCATCACATGACCTTCTGCCTCCAACCACCCCACCCACTCAAACAGTCTCTTTTTCTCATCTCCAACATTTCGGTAAATAACAAATAAAAGCATTCAAAGAAAATGGTGCCTCTATGATTTTTGGCTCGCAGCAGCAATCAGGAGATTAGTCTTTAATCACGAAGATCAATCCCACAATGTGAATCTAACCACTGCCCACCCCTCTTTTTGAATCATAGAATTATACAGGAGGTCATTCAGCCCATCGCACCTGTGCTGGCTCTTTGAAAGAGCTATCCAATTAGACCCACCTCTCTGCTCTTTCCCCATAGACCTGCAAATGTTTCTTTTTTAAGTATTTATCCAATTCCCTTTTAATAACTTGAAAGTTATTATTGAATCTGCTTCTCCAGCCCTTTCAGGCAGCGTAGTTCAGATCACAACAATTCTCGACGTAAGAACATTTCTCTGCACCTCCCCTCTGGTTCTTTTGCCAATTGTCTTAATTATCTTGTGTTACTGACCCTCCTACCAGTGGAAACAGTTTCTCCTTACTTACTCTATCAAAATCCCTCATAGTTTTGAACACTTATATTGAATCTCCCTTTAACTTTCTCTGCTCTAAGGAGAATAATCCTGGCTTCTCTCGTCTCTCCACGTAACTGAAGTTCCGGGTGCTTGAGCTGTACAGCCGTGATGCTTACCTTCTATGCTGCTGACTTTTGCAATTTTCCAGAAATCAACTATTGTCTGAATTCATACCTCAGGTGCATTGAGGAAGAGGCCAGTGTGGAATGAATACAAATATGTTCAAGTGTAGATTCTAATCAGCCAAAGCTGTTTTACTCAACTCCTTCCAGCCTGAACTTGGCAACAACATTGAGAATATTAAGAATAAGGTGAAGCAAAAAAAGGGGGCATATGACAGATGTTAGGTTGATAATGCCAGTGAGAACCAGGCTGAATATAGAAAGTTCAGAGAGGAAGTGAAAAGAGAAATTAGAGAGGCAAAGAGAGAGGATGGGAAAAGATTAGCAGCCAATATAGAATGGAATCGAAAATCCTTCTATAGGCATAAAGTGCGACAAAATAGACTTGTCGATAAAGTTGAAGCTCATTGAATAAATGGGCAATAGCTGCATGGATACAAATTTAGCTGAGTGACAGGAAACAGAGAGTGGCGGTGAGCGTTTTTTTGGATTGGACGATGGTATACAGTGGGGTTCCCCAGGGGTGGGTACTAGGACCACTGCTTTTCTTGATCGATGTTAATGACTTGGATTTGGGTGAGCAGGGCAAAATTGCAAAATAAGCAGATGACACAAAACTTGGACGTGTAGTGAACAGTGAGAAGGATGGTGAATAGGCTTCAGGAGGACATAGACAGGCTGGTGGAATGGGCAGACACGTGGCAGATGAAATTTAACGCAGAGAAGTGCGAAGTGATACATTTTTAAGAGGAGAGGCCATATAAAATAAAGGGTACAATTTTAAAGCGGGTGCAGGAACATAGAGACCTGGAGGGATATGTGCAAAAATCATTGAAGCTGGCAGGGCAAGTTGAGAAAGTAGTTAATAAAGCATACAGGATCCTGGGCTTTATAGAGACAGAGGCTGGAATTTTACCAGCCCAGTAAGTATGATGTTGGAGGTAGGGGCATAAAATCGTAGCAGACCACAATTGGCTGGAAGTCCAACACCATGGCATTGCTTCTGGAATTTACCAACAGTGGGAACCATGGAGGGCAGACTTCTGAAAACAAAGCAACGGTATTTAAAAGCCCAATTAATTGCAATTTTACAGGCCGATTTCAATTTTATCAGTGGCACACAGGGACCATGGGCTTTGAAGCTCTGCCTGGTGAAACAAGGCAGGGAATGGCAAGGAAGAGGGGAATAAGTGCTGGCTCTCCAGCCAAGCCATCGGGCGTATGTGGAGAGATTGGGCTGACTAGGCTTATATTCACTAGTGTTTAGAAGAATGAGAGGCGATCTCATAGAAACATATAAAATTCTAATAGGAATAGACAGGCTAGATGTAGGGAGGATGTTCCTGATGGCTGGGGAGTCCAGATCGAGAGGTCACAGTCTCAGGATATGGGGTATGCCATTTAGAACCGAGCTGATTAGATTAGATTAGATTAGATTAGAGATACAGCACTGAAACAGGCCCTTCGGCCCACCGAGTCTGTGCCGAACATCAACCACCCATTTATACTATTCCTACACTAATCCCATATTCCTACCAAACATCCCCACCTGTCCCTATATTTCCCTACCACTTACCTATACTAGTGACAATTTATAATGGCCAATTTACCTATCAACCTGCAAGTCTTTTTGGCTTGTGGGAGGAAACCGGAGCACCCGGACAAAACCCACGCAGACACAGGGAGAACTTGCAAACTCCACACAGGCAGTACCCGGAATCAAACCCGGGTCCCTGGAGCTGTGAGGCTGCGGTGCTAACCACTGCGCCACTGTGCCGCCCTAAATGAGATGAGGATAAATTTCTTCATTCAGAGGGTGGTGAACCTGTGGAATTCTGTAACGCAGAAGGCAGTGGAGGCCAAGTGATTAAATATATTCAAGAAGGAGATAGATATATTTCTTAATTTCTTAATGCCAAAAGGATCAAGGGATATGGTGAGAAAGCAGGAACAGGGTACTGAATTAGATGATCAGTCATGATCTTTTTGAATGGTGGAGCAGGCCTGAAGGGCCGAATGGCCTACTCCTGCTCCTATTTTCTATGTTTCTATGGGAGAGCCGGTGTGCATTATCAGGAAGGGTGGACACAAAGGGCCATGGTAGATGTCAGCAGAAGGAGAAAGGAGGAGCAAGGAATGGTGTGCATGTGGCCACAAAGGGGCAGTGGCACTTGTCCGAAGACAGGACTCGGGGGAATGTTTGGAGGGTGAGGGGTCAGCTTGTTGGTAGGCCAGGATGGGGAGGGCGGTCACCTGCCATGGGCCTCATTCACCCAGGCCTCATGGCCCCTGCTGAGGAGGAGGGGCAGCTCAGAGGGAGGTGCAGGCTCCGGCATGGGCACATAACCAACCTCACAACCATCAAGAGGCCAGCTTCAGGGTGGGCCCAGTGCAGAAGGGTGTAGAGAGGCAAGCCAGCAGCCATGTGCCTGCAGAAGAGCCTATCCCCAGGAGAATGTCTACCGCCCGAGGATGACCTTTCTGCAGATGTCCGAGTGGCAGTGTCTTTGAAGACTGTGGCTCTCCAGGGAGGTTGTCACCGATCTCTGCAGGATGAGCTGAGATCGATGGGGTTTGGTACACACCCAATGCCAGTGTCCCTGAATATTATCGGGCTTTCAACCTCTCTGCCTCCAGCTCCTTCCAGGGACCCACTGGGAACATGTGTGGGATCTCCCAGTCTGCAGTCCATTGGTGTATCAAGGAGGCGACCAATGCCCTGTTCCAGAGGGCCGGCGACTATGTGCAATTCTGCACCAATCCAGAGAGTCAGGCGGAGAGGACCATTAGGTTTGGATCCATCGCTGGATTGCCCCAGGTGCAAGGCATCATTGACTGCACGCATGTGGCCATCAAGGCTCCGACAGACCAGCCAGCGGCCTTCATCAACAGGAATGGTTTCCACACACTTAATGTTCAACTACTCTGTGGCACCGAAAGAGGATCCTACAGGTGTATGTAAGGTTCCTGGGAAGCAGCTACGACGCCTACATACTTCACTAGTATCAGGTGCCAGAGCTTTTCCGGACCCCTGCGTGTCTTCAAGGATGGATTCTGGGAGACAAGGGCTACCCACTACAGACATGGCTACTCATGCCTGTGAGGACCCACGCACGAGTGCAGAGGAGAGGTACAACACCTGCCATGGATTGACTCAAGCGAACATCGAGCAGGCCATTGGACTTCTGAGGATGCAAATCATGAATGATCTAGTGGAGTCCTTCAGAATGCCCCAGAAAGGGTCTCGCGTATCATGGTGGTCTGCTGTATACTGCACAACCTAATTCAAAAAAAACCTGCTACTGAGTACAGCAACACATCATAATTTGTAAAATATCAATCCTTGTCAGTGAGGACATTAGTGCTTGTGATGCCTCCTTTGGCGATGAGGATGTGGAGGAGCCAGCTGACAAAGCAATGCAAGATAAAGAACCCCTTGAACAACAGACAAGGTGAAATTCGATATGTGCAAGGGAAGCTCGGGACGCCCTCATACAGAGCCCTGTGATCCTTGTGCCTTTTCAGAAAGATTCCAATAAAGCTTTACCTTTTATCAGCCCTGCTGTTGTGTCCTTCACTTAGCTGTCCATCGCCCAGGTGCACAGCACATAGTGGCAAGGCTGAAGAGCTCAACGGATGTGGCTTAATCCACTGCTTCCAGCCCCTTGAGGGAGAAAGGATGTAGATGCAATCTTACAGGGCACCGAGAATTAAAATGAGAAGCAGGAAGAATGAGCGAAAGATTAGTTGAGGCACACACCAGAAAGGAAACTGAACATCTAAATATGTAAATCACCTGTGAACCCCCAAGTGCAGCTGGGTGCTCTTCTTAACTCTCTTACAGATGCTTCAACATGATACTTTACCCTGCGCTTTCAACTGAGTTGGAGGCAGGCTGCTGATTGTGCTGCCCCGTGGCTTGGGATGACCTTGGTTGTCCTCCTCTGGCTACCTGAGTCCTGGAGGGCTCTGGCATGCCGAGCGGCTCCTGTACACATGCAGGACGCTGCTCTGTCATGGCGGCTACTGGGGTTAGTGTCAGTGGCAGAGGGGCTGAGGAGGTGCACCCCCAGAAGTGGAAGGCAACCACCCCCTCCTCTTCTGCAAGGCACACTTGTACCTCCCTGCTGACCCAAAAAGGAGGAGCAGCTGGTAGAGAATCCAGGTGCCATGTCCCCCTCTTGCCTTGCCACTGCTGCTTTGAGCTCATGGACAAGGTGGAGGAAGCCATGCATTCAGGTGCCAGAGACATGGCAGCACTCATGGCCTGGATGGACTCCTCATGCAAATCCCAAAGGGAAATGAGATATGGAGTACTCACCTTGGCGGACCCAACGAGGTCATTGATGCACTTCCAACACTGGATCCATGTTCTTGGGGTGACCCCATGGCTGCTGACCTCCTCTCCAATCTTCGTCCAGGCTTGCTTGGCCAGTTGGGGCCCTCTCCTCCCGTCCCTTGAGAAGAGGACTTCCTGCCTTGCCCTTGCAGCCTGGAGGAGAACCTGCAGGGAGGCATCGCTTAACTGTGGGGAAACCCAGGGTCTTCCTTCCTTCTGCCATTTTTGATGCCTTCCAGTGAGCTCCTTGGCAGCTTTGAGTCTTGAATGAGAGGAGCAGCAACTGAAAAAGCAGGATGGTTGAAGGCAGCTGTAGCAGAGTGGCTCCAGGCAGCAGTGGCAGGTTACACCAAGGCAACAGGAACAGGAAGGACTGGTTTGTTCACACAGGAATGACTGCAGGGCTGGCTGCCCTTTAAATGTGGCAACAGCACCTGCCGCAGCACCAGCTGATGCCGACCTCACCACCTCCATTCCCACCTTGTGCCCTGGATTGGCTGCCCCCTGCACCTCGCGATCATTAATTGGATGGCCCCCGCGCTGCCGCTCCTTAATTAGCTGGCTGCCGCAAGATAACATGCTGCCAGCCTCCGAACATGATAACGGAGATGACACCCACTTCCAGTGGGTGTCACACGCTATTACCATAAAATCCAACCCATAGAGCACAAAAGCAAGGAAGTTATGATTAACCTTTATAAAACACTGGTTCAGTCTCAACTGGAGTATTGAGTCCAATTCTGGGCACCATGCTTTAGAAAGGATGTGAAGTCATTAGAGATGGTGCAGAAAAGATTTACACGAATGGTTCCAGGGATGACGAGCTTCAGTTACATGGATAGATTGGAGAACAAAGAACAGTACAGCACAGGAACAGGCCATTCGGCCCTCCAAGCCTGCGCCGATCTTGATGCCTGCCTAAACTAAAACCTTCTGCACTTCTGGGGTCCGTATCCCTCTATTCCCATCCTATTCATGTATTTGTCAAGATGCCTCTCAAACGTCTCTATCGTACCTGCTTCCACCACCTCCCCCGGCAACAAGTTCCACGCACTCACCACCCTCTGTGTAAAGAACTTGCCTCGCATATCCTCTCTAAACTTTGCCCCTGGGGGGCTGTTCCAGTCCTTAAAGCACAGAAAGTTGAGAGGAAATTTGATAGATGTGTTCAAAATCATGAGGGGTCTGGACAAAGTAGAGAGAGAGAGAAACTGTTCCTGTTGGCAGAAGGATCGAGAACCAGAGCACACTGATTTAAGGTGATTGATGCCTTCAGCTGCCAAGGCCCGAAGATCTGGAATTCCTCCCCTAAACCTTTCTGCTTCAGTCCCTTCCTTTAAGACACTACTTAAAACCTACCCCTTTGACCAAGTTTATGGTCACCTCTCCTAATATCTCCTTAACTGGCTTGGTGTTAAATTTTGTTTGATATCGCTCCTGCACAGTGCCTTGGATTTTTTACTACATTAAAAGTGCTATAAAAATGCAACATATTGTTGCTATTGTTGAGAGCACCCCAGATGCTCATACAGCTCGAGCTTGGGTCTGACCCCTTGTGTGTTGCACGGTCACGTTTAATCATCAATAAACATCACATCCAAGCAGGAGCCATCTGGTATCCTCTATCTCAACCCACATCAAAGCGCAAACAAAAAAGGACGTGTGGTAGTTCTGGAAGTTGAGTCCAGTGTGTATTCCCTTTGTTAAGTTAGTGGCTTAGAAATTGCAGCACCAGTGACACACAATTCTGATTAATAATTGCTGCCTCGCTCCTTCAAAAATATTCATTAGATTCCATATCGCATATAAAGGAAAAACAAGTTAAACCACAGACACTACAACAGAATGTTGCATTCTGTGGGGACTTCCTGCTCAATACTAATTTTATCCCCACTAGAAGCTTAAGTGTCAGCTGTGGCTCAGTAACAGCACTCCTGCCTATGAGTCAGAAGGTTCAAGTCCTACTGCAGACATTTGAGCACAGAATCAAGGCTTACACTCCACTGTCAGAGGTTCTGTCTTTTGAAGGGGACGTTCAACCAAGGCCCTGTCTGTCCTCTCAGGTGGACATAAAAGATCTCATGGCCACTCTTTTGAAGAAGGGCAGGGGGAGTTCACCCCAGTGTCCTGGCCAATATTTATCACTCAACCAACATCTATAAACAGACAATCTGGTCATTTATCATACTGCTGTTTGTGGGATCTTGCTGTGTGCACAAATTGGCTGCCACATTTCCCACACTGTAACAGTAACTACACTTCAAAAAGTATTTCATTGACTGTAAAGCTCATTGGGATGTCCTGAGATTGTGAGGAGTGCTCGATAAACATAAGTCTTTCTTTTGCTTTCTTCACACTGAAAATGGAGACTGAAAGAACAATGTACCTCAACAAGGAACAGTGTGGGTGTGTGTGTGTATGTGTGTTGGGTTATTTAGAAGGAAATATATTTATACTTTCATATTTCAACCTGTGTATTAATAAATTTTGCATCCTTATTGAATAAGTTGTTTTATAATAAATTAATAATTTTGTTGTAAGAAACCTGTTTTGTGGATTTGTATTCTGAAACAGATAAAGTATATAATTGGCCATATCCATAACTGGTTAAAGTATTTTTAAATAAATGTCATTACCAGTGGAGTAGTGGGACGAGAGAGAGACAGTGCACTCCTCCAACCTCGTTTGTAACACTTATAAAGTCATTCAGCACAGAAGGAGGCCATTCAGCTCATTATGTCTGTGTCTATTATGTCTTTTGAAAGAGCTATCCAATTAGTCCCACTCTTACCCCTGCAAAAATCTCCTTTTCAAGTATTTATCTAAACTCCTTTTGAACGTTATTATTGAATCTGCTTCCACCACCCTTTCAGGCAGTGCATTCCAAAGTACAACAACTTGCTGCATAAACACATTTCTCCTCATCTTCCCTCTGATTCTTTTGTCAATTACCTTAAATCGGTGTCCTCTGGTTACCAATCCTCCTGCAACTGTAAACAGTTTCTCCCTATTCACTCTATAAAAACCCCTCATAATTTTGAATACCTCTATTAAATCCTTCCTTAAACTTCTCTGCTCTAAGAGGAATAACCCCAGCTTCTCTATACTCTCCACATAACTGAAGTCATGGTTGTTGGTTATCATTAAATACAACCTGTTCCTCAAACCTAAGCATGAATGGCATTTAGTGTGGAAAATATTGAAGACATAATTTACTGGGGCTTATGGAGTTCTTATTAATGTTTCAGGAGTTTTCAAGTCCATTTTCACAGCAATGAGCAGCGTTCAGTGGCTATAGCAGGCTGTGCAGGAACAGAATGGGTCTGCTGGACCAGTAAATCAGGCTCAGATCCCTAAAGTCTCACTGAAATGAGTCATAACAGCATTATAATTTTATAATAAATAGTTTTTTATGGGATGTGAACATCGCTGGCAAGTCCAGCATTTATTGTACTTTCCTAATTGCCCTTGAGAAGGTGGTGGTGAGCTGCCTTCTTGAACCGCTGGAGTCCATGTGGGGTAGGTACACCCACAGTGCTGTTAGGAAGGGAGTTCCAGGATTTTGACCCAGTGACAGTGAAGGAACGGCGATATAGTTCCAAGTCAGGATGGTGTGTGACTTTGAGGGGAACTTCTAGATGGTGGTGGTGTTCCCATGCAACTGCTGCCCTTGTCCTTCAAGATGGTAGAGTTTGTGCGTTTGGAAGGTGCTGTCGAAGGAGCCTTGGTGCATTGCTGCATCTTGTACATGGTACATACTGCTGCCACTGTGCATCTTTGGTGGAGGGAGTGAATGTTTGTGGATGGGGTGCCAAACAAGTGGGCTGTTTTGTCCTGGATGGTGTCGAGCTTCATGAGTGTTGGAGCTGCACCCATCCAGGCAAGTGGAGAGTATTCCATCACACTTCTGACTTGTGCCTTGTAGATGGTGGACAGGCTTTGGGGAGTCAGGAGGTGAGTTACTCGCCGCAGGATTCCTAGCCTCTGACCTGCTCTTGGAGTCACAGTATTTATATGGCTACTCCAGTTCAGTTTCTGGTCAATGGTAACCCCAGGATGTGGATAGTGGGGAATTCAGCAATGTTAATGCTGTTGAATGTCAAGGGGAGATGGTTAGATTCTCTCTTGTTTGAGATCGTCATTGCCTGGCACTTGTGTGGCGCAAATGTTACTTACCACTTATCAGCCCAAGCCTGGATATTGTCTAGGTCTTGCTGCATTTCTACACGGACTGCTTCAGTATCTGAGGAGTCACAAAAGTGCTGAACATTGTGCAATCATCAGCGAACATCCCCACTTCTGACCTTATGATGGAAGGAAGGTCATTGATGAAGCAGCTGCAGGTGGTTGGGCATAAGACACTGCCCTGAGGAACTCCTGCAGTGATGCACTGGAGCTGAGATGATTGACCTCCAACAACCACAACCATCTTCCTTTGCGCTAGGTATGACTCCAACCAGTGGAGTGTTTTCCCCCTGATTCCTATTGACTCCAGTTTTGCTCCGGCTCCTTGATGTCATACTCGGTCAAATGATGCCTGGTTGTCAAGGGCAGTCACTCTCACCTCATCTCTTGAGTTCAGCTCTTTTGCCCATGTTTGAACCAAGGCTGTAATGATGTCACGAGCAGAGTGGCCCTGGCAGAACCCACACTGAGCGTCACTGAGCAGGTTATTGCTACCCAACATGAACATCCTCATGGTGCCCCACTTTCCCACAGCCGATTGGATCATGCTTGGCTGCTAGTCGAGCAGTCAATGTTCCCTGTCGCCAATATTTTTTATAACTAATGAACAGAAATGTCCTGAAGATTAATCTCCAATGCCTGGAGACTCCAAGGCAACCCTGAAGGGTTGGCAACACGAAAATCAAGATAAACGGATCACACTTTCCAATCACAAATGGATGAACGTGAGGCAATTAACACCCTAAACTACATTAAACTCTGTAAACAATACCAGTAAGAATCATAAACTAGAAAGGAGCCTTACAAAACAGACAGTCTTTATAAACCGGTAAAGACAACAAGGTCACAGGTGGAATCTCAGACATATGTAAATCACAACAAGCTCAGTACAGTCGCTGAGGGAGAGCCCACAGGTGTATTAAGTGGGTCCCACTAGACAGCACTCTTGTGCATTGCCCCCAGACTCCTTGGAGTCAGCATGAGATTGCTGTTAATGGTGGGACTTCTTTCATGAGTGTAAGAGCAGAAAAAGGAATAGATTGTCAAGTGTACAAGAGTCAGTACACAAACAATATCACCAGAAAAATAAAAGCAGAAACACAAACAGTTCTGATAGAGTAAATAGGGAGAAACTGTTTCCAGTGGCAGATGGAACAGTAACCAGAGTTCACAAATTTAAGGTAATTAGCAAAACAACCAGAGGCGGCTTGAGGGAAAAAAAGATTTACGCAGCGATTTCACAAGAGAGTTAACAAGCAGATATAGGAAGCAATTAGGCAGACAAATGTTGTGTTAGCCTTTATTACAAAGGGATCGGAGTATAAGAGTAAAGAAATCTTACTACAATTATCTAGGGCCTTGGTGAGATCATACCTGGAGTACTGTGTAAAGTTTTGGTCTCCTTCCCTGAGAGAGGATATACTTGCTTTAGAGGGGTTGCAACAAATATTCACTAGACTGGTTCCTGGAATGAGAGGATTGTCCTATGAGGAGAGATTGAGTAGACTAGGGCTATATTCCATGGAGTTTAGAAGACTGAGAGATGATTTCATTGAAACATATAAAATGTGAGGCTGACAGGATAGATGGTGAGAGGCTGTTTCCCTGGATGTGGAGTCGAGAACTCAGGGTCATAATCTCAGAATAAGGGGGTCGGCCTTTTAGGACTGAAATGAGGAGAAATTTCTTCACTCAAAGGGTTGTGAATCTTTCGAATTTTCTGCCGCAGAGAGCTGTGGATGCTGAGTCACTGACCCTATTCACAACAGAGATCAATACATTTTTTGATACTAATAGAATTAAGGGATAGTGCGGGATGGTGGAGTTGAGGTAGAAGATTAGCCATGATCTTATTGAATGGCGGAACAGGCTTGAAGGGCTGAATGGCCCACTCTAGCTTCTATTTCGTATGTTCTTATGGGGCCAGATTTTCATTTTCGGGTCGAGACCCCAATGACCGGAGTATTTCCGGGCCACGACCCAAAAATCCATTGCTGGCACGGCGTTATTTATCAATGATAAATAAGTAATTGGCCTGGGAGTGAGCCTAGCGCCCAATTGGTGGAAGCGTTATGGAGGCAGAAACAGGGAATGGAATACAATTTTCAAAGGCAAGCAGCAGGCATCGCTGGGTTTGCCATTGCCTATACAATGAGGCACCAGGGATCTCGGAGGGCCTGTGTGGTCATGAAAACATGTCCCCTTGTAGCCCCTGCTGTGCTCCTCTGGCCTTCTGCTGTCCAGGAGGATGCATTGCCGCAGCTCAGCCTAGCTGCTCTATTCAATATCAGAGACGGCTGTTCCCACTAGCTGGGCTTTGTGCGCTCACCAGGCCTTCCTGTGCCAACCCCAGCTGCCACAGTGATGCCAGTGAGCTCACTTTCCTCTTCACTTTCCTGCCACCCTCCACTGTGACGTTAAACACTGAAAGTCTTCTGAAGCAGCTAAGTTTTATTTGCTGGCTATGAATTAATTTAATCAGCCCTTTCCATAGCCCTCATGGCCCCCCACACTGTTCATGTCTTCAGAACCCTGTCGTATTCCCCCCATGGCATCTTCCCCAGTCCCATCTTTTAAAAATTGCTCACTGATACTGACAAGCCTGTTAATGAGCTCTTCAATGAGCTCAACAGACATTTAATTGGAGGCGAGCGCCCAAACCTGTTCCCTCACTACTGGCAGCACTTTGAAAATAGCATCACATCCTGGACCCTATTCTGGGTGGGACCCAGTGCCAACCTCCGGGAATGCAATATTCAAATCACACTCAGCAGGGTTTGAAAATCTGACCCCATAGGATCTGGAATGCACTGCCTGAAAGGACGGTGGAAGCAGAATAAGTAGTAACTTTCAGAAGGGATTTGGATATATACTTGAAAAAGGAAAAATTTGCAAAGTTGCAAAATTTGGAAAGAGCAGGTTTGTGGAAGTAATTGAATAGATGGGCCAAATGGTCTCCTTCTTTAGTTTAGTTTAGTTTAGTTTAGAGATACAGCACTGAAACAGGCCTTTCAGCCCACCGAGTCTGTGCTGACCATCAACCACCCAGTTATACTTCTTTTTTTCTTTTTTTTCTTTTGGGCCTCCTTATCTCGAGAGACAATGGATACGCGCCTGGAGGTGGTCAGTGGTTTGTGAAGCAGCGCCTGGAGTGGCTATAAAGGCCAATTCTGGAGTGACAGGCTCTTCCACAGGTGCTGCAGAGAAATTTGTTTGTCGGGGCTGTTGCACAGTTGGCTCTCCCCTTGCGCCTCTGTCTTTTTTCCTGCCAACTACTAAGTCTCTTCGACTCGCCACAATTTAGCCCTGTCTTTTATACCCATTTATACTAATCCTACACTAATTCCATATTCCTAACACATCCCCACCTGTCCCTATATTTCCCCTACCACCTACCTATACTAGGGGCAATTTATAATGGCCAATTAACCTATCAACCTGCAAGTCTTTTGGCATGTGGGAGGAAACTGGAGCACCCGGAGGAAACCCACGCAGACACAGGGAGAACTTGCAAACTCCAAACAGGCAGTACACAGAAATGAACCCGGGTCGCTGGAGCTGTGAGGCTGCGGTGCTAACCACTGCGCCACTGTGCCTTCTGTACTGCAACGTTTTGTGATTCCGTGAATGCTTGAAACATTCAGCAGGCCAGGCAGCAGCAGTGAAGAGGAAAAGAGTGTAAAAGTTTCAGATTGATGACCCTGCCAGATGTTAGAGAGAATCAACAGTTTATCAGCAAGTATAGAGCCAGTGAAAGCGCAAAGGGTAGGCGGGTGGTGGATGTGGAAAGGGAGGAAAGAACAAAAGGGAAGGTCTGTGATAGGGTGACAGGCAGGAGTGATTAAATGACGAAAGGGATGACGATGCAAGGCAAAAGGAGATGAGAAACAAAAGTTGTGTCTAGAGAAGCTCTAAATGGTTACAGCAGAATCATTCGCAGCAGGTGCTATCCAGAAAAATCAGAGTGGTGGTTATGACCCAGATCAGTCATTCTTAAATGGGGGTCCGTGCAGTCCTAAGGGTCTTTATAGACTTTCTAGAGGATTTGCCAAATAATATGAAAGCGTGAGTAGGAGCCGAGTGTGGCCGTCACAGCAAATTCAACAGTGGCCAATCCCTTTGTGTCTTATGTACATTCTCACAGCATAGCAGGCATAACTGATTAGTAACATTGTTATTTCAGTCCACATTTACACTTGAAGCCACAACCAGAAGCGAGCAGGACAGAAGGAAACAGCTAAGAATGTATTGAGGTTATTGTCTTCACTGGGACGATGACGGTGATGGTTACAAATTATAACTCAGGAGTGATAGCCGTGAGAGAGCCACCAAGATCATATTACAAAATATTTACAGCACAGAAGCAGGCCATTTGGCCCAACTGGGCTATGCCGGTGTTTGTGCTCCACACAAGCCTCTTCCCACCCCTCATCATCTCACCCTATCAACAGCCGAAGTAGAGCATGATGTGGGAGCACTGCCAATAGGCCCGAGAGACCAGGAAAGAAGATGGGGGTGGTGGGAGGGGTGGGGTTTGAGGGGGAAACTAGATCAATCTTTCCCACTTGACCCCCATGCCAAAGATACACAATCAGGGCAAATGAGTACAATTGTAAAAGTATTTTTGAAATTCACAGTTCTCTTCCTAGGTGCTACGTTCCAGATAGCCAGGAGGTAAAGGATAGAACTGGATCCTAATCTTTACACATTTATAAGCTTTTATATACAGAGACACACATTACAAACATGGACCTCCAAACCCAACCAACACAGTTTCAGTCTGCTCCTATATACAGGAGCACAAGTGAATCCCCAGTTAATGTCCACCACCTGAATATAATTAAACATCCAATTAATATCTAATTAACACCAGGAAAGCAAAAAAGAACCTCAAGACTAAACTTCTCAAGTGAAGGCTGAAAACAGAACAAGAAGTGTTTAATGAAGCATGTCATTCTCAGTCATGTGCCTCCAGTTTTAAGATTAGATTAGATTAGATTAGAGATACAGCACTGAAACAGGCCCTTCGGCCCACCGAGTCTGTGCCGAACATCAACCACCCATTTATACTAATCCTACACTAATCCCATATTTCTACCACATCCCCACCTGTCCCTATATTTCCCTACCACCTACCTATACTAGTGACAATTTATAATGGCCAATTTACCTATCAACCTGCAAGTCTTTTGGCTTGTGGGAGGAAACCGGAGCACCCGGAGAAAACCCACGCAGACACAAGGAGAACTTGCAAACTCCACACAGGCAGTGCCCGGAATCGAACCCGGGTTGCTGGAGCTGTGAGGCTGCGGTGCTAACCACTGCGCCACTGTGCCGCCCTACGATTGAGCAGGCTTGAGAATACAATTGAGAACATGAGAGACAAAAAGAGGCAGTCAGCACATCAAGCCCACATCTTTCACTGATGGTGTACAAGTTACCTATCATGGACCATAATGCAATTAATTTTTTTGCCTTTACTCTCCTCCTAAGTCATGCTTCTATATGTATTTTGCCCCCAGATACTCTGGCCAAGTGGCCATTCCTTCATGTGTGACTATTTGATCCTGAGAAGCATCTCATTTCAATGAAATCCAGTTCTTATCTTGGGTTCCTGCATGGACACTTTCCAGCATGGGGGAAAGGTACCATCAACATATGATTGAGACACCAAAGGCCCAGTCACATGCAACATTCACTCATGTACCTCCACTTAAAGCTCATTTAAGCTATTTGGCATTTTTGACAAATTTAAATAAAACTATCTGATACAGGACTGGTCCCCTCTAGAAAACTCTCAGTCTCTGTCATTCCTCAGGCTGAGAATATCAATAAAAAAGAAAGGCTTGCATTTATATAGCGTCTTTCATGATTTCAGGACGTCCCAAAAAGCTTCCCAGGCAAAAGACTACAATTTTGAAGCATTCCATTGCAGGAAACATGACAGCAGATTCACCCACAGGAAGCTCCCACGAACAGCAAATCTGTTTCAATGATGTTGGGTGAGGGATGAATATTGGCCAGGATGCCTGGGGAGAACTCCCCTGCTCTTCTTCGAAATGGTGCTCTCTGATCTGTTACATCCACCTGAGAGGGCAGACAGGGCCTTGATTTAACCTCTCATCCAAAAGACCACACCTCCGACAGCACTCACTCAGTACTGCACTGGGAATGTCGGTCTGGATTTTGTGCTCAAGTCTCTGGAGTGGGACTTGAATCCACAACCTTCTGACACAGAAGTAATTGTGCTGCCCACTGAGACACAGCTGACATCTGCAAACAAATGCCTCTCTCATTCACTTGTTTTTTTTTTTCTTTTTCATTCATTTCCACTTCAGGTTCTGACTCACTTCAACTCCCTTACCTTAAAATAGTTGGGAAAGGTTGACAAATAATAAATATACATTTTGAAACTTTATCCAGGTTGAAGAAATACTTGTTTCCATATCAGATTTTCTGCATCTCTCATTAGGCTTACTTCCCGCACAAGACCAAAACCACACAGGAGGACTGTAAAAAGAAATTCAAATGAGCTAGATGCCCAGAGGAAGATTGGCTAGCTAACAGGAAACAGAGAGTAGGTGTAAATGGGTCATTTTCTGGTTGGCAAGATGCAACGAGTGGTGTGCCACAGGGATCAGTGCTGGGGCCTCAACTTTTTACAATTTATTTTAATGACTTGGATGAAGGGACTGAAGGTATGGGTTGCTAAATTTGCTGATGACACAAAGATAGGTGGGAAAGTAAGTTGTGAAGAGGACATAAGGAGGCTACAAAGGGATATAGTTAGGTTAAGTGAGTGGGAAAAGATCTGGCAAATGGCGTATAATGTGGGAAAATGTGAAATTGTCCATTTTGACAGGAAGAATAAAAAAGCAGCATATTATCCAAATGGTGAGAGACAGCAGAGCTCTGAGATGCAAAGGGATCTGGGTGTCCTAGTGCATTAATCACAAAAGGTTGGTATGCAGGTATAGCAAGTATTTAGGAAAGCTAACAGAATGTTATCATTTATTGCGAGGGGAATTGAATACAAAAGTAGGGACGTTATGCTTCAGTTATTCAGGGCATTGGTGAGACCACATCTGAAGTACTGTGTACAGTATTGGTCTCCTTATTTAAGGAAGGATGTAAATGCATTGGAAACAGTTCAGAGAAGGTTTACTGGACTAATACCTGGAATGGGCAGGTTGTCTTATGAGAAAAGGTTGGACAGGCTAGGTTTGTATCCGCTGGAGTTCAGAAGAGTAAGAGGCGACTTGATTGAAACATGTAAGATCCTGAGGGGTCTTGACAAGGTGGATGTGGAAATGATGTTTCCTCTTGTGGGAGAATCTAGAACTAGGGGGTCACTGTTTAAAAATAAGGGGTCGCCCATTTAAGACAGAGATGAGGAGAAATTTTTTCTCTCAGAGGGCCGTCTGTCTTTGGAATTCTCTTCCTCAAAAGGTGGTGGAAGCAGAGTCTTTGAATATTTTTAAGGCAGAGGTAGATAGATTCTTGATAAGCAAGCGGGTGAAAGGTTATCAGGAGTAGGTGGGGATGTGGAGCTGAGGTTACAATTAGATCAGCCATGATCTTATTGAATGGCAGAGCAGGCTCGAGGGGCCGAGTGGCCTACTCCTGCTCCTAATTCGCATGTTCCTATGTATGTTCGTAACTTTTTGGCCCGGCACATCCCCAATTTCGCTGAGCGAGCAGCACTGCTTAGGGAACTGCTGTGTTAATATACCCCTTACTTGTGGCAGGAAGACCGCCAGCAAGTGTTTGAGTCCTTAAAGTTAACTCTGTCAAGTCAAGACAGGGTGCTACAGTATTACGACCTGAACAAAGAGACCACGCTTGAGGTCGACATGTCCCGGAAGGAATTAGGCGCCTGCATCATGCAGGAAGGGCGCCAATTACCTTTGCATTGAAGAGTTTGTCACAAACCCAATCCAATTATTCTAACATCAAACCTGAAACATTAGCTCTGGTTTTTGGTTTCACTGGGTTTCACATCTACTTGTTCGGAAAACATTTTATCGTGGAGACCTGACCACAAGCCACTTGAGACCCTATGGTGCAAAATGCTCATAGTGTTCCTCTGTGGCTGCAGAGATTTTGGTGAAGGTCCTGGGCTACGATTATGACATCCAATACAAACCGGGCAGCAAAATGTTCACATTGGACACCCTCAACAGGTTGTCTTACCTGAATAAAGATGCAGATGTCGCATTAGATTTGCATGTCCACAGGTGTGGATACTGAGATTGAGGATGTCCTCAAGATCAACCTCATGAATTTTGTACCCCACAATTGCAACCAACTGAGAGATAAGATGGCACATGACCCTACCCTATCATTGTTGTGGAAGGCTGGCCTGACACCATACAGGAAATAACCGAATGTCTATGCTGTTTCTGGCTGTATCGAGATGAGTTCAGTATATCACAAGTAGCAATTTTCAAAAGGAATCAAGTTCTGATGCCCGAAGCTCTGCGTTCTGATATTCTAACCCAACTGCATCAAGGGAATTTAGGAATCGAACGTACCAGACGCCTTGCCAGAGAGACGGTCTACTGGTCAGGAATCAACAGTGATGTCGAGACGGTGGTGAAATCCTGTGAGGCATGTTAAAGTTATCAACCAAATCAACAAAAGGAACCCTTGATCCCACATGAAACACCTTCACACCCATGGGTAAAGATCAGCACAGATTTATTTCATGTTCAGGTGATGATTTCCTCCTTGTCAAGGATTACATCACCAAGTTTCCAATCATCAGGCAGCTATGAGATACATCAAGTGCAGTGGTTACTGATATGGTCAGTGCTCTGTTCAGACTACTTGGTGTGCCGGGAGAAATCATCTCCGATAATGGGTATTGACCGAGACAGCTATAGGAGAATCTTAATGGGAAGTACACGGAGAAAGAGAAAGATGTATGAAGAGTTTCTTATGAAGGTCTCCGTCTAGGAATCTCTGGTTTCCTGCAATATGACATGGCTGAATGCATGGTGGCACCATCAAATCAAGATGGGGCAAGATCTCAAGGTCACAATGCTGCACCTCGGAGCTACTCCATTGGATATGGGTTTACCGATGCCTGCAGAGTTGATGTTTAGAAGGCAGGTAAGAATTACCCTGGCCAGTCATCATCTCTCTAAGTTTTCCACAGTAAAAGATACACTTCTGCCTGAACAAGGGAAAATGAATGCATCGCACAACAGGCACGCAGGACTAGAATTAGCTCGATTGTAAGTAGGACAGAAAGTCAGAGTCCTCAGTCTTGCATTGGGAACTAGGTGTTCTGTAGAGGTTGCGAGGATATGTGACCAGCCCAGTTCGTAAGAGGTCCAGACACCCAATGGTGCACTTCTCAGATGGAACCGAATTCAGCTCAGAGAGCTGAACGCTACGACAACACCACATGTGACAACCCGATGGCATCACGGACACATTCAAAGACAAAGTCTGAAGATGGATGTACAGAGGCTATGAGCACAGAAGAAGAACATGCTAACAAGAAATCTGAGTCTCAGAGGAGTGATCAAGATGAGCTCAGCGCTGGAAAGAGGTTCATGATAACCAGGTGAGGATGAATAAGCAAACCTCCTCCACGTTTTAGAGAGTGGTAAATTTGGTTACCTGTAAATAACATTTTGTCTAATCATGTATAGTCAGTCCAATCCACAACATCATCATTTATTGTACCTGTTTTTATCTTTGGAAAAAGGGGGATGTTGTGGGACGACCTTAAGAGCAGACCACCTTAAGGAACTGTAAGTGAAGATCACCGGAGGAAGTGATGTGTCACACATGACCAGTCAGATGTGGGTGGAGCCCAACAGAGCACGACATGTTCAGATGTAGCTCATTGCAGTAAGTTTGTATATATATGTTCCAATTTATAATAAAACCTACATTTCTTTGGATATTATTTGGAGTCCTGTATGTCTTACAATATATCACACACCAAAGGGAGAAGTAATATTACAGTAGCCAAATGAAACTCCAGAATATTTATCCTCCCCCTCACATCTTCACTATCTAATGCAGGCTGGTTGCTTTCCACAGTTAATATTTCCCTGGTCCCAGTGGGACAGGAGCCATCATATTGCATAGATTACATGTGTCCATACTTTATTTTTATTTATTCATGGGACATAAGCAGCGCTGGCACAGCCAGCATTTATTGCCCATCCCTAATTGCCCTTCAGAAGGTGGTGGTGAGCTACCTTCTTGAACCACTACAGTCCACCCAGAGTGCTATTCGGGTGTGAGCTCCAGGATTTTGACCCAGTGACGATGAAGGAACGGCAAAATATTTCCAAGTCAGGATGGCATGTGACTTGGAGTGGAACTTGGAAGTGGTGGTGTTCTTATGGGACTATTGACCTTATTCTTCTAGACAGTAGAGGTCTTGGGTTTGGAAGGTGCCGTCAAAGAAGCCTTGGCAAGTCGCTACAGTAATCTCTACATTCTCCAGTTCTATTCCTGACCCAGATATCTATCCATCCCTTTTTTAATCTTTGACACATCACAGATTACTTGCATGGGACTACCAACAAGGACCTTGTTCATCAGAAGCCACATTCTGTTTACTCCAGAGCTTGAGCACAAAATCAAGGCTGAGGGAGGGAAATCAAGAGGAAGCGCTGCACTGTCAGAGGTGCCATTTTTCGGATGAGATGTTAAACCGAGGTCTGTCTGCTTGCTCGGGTGGATGTAACAGATCCCATGGCACTATTTCGAAGAAGAGCAGGGGATTGTTTCCCGGTGTCCTGGCCAATATTTATCCCTCAATTGACATCACAAAAACAGATAATCTGGTCATTATTACATTGCTGAAGAAGGGTCACGGACCTGAAACGTTAACTCTGCTTCTCTCCCCGCAGATGCTGCCTGACCTGCTGAGTATTTCCAGCATTTATTGTTTTTATTTCAGATTTCCAGCATCTGCAGTATTTTGCTTTTATTATTACATTGCTGTTTGTCGGGGTTTGCTGTGTGCAAATTGGCTGCCATCATTTCCTGCATTACAACAGTGACAACATTTCAAAAAGTACTTAATTGGCTGTAAAGCACTTTGACATGGCCGGTGGTCTTGAAAGGCGCTATATAAATGCAAGTGTTTCAAGTTTTTCTTTTTTCACACAGAATAACACATCAAAGATTAATTTAATTCTAACTTTGACATGTTATTTCCAGGGTGTCACATGCCAAAGTTATGCTGGACAAGCGGGAGAACACTCACAGAAATCCATAACCCAATATTTCTGATT
The DNA here is from genome assembly GCF_036365525.1 of Heterodontus francisci. NCBI lineage: Eukaryota > Metazoa > Chordata > Chondrichthyes > Heterodontiformes > Heterodontidae > Heterodontus > Heterodontus francisci. Next base: position 178,199,691 of record NC_090374.1, on the reverse strand, counting down.
ACAGGGCAATGTTCTTGCTTATCTGTTCTGGTCTATTGAACAACACAGACAATAACAGGATTCTAGTTGTGAGCTATATGGTTTGTGCCATCAATCCTATGACCCAGCGAGTACCCCTTCTCATACTATTGAAATATTACCTTGCTAGGCAGAAGTTTTCTCCATATGTTAGAGATACTTAGTTCTGATTTTATGGGTTAATGTTACCATCTGAATTGTTCATTGTTTCTGTCTTTTAGTCACTCATTGTCTTAGCTCCCATTTTAGTGTGCAGATCCAAAGCTTATGGGGGTTTTACTTGTTGAAATCCTTGCTAATGAGCAATTAGTGGGAAGTATGCTAATCTGCTCTGGATTTATTTCATTCACACAGCTCATTAGTTTCCTCCAGTTAGATATGTTAGAACCACAGGAGGTAGCCAAAAAAAATTAAGGTGCAAGTAGAGACTGCTGGTCTTATACCAAAGGGGGCATGTGCAGTCCTCTCACATCATCTGCAGTAATTTATTGGGATTTTACAGCCAATAAATTGTTCAAATATCAACACAACTCAGCCCAATTGACGCACTGTGTGTTATTTAAACCAATTGTGTGCTATTTGAATTGTTAACAGGTGACTCAAGTCCTCTATATGGTGTTGTGAGTGGTTGGTCCCTGGTCTATGAGTCATGAAGGTTGGTGTTCAAGTCCCATTCCAGAGACTTGAGCGCATAATCTAGGCTGGCACTCTAGTGCAGTTCTGAGGGGATGTTGCACTATTAGAGGTAGTTTTGTTTGGATAAGATGTTAAACTGAGGCCCTGTCTCCCTTCTCAGGTTAGCATAAAAGATCGACTGTCACTGTTCGGAAGAAAAGCAGGGGTATTCTTCCTGATCAATATTTATCTCCCAATCAACATAATTAAAACAGATTACCTGGGCAGTGCTACCAACTGAGTCATGGCTGATATAGAGAGGCGGAGAAATTTAGGGAGGGAATTCCAGAGCTCAGGCCTTGGCAGTTGAGGGCATAGCCACCAATGGTGGAGCGATAAGAATCAGGGCTGCACAAGAGGCCAGAATCAGAGGAATACAGGGATCTTGGAGGGTTGTAGGGCTGGAGCAGCAGCAAAAAGAAAACAATGAAAGTTCTGAAACATTCATAACTGTACTCCAATTTAAAAAAATTGAAATCTTTATACCAATTTTACAAAGTGATTTCTTCTTATTGTAAAAGTTACAAATTTTGCCTGGTGTTCCTCCCAGAAAACTTAGCTGCCTGTAAAAGCATTTAGTTGAGGACCTGTTTGTCCAGGAGTAATACACCTATTAATGTGTTGCCATGCATAGTTCAGGTGGATGAGCAACTATCGTGTACGTAAATGCTTCACATTCTTTCTATGGATGCACCAGTCATAGGACTAAACCGGAGCCAGACTAAATTAATGTCAACTTGGCATCTAGCTTGTATCGTCCACCAAACTTGATTCCTCTCCCTTTGATCTTAATTTGAATAAAGCCACAATAATTTTTCTTCTTATTGCTATTCACATGTGTAGTTCAAAACTCTTTAGAATGAAAAGGCTATTTTTAAAAACTGTGTTCTTGGGATGTGATTGAGCCTGGCAAGGCACATCCCTAGTTACCCGGAGGTGGTGATTGTCCTTCTTCTTAAACTACTGTAGTCCTTGTGGTGATGGTGCTCATACGATGGAGTTATTTAGGGAATTCCAGGACTTTGACCAGTGAGCTGAATGAATAGTGACATATGTCTAAAAGAAGATGATGCATGACTTAGGAACATAGGAACAGGAGTAGGCCATTCAGCCCATCGAGCCTGCTCTGCCATTCAATACAATCATGGCTGATCATCCACTTCAACGCCTTTTTCCCACACTATTCCCATATCCCTTTATGTCATTGATATTTAGAAATCTGTCAATCTCTACTTTAAACATACTCAATGACTGAGCTTCCACAGCCCTCTGGGGTAGAGAATTCCAAAGATTCATAACCCTCTGAGTAAAGAAATTTCTCCTCATCTCGGTCCTAAGTGGCTTCCCCCTTATTTTGAAATGGTGTGCCCTGGTTCTAGCCTCCCCAACCAGGGGAAACATCTTACCTGCATCTATCCTGTACTTTGTAGGTTTCAATGAGATCACCTCTAATTAAACTCTGGAGAATACAGGCCCAGTTTCCCCAATCTCTCTTCATAGGACAGTCCCGCCATCCTGGGAACAAGTCTGGTGAACCTTTGTTGCACTCCCTCCATGGCAATAGTATAATTCCTAAGGTAAGGGGACCAAAACTGCACACAGTACTCCAGGTGCGGTCTAACCAAGGTTCTATACAATTGAAGCAAGACTTCACTATTCCTGTACTCAAATCCTCTTGCAATAAAGGCTAACATACCAGTAGCTTTCCTAATTGCTTGCTGCATCTGCATGTTAGCTTTCGATGACTTATTGACGAGGTCACCCAGGTCCCTTTGTATATCTACACTTTCTAATCTCTTACCATTTAAGAAATACTCTGCACATCTATTCCTCATACCAAAATGGATAACCTCACATTTTTCCACATTATATTCCATCTGCCACGTTCTTGTCCACTCACTAAGTCTGTCCAAATCCCCTTGAAGCCACTTTGCATCTTCCTCACAACACACATTCCCACCTAGTTCTGTGTCATCCGCAAACTTGGAAATATTACATTTGGTCCCTACATCCAAATCACTGATATATATTGTGAACAACTGGGGCCCAGTTGCAGTACCCCACTAGTCACAGCCTGCCAATGTGACAATGACCCATTTATTCCTACTCTCTGTTTTCTGCCTCTTAACCAATCCTTAATCCATGCCAATATATTACCTCCTATCCCATGTTCTTTAATTTTGCTAACCTCCTGTAGGGGACTTTATCAAAAGCCTTCTGAAAATCCAAGTATACTATGTCCACCAACTCCCCTTTATCAGTTCTGTTAGTAACATCCTCAAAAAACTCCAACAGGTTTGTCAAACATGATTTCCCATTCATAAATCCATGTTGACTATGCCCAATCAGATCATTATTATCCAAGTGTCCATTTATCACATCTTTTAGAATGGATTCTACCATTTTCCCTACTACTGACGTAAGGCTAACAGGTCTGTAGTTGCCTGTTTTCTCTCTCCTTCCCTTCTTAAATAGTGGGGTGATTGCCACCTTCCAATCTGCAGGAACCACTCCAGAATCTATAGAATTTTGGAAGATGATCACCAATGCATCCATTAGCTCCAGCTACCTCTTTCAACACTCTGGGATGTAGAATATCAGGTCCTGGGACTGATCAACATTCAACCCATTAATTTCTCCAATACAACCTTCTTACTACTATTAATTTACTTGGAAAGGAAATCAGAGGTGATAGCATTCCCAATGACACTGCTGCTCTTAATCTTTCCTGGTGTTAGAGGTCACATGCCTGGGAGGTGCTGTTGAGGTAAACAAAAGCCAAATACTGCAGATGCTGGAAATCTGAAACAGAAAATGTTGGAAAACACTCAGCTGGTCTGGCAGAAACTGCAGTGACAGAAACAAAGTTAACCTTTGAGGTTGATGAAATTGGGGATTGGAAGAGCCCAGGGATCTCAGAGAGGTGTAACCCTGGAGAAAGTTACAGCGATCGGGATCATGACCATGCTGGGCAGGCTTGATAGGTTAGATGGCATTTTCCTGCCAATCATTTTTAAAAAGGCATTTTAAAATTCTTAAGAAGGCATTTGACAAGGTGCCACATAAAAGGATATTGCGCAAAGTAGGAGCTCATGGTGTAGGGGGTAACATATTAGCATGGATAGAAGATTGACTGGCAGTAAACATAAAGCATGCATAAATGGATCTTTTTCTGATTGGCAGTATGTGATGAGTGGAGTCCTGCAGGGATCTGTGTTGGGTCTCAACTTTTTAGAATTTATATCAATGACTTAGATGTGGGGAGCGATGGCTTTGTATCTAAATTTACAGACGACACAAAGACAGGTAGGAAAGTATGTTGTGCAGAGGACATAAGTAGGCTACAAAGGGAGATAGATAGGTTGAGTGAGTGGGAAAAAATCTGGCAGATGGAGTATAATGTGGGAAACTGTGAAGTTGTTCACTTTGGCAGGAAGAATAAAAAAAGCAGAGTATTACTTAAACGGAGAACGACTGCAGAATTCCAAGGTGCAGAGGGATCTAGGTGTTCTAGTGCATGAGTCACAAAAGGTTAGTATGCAGGTACAGCAAGTAATAAAGAAGGCAAATGGAATGCTATCCTTTATTACGAGAGGAATTGAAAATAAAAGTAAGGATGTGATGCTTCAGTTTTACAGGGCATTGGTGAGACCACATCTCGAATACTGTGTGTAGTTTTGGTCTCCTTATTTAAGGAAGAATGTAAATGCGTTGAAGGTGGTTCAGAGGAGGTTTACTAGATTGATACCTGGAATGAGCGGGTTGTCTTATGAGGAAAGGTTGGACAGATTGGGCTTGTTTTCACTGGAGTTTAGAAGAGTGAGGGGAGACTTGATTGAAGTTTATAAGATCCTGAACAGTCTTGACAAGGTGGATGTGGAAAGGATGTTTCCTCTTGTGGGTGAGTACAGAACTAGGGGGCACTGTTTTAAAATTAGGGGTTGCCCTTTTAGGACAGAGATGAGGAGAAATTCTTGTTAGGCAAGGGAATCAAAGGTTATCGGGGGTAGATGGGATTGTGGAATTCAAAACACAAACAGATCAGCCATGATCTTATTGAATGGTGGAGCAGGCTAGAGGGGCTGAATGGCCTACTTCTGCTCTTAATTCGTATGTTCGTATTTTTGTATGTTTGTAGGTTTTCAAAAAGCTGGAAAGAGCGGAATGGAAGGTTATCTCAACCAAGCAGTGAAAATGCAGAAGACAGACAAAATGGAGTGAACAGCTCCAAATTGGAAAGGAAATGGAATGGAAGGAGGATGGGAGACACATGGAAGGAAATGTTGGAACAAGTAGCAAACGCAACCCTTGCAAATGCCAATTGTTCATTCAAGCTGTTCAATATTATGACACAGCTCTTACAATGAAATGGGGTTTATGACAGTCAGTAATGACAGGAAAAAGACAATCAAAGGACAAACTGCCCCAGCCAGCTCTCACTCTCTTCCTGTCGGCTATTGAATCATCAGCACAAGCAGAGGCCCGAGACTAGATTGCCGGCCTTTGTGTCTTAATTCAGGAGAGATAAATAAAACACAAAAAACGGTTAACCAGGCAAAAAAGTATTCTGGTTTTCAGCTGTTTCATATGAATAAAAGAAATAATAAAATAATTGAGTTTTTCACATTCTGGTAGAAAAATCTTCAGTTGGGTGAGGTGTCCCAGAGTCAAAGAGTCGGATGCCACTTGAAGTCTCTCCAGGCGAGGTTGATGAACAATCTGTGATGAGCAAGTGTTCAAGGCAATTCGACTACAGCAGCAACACATAGGTCTTTCAGCAGGGGTGCAGCAACAGGTCTGCTCAGGACTCACAGCAGCAGTATAGCAGTAGAAGCTTTCTTCAGGTCCAAGATTTCCCAAAACACAGGAGGAAACAGAAACAACACTGGATGTAGGAATTCTTCAGAGACAGGAGGCAATAGGAATCTGCCACCTTTCAAATACAGGATTTCTTTTCAAGAGGTGCAGGTTTCCTTTACAGAGAAAGGTCTTTTTCACTCGTCTCCAGGCAGGCCATGGTCTAAGTTTCAAAATGCCTGCTCTTTGTCCAACTCACTGGTTTTTAAAAGGGTCCAAAGCGAACCTTCCTGAGCCGATCACATGACCAGACACAATGTCTCCCCTGTCATTCAAAGTGTTGCTCTGAGGCGGTCAAAAACCCCTGGCTGGCTTCTTTGAAACTGCTTGCTTTCCTATTCTTGTAACAAAGTCAACATCCAAAAATTTCTGCTATTTGCAGGTGTCCATGTCCACTGAAAAGCCTTTTTCCAGTTTTTTAAAACACATAGAATTCCAAGATTTTAGTACAAAAATAAAACCATTGTAACACACTCTATTTAAATATAAAAGTAATATCATGAAGTTTCTCTGTAAAGATTAAAGCATTAAAATACCAGCCTCCAAAACAGTAACTACAGTTGATTCCAAGGTGGGCAGATAAGTACTTTTCTCTTTTTCCCCTTTTGGGTTATGCGCATAACATAACAATTCAAAACATCACATCAACAATGAAGCGGGTACAAACAACAACAACAGATATTTATATAATGCCTTTAATGTGATAAAACGCCCCAAGGTGTTTCACTGGAACATTATAAAACAAAGTTTGACACTGAGCCACAAAAGGAGATATTAGGTCAGATGACCAAAAGTTTGGCCAAAGAGGTAGGTTTTAAGGAGCGTCTTCAAGGAGGAAAGTGAGGTGGAAGGATTTAGGGAGGGACTTTCAGAGCTTAGGGCCTACGCAACTTAAAGCGTGGCTACCAATAGTGGAGCGATTAAAATCAGGGATGCACAAAGGCCAGAAATAGAGGAGTGTTGGAGGGTTGTAGGGCTGGAGGAGATTACAGAGATAGGGAGGAGTGAGGACATGGAGGGATTTGAAGACAAGGATGAGAATTTCACAATCAAGATGTTGCTTGACTGGAAACCAATGTAGGCCAGCGAGCACAGGGGTGATAGGGGAATGTGACTTGGTGCGAGTTAAGACACAGGCAGCAGAGTTTTGGATGACCTCAAGTTTACGGAGAGTAGAACGTGGGAGACCAGCCAGAAATGTGTTGGAATAGTCAAGTATACAGGTAACGAAGATGTGAATGAGGTTTCAGCAGCAGATGAGCTGAGACAGAGGCAAAGTCAGGCAATGTTACGGAGGTGGAAATATGCGGTCTTAGTGAGGGCGCGAATATGAGGTCGGAAGCTCATCTCAGGGTCAAATGTGACACCAAAGTTGCAAACAGACTGACTTAATTTCAGACTGTTGTCAGGGAGAGGGATGGAGTCGGTAGCTCGGGAACAGGGTTTGGAACAGGGACCGAAAACAATGGCTTCAGTCTTCTCAATAGTTAATTGGAGGAAATTTCCATTCATCCAGTACTGGATAAACAATCTGATAATTTAGCAACAGTAGAAGAGTTGATAGAAGTGGTGGTGAGGTTGAGCTGAGTGTCGTCAGCATACATGTGAAAACTGATGCTGTGCTTTCAGATGATGTCACCAAGGGGCAGCATGAAGATGAGAAATGGGAGCAGGCCAAGGGTTGATCCTTGAAGGATACCAGAGGTAATGGTGCGGGAGCAGACAGCCATTGCAAGTAATTCTCTGGTTACCATTAGATAGATAAGAACAGAACCAGGTGCGAGCAGTCCCACCCAGCTGGGTGACAGCGGAGAAGTGTTGGAGGGGGATGGTATGGTCAGCTGTGTCAAAGGCTGCAGATAGGCCAAGAAGGACAATGAGAGAAAGTTTACCTTTGTCACAGTCACATAGGATGTAATTTGTGACTTTGATAAGAGGTGACAAGAGGAGAAAAACAAGCCAATTTTATCATTCAGATCACACCATTTTCCCCCTACGGATATTATCTTTCTGCCAGGAATGGAGGCAGAAAACTAGCCTTTAAATTTCTATATTATTATGCTTTAGCCAAAACACCTGGTCTGTGCCTGACAGCCACTATTCCAAAATTTATGAGTATGATATCAGATCTCAGAGGTTATAACTGTCAAGAAAGATTCAACAGCCTGGGACTCTTTTTCTCTGGAAAAGGGAAGGCTGAGAGGTGACCTGATAGAGATCTTTAATTTTATGAAAGGGTTTGATTGAGTAGGCGTAGCGAAGATGTTTCCATTTGTGGGGCGACTATAAAACTAAAGGATGTAGATATAAGATAGTCACTATTAAATACAATGGGGAATTCAGGAGGAATGTCTTTAATCAGAGAGTGGTGAGAATGTGGAACTCGCTACTTAATGAAGGAGTTGGAGTGGATAGCATAGATGCATTTAAGGGAAGCTAGATAAACACATGATGGAGAAAGGAGTAGAAAAATATCTTGACAGAGTTAGACGAAGAGGTTTGGGAGGAGTTTCATGTGGAGTATAATCACCAGCATAGACCAATTGGGCTGAATGGCCTGTTTCTGCGCTGTGCATTCCACGCAATTTTATGTTTAATCCAGCATTCGTTGAATATGGCAATTATTAAACTTAGGCCATAAAACTGCAAGGGCAGCTTGTTGAACAAAGATACAGCTTCTGAATTATAGGGATCAAAATTTGCTTACGGAAACATCTATAAAATGGTTAGGAGATAAACAGTCCTATAAAAATCATATCAACTTCCAAGTAAAGTTTACTCAGAGTATTTCCTTCTCAAGGGCAATTAGGGATGGGCAACAACTGTTGGCCTTGCCAGTGACGCTCCCATGTCATGAAACAAATTTAAAAAAAGAAATTGAAGAACAGGCCAAGACCGACAATGACTGGCAAACAACCAGACCACTATGGAAAGCCTGAATATTTCTCACTCGCCTCTTCCAATCATCAACTCTTTACAATGACCCTCACTCTGAAGGTTCATTCAATGTTTGCTAGCAAAAATTCAGCACAAAATTGGCTCCCCCTCCTCTCTTTCCTGCTCTTACCTGAGTCCCTACTCCTGTCCAAGTCCAGCTGCTATTAAACTGGTCATTATAGCACAAACATTAGCTCCTGCTCTTTGGAATGAAAACTGAATGAATGCTGTGAGTGAGGTCACAGATCCCCACTTACCCTGGGACCCATCAAGACGGAGTGCTACACTGTCAGAGGTGCCGTCTTTCAGATGGGATGTTAAACTGAGCCGCCGCCTGCCCTCTCAGATGGATATAAAAGATCCCACATCCCTATTCCAAAGAAGAGCAGGTGAGTTCTCCCTGATATAAAAACAGGCAGTGCTGGAAATATTCAGCAGGTCAGGCAGCATCTGTGGAGAGAGAAGCAGAGTTAACGTTTCAGTTAACGTAACAGTTCTGTTGTAAGGCCACAGACCTGAAATGTTAACTCTGCTTCTCTCACCACAGATGCTGCCTGATCTGTTAAGTATTTCCAACATTGTCTGTTTTTATTTTAGATTTCTAGCATCTGCAGTATTTTGCTTTTATTTTAGACTTCTCCCTGATGTTCTGACCAATACGTATCCCTCAACCAACTTCACTAAAACAGATTATGTGGTCATTATCACATTTCTGTTTAGGGGAGCTTGCTTTGTGCAAATTGGCTGCCAGGTTTCCTACAATACATTTCTTTGAAGTGAGTAGTTCATTGGCTGTAAAGCTTTATGGGACCTCCTGAGTCCATGAAAGGTGCTCTCTAAATGCAAGTCCTTTCTTTTAGGAATTGTAATTGTTCTGGCCTGCTTTCTCTTACCCCAATTCAATTATACCTGATGTGAGAAGATTGTAGAGTACCAGTAAAAGTGACAGTAATTAAACCAGACTACTTTTTCTCAGCTGGGTAAAGATCCATCTCAGAAGTGCTATGCAGTAAGAAATTGGCAAAGGCAAGAGGGGTAGAATAAAGTTGTGTCAGTCCTGGGTATTACATGGGACATTAGTAAACCAAATGGGTTTTTACGATAATCTGGTAGTTTCATTGCCCCAATTACTCATACAAGCTTTTTATTACAGATTTATTTAATTAAGTTTCACTTCCCCAATTGCCCTTCAACTCACAAGCTCCAGGCCTTTAGTTCCAGTAACATAACCACTAATGTACACCATGAGTTCCCTCATGCATCATCTTTAGCCCAGAAAAACTACTCAAACCTTGAGTTTTGCATATTACAAATACTTCTAAATTTATTTTATTTTTTAAATTTTGAAACAGTTCAAATAGGTTGGGTGTTGATAGAGTAAATGAGGAACAATTGTTTCCAGTGATAGGGGGGTTGATAACCAGAGGACACAGATTTAAAATAACTGAAAAATAAAGAACCAGAGGCAAGATGAAAAAAAATGATTTTATGCAGCGAGCTGTTAGGATCTGAAATTCAAGGGTGGTGGAAGCAGATTCAATAGTAAGTTTCAAAAGGGGAATTAAATAAATGCTTGAAAAGAAAAGATATGCAGGGCTACAGGGAAAGACCACGAGAGTGGGACTAATTGGATCGCTCTTTCAAAGCGCCAGCACAGACACAATGGGATGAATGGCCTGTTTCTATGCTGTAAGATTCTATGGTTCTATGAAATGGTATGGACAAAATAAAATAGATTTTGAATGGCAATTAGAATCTCTCCCTGTCACATGTGAATTATATTAATCCAGTTACTGTTCATTGCTTTGGGGAAGTATGTGAATATAAGTTCACTCACCGAGAGTAGGATTTCCAACTATTTTTGCTAACCAGTTTTGATCTTTAGCTTTTTTTTCCTTCAAGGCCTGCCAAAAGTTAATGTTCACTAGCCTTTGTAGTGTGGTCATTTGTATTAAGATATTTTTATTAGATTTATCTGATCTCTGGGAAAATTTCAAAGTTTGGTAGTTAAGCACCAATGGGATTTTTTTTTATTTTAGATGGTTTTCACAGTGAATAAGTGAGCATAACAACTTTTTCAGACCACAGATCAAGATGATAAGGGGATCAGTGCTCACTGGGTTAGCAATTGAACCCAAGAGAGCTCCATCTGGTTTTACATGTGCTGCTCGTACAGTAGTGGCTTAACAAAGCCATATTCTATATATGGGAAATATGGTTTTAGTATAGACAGTAGGTACATTTACAACGTAATGGAGACTCAAGCAAATTGAAATATCAAACCAAGATGTGAAACCTTTTGTACCGCAGAGCATCTTTTTTCTTGTTCAACACTTAAGAATTGAATGCATCATATATTCGCTGAGAATGTGGCCTTTTGTCCCCCAGAAAGAACTAAGTAAAGTGAGAGCACACTTAGGCAACTTGATACAGCATAAATTGGAATGTGTTATAAGAAACAGGTCAGGCAATGTCTAGTAATTGTAAAATAGAAGCTGCCAAATTATAACTGATATCAGAATGAAACAAACTCGTGCTGTTATGTCAGCTGCTCAGTGGGTAGCACTCTTGACTCTGAGTTAGGTGGGTTGTGAGTTCAAAACTCATGACAGAGGCTTGAGCACATAATCTAGGTTAACACTCTCAGGAAGTACTTTCCTATCAGAGGTGCTGAATGAGACTTTAAGCTGAGGAATTGTCTGCCCTTTTAGGTGACATAAAAGATCCCACAGCACTATTTCAAAGAAGAGGAGGGGAATCTTTCCCAGTGTCCTGGTCAACATTTATACCTAACCAACACCACTAGAAACAGATTAACTGGTCATTATCACATTGTTGTTTGAGGGACCTTGCTGCGTGTAAATTGGTTTTCAATAAGTGATTGCACTTCAACAATACTTAATTGGCTGAAAAGTGCTTTGGGATGTCCCATAGTTGCAAAAGGCGCTATAGAAATGCAAGTCTTTCTTTCATAGCAGCTCAGTACCGACCATTGCTTTCACTTACTGCACCTTCTATTGCATGCCTGAGCTGCAAGTACTTTGCTGCACAGTGCAAACCTTATTGGCATCCAGTTCTGTTCTGTAACTCCCTAACCACTCTCAGACGGATGGACCAGTCACATTATCTTTCAGCTACTAGTGATTTAAAAAAAAACCCTCAGAACTTCACAAGTAAATTGAGGTCTATCTCAAGAGACCTGGAAATCAATGAGGTGGAAATTATGTTACAGCTGTACGCAGTTCCGCTTAGAGCCCATCTGAAGTACTGTATTCTGTTCAAGATACTGCACCTCAAGAAGGCTATATTGGCCTTGGAGTAGGTGCAGCACAGATTCACCAGAATTATACCATGGGTAAAAGGGTTAAGTTATGAGGACAGATTGCATAGACTAGACTTGCATTCCCGTGACTATCAAAGATTAAGGGGTGATCTAATTGAGGTGTTGAAGATGATTAAAGGCTAGGGTAGGTGGAGAATAAACCATTTCCTCTCATGGGGGAAATCCAGAACAAGGAACCATAACCTTAAAATGAGAGCTAGGCCGTTCAGGGGTAATGTCAGGAACCGCATCTTCACGCAAAATATAGTGGAAATCTGGAACTCCCTCGCCTAAAAAGCTGTTGTGGCTGGGGGGTGTCAATTGAAATTTTCAAAACTGAGATTGATAGATTTTTGTTAGGCAGGGTATTCAGTGTTACGGAAACAGGGTAAATGGAATTAAGGTACAGATCACTCATGATCTAATTGAATAGCAGAACAGGCTCGAGGGGCTGCATGACTTACTCTTGTTCCTGTGCTCTAAATTTAAAATTTAAATATGTTGCCTGTCTTAGTGAGCAGGTGGAATGTGGGCGCCGCTGGCTAGGCCAGCATTTATTGCCCACCCATAATTGCTCGTGAGAAGGTGGTGATAAGCTGCCTTCTTGAACCACTGCTGTCCTTGGGGTGTAGGTACACCCACAGTGCTATTAGGGAGGGAATTCCAGGATTTTGACCCAGCGACAGCGAAGGAATGGCGATATAGTTCCAAGTCAGGATGGTGTGTGGCTTGGAGGAGAACTTGCAGGTGGTGGTGTTTCCATGCGTTTACTACCCTTGTCCTCCTAGGTGGTAGAGGTCACAGGTTTGGAAGGTACTGTTGAAGGAGCTTTGGTGAGCTGCTGCAGTGCATCTTGTAGATGATACACACTGCTGCCATGGTGCGTCGGTGGTGGAGGGAGTGAACGTTTATGGATGGGGTGACAATCAAGCGGGCTGCTTTGTCCTGGATGAGGTCGAGCTTCTTGAGTGTTGTTGGAGCTGCACCCATCCAGGCAAGTGGAGAGTATTCCATCACACTCCTGACTTGAGACTTGTAGATGGTGGACAGGCTTTGGGGATTCAGGATGTGAGTTACTCGCTACAGAATTCCCAGCCTCTGACCTGCTTTGGTAGCCACAGTATTTATGTGGCTACTCCAGTTCACTTTCTGGTCAATGGTAGTCCTCAGGATGTTGATAGTGGGGGATTCAGCGATGTTAATGCCTTTGAACATCAAGTGGAGATGGTTAGTTTCTCTCTTGTTCGAGAAGGTCATTGCCTGGCACTTGTGTGACTTGATTGTTACTTTCCACTTATCAGCCCAAACCTGGATGTTGTCCAGGTCTTGCTGCATCTGGACACGGGCTGCTACAGTATCTGAGGAGTCGCAAATGGTGCATACGAACATACTAATTAGGAGCAGGAGTAGGTTACTTGGCCCTTCGAGCCTACTCCGCCATTCAATAAGCTCATGACTGAACTGATGACTCTACATTTCCACCTACCCCCGATAACCTTCCACCCCCTTGCTTATCAAGAATCTATCGACCTCTGCCTTAAAAATATTCAAAGACTCTGCTTCCATTGCCTTTTGAGGGAGAGAATTCCAAAGACTCACGACCCTCTGAGAGAAAAAATTTCCCCTCAACTCTGTCTTAAATGGGTGACCACTTATTTTTAAACAGTGACCCCTAGTTCTAGATTCTCCCACAAGAGAAAACATTCTTTCCACATCCACCTTGTCAAGACCCCTCAGGATCTTATATGTTTCAATCAAGCCGCCTCTTACTCTTCTAAATTCCAGTGAATACAAGCCTAGCATGTCCAATCTTTCCTCTTAAGACAGTGCGCCCATTCCAGGTATTAGTCCAGTAAACCTTCTCTGTACTGCCTCCAACGCATTTACATCTTTCCTTAAATAAGGAGAACACTACTGTACACAATACTCCAGATGTGGTCTCACCAATGCCCTGTACGGCTGAAGTATAACCTCCCTGCTTTTGTATTCACTTGCCCTCGCGATAAACGATAACATTCTATTAGCTTTCCTAATTACGTGCTATACCTGTATACTAACCTTTTGCGATTCATGCATGAGGACACCCAGATCCTTCTGCATCTCAGAGCTCTGCAATCTCTGACCATTTAGATAATATGCTGTTTTTTTATTGTTCCTGCCAAAATGGACAATTTCCTACTTTCCCACATTATACTGCATTTGCCAGGTCTTTTCCCACTCACTTACCCTATCTATATCCCTTTGTAGCCCCCTTATGTCCTCTTCACAAGTTACTTTCCTACCTATCTTTGTGTCATCAGCAAATTTAGCAACCATACCTTCGGTCCCTTCATCTAGTCATTAAAATAAATTGTAAAAAGTTGAGGCCCCAGCACAGAGATCTGCGGCACACCACTCGTTACATTTTGCCAACCAGAAAATGACCCATTTAAGCCCACTCTCTGTTTCCTGTTAGCTAGCTAATCTTCTATCTAGGCCAATATGTTACCCACTACACCATGAGCTTTTATTTTCTGCAATAACCTTTGATGTGGCACCTTATCAAATGCCTTCTGGAAATCTAAGTACAATACATCCACCAGTTCCTCTTCATCCACAGCACATGCAACTCCGTCAAAGAACTCCAATAAATTGGTTAAACATGAGTTCCCTTTCACAAAAACATGTTGTCTCTGCGTGATTACTTTGAATTTTTTAAAGTACCCTGCTATAACGTTTTTAATAATAGCTTCTAACATTTTCCCTAAGACAGATGTTAAGCTAACTGGCCTGAGGTTTCCCGCTTTCTGTCTCCCTCCCTTTTTGAATAAAGGAGTTACATTCGCTATTTTCCAATCTAGTGCAACCTTCCCGGAATCTAGGGAATTTTGGAAAATTAAAGCTAACGCATCAACTATCTCACTGGCCACTTCTTTTAAGACTCTAGGATGAAGTCAATCAGGACCTGGGGACTTGTCAGCCCGCAGCTCCAATCATTTGTTCAGTACCACTTCCCCGGTGATTGTAATTTTCTTGAGTTCCTCCCTCCCTTCCATTTCCTGACTTACAGCTAATTGTGGGATGTTACTTGTATCCTCAATGCAAAATACCGATGCAAAATACCTGTTCAATTCATCTGCCATCTCCTTATTATCCATTATTAATTCCCCAGACTCACTTTCTTTAGGACCGACGCTCACTTCGTTAACTTTTCTTTTTAAAATATCTATAGAAACTCTTACTATCTGTCTTTATATTTCTAGCTAGCTTTCTCTCATAGTCTAATTTTACCTTCCTTATCAATCTTTTAGTCATTCTTTGCTGTTTTGTATATTCTGTCCATTTTTCTGATGGTGCTGAATATTGTCCATTCGTCAGCGAACACCCCCACTTCTGACCTTATGATGGAGGGAAGGTCATTGATGAAGCATCTGAAGATGGTTGGGCCTAGGACACTACCCTGAGGAACTCCTGCAGTGATGTCCTGGAGCTGAGATGATTGATCTGCAAAAACCACAACCATCTTCCTTTGCGCTAGGTATGACTCCAACCAGCGGAGTTTACCCCCTGATTCCCAATGACTTATGTTTTGCTAGGGTTCCTTGATGCCATACTCGGTCAAATGCTGCCTTGATGTCAAGGGCAGTCACTCTCACCTCACCTCTGGAGTTCAACTGTTTTGTCCATGTTTGGACCAAGGCTGTAATGAGGTCAGGAGCTGAGTGGCCCTGGCGGAACCCAAACTGAGCTTTAGTAAGCAGGTTATTGCTGAGCAAGTGCCGCTTGATAGCACTGTCGACGACCCTTCCATCACTTTGCTGATGATCAGGAGTAGGTGAGTTCCTTGCGCAGAATTCCCAGACTCTGGCCTGCTCTTGTTGCCACAGCATTTATGTGGGTGATCCAGTTCATTTTCTGGTCAATGCTAACCCCCAGGACGTTGATAGTGGGTGATTCAGTGATGGTAATGCCACCGAACATCAAGGGGAGATGGTTAGATTCTCTCTTATTGGAGATGGGCAGTAATTGGCAAGGTTGGATTTGTCCTGCTTTTTGTGGATGAAAGGAATATCTAGGCTGACATTCCAGTGCAGTACTGAGGAAGTGCTGCACTGTTGGAGATACCGTCTTTTGGATGAGATTATAAACCAAGGTCCTGTCTGCTCTCTCATGTAGATGTAAAAGATCCTGAAGCACTATTTCAAAATAAAGCAAGGGAGTTCTTCCCATGTGTTCTGGCCAATTGTTGTCCCTCAACGAGCATTGCTAAAAAAATTATTTGCTCATTGCAGTTGTAGTTGGACCTGGCTGTGTGTAAATTGGCTGCTGTTTTTGCTACAACAGTGACCATACTTCAAAAATACTCTGTTAGCTTTGAGAAAGGCGCTATGTAGACTGATAGAAATTTACAATATAGAGGGCAGCCATTTGGCCCATCACGTCTGTGCCGGCCACAGAAAAGCTATCCAGCCTAATCCCACTTTCCAGCTCTGGGTCTGGTCATTGTCACGTTGCTGTGAACATACGAATTAGTAGCAGAAGTAGGCCATTCGGCCCCTCTAGCCTGCTCCGCCATTCAATAAGATCATGGCTGATCTGCCTGTGCCCCGAATTCCACACTCCCATCTACCCCCAACAACCTTTGATTCCCTTACCTAATAAGAGTCTATCTACCCCGGCTTAAAATTATTCAATGACCCCACCTCCACCACCTTCTGAGGCAGAGAGTTCCAAAGTCGCACAACCATCTGAGAAAAAAATTTCTCATCTCTGTGCTAAAAGGGTGACCCCTAACTTTAGTTCTGGACTCACCCACAAGAAGAAACATCTTTTCAACATCCACCTTGTCAAGACCGTTCAGGATCTTATAAACTTCAATCAAGTCTCCCCTCACTCTTCTAAACTCCAGTGAAAACAAGCCCAGTCTGTCCAACCTTTCCTCATAAGACAACCTGCTCATTCCAGGTATCAATCCAGTAAACCGCCTCTGAAACGCTTCCATCACATTCACATCCTTCCTTAAATAAGGAGACCAAAACTGCAAACAGTATTCAAGATGTAGTCTCACCAATGCCCTATATAACGGAAGCATAACATCCTTACTTTTATTTTCAATTCCTCTCGTAATAAAGGATAGCATTCCATTAGCCTTCTTTATTACTTGCTGTACTTGTATACTAACCTTTTGTGACTCATGCACTAGAACACCTTTGCACCTCGGAATTCTGCAGTCTTTCTCCGTTTAAGTAATATTCTGCTTTTTTATTCTTCCTGCCAAAGTGAACAACTTCACATTTTCCTACATTATACTTCATCTGCCAGATTTTTGCCCACTCACTCAACCTATCTATATTTGTCTGCAAGCTCCTTATGTCCTCTTCACAATAAACTGTCCTACCTTTCTTTGTATCTTTGCAAAGTTAGCTACTATGCCATTGCTCCCCTCATCTAAGTCATTGATATAAATTGTAAAAAGTTGAGACCCCAGCACAGACCCCTGCGAGACTCCACTCGTCACATCCTGCCAATCAGAAAAGGACCCATTTAAGCATTTATCTATTTTCTGCCAGTCAGCCAATCTTCCATCCATGTTAATATGTTACCCCCGACACCATGAGCTCCTACTTTGTGCAATAACCTTTTATGTGGCACCTTGTCAAATACCTTCTGGAAATCCAAGTACAGTACATCAATGGGTATCTATGGCATGTTATTCCTTCAAAGAACTCCAATAAATTGGTTAAACATGATCTCCCTTTCACAAAGCCATGCTGACTATTCCCGATTACCTTGAGATTTTCTAAGTGCCCAGCTGTAGCCTCCTTAATGATTGATTCTAACACCTTCCCCACGACAGACGTCAAGTTAACTGGCCTTAGTTACCTGTTTTCTGCCTCCCCCACTTCTTGAATAGAGGGGTTATATTTGCTATTTTCCAGTCTCATGGAACCTTTCCAGAATCTAACGAATTTTGAAAAATTAACACCAATGCATCCACCACCTCATTAGCCACCTCTTTTAAGAACCTAGGATAAAGCCCATCAGGACCCTGGGACTTGTCAGCTCGCAGCTCCATAAGTTTAGTCAGTACCACTTCCCTGGTGATTGTAATTTCACCAAGTTTCTCTCTTCCTTCCACCTCCTGATTTATAGCTATTACTGGAATGTTTTTTGTATCCTCTATAGTGAAGACAGAAGCAAAATATTTGTTCATTTCATCTGCCATTTCCTTATTATCTACTATTAACTCCCCATTTTCACTCTGTAGAGGACCAACGTTCACTTTACTGACTCTTTTCCTTTTTAAATTCCTGTAGAAACTCTTGCTCTCATTTTTAAAATTTCTAGCTAGCTTCCTCTCATACTCTAACTTCTTTCTCTGGATTAACCTTTTTAGTCATTCTCTGCCGTTCTTTATATTCCGACCAATCATCTGACCTGACACTCATCTTTGCGCAATTATATGCCTTTTCCTTAAGTTTGATGCTTTCTTTAACTTCTTTAGTTAACCACGGATGGTGGGCCCTCCCCTTAGAATTTTTCTTCACAGTAAGAATATACGTATCCTGAGTATTCTGAAATATCCCCTTGAATGTCTGCCACTGCTTCTCTATTAGTCTATCTTCTAGCCTAGTAGCCCAGTTCACTTCAGCTAGCTCAGCTTTCATGCCCACGTAGTTGCCCTTATTTAAGTTTAAAATACTAGTCTTAGACTCACTCTTCTCTCTTTCAAACTGGATGGAAAATTTAAACATTGTGGTCGATGCTACCTAGAGGTGCCTTTACTCTGAAGTCATTAATTAATCCTGTCATATTACACAATACCAAGTCTAATATAACCTGCTCTCTAGTTGGTTCCAGAATGTGCTGCTGTAAAAAACTATCTTGAAAGCATTCTATGAACTCCTCGTCCAGGCTACTATTGCCAATCTGATTTTTCCAGTTTATACATAGATTAAAATCACCCATGATTATTGCTGTCCCTTTATCACAAGCACCCAATATTTCTTCTTGTATACTTCATCCTACATTATGGTTACTGTTAGGGGGCTTGTAGACCACTCCCACTAATGAGTTCTTTCCCCTACTATTCCTCATCTCCACCCAAACAGATTCTACATCCTGATCTCCTGAACCAAAGTCATCTCTAACTATTGCACCAATGCCATCCTTGATTAACAGTGCTACCCCTCCACTTTTACCTCGCTTCCTATTCTTCTTGAACGTCATATACCCCTCAATATTCAGGACCTGTCATTCTGCAGCCACATCTCTATAATGGCTATCAGATCATATTTATTTACTTCAATGTGTGCTATTTGTTCATCCATTTTGTTATGAATGTTATATCCATAGCCCTGAAGGTTACGGCACCTCAAATGCATATCCAAATGTTTTTTTAACGTGATGAGGGTTTCTGCCTCAACCACCCTTCCAGGCAGTGAGTTCCAGATCCCCTGAAAAAGATTCCCCTCAACTCCCTTCTAATCCTTCCACCAATTATTTTAAATCTATGCCCCCGGTTATAGCTAACTGTAATGAAATTGTAATCTCTGCTCATGGAAATAGGTCCTTCGTATTGACTGCCTCTAGGCCCCTCAATTTTATAAACCTCAATTGAATCTGCTCTGTTACAAAGAGAACAACCCCAGTTTATCCAAACTTTCCTCATAGCTAAAATTCTCCATTACCGGCAACATCCTCATAAATTTCCTCTGCACCCTCTCTAGTGTGATCACATCCTTCCTATAATGCATAAAACAGAAATGTACAGAGTACTCTAGTAATGGCCTAACTAGTGTTTCATACAGTTCTAGCATAACCTCCCTGCTCCTATATTCTATGCCTCAGCTGGTAAATAATTCTAAATAATTATTCAATCTAAATAATTTAAATGCAAGTCCTTTTTCTTTCTATATCATGAAAAATGTCACATAACAATGTCTGGTGATAGTGTTGGCCATGTTAGACAAACTTGAACTTGATACACTAATCAATAGCAATAAATAAATAAATCTGTGTTTTCTGGTTACTGACCCATCTGTCATTGGAAACAATTTGTCCTTGTTTACACGATCAAAGCCTTTCCTAATACTGAACACCTCTATTAAATCTTCCCTTAGCCTCCTTTGCTCTAAGAAGAACAATCCCAGCTTCCTCACATGAGTGGCGCAGTGGTTAGCTCCGCAGCCTCACAGCTCCAGTGACCCAGGTTCAGTTCTGGGTACTGCCCATGCAGAGTTTGCAAGTTCTCCCTGTGACTGCGTGGGTTTCTGCCGGGTGCTCTGGTTTCCTCCCACAGCCAAAGACTTGCAGGTTGATTGGTAAGTTGGCCATTGTAAATTGCCCCTAGTGCCAATAGGTGGTAGGGAATATGGGGTTAATGTAGGATTGGTATAAAATGGGTGGTTGTTGGTCAGCACAGACTCAGTGGGCTGAAGGGCCTGTTTCAGTGCTGTATCTCTAAATAAAAACAATAAACTGAAGTCCTTCACATCCCATTCTAGCCAGATCTACTAAACTCTACTCTGGTCCACCCTTCATCCCTGTGCTCACTGATTTACATTGGGTACCATTCCAGCAACAACTCATATTTAAAATTCTCATCCCGGTGTTCCAAGCTTTCACGGCCTCGTCTCTCTCTATTTCATTAACCTCTTCCAGATGTACAACGCTCCAAGATCTCTGCGCTCCTCTAACTCTGGCCTCTTGCAGATCCCGGATTTTAATCGTTCTACCACTGGCAGCTGTCTTCAGCTGCTGAGGCCTCAAGCTCTGGAATTCCTTCTCTAAACCTCTCCACGTCGCTAAATTTGTCCCCTCTTTTAAGATGCTCCTTAAAACCTACCTCTTTCACCAAGCTTTTGGTCGCCTGTCCTCAATACCGCCTTATTAATTAATGACCTCATAGTTAAGGCGCCCCTAGCAAGCAGTGATCATAATATGATTGAATTTTACATTCAGTTTGAGGGAGAACGGGTCCAAGACCAATATTTTAAACTTAAATTAGGGCACTTATGAGGACATGAAAGAAGAGTGAACTGGCAAATTAGGTTAAGGGATCGGTCAATAGAGATGCAGTGGCAGACATTTAAGGTGATATTTCAGAATACACAGAATAGATACATTTCAACGAGAAAGAAAAATTCCAAGGTGGGGGGAGGGATCCCACCATCCGTGGTTAATTAAATCAGTTAAATATAGTATCAAACTTAAAGAAAAAACATACAAGTGCGCAAAGATGGGTGACAGGTATGAAGATAGGACAGAATATAAAAAACAGCAAAGAATGACTAAAAGATTGATAAGGAAGGTAAAATTAGAGTATGAGAGAAAGCTAGCTAGAAATATAAAGACAGATAGTAAGAGTTTCTGTAGATATTTTAAAAAGTTAACAATGTGAGTGTTGGTCCTATAGAAAATGAGTCTGGGCGATTAATAATGGATAATAAGGAAATGACAGATGAATTGAACAGGTATTTTGCATCAGTCTTCACTATAGAGGATACAAAGTACGGAAAGTCCTCATCAGGGAACTCCTCTTTGCTGACGATGCTGCATTAACATCTCACACTGAAGAGTGTCTGCAGAGACTCATCGACAGGTTTGCGGCTGCCTGCAACGAATTTGGCCTAACCATCAGCCTCAAGAAAACGAACATCATGGGACAGGACGTGAGAAATGCTCCATCCATCAATATCGGCGACCACGCTCTGGAAGTGGTTCAAGAGTTCACCTACCTAGGCTCAACTATCACCAGTAACCTGTCTCTCGATGCAGAAATCAACAAGCGCAGGGGAAAGGCATCCACTGCTATGTCCAGACTGGCCAAGAGAGTGTGGGAAAATGGCGCACTGACACAGAACACAAAAGTCCGAGTGTATCAAGCCTGTCTCCTCAGTACCCTGCTCTACGGCAGTGAGGCCTGGACAACGTATGTAAGCCAAGAGCGACGTCTCAATTCATTCCATCTTCGCTGCCTCTGGAGAATCCTTGGCATCAGGTGGCAGGACCGTATCTCCAACACAGAAGTCCTCGAGGCGGCCAACATCCCCAGCTTATACACACTACTGAGTCAGCGGCGCTTGAGATGGCTTGGCTATGTGAGCCGCATGGAAGATGGCAGGATCCCCAAGGACACATTGTACAGCGAGCTCACCACTGGTATCAGACCCGCCGGCCGTCCATGTCTCCGCTTTAAAGACATCTGCAAACGCGACATGAAGTCCTGTAACGTTGATCACAAGTCGTGGGAGTCAGTTGCCAGCGATCGCCAGACCTGGTGGGCAGCCATAAAGGCAGGGCTAAAGTGTGGTGAGTCGAAGAGACTTAGCAGTTGGCAGGAAAAAAGACAGAAGCGCAAGGGGAGAGCCAACTGTGTAACAGCCCCGACAACCAATTTTTTCTGCAGCGCCTGTGGAAGAGTCTGTCACTCTAGTATTAGCCTTTATAGCCACTCCAGGCGCTGCTCCACAAACCACTGACCACCTCCAGGCGCTTACCCATTGTCTCCCGGACAAGGAGGCCAAAGAAGAAGAAGAATAAGGAAATGGCAGATGAATTGAACAGGTATTTTGCATCAGTCTTCACTATAGAGGATACAAGTATCATTCCACAATTAGCTATAAGTCAGGAAATGAAAGGGAGGGAGGAACTCAAGAAAATTACAATCACCAGGGAAGTGGTACTGAACAAATTGTTGGAACTGCGGGCTGACAAGTCCCGGGTCTTGATAGACTTCAACCTAGAGTCTTAAATGAAGTGGCTGGTGAGATAGTTGCGCTAGTTTTAATTTTCCAAAATTCCTTAGGTTCGGGGAAGGTTACATTAGATTGGAAAATAGTGAATGTAACTCCTTTATTCAAAAAGGGGAAACAGAAAGCAGGAAACTACAGGCCAGTTAGCTTAACATCTGTCTTAGGGAAAATGTTAGAAACTATTATTAAAGACGTTATAGCAGGGCACTTAGAAAAAATCAAGGCAATCAGGCAGAGTCCACATGGTTATGTAAAGGGAAATCATGTTTAACCAATTTATTGGAGTTCTTTGACGGAGTTACACGTGTTGTGGATAAAGGGGAACCGGTGGATATATTGTACTTAGATTTCCAGAAGGCATTTGATAAGTTGCCACATCAAAGATTTTTGTAACAAATAAAACTCATGGTGTAGGGGGTAACATATTGGCCTGGATAGAAGATTGGCTAGCTAACAGGAAACAGACAGTAGGCATAAATGGGTCATTTTCTGGTTGGCAAAATGTAACGAGTGGTGTGCCAAAGGGATCTGTGCTGGGGCCTCAACTTTTTACAATTTATATAAATGACTTAAATGAAGGGACCGAAGGTATGGTTGCTAAATTTGCTGATGACACAAAGATAGGTAGGAAAGTAACTTGTGAAGAGGACATAAGGGGGGTACAAAGGGATATAGAAAGGGTAAGTGAGTGGGAGAAGACCTGACAAATGCAGTATAATGTGGGAATGTGTGAAATTGTCCACTT
The DNA here is from genome assembly GCF_036365525.1 of Heterodontus francisci. Lineage (NCBI taxonomy): Eukaryota > Metazoa > Chordata > Chondrichthyes > Heterodontiformes > Heterodontidae > Heterodontus > Heterodontus francisci. The sequence continues at coordinate 178,176,401 of NC_090374.1, read as the reverse complement.
TGGCAGGAAGAATAAAAAAGCTCTAAATGGTGAGAGATTGCACAGAGATCTGGGTGTCCTCGTGCATGAATCACAAAAGGTTAGTAATTAAGAAAGCTAATAGAATGTTATCGTTTAGCAAGAGGGGAATTGAATACAAAAATAGGGAAATTATGCTTCAGCTATACAGGGCATTGGTGAGACCACATCTGGAGTACTGTGTACAGTAGTGGTCTCCTTATTTAAGGAAGGATGTAAATGCGTTGGAGGCAGTACAAAGAAAATTTACTAGACTAATACCTGGAATGGGCGCGCTGTCTTTTGAGGAAAGATTGGACATGCTAGGCTTGTATCCACTGGAATTTAGAAGAGAAGAGGCAACTTGATTGAAACATATAAGATCCTGAGGGGTCTTGATAGGGTGGATGTGGAAAAAATGTTTCCTCATGTGGGAGAATCTAGAACTAGGGGTCACTGTTTAAAAATTAGGGGTCACCCATTTAAGACAGAGATGAGGAGAAATTTTTTCCCTCAGAGGATCGTGAGTGTTTGGAATTCTCTTCCTCGAAAGGCGGTGGAAGCAGAGTCTTTGAATATTTTTAAGGCAGAGGTAGGTAGATTCTTGATAAGCAAGGGGGTGAAAGGTTATCGGGGGTAGGTGGGAATGTGGAGTAATCAGTTCAGCCATGAACTTATTGAATGGCGGAGCAGGCACGAGGGGCCGAATGGCCTACTCCTGCTCCTAATTCGGTCATTCGCATGTGGGTTGGTGTCAAATCTTGGCCAATGACACTCTTGTGAAGTGCCTTGGAACACTTCACTATGTTAAAGGCACTGGATAAGTCTAAGTTGTTGTGCATAACGTGCCACCTCCAATTCCTAATTCTCTGTTTTTTTGTCCATCAACCAAACTATCTGTATTACCCTAAGTTAATCTATCTGGCCTGGTGAGTGTGTGTAAGTGATTGGGTTCATGACGGAGTGGGCTAACCTTCCCAGGCAGTTCCAGATGTTGATGGGTCCAGCATTGGTTCCCTCCCTTTCTGCTGCATTCTTCCAATTAATGAGTTGAACTGCTACCTAATCTTTCCTTCCTGTCGGATTTAAGTAAATCCAGCGCCTGACTAGACCTGTTAGAGTGTAGAATTACGCACATAGTTTGCTCTCTTTGCTCTGGAATTATTTTTTGAGATAGTTTAAATGTGCTTTCAGGCTATGTAGCCCCAGGTCTAATTCCTTAACCAAAACCCATGGAGTTTCATTACCCCTGAGGCAAGGCAGGCAGTGACATCATTGAAGGACTTTGTTAATTTAAGTGGGAACATTAACTACCTACACATCCCACAAGACAAAGTTAATATTAGTAGCCAATGTAATTACTAGATAACTACCTTAAAGTGCACTGTCAACCCTGTGTTAGTTAAAAATTCATCAAAGTTTCTTTAATTGAACAGCCGATATGTAGCTTAGGACACCATCATAAAACTGTGAATGAACACTAGGCCTGCGATCATCATCTGGCCCCAACACCAGCTGCCACAAAGCAAGCTGTAGTCCTTGGACATTTAAACTCTAAGGAGCCGATTTTAATGCGGGTGGGCGGGGCAAGGATACAGAACAGGGCGAGCCCCAAACTGGGCAAGCCCAGGGAATCCTGATTTTAATCGTTCCACCATTGGCGGCCATGCCTTCAGCTCCCTGGGCCCCAGGTTCTGGAATTCCCTCCCTAAACCTCTCCACCTCTCTCTCCTCCTTTAGGTTGCTCTTAAAACTTACCTCTTTGACCAAGCTTTTGGTCACATGTCTTATCATCTCCTTATGTGGCTCAGTGTCATATTTTGTTATATGAATGATTCTGTGAAGTGCCTTTGGATGTATTATTATGTTAAAGGCAATATATTGGCAATAAATGCTGTCCTTGTCAACCCATGAATTAATAACAAAATGAGTTATTGTTATTGTTGGAAGGAAAGTAGAGCCACAAAAGAAAAAGACAGGCAAGGAGAGATTTTCAAGAAATCATCAAACTGAGAGAAATAGCACTTTCATGACCTCACAGTCAAATAATTCTTTTTGAAACACGGGTTGTTAGTGGTGTTACGGCAAGGTGAGGAGGGTCTCTAGGGGTCTTTCTCAGCCTTGACCTGGTCTTACTGTAACAGGGTTTTGTTTTTAAACACACTGTGTTTTGATCTCCCCCTTGGTGAATCCTTGTTCACCACTTTCCAATTATAAGGCAAAGAAATGAGCACAAACAGACTTTCTTAGGTTTAAAGAAAAGTGAAACGTATTAAAATTTAAACTTATTTCGGTTAACACCTACGCTAGCATGCACACACAATACACAAATGCAAATAGGGACAGAAAAGAGCAGAAGAAAAATAAAGTGCAAAAGGTTGGGGCAATCTCTGAAGGGGGTTTGTTACTGTGCTTCGAGCTCGCTGTAGAGTCCTTGAATGTAGGTAGTCTTGCTTTTCGTTGGGGCCTAATATTCTTCTCAAACCTTGTTCACTGTAGGAGACTTTTCTCTCTTGGGGTTCATGTGTCTTCAATGGGTCTTCAGTTCCGTGAAGAAAAGATGAGAGCAGACAGGAGAGGCTGCTGCGAGCCAGTCACGGGAGGCCTTTTCAGACCAGGAGCAAACAGACACTGAGTTCAAAAATCCTGTGGCCAGTTCAAATTCAAAAAACTCAGGTTGCCCAGCCAGTTAGTCAAGTGATTATGGGGGGGAGTGGGGGGGGGGGGGGGGGGTGGGTGGGTGGTAACCATGTCCGTTTGTGTATTCGGCCATCTTAGCAGTCAACCTGGAATGCGAGCTCCTCCACCCTCAACATCTGGATTGATATGTGTCAGGGAATGGTCTTTTGTCCCGTTTGAGCACTGTCTGTAAATATGCAAGTGTCTTTCCAGTTAAGGGTCTGGTGTTGCTTTCTTTTAAAAAGCAAGTTCTTTCTTTACTCCAGTAACAGTTTAAAAATCAATGTTCATGTAGTGAAATTAATGTGCCTCATTCTTGGGGGTGGGGGCCTGCATGATAGTGGGTTATTTTTAACTCCACCTGCCTGTTTGGAAGCTGACAAAATTCGATTGGTCACCCATTGAAGTCAATGGAAAGTGAATTCAGGCGGTGTGTTAAAGAACGACTAAACTGATTGTGTCAATTTCCTGCTAAGTTAAAATGATCCCGAAAGTCACAGAGGGTAGTGCCAGGGGATTGATTAGAGGGAAGCAGGATCGGGAGACATCCCCATCCTAAAATATGTTGCTGACTTCTTCCTTCCCCCATTACCAGTCAACTGCTCGCCCTCCTGAGACTGGGACAGGGTCAGGGGATGGGAGAGTGGGGGTTATTACTGCAGCCAATTACCATATGTTTTTAAAATTGAATTACCAGTTCATCAATTTTTCCAGTATTGAGGGATGAATGTTAGCCGGGACACCAGGAGAACATTGTAAAATCATAATGGGATGTTTTAGATCCTGGGGCCTTGTTTTAACATCTCATCTTAAAGATGACACCTCTAACAAGGTGGCACTCCCTCAGTACTGCATTGAACTGGATTATGTGCTCAGGTCTCTGTGATGAAGCTCAAACCCTCGACCTTTTGACTCTGGTAAGTTACCACTGAACCCTGCAGATACAAACAGCGAGGATAAACTGTAAGTAAATATGACATTACACTCTTCAATAGATAAAGAAACATTGTACAAATAGAAGTGAAAATTGATAACTAATAACTTTAACTTCTCGACATTTTACTAACTAAAATGGGAGGTGTAGAGTTTGAACGGGCAAAGCAAATTACTTTCTACATTCTTTGAGATATGTCTGTGCTCACTAATCAAGACTTTCAAAGGCCATAACGTGACAACTTCATTATTAAACAGGTCAGTTTAGGCCAATGAGCAAATGCTTATCCACTTTTGCAGCAAGGTTCTGGCTCGTGAGCAAGGAGTTGGATTTTACTGGAGATGGCTGCCTCTTTGGGGGTGGGGGGGCTCCCAGAGCATTAATTAGAGGGTAATAGGGGAGACTTACTGTCACATCCCTATGCTTGAAACGAGTTGTCAATCTTTCCTTTCTCCATTACACGCCAACTGATATCATCCAGCCAGCCCATTGCCTATCCTGCATGTAAATGACAGCATGGGGCAGCTTGATACTGCTGACAACATCTGTGTCTCCCTGCCAAGGGAGGAGAAGACAAGGATGAAGGGAGTGATCGGGGAGCTCCAATGGCAGGAGAAGGGAGGAATCATTTTAATGGATATAAGGAACTGGATCTGTCTAACTCCTAACCTCTCCAGCTATTGGCTTATTTTCCCCACAGGATTTATTCCGAGCCAATTTGAAATATTAACCTGCAATCTTTGAAGAACCTCTGGCTTTCAAATTCCTCCGCGGCCTCAAGCCTCCCTATCTCTGTAATCTCCAGCCTTACAACACTCCAAGATCCCTGTGCTCCTCCAATTCTGACCTTTTGTGCATCCCCAATTTATATCGCTCCACCATTGGCGGCTGTGCCCTCAGCTGGCTCGGCCTTAAGCTCTGGAATCCCCTCCCTTTCTGCCTCTCTACCTCTTTCTCCTCCTTAAAACACTTTAAAACCCACCTCTTGGACGAAGCTTTTGGTCATCTTCCCTGATACCTCCTTCTGTGGCTCAGTGTTAAGCTACTTGGCACATTTTGCCATGTTAAAGGCACTATAGAAATGCATACTGTTATTGCTGCTGTTCCGTCTGCTTTAAACTAACCCCACTCACTTGAGGTGCTTCCCTTTACACGTCCCCAGCAATGGTGGGGTCCCACCGCAGAGTGGAAGGATCTCTATGAGCTTGCCCAACCGATATAATTGACATCGACACAAGGAAATAGGTTGGGGTCACAGCACGGTCATACAGGCAGTCAGAGGTCCCACCCTGACCCACTGCTAATGTTGTAAGCGCTCTCAAGGAAAACCCATCCTAACTATGCAGCCTGTATGAAGTTTTATCTCAGTTAAAAACAGAAGGAAATACTAATTGGGTTACATTCAATGTAATTTTACTTTGTTGACTTTTATCCATTGCGTGTGTGGTTGCCAACCCTTCCAGGATTGTCTTGGAGCCTCCAAGAATTAACGATTAATTTCCCGGACACTGCTACGATCAATCCAGATGAAAAATCATTGGTGCATTTCTTTGAACGCTTTCATTTGCAAGTTGTAAAAGATGTTAGAGTTGGGAAGTCATGTGCTTAAACCATTACATCCAACCAGAGTTGGCAACCTTACCACTGCGTGATAGATATGTTGTCAGTCTACGCAGAACTCTCAGGTTTTTATCTTTCATTTATGGCTGCCAAACATCCAAAACTGGTCATTCAGATCAGAACAGTGACTGATGTTCAAACAGGGATGTGGGAGAAAGCTGAACCTAATCCTGTTCTCATATGATATCCACATCTAGACTTTGCAGCATGAATCATTACATAGCAATCAGCAACAGGACACGGGCTTATTTTATATTTCCCCTGCTCCCTTTCCAGCTTGTGAGCGGTGAGGTCAGTTGCAATGCTTGACCGGAGATATCAACACAACATAGCAATCAGGTCATCAGGGAAAATTGAATTAGAACGGCTCCTGGCCGTGCCATGTGTCTCCCGACAGTTGGTCAATACAGACTGATGTTGGTAATGGTGCTGCTGTTTCCATCTGAAGCTCCTCTAAACCCATCTTTTGTTTCATCGCTTGGCCAATTACCACCCATCGCCTTGCACCATCATCCCTTTTGTCATTTAATCTCTCCTGCCTTCCACCCTATCATAGACATTTCATTTTGTTCTTTCCTCCCCTCCCCCTCTCCTCCTTTTTCCTTGTCTCCATTCAAAATGTTTTTTTTCCTCAAAAATATACTTTATTCATAAAAATCTGTAAAAAAAAAAAAATCATTACAAAACAGTTCAAAACAGCACCAAGTTGACATTCCAGAAAGTGCAAAGGAAATCAGTTTTCTTCAATACAGGAGTGAGTTGCCTCACAGCCCTTCCATTCCATTTTACATTCAATGTACACTTTACAACAAACCCATATTTGGTGTATACAGCCCCTCAGTTCACTTTGGTGGGAGGACCTTACACTGTGGTCTTTCCCCATTGAGCCTTTGCTGCGGCTGCCCCAAGCTTTAGTGCGTCCCTCAGCACATAGTCCTGGACCTTGGAATGTGCCAGTCTGCAACATTCGGACGTGGACAACTCTTTGCGTGGGAAGACCAGCAAGTTTCGGGCAGACCAAAGAGCGTCTTTCACAGAATTGATGGTCCTCCAGCAGCAGTTGATGTTTATCTCGGTGTGTGTCCCTGGGAACAGCCCGTAGAGCACAGACTCCTGTGTTACAGAGCTGCTTGGGATGAATCTCAACAAAATCCACCCCATCTCTTTCCACACCTGCTTTGTAAAGACACATTCCAGAAGGAGGTGGGCAACAATCTCTTCCCCACCACAGCCATCTCGAGGGCAGTGTGCAGAGGCAGTGAGACTCTGGGCGTGCAGGAAGGATCTGATGGGGAGGGCCTTTCTCACCACCAGCCAAGCTACATCTTGGTGCTTATTTGAAAGTTCTGCTCGGGGAACCATCCGACAGGATCCACCATCTCCTTTTCCCGTAGGGCCTTGGAGGACATTCCATGCAGACCACTGCCTGGTGGATTGGTGGTTAAAGCTGCTTTTCCGAACAAATTTTCCACGAGGGATAGGTGGTACGGCACGGTCCAACTGGATGGAGCGTTCCACAGCAATGTGACCAGGTCCATCCTTCACAACAGCAGGGACAGATAGAACCTCAGCCCGTAATGACACTTGGTGTTTGCGTACTGGGGCTCTGCGCACAGCTTGATGCAGCCGCTCATGAAGGTGGTCATCAGGATGAGGGCAACATTGGGTACATTTTTTCTGACTTTATCCGGAGGTTTGAATATCGTGTCCCTCCTGACCCGGTCCATTTTGCATCTCCAGATAAAGCGAAAAATGGCTCGGGTGACTGCCACGGCACAGGAGTGGGGTATGGGCCAGACCTGCGCCACACACAGCAACAACGTGATCGCCTCGCACCTGATGACCAGGTTCCTACCCACAATGGAGAGAGAACGCTGCTCCCTCAAGCTCAGTTTATGGTTTACCATGGCTACTCACTCCTTCCAGGTTTCGGTGCACGCCCCGGTCCCTCTGGACCATATCCCCAGCACCTTCAGGTAGTCTGACCTGACAGTGAAGGGGACAAAGGATCGGTCAGCCCAGTTCCCAAAGAACACGGCCTCGCTCTTGCCGCGATTTACTTTCGCTCCTGAGGCCAGTTGGAACTGGTCGCAGATGCTCATCAGTCTGCGAACGGACAGCAGATCCAAGCAGAAGACAGTGACGTCGTCCATGTACAGGGAGACTTTGACCTGAGTGCCTCCGTTGCCTGGGATTGTCACTCCTCTTATTCCCACATCCTTCCTAATGGACTCAGCAAATGGTTCGATACAGCAAACAAACAAGGCAGGAGAGAGAGAGGACAGCCCTGTCTGACTCCAGATTGGATCGGGAAACTTTCTGATTCCCACCCATTGATTGAGACTGCGCTACTGATGTTTGTGTAGCGCAGTTGGATCAAATTGCGGATTCCCTCCCCAAACCCCATTTTGGAGAGCACATTGATCATGTATGTGTGCAATATCTTGTCAAAAGCCTTCTCCTGGTCCAGGCTGATGAGGCAGGTGTCCACCCTCCTGTCCTGTACATCGGCAATCGTATTCCTGACATCTTCCTGATGGGTACAGTACAGGTCTGGTCAGGGTGAATCACCAACTCCAGAGCAGACTTGACCCGACTGGTGATGGCTTTGGACAGAATCTTGTAGTCAACATTAAGCAGTGAGATGGGCCGCCAATTTCTGATTTCCGCCCTCTCCCCCTTCCGCTTGTAGATGAGGGTGATGATGCCTTTCCTCGTGGATTCTGACATGCTGCCGGCCAGGAGCATACTCTCATATACTTCCAGCAGGTCTGGGCCGATCCAGTCCCACAGAGCCGAATACAACTCAACCGGTAAGACGTCACTTCCGGGAGTTTTACTCGTTTCGAAGGACCTGACGGCCTTTGTCAGCTCATCCAGTGTTAGCGGCTTGTCCAGTCTCTCCCTCGTGCTGTCATCTAAGACCTCTGTGATAGATGACAGGAAGGACTGGGAGGCCGTGCTGTCTGTGGACTTCACGTCGTACAGCCCAGCATAAAAGGATTTGCTAATCCTTAGTATGTCAGACTGCGAAGACGGTACTGAGCCATCCTCTTCCTTCAGGCTGCTGATCACAGGGCTCTCTCCGTGTACCTTTTGGAAGAAGAAACGCGAGCACGTCTCATCCTGCTCAACGGAGCGGACTCTGGACCGGAAGATGATCTTGGAGGCCTCCGTGGCAAACAGCGAGGCCTGCTGGCTCTTCAACTCACGGAGGTCTTCCATGACCTCGACACCCATCGACTGCAGCCGGAGAAGATTTTGTATCCTTTTCTGGAGTCGTGTCATTTCCCTCTGAACACCTTTGAGAATAAAGAACCTCTTGAAGTTCACCTTGATCGTTTCCCACCAGTGCACCGGAGACTTAAGGAGGGGTGTCACGGTTCTCCAACCTTTGTCATCCCTTTTGAGTCCTCAACGTTCTCTGGGGTTAGCAGTGTAGCATTGAGCTTCCATATCCCCCTGCTAACCCGCTGGTTGTCCTGTGAGTGACAGTTGGCCAGTAAGAGGCAGTGGTTGGAGAAGAACCGGCTTGACGTCGGTGGATCTGATCAGGACAGCATGGGACACGAACAGGAAGTCAATCCTAGAACGGGCAGACCAGTCCGATCTTGACCATGTGTATCTGCGCTGTGCTCCGTCTGCAGGTTTGCTGAAGACGTCGTGTAGCTTGGCATCTTTTACCATTTCCATTAGGAATCTGGACGTAGCGTCTAGTTTGCTATCGTCACTGCCGGATCATTCAGCCGCATCAATGATGCAGTTGAAGTCACCCCCGAGAATGACCGGTCTGGATGTTGCCCGCAGCAATGGGAGCTGCTGGAGGACGGTCAGCCGCTCGCTGCGTTGTACCGGGGCGTACACGTTGATTAACCGGAGCGGAGCATTGTTGTACATTCCGTCTGCTACGAGGAGGCAACTGCCCACCACCTCCTTAACTTCGGATATGGTGAAGTTGCCTCCCCACAGCAGAATACCCAGGCCGGAGGAACGGGAATCATTACTCCCTGACCAGATCGATGGCCCGTGGGACCACCATCGCGACCATTGCCTGTAATTGCTGAGGTGTGGGATTCCACACCCTTGCAGAAACAACAGGTCGGCTTTGACTTTGGTGAGGTAGTCCAAGGTCGAAACCCATCGCGTAGTGGATTTAATGCTACGCACATTAATCAAAGCAATCTTTATACCCATTTTAAAGTTGGGTGTTGCTTACCACACCAGTTGTCCTTGCTAGTCCCAGTCCTTGGGTGTGTTCCTGCATACCCATAGGGTACACAAGCTGTTTCACATTCGTTGGGCTCAGAAACCCCTCCTGTTTGCTCATGGAGGTTTTGTTCCACTGGGGTGACATTGGTGGGGTCTTGTAGGCAGCAAGGCTTGGGCTGTCCTAGGCTAGTGGTGCCTTTCACCTCTGTCCCTCCTCAAAGTCATCACTGCTCCCTGCTTCCCGGTGCTGGAGTGCGCCAGATGCTTCGCTGCTCTTGGTTTCCTGGAGCTGGGGTGCACTGGGCATCTCGCTGGGTTCGGCGCTTTGGGGTTGGGGCACGCTGAGCCCATCACAGCTTCCAGTGCTGTGCAGCTAGGGGGCCTTGCTCTTCCAGCTCCTTTGAGTTCTGCTGCTTTTGTCGTCTTTCCGTCCCTTCCTCATCCAATGAGGAGGAGCTGCTGTAGTCTGTCTCAGACGTTTGGTTTGGGTGGTGACCTGTTCCTTTTTTGGAGGCTTCTTCTTCGTGCTTTTCGTTTTTACCACTTGCCACTGACCAGTTTGTCCATCTGCTGCCTCCTCCTCCATTGATTCTGTAAGTAGAGGAGGGGTTTGCGAGTTCGGAGTTGGTGTTGGGTCGCTGGTTGCAGCTGCCTCCCCTTTCTTCTCCTTCTCAGATAGACTTTACTCACTGCGGGGAGGATTGTTTGTCTCCCTCCCAGCCGTTCCTTCCCCCGGCCTTTCCTTGGACCTTGCCGCCTGTGCATAACTGAGGCAGCGTTTGGGCAGGTTTTGTCGAGGTGGCCTGCCCCATCACACATGTTGCAGCACTTACTCTGTTTACAGTCCTGATGGCCTTCCTTCTTGCAGCCAACTGTGCTGCGGTTGGCCGCCATATGACCAGATTTGCCACAGGTACAACAAACTCTGGGCTGCCCCATATAGACCAAGAAGTCTCGACTTCCCCTGATAGCGAAGCTGGAGGGGGGAAATGGATGATGGCCCCATTGGCATCGACCTTCAAGCTCACCTTGACCTGCCACTTGCTGGTCCAAATCCCAAAAGGGTCCTTGACATCAGTACTGCTGCCAGCTCCCTCGATATACCTGGTGAGGAAGGTGAGTACATCCATGATAGGAACATGGGTGTTGTAGAGGTGAATTGTCACCACTTGGTCACCTTGCGACGGTAGCGTGAAGAGCAGCTCCACTGTGAGGATTGACAGCAACGTCTGGTTTCCCTTCTCCTTGAACACCTTCAGGAACTTGATGCATCTTGCCGTATTCTTGAACATCACGTCAAAATATCCAATGCTGGGGAAGTCCTGCAGGCAGAAGATGTCCGCAGCTTGGAATCCACAGCAATCAACAAGGCTTTTCTTAATGAAACAGGTATGGTCAACAGGTGCAGCTCCTTCCTTATCCTTCACCATCACCTGAACGGTGTTACACACTCCCTGGCCTGAAGCTCTAGAATTGGTTAGAGCCATTTACTTAAAAACTAACCTGGAACAGGATCAAAGGCCACTCATCATGGTTTCTCCCCTGCCAGGCAAGTTTACATTTAAAACATACTTAAAAACTGTTAGATCTCTAACTTCTTCCAGTTCTGACAGAAGGTCATTGACCTGAAACATTAACTCTGTTTCTCTCTCCACACAGATGCTGGGTAATTCAACAGTTTCTGTATTGGTTAATAATGGAGCAGAGTTTCTGCTTTGGGTGCAATTCATAATCGTGACACAAATTGTGCTCGAAATTGTGCTAGTTTTCCAAACTGAAGTTATGATTCAAATTTCCTTTCAAAGTAATTTGCATAATCACAAACTTAAATCTTCCATTAACCAGTACAATCAGGCAGTATTTTAAAATGAAATTGTTCACTTTGTTTCCCTTTGCATTTAAAAATATTCCTTGATATATTGAAGTGTGGTAACCTGCTATAGTTTTAATCAGAATGTCTTGTCCACCACCAATGAGTAACCTGATTTTAAATAACTGAATATGACTTAAAAATTCTATATAGAACATCTATTAGTTTCATTAGTCAGTTTGTTATTAAATATTTCTTTACTTATAGAAGCTTTTAACTGTGTTCTTGCACATAAAAAAGAGGCTTAATTTGAAGAGCCTCCTCAAAGGGCTGCAAACGGGTGCAGTAAGTGGAAAGTCGCTATGCTGATTAATTTGATCTTGAGGTGTGGTTAGTTTTGCGGGCAGGGGTGGCATCCAGCTCAATGTTCCCAGCTTCAAGCATTGCAGAATTTGTGCAGCTGGTAAATTGTGCTTGAAATTTGTCAGTCATGAAAAAAAACAGAGCAACTCAACCAAAGCTCAACCCTAGTGTCATTGACCAAGAACCTAGGAGTGTGTTGGCCCTTTATCTGACCTTCCAGATACATGTGGTACCTAGACAAGGGAAAAGAAATTAAAAGGGATGTTATATTCAGTTCAAAAGAAAGTATGGAGACAATTTATGCCCATAGATTTTCTTAATTACAGAGAAAACAGGCAGGAAATCAAATGTATGTTGTGGGGGGAAAGGTCTGATTATGACATGAGCATTTTCTGAGGATAAAAAGAAAATGGTGGGTGGAATCATCCTGTCTGTGGCTGTTGGGTCTATTTCAATGGTAACTGTAGGCGAAGTAATGTGTAGTTATAGGTCAGCCATTAGGATGCTATTTTATGCATGGTAATTTGGATCCAAAAGCAAGTTACACTTTTTGTGCAAAGAAAAACTGTCTGAAACAGCTTTAAAATGATTCCTTGCCCTTTGTAAGTTACCACGCTGTAGGACTCCCATAATAACATTGCACATATTGGTCTGCATCCCTAGCATCTACCTGCCTTTCTTCTGACACATTCCCAGGCCATGTCATGGTTTCCATTCTCCCCTCCCACTCTGATATTCTGCTATAACTATTTTACACCTCCTCTGGACCCATCTGTTGTTTCTGATGGAAGATCATCGAACTGAAACATTTCAGGGGCGACTTTAACCAAACCCACCAACTGGGAAGCTGATGTTTAACGTTAATTCTGTTGTAGGTACCCGCACCACATCCTAGTGGAGCAAATCTCAGGTGCCCGGCTGCCGCAAAAGACTATGCAACTGCGGTGGAAGTCTGCCCTGGATGGCAGCCACCAGTGTACTGCTGTCTTCAGGAATCCAGGCTGCAGCCTAAGCTTAGACCTCAGGATAGGGCCTATGTGAGGGGCCAAAATGCCTATTCTCACTCGGCTGCCAGTGGTTCCACTAGGCATGTCATAGGCCAGGGACGCAGAGGCTACCAGTCTGAGAATCCCTCTCTCTGCCCAATCCTACACTACTGACCTTGTATGGGATGGGCAGAGCCCAAGGATTGGGAGCTGGCTCCCCGAAACACCACAGGATCGGTGAGATTCTCATGTAAAAAGTTGGTGGGAGGAGGGGAGCATTAATAATACAGCACTATAGAGCCATTGACTATGAGCACACAGCCAATCAGGAGATTTTCCATATGGCCAATCTGTTCCTGGTGGAGGCCCTGTAGGAAGTCTAACAGAAGGCTGTATCCAGGCCTAATTTGTAGCACTCTAACCACCAGAGTTATAGCAGGAGTGCATTGGAAGGGCCGTGGATTTTTAGCCTCTGCAGGTTCGGGTGAATCCTACCAAGGTACAACTCCTCCTTTGTATTTTCCTTTGTTCTGACAGCAAAAAAATGTTCATCAGTATACCACCAGTAGCATTTAATCCTTTGCCTATCTTCCTATGGAACAAAAAGGTTCTTCATTTCCTCTGCACATTTTCAAATGACAAATGTAAACTAAATGTCAAGCATATGGAAACATCCCTGGCAACGAGAGGTATAAATTCTAGCACTGTTTTCAGGCATGTTGATAAAAGAGGAACAGTCCTTGGAGCTTTTTTAAACATCCATTCCAATGTCCTCCCCTCCTCTCCTGCTGTCACTAACTTTTGCTGGGGCAGTGAAGGCATTGAGGGGGTGGGGGGGGGGGGGGGGGGGGGGAGAGGGGTCAGTTTGCAGTTCTAGGGGCAGCTGCTACCATCCAGGATCTCACCCGGCACTTGTGAAAATAGGATGGGACGGGTAAGATGGCAATTGAGTTCCTCTCGTCACTGGCAGCCTTGTGAACTCAGCATTTATTTTACTGGCAGTTCTCTTCTCATGATATGTCCAAAGATTGTCAGATGTGGAAGGATATACTTGCCTTAGACAGAATGCAACAAAGTTTCATGAGGCTAGAATGAGGGGATTGTCCTTTATGGAGAGATTATGTACAAACGAATTAGGAGCAGAAGTAGGCCATTCGGCCCCTCATGCCTGCTCCGCCATTCAATAAGAACATGGCTGATCTGTTTGTGTCTCAAATTCCACATTCCCATCTACCCCCGATAACCTTTGATTCCCTTGCCTAACAAGAATCTATCTACCTCTGCCTTAAAAATATTCAACGACCCCACCTCCACCACCGCGTGAGGCAGCGAGTTTCAAAGTTGCACAACCCTCAGAGAAAAAATTTCTTCTCATCTCTGTCCTAAAAGGGCGACCCTAATTTTATAACAGTGCCCCCTAGTTCTGGACTCACCCACAAGAGGAAACATCCTTTCCACATCCACCTTGTCAAGACCGTTCAGGATCTTATAAACTTCAATCAAGTCTCCCCTCACTCTTCTAAACTCCAGTGAAAACAAGCCCAGTCTGTCCGACCTTTCCTCATAAGACAACCCACTCATTCCAGGTATCTAGTAAACATCCTCTGAACCGCCTCCAATTCATTTTCATACTTCCTTAAATAAAGAAACCAAAACTGCACACAGTATTCGAGATGTGGTCTCACCAATGCCGTGTAACTGAAGCACCGCATCCTTACTTTTATTTTCAATTCCTCTCACAATAAAGGATAGCATTCCATAAGCATTCTTTATGACTTGCTGTATCTGCATACTTTTTGTGACTCATGCACGAGAACACCAAGATCCCTCTGCACCTCGACATTCTGCAGTCTTTCTCCGTTTACGTAATACTCTTTTTAAAATTCTTCCTGCCAATGTGAAAAACTTCACATTTTCCCACATTATACTCCAACTGCCAGATCTTTGCCCACTCACTCAACCTATCTATATCCGTCTGCAACCTCATGTCCTCTTCACAACATACTTTCCTACATATCTTTGTGTCATCTATATCCCCTCATCTATATAATAAATTAAAAGCAAAATACTGCGGATGCTGGAAATCTGAAATAAAAACAAGAAATGCTGGAACCACTCAGCAGGTCTGGCAGCATCTGTGGAAAGAGAAGCAGAGTTAACATTTCGGGTCAGCGACCCTTCTTCGGAACTAACAAATATTAGAAATGTCAAAGGTTATAAGCAACTGAGCCGGGGGGTGGGGCAAGAGATAACAAAGGAGAAGGTGTAGATTGGACAAGGCCACATAGCTGACCAAGAGGTCATGGAGCAAAGGCAAACAATATGTTAATGGTGTGTTGAAAGACAAAGCATTAATACAGATAAGGTGTTAACGAACTGAAGATTAAGCAGCAGCAAGTACAAACATGAAAAAAAACAGTGGGTAAGCAAACTGAACAAACTACAATGAAATGAAATAAACAAAAGAAAAAAGAAAAAAAATTGTAAAAAATGTAAAAAGGAAAAAGAATAACTAAAAATAAAAGTATAATGGGGGGCCCGTCATGCTCTGAAATTATTGAATTCAATATTCAGTCCGGCAGGCTGTAGTGTGCCTAATCAGAAAATGAGATGCTGTTCCTCGAGCTTGCGTTGATGTTCAGTGGAACACTGCAGCAAGCCCAGGATAGAGATGTGAGCATGAGAGCAGGGGGGAGTGTTGAAATGGCAAGCAACCGGAAGCTCAGGGTCCTACTTGCGGACTGAGTGGAGGTGTTCTGCAAAGCGGTCACCCAGTCTGCGTTTGGTCTCCCCAATGTAGAGGAGACCACATCGTGAGCAGCGAATACAGTATACTACATTGAAAGAAGTACAAGTAAATCGCTGCTTCACCAGAAAGGAGTGTTTGGGGCCTGGGATAGTGAGGAGAGAGGAGATAAATGGGCAGGTATTACACCTCCTCATCTAAGTAATTGATATAAATTGCAAAACGTTGAGGCCCCAGCACAGACCCTTTGGGATAAAAACAAGAAATGCTGGAACCACTCAGCAGGTCTAGCAGCATCTGTGGAAAGAGAAGCAGAGTTAACGTTTCGGGTCAGTGACCCTTCTTCGGAACAGACACTTTAGGACTCTCCACATCCTACCAATCAGAAAAGGACCCATTTATTCATACTCTCTGTTTTCTACCAGCCAGCCAATCTTCTATCTATGCTAATATGTTACCCCCTACACCATGAGCTCCTATTTTGTGCAATAACCTTTTATGATTGAGTAGACTAAGGGTATATTATCCACGATTTAGAAGAATGAGAGGTAATCTCATTGGAACATATAACATTCTTAAAGGGCTTGACAGGGTAGATGTATTGAGGATGTTTCCCCAGGTGGGGGATTCTGGAATTGGGGGGGGTGGGCAGGGGTGGATATCACAGGTCACATTCTCAAAATAAGGGGCTGGCCATTTATTTTTTTGTATTCGTTTGTGGGATGTGGGCATCACTGGCTAGGCCAGCATTTATTGCCAATTCCTAATTGCCCTTGAATGGAGTGGCTTGCTAGGCCATTTCAGAGGGCATTTTAAGAGTCAATCACATTGCTGTGGGTCTGGAGTCACATGTAGGCCAGACCAGGTAAGGACAGCAGATTTCCTTCCCTAAAGGACATTAGTGAACCAGATGGGTTTTTACAACAATTGACAATGGTTTCATGGTCACCATTAGAATATATTTTTTAAATTTAGATTTATTAATTAAATTCAAATTACACCATCTGCCAGGGCGAGATGTCCCCAGAGCATTAACCTGGGCTCTGAATTACTAGTCTAATGATATTACCAAATGAGGAGATTTTCCTTGACTCAAAGGGTTGTGAGTGTTTGGAATTCTCAAGCCCAGAGAGCTGTGGATATTCAATTTTGAGTATATTCAAGGCAAAGGTCAAGTGTCCGCAGCCACGGCGTGCGGCAAGTCCATTGTAGAGAGGAAGGAGCAGCGGAACCCTAGGGTAATAAGACTATTACAGAGGGGAAGCCTTGAGAAAAAGGTGCCCCGAACATGTAAAAAGCCACAAACGGCTCCTCGGCCACAACTTCAAAGCGCCTGCGGGAATTGAGAGGCTCGTAGCGCATCTGCAGCGCAATGTCGGCAAATTCCTGCTGGTACCGGCGCCCGAGGCTGTCACTCACCTCCCGGAGGACGCGGATGAGCTTTCCCAGCGTCGATGGTGGGAACTGATAAAATGGTTTATTACCTGCACCCCCTTCCAACCCCCCCACTTCCCCGCTCAACCCCCCCACAACTCCTTCCCAGCTCCCCCTTGCACCATCCTCCCCCTGCACCACCCCACCCCTACCCCCTTACAGCCCCCTTCCCAGCTCCCCCTCGCACCCCCTTCCCCTCACACCAGCATCCTCCTACCCGTGTAGGGACCCGAACAACCCCACTGCCTTGTGGGCGTCTCGGGAGAGACCAGGGCTAAGGGAGTAAACCCTAACAGAAAATCCGGAGCGGAACCCCGAAGGCAGTCATGTGTCACCTTTGGCATGTTTCCGGCAGTTCGGGCAGCCATACGTCGTGCTCTGCACTCCTTTGGACCCCACCAGAAAGGCCGAGAAGGGGGTTTTGACACTTGGGCAACTCTCAACCTCCATACATTCGCCATGGAGAGGTCACTCCATAGTCGCCTCACAGCGACTGAAACAACATGGAAGGCAGCAGTTACGGGTTATAAGTCCAGCTCAATTGGCGTAGATATTGGGGGCCGCGGGTTGCCTTTGTCGGTGGGAGAGGTCATCGCACCTCACCGGACAGCTGCCGCCCGCCTCAAACCGGGCAGCCCCCGTCAATAAGGTTCTGTCCCGCCACAGTCCACCTGCTTCAATAGGTGCTTGGAGCTCAGGGTCATTGCCCGAAAAGTGGACTGTAACACCGCACCAAAAGGCATGAAAAAAGGAAAGAAGGTACCAGCCCTTCGTTTTTCAAGCTGGAACGTCAGAACTATGTGTTCTGGCCTGTCGGAAGACCTTACACAAATCAACGATTCTCGGAAGACCGCCATCATTAACAACGAGCTCAGAAGACTCAATGTAGACATTGCAGCACTTCAGGAGACACGCCTCCCTGCAAGTGGATCTCTAACAGAGCAAGACTACACCTGGCAGGGTAGGGATCCCGAAGAACAAAGACAGCATGGAATGGGCTTCGCCATCAGAAACTCCTTGCTCAGTATGATAGAGCCTCCCGCAAATGGCTCGGAACGCATACTGTCCATCCGACTGCTCACCGCCTCTGGTCCAGTGCACCTACTCAGCATCTATGCTCCAACACTCTGCTCCCCACCTGAAGCTAAAGACCAGTTCTACGAGGAACTCCATAATATCATTAGTAGCATCCCCAACACCGAACACCTGTTCCTGCTGGGGGACTTTGTCAGGGTTGGGGCTGACCATGACTCATGGCCCTCCTGCCTTGGGCGCTATGGCGTTAGAAGGATGAATGACAATGGACAGAGACTGCTTGAGTTGTGTACCTATTATAACCTCTGCATCACCAACTCGTTCTTTCACACTAAACCATGTCACCAGGTTTCTTGGAGGCACCCAAGACCGTGTCGTTGGCACCAGCTGGACCTCATCGTCACAAGGTGAGCCTCCTTAAACAGTGTTCAAATCACACGCAGCTTCCACAGTGCGGACTGCGACACCGACCACTCCCTAATGTGCAGCAAGGTTAAACTCAAACCAAAGAAGCTGCATCACTCCAAGCAGAAGGGCCATCCGCGCATCAACACGAGCAGAATTTCTCATCCACAGCTGTTACAAAAATTTCTAAAGTCACTTGTAAAAGCCCTTCAAAACACTCCCACAGGGGATGCTGAGACTAAGTGGGCCCACATCAGAGACACCATCTATGAGTCAGCTTTGACCACCTATGGCAAATGCGCGAAGAGGAATGCAGACTGGTTTCAATCTCATTTTGAAGAGCTGGAACCTGTCATCGCTGCTAAGCGCATTGCACTGTTGAACTACAAGAAAGCCCACAGCGAGTTAAAATCCGTAGCACTTAAAGCAGCCAGAAGCACTGCACAACGAACAGCCAGGCGCTGCGCAAATGACTACTGGCAACACCTATGCAGTCATACTCAGCTGGCCTCAGACACCGGAAACATCAGAGGAATGTATGATGGCATTAAGAGAGCTTTTGGGCCAACCATCAAGAAGACTGCCCCCCTCAAATCTAAATCAGGGGACACAATCACTGACCAATGCAAGCAAATGGACCGCTGGGTGGAGCACTACCTAGAACTGTACTCCAGGGAAAATGTTGTCAGAGACCACCCTCAATGCAACCCAGTCTCTGCCAGTCATGGATGAGCTGGACGTACAGCCAACAAAATCGGAACTCAGTGATGCCATTGATTCTCTAGCCAGCAGAAAAGCCCCTGGGAAGGATGGCATTACCCCTGAAATAATCAAGAGTGCCAAGCTTGCTATACTCTCAGCACTCCATGAACTGCTTTGCCTGTGCTGGGACAAGGGAGCAGTACCTCAGGACATGCGCGATGCCAATATCATCACCCTCTATAAAAACAAAGGTGACCGCGGTGACTGCAACAACTACCGTGGAATCTCCCTGCTCAGCATAGTGGGGAATGTCTTTGTTCAAGTCGCTTTAAACAGGCTCCAGAAGCTGGCCGAGCGCGTTTACCCTGAGGCACAGTGTGGCTTTCGTGCAGAGAGAGCGACCATTGACATGCTGTTCTCCCTTCGTCAGATACAGGAGAAATGCCGCGAACAGATGCCCTTCTACGTTGCTTTCATTGATCTCACCAAAGACTTTGACCTCGTCAGCAGACATGGCCTCTTCAGACTACTAGAAAAGATCGGATGTCCACCAAAGCTATTAAGTATCATCACCTCATTCCATGACAATATGAAAGGCACAATTCAGCATAGCAGCACCTCATCAGACCCCTTTCCTATCCTGAGTGGCGTGAAACAGGGCTGTGTTCTCGCACCCACACTGTTTGGGATTTTCTTCTCCCTGCTGCTCTCACATGTGTTCAAGTCTTCAGAAGAAATTTTCCTCCACACAAGATCAGGGGGAAGGTTGTTCAACCTTGCCCGTCTACGAGCGAAGACCAAAGTACGGAAAGTCCTCATCAGGGAACTCCGCTTTGCTGACGATGCTGCTTTAACATCTCACACTGAAGAGTGCCTGCAGAGTCTCATCGACAGGTTTGTGGCTGCCTGCAACGAATTTGGCCTAACCATCAGCCTCAAGAAAACGATCATGGGACAGGACGTCAGAAATGCTCCATCCATCAATATCGGCGACCACGCTCTGGAAGTGGTTCAAGAGTTCACCTACCTAGGCTCAACTATCACCAGTAACCTGTCTCTCGATGCAGAAATCAACAAGCGCATGGGAAAGGCTTCCACTGCTATGTCCAGACTGGCCAAGAGAGTGTGGGAAAATGGCGCACTGACACAGAACACAAAAGTCCGAGTGTATCAAGCCTGTGTCCTCAGTACCTTGCTCTATGGCAGCGAGGCCTGGACAACGTACGTCAGCCAAGAGCGACGTCTCAATTCATTCCATCTTCTCTGCCTCCGGAGAATCCTTGGCATCAGGTGGCAGGACCGTATCTCCAACGCAGAAGTCCTCGAGGCGGCCAACATCCCCAGCTTATGCACACTACTGAGTCAGCGGCGCTTGAGATGGCTTGGCCATGTGAGCCACATGGAAGATGGCAGGATCCCCAAAGACACATTGTACAGCGAGCTTGCCACTGGTATCAGACCCACCGGCCGTCCATGTCTCCACTTTAAAGATGTCTGCAAACACGACATGAAGTTCTGTGACATTGATCACAAGTCGTGGGAATCAGTTGCCAGCGATCGCCAGAGCTGGCGGGCAGCCATAAAGGCGGGGCTAAAGTGTGGCGAGTCGAAGAGACTTAGCAATTGGCAGGAAAAAAGAGAGAAGCGCAAGGGGAGAGCCAACTGTGTAACAGCCCCGACAAACAATTTTTTCTGCAGCACCTGTGGAAGAGTCTGTCACTCTAGAATTGGCCTTTATAGCCACTCCAGGCGCTGCTCCACAAACCACTGACCACCTCCAGGCGCTTACCCATTGTCTCTCGAGACAAGGAGGCCAAAGAGAGAACTAAGTGAATCAAGGGATATGGGGTGCAGGTGGGAAAGTGGAGTTGAGTTAGAAGATTAACCATTATGTTACTGAATGGTGGAGCAGACTCAAAGCCTTGGGATGCTTTACTGCAAAAAAGGTGTTATATAAATAAACGTTGCTGTTGTATGTGGTGTGACCATGCTCGAGCCTTTTAGTTTATCCAATATATGCGCAAAAAACCTCCATCCCACCTGGTAACTGATGTCGCTGCTGACCGAGTCCCAATTCCCACTTCTGTTGGTTTAGATCGCTCTTGCATTACTTTCTTGCAACCCTTTCTTACTTTTCACTTTTCATTCTTGGCAGAAATCCAATTTCCTCAACTAGACTTCACCTGCCTGCCTAGTTTGTGATTCTGAAAAGCTACTTGAACGTTCCTTGCAAGTCTTATTCATTCCTGCTTTGTTTAGCTGGAGCTCAGCTCCCTTATAATGTCAGCTGTGGCACTCTTACCTGAGTCATAAGGTTTTTTAGATTAGAGATACAGCACTGAAACAGGCCCTTCGGCCCACCGAGTCTGTGCCGACCATCAACCACCCATTTATACTAATCCTACACTAATCCCATATTCCTACCAAACATCCCCACCTGTCCCTATATTTCCCTATCACCTACCTATACTAGTGACAATTTATAATGGCCAATTTACCTACCAACCTGCAAGTCTTTTGGCTTGTGGGAGGAAACCGGAGCACCCGGAGAAAACCCACGCAGACACAGGGAGAACTTGCAAACTCCACACAGGCAGTACCCAGAATCGAACCCGGGTTCCTGGAGCTGTGAGGCTGTAGTGCTAACCACTGCGCCGCCCGGTTGTGGGTTCAAATCCCTATTCCAAAGATTTGAGCACATAATATGCCATCTGTCGTACCTGGCATTCACACATGCAAAAATCTTACAGCAAATTATATTTCATGCCCTACCCACAACATACAGATAAAAAGTTTAGGATGTGTCTAACCAAAAAAGTACACTTCGCCCTTCAGCTGTAGTAACTTATAGCTTGTATGCAGTTTTAAATTGTGCCTTCATCTACAAAAATAACTTCTGTTCTCTAATTTAATGATGGCACTTCCCTTTTAATTACATCTTGATTCCAACTTGGATTTTGTTCTGCCTCGTCTTTTCAATGAGATGTTGGACCCAACCCCCTTTCTGTCCCCTCAGGTGGATGGAAAAGATCCGACAGCACTTTTTCCAAGAGCAGAAAGGTTCTCCCCAGTGTCCTGGCCTATACTTGGCCCTTAATCAACATCACAAAAAACACATTATCTGGTCACCATCACATTTCTGTTTGTGGGACCTTGCTGAGCATAAAATTGGCTGCTGCATTTCCTACAACAGTGACTGCACTTCAAAAATTACTTAATTGGCTGGAAGGCGTTTTGGGACATCCCGAAGTAGTGAAAGGCATTGAAATGATTTTTTTTTTTTTTTAAGCCCCCATCATTTAATTCTTCAACTTTCCCCATTTCTGCTTCCCCAAGCTGTTGTGCAAGGATTTTAGAGCGTGAAGCTCTCCTAGAAACAGTGCTACTAACCTTGTTAAAAGGTTAGCGTCAAATACAGAATGGCTCCCTCCTTTATTCTGCTACTGGTTGACCAGAATCACCAGTGTGCTGTGACTAGTAATGTAAAAAAGAAATTGGTTAATGCAAAATATCAAACTGACATAACAGATTTGAAACTGGCATGGTTGAAAGCTGCCATCTTGTTCACAACTCCTGTGCTGACTTTCCCCATTAATTCTGCAGCCTCGTCCTAGGGATGAAGGTAGACATAGATGGAAATCATCTGTAGGACACAATAGTAGGATCACAGTAAAAAAAAAATCCAGAATGCAACTGGCTGATTTGAGTTAGGTTAGTTATGAGGGCCAATTAATACTGTGGAATTTCATGATTACCTCCAGAGGTCAGGGAGAAGTTGCACATAGCTTTAAACATTCTTCGAAATATTACCTGGTTGTCTCCTTCCCTTAGATTGAATTGGGTAGAATTCATAATACTGTTTACGCTCTTGAACACTACAGAAATTATTTAACAAGTTTTTTATGCATTCGTGGGACGTAGGTCTCACTGGCAATGCCAACATTTATTTCCCATTCCCAATTTCCCTTGAGAAGGTGGTGGTGAGCTTTCTTCTTAATAACTGAGTGGCTTGCTAGACTATTTCAGAGGGTAGTTAAGCATCAACCACATTCCTGTAGGTCGAGGTCTAGAGTCATATATAGGCCAGATTAGGCAAGGACAGCAGATTTTTTTCTCTAAAGGGCATTAGTGAACCAGATGGGTTTTTTACGACAATCCAGTAGTTTTATTACTGATACTAGCATTTTTTTAAAACCTGATTTACTTAATTAACTGATTTAAATTCCTCAGCTGCCATGGTGGGATTTGTACTCATGGCTCCAGAGCATTAGTCCAGGCCTCTGGATTACCAGTCCAGTACCATAACCACCATGCTCCCATTCCACAAATATTTATTAATAAGCTTCTGGAGATATTAGATGTTCATTAAAATTTTAATGATCTCATCCTAACAGAAAGGCACAAAACAATTCGTCACCACTTGATTTTTTAATAACAATTAAAACATGAACGCCATACGTTATAGTCTTGTACCACTTCATAAAGCAGTGACAAATAATTCATACAAAAACTATTCACATTACAACTACATTCAAATCTGTTTTATTCAGTAAAAAGTTGAATGTACAATTGACATCTCTGAATATATAGTCTTCTGAAGCAAAAGTTTCACTGTTTAAGCGCTTAGTGGCAGAGTCTGGAACACAATACAAAGTTGACAATTAAATAAAGCACGTTTGCATTTCAGTGCCTGCTTATGTACATGGCAAGGTCAGTGTCACTTAGCAGTCTCAGATTTAAACCAACAAGGACAAAGCTGATACATACTACGTGACCGTAGTCATCACATATATGCCCCTAGAACATACAATCAACATTAAGGCTCATTCTTAACACCAACAAAGCCCACAGAGGCGCACAATCATTGGGACCTGTTTAGCACAGGATTGTTTTGACAACTAAAGATACATCAGTGGATTTTTGCAACAGGTAGGAGAGTCCCTGAATAAATCCTGTACACCCAACTGCAATTAGTGTTGACATATCTGTGTGCTTTGTGTTTGCAATTGATAAAAGTACACAAATGGCTCAAAGGGAAAATATGAAAATCATGAGATCATGCCTTAGTGCCACTTCATTTTCAGTTAAGCCAATTTCAGCTGTGCCACACACTGTTTTGTAACTATGCAGAAATGATTCAATTACACAACCACTTCCTTACTTTCTTGTTCAAATTCACTGCTGAAATGTCATGGAAAAAAAAACCAGCATTACATTAGGTTGCAAGTAGAATTCTCATTTCAGCACTGGCCAGGCTAACAAAAACTCAAAACAAAAATGAGTTATAAAAAAATTCCATACAAATAACAGACCATGGTAAACAGCAAAAGCTCAAATGACAAAACCTTAAAATTGGTGGATCACAACTAGACAGTTGATAACATAGGACTTCCTCAGGATTCACCTGATTCATGCCAATGGATGGGTGAGGTGGGATCATACGTACAAAATGTTATGCTTGAGCGGAGCAATCGTTATACTGAGTGACCCTTCAAACCAATTAAATGATGTCATAAGGGTAAAATGTTAGAATAAAATGAAGGGAGGGAAGTGGCTCACACCAGTAGTGTAATGAACGGCAAAGTTCCAATTTCAATCCAAGCATTCTATGAATGACTGACAGTAAAAAAATACTTGTGAAAGAATCAATGAACTTAAAACAATTTACAAAAGACACACCAACAGCAATATTATAAGCTAAGATTTGTCTGGTCACAAGGTGAACCAGATTGTCTGAGCTTAAAGTGCATCATTCACCGCAATTCAGTTTCAAAACAATTCATTATTGCTTACACTATTGATTTGACTGTCCAGCAGTGATGAGTAAACCAACCATTTTTTAAAAAAACTTTTTAAGTCTAGGTGCTAGATGTTGTTCAGAATGCAAACAATAAATCACAGTTCATGAAATACATATTATGCCATTTCTAAATGGCCACAAAAAAAAAAATTACCAATACTGCACAAAGTTCAGGGCACAAAAATCTATTTCGGTCCCATCTCTATTCACCCAAGCATACAAATAGCATTTTCAACCCCCTTTTAACTGATCCAGTTCACCACTGCAATTGGTTATAAGCTGTGACAATGAGCTCACTAAATCCAGCACTTTTGAATACAAACATCAATACTTAGCCAAGGGAAAATAGAAACTCAACTGCATGCATCAACAACCTTTTTGCAAAATTATTGAATTTCCACATGAATACTAACTATAGACTGGATCAAGATAGTAATACCAAAAAAAAACTGTCAGCAGACCCAGTTTGACAGTTTCTGAATTAGTTGCTGCAGTCGTAATTATAACCCCATACATGCCCTCCCACCTATTAAACATTATTCAGTAACGCTGAAGGACATTTTAATATTTACAAGCTGTTGAACTTCGCATCCTTATTTCAAACACTCAAGGTTATAACTTGACTAACAGAAAATTCTGGAAATACTAAGCAGGTCTGGCAGCATTTGTGGAGACAGAAAACAGAGTTAATGTTTCAGGTCAATGACCTTTTCATCAGAACTGATCAGCGATCTGATAAAAGGGCATCGACCTGAAGCATTAAATCTGCTTCTTTCTTCACAGATGCTGCCTGACCCACTGAGTATTTCCAGAATGTTCGGTTTTCAGGTTTTAGGTTTCCAGCATCCGCAGTATTTTGCTTTTGTATGAGGATGTCCAATTTCATTTTGTCTTGAAATGTATGAATCATCATCCACTTAGCAGAGAAATATTACACAGCCAAGAGTAGCTTTGATTCTTTTTTTTTTTTTAAAAAGGCCACTTAGCTGTTCAAAAGGCAACCAAAAAAGCAGAACTAAAAGCTAATACACATGCAGTGATTAATACTAAAGTTGTTCCAGAAGATGCCAGATGATAAAACTATCAAACTTAAGCCTACTTTTGGTCATTGCTATGAGGCCAAAAAAATTGCCTGTTTGTCACGCTCCCTATTGAAGTTTTTTTTTAATTGTTTGCATTGGAGTAGTAACAATTATCCATCAGATGTTTTTATTTCTTTTGTAAGTAGCACTGCACTGTTCGATTACCAAACAATACCCAAACCCAATGGTTAAATGGTATTTCTTGCATTTGGTTTCAAAAATGAGTAGCAAGGTTAAAATATATTTTTTAAAAAAAGTTTCTAACCCACCCCTTTGCAGAGGGATCGAAAAACATGCTTTTTTGGCCTCATTCATTTTCTGCAAGTTTTTTTTAAATTTCAGCTGCAAGTGCCATGCAAATAAATTAACTCAATACGAGGACACACAAGTAAAAACTACTGAAGGTAGAACTATTTAAAAGTCTTTGTACAAACATCATACATAATATTTTTCTTCATTCATACAGTCAGGACTTGGTGCTCATACATCAATGATTTCTTCAGCTGTGCCACCACAACGCAGTCTGTAGCGACCTGTCCGCCACCTTATAGTGGGATCCCAGAGGGCAGACAAGAATATGTATATCGTCATGGATTCTCTGATAAACCAAGCTACTGCATAATCAAGTTTTGAGAAACACAGAGGTCCACCCTGGATTGGAAGTGTTGTTTGGGGGTGGGGGGGCAGGGGGAAGGAAGGAAAAAAAATTATGAATGTTGAATTCATGTGCCATAGGCTACTGCAGCAATATTGTTAATTAATTATAGTAACAGACTTATATTTCAAATATAACTAGAGGCAAGCAACAAAGTTAAAAAGGTTTATTTCTGCTTAAATTGAAAAACTAAAACCATCTAAGAGGTCTCAGCTTCTATATTTCTATTTCTAAGGGACATTAGGACTGCCCCGATCTCATTAACCGAAATGTCAAGAGACTGCTTTTCTAAGATAAAAATACCAGTGTGCTTGACAACACATATCCCTCAGCCAACATCAGAAACAGATTATCTGGCTATTTATCTCATTGCTGTCTGTGGGACCCTGCCATGCACAAATTGGCTGGCACATTTCCCTACATTACAACAGTGACTACATTTCAAAAAGTACTTCATTGGCTTTGATACATCCCGAAATTTTAAAGGTACTAGGTAAATCCAAGAGCTTTCATTTCTTCAATCAGTTTTAGTTGCAGTCATTAAGTGCCTGGTGACTACATGCACACACCCAGCAAGGAGCAGGTTAAGAATTTTGTTACTGGACTTTTGTAAAGTTTCCCTGGGCTATACAATCACTCCAGGCTACTTGGATAAGCTGGCGATCAACTCCAAGACATGACTAGTGAACACATTAACAAATGGTGTGTGTGTGTGTGTGTGTGTGTGTGCTAATTTGACCAGTTTATATGTCTTATATCTGAACATCCTCCAGTCTAAGATGTCTGAATGGATTCAAAACATAATTATACTGCTTCTGTGTAAATTACATCAGTAAAATCATTTGATAGACTATTACAGAAAAAAATGTACAGCCTGGCTCATGTCATCCACCTTTCAACTAGAAATAGTGGAATTTCTACACACTATCTGGTAGCAAAGGCTTTACTGCTTGTTTAGGGTTCGTTATCCTGGATGACTTTGCACATGATTATCACATTTAGGTTTGTAAGGAAGCAGGAGCTCAAGCTTTTCACATTGGGCATGAGGAAAAGCTATCTGAAGCGAGCTGCAAACACAAGTTGCATTTTCCTCAAATCACCCTAGCAACGGGAACTCACTGCTTGATGGGACAAAGCCTGCACAATGCAAAGGAAATTCAGAAATTAAACAGTATTCAAATATAAATTTGCATCCACACTCTCAAGAGATCTCGGTATTTACAGGTGCACTATGATTAGATGCTTTGTATTATTTATCCTAATCATGCTTTGGTCCATTTTAAATGTCTATGGAAACTGTACGAGAATGTTTTGCTTCTTTTCCTCTGATTTTCTTGTCTTCTCCTACCTTCCCCAGATGCACTAGCTCCATTGATAGCTAAATCAACAGGCAGTCCTGGATACATGCGCCAGAACAGTGAATAACTGGCTATTTGAATGTGGAGGCCATCACAGACAAGTCTGACCCAAGCAGTTACTGAAGTCTAATCAGGAGCACTAATCCTGGATAGTTTCTCCTCCCCAATCCAAGACTGCGAAAACCTGTAGCATAATAATACCTTAGAATGAAACAAATGTAATTGCTGACAGGTGACACAAAGCATTTGGCTTTTTTTGATCAGTTTTCTGAAGATTTTGTTGTGTTAAATACAGAAATGGTGCGTGATTCATGAAAGTGATTTTATGCCAGCCAAGGCGTAGTATGTTCCAGGTTTGTGCCCATGATTCTCCACAAGGAAGATTACGTCAGTGATGGGAAGCACCATTGGAAATATGTATTTTAAGATCACATCAGTTTACCCTGGGGACTGGTTTTCGGTTTCGTAACAACCAGCTTCAAAAGAGACATTGGTAGCGGCATGAGAACAGGTTCCTGGTGACAGGGTTCCCATTATAAAGAAAGCAAATACATAGTTAAACAATCTGATTCAACAAAAGCAAACAGCTTGAAACTATTGTACTAAATCATGCCTGAAAAACTTTCCATGACTGATTTATCATTGTGAGACAGCCAATAACACATACCTGAACTCCTCTGAGCTGGATGTAATCAGATATAAACCATGCCAAGCAATGACACATAAAAAATACCATAATGTCCCATTTGAAGACATGGTGAGCAGCCCATCCAATTATCAAACTAGCAACAAAGCACTCCGAGATCGGTTCACATATAATTGTAGCAGGTAGCATGTTGATACGCAATTTTGACCACCTTATTGAGAAAATGAAAAAGAAATTAATAACTTTCAAAACAATTTGTTGCATCATCTGTGTGTTATTCTACCTTAAGTGGTACTCACTGGATGGCATTCTAATCTGAATCAGAAATTTGTGGGTTGTTGGCACTCCATTGCAATACCGAGAGATTGCTGCACTGTCTGAGGTCTTTTGGATGAGATATTAAACCAAGGTCGTATCTGCCCCCTCAGGTGGATGTAAAAAATCCCATGGCATTATTTCAAAGAACAACAGGGAAGCTGCCCCTAGTGCCCCTAATATTTATCCCTCAACCAACATCTCTAAAATGATGATTATGGTCATTATCACATTGCTGTTCATGGGACCTTGCTGTATGCAAATTGGCTGCCGTGTTTCCTGTTACAATAGTGACGACTATACTTCAAAAGTACTTCACTGGCTGTAAAGCACATTGGGACGTACTGAGGTTGTGAAGGATGCTATATAAATGCAAGTCTTTCTTTTCAGATCTACAAACTTTAACTGATGTTGTTCTGCATAACTGAAAGCTTTCGTGGCATTAAATAACTCTTCCCGATCTTTCCCCACTCAAAAAAGATGAAGCATTCAGACCTATGAAATACCAGAGTGAAACCTTTCATATACTCTAGGAGCCCAGCCAAGAGTAGTCAGATGCATGCACTGACGAATAGAATTCTAATGACATTTAAGATTACAATTTGAACCCATGCCCATTAATCTACTGCTACTTCTACCTGTCCTAAAATAATTTGGCCTACAAATTCCATGACTACTTTTCCAATACATACTTGTCCATAGATCACTAAAGGTAGCAGCACAGGTAGATAAGGCGGTTAGGAAAGCATATGAGATACTTGCCTTTATTAGCAGAGGCATAGAATATAAGAGTAGGGAGGTTATGATGGAGCTGTATAAAACGATAGTTAGGCCACAGCTGGAGTACTGTGCACAGTTCTGGGCACCACACTATAGCAAGGATGTGATTGCACTGGAGAGGGTGCAGAGGAGATTCACCAGAATGTTGCCTGGGCTGGAGCATTTCAGCTATGAAGAGAGACTGAAAAGGCTAGGGTTGCTTTCCTTAGAACAGTGAAGGATGAGGGGGGACATGATTGAGATATACAAAATTATGAGGGGCATTGATAGGTTAGATAGGAAGAGATTTTCCTTAGCAGAGAGGTCAATAACCAGGGGGCATAGATTTAAGGTAAGGGGCAGGAGGTTTAGAGGGGATTTGAGGAAAACATTTTTTCACCCAGAGGGTGGTTAGAATCTGGAATACACTGCCTGAAGGGGTGGTAGAGGCAGGAACCCTCACAACATTTAAGTAGTATTTAGATGAGCACTTGAAACGCCATAGCATACAAGGCTACGGGCCAAGTGCTGGAAAGTGGGACTAGAATAGTTAGGTGGTTGATGGCCGGCACAGACATGATGGGCCGAAGGGCCTGTTTCTGTGCTGTATAACTCTGACTCTATAATAACAGAAAAACGATGGGGTCCAATTCATCAAATCACAGAAAATAGCAAAGCAGTTTTGATGTATTGTAGGAGCCTTGAAAAGAGGTGGAGTTGTGGGATTATTGCAATACTGCAAGGTTATTTTGGCAATTAAGATTTTAATCCAACTGTCAAGGGACAGAATGACTAGTTTCTGGATAAATCTCTGAAAATAGGTCTGCTCAAAGACAACTGGCATCAACCCTATTTTCACCATCAGAAATACTGCCTACTTTCACCTCAACATTTCTCTCTCCACACCGATCTACTACCGAAACCCATTCCTTTGCTACCTTGAGACTCTTTCAGCTTTTCCACTGCTCCTCCCTTCCCCTTGCTCACCTAATCGTCTCTCCAAGTTCATCTGGTAAATATGGCCTTACTGCTGCTGCATTGATCCCATTCCCACTAAACAACTGATCACTCAACTTTCCTTTCTGGGCCCATGCTGACCAACATAGTAAATGGTTCATTCCCTGATGTTATCCCCCTCCCTTTATCCGAAAACCCACTTTTGACCCTCTTCTCTTCTCCAATCTCCTTTTCCTCTCCCAAGTTCTTGGACCATGTTGACTCTCAAATCGATCTCCAATTCCTTTTGAATTTCTTCAATCGGGTTTCCATTCCTGTGACGGCATCAAAATGGTCCTAACCAAAGCCAAAAGTGATATCCTCCGTGGTGCATGATCTCTCCTGAATATCGAGAATCTCTCTGCCTTGGATACGGTTGACCACACCATCCACCCCCAAAGCTCAGTGGGATTGCTCTAGTTTGCTTCCACTTTTATCTATCCAATCAAGGTCACATCATCACTAGCAATGGCTACTCTTCCCACCCCCACTACCATTATTTTCAGTGTCCACCAAGGATCCATCTTTAACCCGCTCCTCTTCAACATCTACATGTGGCCTCTTTGGTGAAATCATCCAGAGACATGAGATCTACACATGCTGATGATACCCAGCTACCCCTCCATCACAATTGGGTTGCCAGACTGCTTTTTTAATACCAGATTGTGGATGAGTTGCAATTGCCTCCAGATAACTATTGGGAAGACTGAAGCAATCATCTTTGTTTGCATTCCATCTCAGACTATTTGCTGCTGAAACACCCAACTGCTCCTTTACCACCAAGACTTGACTATTCCAATACTCTCCTGGCCAGCTCGCATTCTCCACCCTCCATAATCCAGTTTACCCAAAACTCAGCTGTCTGTTCCTGTGGACCTACATTGGTTCCCAGTACCTCACAACCTCTAATTTAAAATCCTCATTCTCCAGTTCAAATGCTTTCAAAGCCTCCATATCAGGGAAACCACAGTCAGCCCTGCAACTCTCCAAGAGTTCTATGTCTTCCCTCCAACTCTGACCTCGTGTGCATTCCCCACTCCCTTTACACACTGTTGGTTGATGCGCCTTTAGTCTTTGAGGCCTCTAACTCTGGAATTCCCCTCCTAAACCACTCCACTTTCTCCATCTCTCTTTTAAGCAAGCTTTTAGTCACCCCTTCCAATATCTCCTTCAGCTTTGTTAATTTCTGCCTTTTACTTCTGTGAAGTGGCTTGCAATCTTTTTCTCTGATAAAGGTACTATATACATGCAAGCTGCTGCTGTAGTAACTGCATTAGGATTGAAGAGCGGTGCAGGGGAAGAAACAGGCATAAATTCTTTGACAGCAATTAAGATACAGACAGCCTAGAATATCACACAAACCAGCTGTAAATGCCTCACCTGATCATTCGTGACTGGAACAGAGAAATGGAATAGCTGCCAGAATTCTGCATTGCTACTTGACTTGCCATAGCAAATTTCCATCCCCTAAAAAATGAAATCAGCATAATTAACAAAATTCAGATCACACCTTCAAAAACATTTAAGAGTTTTTATTTTTGAACAAATACTGGCTACATTATATCCTGCTCAGCTGATTATTACATGCAAACTTGAAGCAATTACAATGCATCACGTGCCAAAGATATCAACCCACTGCCACCTGCAAAGAATTCCACTGTTAAGAAGGTTTAAAAAAAAAGAAAAGTGCAAATGCCTTTTGGGATTTCAGATGAGTTACGAATTTCTCATTCTAAATAACTTGAACCTGTAAATTGGGTACTGTTTTATAAGGTACTTCTCAGAAAGGATATATTGACCTTGGAAGGAGTGCCACACAAATTTTGGAGTGTGATAGAGCACAGGTGCTCCTATCCATTTCTCCACCTGGTGCATCCCAGTTTCAACCAGGATGGTTAGGATTTTGGAAGGAATTGATAGGGTATAGCTAGACAGAAACATTTTCCTCTGAAGGAGCAGTCTAGGACAAGGAGACATAACCTTAAATTCAGAGCCAAGTCATTCACAGCAGAGAAGTCTGGGTGATAGAAATGTGGCACCGTTTCCCACAAAAAGCAGTCGATGCTAGCTCAATTAAAAATTTTAAATTAGAGATTGAGAGAATTTTGTTAGCCCAGGTGGGTAGATGGATTTAGGATACAGATCAGCCACTGACTGACAGAACAGGCCATACTCCTAGTCTAGAAACAGAGGTTTGATTTGCCATACTTCTGTTTTCTTTCCAGAGTGAAGGCCACGCATTGCCTCAACAAGTCCAATAAAGTCACATTCAGGTACTGCAAAAGCAAACAACTACTAGAAGTGCTCCAATAGGACGAGATAATATTCCTTCCCTCTGGACAAGAACCTTGTGTTTGCTTGGTAAACAATCCTGGTTGAAACTTGGATGCACCAGGTGGAGAAATGGAAAGGAGCTCTTGCGCCCTATCACTCCGAGGCTTGATTCCTCAATGCCAATAGTGCTACCAAAAAAACGCTCTTTCAAAAACAAATTCAGTACAGAAAGTAGTCAGGAACAGAATAGTTAAACACCAGAAATAGCTGATCAACTAAATGTTCAGTTATTTAATTTTTGGCACTTAAAAGTGGTGTATTTATGAATTACCAAATACTAACCTGTCTGCTATCGCCTTGGACATAAAATAATCTTCAGCAATATACTGAGCGAAAGCAATAAGCCCTCCAGCTTGATCTAATACATCTTTTCTCATCAGACAAGACATTCCCGTTACACATTTGAAGCCAGTTACATTGGCCGATATATATGTTCTTGGATGTGATGTGCCAAAGTACACCTACAAAGTAATGAAGTGGCATAAGTTTAGAAATATACTGTTTGATTACAAATTCACAGTCAAGTTTCCAAAACTGGGTTACATTTTATATAATGTTAAAAGACAGTACAAATGTCTTCTATACAACTGAAAAGTATAGATACATGTAGTACTAAACTGCAAAAAACAGACTCATCATTTCAAATAAACACCACAAATTGCATCCAGTCAATAGCAGCCCAACTCAAGAGAATATCTGCATTAACACAATGCTATCAGCATTCAATGATGTAAATTATACCAATCAGGAACTGATACAGATTCCTTAAACTAACTTACAGCAAAGTACATAACAAGAACTTGCCAGTATCAGTTTAGGGCATCAATATCAGCCTTTGGGTAGCAGCTCAGGATGAACAGTATGTTGTTCCCCACAGTGTCAATGCTAAGGCCACATTACTGCCAACAAACCAAAATCGAATATTATCCTGATGCACATCAGGGGCTGAAATGTATAAGCGCGCCACAATGTTTGGTCATGGGCCTATAATCACAAAAATTAAATATATTCCCAACCCAAACTTTTCCCCCCAACCTAGCTGCATTTTTCCTTCAACCCCTTCCCACCACCCCCACAGCCAATAAAAAAAGTGTTTTGCCCACTCCCCCCCCCCACCCCACCTTGATAATTTCATTCCTTCCCCCTCCCCACCAGTGTCACGCCTTGGAACTCCAAAAGGAGTTCCGAAGGTGCAGAATTTGCGGCCGGCGGTCGGAATATGGGGTGGGACAGCTGCCGGGACAAGGTAAGTTAATTTGCATGCATTAACTTTCATTACCATATTGAAATGAAGGCCCCTCCACCGAGTGGCAGCGGGCCGCACCGAGGCCTCGCTGCTGCCGGTAAAATGCGGCAGGGCCTTCTCGGCGTCGGGGATCATATGAACATACCAGTGAACATACGAATTAGGAGCAGGAGTAGGCCACTCAGCCCTTCAAGCCTGCTCCGCCATTCAATAAGTTCATGGCTGAACTGATTACTCCACATTTCCACCTATCCCCAATAACCTTCCACCCCTTTGCTCATCAAGAATCTATCTACCTCTGCCTTAAAAATATTCAAGGACTCTGCTTTCACCGCCTTTTGAGGAAGAGAATTTCAAAGACTCACGACCCTCAGAGAAGAATTTTCTGGGTTCCCCCTGCTACGACCCCCAACACCAGAGGCCTCATAAAATTCAGCCCCAGGCCTCTCATCAGTTCCATGTAATAACTAAAAATCTCAATTTTTCTTTTGTTTCAGATAGATATACAAGGGAAAATGCATTATTTTAACAAAACCATTTCCCTTTGCTTCAAACAATTATTTGCACAAAATATTTTTAAATATTGGGTTAAATCAAAGTAGTTTGAAAAGTTGCTGCTTCTAGTTTATTAGGACTGTTCTGCCAAATTTTGCACCTATGGTCATTTAATAACTTCATGTTTATAAAGGAGATAACTGACACTTTGAAAGACTCTAGCAATTAATTGAAATCCCTGTTTAAGAGGCAAGTTAGATTTCTTGCAGTTTTAAACAGGTATATGAACACTCTAAGAACTGTAGCTAGTTAATTAGGTAGCTAGCTTAAACTGGTTTCTGAGCTGTAGCAGTGCTGTCACAGCATTGTTTTCAGAGTATAAATTCAGGGACTCCCAGTGCTGCTTGTCTGCATTGAGTGCTGCTGGAGGGCACTGAGCGTTAAGGGAGTTTGGTAAGGAGGGGGAAACTATAAATATAGGGGCGGCACAGTGGTTAACACTGCAGCCTCACAGCTCCAGCAACCCGGGTTCAATTCTGGGTACTGCCTATGCGGAGTTTGCAAGTTCTCCCTGTGACCGCGTGGATTTCCGCCGGGTGCTCCGGTTTCCTCCCACATCCAAAGACTTGCAGGTCGATAGGTAAATTGGCCATTGTAAATTGCCCCTAGTGTCGGTAGGTGGTAGGAGAATGGTGGGGATGTGGTAGGGAATATGGGATTAATGTAGGATTTGTATAAATGGGTGGTTGTTGGTCGGCACAGACTCGGTGGGCCGAAGGGCCTGTTTCAGTGCTGTATCTCTAAATAAATAAAGAAAATAAATTTGAGTGCAGAGTGTAAAGTGGGAGGTTGGTGCATGAGGGAGGGGCCCCTTTCTTTCTACCTCTTTTTCAGCCTCCAGTAGCTGCTTCTTTCAGCGGTGTAAGGGAAGACGTTGATTGGTGAGTAACTGGTAAACTATTCTACTTCTAATTGTAAAAAAAATAGTTTTTAAAGTTATGGTATGGCAGGTCAGCTCGACCAAGTGGAATGTATGTGCTACGGTATGTGGGAAGTCATGGACACACCACTTGTCCTAGACGAACACATCTGTGGGAAGTGTCACGGCCACAGAATCTTGAGCTCCCGGAACTCAAGCAGCAGCCGGAGTCACCGTTGTGCATCCGCGAGGCAGAGGACTATGTGGATAGCACATTTAGGGAGGTGGTCACACCATAGGTTAGGAGCATGCAGGCAGAGAGGGAATGGGTGAACGCCAGGCAGTATAAGAGAAGGCAGGCAGGCAGTGCAGGTGTCCCCTGAATCTATTTTGCTTGCTAATTTCCAACTGGAGAGCGATGGTTCCTCAGTGAAGTGCAGCCAGAGAAAAGTCCGTGGCATCACGGGTGGCTCAGATGCACAGGAGGGGAGGAAGAGTGGAAGAGCAATAGTGATAGGAGATTCGATAGTCAGGGGATCTGACAGGCATTTCTGTGGCAGTAAACGTGACTTAGGTAGAAAGAGGGATGAGGTCCTGCAACAAGAATTTATGGAGCTAGGTAGCAGATTAAAAAGCAGGACCTCAAAAGGTTGTAATCTCTGGATTACTTCCAGTGCCACGTGCTAGTGGGTACAGGAATAGGAGGATACAGCAGATGAATGCGTGGCTGAAGAGATGGTGCAGGAGGGAGGGCTTTAGCTTCCTGGATCACTGGGTCGGTTTCTGGCCAAGATGGGACCTGTACAAGTTGGACGGGTTGTACGTGAACCGGAACGAGACCAACATCCTTGCGGGGAGGTTTGCTAGTGCTGTTAGGGAGGAGGTTAAACTACTTTGGCAGGGGGATGGGATACAGAGTGGAGGTACAGTAGGAGGTGATGCACAGTCAAATACAGAAGAGAAATTAAGTCAGTCTGGAAGGCAGAGTAAATATTGAGCTGTTAAGGAACAAGCAAATAATGCAAGGCGGGATTGCATCTATTTTAATGCAATGAGTCTTACAAATAAGGCAGATGAACTGAGGGTGTTGATTAACACATGGGAATATGATATTATTGCTATCACAGAGACATGGTTGAGGGAAGAGCAGGACTGGCAGCTCAATATTTCAGGGTATAGAATCTTCAGGCGTGACAGGGGGTTGGGGGGGGGGGGGGGGGTGTCGTAAGAGGTGGTGGCATTACACTATTGATCAAGGAGTCAATTACTGCAGTAAGGAGGGATGATATCTTAGAAGGTTCCTCAAATGAGGCCATATGGGTAGAACTTAAAAACAAAAAGGGGGCAATCATTTGGCTGGGAGTGTACTACAGGCCTCCAAATAGTTAGGGAGAGAGAGAGAAGCAGATATGTAGGCAAATCTCAGACAGGTGTAAAAATAATAGGGTAATGATAGTTAGGGATTCCAACTTCCCCAATATTAGAGGGGATAATATATGTGCAAAAGGCTTAAAGGGGGCGGAATTCTTAAAATGCATACAGGAGAGCTTTTTGAGCCAGCACGTAGAAAGTCCTAAAAGAGAAGGGGCGGTATTGGACCTAATCCTAGGGAATGAAGCTGGACAAGTGGTAGAATTGTCAGTGGGGGAGCATTTTGGGGACAGTGACCATAACTCTAAGATTTAAGGTAGTTATGGAAAAGGACAAAGATGGACCAGAAATAAAGGTACTGAATTGGGGGAAGGCCGATTTCAATAGGATCTGGCCAAACTGGACTGGGAGCAGCTACTTGCAGGAAAGTCTACATCAGACCAGTGGGAGTCATTCAAAAAGGAAACAGACTGTTCAGGGCCAACATGTTCCCATAAAGGTGAAGGGTAGGACCAACAATTCCAGGGAACCCTGGATGTCAAGGGATATAGATAAGGAAAAAAAAAAAGGAGTCTTATGGCAGATTCAAAGGGCTGAAAACAGCAGAGGCCCTAGAGTATAGCAAGTGTAGGGGGGTACTTAAAAAAGTAATTAGGACAGCGAAGAGGGGGCATGAAAAAACACTGGCAGGCAAGATAAAGGAAAATCCCAAGGCGTTTTATAAGTATATTTAGAGCAAGAGTATAACCAGGGAAAGAGTAGGGCCCATTAGGGACCAAAATGGCAATGTGTGTGTGGAGCCGGAGGACGTAGATGAGGTTTTAAATGATTACTTTTCATCTGTGTTCACTATGGAGAAGGGCGATGTAGGTGTAGAGATCAGGGAGGGGGATTTTGATATACTCGAACAAATTAGCATTGAAAGGGAGGAGGTATTAGCAGGCTTAAAAGTGGATAAATCCCCAGGCCCAGATGCGATTTATCCCAGGCTGTTATGTGAGGCAAGGGAGGAGATAGCAGGGGCTCTGACACAAATTTTCAAATCCTCTCTGGCCACAGGAGAGGTGCCAGAGGACTGGAGGACCTCAAATTTGGTACCGTTATTCAAGAAGGGCAGCAGGGATAAACCAGGTAATAGCAGGCCGGTGAGTCTAACATGAGTGGTAGGGAAACTATTGGAAAAAAATTCTGAGGGACAGGATTAATCTCCATTTGGAGAGGCAGTGATTAATCAAGAATAGTCAGCATGGCTTTGTCAGGGGAGAACATGTCTAACAAGCTTGATTGAATTTTTCGAGGTGACTAGATGTGTAGATGAGGGGAAAGCAGTTGATGTAGTCTACATGGACTTCAGTAAGGCTTTTGATAAGGTCCCATATGAGAGATTGGTTAAGAAGGTAAGAGCCCGTGGGATCCAGGGCAATTTGGAAAATTGGATCCAAAATTGGCTTAGTGGCAGGAGGCAGAGGGTGATGGTCGGGAGTTGCTTTTGCGATTGGAAGCCTGTGACCAGTGGTGTACCGCAGGGATTGGTGCTGGAACCCTTGCTGTTTGTAGTGTACAAAAATGATTTAGACGTGAATATCGGAGGGATGATCAGTAAGTTCGCAGATGACATGAAAATTAGTGGTGCCGTAAATAGTGAGGAGGAAAGCCTTAGATTGCAGGATGATATAGATGGGCTGTTAAGATGGGCAGAGCAGTGGCAAATGGAATTTAATCCTGAGAAGTGTGAGGTGATGCATTTTGGGAGGACTAACAAAGCAAAGGAATATACAATGGATGGTAGGACCCTAGGAAGTAGAGAGGGTCAGAGGGACCTTGGTGTACTTGTCCATAGATCACTGAAGGCAGCAGCACAGGTAGATAAGGTGGTTAGGAAGGCATATGGGACACTTGCCTTTATTAGCCGAAGCACAGAATAGAAGAGCAGGGAGGTTATGATGGAGCTGTATAAAACGCGAGTTAGGCCACAGCTGGAGTATTGTGTACAGTCTGGTCACCACACTATAGGAAGGATGTGATTGCACTGGAGAGGGTGCAGAGGAGATTCACCAGGATGTTGCCTGGGCTAGAGCATTTCAATTATGAAGAGAGATTGGATAGGCTAGGGCTGTTTTCCTTAAAGCAGAGAAGGCTTAGGGGGGACCTGATTGAGGTATACAAAATTATGAAGGGCATAGATAGGAAGAAACCTTTTCCTTTAGTGGCGGTTTCAATAACCAGGGGGCATAGATTTAAGGTAAGGGTCAGGAGGTTTAGAGAGGATTTGAGGAAACAATTTTTCAGCCAGAAGGTGGTTGCAATGTGGAACATACTGCCTGACAGGATGGTAGAGACAGGAACCTTCAACATTTTAGTAGTATTTAGATAAGCACCTGAAACACCAAAGCATAAAAGGCTACAGGCCATGTGCTGGAAAACGGCATTAGGATAGATAGGTGCTTGATGGCCAGCACAGACACGATGGGCCGAAGGGCCTGTTGCTGTGCTGTATAACTCTGACTCCAGGATGGTGTGTTGCCATTCTTTAGTACATCATAATGTACTAAAAGACTTCCTTTTAAGAGTCAACTATGTTTTACTAGAGTCTATTTAAATATTCCACATTAGGCAATGCAGAATAGCTCAAATCACAACTCAGATTTGTGAAGAAACTGCAGATTCTTTATTTTTCCCAAGGATCATAAATTTATTCACATATATTGTTCTTCCTCAGTACTCCACTTATGCTGAAACCCTGTGATCATGTGCAATAAAAACATATCCTTTTTGGTTATTATACACTATTTCAACCATCAGGAAGACAATGATAGCTAAGACATGGTGGCCTGACATTTTCGCACTTGATTTTTTTCCCCCAAGTTTCCATAGGATTGATTTTCAGGGAAGTTGGGCACAGATTTGAAAGCTGACGATGTGTTTAAGAGCTTTGGAGAGGAGAGGGAGGTTGGATATGGGATAATGGTTTGCAAGAGGTTCGGGTCTGCATCCGAGGGGAGGGAATGTTAGTTAGCATAGTGGCTAGAAAGGGAAGTTGGGTGGTCAGTCATTTAGTGGGAATGAGATCAATGGAGCAGGAAGTGGGACTCTCATGAATTTGGAGAGAGTATTAGGGAAGATGGGAAAGAAACCAGAGAAAGGTCTTCTTTGGTGGTTGGAGCAGTTTGGGGGAGGGGGGTGGGTGGGTGATGGAGAGAGAAGCGAGCAGCAGAGGCAGCTGAATGGATACATCAATCTCGGTGACAAAGACCTCCACGAGCTCCTCGCTCTTATTGGAGGCGAGGGCTGGAGAGAGGTATTTGAAGAGAAAACTAGTAGTGAGGAAGCACAGTTGCTTCTGCCTTTTAGGAGTGGGAGTGGTGTACAGGCCACCTAACATTAACCACACTGTAGGATGGGGTACAAAGGAAGAAATAATGGCAGGTGTCAGAAAGGTACAGCGATAATTACGGGGCATGTTAATCTGCATACAGACTGGAAAAATCAGATGGGCAGAGGTAGCCTAGATGAGTACATAGAATGTTTTTGGGATAATTTCTTGTAACAATACGTTCTGGAGCCAGAAGGCAGGCTATACCAGACCTGGTATCGTGCAACAAGATAGAATTAATTAATGGCCGCAAAATCAAGGCGCCCCCAAGGTAGTAGCGATCATAATATGCTTGAATTTTATATTCAGTTTGAGGGAGAGAAGAGTGGGTCCAAGACTAGCATTTTAAACTTAAATTAGGGCAATTACGAGGGCATGAAAGCAGAGCTAGCTAAAGTGAACTGGCAAATTAGGTTAAGGTTTAGGTCAATAGAGATGCAGTGGCAAACATTTAAGGGGATATTTCAGAATACATAGAATAGATACATTTCAACGAGAAAGAAAAATTCCAAAAGGTGGGACCAGCCATCCATGGTTAACTAAAACAGTTAAAGATAGTATCAAACTTAAAGAAAAAACCTATAATTGCGCAAAGATGGCAGGCAGATCAGAAGATTGGACAGAATATAAAAAAAAGCAAAGAATGACAAAGATTGATAAGGAAGGTAAAATTGGAGTACAAGAGAAAGCGAGCTAGAAACATAAAGACAGATAGTAAGAGTTTCTATAGATATTTTAAGAGTTAACAAAGTGAGCGTTGGTCCTATAAAAAGTGAGTCAGGGCAATTAATAGTGGATAATAAGGAAATGGCAAATGAATTTTGAACAGATACTTTGCATCGGTCTTCACTATAGAGGATACAAGTAACATCTCAGTATTAGCAGCAAGTCAGGAAATGGAAGGGAGGAACTCAAGAAAATTACAATCCCCAGGGAAGTGGTACTGAACAAATTGTTGGAGCTGTGGGCTGACAAGTTCCCAGGTCCTGATGGACTTCATCCTAGGGTCTTAAAAGAAGTGGCTAGTGAGATAGTTGATGTGTTAGTTTTAATTTTCCAAAATTCCCTAGATTCGGGGAAGGTTACATTAGATTGGAAAATAGTGAATGTAACTCCTTTATTCAAAAAGGGAGGGAGACAGAAAGCAGGAAACTACAGGCCAGCTAGCTTAACATCTGTCTTAGGGAAAATGTTAGAAGCTATTATTAAAGACATTATACACAGCATTTAGAAAAATTCAAGGCAATCAGGCAGAGGCAACATGGTTTTGTGAAAGGGAATCATGTTTAACCAATTTATTGGAGTTCTTTGACGGAGTTACATGTGCTGTGGATAAAGGGGAACCGGTGGATGTATTGTACTTAGATATCCAGAAAGTATTTGATAAGGTGTCACATCAAAGGTTATTGCAGAAAATAAAAGCTCATGGTGTCGGGGGTAACGTTTTGGCATGGACAGAAGATTGGCTAGCTAACAGGAAACAGAGAGTAGGCATAAATGGGTCATTTTCTGGTTGGCAAGAT
This sequence comes from Heterodontus francisci, assembly GCF_036365525.1. Classification (NCBI taxonomy): domain Eukaryota; kingdom Metazoa; phylum Chordata; class Chondrichthyes; order Heterodontiformes; family Heterodontidae; genus Heterodontus; species Heterodontus francisci. Next base: position 178,134,609 of record NC_090374.1, on the reverse strand, counting down.
ATAACGAGTGGTGTGCCAAAGGGATCTGTGCTGGGGCCTCAACTTCTTACAATTTATATAAATGACTTAGATGAAGGGACCAAAGGTATGGTTGCTAAATTTACTGATGACACAAAGATAGGTAGGAAAGTAACTTGTGAAGAGAACATAAGGAGGCTACAAAGGGATATCGATAAGTTAAGTGAGTGGGCAAAGACCTGGCAGATGGAGTATAATGTGGCAAAAGTGTGAAATTGTCCACTTTGGCAGGAAGAATAAAAAAGCTCTAAATGGTGAGAGATTGCACAGAGAACTGGGTGTCCTAGTGCATGAATTGCAAAAGGTTAGTATGCAGGTACAGCATGTAATTAGGAAAACTAATAGAATGCTTATCACGAGGGGAATTGAATACAAAAGTAGGGAGGTTATGCTTCAGCTATACAGGACATTGGTGAGACCACATCTGGAGTACTGTGTACAGTAGTGGTCTCCTTATTTAAGGAAGGATGTAAATATGCTGGAGGCAGTGTAGAGAAGGTTTACTAGACTAATACCTGGAATGGGCAGGCTGTCTATTGAGGAAAGTTTGGACAGGCTAGGCTTGTATCGGCCGGAATTTAGAAGAGTAAGGAGGCGAATTGATTAAAACATAGATCCTGAGGGGTCTTGACAGGGTGGATGTGGAAAGGATGTTTCCCCTTGTGGGAGAATCTAGAACCCAGGGTCACTGATTAAAAATAAGGGGTTACCCATTTGAGAGAGAGAGAGAGAGATGAGGAGAATTTTTTCTCTGAGGGTCATGAGTCTTTGGAATTCTCTTCCTCAAAAGGCTGTGGAAGCAGAGTCTTTGAATATTTTTAAGGCAGAGGTAGATAGATTCTTGATAAGCAAGGGGTGAAATGTTATTGGAGGTAGGTGGAAATGTGGAGTAATCAGTTCAGCCATGAACTTATTGAATGGCAAAGCAGGCTCGAAGGGCCGAGTGGTCTACTCCTACTTTTTATGACTCTGAAAGTAGAGTGTTGCATTTGACAGGAGAGTGAGACTGAATAGTAGTCAACATGATCCAGCTAGGTCTGGAGAAAGACGGCTAAAGCAATCACACACCATATGTGCTCAAGTCTGCAACCTTGAACTTGAGGCAAGGGGGGGTGGGGGGGGGGGGGGGTCCCATACCAGGGGGATCAACTGGAATTTGAGAGGGTAAAGGTTTTGCTTAGAACATGGGCATCAAAGGTGGCAGCGAGAGAGAGTTGTTCAGCAAATTGATACTGCAGAAGTAACATGGCAAATGAAAGGCCACAAAACACTAGGGAGCTTGGAGTTTGAAAGCGCAGTTGCAAATGATTTGGCAAAATGGGTTGTTCAGTGGCGCAGTGATTAGCACTGCAGTCTCACAGTTCCAGGGACCCGGGTTCAATTCTGGGTACTGCCTGTGCGGAGTTTGCAAGTTCTCCCTGTGACCGCGTGGGTTTTCGCCGGGTGCTCCAATTTCCTCCTACAGCCAAGACTTGCAGGTTGATAGGTAAATTGGCCCTCGTATAGGTAGGTGGTAGGGAATATGGGATTACTGCAGGGTTAGTATAAATGGGTGGTTGTTGGTTGACTAACCATCAGCCTCAAGAAAACGAACATCATGGGGCAGGACGTCAGAAATGCTCCATCCATCAATATTGGCGACCACGCTCTGGAAGTGGTTCAAGAGTTCACCTACCTAGGCTCAACTATCACCAGTAACCTGTCTCTAGATGCAGAAATCAACAAGCACATGGGAAAGGCTTCCACTGCTATGTCCAGACTGGCCAAGAGAGTGTGGGAAAATGGCGCACTGACACAGAACACAAAAGTCCGAGTGTATCAAGCCTGTCTCCTCAGTACCTTGCTCTATGGCAGCGAGGCCTGGACAACGTATGTCAGCCAAGAGCGACGTCTCAATTCATTCCATCTTCGCTGCCTCCAGAGAATACTTGGCATCAGGTGGCAAGACCGTAACTCCAACACAGAAGTCCTCGAGGCGGCCAACATCCCCAGCTTATACACACAACTGAGTCAGCAGCGCTCGAGATGGCTTGGCCACGTGAGCCACATGGAAGATGGCAGGATCCCCAAAGATACACTGTACAGCGAGCTCGTCACTGGTATCAGACCCACTGGCCGTCCATGTCTCCGCTTTAAAGACGTCTGCAAACGCGACATGAAATCCTGCGACATTGATCACAAGTCGTGGGAGTCAGTTGCCAGCGTTCGCCAGAGCTGGCGGGCAGCCATAAAGGCGGGGCTAAAGTGTGGCGAGTCGAAGAGACTTAGCAGTTGGCAAGAAAAAAGACAAAAGCGCAGGGGGAGAGCCAACTGTGTAACAGCCCCAACAAACAAATTTTTCTGCAGCACCTGTGGAATAGCCTGTCACTCTAGAATTGGCCTTTTTAGCCACTCCAGGCACTGCTCCACACACCACTGACCACTTCCAGGCGCTTACCCATTGTCTCTCGAGATAAGGAGGCCAAAGAAAGAAGAGTATAAATGGGTGGTTGTTGGTAGGCACAGACTCGGTGGGCCAAAGGGCCTGTTTCAGTGCTGTATCTCTAAATAAATAAATAATCTCCACTGCCCCCCTCCCCACCAGGACAGATACAGAAGGAAAAGGACTTGCAGGGTGCAAGGGAACAAGGAAGTGGTTGGAGATGGAGTTTTAATACCAAGAAAATGATTTCAAATGGTTACTTTTCAATATCACCGTTACAAATGTACAATTTATCTTATACCACATAATACTTTGGATTTGTGCAGCTGGATGACTTAAAAGCCTACCATGTTAAACAGCCATCAGGGCACTGGATCTTCAATGATCAATCTCTTTACAATTTAAAAAAAAATAAAAACAGTGCATTGTAGTACGTAATTATTTCCATTCTTACCTGTTCTAAAGTAGCAGCAAATCCCTGTCTGTCAGCAACATATGGTAATCCATGTACCAGGCCCACTTTCTCAGTCATCATGTTGGCCATATCAGTCAGCGTGTCTGGCTTCACTAAACATTAGGAAGTAATGTGGAATAAGTTTAACAGCTGATTCACACTCGGTATGTATTGATCATCCGATATCCATAGTGCTATTTCAAGTTTTTCAACACCAGATTTTTTAAGAACATTATTAATTACTTTAAGAAATTAGGGTTGATATACCAAAATGCCCAAATATTCAATATAACAAGGATAGGCCTCTCTCGACAATAGTTTGGCAACAAATCAGACTGGTAAATGCAGAAAGTCTGACAAGAAATTGTTCAGTCTTGTTTGCTCTCAGCTTGAAGAGGACAAAAATTCAAACAACACCATTTTGTGACTTGAAACATTAGACATTGGAACTTAAATATGTATTCCTAGTTTTAAATAGCAATAAACCAGGAAAATCTTACAACCAACACAATATGCTGCTTACCTCGAATTCCACTGTCACAGATCCATACAAGTTCATATTTGGCTACCTCATAACCTGGCATCAAATTGTTTATCTTGGGATTAATGCCAACCTTTTTTCCACCTGGAGGTTACATGAATTTCCCATTGGTATTATTTTACACATAATTTATCAATGGACACACATTTTACCATTAACAACATTTTTGACAATTTGACTTGACAATACATCTTCTACTGGCCTTCTCTACACAGGTTAGCCAATAAATCCAGGAAAAAAATAGCTGAAAGGAAGACTGTTTATCTATCTGAAAACATTTCAAAGTGGGGTGTGGCTGCATATTTCATTTTAATTATACTACAAATTATCTGAAGGTTACTTTGGAAAATGAAGAAATCCAGAGGGTCTGGATTAAGCCCAGGCCCTGTGAATGCATCCACAGCTGCAGAGTCAAGAATAAATACAAGCATATCCTCTCCCACACCACCTTACTCTTTTTACTTTCAGAAAGAAGTGCATAATTTTATAGTTAAACTGGTTAAGTATGTAGAAGAACGACATTGAACTTACAGCACAGAAACAGGCCATTCAGCCCAATGCTGGTGTTTATGCTCCACACGAGCCCCCTCCCACTATTTACTTCATGTCACCCTGTCAACATATTCTTCTATTCCTTTCTCTCATTTTTTTAAATCTAGCTTCCCCTTAAATGCATCTATGCTATTTGTCTCAATTATGCTACGTGGTAGCGAATTTCACATTTTCACCACTCTGAATAAGGACTGACAGCGTCAATTTGACTGTGTCTATTAATTCTGTCTCTCACTGCTCTGAGTCAGGTCAGAGGGCAATAATGATAATCATCAATTTTTGGGGAATAGTTTTACTTAAAAGAAATCAACAGAGAAAGGATTATAACCAGGTTAATTCAATCATACATCGATTTCAAAGTTTAAAGCAGCATCAACAAAACAGAATTAATAATGTGTTATCAACAACCTTTACGTTGGTGAACATCAGCGCTGAATTATTAAACCTGTCATATTAACCATGATAGTTTTGAAAAACAAATACAAATCCACAAAAAGATAACTATCAAACTATAATTTTGAAAAGCTTTAGCTCAATGAGGTTTGAGGAATGATGCCAAACACCAATTTCTGTCCATACATGCATACGTTAAATCTGCTTACCAATAAACAAGTTGGCATCCACATTTGGGTATTTGCCCAGCAGCTTTTTACAGACATCGATGGCAGGATCATCATGGTCTTGTACGCAAAGGAGAATTTCAAACTGGTAAAAGGTGGGGAAGGGAAGGAAAGAGATCACAAACATGCAGTGGGATACAGGAAAAGTATGATGTAGTTCTCAAAAGCAGCCTCAATACAGATTCACAGATAAACTTCTCACCCTATAAAGTTAGTTAATTGTGTTAATTCAAGTGCTGGACATGGGTTCTCATCTCTTTTTTCACCATTCCCACATTCCTCACACAGCAAACTTCTGATCTCAAGTCAAGCAAAGGAAAGGCATTTCCTCATAGGTCAGGGGGATAAAGAGGAAATCTGGAGACACCACTCTTGTGAACTTCTAGAAGCTAGCTTAACATTGGCAGACCCTGAATAGGCACTTGATGATCCAAGAGAACAGGGAGAAAATAACTTAAAATAGTTCATTCAACAAAATTAATTACTTTCATAGTCTCTCAGATTTCTTCAGTCCTTTAGCATTCAGTCTTGAAAGCTTACATGTAATCTCTCACATAGAGGTTTATTGCAATGCACAAAGAGCTAATTAGCCCACAGTGCCAGATGGTCCCAGAATATCCTACTGATCAATTAGATCATTTCGATCAATTAGAACTGCACCGCAAACATTTGATTCCTTCGTATAAGCTTGATTGTCCTGCATTAAAGTTGTCTTTAAAGTGTCTGTAACACCCACAGTTGGTACAAAAATGAACCAGATACAGTATCAAGATTTACAAACCATGGAGTCATTTAATGGCTAAACTTTAGATTCAGATGACAGTGAAAAAACTGCTCAAGTTTCATTTCCACTGTTAAGCAAATCTCTTAAACTTTGATCTGTTTACAGCCTGGAAATCCCTGATATATTTTTATGTATAAATAAATGGGAGCATGTTATAATTGGAGTCTCAATAGCCATCTTTGCATTCAAATCTTATCCAGGGTCCCTTCATCCACTATTCTTGACACTCTTGGGTATAAAAATAGTTGCTAGTAGCGTCTACTCTTCCAGAGCTGTCTAGGTTTTGGAACTTAAGACCAAGTAGTGGTAAATAAGTAGAGTGAGCCAGCATCAATAACTTTAAAAACAGAAAAAAGAATCCAGCATCAACACCCTACTAGAGATAGACCAAGGACATCAAGCCACATAGAGACACATTAGGACAGGTGACCAAAAAGCTTTTCCAAAGAGATCGTTCTTAAAGGAGACACAAAGGAGAGATAGAGGGGCTTAGGGAGGTAATATCCAGAGTTTAGGCCCTAGGTGGCTGAAAGCACAGCCAATTAAAGAGAACATGAGCTGATTAGTAACTTTATAAAGGTTCAGAGTAAATTTAAAAGCAGAGAAATGAACCAGTGCCATCAGTTACCTCACCCAAGTGGTCATTTTTCATATGCAAGTGAGTGTTGCCAGCCTTTGACGCCATCGTAAAGCATGATTTTGCGCTCATCCAACATCCATATGCAGATTTTTTTTTTTAATAAAAGGAACTCTGGCTGAATTCTCCCCTACCTAGCTCAGGGATGATGCCAGCCAACTTGGCACCCCTTGAACTACTTCAACTGAGATGATCTAGTTTAGGAACCGAACCCAGGATCTTCGGTTCAAATGCTCAATCAAATGCTATTTTATCAATTCAGCCATCTGGGGTATTCAGCAACATTAACACAAAATCAGATAAAAATACAATGAAACTCAGACCGACCCCTCTCCAAAATTTATACAATTTCATTCCTTTTAATTAAACCTATTTTTAAAAGCAATTCTCATGCTCAGAATTAAACCAAATCTATGCAAGCGTACCAAAAATTCAAGAAAACATTCCTTCAAATTAGTGACTTGTTACTCAATCAACAGTGGATCAGGCAAATTGCAGTCGAAAGTTATGAGGATACAGGATAAAGCCTGGGTACAGCTAAGAAATTGGCAGAAGAGTAGAAAGCAACGGGTACTAATTAGAGGAGCGGGTGAGGGAAAATTTGCAATTATTGACTGAGGCATCCACTGCTGTTTATAATTTAATTCAATGACAAACTCAGAAACTCAATACTGATTGGTCAAAGTTGCACACATTACCAAAACTAGAAGGGGTAGTGGAATCAGAGGAGGCAGCTCAGAAATTACAGAATGCGTTGGAATAAAACATGTTTGCGGGCTGTACAATTACGAATGAAATTCAGTGCTGGCCAATGCAGAGCACTGCTTACTGAAACCTTAATTTTAAAGAGGTTCAATGCTCAATCTTTGCAGAGTAGCAAAAAAAAAAATGTCCAAACAATGTTGAATTACAGAGTTAACATAGAAGCATTCAAGTCAGTGGAAGTTATGATAAGACTTTCTAATAGTATGTGAGACTATACCTTGAGTAGTGTGCCCAGTTCTATTAATGAGAAACAAGGGAAAAATTTAAGACAGTGCAAATTAAGAGCCACAAGGCTATCCCTAGTGTAAAATATGAGTTAGGAGGATCTTGTAGATGTATGGAGACACTGGAGAAACTTGGGACTTTCAAAGGAGGCATCAGAGAGGTGATCTTATAGATACACACAAGATGGTAAGTAATATCCAAAAGGTAAATCCAGAAAATTACTTTAAATTATGAGGGTTAGACAAGAGGTCACGGGTTTAACCTAGTAAAAGGCAGATTCAAGACTTATATCCGAAAGCTTTCTTCACATGTAGAATGATCAACACATGGATGGACTCATGGATAGAGTAATAAAGGCAAAAACCTTGGTAGTCAGTGTCATCTTGGACATATAAACTATGATGGGCTTTAATGACCTTCCTTGTCTATAATTATCTTGTTAATTGTATAGTAGACAGAAACAATGCAATAGGTTGAATACAAGAATCTTCCACTAGCGCGATTACTACCATCACCACCTCAAACAATTAGGTTTCTGTGATCTATACTTTTTCCTCTATGACATTTACCAGCTAACAACACAGAGCTCCATGAAATGTTTATACATACTTTAGGATAATCAAGTTCAAAGAAGGTTTCCAGGTTGTTTATGAGATTTGGATCCACTCCTTTCAGGGGTTTAAGCAGAGACACACCAGGAAGCTTGCTGTAAGGTTGTTTGTCTGTTGTCTTCTTGTTTAGACGAAGGCGTCTGAGAGGAAGATGTAAAATCATCACAGTTACAAATTGTTTTATGTCGTTAACACAATTAAACCAGGCAGAGAACGGAATAGGAACTCATCACGATTGTGGAATGCAGAGTTCAATTCTGGTGACAGGATAAACAGCTCAGTGGACAGTGTTGGTCCTCAACAGGTGAGCTTTGCATTGCAAAGTAAGATAGTACAATTCTATGCTGCAGTGTTAGAATATCAACTAAAACAACCACTTTCAGGTATTAACATCCCCATAGACATTGAGGAATGCCAGACGTCCAATTGGGTGGATTTCAATCCATTTGCACTTTAAAACAGAAGTTTTCAACATTGATCAACATCAAAAGCCTTAATATTTATTCTGAAGGAATCTATTTTTTTTTAAGGAACACTTGACCCATTTCCAATATAGCGTACAAGAGGAGGAAATAAATACCAGTTTGAACCCGAGTTAACAAACAATGGAAGGGTATCCTTCACGAACACGGAATAAAGGTCCTTTAGAAACATGGAACAATGTGCAACATTAAAATTGGGGGAATGACAACATATAAAACATTCTTCTTTTTTGGGCGTCCTTATCTCGAGAGACAATGGATACGCGCCTGGAGGTGGTCAGTGGTTTGTGAAGCAGCGCCTGGAGTGGCTATAAAGGCCAATTCTGGAGTGACAGGCTCTTCCACAGGTGCTGCAGAGAAATTTGTTTGTCGGGGCTGTTGCACAGTTGGCTCTCCCCTTGCGCCTCTGTCTTTTTTCCTGCCAACTACTAAGTCTCTTCGACTCGCCACAATTTAGCCCTGTCTTTATGGCTGCCCGCCAGCTCTGGCGAATGCTGGCAACTGACTCCCACGACTTGTGATCAATGTCACACGATTTCATGTCGCGTTTGCAGACGTCTTTATAGCGGAGACATGGACGACCGGTGGGTCTGATACCAGTGGCGAGCTCGCTGTACAATGTGTCTTTGGGGATCCTGCCATCTTCCATGCGGCTCACATGGCCAAGCCATCTCAAGCGCCGCTGACTCAGTAGTGTGTATAAGCTGGGGGTGTTGGCCGCTTCAAGGACTTCTGTGTTGGAGATATAGTCCTGCCACCTGATGCCAAGTATTCTCCGAAGGCAGCTAAGATGGAATGAATTGAGATGTCACTCTTGGCTGGCATACGTTGTCCAGGCCTCGCTGCCGTAGAGCAAGGTACTGAGGACACAGGCCTGATACACTCGGACTTTTGTGTTCCGTGTCAGTGCGCCATTTTCCCACACTCTCTTGGCCTGTCTGGTATACTCACACATTTATATAACACTTACATAAGCAAAAGGCTAAAAATAAAAGTCATACCAGTTGTCACAATTCTGCCAAAAAACTGAAGAAATTCACTCTCTATTGTTGCAATTAGTCTTTTTGGTTGTTAAGCAGCACATTATAAATGAATGCATGTTTGTACTTTGGATATAAGCTGCTTAAGTGCTGTGCAATACATGAATAAAGATGAGAATAAGAGACACGGTACACAGACCAGAATATTTCTGCAAAATCTAAGCCACCACCGCGTATAGTGCAGCTGCTGTCAAGTGTTTTCTAACTCTGTTAAACAAGTGTCCTTCTCACTCAGTAGCTGGTAGAACATGGTAGGAATTGCCATAAAACAGCAGCACAACCTGAACTACCTGCACTAGGCTAGTGGAAAACCCACAACAAACTGGTTTGCCAACTTTCCAAGTCTGTTCTCCCAGAAATGTGGGCCTTACTGCCAAGTATTATGTAAAAATGTAACCTGTGTCAGATATGATTAAAAAAAACTTTATTGGAAGTCTATTGAGGGATTTTTTTTTTATAAAACGAGGAGGAAAAATTATTTGTAAACAGTTCTGCAAAACTCAAATCAGTCCAAAGAAATGGGCCCATTTGCTTTTTATACCAACTGTGTATGCAGGAATGTGTTGATTTGTATCAAATTTGACATACGTTGCAGGAACAGATTTCTGGTTTGCAAGTTCAACCACCTTCTATGGCATCTAGAGTTAAGTAACAATTACTTGGCAAATTAAGCAATAACTGGCATGCTGCCCTAAAGGGATGAGTTTTTACTTAAACATGTAAAAATAGAAACTTTGAACAACATTTTGTGGCATTCATTTTACATGTGGTCTCTCCTTTTGAGAGGATCTGGCCACAAAAGTGAGCTTGAAATAAAAGCAGGATAGAACTTACGAGCTTCATTAGTACAGTAAAATAGAAGTTGCTTTTATATTAGGGTTTTTTTTAAGGCAGTTTTGGATCTACAGTCTCTATATAGTGCTTTCATCCATTTATATTTCTGTTGCCACTTCCCATAGTGGGCATCTGTGGAGACTGTGGGCAAGGAGGAGCTGGGAATCAATGCATCATGACGCACACAGACGTCAGATTCAGGGAAGATTAGTTAACTATTAAAATGGACAAAAAATATTAGTTGCTCAAAAGAATCCTAATGCCAAAAGAGAAGTGTAATTTTATTTTTTCACTAAGGGCAGAAGAAAAGGTCGGCACTTCCCTATTGTAATTATCTAAGAACACTCCTGCAAAATTCAGAGGACGGTTTATATTTAGTAATAACATATGGAACTGGCTTGGTACAATTTGGATTTGAGCAGGAAGGAGACCTGAAAGGCACTATTAAGATGTTTGCAACAGTTTAGCCTAGAGCAGAGACTACATTTCTAAGTTCCCTCCAAACCAATTAAGCATTTAATATATCACAAAATGGTGCAACATTTATAGGCCTTTTTAACTTAAATCTTCCATTCTCCAAAAACCTGAAATGCAATGCAGGAATTTATTTTGAGTGACGTGGGGGAAGTGGAGATTAACCAGCAATCCAGATGCTAAATACAGTAAAGAACATTCTTTTGAACAGTGTTTTCCTCCCCCCCCCCAAATGATGCATAAGCCTTTGCATTCCCAAGGTTGCACAACTATAACAAGCATTCAATCACCCTGTGTGTGTGTTCAGGAACATTCTGGATAAGGCTAATGGGTGAGTGCCTATATTGATAGATATTCTTCATTCTACCCTATAAAATAGGAAACTTGCACTTCAGTAGCACTCATTAAAAGATAATTTAAGGTTAAAGGAAGGGGCATGGAATTCAGCTATATGAATAGCACTTTCACAGAAACAATACCAACTTGCATTTATATAGCTTCTTTAACATAGCAAAACATCCCAAGGCATTTCATAGGAGCACTGTCAAATTTTACACCAAACCACATAAGGAAGTATTTGGGCAGGCAACTAAAAGCTTGGTCAAAAATATAGGTTTGAAGGAGATCTTAAAAGGAGAAAGAGACAGTAGTTTAGAGAGTGAATTCCAGAGCTTAGGGTCTTGACAGCTGAAGGATTGACTTTAAATGATGGTGTACTTAAAGTCAGGAATACACTAAAGGCCCAAATTGCAGGAGTGCAGAGATCTTACAGGACTGCAAGACTGGAGGAGGTTGCAGAGATAGGGAGGGAATGAGGCAATGGAGTGGTTTGAAAACAGGAATAAGCATTTTAAAATCGAGGCACTGCTCAACAGGGGGCCATGTTGATCAGCAAGCACAGGGGCAATATGTGAACAGGACTTGGTGCGAGCCAGGACACGGACAGCAGTGGTTTGATGAGTCTAAGTTTACGGAGGGAGGAAGATGGAATGTCAGCCTGGAGTGCTTTGGAATAACCAAGCCTAGTGGGAACAAAGGCATGGATGAGGGTTTCAACAGGGCAGGGACAGAGTTGGGCGATCTCATGGAAATGGAAATAGGTGGACTTAGTGATGGTGCAGATATGCGGTCAGAAGCTCACCGAGGTCAAATATGACATCAAAGGTGCAAACAGTCTGGTTCAGCCTCAGACAGTTGGCAGGACGTGGGTTGAAGTTGGTAGATAGGGAACGGAATTTGTGGCAGGGATGGAAGACCATAGTTTTGGTCTTCCTAATATTTAATTGTAACAAGTTTCTGCTCATCCAAAACTGAATTTAAGCAGTGTGACAATTTAGAGACAGTAGAGAGGGTGAGAGAGCCAGTGGTGAGGTAGAGCTGAATGTTGTCAATGTACATGTGGAACCAATGTATTTTTGGATGATGTTACCAAGGGTTGCACATAAATGAGAAATAAGAGGGAGAAAAAGATAGATCCTGGGGGGCAGGGGGGGTCACTAGAGCTAACGGTGTGGGAGCGGCAAGAGAACCCACTACAGGTGATACCCTGGGTACGATTGGATTTTTAAAAACATTTCGTTTGTGGGATGTGGGCACCGTGGATAAACAAGAATGGAACCAGGCGAGTGCAGTCGCAAACAGCTGGACAACAGAGGAAGGGCATTGGAGGAGGACAGTGCAGTCAGTGTCAAAAGCTTCAGACCAGTCAAGAAGGATGAGGATGGACAATTTACCATAGATACAGTCACACAGGATGTCATTTGTGACTTTAAGAGCTGTTTCGATACTATGGCAGGGCAGAAACTAGATTAGAAAGATTCAAACATGGAATTCTGGGAAAAATGGGCACGGATTTGGGAGGCAACAGCATTTTCACTGATTTCAGACATGGAAAGGAAGTTGGACATGAGATGGTAGTTTGCAAGGATGGGAGTGGTCAAGGGTTTTTTTTTTAAAAAGAGGGGTGATGACAGCAGAACTGAAGAGGAGGAGGACGTACCCATGGAAAGAAAACCATTAACAGTACATGGGGACTAGGAAAGGAAACTGGATGTTGAGCAGTTTCGAGAGAGTAGGTGGTGAGTTTCATGGACAAGATGAGCTTGGAGAGGGCATGAGGGGAAATAAGAAGGAAAATGAAGATGGAAGTTCAAGGCTAGGGCAGGGGGGAACCTTAGAGGAAGTTTGGCCTGTTTGGCTAGGGAAAGAGAAGGAAGCAGTAGACTCAGCTGAACGGACAGTCTCAATCTTAGTGACAAAGAAGTCCATACCCATCTTGTTGGAGGTGAGGGTGGAGGAAGGTGGGGACAGGAATTTAAGAAGATGGTTTAAAGAGAAAAGAAGCCAGGTTATTCATTGCATTCTTGACAAAAGAGAGCAGAACCCAATAGTGCTTTACGTGACCCAGCCAGACCTGGTGATGAACAGCTAAACCAGTTCTCCACCACATACATTCAAATCTGCATCCCTTGGACTTAGGCAGTGGAGATGAGGGCTGTAGCAGGACAATGGACCAAATGTCCTCCTCCTGTGCTGGAAAATACAAATTCTACAAACAGCTCTGAATTAATCATAGTGTAGACGAAAAAAGGCATGGAGGGGTGAGGAGAAATAAGTTGGTTATATAACAGCTTGTCACATCCTTCAAACATTCCCAAGAGTTTCATTCAAGTAATGTGGATCATTCTTAAGGTTAGTCATGGTCTGCAGAGTCGTTGAGTTAGGAGGTATATGCTTGTAATGTTTCACTCTGTAAATAAGTGTTAAACTGAGTAAAGATTGGCTCCAGTCCTCTCCTTCACCAACTGGCTTTCCAGAGTATAACAGTTAATAGGCAAACCCGGCAGCCATTTTGCACGCAGCAAGTTGCCCTGAAACAAATGACCAGTTGATCTCTTTTGGTTGGTGTTGGTCAAGGGAAAAATGCTGACCAGGATATCAGGTGAATCTACTTTCCCTCCTTGAATAGTGCTAAGCATTTTTAACATCCACCTCAACCACTGCAACAAGCAGACAAGGCCTCAGTTGAACATCTCATCCGAAGGGCTGCACCTCCAACAATGCACCATTTCCACAGTACTTCTGCTCTGAGATCCTGGCTTGAACCTATAACCACCTGCTCAGAGGCAAGAGTGCTCCCAACCAAGAAAGTTTGGATCAACACAAAATAATATACTTGCTCTCCAGAAAAGCAAAATGATGAACAATTAATTTCAGCATCATTTCTTGACAAGACGACGACTCCATGGCAAAATATGGCCATAAAGCAAGACCCACTTACCATGCACAAGAGTAATTTTAAAAGTAAATACAAGAAGTTTGCAAAAACCCGAGTGCCAAATGGGTCAAACAGGAGTTTGTGAAGCACAGATGTGAAATTCTGAGTGAGCATTAGACTCATAGCAGAGATCTGCAAAACATTTGCAGTCAGATTAGCATACTTAACCAAATCCATTATCTCATCGCCATCCTTCTCATGCCATCCCCCTCCTCCCTATGCCACCCCTCCAATGCGATCCCCTCCCTCCCACTGTTCCCATGCCATCCCACTCATCCATTTTATCCTTCTTACACCATCCCCATCCCACATTTCCATATTGACCCTGAACCACCCCCCCATCCTGAGAGCAGCAGTTCCTCAGTTGATGTCTTGAAAATCACCTAATTAAAATTTAATATGATCGGTTATGCCCAAACTAAACACAAGGTAGTGCTAACACACAAAGTGGAAAAGGATCGCAGCTTCACTCATTAAAGCATGGAGTGGGGTAGGGTGGCAGGGTACCTTCTCAGGTCAGTCCTGCTGCAATCCTGACTGTCCATCCTTCCCAAACCATCCTCTCATCCGTTCCATCCACATTCCCTCCCACGTCATCCCTAGCCCATGTCTTTCCATTCTTCCTATACCACCCTTCTTATGCCATAAAGAGAGCTACACACTGAGACAGAAACCTACATACCACTGAAACGGATTTAGAGTAAACCTTCGGGAATCATTACTGACAGGGATTTGCCCACTGAACCCACAGAGGGAGATTCACTTAAAAACAAAAATCGACTGTCAAGTTGCTTAGCGGACAGCTTTATGGTTGGTATAGTTGTTCTGCACCTGTGGAATGACAGTTGGTTACATTAGATATTTTAAAATTTTGTTTTAACATTCGGATACTGAGTGCACAGAGTATAACAATTTTTTTGATCCATCTGTTGCAAGGCACCTGGAGTAAGGTGTACGATGCTTGTGCCTCCACATGCGCCAGGCTCCACCCACCAAGTCAACCCACGAACGAATCAGAAAAGAGCGGACAGACCAAAACTGTGTATTATAGATAGAACTGATTGTTCAGTGTTCTTGACACATGAACAGTGTTTACCGCTTACACTGTCCAACCTGATCATGTGCACTAACCATTTGCCATTACCACAGGAGGCAATTACAAAGGTGCCATTTATAACGTATTAAGTACAGCAGCTATTTTGGGATGTTCAATAAATGCTTAACCTGTACTTGCCAAATGAAAAAGCTCTGCCGATTTCAGGCAAAATTGGGTTCCCAACCAGTTTCAATCAGTTGTTCTGCACCCCACTAATCTGTGGTATTGTCTTTACCATTTAAAAGATGGTGTTCTCCTTTCAGGTAAAGTCAGGTCTTCATGCAGTTTCAAATCAGCTCTTTTTATCTCAGTGACCAGATTCTGGATAAAACTGCTAGCAATTAGACGAAGCAGTTGCCAGATGAGATTTTCTGTTCATTTAAAAAATATGTTGGTTGCCTACCTTTTGGGTTTTGCCGGCCTGCATATAGTGGGAAAATCACATTAACATCAACACACCCACTATAAGTGGTGAGGTCTGGACCCAAGTACCACTGGATGGAAAGTCTGTTAACCATCCAAACAGATGACAATTTGTAGATTCACGTGATAACTGGTGGAGCCTAAGCAGCAGGCATTGGGGTAGTGAAGAATACAAATACCTAATGCACCACAACCCAAATAAGATGCCCTGGTACAAAGTTTTGCATTTAACACTGCTTTTTCTAGACCCTACTCAAGTCTCCATTAGCCCAAAGGGGAAAGCAACTAAACGACTAAGGTGGTCCTGTCCAGAGTTAAATTGTCAAATTAAGATTTATTTCACATCTAGCCCTTTAACTGTGAGGACAGTTTCAGTTACAGGTCAACTGGAGTTCAGTTCCAGTAACCAATGGCAAGTCTTGCCATTACTGAAGTATCAGCTTTAGTGGCTGCCTTCCCTAAATTCATCTAACGAATGATCCTGGAAGTAACAAAAGCAAATGTACTTCTGAACTTTTCCTGCCAGGACACACAGATAGAAACCATTCAACAATCCTGTATACTGCAGCACAATCTCAGCAACCTGCTGCCTGGAAAGTTGCTACAAGTTCACTTTGGGTAATGCCAGTCAAAAATTATGTCTGAGGGAAGGGGCTAATTTGTGCAGGTACGCAATATGCAACTTAAAGTAGTCACTTCCAACATTCAACATTTTGCTTGGTGCTAAGCAGAAAGCGTGATGGCATCCTACGTGCATAGATGACATAAATGAGCTAGAAACAGCAGAGGTTCAATATACAATGGGGTGGGGAGAAATACCATGAACTGCAATCTGAAATCCAAAGTCAGGGTCCAGACAAGTTTGGGGGTGGCCACAGAGTTGTCCTTGGTTAACCTGGCGATACTATACCACTAATGATCCAGTGTAATTCTGATGCTTAGAATAAAGCCATACAGTTCATTCATAGACTACCTCAGTCCGTAGCACAGACTGTCCAAGTACAATTGCTTGCATGCTTCACAGAACCCAATGTTAAACACCACTGGGTTCAGCAGGAATGAACAGACGTGGAGGAGGAATCAGTGCCTGAGGTGCAAAATATATGGAAGAAGCCAAAGCAAGGCTTGCAACTCTCTGATGTTGAACTGGAAATAACTGTCACCCAAAACTCGTCAATGACAACAGGGGTAGCTCTGTTAATTAAGGATGACATTAGTGCAAAACAGAGAGGTGATCTTAGTTCCAAAAATCAAGATGTAAAATCAGTTTGGGTAGAGATAAGAAATAGTAACGGTAGGAAGTCACTTGTGGGAGTAGCTTATAGACTCCCCAATAATAACCACAGTGTAGGACGGAGTATACAGGAAGAAATAATGGGGGCTTGTGAGAAAGTAACGACGATAATCATGTGCGATTTTAATCTACAAATTGATTGGACAAATCAGAGTGGCAAAGGTAGCCTGGACGATGAGTTCATGGAGTGTTTTCAGGACTGTTTCTTAGAGCAGCACATTCTAGAGCCAACCAGAGAGCAGGCTACTCCACATCTGGTAATGTGTAACTAGATAGGATTTATTAATGAGCTCATAGTAAACGCACTCAAGAACAGAGAACAGTACAGCACAGGAACAGGCCATTTGGCCCTCCAAGCCTGCACCGATCTTGATGCCTGCCTAAACTAAAACCTTCTGCACTTCCGGGGACCGTATCCCTCTATTCCCATCCTATTCACGTCTGTCAAGATGCCTCTTAAATGTCATTATCGAACCTGCTTCCACCACCTCCCCCGGCAACAAGTTCCATGCACTCACCACCCTCTGTGTAAAGAACTTGCCTCGCACATCCCCTCTAAACTTTGCCCCTCTCACCTTAAACCTATGTCCCCTTGTAACTGACTCTTCCACCCTGGGAAAAAGCTTCTGACTATCCACTCTGTCCATGCCGCTCATAACTTTGTAAACCTCTATCATGTCACCCCTCCACCTCCGTCGTTCCAGTGAAAACAATCCGAGTTTATCCAACCTCTCCTCATAGCCAATGCCCTCCAGACCAGGCAACATCCTGGTAAACCTCTTCTGTACCCTCACCAAAGCCTCCATGTCCTTCTGGTAGTGTGGCGACCAGAATTGCACGCAATATTCTAAGTGTGGCCTAACTACAGTTCTGTACAGCTGCAGCACGACTTGCCTATTTTTATACTCTATGCCCCGATCGATGAAGGCAAGCATGCCATATGCCTTCTTGACTACCTTATCCACCTGCGTTGCCACTTTCAGTAACCTGTGGACCTCTACGCCCAGATCTTTCTGCCGGTCAATACTCCCAAGAGTTCTGCCATTTACTGTATACTTCCCACCTGCATTAGATCTTCCAAAATGCATTATCTCACATTTGTCCGGATTAAACTCCATCTGCCATTTCTCCGCCCAAGTCTCCAACCAATCTATATCCTGCTGTATCCTCTGACAATCCTCATCACTATCTGCAACTCTACCAACCTTTGTGTTGTCCACAAACTTACTAATCAGACCAACTACATTTTCCTCCAAATAATTTATATATACTACAAAGAGCAAAGGTCCCAGCACTGATCCCTGCAGAACACCACTAGTCATATCCCTCCATTCAGAAAAGCACCCTTCCACTGCTACCCTCTGTCTTCTATGACAGAGCCAGTTCTGTATCCATCTTGCCAGCTCACCTATGATCCCGTGTGACTTCACCTTTTGTACCAGTCTGCCATGAGACACCTTGTCAAAGGCTTTACTGAAGTCCATATAGATAACATCCACTGCCCTTCCTTCATCAATAATCTTTGTCACTTCCTCAAAAAACTCAATCAAATTAGTGAGACACGACCTCCCCTTCATAAAACCGTGCTGCCTCTCGCTAATAAATTTGTTTGTTTCCAAATGGGAGTAAATCCTGTCCCGAAGAATCCTCTCTAATAATTTCCCTACCACTGATGTAAGGCTCACCAGCCTATAATTTCCTGGATTATCCTTGCTACTAGGTAGCAGTGATCACAACATGATTGAATTTTGCATTCAGTTTGAGGGAGAGAAGACTGGACTTAAGACTAGTGTTTTAAAGTTAAATAAGAGTAATTATGAGGGTTTCAAGACAGAATTGGCAAAAGCAAACTGGGAATCTAGGTTAAGGGATAGGACAGTAGAGATGCAGTGGCAGACATTTAAGAAGATATTTCATAACACTCAGCAAAGATACATTCCAGTGAGAAAGAAAGACTCTAAGGGAAGGCCACACCATCCGTGGCTCACTAAGAAAGTTAAAGATAGTATCAAATTGAAAGAAAAGGCATACAAATCAGCACAGAGTAGTGGCAGGTCAGAAGAGTGGACAGAATGTAAAAAACAGCAAGCATGACTGAAAGAATGAGAGAGAAATCAGAGTATGAGAGGAAGCTATCCAGAAATATAAAAAACCAATAGCAAGAGTTTCTACAGGTTTTTTTTTATTCCTTCAAGGGATATGTGCATCGCTGGCTAGGCCAACATTTATTGCCCATCCCTAATTGCCCTTGAGAAGGTGGTGGTGAGCTGCCTTCTTGCACCACTGCAGTCCTTGGGATGTAGGTACACCCACAGTGTTGTTCAGAAGGGAGTTCCAGGATTTTGACCCAGCGACTGTGAAGGAACGGCGATATAGTTCCACGTCAGGATAGTGTGTGGCTTGGAGGGGAACTTGCAGGTGGTGATGTTTCCATGCATCTGCTGCCTGTCACTTTAGGTGGTAGAGGTCGCAGGTTTGGAAGAAATGTCAAAGGAGCCTTGGCGAGTTGCTGCAGTGCATCTTGTAGATGGTACACACTGCTGCCACTGTGCATCAGTGGTGGAGGGAGTGAATGCTGAAGGTGGTAGATGGGGTGACAATCAAGCAGGCTGCTTTGTCCTGGTAGTGTCGAGCTTCTTGAGTGTTGTTGGAGCTGCACCCATAAAGGCAAGTGGAGAGTATACCATCACACTCCTGACTTCTGCCTTGTAGATGGTGGACAGGCTTTGGGGAGACAGGAAGCGAGTTACTCGCTGCAGAACTCCCAGCCTCTGACCTGCTCTCGTAGCCATAGCATTTATTTGGCTGGTCCAGTTCAGTTTCTGGTCAATGGTCACCATTGACCCCCAGGATGTTGATGGTGGGAGATTCAGCAATGGTAATGTCATTGAATGCGAAGGTATTTAAAAAGGAAAAGAGTAAGTAAAGCGAGCGCTGGTCCTCTCAGTGAGTCTAGGAGTTAATAAATGAAAATAAGAATTGAACATATTCTTTGTATCTCTTCACTGTAGAGGATACAAATAACATCCCAGAAATAATTGTGAATTGAGTTGAAAGGGAGGGAGGAAGTTAAAACAATTACCATCACCAAAGAAAGGGTACTGAGAAAACTATTAGAACTAAAAGCTGACAAGTCCTCAGCTCCTGATGGACTTCAGCCTAAGGTTTGAAAAGAAGTGGCTGCTGAGATAGTGGATGCATTGGTTTTAATTTTCCAAAATTCCCTAGATTCCAGAAAGATCCCATCAGATTGGAAAATAGCGAACGTAACTCTGCTATTCAAGAAAGGAGGAAGACAGAAAGTAGGAAACTACAGGCCAGTTAGCTTAACATTTATCATAGGGAAAATGCTGGAATCAATTATTAAGGTAGTTAATAACAGGTCATTTAGAAAATCTCAAATGCAATTAGGCAGAGTCAACATAGTTTTATGAAAGGGAAATTGCGTTTAACTAATTTAATAGAGTTCTTGAGGAAGTATCAAGCAAAGTGGAAAAAGGGGAATCTGTGAATGTGGTGTACTTGGATTTGCAGAAGGCATTTGACAAGGTGCCACATCAAAGGTTACTAAACAAAGAAACAGCCCATTGTGTAGGGGATAACATATTAGCATGGATAGAGGATTGGTTGGCTAGCAGGAAACAGAGAGTAGTCATAAATGGGTCATTTTCAGGTTGGCAAGTTGTAACTAGTGGAGTGCCACAAGAATTAGTGCTGAGGCCTCAACTATTTACAATCTATATCAATGATGGATGAAGGGACAGAATGTATGATTACTGGGGCGGCACAGTGGCGCAGTGGTTAGCACTACAGCCTCACAGCTCCAGGGACCCGGGTTCGATTCTGGGTACTGCCTGTGTGGAGTTTGCAAGTTCTCCCTGTGTCTGCGTGGGTTTTCTCCGGGTGCTCTGGTTTCCTCCCACAAGCCAAAAGACTTGCAGGTTGGTAGGTAAATTGGCCATTATAAATTGTCACTAGTATAGGTAGGTGGTAGGGAAATATAGGGACAGGTGGGGATGTTTGGTAGGAATATGGGATTAGTATAAATGGGTGGTTGATGGTCGGCACAGACTCGTTGGGCCAAAGGGCCTGTTTCAGTGCTGTATCTCTAATCTAATCTAAATTTGCTGATGACACGAAGATAGGTAGGAGAGTAATAAAAACAAGAAATGCTGGAAATACTCAGCAGGTCTGGCAGCATCTGTGGAGAGAGAAGCAGAGTTAATGTTTCAGGTCAGTGACCCTTCATCAGAACTGGCAAATATTAGAAATGTAAAAGGTTTTAAGTAAAGCAGGGCGGGCGGGCGGGCGGGGGGGGGGGGGGGGGGGGGGGGGGGGGTGGCGCAAGAGATAACAAAAGGAGGTGGTGTTGATAGGACAAGGTCACAGAGAATAACTGACCAGAAAGGTGGTCATTGAGCAAAGGCAAACGGTATGTTAATGGTTTGGTTAAAGACAAAGCATTAGTACAGAGAGGGTGTTAACTGACAGAAAAATGAACAGCCCTGGCCCCAAGCACAAACATGAAAAGAACAGTGGGTAGGCACAATAGAAAAAAAGCAAACAAATAACTAAAAATAAAATGTGGGGCCCATCATGCTCTGAAATTATTGAACTCAATGTTCAGTCCGGCAGGCTGTAGTGTGCCTAATCGGTAAATAAGGAGCTGTTCCTCGAGCTTGCGTTGATGTTCAGTGGAACACTGCAGCAATCCCAGGACAAAGATGTGGGCATGAGAGCAGGGGGGTGTGTTGAAATGGCAAGCAACTGGAAGCTTGGGGTCATGCTTTCGGACTGAGTGGAGTTGTTCCGCAAAGCGGTCACCCAATCTGTGATTGGTCTCCCCAATGTAGAGACCACATTGTGAGCAGCGAATATACTAAATTGAAAGAAGTACAAGTAAATTGATGCTTCATCTGAAAGGAGCATTTGGGGCCTTGGATAGTGAGGACAGAGGAAGTAAATGGGCAGGTATTGCACCTCCTGCAATTGCATGGGAAGGGGACAAGGTGGTGGGGGTAATGGAGGAATGGAGCAGGGCGTCATAGAGGGAACGATCCCTTCGGAATGCTGACAGGGGAGTGGAGGGGAAGATGCGTTTGGTAGTGGCATCACGCTGGTCGTGGCGGAAATGGCAAAGGCTGATCCTTTGGATCTGGAGGCTGCTGGGGTGGAAAGTGAGGACAAGGGGAACCCTGTTGCGGTTCTGGGAGGTAGGGGAAGGGGTGAGGGTAGAGGTGTGGGAAATGGGCCAGACACAGTTGAGGGCCCCGCCCCATCAACCACAATTTGGGGGGGGGGGGGGAGGATCCTCGGTTAAGGAAAAAGGAAGACATATCAGAAGCGCTGTCGTGGATGGTTGCATCATCAGAGACGGAGAAACTGGGAGAATGGAATGGAGTCCTTGCAGGAGGCAGGGTGCGGAGAAGTGTAGTCGAAGTAGCTATGGGAGTCGGTGGGCTTATAATATTAGTAGACAGCCTATCCCCAGAGATGGAGACAGAGAAGTCGAGGAAAGGAAGGGAAGTGTCGGAGAGAAGGGTGGAAATTAGAAGCAAAGTTGATGACGTTTTCTAGTTCCGGGCGGGAGCAGGAAACGGCACCGATACAGTCATCGGTGTACCGGAAAAAGAGCTGGGGGAGGGGGCCCGAGTAGGACTAGAACAAGGAATGTTCAACATATCCCACAAAAAGACAGGTATAACTAGGACCCATGCGGGTACCCATAGCAACATCTTTTACTTGAAGGAAGTGAGTGGAGTTGATGGAGAAGTTGTTCAATGCGAGAACAGGTTCAGCCAGGCGAAGGAGGGTGGTGGCGGATGAGGACTGGTTGGGCCTCATTTCTAGGAAGAAGCGGAGAGCCCTCAAACCGTCCTGGTGGGAGATGGAGGCGTAGAGAGATTGGATGTCCATAGTGAAGAGGCGGCGGTTAGAGTCAGGAAACTGGAAATTGTCAAAATGAGGTAGGGCGTCAAAAGAGTCATGAATGTAGGTGGGAACAGACTGGATCAGAGGAGAAAAGATAGAGTCACGATAGGAAGAAATAAGTTCAGTGGGGCAGGAACAGGCTAAAACAATGCGTCTGCCGCAACAGTCCTGATTGTGGATTTTGGGAAGGAGGTAGAAGCGGGCTGTCCGGGGTTGCGGGACTATGAGGTTGGAAGCTACAGAGGGAAGATCGCCAGAGGAGATGAGGTCAGTGATAGCCCTGTGAAGAGTAGCTTGATGTTCAGTGAAAACAGATTATTTCAGATTTCCAGCATCTACAGTATTTTGCTTTCATTATAGGTAGGAGAATAAGCTGTGAAGAGGTCATAAGGGGTCTGCAAAGGAATATAACTAGGTTAATTGAGCGGGTAGAGATTTCGCAGATGGAGTACAATGAGAGAAAGCGTCAATTTGTCCACTTTGGTGGGAAAAAATAGAAAAACAACATATTATTTAAATAGAGAGAGACTGCAGAACTCGGAGATGCAGAGGAATTGGTGTCTTGGTACACAATACACAAGTAGTATGTAGGTGCAGCAAGTGATTAAGGAGGTAAATCCAATATTGTCGTTTATTGCAAGGAGAATGGAATATAAACGTTAAGATGTTTTGCTACAGTTGTACAAGCATTGGTGAGACCACATCTAGAGCATTGTGTAGTCTTGGTCACCTTACTTAAGAAAGGATATAACTGCATTGGAAGCAGTTCAGAGAAGGTTCACTGAACTTATTCCTGGGATGAGGGGGTTATCTTTTGAGGAAAGGTTGGACAGGTTGGGTCTGCATTCATTGGAGTTTAGAAGGACGAGAGATGATCTTATTGAAACATAAAAGATCCTAAGCAGACTTGACAGGGTGGATGTTGAAAGGATGTTTCCTCTTGTGGGAGAGACTAAAACTAGGGGGGCACAATTTAAAAATAAAACAGAAATGAGAAAAAAATTTTCCTCTGAGGGTCGTGAGCCTGTGGAACTCTCTTCCCAGAGAGTGGTGGAGAAGGGGTATGTTTTTAAGGCAGAGGTAAACAGATTCTTGACAAACAAGAGAGTCAAAGGGTATCAAGGGTAGGCAGGAAAGCGGAGTTGAGATCACAAATAGATCAGCTATGATCTTATAGAATGTCAGAGCAGGCTCAAGGGGCCAAACAGCCTACTCCTGGTTCTAGTTCATATGTTACACAATGGCAGTAAAGTCAAGTTTTGTGTTAACGAGATTATACAGGGCATTGTTTTATCTCCATTTATGCAGTTGTAGCCACCATATTACCAGAAATGCAAGAAATGGTGCATCTGACCCCTGACATCAGATACCCGAGCTCAAGAAGCACTACAGAAGCTAAGGTTATATACACTTAAGTCCGAAAAGGGATCTCGGAGTTTTCAAAGATCCTTTAAGGATATTGACAAGTTGGATCCCGAAAAACAGTTTATTGTGGCACTAGGAATAATAAATGAGCATGAAATATGAACAGGAGAGGAGATCAATGGACATATCAGATATTACAATTTTAATAGCAAAAGGTGAATGTTTAAAATGGACTGTCCAAGGCGTGCTGGGAAAGATAGGTGCAGAGCTCAGTGGCATGATGCGCTCGAGAAACTCGCGGGGGGGGGGGGGGGGGGGCGGGAATTACATTAGTTTTGAATGGGACAGAGGAACAATACCCAACAATATCATAAAGCAATGGCTAAGAATAGATGGTTCAGTGGTTAACAGTGCAGGCAGCAACTGATTAGTCATGGGTCTCAAAGGGGAACAAGCAAGAGCAAGAGGGGAGAAAGTGTGAAGTTACGGAAGGTGGGAGGATTGAGGAGTCAGGAAGCTTGAGGCAGCCAAGAGGATAGCCTCTATTTTGAAGACAAAAGGAATCCATTTTGTCCTCATATTTGGAGAAAATGAGCAAAGAGGAAGCTGAGCAAGAAGACTGAAGTAGGCATTCTATGGTTGAGAGTGTAGTTTAGGGTTATCCTTACACTTCAGGGTGATCCCGGAGCATTCGGACAATTTGAACTCGTAAGGAAAGGCATTACTGCTGGAAATGATTAAGCCAGATCTAACTATGAATGGCAAACCATGTATGCTTGAACCTGCAGCCTTTATTATAAGTAGATCGGAGTACAAGAGTAAAGAAGTTTTACTACAATTATATAGGGCCTTGGTGAGACAACTGGCGTACTGTGTGCAGTCTTGGTCTCCCTACCCAAGGAAGGATATACATGCCTTAGAAGGAATGCAACTGAGATTTACTAAACTGATTTCTGGGATGAGAGGGATGTCCTAATAGGACAGTTTGAGTAGTGTAGGCCTATGTTCCCTAGAATTTAGAAGAATGAGAGGTGATCTCATCAAAACATAAAATTCTTAAGTGGCTTGACAAGGTAGATGCTGACAAAATGATTCCCCTGGCTGAGGAGTCTAGAATGAAGGGGTCACCATCTCAAAATAAGGAGTCAGCCATTTAGAACTAAAATGAGGAGAAATTTCTTCATTGACAGGGTTCTGAATCTTGGGAATTCTCTACCCCAGAGGGCTGTGGATGCTTAGTTGTTCAGTATATTCAAGGCTGAGATTGATAGATTTTTGGACACTAAGGGAATCAAGTTATAGGGGGATAGAGCAGGAAAGTGGAGTTGAGGTTGAACATCAGCCATGATACTGCATGGCAGAATCAGCTTGAGGGGCTGTATGGCCTACTCCTGCTCCTATTTCTGATGCTCTTCAGACTATTTGAGAGTTCTGCTACAACACAAACATCTTGAAAGTATGGTTTCACATCGGCAGGTCTAATGCTGCCATTATATTTCTAGCTTGCCATCAACAAAGCAAACAGATGATCTAAACAATGAAAAAGTTGCTTTGGCCAGCACCTCTAGCAGCAATGCTCCATCCACTGGGAGCAAAAAACATATCTGTCTCTGAAAGCAGCCCATCAGGTTTCCATGACATAGTTCCAGCTGTGGCCGAGGTGCTCCCACACACCCCAACAGGCCAACAAAGTGGATTAGTGATGGGAGTCCTGTACAGATATTCACTAGCTATTGGGGTAACTACAGCTGAAGAGGGATGGAAAAGCACATTAGAGTTGTGAAATCAGGTACTATAGAAATTACTCTGCAACATGAACTCAACTGTTCCTACAACAATGGGTGCAGAACTGACTCTTTAATAAAAATGCAATACAAGTGTATTGTATAAAATAGATTCATATTTTCCCACTGGGTAGAATGGTGCAATTAACAAAACTGATGCATTTAGAATATACACAGCCTACAATTTACAAAAACTGCTAATTTATTTTCATGCTTAAACAATGTTTATAAAAGTTAAGAGATCTGTTGTACTTGTACTGCAAACAGAATAGCAATGGTGACACAAACACAAGCAAAAGGGTTTGTGGTTTTCTCACTAGCAGCAACACCAACTTGCACTCATAGTGGCTCTCACAAAGTAAAATGTTTCAAGGTGCTTCACAGAAGTGTTATCCCCATCCTCAATGATGGGGGAGCCCAGCACGTCAGTGCGAAAGATAAGGCTGAAGTATTTGCAACAATCTTCAGCCAGAAGTGCCGAGTTGACGAACCATTTCGGCCTCCTCCTAAAGTCCCCAGCATCACAAATGCCAGACTTCAGCCAATTCGATTCACTCCGCATGATATCAAGAAATGACTGAAAGCACAGGATGCTGCAAAGGCTATGGGCCCTGACAATATTCCAGCAACAGTACTGAAGACCTGTGCTCCAGAACTTGCCGCGCCCCTAGCTAAGCTATTCCAGTACAGCTACAACACTGGCATCTACCCTGAAATGTGGAAAATTGCTCAGGTATGTCCTTTACACAAAAAGTAGAACAAGTCCAACCCGGCCAATTACCGCCCCATCGGCCTACTTTCAATCAGTAAAGTGATGGAAGGTATCATCAACAGTGCCATCAAGCGGCATCTGCTCAGCAATAACCTGCTCAGTGACACTCGGTTTGGGTTCCGCCAGGGCCACTCAGCTCCTGACCTTATTACAGCCTTGGTTCAAACATGGACAAAAGAGCTGAACTCAGAGGCGAGGTGAGAGTGACTGCCCTTGACATCAAGGCAGCATTTGACAGAGTATGGCATCAAGGAGCCTGAGCAAAACTGAGGTCAATGGGAATCAGGGGGAAAACCCTCCGCTGGCTGGAGTCATACCTCGCTCAACGGAAGATGGTTGTAGTTGTTGGAGGTCAATCATCTACGCTCCAGGACATCATTGCAGGAGTTCTTCAGGGTAGTGTCCTAGGCCCAACCATCTTCAGCTGTTTCATCAATGACCTTCCTTCAATCATAAGGTCAGAAGTGGGGTTGTTCGCAGATGATTGCACAATGTTCAGCACCATTCATGACTCCTCAGGTACTGAAGCAGTCCGTGTAGAAATGCAGCAAGACCTGGACATTATCCAGGCTTGGGCTGATAAGTGGCAAGTAACGTTTGCGTTACACAAGTGCCAGGCAATGACCAACTCCAACAAGACAGATTCTAACCATGTCCCCATGACATTCAATGGCATTACCATCACTGAATCCCTCATTATCAACATCCTAGGGGCTACCACTGACCAGAAACTGAACCGGAGTAGCCATATAAATACCGTGGCTACAAGAGCAGGTCAGAGGCTAGGAACCCTGCGGCGAGTAACTCACCTCCTGACTCCCCAAAGCCTGTCCACCATCTACAAGGCACAAGTCAGAAGTGTGATGGAATACTCTCCACTTGCCTGGATGGGTGCAGTTCCAACAACACTCAAGAAGCTCGACACCATCCAGGACAAAGCAGCCCGCTTGATTAGCGCCCCATCTACAAACATCCACTCCTTCCACCACTGATGCACAGTGGCAGCAATGTGTACCATCTACAAGATGCACTGCAGCAATGCACCAAGGCTCCTCATATAGCACCTTCCAAACCCACAACCTCTACCAACTAGAAGGACAAGGGCAGCAAATGCATGGGAACACCACCTGCAAGTTCCCCTCCAAGTCACACACCATCCTGACTTGAAACTATATCACTGTTCCTTCACTGTCGCTGGGTCAAAATCCTGGAACTCCCTTCCCAACAGCACTGTGGGTGTACCTACCCCACATGGACTGCAGCGGTTCAAGGCAGCGGCTCACCACCACCTTCTCAACGGCAATTAGGGATGGGCAATAAATGCTGGTCTGGCCAGCGACGCCCACATCCCATGAACGAACAAAAAAAAAACAAAATCGGGGATGTGCAAGACGCCAGAATTGGAGGATCACAGAGATCACGGAGGGTTGCAGGGCCAGTGGAGTGATAGGGAGGCGCGAGACCAAGGAAGGGCTGGGAAACAAGGATGAGAATTTTAAGATCAAAGCTTTGCCAGATTGGAGCCAATGTAGGTCAGCGAACACAGAGGTGATGGGTGAACAGGATTTGGTGCAAATTAAAATATGGACAGCAGAGTTTTGGACGAGCTCAAGTTTATGGAGGGTGGAAGATAGGAGGCCAGCCAGGAATGCATTAGGTAACAAAGGTAATAGCAGTATATTTAAGACACACAATTTTTACTTCTGTCCAATTGGTCAGACAGCCTATTTCCAGGACTTCTGTGGCCAATTGTAGAACAACCTTGGTAGAAGACTATAAGAGGGGTCAACTGATTTGCCTTCAGAATTCACACCAGAAGAACCTGTTGAAATCCAGGAACACACTGCATGCACAAGAATGTTCTATAGCAGGGTTATCTAACCTTTTCGGGTGGAGGGCTGAATTACGATTTTTGCTCAGCCGGGGTCCGGTGAGAAAATTTCGAAAGATAAAGGCAATAAAAATTTATCTTACTAATAAAATCAACAACAAACGTGCATTTTTCGTGAAGAAGTTTTAAATGAGAAGACTAATTTATTGTTCCGAAGAAGGGTCACTGACCCGAAACGTTAACTCTGCTTCTCTTTCCACAGATGCTGCCAGACCTGCTGAGTGATTCCAGCATTTCTTGTTTTTGTTTCAGACTAATTTATTGACTTACTTTCTCGTCACTATATTAAAAACTGATTTGGTGACATACCTGTCATTGTTTTTGCTTTCATAAAGGAGTCAATCTCTGCCCGCACACTTGTTGTAGCGATGCAGAGTATTCTGGATAGATTTCCATATGTCAGGAGAGACCTTGATCTCTCTCCCACCTCTCCCTGCGCTCTATGCGCGTCTCATTCTGTCTTCCATGCCGCACATCTCCCTCCCTCCTTCCCCTGCCACCCCCCCACCCCAGAATGAAGGGACACAGCTTGAAGGTTTTGTGCAAAAGATGCAGGGATAATATGAGGAAGCACTTTTTTTACGCTGTGGGTGGTAATGACCTGGAACTCGCTGCCCACAAGGGTGGTGGAATTGGAGACGATGAAGACTTCAAGAGGAAGCTGGATGACTTGCAGGGCTACAGGTATCGAGCCAGGGACTGGGACTGACTGCATAGATCCATGGAGAGCTGGCATGGACTTGATGGGCTGAATGGCCTCCTTCTGTGCCATATTAAATGACTATGACTCTCTCTCCTCCTTCTCTGTCTCTCTGCCCCTCTCTTATCCCCTCTCTCTCCACGCCCCCATGTCTCCAGTGTTCCCTGCAGCAGCCATTCCCACAACCGGATATTTGCCATGCCTGTATTATTTAAGCTGGGGAGACTGGAGGCGGGAACCTGCCAAGCGTGCAGGATACAGGACGTTTACAGAATCACGTGAAAGCAGCAGGGGTGGACGATCCCAAGGCGCCTGCGCCGCATTCCAATAAAAGGCACTAGCGCTGCGTGGGAAGGCCCGTCAGTCACAAGGAGTGACCAATCACAGACAGGGGTCCCCCTGCCAGTCAGTCAGACGCAGGTCCCGCCTACACCCTCCAACTGATGTACATGGGAGCCGTGCATCAGAGCTGAGCCACAGGGAGATCGGTGGGCCGGATGAGAAAACCTTCGGCGGGCCAGGTTCTGGCTCGTGGGGCATATGTTGGACAACCCTGTTCTATGGCATGACTTTTTCAAAAAAAAGCAGATTGTACAATCTTACTAATTTTAAGTAGTGAATAATTTTCATCCTTTTGCTGTACGAAGTGAGAGAGGAGGGAATCAAAAACAATCTCATTTCAATCAAACTTTACAAACCGTGAGGTACAGTATCAGAATATTCTCCCTTCAAAGATCTAATTTACAAATTTTAAATCTCATTAAATGTGCAAATAAGCTTGCTCAAAATATGTATTCTTGATGTTGCAAGTTATGTCAAGAGATTTGTAGCATATCAGTAAGGTCAGCCTTGCCATAGCAAGGAGTTGTGATGTATTTATATTCTATAACCTGCACAACCCATAGGTTCATAACTTATATTGTGCCAAATGGCTAGAACCTTTCCAATGGCTGAATGTTTATAAAGCAGCATTATCAACAGTTGACACAGAATATTGAATTTTGTATTTAAAAATAAGTACTACCAACTTCTCACATCTAAAGGTAAAACTAAGACAGAGAAAAAGCAAGAATGGTACGGTGGAGGGACTACTCACTTTAAAATCTGGCTCCAAAATACCTATTACCTTGTGCTCACTGCAGTGATAATGCATTGCAGTTCAAACATGCAAAGCACAAAAAGCTGAAGTCAGCATCCTTACATCTGCATAAAACAATTCCCTATGAGGGAGTCTATTCCAGCTGTACAGATTATACCTGTTTTTCAGCTTTAAATCAAAACATTTTCAAGGCAAAACAAGTACTTTAGAATTTTCATAATTATATTTATGAATTTTTAATGATAGATGAATTTCCTGTTTGACATCTTTAATTTATTGAAAATGCTAACTGAAGACCACCACTCTTGCTTTTTAACATGCATAACATTGATGAGAAATGTATAATGTAACCTCATGGTGCTTCATAAAACAAAAGTTGGTTTTTGCTATATGTGATGTTCTTTTCAATGAACAAAGGTCAGTATTAGTTATCTTCAGACCTGTACTAGCACCAGAAAGGTCATAACGATCATTTACAGTACAACCTACTTTTATTTGAAGAAAGTTATCACAATGAAGGCATACTGCTTCTGTTCCTTACAACCTTCTCTCCTCCTTAATTTTAATTTAATCTTAATTCTCCACACCCACACCCCAACTGGTGCCCCCCCCCCCACTTTGAGAAATTACAACACTGCTAAAAGTATTTTCTTGGCCTCACCTATTAAAAACAATGAGTATGCAGAGAAAGTGCAGAACAACAGGGGTAAGTCACAAGGATAAATGTAAACATGAATACTATTAACTCAGTACAGCGTTAACAGATTTTAGATAGGGAGAGGGAAGGGGAAATGGCAAGGCTGGACAAAAAAAAAAATCCATGTACAATTTCATCCTAATGCTGGAGCATAGGATTTTTACATTAGGCAATGTCTTTTTAGTAAATACACAGTCATACACTCTGGGAATATCATCATCTTAAGTACTGAAAAGGCTTTCAAAACAGGTTTTTTATATATTTCCATACAAACATTTTTGTACATTTCATATAGAGCAGAATTAACAGAATCTAGACAGTAAAAACAAAAAGTCACTTGATCCACTGCGTTCTATTTTCATGGTACTATTCCAGTATCTGAATTGCTAGTGCTCCCACATGCACCAATTCCAATTCTTTAGAATGAGACTATGTTCAATTATAGAAACTACTTCCGTGTTCACTGTTTATGATTACAGTAGACAGATTTTTTGCAACTGTATACTGCAACTGCAGATCTCCAGCTTGTCTATCAAAATGCCTTGTTTTAAAAAAAAACTTTATCTTTTGTGTTTTCATGAGCATTTGAACGTTTGGTTTTGTGCAACATTCTACCAAGCTCAAGTGCAGCAGATGAAATTCCAAAACAGCACAACACAAGCACACCAATTGTTATTTAGCTGAATACAAAATGCAGAAAGAGTTTCTACAAATGTTGTATAAACTTATATGTAACTTGTGCAATTGTACTGTCTAATCACCAATTTTCACATAAACCTGCAGTGGTATCAGTACAAAAGCAAACAGCCTTCTGCGTATGGTCATTCAACAATGCATTGGAATAGTTCCAGAGTTTTTAAAATAAAACTCTGATGTAAATTCCATGCATGAAATAGACACAAAAGGCTGGGAATTAATGTCTCAAAGCTAGGCAAACATTCAAAAAGCAATTGAGCTTTGCTGTTGATAAATTACTTCTGAACCGTCTCAATTAGGTTACATCCTTATATCACATGCTTAAATGTCTACATAGCAATACTATATAATATGGGCAGACCAAGCATCAATATCATTTGTAGATTATTATTTTTGAAAATGTCCAATGGCACACTGTTTTTATTTCAAACAGTTCCAGATGCTTATACCACTGAAAGCCATTCAGCCCTCTACAGCTGTTTAAGACTAAATCTGTTACAAAATAAAAACAAAGTGCTGGAAATACTCAGCCGGTCTGGCAGCATTTGTGGACAGAGAAACAGAGTTAACGTTTCAGGTCTGTGACCTTTCATCAGAACTGGCAAAAAGTTAGAAATGCAATAGGCTATGAGCAAGAGAAAGGGGGAAGGGAGCGAAGACGAACAAAAGAGGTGTGTCATAGTGCGGAGGGCAGGAGAGATTAAATGACAGAGCTGTCATGGAACAAAAAGGCAAAGGGAGTGCTCATATTGTAGCAAAAGACATAGCATTAGTCCAGAGAGACAGTGTTAAATGGCAGAATAACGAATTGCTCTGTCTGAAAGAAAAGACATGTAAAACAAGTTTAAGAAAGGCACATGGTTTAAAAAAGAAAAAAATCTGTTACCACGTTATCCACATTTCCCCACTATACTCTTGCCTCCTTTGGCAATCACACTGGGCAACCCCTTGCCCTCAGGCATTTCAAATCTCCACCTTAGCTCCCTTTCATCTGAATTCACTCCCCTAAACCCTTCTGTCTATACAGTTCTATCACATTCATGGCCACCCCTCAACCACAATAGCAATCACGGACGAGGCCATTTCCAACCACTATCTTGTATCCCTCATCATCATCCACCTGCTTCCAACCCCTTCCCTTTTGCATCTGTCCTTGGAAAAAAACTTCCCCAAATCATTTTCAAAACACCCAACTGCTTAGTCTTTAGACTTCTATTTGCCACAGAATTATGCCAGTTTCAGAATTGCTCAATCGTTCCCTCAGTTCAGCTTTTGTTGCCCTTGCGCCCCAGCAAAATCTTTACTCTGTCCCATCCTGGTTATTTCGTGGTATATCCCAAACTACACTTCAAGCCCAAGACTGCAACTTGAGCACAAATGGCCCACAACTGGTTTAGCCATCCATCAGTAAGCTTCACATTCTGCTAACAAAATAATTTCTCCACTAAAGGGTCATCCTGGAGGGCAAAGAAAACAACTTAGCTTCTTCTCTCCACTACCAACCATCTCCATAACCATAATGACCCTGCCCCTCCACCTTCATGGACTTTGTCACCAAGGTCGGGATTATCCAAATACCTCTGCTGCTTCCCCCCCTTTGCACTTTCCCATGAAGCCAAACCATCCCACTGCCCCAGCCCTGAACCCATGTCTTTTATTTTCCTTCCATCTCCTCCATATCCTTTCCAAAGCTTCACTCAATGAGACCCCTAATGAGACAACAGGAAGATAGATATTGTAGATTGAAATAGAAAATGCTGGAATAATACTCAGCAGGTCAGGTAGCATGTGTGAGGAGAGAAAAACGGAATTAACGTTTCAGGTCTGTGACCTTTCATCAAAATTGTTCTGATCAAAAGTCACAGACCCTGAAACATTAACTCTGTTTTTAGCTCCCCACAGACGCTGCTCGACCTAAAGTGTGGCTACCCGACACGAACCGACCCGTGACATGAGTCCGGGTTCGGGGTCGGGTATCTCGTCCGGGTCCAGCATTCGGGCTCGGGTTGGGTCAGGCTGGATGTGGGTCAATGCTGCCATGCTCCAGAAAGTAATCTTCAAATGAACATTCAGGACGTCAAGGCCATCCAGACTCTGCATTCTGCAGTAAAGCCTGGCTACCCGACCAAACCAGACTACGTGTCGGGCATTTAAAAAAAATTAAAGGACTCGGGCCCAGGTTGGCTGTTGTCAGGTCGGGTTTTAATTTTATACCCGAGCCAGGCTTTAGCCTGACCCAAGTATTTCCAGCATTTTCTGATTTTATTTCAGATTTCCAGCATCTGCAGTATTGTAGATTGAAACTGCACACAAGCACAACCTTTTAAACATAAAATGTAATTATAGTGCCTTTAACATAAGAACATACAATCATAAGAAAGAAATGCTAGATTATGCCATTTGCCCTTCAAGCCTACTCTGTCATTCAGTAAGATAATGGCTGATCTTCTACCTAAACTCTACCTTCCCACATCAGCCCTGGAATCCCTTACTATCCAAAATTTTATCTCAGCCTTGAATGTACTCAACGACTGAGCATCCACATCTCTCTGGAGTAGAGAATTCCAGAATTCACAACCCTTTGAGTGAAGAAATTTCTCATCACAGTCCTAACTGGTTGACTCCTTATTTGGAGACTGTGATACCTAGCTCTAGACTCCCAGCCAGAGGAAACAGCCTGACAGTGTTTTACCTTGTCAAGCAGAATTTAATATGTTTCAAGGAGGTCACCGCTCATTCTTCTAACTCTAGGAATATAGCCTAGACTATTAATATCCCCTCAAATGAGAAGCTGCTCATCTAGGAATCAGTCTAGCGAACTTCTGTTGCACGCCCTCCAAGGCAGATATATCCTTCCCTCTTAACTACACTGCTCCACAAAAACGCCTATTTCTCTTTCATAAATCTATTGTAGTAAAACATCCCACAGTGCATTACAGGAGCATTATCAAATGCTCCAGCCCATGTAAGGAGATATGAGGTCAGAATGACCAAAAAGCTTTACCAAAGAGGTAGATTTTAAGAAGCATCTTAAAAGGATGAAAGAGAGGCAAACAAGTTTAAGGAGGGAATTCCAGAGTTTAGGGCCTTGGCAGCTGAACAGATAGCCACCAATGATGGAGTGATTACAATTGAGGATAATAGATACATATTAGTGGCTCTCCCATGATGTTGCTTATGGCAAGTAAAGTTATCTGCCATTTTATAAGGACAAGATTGTTGTATGATGAGCAAAGGTAGGAGCTCTGACTCTGAATGTGGGACCGATGCCCAGTATCCAATGACTGCGAGTGTCTTCCATCCCATTGTAAAGGGCAGGTGGGGCTCTTCAGCCTTGGTTGCAGCCCATATAGGAGAATGCACTCTGACAATAAAAACTGGAAGGAATGTAAACAAGAAACCACAGCATATTCGCTTCCCTAATTAAGTGGATTAAGAATCTCACACAAGGGACTTGGCTAGGAATTGCCCCAAGGCAGAATTGGGTCTGTACTCATTAGTCCCTTCCAGTCCATCCAAATGACAAAGTAAAGTCACACAGCAGTTTCAACTGATTCTATGATTTCTTTTTGAGCAGTCAAATAAAGCATCAATGGAAGAGATATAAATTGGGAGGAAAAGAGTCAACCCGACCTGTGCTTCAAGTAAAAAAATATACCCTGTGGAAATCTAGATAATTGTAGATGCAAAGGCATAATGGACCGAGTGACCTCCTTCTGCGCTGTATCATTCTATGCCTGTTAACTGCTTGGTATTTTCAGTTTTAGGGTAAATGATCAGATACAGATATATGATTGGTTTGCAGCCGTATTCAGATGCGATATCAGTATGACTGACATGCATTTGATGCAACATTTCAAAATAGAATACACAACACAGGAAATATACTTTTAAAAAAACGTTTTATCCAAGAGGAAGACCACAAGAGATTAAATGGTGAAAATGAAAAACTGCTAACAAGAACGTATTATAACTACATTGAAAATTGGGAGTTGTTACTACTATAGGATAAAATTGTCATGAGCCACAGACGCGCAAAACTTAGTGGAAGAGAGAAACATCATTGGCTGAAGATTAGAATACAGCTCGGAGATAGCTCACTGACTGAACCATTTCACACCGTCCTATTTAGTTGGATTGCCAGACAACTCAGAACCAACAACACAAATATTTGCCTTTCATTTTAAAAAGCATCATACAAACAGCATTATGAGCTTGAAAGCATGGAACACAGCCTGACAGATGGCCACCATGCAAAAGCACGTCCCTTGCCGTTTGTACATGTTTAAGTCATTGACCATTAGCATTTAGGAACTTACATTTTTAAGCACATCTCAAATTATTCTAGTCCTGGTTACCTTTTTGCAAATATTTGAAAGTATGATACTGGTAGAATTTAAAACAAAAGCAAATCTTGCGCTTTAATCTACAAGCAAAAATATTAAGCACAGAACTGAAATACATATAGGCTCACAATAAGAACTTAATATAAAATTCAGCTTTCAAGGGATTCAAACCTGCCATCTGCTCTCCATTAAGAGTTGTGTCTGTTCTCAGGAGGGCAATGGAGCAACTGTATCTCAGGGGAGAGGAAACACAGATCCTGCAAAGCAATGGCAACCACATGGATTGCGCCCAGATGATGCCAAACAGAAGAATGAAGTGGTATTATTCACACAACAAGGCTATTTAATTGCAGAATTCTAGAATACAATATGGAGTAGTAATGATTTTAAGTGAAGATCTTTTGCAGTCCAGTAAAAATTAGATTATGGTTGTTGTTCTCACAAAACAGATGAAATGAATCCTTGGGTTAGTCAAAGAAAGGAAAATCAAAACCTATTTCCTATATTAACTATTTTACAACATCACATGATAAGCCATGTAGAAGATCCAAAAGTATGAATGGTTCTGCAGAAACTTGGCTGAAATAAAATCCCTCATTACATTAGGTAGTATAATTTCATTGAAAATGAAGCTTAGAATTTAAGACGGGAGGGTTATTGGACTGCAGAAACTTTGAGACTTTCTACTATGAAGAAAGCCAGGTCAAAGAGTTGCTAAAACAGGAACCATTCTATAAATGCAATGCCAATATTTTTTGATCCAAAAGTACTGCTGAGTTTCAAACAACATTTGACAGAGGGAAATAAAAAAGCTTGCTTAGAAATCCCTAAATAAAGCTGGCTACAATTTGCTGCCCTGATGTGACATGGAAATTTACATTTCGTCATATGCTTGCAAAATATTAGATCTCAATGCAGTTTTCATAAAACTCCTCATTCAACTTGAAAGGTTAAATACTTCTGCCAAATTTCCTTCTTAAAATTAGGTATTTAGTACACTAGAGCCACAGCTATGTGAACTAACAAATGAATAGGGATCAGCTGAACTCACATGACTAGTACAAAGCCACAACTATCAACAAAGATTACACAAGAAACAGATAAAAAGAAACTGATATACTGAAAAGTCTATTTTCTAACTTAAATAGCCAAACATTTGCCTGAAAACAGTTAGCAAAATTTTATCCAAAATTTACACCATGAAGTGACATGTCAAGCAGCAGCACCTCAATAAAAGCCCCCATGTACAAAATATAACATTAATCCTAAGCAGTAATTACACATTAAATACATCTTATGACATACAAGTGCTCTCACTGCACTTCTGCCATTAGAGGAGCTCTAACACTGCAATACAGTCCAGGCCATGCTCGAGCTTCCAGTGCAGGGTACCAGATCAAGAGGTGGCTTTTGGTGGCCCTGCCAGTGAAGAACAAATGGTAGCTGCAGTTTTTTTCTGGTCGAGGGGATTTTTAGAGAAGTTGGAGAGCCAGAAAATTAAAGTAATTGCTGTGACATCTCAGCAACTGCACATGTACTGCTTTGGCGTTACAGTTGGTTGCCTGAAATACCACCTGCAATGTAAATGAGGCAAATTCAAGAGTAATAAGACACAGAACAGATTGTGGAACAGCTTGAAGTAGCCACAAATGTGGCACTATGTCGCCAGGACACAGCCCCTTAATTAAGTTTCCAAACATGCCACCTCCAGCCAAATTCCTTCCCTTCCTTGCTGATGGGCACCAACTCCTTTCTATTGTACAGTCCCCATGAGCATCGTTTGTCCCTCAGGTAGCTCACCTACACATCAAATGTCAGCAAGTTATACAACTGTGGCACTATACATTCACTTCCAGCAAAGGAATTGAAAACCTACGTGACCGTCCTTGGGTTAATGAAGAGACTCTCAGTTCCATACTGCCATTCTGGTTAAGATCAACTCCCTCTGCACAGATCGAGAATTGAACCATGCCTAACCTGAGCAGCTATATTGCTAACCAACCAAATTACTTTCTAACAAAACTATTTTCCATCTCACGTTCCTGTGGAAATATGATTTGAGGGGCAATTTAAGGCAATTTTTCCAAGGACATATTTATAGGCTAAATGTTTCACCCCAGCTAAAGGTTCCCTTTTCTCACTCGATAGGAAAGTTTCCTTTCAAACAAATACAAATGTATACACTGGGAAGCAAAGGGTGCTGGACATGATATTTCCACAAACAGGAGAGGATTTCCTGTATTGCATCTTTTTAGATCACATGAACAAGCCGCCCTTTAACAATAATTCTCAAACTCGATTTTAATTTTTATCCTTTGCCAACCAATTAGAACAGGAAAGGACCAAATGTTGTTTTCTTAAAGACACTGATGATTATGAAAAGAAATATGAAACTAAAACTGCTTTGTGATGAGGGCGGGGTAGAGGGGGGGAAGGGTGGAAGAGTTTGCATCATTCCCATCATAATATTAACACACGTAAAGACGTATTTTAATTAAGTTTATGACACCGGACTGTGTGTGTCTGAGGATAAAAGGCTTTCCCACAATTTCATTTCGACAATGCTTTATTAAAAATGGTTTTAAGTAAGTTCACTTTAACCTCCTCAACAATTACATTATAGATATCTGATACTTGTTTTAGGTGGGTATGTTCTGTTTGATCTCTCGGCACATGTTTAAATCTAAATGCTAAACCTGGACTGTCACATTTTGTAAAACAAGAAGAATGAGTGGAACAGGGCACAAACACACAAACACCTCTTTTAATGTCGCAATATCTCTTTTAAGCATCAGTAATTCAACGAAAAAAATTCGAAAGATAATTTTTCGAAAAGGGCTGGCAGAATGGAGTTTTCGTTAAAAAAATCAACAACCTACAGCTGAAGGCCTCACTTCAAATCCAACGAGAGGCCGACTTTACGGGAAAAAAAATAGTTTACACATAAACAAACAATCTCTTGCCACCCAGGAAGGGTTCAGAGAAAGGGGGAGAAAAATATACAGGGCCCAAGTGACCCAGACGTGCACTAGGCCCCAAATCACCGAGCCACAGAAAATAAAAAGTTAAATATTTTAATATAAAAGCAGAGAGAGGCCGCCGCGGACTCGCGCCGCTCCCCAACAGTCAAATCAACCCCTACCCTCTGGCGAACGGTGAGAACATGGATAAAAACACCCCCCAAATCCCCCCTCTGCCATCACCCCACCCCCCAGCCTTACCCGTACACGATGGACATGAAGTGCATCAGCCACAGGATGACAAACAGGACCAGGCCAAAGATGGAGAGACCCTGTAGAGCGAGTTCCAGCAGCGCCATTCTGCACCAGTATTGGCTTCGGCCCCAGTTCGGCTCTCTCACTCCCTCTCCCTCTGGTTGGTGACTCAAACCGATCTGATCCGGTCTGAGTACGCGCTCCCCTGTCCTGCCTCCTCCTTCCGTCCGAGTGCCGACACCGGCTCTGACTGACTCGTTTACACGGCTCGCTCGGGCGCGGTGACAGGATCTACCTCCAGACTCCGCCCCCTTTCACTGACCCTGTCCCAGATCCACCAGACTCCGCCCCCTCTCCCCAACCCCTCCCCAGGAGCCCACCAGACTCCGCCCCTCTCCCCACCCCTCCTCGAGATCACCAGACTCCACCCATCTCCCCAACCCTCCCCAGGTCCACCAGACTCCGCCCCCTCTCCCCACCCCTCCTCGAGATCCACCAGACTCCACCCCCTCTCCCCAACCCCTCCCCAGGCCCACCAGACTCCGCCCCTCTCCCCAACCCTCCCCCAGGTCCACCAGACTCGCCCCTCTCCCCACCCCTCCTCGAGATCCACCAGACTCCACCCCCTCTCCCCACCCTCCCCAAGATCCACAGACTTCAGCCCTCTCCCTACCCCCCCACCCCCATCCACAGACTCAGCCTCTCTTCCACCCCCTCTCCCCACCCCCCAGATCCACCAGACTCCACCCCTCTCCCACCCCTCTCCAGATCACGACTCCACCCCTCTCCCCACCCCTCCCCCAGATCCACCAGACTCTGCCCCTTACACTGCTCTCCCCAGCACATTCGACTCCACCCTCTCTCCCCACCCCCAGATCACTCAGACTCCGCCCTTGTGGGGGGGAAATCTCACAGACTGCCCCTGAGGGGACACACACAGACTCCACCCCCTGAGGGAGACACACACAGACTCCAGCCCTGAGGGGAGACACACACAGACTCCACCCCCGATTGGCTGCCAATCATCCAGTGCAGAAATGCAACGTGCCAATGTATGATAATAAAAACAGAAAATGTTGGAAATACCCATTTTGTTTCCTTTTTCTTTGCAGGTTTTGGTTTTACTGTCATGTTTTTCTTTCTTTGCTTTTGGGTAGCAGCTGTGGATAACTATGCCATTCACACCTCCTCTAGACATCTTTTGTTTCTTTACATGTCCCAATAGACATCTTTTGTTTCTTTACATGTCCCATTACCACGTCCTTTGGCCCTGTCTTCTGCCCTATCACAGACCTTCCCTTTTTGTTCCTAATCCAACCCTCACACTCTCAGTTGCTTAAAATCTATTACATTTCTAACTTGGCCCATTTCCGATGAAAGGTCACAGACCTGAAACGTTAACTCTGTTTCTCTCTCCACAGACGCTGCCAGACCCGCTGAGTTTTTCCAGCAGTATTTTTCTTTTATTGCAATCTATGAAGTAGGTGGTAGGTGGCAGGGTGGGGGGGGGGGGGGGGGGGGGGTGGCGGAAGGAAAGAGAAAACCTAATCCCTACTCCTCATCAATTAACACAAACTTGTGCTCCTGTGAATTATAATTTCCACAAGGAAAGGAGAAACCAAGTTTGCTGGCCATCAATCAGAAATCCAATTAGCATGTTTTTAAAAAAGGAACTTCTTCCCAGCAAAAATGACCTATCTCAGCAAAGTAAAAAGATTTAGCTGATCAAAGGAATCATCCTCTCAGCAAAAATGTTCAGCTGCTTAAAAGGTAATCGGCCTCTCAAATAAGATTAGGAAATCATTCAGTGGAAGGGTTATGTTGCTCAGCATTACGGAATCAGCTTCTCTGGATTAAGGGATTTGTTCCTCAGCAAAGGTGTCATTTCCTCAACATGTAGAGAAATCAGCCTCTGAGCAATGGAGTCCGCTGCTTTTTCAGGAAGGAATTTAGTTTATCTACAAGCTAACTATGACTCTTATCGAAGTAACTAGCTGCTGGGAAAGCAAATTAATTCTCTTACCCACTGCGCCTCCCCATCACCCCCACCCCACCACACCCCAGGAGGAACAAGCAGCCATTTCCAGCCTTGTCATTGGACTGTGATGACTAATGCTCATTGGCCCCTTGGTAACTTTGTGACAGTAGCAACTGATAACACCACAATACCAAAATGATCTAATGGACAGCAGTTGCATCTGATTTTTCTTGGGCTATGCCAAATCCCGCATACAAGTGTCAGTAGAATGTACATCTGATGTTTTGACTGGAGGGCAAGATCCTCTCAGGAGATTCCTGGGACTGATGCAGGTGCATCAGGATTGCTCACGACAAAAGACAGAAGGAGTGCCTTCTGCTTGCACAGCAGTAGATAAAAGTGTTTCACAGCCAGCACCCCTGCTAGAACTGTATAAAACACTAGACAGACTGTAGCTAGAGTTCCAGGTACAGTCTGGTCACCACATTACAGGAAGATGTGATCGCACTAGCAAGGGTACAGACAAGATTTGCTAGGATGTTGCCAGGAATGGAGAATTTTAGCAATGAGGAAAGATTGGATAGACTGGAGGTGTTTTTTTGAAACAGAGGAAGCTGAGGGGAGATTTAATTGAGGTGTATAAAATTATGAGGGGACTAGATAGAGTGGATTGGAAGGACTTATTGCCCTTAGCAGAAAGGTCAATAACTTTATACTAAAACTTTAACTAAAAACTTTAAACTAAAAATAAGTCAAGAAACTTAAAGAAGGATTGGGGGACTTGAGGAGAAAACCCCCCAGAGGATGGTGGGGGTGTCGAACTCACTACCTGAAAGGGTGGTAGAGCCAGAAACCTTCATCTCATTTAAAAATTATTTGGGAATATTCACTTGAAGTGCCATACCCACAGAGCTATGGACCAAGAGTTGGAAAGGGGAATTAGGTCGTATAACTCTTTTTCTGCTGGTACGGACATGATGGGCCAAATGGCCTCTTTCTGTGGTGTAAATTTCTATGATTTTATGGTACATCCCTCTCCCCCTCCCATGTATCACATGGAGGCAGATTAGACTCCATAGGTTTGACAAAAAATACAAAGACTATGGGTTGAATTTTGCCGCGAGGGTTGGGAACCTGACATTGGGACCACTACCAGGTCCCAATCCTACGCGTTTCACTAGCGCACCTGCCAGCTTAATTTTACGGGAGGTAGCCAATTAGTAGGCCGCCTTTGTGTTCGCCATCAAAATTAGGGACAGCTGGTGGGCAGCAGAGGCGGGAGGGCCAATCAGGAGCTGGTCTGTGAGGGAGACTCTGGCTGCCTGCACTGTAGCTGCAGTGGGAGTGCAGCTCCAGTGAGTGGGATACAAGAGGGAGAACCGCAAAGAGAGGGAGGTGAGGAGGAAGGAGCCGGAATGATTTCTTTAATCCCCAATGCTCTTAATGCTGGCAGGCTCCAACACAGACTACTGCAATGGCAGGCCTCTGCCTACCCTTGACCATAGGCTTCCCATTGTCCCATTGTCTTCTGATTATTTACCAATCTCATGTAAAGCCGGAGCTGCTGGGTTCTCCCACTGCGCACTCCTGTGAGCTAACGAGACATGCAATCTGCGTGGGTCCCATTCGCCTCTGAGATGGTGTGGAAAAATGTAGCCTAATTATCTAATCACCTCCCTTAATTGGCTTCTCACCGGTGCTGGGCGGGTAGCCGTCAATGTTGTGATGCCACCCCCAGTAAATGTGTGCGGAGGCAAGAAGATGTTGGGGTCCTGGCCTAACATGTTTTTCCACCACTTTCTTGGCAGCCCAAGCCCCCCACCCCACCTCTGAACCCAACTCCAAAGTGTTCGGAAAATTACGGCCTATGAGAACACAATCACATACAAAAATACAGTAAATTTGTCTCATCCATTCACTTGGTGACTTTTGCTCAACCCCTCCTGATCTTTCCTTCTTTGGCTCGGTGTCTCTTTTCCCTTACACTTGTTTGCTGGTCTTTGGGGCACTTTTCTATGTTCAAGTTGCTCTGTTAGTACAAGTTGTTGGTTAAAGAACAGCTATAGGGAGCATGATGCCTTAATTAATGGCAGCGTTTACTTAATGAGAATTTGCTTACT
Organism: Heterodontus francisci; assembly: GCF_036365525.1. Lineage (NCBI taxonomy): Eukaryota > Metazoa > Chordata > Chondrichthyes > Heterodontiformes > Heterodontidae > Heterodontus > Heterodontus francisci. The sequence continues at coordinate 178,091,466 of NC_090374.1, read as the reverse complement.
GTGTTGATTATTGTCTCTGTGCTGATTGCATCCTATGTCTTTGATGGAGTATGAGTGCAGAACTGAGATGAAAAGATAAATCTGCACAGGAAAATATACCTTGAATCACAAATGCAAAATAGAATCAGCTCTCTCAACATTTGTGAGCACCAGTGCCTCAGGAGGCTCAGGATCTTATGGCAGGTAACTGCTGAGATCTGCAGCCTCCTGGAACAAGATCTCCTTCCCAGTAGAGCAAGTGGGCACACAATGCTAATGGTTGACAAGGTGCATCCCCCCTCCACCCCCACCTCCCCGCATATTACAACTACCTGATACTACAACTACTGTTAAGGAGTCTATAAACTCCTTCCACCATTGTTTACTGCCCCTTGTTGTTTCTCAGCTTCACCCAAACTGATTCCATGGGTGGAATCTTTCCACCTTTGCCCCGGTGCAATAGTGGAACTATTTTGGGTTTGGAACCCGGCTGCTCAATGTGCGGGCTTTGTGATTGTTCTTTACCAGAATAAACCAATTAAGAGCACTCCTCGTGATCCCCAACAAATTAGGTAGGGCAGCGGGAATAATGTATTCATTCTGTCAAAGGGAGGATTTCTAATTAAAGGGACCATAACATGTTTCAGAAAACCTCACCAACACTTGGATTTTTGAGGCTGTAACAACCACAGGAATGGAGAGGAGACCTGGGAAGGCTGCTCCCCGGGCCTCTCACTCTTACCTGGAGGTCCTGCTGAGGGATCTGAGGGACAGCAGTGAGGTGAACTCTCCCAAGGATGGGAGGAAGAGGACATCTTTTCCAACCAAGCATGGGTGGATGCAAGTGGCCAAAGAAGTCAGCAGCAGGAGTGTGCTCCCTCCAGCCTGGAGGCGGTTCATGGAGCCGATCCAGGACCTCATGAGGGCAGAAAAGGTGAGTAGCATAACACTTTCAGGTGCCAAGGCCCACACTCTGAGTTAGCCAGCACAGCACAGCACTCCTCGAGTCAACACACTTTGCAGCTCCACTCATTCCTCTCTCTGCAGGCACCTCCACACATCACCAACTGAGCAGCCAACATCCACACTCACCCATAGCCAATTGACCTCTGAAATCTATGCCTCACTGTCACACTCCATAAATGTTGTCCTTCCACCATCTCCACACAAGCCATTCTGAACACTCACAGGTCTCTACTTTCTCTCCTTGCAGGAGAAGAGAGCTCACAGCCTTGGTGAGAGGCAGAGACCCAGAGTGCGGGGAGGTGGGGGGAGGATGCACCTTGTCAACCATTAGCATTGTGTGCCCACTTGCTCTACTGGGAAGGAGATCTTGTTCCAGGAGGCTACAGATCTCAGCAGTTACCTGCCATAAGATCCTGAGCCTCCTGAGGCACTGGTGCTCACAAATGTTGAGTGAGCTGATCGTCTGACTGTAGACCCTATCAGCATAACCTTCTGTTCCTTTCTCCCTCATGTGCTTATCTGGCTTCCTCTTAAATGCAGCTGTGCTAATCGCCTCAACTATTTCCTGTGGTAGTGAGTTCTACGTTATAACCACACTCTGGGTGAAGAGGTTTCTTCTAAATTTCTTATTGGATTTGCTAGCGGCTATCTTACATTTCTGGCCCTAATTTTGGACTGTACCACAAATGGAAACATCTTCACTACATCTACCCTATCAAACATCAAACTCCTTTAAAGACCTCTATCAGGTCACTTCCCCAGCCTTCACTTTTCTAGAAAAAAAGAGCCCCAGCCTGTTCAATCTTTCTTTTGAGAATTTAAAGATTTTCTTGTGAATTCCTGACACATGCTATGAGTGCTGCTCCTCAGTACCAACCCCAAATCAGGAAATCAGCTCTCTAATCCCGAATCACACAAGAGACTTGTTAATTTTGTACTTCTCTGTTTTAATTCTGTAACTGCAGCCTAAAGTTTTTTTTTAAACTGCTTACATTCATTTTATCCATTCTCTCAATCTATCCAATCTTTGATAGTCACACTTGTACTGTCAGGGCAATGGGAAGTGGTTTCTGGTGCACATCAACTGAGAAGTGGCAGCAGAAATTGGATGACCACTGACTGCACGTAAATTCTGAGCTATGAGACCCCTCCAGGAAGATGTCTCATATTGGTTTGAGGCTGGCTTCTGCAGTGGTCTGAAAGCACTCCATCTGGTTTGGCCTTGGAAACTAAGCAGAATCAGTCTTCGTTACAACAGGAGACTGCCTGGGAATAACAAGTGCAATAGGCTTCCTTCTATGACCGGTAGCCAATGCAGGGATTAGAGTGTGTAGCGGACACTAGGGACTGGAATTTGTGTAGGAGGCAAGGCTCCTGATGCCACGCTGAAAAGGCGAGGGGGAGGAGCTCCGCCTCTGCATTTTCGTAGCCCCTGAAGCAATCCTCCGTTCTTTTTAAATGTAAGTTTCAGGAGGTGTGACCCCGTCCCTTTAAAGACAGGGAGCCCACCTCTGAACTGCCAGTCTGTCAGAGAGCCGGCAACTCAGCAGTTTCAGCAGCGCCACTGAGAGCAGTGGCCACTGCCAGTACTGCAGAGGCCTTGGACCCAGACCCAGCGGTAAAACCCCGGACAAGAGGTAGGTGTGGCGGGATTGCCGGGGCCAGTTGACCAGAAGGCTCCAGCAAAGGGAGGCTGGGGTTGGTCTTGCGGTTCAGGGGGAGGAGGGGACAGGAGGTGAATTAGTTCCCGGTGGACATCTTCCATGGGCCACAAATTGCCCACAGAAGACACCCCCCAAGTCTGCAGGGAAGGTGCCTCATTTTACAAGGCATCCTTCCCGCGTGGCAGAGGCCACACACCCGCCGCTGGTAAGATCCCAGGCGGCGGGAAGAGGCCCCTAATTGGTCGTTAATAGACCAGTTAAGGGCTTCAATTGGCCTCTGGATGGGGAAGCTATCATTGGCCTATCCTGCCCCCAGAAAGATCGCTTGGTGATGGGGAGGCGGGGTCCTCCACCCCGCCACCACCTGTTGCCATTCTCCGTGCTGCCCCACTACCAATCCCGCCTCGGGGTGTTGGTGGGGGGGACCTGTAAAATCCAGCCCTAGGTGTAATATTATTATTTAGTTAGATAAGTTTCTGTTATCTTTTTATTTAAATTTTGTAATTCGTTGTGTCCCTTTAAAAATGCATTGTTTGGTTTTTAGTTGATTTCACTGAGCAACCCAATGCATCCTTATTGATTAAATTACAAAGGCAGTTTGAATCCCCTAAATGTGCAATGCTACTCCAGCCACTAAAGACAAATTCAATGCATCAATGTCCTTTCAAAGGTAGCATGACCAAATAAAATAACTTCTTTTACTCATATCCTCCCAATGCATCTGAGTACCAGATAGGTTTACTGCGCAGCATGGGGACATCAAGGTGAAAAGCATTGCCTTTGTGAAGTCCTTGAAAGCGAGAATATAGTTTGACACTTTGAAAACTTTGCAAGACCATGACTGCTGCGATGTCCATGACCCTTATGGTGGCTCAGATAAAGACACTTCTGCATTTGAGACATGTATGGCTGAAATCATTGTCCCACATCAATGTATAGAGTTTGCCATGTCATGAAAGTGGTGGGAAGACCTATTGAGATAGTAACAAAGGGCAAATTAGCCACTGGATGCTTTATTGACTGAATCTGACCCCTTGGCCACGCTGGTTCTTTGTTATAGCAATTCAAAATCTGCTCCTATTTTCTATGTTTCTATGATCTCATTGCACCGTGCTCGCCTTAGAGCCCACTGTCTATCTCTGCTTCAAATATTTATCCAATTTTCCACCTTAAGAGATGCAATATTCTGTGGCTCATCTAATTTGTGTTTCAATGCATCCATGATTCAACAACTTGGTGTGTAAAGAGATTTCCCATAACCTCTCTCCTCACTGGCAATTTTAAATTGATAGCCACTTATCACTGACTCGCCAGCCAAAGGAAATAGTCTTTCCCTATGTATTTATCAAAACCTTCCCAATGAGCGGGCCTTGATTTAGCAGACTGGTGACCATTTGCTGCACCTCAGTTATAAGCAACGAGAGTCAATTACAAAATAAGAAAAAGGTAACTCCATTTATGCAATGCAATTTAAAAAAATATAAAAGTAAGAAACCCGTGCCAATTTTTTAACTCATTTACATTTTTGGAAATATTAAATAACCTGTCGTTCCACTCTGACACACATCCAGTACCTTGATGCATATCAGATTGGCCATGCTCCCTATCTTAGCTGCAGCCTATTCTAATTAATTTTTCAGCAACATTTTAACATGAGTTTGCCAATGGAAGATCGGGGAGCACAGCAGTCTAACTTATGGCATTTGTCACAAATTGTCATTGCAGTTATTTCCAAGCCTATATGTTTGAATCATGATTTTCTCAATTCATTCCCACCCTTCAGTATTGTTCCATTGAATGAAAACTGCTATTTCTTCTGTTCCTACCCAAAAATGTTTTTCAAATTATATTGCATTTTCCACCCATTTGCCCATCCCAATAGCTTGTCTGTGTCAATCACAACTGAAGTCTTTTGGCTCCTTCTCGTGATTTGATAACCCCTCCTACTTTTGTGTAATTTGCAAATTGCAATATTGTGCTCCATTTGCTCAAGTCCAAATCGTCCACATATCAAGAACAACACTGAACCGAGCGCTGACCCACTGGGACGTGATTTTTTCAACCCTTCTCCAATCTGAGCAACATCTGCTAACTGTCATCATTTCTTTTCTAGTCCATCAACCAACTTTCCATCCAGGATGTTACATTTCAACAACAACTTGCATTTATGCAGCATCTTTAGCATATGGTGCTCCGTAGATGCATGAGAAGAATGGACGCCAAGCCAAAGGAGAGATTAGAAGGGGTGATCAAAAGCTGGATCAAAGGGAATATTTGGAAGAGTCTTTGAAGGAGGAGAGGGAGATGACGAGGTGGAGGGGTTTAGCTAGGTAATCTTAGGGAATGGGCAGCTAAAAGCATGTCTGCCAATGTTAAGGCAAAAGAAAAAGGCTTGTATTTATAGAGTGCCTTTCACAACTTCAGGACATCCCAAAGCGATTTACAGCTAATGAAGTACTTTTAAAGTGTCGTCATGGTTACAATCTAGGAAACATGGCAGCCAATTTGCGCACAGCAATCTTCCACAAACAGCACTGTGATAATTAACAGATAATTTGTTTTTTTAGTACTGTGACTGAGGCTCTTAAAGTACAGCTCAGCTATGAGACTCTCAGAGAAGTAATTCTTTTAGAGGAATTTAAACACTCTCTCCCATTCTCCATAAAGACCCATGTAGAGGAGCAGCGGGTCCAGAGAGCCTGGCAAGCGGCCATTCTGGTCGATGAGTTTACTTTAATTTATAAGTCAGTTTCCCAGGGGAGAACCTTTCCTAATCACCCCCATAAATCAGAAAGGGACAAAAGGTGGGAAGGTGATAGGAGTCCAAGCAGTCCTAGGAGAGAAAGAAAAGCAGGAGACACAGGGGGCCCTTCTCCAGACAAAAAGGACTGCAGTAGAGTCTGCATATATACTAGCAGGCAGGAGTGTCCTCTGGGACAAAGGGGAGATTAGCAAAGAATCCTCCCCCACAATCAGGTAAAAGCGAACCACCCATCCCTTGAAGTCAAAAGCCTTTTGCATGACTCAGCAAAGCACGGAAAGAGAGTTCAGGATAGACCCACCCACTACTGACTCTCCTGAAAAAAAAATGACCTCTGCAGGAACAAAGACCCTAGGCAGCCATGGAAATGGGCAAACGGAATAGAATCTTCCCCAAAAAAGAACCACATATTTATTGGGATGCCAAAAAAGGGGCAATTTTAATAGATTTTAGGATTTGTGAATAAATGAGAGAAATGCATAGTTTTTTCTGTATCTTATATTTTCTCTCAACCCTTTTAATGAAATGCACTTTTCTCAAATCGCATTTCATTCCGCTGGATGTGGAGGTGTCATGCAGGCCCCCACCTGCCAAGCATGAGGCATATTAATTTCACCACATGGACATTAAATTTCAAACTGTTGTTGGAAGTGAAGAAAGGACTTGTTTTAAAAAGTTGCCAGATCTTGGTTGGGAAGAAATTTGCATATTAACAGACAGTGTTTGGAAGGACAAAGCAGCCATTCCCTGACACATTCAACCTACAATGGATCCTTGGCTGGAAAGACATTTGTATATTAACAGACAGTGCTTAGAAAGGACAAAGGACCATTCCCTAACACATTCAACCCACAATGTACTAGATCACTAAACACTGAAGATGGGGGAGCTCACATTCCAGGTTGACTGCTAAAATGGCCACATACACAAACGGACATGGCCAAACCAGCTAGTCATGTGACTAACCTGCTGGGCGACCTGAGTTTTTTGAATTTGTACAAACAGTTTGGGCAGAAGGTCTGTTTGCTCCTGGACTGAGAAGATCTCTCTCCTGTCTGCTCCCATCTCTTTCTCACAAGCCTCTGAATCCACTGAAGACACATGAACCCCAAGAGAAAAAAGTCTCCTACAGTGAACAAGATTTAAGAAGAATACTGGGCCCCAATGAAAAGCAAGATCTACCTAGAATCAAGGACTCTGCAGTGAGCTTGAAGAACCGTAACAAAAACTCTTCAGATATTGCCTCGAACTTTTCCACTTTATTTTTCTTCTGCTCTTTTCTGTCTCTATTTGCATGTGTGTATCATGTATGCATGCTGAATTAGAATTTAAGTTTAAGTTTAATAAATTTCAACTTTTCTTCTTTAAACCTAAGAAAGCCTGTTTATGTTGGTTTCTTTGCCTGAGAATTGCAAAGCGGTGAACAAGGATTCACCAAGGGGGAGGTAAAAACACGGTGTGTTTAAAATTAAACCCTGTTATGGTAAGACCAGGTGCAGGCTGAGAGGGTACTCTAAGACACCTTTCTCACCGGGTCGTAACAATATTTAGATGCAAATTGCGGTGGCCATTTTAGCTGCAAGCAGTGATTCTTGTGTCAGTTTTTTTGTCTCCTGCTTTCTCTTTAAAGTTTAATTCAGGTTTCCAACCAATGGATTAAAAAAGAAATCAGCATTCATCATGGCACATGTTTATGACAATCCCTTTTAGTAAAGGATGACATTAGGACTGGACTAAGAAAGGATCTAGCCTCAGAAGATCAGGAAGTAGAATCAGTATAGATGGAGATTAGGAATAACCAAGGTCAGAAAACACTGTTGGGAGTAGTTTATATGCCCGTTAACCCGCTAACAATAATTATAACATTGGACAGGATAGACTGAGAGGTTGTTTCCCTGAGCTGGGGAATTTAGAACACAGGGGCACAGCCTCAGGAGAAGGGGTTGATCATTTCGGACCGAGATGAGAAATTTCTTCACTCAGAGGGTTGTGAATCTTTGGAATTCTCTACCACAGAGGGTTGTGGATGTTCCATCATTGAGTATATTTAAGGCTGAGATAGACAGATTTTTGAACCCTCAGGGAATCAAGGGATATGGGGAGCAGCAGGAAAGTGAAGTTGAGGCTGAAAATCAGCCACAATCATATTGAACGCAGGAGCAGGCTCAAGGAAGTATGGTCTATTCCTGCTCCTTTATCATTTGTTCTTTGAAATGGTGCCATGGGATATTTTACATCCCCCTGAGAGACCCAATAGGGCCTCAGTTTAACATTTAGCCTGAAAAACTGCACCTCCAGCAGTGTCAGCCTAGGTTTTTGTGCTCAAGTCTCTGGAGTGAAACGTAATCCTACAACCTTCTGACTCAGAGGCAAGAGTACTACCAACTGAGCCAAGGCTGACACTAACAAAGGGAGACTGACTGAGCTTGGAGGTGATTAAGGTATGGATGAGGGTTCCAGCAGCAGGTGGGCTGAAGTAGGGACAGGGGCAGCGCTGTTATGGAGATGGACGTAAGCAGTCTTTGTGATTGAGAGGATATGAAGTCAGAAGCTCTCAAATCAGAAAATTCATATTTCTACTACTGAAATGGGTAAATAGGCATGAACGGTAATCTCTTGGGTTGTCTACTGAGCCACTAGTTCAAAATACTGGGCCAAAACAGGAATTTATTTTAGATGTCTGACAAAATTCTGTGTATTCATGTGCATTAGCATTTTAAGGACATGTCGACGTAACCTGAATAATTTCTGATTGGATAGCAACACCAAAAACAATGGCTGGCTACCTCCCCATGAGACTAAGAGCTATCTCTAGATAGCTTGTGTATTGTTCTTCATTCCTTTGCACCAGGACAAAGAACCTTATGGGGTCAATGATGTAATGATTGTTAGCCATAGTATCCAGGTCACCTTAGGTACCAACTTGCTACACAGATTCCCCGAGTCAAGGATTTCTCTATCAGATCTCCACTGGCTAAAAAAAAGTATCTTTAAGATTTGAAGTCAGAGCTTCTAAAGAAACATTGTGAGCATTTACAAGATATTTCCTAGGACTAGGGCCCTCCCAAATTCACAGCTGTGAAAAATGTGTCATAGACCGTGAAATCTTGGGTCCTCTGTGAAACCGGCCATTTTGCGAACTTTGAGTGTTTTACTGATTGACACTCGGGTGAACTCACTGATTGGTAGCTAAGGGAGGGTTTCCTGTGCAGCTTTGAGAGTAGCAATCTCAAATGTTAGCAGACAGATGATAATGCTGGAATGAGCGGCACATTGAGTGAAAGAAATTGTAAGCCAAATTCTGCATGTTGATAGTGGTATACTGTTTTGTACAAGCTGCAATGTTTCGTTGGATCATACATGGCAGGCAACGGTTCAAGACCACTTAGAGTCCGAAAGCCATCACAGCAGAAACGAGTATCTGACACTGCATTGCTGGAAAATGAACACGCAAAAAAACAAGCAACAATTTCAAACACAAACAAGAAATGCTTGAAATACTCAGCAGGTCTGGCAGCATCAGTGGAGAGAAAAGCAGAGTCAATGCTTCAGGTCAGTGACCCTTCATCAGAACAATTTCATCTCTTTTTGAGAAGTCGACAGAGCTTAGAAAATCGTCATTTGGTTACAATGGAATGTGTGGATACTTTTGCAAGTACTAGCACGCCATTTGAAAAACTTGATTACCCAAAGCTGTGGATATTCATTCAGTGTAATGTGAAAAATTACATTTGTTTGCCAAGTGCAAATAAACTATGACAGGACTACCTACCAAAGGTTTTTGGTACACATTGTGAGGAGATGAAGTCTCAGATTAATGCATGTGAGTCTTTTGCAATTATTTGAGGTGAGTTCATTGATGTGGAAGACAACTACGTGCTGCATGTTGTGTTTTATTTTATGTATGGTAAGGCCAAAGATGTACAGTCAGGAAAGCTAACAACAGCAGACGGCGTACACTTAGAAGCTGTTAATTACACCACAGTTTCCCAAGCGATAATCAAAACCATTTCAAAAACAGTGCAGATTTCAACAAAGTGTCTGCTTTTATTATTGATAATGCAACTTACATGACAAAATCTTTCAAATCTGTGCTCCATATTACATGTAATGCACTTTTCTGTGGAAAAGCAAGTTTGGTAAAGTTGACAAACTGTTCAGCTACATTGAAAAGATCTTCAAACACTGCCCTAGGTGCAAGCTTCAATGTAGGCAACATATTGCAAATGTGGCTGAAATGACTGAAATTGGGGGAAAAAAATGCCCTTCCTCCGGAGCCAGTAATTACACTTTGGAATTCTTGGTTTCAGGCAGTAAAATATCATGCAGCTCACCTGAAATACAACTCAGACTTCGTCTCAGAAGAGCTCATACTGACACTGAAAACATAGGTTTGAACAGACATTGTAACTTTTCTAAACAATGCTCAGTTTAATGAGGAGGTTCAGTTTGTTGCCAAGAATGTTATATAACTGATGGATTTATTCACTTGGTTTGAATCTCGACACGTCACAATCCATGAAGCTTTCAATAAAGCAATGAATATACTTTTCTGGGCAGAAGCACAGTCAAAGGAACAACACTCTGATGATGCTGAATTAGATGCCTGTGCTCAACAGGTTCATTCTTGCATGGCAAAGAAGCTCGAGCAATATCACTGCCATGGGGAAGAGTCAAGTGGTGAAGAAAAAGCGGCTCAGAGGTTTCAATGACTTTCTGTAGTATTCCTGGAAGCTGTGCGTATCTTTGGCCCAGCACAAACCCACCTGTTGATGGTGGATTTAAACTCTTTTGATGCAATTCCTGGATTTGACAAGAACTGTAGTTTGGAGATTCCTGCTTATAAAAGCATTGCAAAAGAAGCAGATTGTACTTTGCCTCTTCTGCAGTTTTGGAACTCTGTGGAATGCAGAATCCCCCACCTTGCAAGGCTAGCACAGCACTGTCTGACAATTCCAACAAACTCTGTGGATATGGAGAGAGCTGTGTCTAAACACAGACAGTGTTCACAGCATAGAGACAGGAAATGAAGAAAGAGACATTTGCAGGTTAAAGCCTGGCCTGGGTATAACATTAAAACCTGACCCGACAACAGCCGACCTGAACCCGACTCAGGCCGAGTCCTTTAATTTTTTTGAACGCCCGACCTGACCCGTAAATATCAAACATAGTAATGAAACAGAAAAAAAAGGAGATTAAAACAAAAACAATATGAAACAAAGCAGTACAGTCCAGCCCGACCTGACCTGAACCCGAATACTGGACGCAGAATACAGACCCGACCCGACCCGACCCGACCCGAACCCAATACATGTATTCAGGTTTGGGTTGGGTAGCCAGGCTTTATTACAGATTGCTCCATGCTCATATTCAACCACTGACTTCAGTGAGTAAAGAATGTGACCTGTTTATTGTCAGCTTTTTAACAATAGATTTGAGTATATAATAAATTCTATTTGAAACCAGAAACCTACTTTGCCTTTTTTTGTTTTAAATAGATCATTTTCATGGTTTGTTGCAACACCACGAAATTTACCATTCAAATATGTAAAATTGTGAAATTCACAATTCTTAAAATGCCATGATCATGAAATTTGTAAAATTTGACCATACATTTGGTAAGGCCCTAACTATGGTCTTTGCCACTGTAGACGCCACAGGAGTTGGCCTTGTGCTCCATGGCAGACTATGGTGCAGACTACTATTCGTCAACGACTGTGCAGGTCCAGGTAGTGGATTCCTCGCTACTCCTTCGCAGTCCTTGTAATGTGTTTCACATAGACTCAAGCATCACACGTAGGTGATGCTGGTTAGACAGCAAACTTTATTTGTAAGCTCCTTGCCGACATCATCAAGAAGCAATTGGATTAGTTTCCATGTGTGCGTCAATGTCACCCAGCTCTAACTCCCCATCACCTGTCTCAAGTTCAGTTTGGCCTGAATCATTAGATATTGCAGCAGAGGCAGGAACCATGCTAGGCCTCTGTTGAAAAGATGCTTGGCCTTGAACAACCATCGCCATTTACTTCTCGTCACCTATGATTCACCCTGGACTTATTTCTCAATCTTGCTACCGACAGTCTGTATTTCTGTTACCGTTTGACAGAGATAGTGATTGTGATGCAGGGTAATCTGAGATGCATGTTTGCTTGGGGACATAAATGCAGCTTGGCTCTGTTCTTCCCTGTTAAAATCCTATCTCCAGTAACCGGCTTTAATCACTACTCTGACTACATGATATTCCCTGTGATGTTACTCAAGTTGAGCAAGTGCCTGTGTGACAGTCACTCAGCAGCACAATGTTACATGACAGTGCGGTAATAGCCATGAGGTTGGAGGGAACCTTCAGTTTTGCACTCTGAAATTGTTTTTTATTCGTTCATGGGATGTGGGCATTGCTGGCAAAGCCAGCATTTATTGCCCATCTCTAATTGCCCTTGAGAAGGTGGTGGTGAGCTGCCTTCTTGAACCGCTGCAATCCATCTGGTTGAGGTACACCCACAGTGCTGTTAAGGAGGGTGTTCCAGGATTTTGATCCAGCGACAGTGAAGGAACAGCAATATAATTCCAAGTCAGGTTGGTGTGTGGCTTGGAGGGTAACTTGCAGGTTGTGGTGTTCCCACATGCCTGCTGCCCTTGTCCTTCTAGATGGTAGCGGTCACAGGTTTGGAAGGTGCTGTTGAAGGAGCCTTGGTGAGTTTCTGCAGTGCATCTTGTAGATGGTACACACTGCTGCTGCTGTGCATCCGTGGTGGAGGGAGTGAATGTTTAAGGTGGTGGATGGGGCGCCAATCAAGCGCGCTGCTTTGTCCTGGATGGTGTCGAGCTTCTTGACTGTTGTTGGAGCAGCACTCAATCAGGCAAGTGGAGAGTATTCCATCAGACTCCTGACTTCTACCAGCCTATAATGCCATAGATGACTCAAAAGGGGTGACGGTCCTGAATTGTTCTGAACCAATACCTGTGCAGAAACCATCTTGTGCTGCAGGCACAAGGGTAGTACAGAGTTACTAAAATACTTAAAAGACATTTGCACAGTTTCATGGGCATTTTTCTTGCTACAATTTAAAGCCACATGTTCTTTGTGTGAAGCTCTGTTAATTTGAAACTGCTAATTGTAGACTGATTGCCATTTGCGATTCTAATTATAGCTAGACACTATACTCTAAGTCTCCTCATTCATGCAAACTATTTCTTGCCCAGTTTCTATTTTGGCAACACTAGATTGGATAACCTCATATTACTACTTCGCATTTTCCAGCATGAGAGTTAAAACTAGGGCAGAGAGAGTTTTCTTGGATGTATACATGTGGCAGAATGGTATTGCTCGTAACATTGGCAGATTTCTTCAGGGCTGAAATCTTTTTCTTAATATCCCTCCAAGTTCTATGGGTTCTGGACATAGCACTGACCCTTTTAGCAATTGATTCCCATGTGAACGTTATCAGGGGCTTCTGGGAAAAGTGGCCAACAATCTCATTCTCTACCTGCCTCCTTCCCCTCACTCCTTCCAGCAGGATTCCAGTGCTAGGTCGGTGAATTTTCAATACTCATGCTAATGAAGGAATCATGCATAAAATCACAATTAAATGTTTTGAGTATGTTTTATTAGTGAGTTGGAAAATAGCATTCAAGAAAAGTTATTAACTCTTTTTGTCCAATAAAGAGCAAAATAGAGCCCTGAAAGTCTGCCTGATTTATTCCCTCATTCATCATGGACACTGGTATCCCCACTGTAATTTATCATTGCTTGTATGCTATTAATATACTTCTGCCTTCAGGAAAACAATGCACACACCAGTATCCACCTTACACCAGTCATTATAAAGTTTATGATTTATTTATGCAATTGCTCATTCAATTGATGACTGAATCATGTTGTGCTTTGAACTCTATTTTGTATTTCTGATTTTGTGATCTGATTATTTAATAAGGACATGGTTGTGATAATGTATTAAAATAAATGCTCTGGACTCCAATGTTTTGTGATCTGAAACTCCACCATTCTCACTTTTAATTCAGGTATAATGCTATGTACTGTAATCCTTTCTTGAGATCTGTTTATGAATCTCTCAACTACCTCAAATGATGAATTTCGCATTCATAGAATCATTCAGCGCAGACGGAGGCCAATCAGCCCATCGTGCCTGTGCATCCTCTTTGAAAGAGCCAACCAATTTGTCCATTTTCCCCATAGCCCTGCAAAGTTTTCCTTTTCAAGTATTTATTCGATTTGCTTTTGAAAATTACTATTAAATCTGCTTCTACCACTCTTTCAGGCAGTGCATTCCAAATCATAACAACTCATTGCTTAATTTTTCTTTCCACATCTTCTCTCTGGTTCTTTTGCCAAGTACCTCAAATCTATGTCCTCTGGTTACCAACCTTTTTGCCAATGGAAAGTTTCTCCTTATTCTTTAGCAAAACCCTTCATAATTTTGAAAACCTCTATTAAATCTACTCTTAACCTTCTTTGCTTATGGGAGAACAATCACTGCTTCTCTAAATTGTGTGCAGCTTTTTTAAAAGTTGAAGCAGTTCTAAAGCATTATGATTTTTAGCCTCTTTGGGAACTGGATGATGCAGTGAATTAGACAGTGACCTGTAATCTCTGTGTTTTGAGTTCAAATCGAGCTAGGGATAATGGGGTAAAAGGCTCCTCTGCCTGCTGGCTGTAAGAATCCTAAGGGAAACAGGTTTCAGCCATCCAGCTAGCAAAGGACATTGACCTAGAGCACAAAGCTACTAGATGGCAATCATTCTTGCAGAGCCTGCAATGTGCTGCCATGGGAATGGAAGCACTGGTGCTGAGATTGAGACTGATTCATATTGTTGGGGAAAATTAGAAGAAGCTTTACTTCGGCATCTGGCAGTGCTATACCTGACTTGGGAGTGCTTGACGCCGATACTGGGCACTTGAAATGTTAGAAAATGCTATCAGAGGAGTAATTAAAATCAAGAAGTGCTCCATTCCCCAGCACTGGCATCCCTCATCTGGATGACCACAGAATTTAAAAATAAAATACTTATCATTTTGCTTCAGTTTCGATTTGTTTTTTCTTGTTTAAACAGTAAATATACTGATAATACTTTTGAGAGACTGACAGTAGACACCTGCTGATCCTCACATAATGATGTCAATTTTGACTTTGCATGTTTGTGCAATTCAGGCAATGGTGAATCAGCAGCTTATTTTATATCTCACCCCATTGAAGTCAACAGAAATAAAAAATAAATGCTTGGAAAAATCAGTCTGTTTATACAATGCTTTTCACTACCATAGGTTGTCCTAAAACATTTTACCAGTTAATGAAGTACTTTTTGAAGTGTAGTCACTGATGTAATGTAGGAAATGTGGCAACCAATTTGCACATAGCAAATTCCCACAAGCATCAATGTGATAATGACCATATAATCTGATTTTGTGATGGAGGGATAAATATTGCCCCAGGACACTGGGAAGAACTCCCCCGCAGTTCTTCAAAATAGTTTCATTGGATCTTTTAAGTCCACCTGAGAGGGCTGACGCTGTCTCGGTTTAACATTTCATCTGAAAGACAACACCTACAACCTATTTAGAAGAAGGAATTTTCCTCCACACAAGATCAGATGGCAGGTTGTTCAACCTTGCCCATCTTAGAGCGAAGAACAAAGTACAGAAAGTCCTCATCAGGGAACTCCTCTTTGCTAACGATGCTGCATTAACATTCCACACGGAAGAGTGTCTGCAGAGACTCATCGACAGGCTTGCGGTTGCCTGCAACGAATTTGGTTTAACCATCAGCCTCAAGAAAACAAACATGGGACAGGACGTCAGAAATGCTCCATCCATCAATATTGACGACCACGCTCTGGAAGTGGTTCAAGAGTTCACCTACCTAGGCACAACCATCATCAGTAACCTGTCTGTCGATGCAGAAATCAACAAGCGCATGGGAAAGGCGTCTGCTGCTATGTCCAGACTGGCCAACAGAGTGTGGGAAAATGGCACACTGACTCGGAATACAAAGTCCGAGTGTATCAAGCCTGTGTCCTCAGTACCTGGTTCTACGGCAGCGAGGCCTGGACAACGTATGTCAGCCAAGAGCGACATCTCAACGCATTCCATCTTTGTTGTCTCCGGAGAATCCTTGGCATTAGATGGCAGGACCGTATCTCCAACGCGGAGGTCCTCAAGGCAGCCAACATCCCCAGCATGTATGCCCTTCTTGGCCAGCGGTGCTTGAGATGGCTTGGCCATGTGAGCTGCATGGAAGATGGCAGGATCTGCAAGAACGTATTGCACAGTGAGCTCATCACTGGTATCAGACCCACCGGCCGTCCATGTCTCTGCTTTAAAGATATTTACAAACACGACATGAAGTCCTGCGACATTGACCACAAGTCATGGGAGCCAGTTGCCAGTGATCGCCAGAGCTGGCAGAAAGCTATAAAGTCGGGGCTGAAGAGAGGCAAGTCGAAGAGACTCAGCAGTTGGCAGGAAAGGTGACAGAAGTGTAAGGAGAGAGCCAACTGTGTAATAGCCCCGACAACCAATTTTACCTGCAGCACCTGTGGAAGAGTCTGTCACTCTATTGGCCTTTATAGCCACTCCAGGCGCTGCTCCACAAACCACTGACCACCTCTAGGCGCTTACTCATTGTCTCTCGAGACAAGGAGGCCAAAAAAAAAAGGACAATAGTGCATCTCAGAACATGAACTTTATCAGTGTAAACAGTTAACAATGTACAATCAGCATTGCAAACAATAAAGATTTGTTAACAATAAAACATATTTTTAAGTGCAAATTATTTTAGCTTTAAAACAAGTCCTTAAAGCTTAAAAATTGCCACCTGCTGGCCATGGGTAGAATTACTTAAACATGTCAAAAAGCTGTTTGTTGAACACTAGCAGATTGCAGGTGAAAAGTTAGGGAGAGGGAACATGACCTTACATGGATTCTGCCATATTGGATGTGCCAAATTAGCAATTATTAGGTTATTCAAATCTGTTCTGAATACAATGCTAGATACGCTCACATTTTGCCAATGTGCGGATAATTACATCCCATGAAGATGAAAAGCAAAACAGACAATTAGCAAACAAAATTCCAGGGTTGGGGGAAGGAACACACAAGAAATTTCCACCAGTGAGCCAGGAAATAGTGGTGGAATCTGAATCTGAAGTGTTTCCGCTCCATTTTGACTTGCCTGAGGATTCCAGCCATGTTGCCTACTTCACGCCCAACAGAACTAGAACTCTTGTCAGCCAAGACTTGACATGAGTGAAAGGTAATTGATCTCAAAGGGATTGGATTCCTTTTCTAAAAATGGCCATTTAAACCTTTGGGCGAAAAGATCAATTTAACGCCACTTTGATTTTCCAGACTGCTGTCGGACTGGTGACTCAGGTACACCTGTACAGGCGTGGGCAACCTGTCCAGATAATAACCCCAGCCCTGAGGTTTAGAGGACATCTGCGTTGCTGGTCATGGGTGGACAGTAGTTTCACTCCGCCAGTGGAGCAGGAATCCTGGAATTTCAAGCCCTTGGTATCTGTTAGATGTGTATTGATATACAACAGGATTAGGGTCAATTGATGCACAAGAAGTTTGTGGAATTCAACCTTTGACCTCACATTGATGTCAAGTGGGCTCATTACATACACTCTTGACTAAGAAACTGTGCCAGACAGCTGATGGAGTGTCAGCCATGGCTCAGTTGGTAACAGTCTTGCCTCTGAATCATAAGGTTTAAGTCCCACTCCAGGACTTGAATACAAAATTCAAAGGTGACACTCCAGTGCAGTACTGAGGGAGTGCTGCACTGTTGAAGGTTCTGTCTTTAAGGCCCCATCTGCTTGTTTGTAAAAGGTCGCATGCCATTATTTCGAAGAAGAGCTGCGGAGTTTTCCCAGGTGTTCTAGCCAATATTTATCCCTCAATCAACATCACAAAAACAGATTATCTGGTAATTATCATATTGCTGTGTGTGGGAGTTTGCTGTGCACAAATTGGCTGCCATATTTCCTGCATTACAACAGTGACTACGTTTCAAAAAGTACTCATTGACTGTAAAGCGCTTTGAGATGTCTGATGGTTGTGCCATTTAATAGCCTGGCGCTAGGCAACTTGTACTGGGATGTCACAAGATATTCCTTAAATCTACCTCTTTGACCATGTTTTTGGTCACCTGTCCTAATATCTCCTTATGTAGTTTGTTGTCATATTTTGTGTGGTAACGCTCCTGTGAAGTGTCTTGGGATGTTTTACTAAGTTAAGGGTGCTTTTTAAGTCCAAGTTTTTACTGTTGATTTCCTATATTGTTCATTGCTACTTGGTTCTTTTGCAATCTCAGTAAAAGAAAAAGGTAAAACACTCCTCACGGAGGTGATAAGCAGAACCACTGTTTAAAAGGAATAAACCCTGTTGCGGTCAAATAAGAGCGAAGGGCAAGAGGGGAGCCTGAGACCCCGCTCCTCACCTGGTTGTAACAGGACCAAGACTTTAATGTGTAGAGCCAAGTGGCCCGGGCAGAACCCAAACTGAGCACATTATTATAAGATCATAAGAACTAGGAGCAGGAGAAGGCCGTCCAGCCCCTCGAGCCTGCTCCGCCATTCAATAAGATCATGGCTGATCTTTTCGTGGACTCAGATCCACTTACCCGCGCTCCCACCGTATCCCTTAATTCCTTTATTGTTCAAAAAGATATCTACCTTAGCTTTAAAGACGTTTACTGAAGAAGCGTCAACTACTTCACTGGGCAAGGAATTCCATAGATTAACAACCCTCTGGGTGAAGAAGTTCCTTCTTAATGCAGTCCTAAATCTGCTCTCTCTAATCTTGAGGCTATGCCCTCTTGTCCTAGCTTCACCTGCCAGTGGAAACATCCTCTCTACTTGTATCTTATCTATTCCCTTCATGATTTTATATGTTTCTATAAGATTCCCCCTCATTCTTCTGAACTCCAATGAATATAATCCCAATCTACTCAGTCTCTCCTCATAAGCCAACCCCCTCAACTCCGGAATCAACCTAGTGAACCTCCTCTGCACCCTCTCCAGTGCCAGTATATCCTTTCTCAAGTAAGGAGACCAAAACTGCCCACAGTACTCCAGGTGCAGCCTCACCAGTACCTTATACAGCTGCAACATAACCTCTCTGCTTTTAAACTCAATCCCTTTAGCAATGAAGGACAAAATTCCATTTGCCTTCCTAGTTACTTGCTGTACCTGCAGACCAACCTTCTGCGATTCATGCACAAGGACACCCAGGTCCCTCTGCATAGCAGCATGCTGCAACTTTTTACCATTCAAGTAATAATCTTTTTTACTGTTACTCCTACCGAAATGAATGACTTCACATTTATTAACATTGTATTCCATCTGCCAGACCTTTGCCAACTCACTCAATGTATCTATGTTCCTCTGCAAAGTTTCACAGTCATCTGCACACTTTGCTCTGCCACTCATCTTAGTGTCATCTGCAAACTTTGACACCCTACACGTGGTCCCCAACTCCGAATCATCTATATAAATTGTAAATAATTGCGGTCCCAACACCGATCCCTGAGGCACACCACTAGTGACTGATTGCCAACCAGAATAGCACTCATTTATCCCCACTCTCTGCTTCCTGTTAGTCAACCAATCCTCTATCCATGCTAATACTTTACCCCTAACGCCATGCATCCTTATCTTATGCAGCAGCCTCTTGTGCGGCACCTTGTCGAAGGCCTTTTGGAAATCTAGGTACACCACATCCACTGGGTCCCCATTGTCCACCTTGCTCGTAATGTCATCATAGAATTCCAAAAGATTTGTCAAGCATGACCTGCCCTTCATGAACCCATGCTGCGTCTGCCCAACGGGACAATTTCTATCGAGATGCCCTGCTATTTCTTCCTTGATAATAGATGCAAGTATCTTCCCCACTACAGAGGTTAAGCTAACCGGTCTATAATTCCCCATCTTTTGTCTACCTCCCTTTTTAAACAGTGGCGTCACATCTGCTGTTTTCCAATCTGCTGGGACTACCCCAGAGTCCAGCGAAATTTGGAAAATTACCGTCAGTGCACCTGCTATTTCTCCCGCCATCTCTTTTAGTACCCTGGGATGCATTCCATCAGGGCCAGGAGACTTATCAATCCTTAGCTCCATTAGCTTGCCCAACACTACCTCTTCCGTAATAATGATTGTTTCCAGGTCCTCACCTACGTTCGTCTCTTTGTCAATTACTGGCATGTTATTAATGTCCTCCACTGTGAAGACCGATACAAAATACCTGTTCAATGCCTCGGCCATTTCATCATATCCCATAACTAAATTCCCCTTCTCATCCTCTAAAGGACCAATGTTTACTTTAGCCACTCTTTTTTGTTTTATATATTTATAGAAACTTTTGCTATCTGTCTTTATATTCTGTGCTAGTTTTTTCTCATGTTCTATCTTACTTTTCTTTATAGCTCTTTTTGTAGCTTTCTGTTGACCTTTAAAGTTTTCCCAATCTTCTAGTTTCATGCTGTTTTTGGCCACTTTGTATGCCTTCTCTTTCAATTTGATAGCCTCCCTTATTTCCTTAGACACCCATGGCAGATTACCCCTTTTCCTCCAGTCCTTCCTTTTCACTGGAATATACTTTTGCTGAGCACTTTGAAAAATTGCTTTGAAAGTCCTCCACTGCTCGTCAACTGTCCCACCGTAAAATATTTATTTCCAGTCTACTTTAGCCAAGTCCTCCCTCATTCTATTGTAGTCCCCCTTGTTCAAGCACAGGACCCTGGTATTGGATTTTATCTTCACACTCTCCATCTGTATTCTAAATTCAACCATACTGTGATCACTCCTTCCAAGAGGATCCCTAACTATGAGGTCATTAATTATTCCTGTCTCATTACACAGGACTAGATCTAAGATAGCTTGCTCCCTCGTCGGTTCCATTACATACTGTTCAAGTTATTGCTGAATAAGTGCTGCTTGATAGCACTGTTGATGACACTTTCGACCACTATGCTGAAGATCAAGAGTAGACTGATGGGGCAGTAATTGGCCAGACTGGATTTGTGGGGATGTGAGAGGGAAAATGGGATTAATGTAGGATTCGTATAAATGGGTGGTTGATGGTCGGCGCAGACATGGTGGGCCGAAGGGCCTGTTTCGGTGCTGTATCTCTCTATGACTCCAGTCCAATTTCAGGTTAATTTTATATATTTGGTACTGTAGGACATCCTGAGGGCATGAAGGTGTGATATACATGTTCATTCCTTTTATCTTTAATCATTGTTGAGAGGTGTCATGTTGCTGTGTTGGTTAGACAATCCCTCCCAAAAATAATTCCAGAGGCCTCGAATGATGACTATGTCTGATTAACTTGACTGAAACCACCCTGAAACTAAATGCACTTTCTCTTTACACAACACTACTTAACACAATAGAATCCGACTATTGAATGAACTCAGGCACGGTTTCCTCTTACACAATTCATTGACAAGGTGGAGACTGGGTGGAGCCTAGATTAAGTCAAACAGCAATGATGACAACTATATCACAGTTTGTAGAGAGCTGGGAGGCTGAGGGTTCAAATCCAGAGGCTTGAGCACAAAATTAAAACTTTCACTCCTGTGCAGGACTGAGGGAGTTGTCAGAGTTTTTGAACAAGATGCTATGCCGAGGCACTGTCTGCCCTATCAGGTGGCCACGAAGAGCAGAGGAATTCTCCCTGATGCCCTAGCCGATATTTTGCCCTCAAACAACACAGAATATCTGGTCATTATCCCATTTCTGTTTGTGGGAGTTTGCTGTGTGCAAAATGGCTGCCAGGTTTCCTACATTACAACAGTACTTAATAGGCTGTAAAGTGTTTTGGGACGCCTGAAGTTGTGAACGACCCTATATTAATTCAGGTCTTTATTTCTTGGTATTAGTTATGGCTTGAAGTGTAATGCTCTCATCTCTGAGGTACAAGGCTGTGAGTTCATGTCCCTCTCTTGGACTTTGGAGCATAAAAAATTAGGCTGAAACTGCAGTGAAGTAACACATTGTTGGAGGTGCTATATTTCAGATGAGATATTAAACCAAGGCCCTGTTTGCCATCCCAGGTGGACTTAAAAGATCCCACAGCAAAATTTTGAAGAAGAGCAAGGGAGTTATCTCCAGTGTCCTGGCCACTAGTATTCCTTCAATCAACGTCACAAAAACATATTATCTGGTTATTATCACATTGCAGTTTGTGGGAGATTGTTGGGCTGATTAGTCAGGGCGGCAGCGGGGGCCTCGACGATGGGCCTAAAAGCCAGGGACTACCCAATCTCGGCCGTTTGTGGGAACCTGACTGCATTTTGGGCCCATTTGGCACCCAGTCAGAAGGCAAGCAGGTCTTCAGTCTCAGCTGCGTCACCAGGATCAATGGCCACTGCTGGGACTGCACCCAGCTGAGAGGACACAGCAATCAACGCTGCCCTTGCAATGAGGTGAGTGGGGTCTGGGGTCGCTGGGCCTGCCTGAGGGTTGGTGGGGTGGGGTGGGGGGGGGGGTATGTGTTGCCGTGGACCTGACCATTGTCACCAGGGGGCCTTTCTGTGAGCCACAGAGTGCCCGATTAGGAGGGCACACCCCACCCCCCCCCCTCAAGCCTGCAGGGAGGCTGCAAGGGTTTGCCAGGTGGGCTCCCTAAGTGACAGAGGGCCCACCCGCCACTAGTGAAATTCCAGCAGCAGCGAAAGGAGGTCCTTAATTGGCTACTTAAGTGGCTCAATTGGCCTCTGGGCAGGGGGGCCATCCTCCTCCTTCCCCGCCACTGGTAAAATGGCATGGCGATAGGAAGGTGACTGACACACCAACCCCACTCCTTCCATCAACATTTTACAGGCACCACCTCCCTCCACCTCCCAGCTCGTCCCTAGAGGGCAGGCAAAATCCAGCCTGTTGTGTGCAAAATGGCTGCCGTTTCCTAAACAAAGTGATTCCTGACAATACAGCTGCCTGCTGACGTCATCAGAGTGTGCCAATCTGCACACATGTGCATTTACATCTTGTCAGGACTAAGTGGCGCTTGCGCGGGATGACTGGTCCATCTTCACGCATGCGTGATAAAGCGTCATCCAGCCCCCCACTCGGCTGGAGGAAGCAGCTGAATGGGAAACTTTGAGGCTGGAGCTCGATCCCCATCACTCACTCCAGACCTCGATGCTTCTTCCCCTCAGCCACCCGCTCCCCGCCACCCCCCTGGCCGATTTTTCCTTGCTTCGCGCCACCACGCTCTCCAGCCGCTCGCTCCCCGCTTCCACGCGCGCCCCCCCCCCCCCCCCAGTCGCCAGCTCCAGGCCGCACCGCTTCCCTCCTCTTGGCCACTCGCTCCTACGTCGCCCCGTCACCCCTTGCAGCCCGCCTTGCTTCTTTAGGCTGCACCTGGTGACTAATGAAACGTGGGAGCGAGTGGCCGGGAGGAGGGAAACGGTGCGGCCTGGAGCTAGTGACTGGAGGGGAGGGGGGATGGGGAACAGGGTAGCGCGAGCAGGGAACAATCGGCCAGGGAAGTGGGGAGGAACAGCAAGGTCCAAAGCGAGCGGCTGAGGGGGGTGAAGCGGCCAGTGGGGAGGAGGGGGAGAAAGTGTGTTTTAGAGGGGGGAGAGCAGCTAGTGGGGTGGGAGCCAGCAGCTGCATTCGGCTGAAATCTGTCCTGGTCAGTCATATAAACCAATCACAACAACGAATTGGCAGAACATTTTATACTCTACTTCTAGTGACAATTCACTATCTTCCAATGGAAATTCAATCATAAAATTCCTTTTGAATTTAATAGGATTACTGGAATACTAAATGGATCTGAGGATTACAGTTAGTATCCTATAACTACATTGTAGCATATTACTGGGCTTCCATCCAACTTAATGTAAGGTTAGTTTGCTAGAACGATCTAGCCATAAGAATTTCCTGTGATAAATTGAGCAGCGCCATCTTTAATCCTGGCAGCTGCCTGAACGTCGCAGATGCTGAAGTTGAAGAGCCTGCATTTGCGCATGTGCAAATGCTGCACCACCTAGTGGTTGTGTTGTCAGCAAATGCAGCCTTTCACATAAGGTGGCTGTCATGCAGGCCCCCACCTGCCTAGAATAAGGCACATTAATTTCGCCAAAGGGACATTACATTTCAAAGTATTGCTTGGAAGAGGAGAAGGCCTGTTTAAAGGGGTTGCCAGGCCCCTGGCTGGAAAGACATTTTTGCATATTGACAGACAGTGCTTGTAGACAAAGGAGCTACTCCCTGCTTCAATTCAATCCACAAACAGACGTGGTCAGATCAGTTAGTCACATGACTGACTGGCTGTTGCAGCGTTGGAACTGAGAATTTTAAATTGTAGAGACAGTGTTGAACTGGCAGAAAGCTGTTTGCTCCTGGATTGAAAAGAGCTCTTGTGGCTGGCTCGCCACAGCCTCTCCTATCTACTCCCATCTCTTTCTCACGGAACTCCAAAAAACGACTGAAGATACATGAACCTCAAGAGAAAAAAGTCTCCTACAGAGAAGGTTTAAGAAGAATACTGGGCCCCAACGAAAAGCAAGATCAACCTACAAAAGGACTCTACCGTGAGCTCGAAGAACCATAACAATAACTCTTCAGATATTTCCTCAAACTTTTCCACTTTAATTTTTCTTCTGCTCTTTTATATCTCTACTTGCATCTGTGTATCATGTATGCATGCTAGCCTGGGCGCGTTGTGCAGTTATGTATCCGCAAGCGTCAACCGAATTAGAGTTTAAATTTAATAAAATTTCACCTTTCTTCTTTAAACCTAAGAAAGCCTGTTTGTGCTGGTTTCTTTACCTTATAATTGGAAAGCGGTGAACAAGGACTCAGCAAGGGGGAGCAACAAACACAGTGTGTTTAAAATTAAACCCTGTTACAGTAAGACCAGGTGAAGGCTGAAAAGGAACCCTAGACCTCTTTCTCACCTGGTCGTAACAGCGGCCCAATCCCTTTATACATGTTTGCTAATATTGCACCTTGTCCATTTTAGAAATCCCCTGTAGCTTTATCAATTTAATAGAAATGAAAAAGGTTCTTCCTCCAGATTCATGGCTATCCTTGATGATGTTTCCTAATCTCCAACTCAAAAAAAATGGTAAATAAGAAAGTGATATGTGATGAGGAAGGAGTTATGGGCAGGAAACACTGGGCTATCCAGTCAGCCTCACCTGAAAAGTTGATATTGTATTGCGAGCCATGACATGTGTTCCCAGAAGGCAGGGGTTCTCATTATATGGCCAGTGGCTATAGTCATGCAGACAAAGGCCTGCTACCTGACCCGAACCCAATGGGACCCGACGACATGTGTCGGGTTCGGGTCGGGTCGCTCTTCTGGGTCCAGCTTTCGGGCTTGGGTTGGGTCGGACACACACAGTACTACCTTTTGCTCTAATGGGAGGAAAAGGGAAGTTGAGTAAGTAAGCGTCAAATTTGAAAAGCCTATCTGAGCTGGAAGTCTGTGACGTCAAGGAGGGAAATGTGCACAGACTCTGAGTCTGCACAGTGAGCGAGTGAGTGTCTCTATGATGTCATTGCGCTCATGCTGCAGCTTCCTTCCATTCCAGTGGTAAATATAGTGAGTGCACTATGGACATAAAACGAATGCTGTCAACTGGAGAAAGTGAACATTCCGGAGGTCGGGTTGGGTTCGGGTCGGGTCGGGCTGGGGAAAAAATGGAAGCACGCTCAGGCTGGGTCGGGCTCGGGTCCGATGTGGTTCTGTCGGGTGCGGGTTGGGTTTTTTTTTACAGACCCGAGCAGGCCTTTACATGCAAGTCCAGCTCTGTTGTGACCTTTGATGGATTCTTGTATTTCCCAGCTTTTGCAATGCTTTGGTGGTCCTGATACTAGTGACTTAACTTTAAAAGCATACTCTATAGAGGATTTCTCATTGAAGCCAATACATTTCATGACAATTGCGTGCAAGCTATGGCTGGATTTGGGGTCTGAGAGTTTTACATATTTGAGCTGGTGATTATAAGCTATCAAATAAAAAGTATGACTTATTGCTCTCCTGTTCTGCATCCGACTGCTCCATGACCTGTTTCTAGCAGAAGCATGTGCTTTCCAAATGAAAATCATTAAAAAAAAATCTTTTATTAAAGGTAATAAAACTATATGCAGAAACTTTTCAGAAAGGTGGAAGCAAAAGTAAAAAAAAGCGCAAGGATTTAATAGTAGAATTAAATTGTACATCGGCCTAGAAATAAAAGCAAGAGATAAGAATGAGGAGTAAGACATTTAGTGCACACTCACAAACAGCTTCTTTTTGCACTTTGCTTCTTATGTTGGTAAATGGTCATTCAGGCTGAAAAGCTCAGCTTTCCACTTTACTGATATCCTGGTGACAATCTTAGAGTACCTCGAAAGCAAATCACTGCTAAAGGTTGTCATCTCACTGACATCCAAGGGAATACTGCTGATGTAGGGATTTCCAAAAAAGTCAAGAAGTAGGCAAGATCCATTTCTTGCCTTGCTATTCCTCTTCTTCTGGCCTCAGAGTTGCAGCTGTGACCTTTCCTTCTTCACCCAAGCAAGGCAGTACTCCATTAATATGATTGGAAGTGGAGCAGAACAAGACTTTCTGACATCACAAACGTACTTCATATTGATCATAATACTGTAGTATTTCTTTCAATATATCATACTTTCCTGGATTCTGGGGAACGTCAAGGTGATTGGGGAGAATGCAGGCACTGTAAGAGACAGAATATAAAGATGAGAGTTTACAAGCTTCCTCGTCAATCTGGGAAGAGTCTGATCACCTGCACCAAGTCCCATTCATCCATTGGCTCTGTGCTCGTTGATCTACATTGGTTACATGTCCAGCAACACCTCAATTTTAAAATTCATATCTTTGAATTCAAATCCCTCCATGGCCTTGTGCCACCCTATCTCTGTGATCTTCCCCACCCACAATACTCTGAGATCTCTACACTTCTCCAATTCTGGCATCTTGCTCATCCCTGATTTTAATTACGGCACTATTGGCAACTGTGCCTAAAACTGCGTCGGACCTAAGCCCAGGAATTCCCTCATTAAATCTTCTGCCTCTCCTCCTTTAAGATGCTTCTTAAAATCTACCTTTTGACCAAACCTTTGGCCACCTAATAGCGTTTTATGTGGTTCAGTGTCAAATTTTGTTTGAAATACTCCTGCGAAAGCGCTTGGGGACATTTTACTATGTTAAAGGCAATATATAAATGCAAGTTCTTGTTGTTGTTCTAGCTCATGACTCCACATTTTGCAGCAAACCTCCTAACTGTGTTGCCCTGTCTTTAGGGCAGTGTAGTTAGATTTGTCTGCAACATTGTAACATTGCAACACAAGTAATCTGGGATCCTCCACAGGACACTTGTAAGGTACAGAAGGCAATGGGTGTTTCACCTGTGCAGACTTCATTCCCATTTAAAAAGTACTATCTCCAGGAAAGCTAGGAAATATGTTGCTGTCTGTTTCAAAACACATAACAAACCATTGTGCCTTTTGCATGCAATCTAATTTTAATGAAAAGGATGGACACCTCTTCTTCCTCACCAAGCAGTTTTCCGTAAAACAAATGTCCCTTTAATTAGTCAGCATTTACTGAGTGAATCCTGGACATCAAATATACTGGCTTCTTCAAAATGACTATCCACATTCTGGCACCAATAGGGAAGCATATGGGTTGAAAAAATATAATAGAAGTTTATCTGAGCACTGCCTCTGTTCTGAACAGTGCGGCAATCACAGAATCATACAGTGCAGAAGGAGGCCATTTAACCCATTGTGTCTGTGCCAGCTCCTTGAAAGAGCTATCCCATTCATTCATCTCCCCCCCACTTTGCCCATAGTCTTCCAAATTTCTCCTTTTCATGAATATATACAATTCCCTTTTGAAAGTTACTATTGAATCAGCTTCCAGCCTCCTTTCAGGTGTGAATTCATGCAACCTTATCATTTCATACATTTCATTGGTATGGTACTTTTGACATAACTGTCAACTAACTGTTTGCCTAGGTGCTTGGGTGACCGTGGAGGTTGACTAAGCAGTGTTTACCAGTTTGTTGGAAATTTGCTGTGACCTTGAGGAACTGCAGGGGATCAAGTGCATTATGGATCCAGGTTTAACCATGTTTACTGAATTACCCATTATTAACTTTAATTTGGGCAAGCTACCCATTTTTAGGTGGATAGTTTAAGAGGTCGCGGGTTTGGAGGGTGCTGTCGAAGTAGGTTTGACATGTTGCCATAGTGAATCTTGTAGATGGTACACACTGCTGCCACGGGAGGTGGAGGGAGAAAATGTTGAAGTTGGTGAATGGGGTGCTGATCAAGCGGGCTACTTTGTCCAGGATGGTGTTGAGCTTCTGGAGTGTTGTTGCAGATGCATTCATCCAGGCAAGTGGAGAGTATTCCATCATACTCCTGACTTGTACCTTGTAGAAGGTGGACAGGCTTTAAGACTCAGGAGGCGAGTTACAAAATTCCCAGCCTCTGACCTGCTGTTATCGCCACAGTATTTACGTGCCTGGTCCAGTGAAGTTCCTGGCCAATGTTAACCCACAGCTAACCACTGCTACATTCAATAAAGGAATTCAGGAGAAACCTCTTTATCCCAGTGAGTGATCAGAATGTGGAACACGCTACTACAAACAGTAGTTGAAGCAACTAGCATTGATGCATTTATAGGGAAACTAGATAAATACATGAAGGAGAAAGGAATATGTTGATCGGGTTAGGTGAAGTAAAGTGTGAGGAGGCCTTACAGAGGAGATTTACTAGGATGTTGTAAGGAATGGAGAATTTTAGCTATGAAAAAAGATTGGATAAGCTGGGAATGTTTTCTTTGGAACAGAGGAGGCTTAGGGCAGATTTAATTGAGGTGTATATTGGCTAGCTGAAAGAAGACAGAGGGTGGTGGTTGATGGCAAATGTTCATCCTGGAGTTTAGTTACTAGTGGTGTACCGCAAGGTTCTGTTTTGGGGCCACTGCTGTTTGTCATTTTTATAAATGACCTGGATGAGGGTGTAGAAGGGTGGGTTAGTAAATTTGCAGATGACACGAAGGTCGGTGGAGTTGTGGATAGTGTCGAAGGGTGTTGTAGGGTACAGAGGGACATAGATAGGCTGCAGAGCTGGGCTGAGAGATGGCAAATGGAGTTTAATGCGGAGAAGTGTGAGGTGATTCACTTTGGAAGGAGTAACAGGAATGCAGAGTACTGGGCTAATGGGAAGATTCTTGGTAGTGTAGATGAGCAGAGAGATCTTGGTGTCCAGGTACATAAATCCCTGAAAGTTGCTACCCAGGTTAATAGGGCTGTTAAGAAGGCATATGGTGTGTTAGCTTTTATTAGTAGGGGGATCGAGTTTCGGAGCCACGAGGTCATGATGCAGCTGTACAAAACTCTGGTGAGGCCGCACCTTGAGTATTGCGTGCAGTTCTGGTCACCGCATTATAGGAAGGATGTGGAAGCTTTGGAAAGGGTGCAGAGGAGATTTACGAGGATGTTGCCTGGTATGGAAGGAAGGTCTTACGAGGAAAGGCTGAGGGACTTGGGGTTGTTTTCGTTAGAGAGAAGGAGGAGGAGAGGTGACTTAATAGAGACATACAAGATAATCAGAGGGTTAGATAGGGTGGATAGTGAGAGTCTTTTTCCTCGGATGATGATGGCAAACACGAGGGGACATAGCTTTAAGTTGAGGGGTGAAAGATATAGGACAGATGTCAGAGGTAGTTTCTTTACGCAGAGAGTAGTAGGGGCGTGGAACGCCCTGCCTGCAACAGTAGTAGACTCGCCAACGTTAAGGGCATTTAAGTGGTCATTGGATAGACATATGGATGAAAATGGAATAGTGTAGGTCAGATGATCGGCGCAACATCGAGGGCCGAAGGGCCTGCACTGCGCTGTAATGTTCTTATATAAAATCATGTGGGGCCTGGATACAGTGGTTGGGAGGGCCCTATTTCCCTTTCTAGTGAGGTCAATAAGTAGGGGGCATAGATTTAAAGTAATTAAAGTTGTGGTAGAAAGATTAGATGGGAATTAAGAATTTTTTTTCACCTGGAGGCTGATAGGGTTCTGGATCTCTGCCTGAAAAGTGTAGAGGCAGAAACTCTCATTGCATTCAAAAAACATTTAAGGTGCAGTAACCGACAGGGCCACGAAACAAGAGATGGAAGATGGGATGAGGCTGGATAATTGTTTTTTGGCGACTAGGGACACGACGAGCCAAATGGCCTCCTTCTGTGCCGTAAATCTTTCTGTTATGTTGCAATGAAGTCCACCATAGGCCAGTTGAGCCAAATGGCCGGTTTCTGTGTTGTAAAATTCTATGCAATTTAATTTTGTTTATTTTTTTAAAGAATGAGATGCCTCAAACTGAAACACAATTTTAAACCAACATGGATAGTGTAAAACCAAGACCAACAAGTTCCAACAGCAACTGCCATAGCTAACAGAATAGGCGACAAGAATAGAACAAAATCTAGCCTCGGACTTCCGGATCCGGTGGAACGCGCGCTCAATTTAAAATAACAGTCAATTGCACGCGCCGACAGCCGTCCCGTCCAATCACGCAAAAGTCAGTACAATTGCCTTGGAAGGGAGCAAAACGCGCACATGCGCAACCCAACTTTCCGACCCTGCTCGAGGGAAGCGGACGAATTAACAAGGAGGCGGAAAATTAGCCTTTAGGATAGGAATTTGGGCACAAGATAGTGCATGAGAGGGTATCTATTGTAATAATTTGTAATCTATGAAAAGCAGTGGCGATATTTATATGTTTTAAAGGAGGTTGTGAGGAAACATTTTCCTCGCCTCGCAATTATAACCCTTCAATTAGTTTGGAGTCCCACAAAAATTTTAAGATTTGACTCTCAGGTACCCCACCCCTTGAGTTTCTCAGTAAAAATTTGTCAGGCTTTACAGGTTTTTATCTGTAATCTTCAAATTTTGCCTTTATAAGATGCAAATTATGTGTTTTGCAAATTGATTGCCACCTGCAGTCTTTCTGATCAAAAATCCGATTCATGTCTTAAAATTATTTCTTGATGGGAGTGATTTCTGCATTAAAATTATGTCATCAAAAATCTGCACTTAAAAAAGGGAAAGAGTGCATATCCAGTTGCAAATATTGTTCTTGACTTATTCAAAAAAGACCTGAAAACTTACTGTGTTTGAGAACATTTGTTTCTTGTGCTCAATAATGAACCTCGACCAAGTATCTGGCTACCTTTGTCCCTTCGTATACACTCCCAACAGTGGTTTAGGTGTAGTTGCAGTATAAATGCAAGTTTTAGGCTTCATCTCATGTGAAGAAGGCCCATTGGCTCATCCTTCCAGAAAAGAAACTACCTTTTTCCCCCTCTCTGCCTCACCTCTACCGTATTGCAGTATCTTTTTGTCTTGCATGATTCCAGAGTTTTTGTCTCTGCCATTCTTGTTGGAAGTCAAATCTATGTATTGATCACTGTTACAGCCATGGTTTGGTGGGTTACATTCTTGTCTCTGAGTGAGAAGGTTGTCTGTTTAAGTCCCACTCCAGGACCTGAGCACAAAAATCAAGGCTGACACTCGAGTGCAGTATTGAGGGACTGCTGCACTGTTGGAGGTGCGTCTTTCAGGCAAGATGCCACCAAGGTTCTGTCTGCCCTATCAGGTGGATGTAAGAAATCCTACAGCACTATTTTGAAGTAGATTTAGGGGAGTTATCCCTGATGACCTATCAAATATTTATCGCTCAATCAAAATCACAAAGAAATTTGGTAATTATCACAATCTTATGGGTGCTTGCTGTACTTAAATTGGCTGTTGTGTTTTCTACATTACAACAATGAATACACTTCAAAATAGTATTTCATTGGCTGTAAAGTGCTTTGGGACATCTGGTGATCATGAAATGCGCTATGTAAATGCAAGTCTTTCATACTATGAAGATTAACTTCCTAATGTGAAATCTAAATTAGCCATTTGACTGTTTGAACCTGTGTCCTCTTGTCCTACTCTTGCAATTTAGTTTGAAGTAATATTCCTTTTCTAGATTGTTTATCTTATGATCATTTAGATCTCTCTCTCTCCTATTTTCACAGTTAAAAATTCTATGCTTTTCCCATTGCGCCTGATTCAGAGCTAGAAGTCAGGCTTGTTGCTGTCTGTACTCTTGAGTTACCTCCAGTCTTTTGTCTTCTGGGTGACCAGAACAGGACACTGTACTCAAGGTGTGGTCTGACTAGCACACCGTACAGTTAAGTATAACTTTGATTTTCGCTTCACTATTTTTCTTACTTGATTGAGCATTGGACATACTGAGCATCAATGCCAGTCCACATCTGTCATCTCCAGAAACCAAACAATCTATTGTTGGGCCTTTCCTTTTCCTCAGCTACATTCTGACTGTCATGAGATAATCTGAAAGATGGGGTCAGCTACCATCAATATGTTTTATACCTTAGCTACCCTCGACCCTCCAATGACCTAATTCATCATACAACAAATTAGACAAAATTTCCAGCAACTGAATATCAGGAGGAGCCACCATCATAAACTCTTCCCTTGGCAATGACTCCATCTTCGTCTCTGGCCACTTGCTTGCCCAACCCAGACTACATGAAAGCGTGACATCCTGTTCCACAATTGGCTGAACCTCAAACCCCACATCTGATCAATCACTGTTTATTTCCACCTTTGCAATATTCCCTGCACCCATTCCATCTCCTCACCATCACTGCCACATGTTTTTGTCGCTTCAGCTTGATTTTTAAAATGTTCTCCTTGCTGGCCTTCCATCCTTTACAGTCCATAATCTCCAAAAGTCATCTGCCTCAATCCTGAACGTCCCACTTGTCCAATATTCCCAACCTTTCTGATCTACATTGGTTCCATTGCCCCAGTGCATTGAATTTAAAATTCTTGTACTTATCTTCACATATCTCCAGAACTTTCTACCCTATCTCTGCAACCTCCTGCAGTCTTGCATCCTCACCAGTAATATTCTGCCCTCATGGACTTGTTTATTCTCCTCCCCTACCCTTTGTCCCACCGTTATTGGTAGAACCTCTAGTTATCTAAAATTCTCTCCCTAAATCCCTCTGCTTTTTCTCTTTACCCTGATTTTCTTATCCATTCCCAAGATTTACTCTGAATTCTTACTTCTTTGTTCTTAACTACGAACCTTTTTTGTGGAACCTTGTCAAATACTTTTGGAAATCTAGTTTCACATTTTAGGGCATTCTACTATCTACTTGAGATGTCACTTCTACAGCAAAGTTGGCCAGGTTTCCTAGGCAAGATCTTCCCTTTCTGACTCCATGTTGGGTGTGGTTTATTAGGTAATTATTGTACACAATATCCTCATGTTTACTCCTAATCCATTCTATTATTTAACATGTTATTAATCTGTCAACCAAAGACTGTTCCCTGCTGGTCCATCCTTCAGATAATTTCTACGAGAGATGCATTTTTATAAGGGATGCTATTGGTATTTGACTTGGAGGAGGTAGGGAGAGAAGCCATTTGTCTTCCAAGGAACCTCTGGGTCACAGACACTGTTATAAACACAGACAAACAAGTCCATTTATTTCTTATTATTACCCTGGCACGCAAAAAAACCTGTATTCTAAAGAATCCCATATCAAACAAAATGGACCCTAGGCTTTCATGCTAGATTTGTTTGCACTTACTACAATGTTTCACAGGGAATTAATGACTGTGATGTTACAGAAATGTTGTTAAATAATTGTAACATGATTACAGAAAGATTTTGTGCAATATGTTAGAGTATGTTTACCATTATAAATATTAATTTTAATTCATCAGTTTTAACACCTTTAAATGCTGCTCCTTTCTGTCTGTAATGCAGGAACACGTGGCAAGTATATTCATTTAGCCAACTTTGATGGAAGTGTCATGATGTATACAGCTGTTAAATACTATGCCATAGACTATCTTCATGAGGTAAAGTATAGGGATATCTGTGTTCTGTATTTAAGACGTAGAAGTGTTATAATGTGTTGGCGCACTCAAATCTTTTATCTGTCTGAAAAAATAAATTGAATATCTCGAGCATTGAGTGTCATAAGAAATGGGAGCAAAAGTAGACCATATGGCCCATCGAGCCTGATTACTGAGTGAGCTGATAGAGTTATGATATGAACAGTGACCAAACCATAAGTCAAAGTTGGTTTGATTCATTTAATGAGGGAGTGTTTAAATAACTTTAGAAAATATGTATAAAACTAAATAACATGCTGAGATGATATATTTGACAGATTTTATCTTGTCTATAAAATTCCTATGTTCAAACCTATGTTTGTGAATCTCTCTGAAACCTGTAGTATTGAATACAGATTTCCACAATTCAGCAATCTCAATATCCAATTCCCTGCTTTCATTATGGAGTCACAGCAGCATATTACCCCAGGGGTGGGGGGTGGGGGGGGGAACATCCAGCGAGGCATTATGGGTAGAACTTAGAAATAAGAAAGGGGTGATCACTTTGATGGGATTATACTATAGGCCCCCCAATAGTCAGAGGGAAGTGGAAGAGCATATATGTAGGGAAATCACAGATAAGTATAGGAATTATAGGGTTGCAATAGCAGGTGATTTTAACTTCCCTAATATTGACTGGGACTGCCTTAGTGCTCAGGGATCAGATGGGGAAGAATTTGTTAAGTGTGTCCAGGATAGTTTTCTGAAGCAGTATGTGGATGGCCCTACTAGAGAAGGGGCTACACTCGACCTCCTCTTGGGAAATGAGACTGGGCAGGTGGTTGATGTGTCAGTGGGGGAGCACTTTGGGACCAGTGACCATAACTCTATTAGTTTCAACATAGTTGTGGAAAAGGATAGGACTGGTCCTCAGGTTGAAGTCCTAAATTGGGGGAAGGCTAATTTCAATGGCATCAGACAGGAACTGTCAAAAGTTGAATGGGAGAGGCTGTTTAATGGTAAATGGGATGTCTGGCAAGTGGGAGGCTTTTAAAAGTGAGATAGGAAGAGTTCAGGGTCGGCATGTTCCTGTTAGATGGAAGGGCAAGGCTGGCAAGTTGAGGGAACCTTGGTTGACGAGGGATATTGAGGGTCTGGTCAGGACATAGAAGGAGGCATATGTCAGGTATAGGCAGCTGGGATCGAGCGAGTCCTTCGAGGAGTATAGGGGATGTAGGAGTACACTTAAGAAGGAAATTAGGAGGGCGAAAAGGGGCCATGAGATTTCCCTGGTGGGTAAGATAAAGGAGAATCCTGAAAGATTCTATAAGTATATTAAGAGTAAAAGGGTAGCTAGGGAGAGAGTAGGTCCCCTTAAGGATCAGTGTGGTAATCTATGTGTGGAGCCACGGGAAATGGGCGCGGTCTTAAATGAATATTTCTCGTCTGTATTTACCGTGGAGAAGGTCATGGAAGCTAGTGAGTTCAAGGGAGGGAACAGTGATATCCTGGAGCATATCAACATTACAAAGGAGGAGGTGTTGGAGGTTTTGAAACGCATGAAGGTGGATAAATCCCCAGGGCCTGACCAGGTGTATCCTAGGATGCTATGGGAAGCAAGGGAGGAGATTGCTGGGGCCCTGGCAGAGATTTTTGTATCATCATTAGCCACGGGTGAGGTACCGGAAGACTGGAGGATATCTAATGTTGTGCCTTTATTTAAGAAGGGCTGCAGGGATAAGTCAGGGAACTACAGGTTGGTGAGCCTTACATTAATGGTGGGAAAGTTATTGGAAGGGATTCTGAGAGACAGGATTTATATGCATTTGGAAAGGCAAGGTCTGATTAGGGATAGTCAGCATGGCTTTGTGCGTGGGTAATCATGTCTCACGAATTTGATTGAGTTTTTTTGAGGAGGTGACCAAGAGGATTGACGAGGGCAGGGCGATGGGTATTGTCTACATGGACTTTAGCAAGGCCTTTGACAAGGTCCCGCATGGTAGGCTGGTCCAGAAGGTTCGAACACATGGGATTCAGGATGAGCTAGCCAATTGGATACAAAATTGACTTGGTGATAGGAGGCAGAGGGTGGTAGTGGAGGGTTGTTTTTCAGATTGGAGGCCGGTGACCAGTGGTGTGCCACAGGGATTGGTGCTGGGCCCTCTGTTGTTTGTCATATATGTTAATGACTTGGATGTGACTGTAGGGGGCATCAGTTTGCAGATGACACCAAAATTGGTGGTATAGTGGACAGTGAAGAAGGTTGTCTAAGGTTCCAACAGGATATAGATCAACTGGGA
Organism: Heterodontus francisci; assembly: GCF_036365525.1. Taxonomy (NCBI): domain Eukaryota; kingdom Metazoa; phylum Chordata; class Chondrichthyes; order Heterodontiformes; family Heterodontidae; genus Heterodontus; species Heterodontus francisci. The sequence continues at coordinate 178,055,882 of NC_090374.1, read as the reverse complement.
AAGTGGGCAAGGGATTGGCAAATGGAATTTAACGCAGACAAGTGTGAAGTGATGCATTTTGGGAAGTTAAACTAGGGCAGGACATATACAGTGATTGGCAGGGCCCTGGGGAGTGTTCTTGAGCAGAGAGACCTTGGGGTGCAAGTACATAGTTCCCTGAAAGTGGCAACACAGGTAGACAGGGTGGTGAAGAAGGCGTATGGCATGCTTGCCTTCATCGGCCGAGGCATTGAGTACAAGAGTTGGGAATTCATGTTACAGTTGTACATAACGTTGGTTAGGTTGCACTTGGAGTACAGTGTGCAGTTCTGGTCGCCGCACTACAGGAAAGATGTGATTAAGCTAGAGAGGGTGCAGAAAAGATTCACAAGGATGTTGCCTGGTTTGGAGGGCTTGAGTTATAAAGAGAGATTGGATAGGCTGGGTCTGTTTTCCCTGGAGCGAAGGAGGCTGAAAGGGGACATGATACAGGTATATAAAATTATGAGAGGCATAGGTAGGATAGATAGCCAGAGGCTGTTTCCCATGGTAGGGGTGACTAAAACTAGAGGGCATAGATTTAAGGTGAGAGGGAGGAGGTTTAAAGGGGATCAAAGGGGTAAATGTTTCACACAAAGAATAGTGGGTATCTGGAATGAGTTGGTAGAGGAGGTGGTGGAGGCAGGAACAATAGCAACATTTAAGAGGCATCTGGACAGGTACTTGAATGAGAAAGGCAGAGAGGGATACGGAATTAATGCAGGCAGGTGGGATTAGTATAGATAGGCATTATGGTTGGCATGGACGCAGTGGGCCGAAGGGCCTTTTTCTATGCTGTACAACTCTGTGACTAGCTGTACGATATCCCTGATATAGTAATAAGCTGACTGTGGTAGTGGGGGAGGGGTGGGGGCGCGGGGGTCATCATGCTTAGTGGTTGTGAACATTTGTGTATCTTAAAATATTTTGATATGTAATAACAAATGAAAAGTGTGATCAATAAAATGTTGCTTGGCTGCTAGAGAACAGGCAGTACCTGTAAATGTAATGAGGTGTAGGGAAATGATGAGCCAGATACCGTTATTTCACTTGGCTACAAGCTGATTATGGACCTTATGTCATGCCTCAGGATATTGCTCCAAACAGAAAAAGCAAAGGAAAAAACATGCAAAAAGAGAAATGCAAACTCTTCCAATGGTTCCATTGGCAGCAAACAATTTTAACTGGTCAGACAAAGAATGTAATTTTCATGTGACCGTTTTCATTGGGTTGTAGATGACAAAGCGAGCCTGCCGCAAGCCCACGGCAATGGCCCACGACCTGACTAATTTTCAATGTATTAGCCATGGCTCCGTGATAACATTCTCAGTCACTCTGGGCTGAATATTCGGGCCCCCCACAAGAGCAGGAACAGAGGTATTGGGGGCTCAAAAGTACCGGCGCCAGTCATGTGTCAGTTTCAGGACGCCATTCCTGGCACTAGCAATATTAAACCAGGCGGTGGCGGGTGGGACAGGGATTCCACTCTCCTCGCTATTGAGGCCAATTAAAATAGATTAAAAGCTCGTTAAGAGCTTGTTGAAGGGGAGGGTGACATTTTCAAGGGGTCGCATGGGCTTCAGGAGGTGTCTGTTGCAGATCAGCTGAAGGAAGGCAGGTACAGAGTGGGAACTACCCATGGCTGCTTCAGGGAATCGCCCAGCCCCATAAGAGGGTTAGCAGGGCAAAGGGAGACTCAGCATTTGGTAAAGAGGTGCCCTTGGTGCTGCGCAGGTGGCGGGGAAAGTGGGCACAGCGCTCGGACATTAAACGGAGTAGTCACCCCTCTGGCATCGTGAGGGAAGAAGAATAGGTGGCAAGACTGCCAAGGACAATTGGGCAGCCACCTGTCCAAAAGGAAGGCTGAGCTGGCAATGGGGGCATAAATGTCAGATTTTGGGCCCAGTGGCAATGAGGGGCAGCACCCTCCACAGGAAAGGCAGAGCCCCGAGCAGAAGGAGGGCACAGGAGAGGAAAGAGGGACAGGAAGGCAATGGAGGCCTTACAATCAATGCAGGATCTACTGCCATAGACTGAGCTACCGAAGATGACAGACTCTGTGCCGTATGGGACTGCGACTCTCCAGGCAGATGGTCACAGACATCTGTGACCTCATCGCCGAAGACTTCGCACCCCACAGCACTACTTGCCTTTCCCTGTCGGTGGGCTTGAACCTCTTTGCTTCTGGCTCCTTCCAAGGATCAGCTGCAGACCTTAGTGGCATCTTTCAAGTGGCTGCACACCACTGCATCTCACAGGTCACTGATGCTCTCTTTGCCAGTGCTGGACATTACATTCATTTCATGACAGATGTGGCCTCGCAGGGACAGAGGGCATTGGGTTTCATGACCTTCGCTGGATTCCCCAGGGTGCAGAGCGACATCAGTTGTATCCATTTGGCCCTCAAGGCACCCAGTGACCAGCCATTCAGATTCATCAACAGGAAGGGCTTCCACTCTCTCAATGTTCAACTGGTCTGTGACCACAACAAGAGCTTCCTCTATGTGTGAACTTGCTTTCCTGGCATGACTGCTTCGTTCTCCACCATTTGATGCTACCTCAGATCTTCACTCCAACTCCCAAAATGCATGGATGGTTCCTAGGGGACAAGGGATATAGGTGAAGGCATGACTACTTACCCCTTTACAGGAGCCCCAGATAGAGGCACAGAGGCGATACAGCCAACGCCACTTGCTCAGTCAGGGAACCATTGAGCAGGCCATCCGGCTTCTGAAGATGTAATACCTATGCCTGGACCAGTCAGGAGTGCCTGCAAGGGTCTCGGTCATTGTGGTGGTCTACTGCAGTCTCCATAACATAGCCCTCCAGAGAGGTGTGTGGACATTGAGGACAGTGAGGCCCTGGAAGAAAACAGTTCCTCAAGGGCAGGAGTTGAGAGAGGAGGAGAAAGGAGGGGGAGGGAGATGACACTGAACAAAGAGGTGCCCCTTCTTCACGATGAGGCTGGAAGATGCAGCCTGGAACATCTAGTCACTTACCACCAATGATTGCCTTCCTGCCCCTCTTCCCTCACCCATGCCCTCCTGCTGTACGGGTACAGCTTGAGCCGTACCCGTTGAGTCCTCGGATGCCATGAATGTCAGGAATTTTCTGATTCAGGAAAGTTTCAGTGGAGTCCCTCTGACTCAGGTGGAGGGGCATGGTATGGAAGGAAGTTTGAGATACCTGTGCTAACACATGCATGGAAGATGCAGCCTGGAACATCTAGTCACTTACCGCCAATGAAGGAAGCACATCTGCTCAGAGGCTTTGCCCTTACTGTGGAGGATCCTGTTATCTCTTTCACCACCTCATACCACTTTTCCTGTCTTGGTAACAATGAAAGACGTCCAAGACATCTGGTTTAAAGTGTCATCGTTTGCACAGTGCAAATAGCGGAAAACAGTAGGCAGAGAGAGTAGGAAGACTCCAGTGACCCACATAGTGCTCTGCGTGAAGCAGTGACCTGCTACTGTCCAGGAAGAGGACCTCCCTCCTCTCCCTCATGACCCTCAACATTAGATCCAGGTCAGCATCAATGAAGCAAGAGGCAACTCTATCCTGGGTGCCAAGCTTCCGGATCTCCTGTGAAATCTTGCTTCCCCCAGTACTGTGAAAGGCTTTAGCACAATCAGTAGATTTCTCCCTTAGAACAGCCAGCAGCCTCAGTAATGGCTGATGTGGGGAGTCTAAATCAATCCCACACTTCATCTGCCCCACCTCCATTCCTGCTCCTACTGGCTCTAATTGGACAGAAACCTGTCTCCATATCAATTAAGGGCTCACCCCTGTGAAAATCTTAACTGTAGTCAGTTTCTGGTTTCTGACTCACAAACAAACCAGGCTCCTGTTTCCTGCCTCTGGAGAAAGTTCATCCCTCTAAGTCAGAAGGCTGTGGGTTCAAATCCCACTCCAGAGACATGAGCACATAATCCAGGCTGACACTCCAGTTCAGTCCTGAGGGAGTACTGCACAGTTGGAGGAGCAGTCTTTGGAATGAGATGTTAAACGAAGGCCCCTATTGCCCCTTCAAGTGGATATAAAAGATCCCATGGCTGTATTTCGCAGAATACACTCCTTTGGACCCCACCAGAAAGGCCGAGAGGGGGGTTTTGACGACTGGGCAACTCTCAACCTCCATAAATTTGCCCAGGCATGCGCCATGGAGAGGTCACTCCACTGACCACCTCCAGGCGCGTATCCATTGTCTCTCGAGATAAGGAGGCCCAAAAGAAAGAAAGAAAGAAAGAGGAGTTGTTCCCAGAGCCCTGGCCAGTGTATCTCAATCAAAATTACTGAAAAAAAACAGATTATGAGGTCACTATCACATTGCTGTTTGTGGGACCTTGCTGTGCACAAATTGGCTGCTGCATTTCCTACAATGACTACACTTCAGAAAGTACCTAATTGGCTTTAAAGTGCTTTGGGATGTCCTGAGGCTGTGAAAGGCGCGGTATAAATGCAGGTTTTTCTTTTTTCCTTATGGTTGGGCTTCATTACTATTCCATCAGCAAGTTGATCACTGACTTTGATGTAGCTTGTGATTGGAGAGGGCCAGAAATCCCGCAAAAGGGTCAAGGACGGCTGGGCATGTCAGGAGGGATGGGGGTCAGGGTTGATTTTTTGTTCTGTAATGGTCCTCCCAACCCCACAGAAATCATTTATGAACCTTTTTCTTCTTTCAGTGGCCTGCAGCAGTCCCTTTAAGGACCACTGGTTCGGCCACTCAACACCAAGTACCAATGTGTGGAGCAGTCATGCCCATTTCAAAGCTCCAACAAAAGTGGCAGTGATACAAATCTGTGCAAGAACAGGGTAGTAAGTGCTATGTTCCTATTTTAACTGAGCTACTGCTCTGTTCATGCCCTGCGGGTGGGTATGAAAATCAGCTACCCAGGAATCACATCATCTAAACACTTGTGGATATGTGAGCATAAATACTTTCAAATGTCTTTGCAGCATCTCTCTTACTTGTTGTACTCCAACTCTAACCAGGTCACAGCAAGAACATTTAAATTAACTTAACAGGGAACATCTCCCTAATTTTCTTACAGCAAAAGAAAATGAAAAGTTACACACGGCGGTTACAGGGCTGACTGCAAGAGAAACTGTGAGAGGGAGGTGAAAGTACTGTGTAGAGGATATAAACAATGAGATAATCAATTAGACAGAACCAAACATAAAGACAGTCATACAAAGAGAGAGAGGCAGCACAATTTTATTATACTTATGTCCATGAACAATGCAATGGAAATTAATTGGATTAAGTATTCGCCTTCACAAATGGGTGACTGGTGCTAACCTCCCACCATCTCTTGAGTAAGGTAATGCATGTTACTAAATGTACAACATTTCTTTTGCTTATTATTTTGTCACATCAACAGTTGTTAAACTTAGACCCAAAAGCCTTAAAAACCAGAATAAATTAAACAGAAAGAAGTCAGGGGAGGAGTACTATCAATGAAAAGTACTTCCCCATCTAAATTGACAAATATGATCATCCACAACATAGCAGTTATTTAAGATTTTGCACAATGTCCCCTCCCGTTGTGTACTCACTAGGGGTAAATTTCTGAATTTGCATTCTCTACACTCAGTAGGGAGCTAAAATACTGATGAGCCTGTATGCAAATGGATCCACATACTTCGCACCTGCTTTAATTTGTTTCCCTGCAGTCAGGTCTGTGCCAGTTGCCTTCAGACCAAAAGACTCCCGAGGACTATTTTGTGCTGGTCCGGCCCCCAAGCGCATCTTGGACCAATGAACATTTTGATCCTGGTTTTAGAGAATAAGATCCACACTGTTTGAAAGAAATAGGACATATTTATTTTTAATTGGCTCAACTAATGCAGCCACGCTTGGCTCAGTTGGTAGTACTCTTACCTCTGACCCAGAAAGCTCTGGCTTCAAGCCCCATTAAGAATTGCTTACGTAGCAGCAATGACTTCACTTTAAAAAGTGCTTTGGGATGTTCTGCAGGTCTGATAAAATGCTATATTAGTAAAAGTTCTTTCCTTTAATGAGTGTCTTTTATACAGCTGAGTCCTGGGGATTAGGTAGTTTAGATATTTAAAGTTGATGGGATTTAGTTCTGCCATTTAATTTAATTTTCATGTTTGTACTAATCATATTAATGATTTGTTGTTGCCTGTGTAGGCTCTGACCAGACAGAAGCTTACAGTAAACTGGTTACTACTTCCAGCACCTCATCATTTAGATCAGACTCACAAGTACTGTTACCAAGGTAGACTCAATAATGATATTTATAGGAGGCCGTGGACTCGAGGTATCTGTCATTTTTTCTTAGACTTTTCTCCTGTGTTATTTCATTTGATGGACAGAAAGATGGGGGGGAATTTAATGCTGTCCCCGGGTCAGGTTTGGAGAGCATATAATTGGGCGGGATGGTGGCAGGGGGTTACCCTGGCAGCTTCCCGCCTCCACCCAAGTTATGTTGGGGGCACGAAGGCCTGTGAATGGCCTTCCTGTCCTGCCATCAGTTGAGGCCCTTAAGTGGGCAATTAATGCCCAATAAAGGGCTTCATCCTGCTGCCGCCAGAATTAGCCCAGTGGTGGGTGGGCCTGTTGTGGCACAGGAAGCATGCCAAGCAAGCCCATGCAGGTTGCTTGCTGGCTCCGCGGGGGGGTGGGGTGGTGGGGGGGAGTGGGGTGGGGTGGTGATGTGTGTCCCTCGTTAAAAGACACTTAGTGTCTGAATAAGGAACCTGGCATCAGGAGGTGAGGGGCCCACTGAGAGCCACCCCCCTGCCCTGGCTGCTAACCTCCCCCTATAAACCCACCCCTGCAAAACCCTTCCCACTATGACTTACCTGTGGCCTGATTCCAAGGCCTCGGGTGAGTGCTCTACCGGCAGCAGTTACTGCCTCCGTGGTGGTGCTGCTCAGTTAAAGAGCTGCTGGTCTCTGATTGGCCAGCAGCTCTCAGAGGGCGGGTCCCCTGTCATCAGGGTCCTTAATCCCAAGGAAGGCCCGCCACTGTCAACTGAAGTGCCTAATTGCCGGCGGTCGAGTCCCCCATCGCCAAGACAAAATCTTGGCCTATATTTCTATTATGGTGCTCTCTGAAGCTGATGACTAGATGAACCCTACTGAAATTCAAACTGTCAGGAAAGGGTTGTACATGACATTTACTAATTCTGTTATTCATTGTACACATCTCATTGGCATGATTCTGGTTTGTAATGGATTAGTTGAAGTCATCCATTATTATATGTACGTAACATTTTATCTCATCATTTGAAATGTTGTGTTTCTTTATGGTTTCACAGGGAATGTGCAACATTTGTAGGAAGTTGGTTGAAGGACAGGAAACAAATAGTGGTTAACAGTTTTGCATGCTAATGTTTAGAGCACCAATTACAAGAAAAGCTTGGACCTACTTAATCTCTTATTGTTCAACTTTATCTGCACTATATTTCTGTTTTTATTTCAGATGTTTAAAATTTTTATCTCCATTGTTTTAAAAAGAATGATAATGGTCTAAATTATTTATGGCAGGGACAGTGCTTTCTACGTGCAATTTGAAGAGTCGTGACTCTGTATTGACTGAATGGAAGAAACATGTCTGCTCAGAAAGCTTTCTTGAGCGGTAATAGCCATATGCTTGTCTCTCATTTCTATAATTTAAAAAAAAATAGTCACTCACTGGGTGGGATTGCCCAAAGGGAGTTGGGAACAAGTGCACACTTCAGGTCAAGCAAGATTAGAGGACAGAGACGTAATTGTACCAAAGAGAGGAAGGGTAGGAAGGAGGGGGGGGGGAAAGGGAATGGGTAAAGAGACTTGAAGATATGAAGGGAAGTAGGTGAGAAGGAAGAAGGATGGTGTTGGGGTGGAAAGGAAGGGGAATGTGGAGAGAAGGAGTATGAGAGATGGGAAGGAATGATCATCTCCCCTTGATATTCAATGGCACTATCAATATCCTTGGGGTTACCATTGACTAGAAACTGAGCTGGAGTAGCCATATAAATAGTGTGGCTACAAGAGCAGGTCAGAGGCTAGGAATCTTTTGGTGAGTAACTCACCTCCTGACTCCCCAAAGCCTGTCCACCATCTACACGGCACAAGTCAGGAGTGTGATGGAATACTCTCCACTTGCCTGGATGGTGCAGCTCCAACAACACTCCAGAAGCTTGACATCATCCAGGACAAAGCAGCCCACTTGATTGTCACCCCATCCACAAACATTCACTCCCTCCACCATCGACGCACAGTGGCAGCAGTGTGTACCATCTACATGATGCACTGCAGCAATGCACCAAGGCTCCTTAGACAACACCTTCCAAACCCGTGACCTCTACCAACTAGAAGAACAAGGGCAGCAAATGCATGGGAACACCACCACCTGCAAGCTCCCCTCCAAGATACACACTGTCCTGACTTGGAACTATATCGCCGTTCCTTCACTGTCACTGGGTCAAAATCCTGGAACTCCTTTCCTAACAGCACTGTGGGTGTACCTACCTCACATGGACTGCAAAGGTTCAAGAAGGCAGCTCACCACGACCTCGAGGGCAATTAGGGATGGGCAATAAATGCTAGCCTAGCCAGTGACGCCCACATCCCATGAAAGAATAAAAAAAAAGAAAGGACTGATCTGGGACCAGGGGAATAGTTAGGAACTTCCTCGGGGCAGTGGTGGAGGGATACTTCATACTTCAAACGGGGACCCCTGTCAATGTTTGGTCGTGACAGAATGCTCCCCAGCCAGACGAAGCTCTCTGGGCTGGATTATTGTTCTGGGCTCAGGACCCTGACAGTGGGCACATTTTATTTTTCTTTCTATTCTTTCATGGGATGTGGGCGTTGCTGGTAAGGCGAGCATTTGTTGCCCATCCCTAATTGGTCTTGACAACTCAGGGCAGTTAACAGCCAACCACATTGCTGTTGGTTTGGAGTCATATTTAGGCCAGACCAGGTAAGGGCTGCAGATTTCCTTCGGCTGCAGATTTCCTTCTCTCAAGGACATTTCCGGGTGCCGACCCCACATCATGTCGGCACCTGAGGCCGGAAATGATTTTTGACCAGCTGGCCAATTAGTGGCCAGGGTGCGCACTTGCCATCTAATTCAGGACAGCAGGCAGGCTCCCGAGGCTGGAGGGCAAATGGGAGGTCTCGCAGCCCTGAGAGATTGGCAGTCACACCATCGGAGGTGGGAGCAGCCAATATAGGTAGGAGAGAGGGTGCCTCAAGACGGAGCAATCCTCTGAAGAGCTTTTAACAAAGGTGAAATTTATACTAGCCACAGCTGCCAGACCACTACTGAGGCAGTCTGCAGCCAGAGCTGTGGCCATTTTACAGTCCCAGCCACGGGACAGGGGTTAAAAATGTTACATGTAATGCTGGTCCCTTCCCCACTTCAGTCTACTGCTGGGAGGCCACCTCCATTCATTGGCCGGGATTTGGCCTCAGCCGTGGTGGCCCTGACTACCAAATGGAAAATTCCGGTCGATGTATGCACTGTGTCCTTGTGGGCAGGTAGCTGTCTGCCCCGCCCTGCCCCTCAGCCAACCATCCACTTCTAAAATGGCCTAGAGGCAGGAACATGCCGACAAATTGGCTGCCAGCCGGTGCTGGGAAATTGTGGGCCCGCCCAACTCCAGTCTTGCCTCCGTGGCTGTTTAAATATTTGGCCCTGTTTCTTTTTCTTTTGTTCTTTCTTTCATTCCCTCTTTCTCTTGCTCTTTCCCTTTCTCTCCTTTTCCACAGCCAAGAGCGAGAGATCCAAGTTTAATCTCATTGTGGGGTAATTGCTTATTCTCTGCTTGCTCTGGACATTTTGGGGGCTCAAAATGGTTTTGGTAATTTCTCATGTAAGAAATCAAGGATTTGAACTTGGGTGCTACCATTTTATGGGACAGTCTGTTGGTACAATAATCAGCATTTAGAGAGAAACTATTTCTTTTATTGGGGTAGTCAAGAACAAAATGGGTGTAACCTTAAAATTTGAGCTGGGCTGTTCAATAGAGAGGTCAGGAAGCACTTCTTCACACAAACTGTACTGAAAATCTGATACTCTCTTACCAAAAGGTTCTGAGGCTGTGGGTCAGTTGAAAATTTCAAATCTATGATTGATAGATTTTTGTTTGGAGAGGGTATGAAGGAATATGAAACCAAGGTGAATCAATGGAGTTAGGAACAAGATCAGCCATTCTCTAATTGAACTGGCTAGAGAGGCTGAAAGGCCTACTCCTGTTCCTAACTGTATCGTCTCTTATCGTATTCAAAGCAGAAAGTGAATTTGGTGCATTCCAGCATGAATGTACAATTAAGGAATTGAGTTATTGCAATATATTAGTGGAAAAATATTGCATTGAAATCTGAGAGAGACAGACAGATACTTGTCACTTTAAAAGGTTCATTCAGAATAACTTGCTAAACTTTAAAAAAAAACTGATTTTAACAATTTTCTGTTTGAACCTGACCTTGAAAGTTTAAACCCATTGTGGGTCAGAGCATGATTCTGGTTGCTGTTCTTCCTGTGGTGAACTGCAGTGTTGTCAGACATTAGTGCAAAAACCATAGATGTAAGATATGGAGGTCTTCAATGTTACCAATCTCTTGCTGATCATAATGAGCATGGTAACCATCATGTTATGCATATGTCATTCTTCATATCCTTTTATCACCTGTCATTTTTTTTTCATTTTTATAGAGGATATATTTATTCTATGGCATCCCAGATTGGCAGTAACAGTTTAGACATTGTGCCAAGTTCAAACCCGAACTCTCAGACTGACATAGAAGATGTTAGCACACTTTTAAGGAGAGATGTTCTGGTGCTTGCAAATGATGTACAGGAGAAATTTGAGGTTACTAATCCTACGGGTGTGAAATCACAAATGGAAACAGGTAGTGTGTTAATATTGATTGTATGAAAGCAGTTGGATTCAATGACAATAAATAAGTCAGTATTATTTGAATATAAACTATTTTTCATGTCATATTATTGATTTAATATGATGGATACAGACAACAATTCATTTTAACTGAATATACAGGATGATTTGTGTTAATAGAGGTGTTGACACTTTGGCTGTTGCTGGTTGCTGAATGGCGGGACAGGCTCGAGGGGCTGAATGGCCTACTCCTGTTCCTATCTTCCTATGTTCCTATGGTATAGATGTAGATGGCAAAGATGGAGGTATTCATTCCTTTGTGCTGTTTGTGAAAGCCTGATTCTTACAACTCAGATAGCCAGGCAAAGAAGAATAAAACCAGAGCCTAGCTTTTAAACACTTAGAAGCTTTTATTTACGGCTGCGTTTGCTGACAACTCAACCACTAGGTGGCGCAGTACTGGCACATGTGCAAATGCAGCCTCATCCACTGAAATGTCATTGTCTACGACGTCTCAGGTACCTGCAAGTAATAAAGCTGGCACTGCTGAATTTGTCACAAAAAGCCAATGCAGCCTTAAATCCAAATTCCCACAGTGGCTGTGATCGATGCCTCCGTCCCACCCCCAACAATACCTGTGATAATACAGAACCAAATAATCTCATTGTAAGGCATCTTTCAATTCGCTCTTTGTATGATGCTTATTATTTTACGTATTGGCTTTGGAAATAGATTCATGTGGCTTTTTCTCTTGCACAATTACAGCAGTGCAAATGGACTGTGGGCTATAATTCAGATAGAAGCCATTGTGCTTCTCTTGCCTCCCTCCCGCGCCCATCTGCTCGCCACTTCTCCCCCCTTGGTCACTCACTCACCGCCTCGCCGCTGCCTTCCCTCAGCCACTCGCTCCCACCCTCGCCGCTTGCTCCAACCCTTGCCACTTCCTTGTTCTTGGCCACTGGTTTCTGTCTCGCCCCGTCACCCCTTAGCCATTCGCTGCCCGCCTTGCCGTGTCGGCAACTCAATCCCCGCCACCCCCCCACCACCCCCGGCCGCTTCTTCAGGTGGAGTGGCGGGGAGTGATTGGCCGAAGGGGGAAGCGACGAGGCCAGGAGCGAGCAGTCAAGGGGAGAGGGTGGGAGCAAGTGGTCGAAGGAGGAAGCGGCGAGCGAAGGGGAGGAGAAGCGGTGAGGGTGGGGGGGGAAGCAGCGAGGCCGGGAGCAAGTGGCTGAGCGGGGAAGCGGTAAGGCTGGGAGCGAGTGGCTGAAGAAAGGCGGCAGCAAGGCTGGGGAGCGAGTGACTGAGGGAAGGCAGCGGAAAAGTTGGGAGCGAGTGGCTGGGGGAAAGTGGCAGTGAGGCCGGGAGCGAGTGGCTGAAGGAAGACGGTGGTGAGGCCGGGAGCGAGTGGCTGAAGGAAGGCGGCAGCAAGGCCGGGAGTGACTGGCTGAGGGAAAGCGGCGGTGAGGCCGGGAGCGAGTGGCTGAAGGAAGACGGTGGTGAGGCCGGGAGCGAGTGGCTGAAGGAAGGCGGCAGCAAGGCCAGGAGTGACTGGCTGAGGGAAAGCGGCGGTGAGGCCGTGAGCAAGTGGCTGAGGGAAGGTGGCGCGAGGCCGGGAGCAAGTAGCTGAGGGAAGGCGGCGGCGAGGCCGGGAGCAAGTGGCTGAGGGAAGGTGGCGGCGAGGCCGGGAGCGAGTGACTGAGGGAAGGTGGCGGCGAGGCCGGGAGCGAGTGACTGAGGGAAGGTGGCGGCGAGGCCGGGAGCGAGTGAGTGAGGGAAGGTGGCGCGAGGCCTGGAGCGAGTGACTGAGGGAAGGTGGCGCGAGGCCGGGAGCGAGTGGCTGAGGGAAGGCGGCAGCAAGGCCGGGAGCAAGTAGCTGAGGGAAGGCGGCAGCAAGGCCGGGAGCAAGTAGCTGAGGGAAGGTGGCGCGAGGCCGGGAGCGAGTGACTGAGGGAAGGTGGCGCGAGGCCGGGAGCGAGTGACTGAGGGAAGGTGGCGCGAGGCCGGGAGCGAGTGGCTGAGGGAAGGTGGCGCGAGGCCGGGAGCAAGTGGCTGAGGGAAGGCTGCAGCAAGGCCGGGAGCAAGTAGCTGAGGGAAGGTGGCGCGAGGCCGGGAGCGAGTGACTGAGGGAAGGTGGCGCGAGGCCGGGAGCGAGTGACTGAGGGAAGGTGGCGCGAGGCCGGGAGCGAGTGGCTGAGGGAAGGTGGCGCGAGGCCGGGAGCAAGTGGCTGAGGGAAGGCTGCAGCGAGGCCGGCAGCGAGTGGCTGAGGGAAAGCGGCGGCAAGGCCAGCAGCGAGTGGCTGAGGGAAGGCGGCAGCAAGGCCGGGAGTGACTGGCTGAGGGAAAGCGGCGGTGAGGCCGTGAGCGAGTGGCTGAGGGAAGGTGGCGCGAGGCCGGGAGCAAGTAGCTGAGGGAAGGCTGCAGCGAGGCCGGGAGCGAGTGGTTGAGGGAAGGCGGCGATGAGGTCGGGAGCGAGTGACTGAAGGAAGGCGGTGGTGAGGCCAGGAGCGAGTGGCTGAGGGAAGGTGGCAGCAAGGCCGGGAGTGAGTGACTGAAGGAAGGCGGCGGTGAGACCGGGAGCGAGTGGCTGAGGGAGGGTGGCGGTGAGGCCAGGAGCGAGTGGCTGAGGGAAGGCGGAGGGGAGCGAATGGTCCTGTTCCAGCACGCGATTACGTTTTCGAACGCATGCGCGAATTTAGTCCTGGCGAGCCAGCTGCGTTCATGCGCATCACCATACTGGCAGGAAGAAACCATTCTGTGCATGCACACAGCTGGGAACACACTGATGACGTCGGCGCTTGGCTGCATTGTCAGGAGTCACTCTGTTTATTTACAGAGACATGCACAAAATATCATGCACCTCCCACCAAGAACCAAACTTTCAGCCTGCTATGAACACAAGTGAGTGCCCAATTAATGCCCACCACCTGAAGAAAATTAACCCCCAGTTGATAGACAATTAACACTACTCTTCATTTTATGTACCTCATGGCTTGACGTGAGTTTTTCCCTTTCATTGCACAGGTGCAGCACATTGTTTAGGTGACGTGTGTAATATAGATTTATGATTAAAAACTGTTTGTAAGGCCCGATTTAGGGAACAGAACACTATAATATGCATTTTATTATTAATGAACAAATAGTTTCAACACTGAGCTCCAGCTTGTTAAATATAACTTTCACATGTAATTCATTCATGTTTTTCACAGATGAAGTTTTGCATGGGAATTTAATAGCTAAGCTTGTTGCTGTTTTTAAAATAACCTTCCCATTATTTCCTGATGCACAGTAAAAAGTTGGACAGTTCATTGCATTTAATGGCGAGACAAATAGTCTGGATAAGATTGGCTGCCCTATGCTTTGGTAGCTGGGAAAGCAAAAAATTCAATGCTGAGTGTGAGCACTGAAAATACTTCAACCAAGTAATGCTCAGTGCTTGGAAGGTTTGCTCCTCTGGATTGCATGATCCTCATGAATGATTTGAAAGTTTTTAAGTTATGGGAGGGCTTCCCTCTCCTGCATTTTACAAGAGTTTCACCTGAAATCCAATCACATCACAGTGCACCTGTATCTAGTAGGCCCAATTCCAAACTAAATTCCTGGCCTTCAGACCTTAGATTAGATTAGATTAGAGATACAGCACTGAAACAGGCCCTTCATCCCACCGAGTCTGTGCCGAACATCAACCACCCATTTATACTAATCCTACACTAATCCCATATTCCTACTAAACATCCCCACCTGTCCCTATATTTCCCTACCACCTACCTATACTAGTGACAATTTATAATGGCCAATTTACCTATCAACCTGCAAGTCTTTTGGCTTGTCGGAGGAAACCAGAGCACCCGGAGAAAACCCACGCAGACACAGGGAGAACTTGCAAACTCCACACAGGCAGTACCCAGAATTGAACCCGGGTCCCTGGAGCTGTGAGGCTGCAGTGCTAACCACTGCGCCACTGTGCCGCCCAGATGGATGTCCCCTGATTTTGCAAAGGACAGTGAAGTTTTTTTTTCTTGGCTTTCATTAAACTTTTTTTTGTTTGCAGTTTACTGCTTTTTTAGCATTTATTTTTCCACAGTCTATCATTCAAAGCAGTTGTCCTCTGAATGAAAATAAGATCGATGGAGAGAATAGTTATTTCTTTGAAAATTCCTCTTGCCGTCCGGGAATTTGAGAATGAGGACTAACAAAGCAATGATCAGAGGGAAGAATGGCTGCACTTGGACAGGTTGCATAAACCTGTCGTTAACAAAGTATACATGTCCACAAATCCCACTATAGATGCGTTAGCATGTTAGAAGATATACATAGAGGCCACAATACACAAACAAGCCATTCGGCTCAACCAGTCCATGTCTGTACCTACCCTACATGCAAAAAAATAGTCATGATCTCATTTGCCCGCACTGTTCCTATGGTTTTGTTCATTTCCTGGAGCTGCCATTATTCAACAACACCTGGCTCCTGATATATTTCAGGATTTCTTACATCCACAATCTTTCCACTCATACTCAATCTCCCACTCTCAGAACTTCATTGCCCCTTCTGCACCCTGCCAAATGTCAGCTGCTTCATACCCCTCCGCTGAGTGTTAATTCTACATGCCCAGTGCCTCCCAATTGCCTAACAGCTTCAAACCTCTCCCTCCTAAATGGTCATTGGGTCCCCTTCAATACTCACTGTCTCTGGTACAGTGCTATCTTCTGACTGAATTCACCTTCCCAAATCCCCTTCCTAAATCCTCCTTAATATTCCCACAACACCTCCATCCCCAGATTGTATTCTTCTTCCCAGCCACTTACTGAGACTCTGCTATATCCCAAGTGTGGTCTCCTCTTTTTTCCCTGAACCTCCAACCTAGTTTTTCTCTTACCTGGGTGTGTCACCCAGCTCCCAGACAGCCAGCCTCACCCTGATCACAGTACCCACTTTGAAACTATGCATGTTTCCTGGCAGCTTCCTGGTTACACTGGATTTTCATTTCAGGCATAGAAATTGATTACCATGGAGTGTGACTGGGAGAGATGTAATGAGACAGAGTAAATAGAGGATTTCCAGAAGCACTGATGAAAATAGTTAGAAAACCAGTCAAAGCCACAATAAGAAGAGCCACAGAGAGGGAGAAATAGTGAAAGACAAATAGAAGGACAAAAAACAAATGAAGAGTTTGGAAAGTAACAAGAAAAATGATAGTTTTAGTTTTAGCAAGCAAAGATATGGGAAATCAGCCATATATAGGACAGAAGGAGCTGAATTATGTTGGGTGGGTCATGATACCGATGCCAGCTTCAATTCTGGATCAGGAGCCCAGAGGTGGCCATGGCGGGATGACGGTCACGATCTTCCTGGAGGGAGTCAATTATGAAGATGCTGCTGGGAGCCCCATCCAGTTAAGGATGGCGTATGGACCAAGGAAGGAGGCCCAATATAAGCAATGTCGGGCCAACAGCCCCACTGGGAGAGGTGAGCGCTGTGGCGAAGAGGGAGACTTAGAGGGCACCTCAAAATGGAAGTGCTCATGAAGCTGCCTTCTTCAGCTGAAATAAAAGAAGGCACAGTACCGTGAGGGGTCTCAAGGTGGATGGAAAACCCCTCTGGAAGAACGTCTAAGGCCACTCCTAGACTCCTGAGAACCTTGCGGCCCTGTGATGCAGCCATTTAATGCAGCTTGTGGTGGCCCGCCAACTACCCAGCAAGAGGCCACCTCCAAAGAGCTGGCAGGTTCCACACTCAGCAGGTGGGCAGTGGCAGTGTGGGGTGGGGGGGGGGGGGGTGGTGGAGGAGGTACCTCCAACAATTGCCATCACCTTTGGACAATGACATCTAAGTGGGACCTTGATTGTCCTAATTGGCTGCCCGCTTCCATCGAGTTGCTGCCGATTTTGTTCCCAGCCCACCCTGGGGAAATTTTCCTGGAAGTGGGAAGGCATTGGGGAGCCATCCTGATGCAGCTTCCACCTATTTTTCCGCCACGTACCTCCAAATCCATCTCCGCAAGGCTGGGAAAATTCAGCCAGATGTGTTTCATAGTTTGAAACAGCATATCCTTTGGCTTACTATGAGCAATATTGAGATGGTTCGACTAGTGTTATATAAAACTAGAGCAGTCACGTGCAGGAGGTAATGAAATTGCAAAAAAGAAATGTGACTTGCCAGTTTTGCTGGTTTTCTATTGAAGCTTTGTACAAAATTGCTAATGTATGTAAATAACATTTAATTTTCTTATAGATTTTTTTCTGCACAATGAAATGGTATTTGGAGATTACCTGTCGGAGTTTCATAAACAGTTACCCAGGTTGCATAATCTCAGTCGTAGATTGAAAATATATTCGGTAAAAGACCCGTTTGTAAATTCTGAAGGGCAGCCTTTGACGGAGGAAATGTTTTTCAGGTAAAGGACAGCATAAGAACTGCAGCTGGAATGTATAAAATAGTAATTTTAAAAAATGTTCCTTGTGTGTTAGACTCTTAAATTATGTTAAACATGATTTCCTTAAAACTTAAATTTAAAGAAGTAAACTTTTTGAAACACTTTATTTTTCAGTTTTTCAAATCCGCAAGTATAAAATAAACAGAGAAACAACCATTCAACCTGTTTTACAATCATCCATTTTAGGAGCATTTTAGAAAGATTCAGCCACCTCAGAAGCATCATCATTTTTATCACACTAACCTTGCCAAAAAGCAGAAAAGAATCATAGCACATTTAGCTAAGCCCTTCCCAAATGTTCTCAAAATTTGACTTATAAACCTCCTCTGTACCCTTTCTAAGGCCTTTACATCTTTCCTGAAGTGTGGTGCCCAGAATTATCCATAGTACTGCAGCTGAGGCCTAACCAGTGATTTACAAAGTTTTAGCATGACCCCTTTGTTTTAATATTCTACTCCTCTTTCTGTAAACCCAAAAAACGCATATGCTTTTTTAACCATTTTGTCAGCTTGTCCTGTCATCTTTGGGATTTGTGTATAGGACACCAAGGTGTCTCGTATCTACACTTTTCAAAATTGTGCTTTTTATAGTATACTGTCTTTCCATATTAATCCTCTCAAAGTGCATCACTTTACATTTTTCCGCATTGAACTCCATCTGCCGTGCTTCTGCTCATGGAATCCCATGACTTGTCTCACGCACTTGATCTTGTACCCTAGCAGAGAACCAAACCTCTCAGAATTTGTCATTCACTGAATGGGATTATCAGGGCATCCTATCAAGAGGTTACATAAAAAGCTTGCTTCTGCATAGAGAGTTGAATATTACAACAGATAGTATGCTGATCACAGAAACTGAAAAATAAAGGAATGTAATAAGGATCATATTCATTTAATTCTGAAGAAACTAATTCTGCCTACATGAATGTAGACTTGACATAAACACTAGATTCACTTGGCGATATACTATGTTAGGTGTCAATAAAGCATTTGCTATGAAGAAATCAAAGCAGCAAGGGCTCTAAATTTGCCCTAACAGTAATTTTGTAATAAATTTACTGTTAGGGCAAATTTAGTAGAAATTGCCCAGTAGAAATTACAAATTATAGTGAGAACATGCCGTTTGTTATGAACAGGTAGTTAATCCCTTTTCTTTTCCTGAACAAATTTCCCAGTTTTTTCAACCACCTGTCTGTAAATAGATTAGTGTTTGAATTTCTTTCCCTCTCTTAAACCCTAATAATAAATGACCGCATCAACAACGCGGCTTTTCAAGTCAAAACAAAGAATTAGGGTTTATTTACATACTCTTAAATTTGGGAAGGGGTTTAACTTCGCCATGCACCCTTACAAACATTCAGGGAAAGGGTAAAGACACATTAAAAAAAAGGCAAGGACATTTACTAACTAGAAACTTATCTTAACTACTAGCTAATATTGATTTCAGTTAAAACTAATGTCCATGAATATTATCAAAAAAATTGTCCAAAAATTGGAGATCACTGCTTAGAAATGCTGAATTGGGGAGGAGCTGTCGGAAATGTCTCTTCTCTTACAAGCTTCTTCATCTTAGCACTCTAAAGGGTAAATTGAGGTAGCTCGGTTTGGCTGAAGACACTGTTCTTGCAGATTTTCTTCTTGTTGATTTTTTTTTCTTGCTGGATTTTTGAAAAAACGTTTCTTGTTGAAAAGGCCTTAGAGAAAGAAGTCAATGCAGATTGAAGATAGTTCTGCTTCTTGCAGAGAGCTCTCAGGGAAAAGTCTCAGGAAGATGTGACTCTAGGCAGCAGATGGCAGCTGTCTAAATGACCAAGCTGTACCTTCAATTGTCACAATTTCAAATTCCACAGGTTGGATAGTGTGGCTCATGGACAAGCTGTACCACATGATCTCTCTCCTCCATTTTGACAATCGGAACATAGCAGTACAAATTTAAACATGATGGATAAAATGGCGGTTGACATTCATCCTTGAATGCACAAAAGTACAATTTACAAAGGGGGTTTGCATCCATTCGTGACATTTAACAATTGTAAAGAAAATGATTTGGTTGACTATTTTAGTCAATCACTGAAAGCATCTGGTCTACAAGGCTGCTGAATTTCTGGGATATAATCCAAAGGCACTTTGCTTTCAATTCACAGCAATTTATCTTAACTTGGTGTTACTTATTGGAAAGGCTCCAGGGTGTTGTACATTAGTGCTGCAACAGCAGTTTGTGAACATTTCACGTTTACTTATTTTTCATCTTCAGCCACAGATGTCTTCAGACAGCTTCTGCAGCTAGACAACAGTACAATAATGCATACATCAGATAGGAAACATTTTGCGCAAGACTCTGTAAAGATACCCTAGAGATAGGGTTCTGATCCAAGAAGCTACCAACTACTCTTGCATCTATATATTATTAAAATTGTTTGCCTTTCCTTTCAAAAGTTCTGCATAAGCAGGACTTTTGTGGGGTTTTAAATGCCAATTTACTCTCTCCAGTGGTCTGCTGAGATTGCGTTAATCAGGGTGCCCCTCTACACTGCTACCCCCTCTCCAGTTTGCTGGTCTCCCATTTTCAGTTGCAGAATTACCACTTGGTGGGTGTAATTACAGTTTAACAAGTTTACAACAGTTGCTTCCATTGAATTTGTGAACATTGGAACTTTAAATTGATGACTAACATATCTGTGTGCTCTGATCCAATCATGACCATATGGGTAAAACTTCCGGGTGCCCCGGTTTCCTCCCACATGCCAAAGCCTTGCAGGTTGATAGGTAAATTGGCCATTAGCAATTGCCCCTAGTATAGGTAGGTGGTAGGGAAATATAGGGACAGGTGGGGATGTGGTAGGAATATGGAATTAGTGTAGGATTAGTATAAATGGGTGGTTGATGGTCGGCACAGACTTGGTGGGCCGAAGGGCCTGTTTCAGTGCTGTATCTCTAAACTAAACTAAACTAAAAAGGCGGCAATCACTTGGTTGGGAGTGTACTACAGGCTCCCAAATAGTCAGGGAGAGATAGCAGATATGTAGGCAAATCTTAGAGGTGTAAAAATAATAGGGTAATAATAGCAGGGGATTTCAACTTCCCCAATATTAACTGGGATAGTCTTAGTGCAAAAGGCTTAAAGGGGGTGGAATTCTTAAAGTTCATACAGGAGTGCTTTTTGAGCCAGCACATAGAAAGTCCTACAAGAGAAGGGGCGGTACTGGATCTAATCCTAGGGAATGAGGCCAGACAAGTGGTAGAAGTGTCATTGGGGGAGCATTTCGGGGATGGTGACCATAACTCTAAGATTTAAGATTGTAAGGTAGTTATAGAAAAGGACAAAGATGGACCAGAAATAAAGGTGCTGAATTTGGGGAAGACCGATTTCAAAATGATAAAACAGGATCTGGCCAAAGTGGACTGGGAGCAGCTACTTGTAGGAAAGTCTACATCAGACCAGTGGGAGTTATTCAAAAAGGAAATAGTGAGAGTTCAGGGCTATCATGTTCCCATAAAGGTGAAGAGTAAGACCAACAAGTCCAGGGAACCCTGGATGTTAAGGGATATAGAGGATTGGATAAGGGAAAAAAGGAGGCTTATGGCAGATTCAGAGGACTGAAAACAGTGGAGGCCCTAGAGGAGTGTAGAAAGTGTAGGGGGGTACTTAAAAAAAAAGTAATAAGGAGAGCAAAGAGGGGGCATGAAAAAACACTAATGGGCAAGATAAAGGAAAATCCCAAGGTGTTTTATAGGTATATTAAGGGCCAAAGGATAACCAGGGAAAGAGTAGGGCCCATTAGGGACCAAAGTGGCAATCTGTGTGTGGAGTCAGAGGATGAAGATGAGGTTTTAAATGATTACTTTTCATCTGTGTTCACTATGGAGAAGGACGATGTAGGTGTAGAGATCAGGGAGGAAGATTGTGATATACTCGAACAAATTAGCATTGAAAGGGAGGAGGTATTACTGGTTTTATTCGGCTTAAAAGTGGATAAATCCCCAGGCCCAGATGGGATGTATCCCAGGCTGTTGTGTGAGGCAAGGGAGGAGATAGCAAAGGCTCTGATACAAATTTTTAAATCCTCTCTGGCCACAGGAAAGGTGCCAGAGGACTGCAAATGTGGTACCGTTATTCAAGAAGGGCAGCAGGGATAAACCAGGTGATTATAGGCCAGTGAGTCTAACATCAGTGGTAGGGAAACTATTGGAAAAAATTCTGAGGGACAGGATTAATCTCCACTTGGAGAGGCAGGGATTAATCAAGAATAGTCAGCATGGCTTTGTGAGGGGGTGATCATGTCTAACAAACTTGTTTAAATTTTTCGAGGCGGTGACTAGATGTGTAGATGACGGTAAAGCAGTTGATGTAGTCGACATGGACTTCAGTAAGGCTTTTGATAAAGTCCCGCATGGGAGATTGATTGAGAAGGTAAGAGCCCATGGGATCCAGGGCAATTTGGAAAATCGGATCCAAAACTGATTTAGTGGTAGGAGGCAGCGGGTGATGGTTGAGGGTTGTTTCTGTGGTTGGAAGCCTGTGACCAGTGGTGTACTGCAGGGATCGATGTTGGCATCCTTGCTGTTTGTAGTGTACATTAATGATTTTAATGTGAATATAGGAGGTATGATCCATGAGTTCACCGATCACGCGAAAATTAGTGGTGTCGTAAATTGTGAGGAGGAAAGCCTTGGATTACAGGATGATATTGATGGGCTGGTAAGATGGGCAGAGCAGTGGCAGATGGAATTTAATCCTGAGAAGTGTGAGGTGATGCATTTTGGGAGGACTAACAAGGCAAGGGAATATACAAAGAGTGGCAGGACCCTAGAAAGTACTGAGGGTCAGAGAGACTTGGTGTACTTGTCCATAGATCACTGAAGGCAGCAGCACAGGTAGATAAGGTGGTTAGGAAGGCCTATGGGATACTTGCCTTTATTAGCCGAGGCATAGAATAGAAGAGCAGGGAGGTTGTGATGGATCTGTATAAAATGCTAGTTCGGCCACAGCTGGAGTACTGTGTACAGTTCTGGTCGCCACACTATAGGAAGGATGTGATTGCACTGGAGAGGATGCAGAGGAGAAGAGGAGATTCACCACGATGTTGCCTGGGCTGCAGCATTTCAGCTATGAAGAGAGACTGGATAGGCTAGGGTTGTTTTCCTTAGAGCAGAGAAGGCTGAGGGGGGACCTGATTGAGGCGTATGAAATTATGAGGGGCATAGATAGAGTAGATAGGAAGAAACTTTTTCCCTTAGCGGAGGTGTCAATAACCAGGGGGCATAGATTTAAGGTAAGGGTCAGGAGGTTTAGAGGGGATTTGAGTAAAAAAAATTTCACCCAGAGGGTGGTTGGAATCTGGAACACACTGCCTGAAGGGGTGGTAGAGGCAGGAACCCTCACAACGTTTAAGAAGTATTTAGATGAGCACTTGAAATTCCATAGCATACAAGGCTACAGGCCAAGTGCTGAAAAATGGGATTAGAATAGATAGGTGCTTGATAGCCAGCATGGACACAATGGTCCGATAGGCCTGTTTCTGTGCTGTATAACTCTATGACTCGATGTGCCCTCTGCCATTTTACTGTCTTTCAACTGAAGATTACACTTTGGCTTTACATCTGTGTGCAGTGTCACAGGAAATTGATAATTGTGTTTATACTAATATGCACCTATGTGGTAAAACTGCAAACCTCAATATTAAAAAAAAAAAATGACAGGGGATACCTCATTGGCATTGCTTGCAAGTAGTTTTGGGGGGACAGGTGTGATCTCTAGCTGGTAACTAAACTGTTCCTTTAAAGTCACCACTCAAGTATTCTGTGTGGGAATCCAGATGATTGTGATTGTAACTTGTAGTTATCGTTGACAGTAATTGCTTCTAAATTTCAAGATGCCGGTCAGTAACTCGCTTTCTTTTTAAAAAAAAAAGTTGTTTTAAAGTAGTTGGAGGAATAAAATCAGAGACATTGGGCATAATTTGCAAATCTTTGTCTCTGAGGAAACGGCAGGACCTGTAGTGGGTCGGGAACTCAATTGCTGCTCAAGCTGGCTTTGCTGTAGTTGTTTAACTCAGCCACGATATTGGCACCTGTTCTGGGTTTCCCGACCAATTGGAGAGGTCAGGTGAGATCACATGTCAAATCTGTCACTGAAGGTTCCCTATTTAGAGAGACCCTGGCAGTGGTCTGAATGTCTGCAGAAAATATTGCTTGTGAAGGATTCAGAAAGGTGGAGAATGGAAGGAAGATGTGGGAAGGTTTGGTGGAGTATTGTGTCCAGATCTGGGCACCACACTTTAGGAAGGGTGTGAAGGCTTCAGAAAGGGTG
The DNA here is from genome assembly GCF_036365525.1 of Heterodontus francisci. NCBI lineage: Eukaryota > Metazoa > Chordata > Chondrichthyes > Heterodontiformes > Heterodontidae > Heterodontus > Heterodontus francisci. The sequence continues at coordinate 178,032,263 of NC_090374.1, read as the reverse complement.
CAGTAAAGATTCTTGAGATAGGGATGAGGGACTTCAGTTACATGGATAGATTGGAGAAGCTGGTGGTGTTCTCCTTAGACAAGAGAAGGTTGAGAATAGACAGAGAGTAACTGTTCTCATTGATGGAAGGGTCGAGAACCAGAGGACACAGATTTAAGGTGATTAGCAAAAGAACCAAAATGACATGAGGAAAAACTTTTTTATGCAGTGAGTGGTTACAATCTGAATGCACTGCCTGAAAAGGAGATTCAGTCGTGGCTTTCAAAAGGGAATTGGATCAGCACCTGAGGGGGGAAAAAAATTCCAGGGCTACAGGGAATGGGTGGGGAGTGGTACAAGCTAAATTGCTCTTGCAGAGAGTCAGCGTGGACTCAATGGTCCGAATGGTCTCCTCTGTCCGTAACTATTCTATGATTCTGAGAACAGAGGAAAAGGCCAGCCAGGTGAAGACCAGGTATGGCTGTAAGTGGCAGAGGTTGTCAGCAGCAGGATGTGGTGCCCAGGATCTGGATACAGTGCTGCAAAAAGTTTAATGACCTCATTAGGTCCGGCCAGGTGAATGCTAAACCACTCTCAGCTGGCGTTCATCACTTTCTGACCTCCCTAGCATTTTCCTGCACACTACTCCTCTGATCGACACACCTTGCAATTCTATACATTCCTTTCTCTCCAGGCACCTCCTCAAATCTCCACCTGAACAGCCAATGCTCACTCACCCTCATCCTATTGCCCTCTCACACCCATCCCTCACATTCACCTTCCTCAACTGTTCCAATCCAGCCTCAACACACATTACGCTTCTCACACTCATAAGAATATAAGAACATAAGAAATAGGAGCTGTAGTAAGCCATTTGGCCCTTCGAGCCTTCTCTGCCATTCAACAAAATCATGGCCGACGTTCTAACTCAACTCCACCTTTCCATGCTTTCTACCTTCTGCATGTTAACTTTTTGTGATTCGTATACAAAGACACACCTGTCCCTCTGAATGCAAACATTTCCCAGCCCCTCACCATTCAAAAAAATTCTGTTTTTTTTTATTTTTTCTACCAAAGTGGATAACTTCACACTTGACCACATTGTATTCCATCTGTCATGTTCTTGTCCACTCACTCAACCTGTTGATATCCCTCTGCAGCCTCTTTGCATTATCCTCACCGCTTACTTTCCTGCCTAACTTTGTATTGCTAGCAACTCTCTGCCTTCTCTCATTGCTAAAGAGAGTGGACAACTCCGGGGAGAGGCAGAGAACCAGGCATGGACTGCAGCCATAGCGACCCTGATTGCATTGGAGGTGGATGCCCTGGAGATTGGCAGGGTGGCATACGCACTGGGCGTCAGCGATGGAGAGGTGGGGGTGACAAAGAAACCTGGTGACAGCATCATATAATACACTTCCACTTGGCACTTAACAGTCACTCATGTTGAATTGATGTCACCACTAACTGAACTGTCGTGATATGCACTATACTGAGTTGTACCCTTTTTCAATGTTAGCACTAACTCATGTCTTTCATCTCCCACAGGTCCTTCATGGGTGACAAAGGAGATGATGAGGCCGAGGAGCCTTCGGTGGAGGATGAGCACTCTGAGGATGCACTGTTACATGACTTATGCGCACCCTCCACCAGTGCAGATACACACACCTCAGTGGGTACTGCTATAGAAATAGCTAGGTGGGCATATGGTGAGGAGCATATCATGTGAGCAGGAGCAGGTCCTGGAGACAGGGACAGCAGTAGAGAGTCCCTGTCGGAGGGCACAGGGGACACCAAGCTTTGCTCAGCTGGAAACATACTGAGCCTTGGGGGCCATGCATGAAAAGGGAACTTGTGGAGCAGCAACAGGAAATCTGTGAGCTGCTGTCAGCATTTCCAGAGGTAGTGTACACACTTGGAGAGAGATTGGAGGAGTCCATCTCTAACATGAGTGCCATGATGTCTCAGGCATTTCCTCTATGTCCACCTCCATGGAAAGAGTGACCACCTGCATGGAGAATCAGATGGGGCAGGCGACTGAGTGCATGCTGGCCTAGACCAATGGCCTATATACTCCAACTGCCACTTTATGGAGCATCAAGCAAAGTTTTGCCTTGGTGGCTCAACGCCTCACTGACATTCAGCCAAGTACTCCTGCTCTTTGCGAGCAGCGAAGTGCTGGTGGGCCATTAGAGGGAAGATGGACAAAGGGTGCACGGTAGTGGTGATTCTTCACAAGGCATCCCCACTTCTCATCCCTTGCACCTTTCTCCCTCCCTCCCCCCAGACAGAGCCCCACATGTTGCCTCTTGTCCTGATGACCAAGTCTGCCCTACACAGGTGCAGCGGAGCAGTCTTTGGAGGGGCAGTCATGGATCCAAAATCCAGAGGATGTCTGCCAAGGGCACCTCAGCTGTCAGAACAGGGGAAGATGCAGCCTGCCTCCAGTTCAGCTGAACCCACAGGGGTTGCATCACAACAGAATGGATGTTGCAGGTTCCGGGATTTAGATGTTTCAGAAAGAACAGAGAAGAGGGTAAAAGAGGGGGGGGTGTGGCATTGTTAATCAAGGAAAGTATTACAGCGGCAGAAAGGACGTTTGAGGACTCGTCTACTGAGGTAGTATGGGCCGAGGTTAGAAACAGGAGAGGAGAGGTCACCCTGTTGGGAGTTTTCTATAGACCTCCGAATAGTTCCAGAGATGTAGAGGAAAGGATAGCGAAGATGATTCTCGACAGGAGCGAGAGTAACAGGGTAGTGGTTATGGGGGACTTTAACTTTCCAAATATTGACTGGAAATACTATAGTTCGAGTACTTTAGATGGGTCTGTTTTTGTCCAGTGTGTGCAGGAGGGTTTTCTGACACAGTATGTGGACAGGCCAACCAGGGGCGATGCCACATTGGATTTGGTACTGGGTAATGAACCCGGCCAGGTGTTTGATTTAGATGTAGGTGAGCACTTTGGCGATAGTGATCACAATTCGGTTAGGTTTACCTTAGCGATGGGCAGGGACAGGTATATACCGCAGGGCAAGAATTATAGCTGGGGGAAAGGAAATTATGACGCGATTAGGCAAGATTTAGGATGTGTAGGATGGGGAAGGAAACTGCAGGGGATGGGCACAAACGAAATGTGGAGCTTATTCAAGGAGCAGCTAATGCGTGTCCTTGATAAGTATGTACCGGTCAGGCAGGGAGGAAGTTGTCGAGCAAGGGAGCCGTGGTTTACTCAAGAAGTTGAAGCGCTTGTCAAGAGGAAGAGGGCGGCTTATGTTAAAATGAGACGTGAAGGCTCAGTTAGGGCGCTTGAGAGTTACAAGCTAGCCAGGAAGGATCTAAAGGGAGGGCTAAGAAGAGCAAGGAGAGGACACGAGAAGTCATTGGCGGATAGGATCAAAGAAAACCCTAAGGCTTTCTATAGGTATATCAGGAATAAACGAATGATAAGAGTTAGAACAGGGCCAATCAAGGATAGTAGTGGGAAGTTGTGTGCGGAATCAGAGGAGATAGGGGAAGCGTTAAATGAATATTTTTCGTCAGTATTTACAGTAGAGAAAGAAAATGTTGCCGAGGAGATTACTGAGATACAGCCTACTAGGCTAGATGGGATTGAGATTCACAAGGAGGAGGTGTTAGCAATTTTGGAAAGAGTGAAAATAGATAAGTCCCCTGGGCTAGATGGGATTTATCCTAGGATTCTCTGGGAAGCCAGGGAGGAGATTGCAGAGCCGTTGTTGTTGATCTTTAAGTCGTCATTGTCGACAGGAGTAGTGCCGGAGGACTGGAGGATAGCAAATGTTGTCCCCTTGTTCAAGAAGGGGAGTAGAGACAGCCCTGGTAATTATAGACCTGTGAGCCTTACTTCGGTTGTGGGTAAAATGTTGGAAAAGGTTATAAGAGACAGGATTTATAATCATCTTGAAAAGAATAAGTTCATTTGCGATAGTCAGCACGGTTTTGTGAAAGGTAGGTTGTGCCTCACAAACCTTATTGAGTTTTTCGAGAAGGTGACCAAACAGGTGGATGAGGGTAAAGCCGTGGATGTGGTGTATATGGATTTCAGTAAGGCGTTTGATAAGGTTCCCCACGGTAGGCTATTGCAGAAAATACGCAAGTATGGGGTTGAAGGTGATTTAGAGCTTTGGATCAGAAATTGGCTAGCTGAAAGAAGACAGAGGGTGGTGGTTGATGGCAAATGCTCATCCTGGAGTTTAGTTACTAGTGGTGTACCGCAAGGTTCTGTTTTGGGGCCACTGCTGTTTGTCATTTTTATAAACGACCTGGATGAGGGTGTAGAAGGGTGGGTTAGTAAATTTGCGGATGACACGAAGGTCGGTGGAGTTGTGGATAGTGTCGAAGGGTGTTGTAGGGTACAGAGGGACATAGATAGGCTGCAGAGCTGGGCTGAGAGATGGCAAATGGAGTTTAATGCGGAGAAGTGTGAGGTGATTCACTTTGGAAGGAGTAACAGCAATGCAGAGTACTGGGCTAATGGGAAGATTCTTGGTAGTGTAGATGAGCAGAGAGATCTTGGTATCCAGGTACATAAATCCCTGAAAGTTGCTACCCAGGTTAATAGGGCTGTTAAGAAGGCATATGGTGTGTTAGCCTTTATTAGTAGGGGGATCGAGTTTCAGAGCCACGGGGTCATGATGCAGCTGTACAAAACTCTGGTGAGGCCGCACCTGGAGTATTGCGTGCAGTTCTGGTCACCGCATTATAGGAAGGATGTCGAAGCTTTGGAAAGGGTGCAGAGGAGATTTACTAGGATGTTGCCTGGTATGGAAGGAAGGTCTTACGAGGAAAGGCTGAGGGACTTGGGGTTGTTTTCGTTAGAGAGAAGGAGGAGGAGAGGTGACTTAATAGAGACATACAAGATAATCAGAGGGTTAGATAGGGTGGATAGTGAGAGTCTTTTTCCTCGGATGAGGATGGCAAACACGAGGGGACATAGCTTTAAGTTGAGGGGTGAAAGATATAGGACAGATGTCAGAGGTAGTTTCTTTACGCAGAGAGTAGTAGGGGCGTGGAACGCCCTGCCTGCAACAGTAGTAGACTCGCCAACTTTAAGGGCATTTAAGTGGTCATTGGATAGACATATGGATGTAAATGGAATAGTGTAGGTCAGATGATCGGCGCAACATCGAGGGCCGAAGGGCCTGTACTGCGCTGTAATATTCTAATTCTAAAAAAAAAAAGACCAGAAAGATGTTTTAGTTGCACAAGGAGATTCACTTGGGTGCTTATATCAATGTTAATATTGTTATACAGATGTTTATTTCAATGAATGAAAGTCTTTGTTTGAATGCCTCAACTCATGACCTCAACTTTGTTGCATACACCATTCACCCTGGACAGTAGCTTCCAGGTGAATGATATAATCAGCCTTTATAAGGAGGAAAAGGTGTGAATGTATTGGTTGGCTAGTTGACTGTTAGGATGGGGAGAGGGCACAGAGTTTCTGATGGAACTCTCAGATGGCTGCACAAAAATATATTAAATGAATCATGCCTGGATGAGGCTGTCATGGGCTTCGCTGGCAGTCAGGTGTGCGGTTGCAGGCACAATGGGCACATCTGGCTCTTCTTTCGCAGAGGAGGAGGATGCCGGCCACTTAACACCTTCCTCTTGATGGGGCAGATTGAAGGCCACCTTCAGATCTGTCCAGGCATCTGAACTGCATCTTGAACATTCCAATAGCTTTCTCTATTATTGCCCTGATAGTGATATGGCTCCTCTTGTATCTCACCTCGGGTCAGTGGTAGGGTTTCTCATAGGAGTCAGCAATCAGGTCTTCGGTGCCTCCCAGGAGCCAGCAGGGATGCTTTGTGGTGGAGAGAAAAACCTGCGGTGGTATGATTGGTACAGAATGAAGGAGTCATGGCAGCTCTCTGGATATCTGGCTCAGACATGCCTGATCACCTTTAGTTGGTCACAGACTAGTTGGACATTAAGGGAGCAGATGGCCCTCCGATTCATGATTTTTGCTGATCTGAAGGTGCCTTGATTGCCACGTGCATATAACAAATCACTCCCTTCATCTGCGAAAATACAGCAAAGCCAACACGCCTCTCGCTTTGAGTGGCCTCATCCATGGAGTTGATATAACTGGTAGCCTTGGCAAGCAAGGCATTAGTGAACTGGGTGATGCAGTGGGAAGCAGACTATGATATGCTGGAGGTATCTCCAACAGATCTCTGGAAAGAGATGGATGGGAAGAAATTCAGGGCTGTGGTGACCTTGATAACCACTGGCAATGTATGGCCACCTGGTCCACTTGGGAGGAGGTCTGGTTCCAGATGTCTGCCAAAAAATGCCGTACGAGTATGAACCTTCTGAGGCACTGGCTGGAATTTGACACCCTTCCTGCCACCACACCCCCCCCGCCCCCGCTAGTGGGCTGGGGGAGGTGGGGTGGGGGGGATTTGGTGAGGGGTGTAAAATCTGGTAGGATGAAGGGGGTGCCATGTCCATCATCTACCCACCCCTGCTGCTATTTTACCAGTGGCGGTGGAGGTAGCAGGCAGACCAGTTGCTCTTAGGCCAATTGAGGCCCTTAAGTGGGCAGTTAAGGGCCATTTAAGAGCCTCTTCCCACTGTCACTGGTATTTTACCAGTGGTAGATGAGTGCTTCGGCACCTGAGGAAGCTGCCTTGTAATACCTGGCAGCTTCCTTGTGGGCTTGGGGGGTGGGGGAGGGGGGTGTTCCTGATGGGGCACCCTGTGCCCCACAGAGGGCTCCCACGCCAGCACAGACAGCCCCCACTGAAACAACCCCTCCTGCCCTACATTCGGAACCCCCCCCCCCCCACCCCGCCACTGGGGCCTAGCCATATGTCTCCAGCACCATGACGAGGCCCAACCCCGCTTCCCTTTTCGGAGGCCAACTTCCATGTTCCTCCTCTTGCTGGGTGCAGCCCCAGCAGTGGCCATTGCTGGGACTGAAGAGATGCTGACCCTCTGGCTGACAGCACTTTGAGGCAGGACTTTCTGCCTCAGAGGGGTGGAAGCCACGACTGCAAACACTTAAATACGTGAGCCACCAAAATAACAGTGTGCCTCTAGGACCGATGGAGGCAGGATCGCTCCTGACTTTCCAGCCGGTGGTCGGGGCCACTGCCTTCTTGTGAAATTCAGGCCACTGTTACTCAGTCATGTTCAGGAAGCTCACCCTGTGCCTGTAGACACTGTGCTTGCGGTGTCATCCCCTTTGAGCTGGAACTCTCAGTCCATCCCCTCCATCCTGTGGAGCTGCATGTGACTGCAGAGAAGGCAGCTGGTGGTGGTGTTGCTGGTGCTGTTGTTGCTTCCGGTATGTGAGTATACTCCAAAACGCTTGAAAGTAACTCCAAATAGTAACTCCCCCAGCATCCCAGATCCAGTCTTCAGCCAATTCAATTCACTCCACATTTTATCAAGAAATGGCTGAAGGCACTGAATACGGCAAAGGCTATGGGCCCTGACAACATTCCGGCAATAGTACTAAAACTTGTGCTCCAGAACTGGCTGTGCCCCTAGCCAAGCTGTTCCAGTACAGCTTCAACACCGGAATCTACCTGACAGTGTGGAAAATTGCCCAGGTATGTCCTGTACACAAAAAGCAAGACAAATCCAACCTGGCCAATTACCAACCCATCAGTCTACTCTGGATCATCAGCAAAGTGTTGGACCGTGTCATGGACAATGCTATCAAGCGGCACTTACTCAGCAATAACCTGCTCACTGACGCTCAGTTTGGGTTGGTCCAGGGCCACTCAGCTCCTGACTTCATTACAGCCTTGGTCCAAACATGGGCAAAAAACGTGTGGTGAGAGTGACTGCCCTTGACTTCAAGGCAGCATTTGACCGAGTGTGACATCAAGGAGCCCTTGCAAAACTGGAGTCAGTGGGAAGCGGGGGAAAACTCTCCACTGATTGGAGTCATACCTAGTGCAAAGAAAGATGGTTGTGATTGTTGGAGGTCAATTATCTCAGTCCCAGGACATCACTGCTGGAGTTCCTCAGGGTAGTGCCCTGGCCTGACCATCTTCAGCACCTTCCGTCCATCATAAGGTCAGAAGTGGGGATGTTCGCTGATGATTGCACAATGTTCAGCATCATTCGTAACGCCTCAGAAACTGAAGCAGTCCATGTACATATGCAGCAAGACATGGACAACATCAGGCTTGGGCTGATAAGTGGCAAGTAACATTCGTGCCACACAAGTTCCAGGCAATAGCCATCTGCAACAAGAGAGAATCTAACCATCTCTGCTTGACATTCAATGGCATTGCCATCGCTGAATCCCCCACTATCAATATCCTGGGCTTTGCTATTGACCAGAAACTGAACTGGAGTAGCCATATAAGTACTGTGGTTAGAAGAGCAGGTCAGAGGCTGGGAATTCTGCAGCGAGTAATCCACCTCCTGACCCTCCAAAGTCTGTCTACCATCCACAAGGCACACATTAGGAGTGTTTTGGAATGCTCTCCACTTGCCTGGATGGGTGCAGCTCCAACAGTACTCAAGAAGCTCGACACCATCCAGGAGAAAGCAACCCACTTGATTGGCACCCCATCCACCACCTTCAACATTCACTCCCTCCACCTCCAACGCACAATGGCAGCAGTGTGTACCATCTACAAGATGCACTGCAGCAACTTACCAAGGTTCCTTCGACAGCACCTTCCAAACCTTCAACCTGTACCACCCAGAAGGACAAAGGGCAGCAGTGACATGGGAACACCACCACCTGCAAGTTCCCCTCCAAGCCACACACCATCCTGTAATATAAGGGTTAATAATTGAGACAGAGTGATGACGTGGTAATAGTCACATGGGCAGTAGTCTTGGAAGGAGCTAGAGCTAGAAGCACTGTGATAACTGCTAGCTAGAGATCCTAAAGGAAAGTGTAAATAGAATGTAAATATAAATAAAGAGTTGATGTTCAGCCAGCCCAACACACTGAGATCTTTGTGAAGAACTCTATAACCATGCTGCCAACAATATATAATATTGTGACAGTGATATACAACATAGTGAACAGCAGTGGGTGCCATACAACTTGGGAAACAGTGCCCAGCGATTTGAGAAGCCAAACCTGGTACAGTAGCACCAAAAGACTACTCGTGAGAGGCTGCGAAGAGCTCCAGAGTGGCTCCGTAGATGACAAACGACATGGAGAGTCGGTGAGTCAGCTGTGCAGGTATTCGGGCTGCACCACAGAAGTGTGGTGGTCTGTGGGAACAAACTGGGTCCAGTGATTGGGCTGTGAGTCAGAGTATAGAGCGATGGTTGGGGATTGGAGAAAAACCTGGTACAAAGGTACATTATTATTAACAGCACACTGGGCAGGTGAGACGGGAAGACGTGAAAAAAAAACATTTGATCCCTTGTGAAGGTGAGTCTGGAGTCGGCAGTCATTACTCGAGTGCACCATGGAGGGAAAGCGCGGGAGCACCCTAAAAGAACAGGAAACCTCAGGCAAATGTGTGAACTCCCAAAAAAGGGTCGGAAATCTCCAAGTACAGCGAGAGCACCTCAATTAAGGAAACAAAATGTTTAAAATAAGAATGGAATACCCTAAAGAGTTTCAAAACATAAAATATCCGAACGCTTCCAGAATTCAGAAGGGCCCAACCAGATTCAGAACTGGTCCATCTGGAGAAAAAGATTTTTAAGATTCAGAATAGCTTCACGGGGGCATACCAAATCTGAAGTGGAGCAAGTAAATACTTTACTATACTCTCAAGATGGCTCCTGGGCTGGAAGCTCCCTAGGAAGCTCCCTTGCTGTTCAACTCTATCCATGGCCATCTGCTCCCATCCCTAACGTTTTCTCCCCCAATCTGCCCTCTTAAACTGTTTAAATTCCCCTGGCTCTTTAAATCAGTTCATTTTAGCCCTATCTAAAAGTTAACAGTTAGTTTAGTGTATGTTACCTGGGCCCACTGCCCTCCCCCAGCCACACCTGCTCTTTGTTTTCTCAATGAAATTGATCCGGATGAAACTGACGAGAACAGCTGCCGATACTTCAATCTCCGATCCTGCTGTCTTCACAGTCCAGAGTGTCTGCAGCCACGGCATGCGGTAAGTCCATTGAGGTGAAGAAGGAGCTGCGGGACCCGAGAGAAGTCCTGTGAAAAGGTGCCCCGAACACCCAAAACATCCACGAACGGCACCCCCGGCCGCAACTTCAAAGCGCCCGCGGGAGATGGCTCGGAGAGCATCTGCAGCGCACTGTCGGCAATGCTGCATGCCTTTATTTAAACCACTGCAAAAAAAAAACCCTTAGCAAATGTAATCACCTCTAAGTCTGCCAAATGATGCTTCACCTCCCGAAGGACGTAGATGAGCTTTCCGGACGTCGACGGTGGGCACTGAGGAAATGGCTTATTACCTGCACCAGATTCCACCCCCCCTCCCCCCCCTTTACCCCCCTTCCACCCCCCCCCACCCCCGTCCCCTTCCCTGCTCCACCCTCCCAGCTCACCCCCTCACAACCCCGTCCCAGCCCGCCCCCCCCGCACCATCTTCACCCCGCACCCCCTTCCCCTGCACCCCCCCCCCACCCCCTCCCTCTACCCCTCCCCCTTGCATCCCCTCCTCCCACCGGCACCATCCTACACCTGTGTAGGGGCCCCAACAACCCCACTGCCTTGTGGGCGTCTCGGGAGAGACCAAGGCTAAGGGAGTAAACCCTAACAGAAAATCCGGAGCGGAACCCCGTAGGCGGTCATGTGTCACCTTTGGCATGTTTCCGGCAGTTCCTGCAGCCATACTGGTGCCAAACGTCGTGTCCTGCACTCCTTTGGACCCCACCAGAAAGGCCGAGAGGGGGGTTTTGACGACTGGGCAACTCTCAACCTCCATAAATTTGCCCAGGCATGCGCCATGGAGAGGTCACTCCATAGTTGCCTCACAGCGACTGAAACAACACGGAAGGCAGCAGTTACGGGTTATAAGTCCAGATAAATTGGCGTAGAAACTGGGCGCCACGGGTTGCCTTTGTCGGTGGGAGAGGTCATTGCACCTCACTGGACAGCTACCGCCCGCCTCAAACCAGGCAGCCCCCGGTCAATAAGGTTCTGTCCCGCCACAGTCTGCCTGCTTCAATGGGTGCTTGGAGCTCAGGGTCATTGCCCGAAAGGTGGACTGATACACCGCACCAAACAACATGAAAAAAGGAAAAAAGGTACCAGCCCTTCGCTTTGCAAGCTGGAACGTCAGAACTATGTGTCCTGGCCTGTCGGAAGACCTTACACAAATCAACGATTCTCGGAAGACCGCCATCATTAACAACGAGCTCAGTAGACTCAATGTGGACATTGCAGCACTTCAGGAGACTCGCCTCCCCGCGAGTGGCTCTCTAGCAGAGCAAGACTACACCTTCTTCTGGCAGGGCAGGGATCCTGAAGAACCAAGACAGCATGGAGTGGGCTTCGCCATCAGAAACTCCTTGTTCAGCATGATAGAGCCTCCCTCAAATGGCTCGGAACGCATACTGTCCATCCGACTGCTCACCACCTCTGGTCCAGTACACCTACTCAGCATCTATGCTCCAACACTCTGTTCCGCACCTGAAGCTAAAGACCAGTTCTATGAACAACTCCATAACATCATTAGCAGCATCCCCAACACCGAACACCTATTCCTGCTGGGGGACTTTAATGCCAGGGTTGGGGCCGACCATGACTCATGGCCCTCCTGCCTTGGGCGCTATGGCGTTGGAAGGATGAATGAGAACGGGCAGAGACTGCTTGAGTTGTGTACCTATCATAACCTCTGCATCACCAACTCGTTCTTTCACACTAAACCCTGTCACCAGGTTTCATGGAGGCACCCAAGATCACGTCGTTGGCACCAGCTAGACCTCATTGTCACAAGGCGAGCCGCCTTAAACAGTGTTCAAATCACACGCAGCTTCCACAGTGAGGACTGCGACACCGACCACTCCCTGGTGTGCAGCAAGGTTAGACTCAGACCAAAGAAGTTGCATCATTCCAAGCAGAAGGGCCACCCGCGCATCAACACGAGCAGAATTTCTCACCCACAGCTGTTACAAAAATTTCTAAATTCACTTGTAACAGCCCTTCAAAACACTCCCACAGGGGATGCTGAGACCAAGTGGGCCCACATCAGAGACGCCATCTATGAGTCAGCTTTGACCACCTACGGCAAAAGTGCGAAGAGAAATGCAGACTGGTTTCAATCTCATAATGAAGAGCTGGAACCTGTCATAGCCGCTAAGCGCATTGCACTTTTGAACTACAAGAAAGCCCCCAGCGATTTAACATCCGCAGCACTTAAAGCAGCCAGAAGTACTGCACAAAGAACAGCTAGGCGTTGCGCAAACGACTACTGGCAACACCTATGCAGCCATATTCAGCTGGCCTCAGACACCGGAAACATCAGAGGAATGTATGATGGCATGAAGAGAGCTCTTGGGCCAACCATCAAGAAGATCACCCCCCTCAAATCTAAATCGGGGGACATAATCACTGACCAACGCAAACAGATGGACCGCTGGGTTGAGCACTACCTAGAACTGTACTCCAGGGAGAATGCTGTCACTGAGACTGCCCTCAATGCAGCCCAGCCTCTACCAGTCATGGATGAGCTGGACATACAGCCAACCAAATCGGAACTCAGTGATGCCATTGATTCCCTAGCCAGCGGAAAAGCCCCTGGGAAGGACAGCATTACCCCTGAAATAATCAAGAGTGCCAAGCCTGCTATACTCTCAGCACTACATGAACTGCTATGCCTGTGCTGGGACGAGGGAGCAGTACCCCAGGACATGCGCGATGCCAACATCATCACCCTCTATAAAAACAAAGGTGACCGCGGTGACTGCAACAACTACCGTGGAATCTCCCTGCTCAGCATAGTGGGGAAAGTCTTTGCTCGAGTCGCTCTGAACAGGCTCCAGAAGCTGGCCGAGCGCGTCTACCCTGAGGCACAGTGTGGCTTTCGTGCAGAGAGATCGACTATTGACATGCTGTTCTCCCTTCGTCAGATACAGGAGAAATGCCGTGAACAACAGATGCCCCTCTACATTGCTTTCATTGATCTCACCAAAGCCTTTGACCTCGTCAGCAGACGTGGTCTCTTCAGACTACTAGAAAAGATCGGATGTCCACCAAAGCTACTAAGTATCATCACCTCATTCCATGACAATATGAAAGGCACAATTCAACATGGTGGCTCCTCATCAGAGCCCTTTCCTATCCTGAGTGGTGTGAAACAGGGCTGTGTTCTCGCACCCACACTTTTTGGGATTTTCTTCTCCCTGCTGCTTTCACATGCGTTCAAATCCTCTGAAGAAGGAATTTTCCTCCACACAAGATCAGGGGGCAGGTTGTTCAACCTTGCCCGTCTAAGAGCGAAGTCCAAAGTACGGAAAGTCCTCATCAGAGAACTCCTCTTTGCTGACGATGCTGCTTTAACATCTCACACTGAAGAATGCCTGCAGAGTCTCATCGACAGGTTTGCGTCTGCCTGCAATGAATTTGGCCTAACCATCAGCCTCAAGAAAACGAACATCATGGGGCAGGATGTCAGAAATGCTCCATCCATCAATATTGGCGACCACGCTCTGGAAGTGGTTCAAGAGTTCACCTACCTAGGCTCAACTATCACCAGTAACCTGTCTCTAGATGCAGAAATCAACAAGCGCATGGGTAAGGCTTCCACTGCTATGTTCAGACTGGCCAAGAGAGTGTGGGAAAATGGCGCACTGACACGGAACACAAAAGTCCGAGTGTATCAGGCCTGTGTCCTCAGTACCTTGCTCTACGGCAGCGAGGCCTGGACAACGTATGCCAGCCAAGAGCGACGTCTCAATTCATTCCATCTTCACTGCCTTCGGAGAATACTTGGCATCAGGTGGCAGGACTATCTCTCCAACACAGAAGTCCTTGAAGCGGCCAACATCCCCAGCTTATACACACTACTGAGTCAGCGGCGCTTGAGATGGCTTGGCCATGTGAGCCGCATGGAAGATGGCAGGATCCCCAAAGACACATTGTACAGCGAGCTCGCCACTGGTATCAGACCCACCGGCCGTCCATGTCTCCGTTATAAAGACGTCTGCAAACGCGACATGAAATCGTGTGACATTGATCACAAGTCGTGGGAGTCAGTTGCCAGCATTCGCCAGAGCTGGCGGGCAGCCATAAAGACAGGGCTAAATTGTGGCGAGTCGAAGAGACTTAGTAGTTGGCAGGAAAAAAGACAGAGGCGCAAGGGGAGAGCCAACTGTGCAACAGCCCCAACAAACAAATTTCTCTGCAGCACCTGTGGAAGAGCCTGTCACTCCAGAATTGGCCTTTATAGCCACTCCAGGCGCTGCTTCACAAACCACTGACCACCTCCAGGCGCGTATCCATTGTCTCTCGAGATAAGGAGGCCCAAAAGAAATACTCCATCAGTGAAATAACTGATGATGTGATCATGAAACAAGGCATCAATGCAACTTCAGATAAATTTGAGGATGTGTTGCAGGCTTTTGATAAATACTTCCAGTTGAGAAGCAATAAGATCCCAGAAAGGGTGAAGTTGAATAAAAGGATCCAGCAGCTGGGCGATTCAGTGGACACTTTCATCAATGATTTGTATTGATTGGCTAAAGAATGTGAGTATGGAGTGCTTAAGTCTGAATTGATTAGAGACCGTATAGTAGTAGGAATAGCTGACAAGTCTTTATCGGATCTCTTACAGTCAACAGAGGACCTCACTCTGGAGAAAGTCATAGTCATAGAGTCGTACAGCATAGAAACAGGCCCTTCGGCCCACCGCGTCCATGCCGACCATAATGCCTATCTATACTAATCCCACCTGCCTGCATTAATTCCATATCCCTCTATGCCTTGCTCATTCAAGTACTTGTCCAGATGTCTCTTAAATGTCGCTACTGTTCCTGCCTCCACCACCACCTCAGTCAGCTCATTCCAGATACCCACTATTCTTTGTGTGAAACATTTACCCCTTTGATCCCCTTTAAACCTCCTCCCTCTCACCTTAAATCTATACCCTCTAGTTTTAGTCACCCCTACCATGGGAAACAGACTCTGGCTATCTACCCTTTCTATGCCTCTCATAATGTTATATACCTGTATCATGTCCCTTTTCAGCCTCCTTCGCTCCAGGGAAAAGAGACCCAGCCTATCCAATCTCTCTTTATAACTCAAGCCCTCCAAACCAGGAAACAGCCTTGTGAATCTTTTCTGCACCCTCTCTAGCTTAATCACATCTTTCCTATAGTGTGGTGACCAGAACTGCACACAGTACTCCAAATGCGGCCTAACCAATGTTATGTACAACTGTAACATGACGTCCCAACTCTTATACTCAGTGCCTCGGCCGATGAAGGCAAGCATGCCATACGCCTTCTTCACCACCCTGTCTACCTGTGTTGCCACTTTCAGGGAACTATGTACTTGCACCCCAAGGTCTCTCTGCTCAAGAACACTCCCCAGGGCCCTGCCAATCACTGTATGTGTCCTGCCCTAGTTTAACTTCCCAAAATGCATCACTTCACTCTTGTCTGCATTAAATTCCATTTGCCAATCCCTTGCCCACTTTCCCAGTTGATCTATATCCTGTTGGAACCTTAGACAACCTTCTTCACTGTCCACTATACCACCAATTTTGGTGTCATCTGCAAACTTACTAATAATGCCTCTTACATTCACATCAAAGTCATTAATATATATGACAAACAACAGAGGGCCCAGCACTGATCCCTGCGGCACACCACTGGTCACCGGCCTCCAATCTGAAAAACAACCCTCCACTACCACCCTCTGCCTCCTATCACCAAGTCAATTTTGTATCCAATTGGCTTGCTCACCCTGGATCCCATGTGTTCGAACCTTCTGGACCAGCCTACCATGTGGGACCTTGTCAAAGGCCTTGCTAAATTCCATCTAGACAACGTCCATCGCCCTGCCCTCGTCAATCCTCTTGGTCACCTCCTCAAAAAACTCAATCAAATTCGTGAGACATGACTTCCCATGCACAAAGCCATGCTGACTATCCCTAATCAGACCCTGCCTTTCCAAATGCATATAAATCCTGTCTCTCAGAATCCCTTCCAATAACTTACCCAGCACTGATGTAAGGCTCACCGGCCTGTAGTTCCCTTGCTTATCCCTGCTGCCCTTCTTAAGTAAAGGCACAACATTAGCTATCCTCCAGTCTTCCGGTACCACACCCGTGGCTAACGATGATACAAAAATCTCTGCCAGGACCCCAGCAATCTCCTCCCTTGCTTCCCATAGCATTCTAGGATACACCTGGTCAGGCCCTGGGGATTTATCCACCTTAATGCGCTTCAAAACCTCCAACACCTCCTTTGTAATGTTGATATGCTCCAGGATATCAGTGTTCCCTCCC
The DNA here is from genome assembly GCF_036365525.1 of Heterodontus francisci. Lineage (NCBI taxonomy): Eukaryota > Metazoa > Chordata > Chondrichthyes > Heterodontiformes > Heterodontidae > Heterodontus > Heterodontus francisci. Next base: position 178,015,907 of record NC_090374.1, on the reverse strand, counting down.
TTGAACTCACTAGCTTCCATGACCTTCTCCACGGTAAATATGGACGAGAAATATTCATTTAAGACCTTGCCAATTTCCCGTGGCTCCACACATAGATTGCCACACTGATCCTTAAGGGGACCTACTCTCTCCCTAGCTATCCTTTTACTCTTAATATACTTATGGAATCTTTTAGGATTCTCCTTTATCTTATCTACCAGGGAAATCTCATGACCCCTTTTCGCCCTTCTAATTTCCTTCTTAAGTGTAGTCCAGATCCCCTATACTCCTCGAGGGAGTCGCTCAATCCCAGCTGCCTATACCTGACATATGCCTCCTTCTTGTCCTGACCAGACCCTCAATATCCCTCATCAACCAAGGTTCCCTAAACTTGCCAGCCTTGCCCTTCCATCTAACAGGAACATGCCAGCCCTGAACTCTTCCTATCTCACTTTTAAAAGCCTCCCACTTGCCAGACATCCCTTTACCTGTAAACAGCCTCTCCCATTCAACTTTTGAGAGTTCCTGTCTGATGCCATTGAAATTAGCCTTCCCCCAATTTAGGACTTCAACCTGAGGACCAGTCCTATCCTTTTCCATAACTATGTTGAAGCTAATAGAGTTATGGTCACTGGTCCCAAAGTGCTCCCCCACTGACACATCAACCACCTGCCCAGCCTCATTTCCCAAGAGGAGGTCGAGTGTAGCCCCTTCTCTAGTAGGGCCATCCACATACTGCTTCAGTGAACTATCCTGGACACACTTAACAAATTCTTCCCCATCTGATCCCTTAGCACTAAGGCAGTCCCAGTCAATATTAGGGAAGTTAAAATCTCCTACTATTACAACCCTATTATTCCTACACCTATCTATGATCTCCCTACATATATGCTCCTCCACTTCCCTCTGACTATTTGGGGGCCTATAGTATAATCCCATCAAAGTGATCACCCCTTTCTTATTTCTAAGTTCTACCCATATGGCCTCGCTGGACATTCCCCCCGGGATATCCTCTCTAAGTACTGCCGTGATGTCCTCCCTAATCAATAGTGCAACTCCCCCTCCTCTCTTACCTCCACCTCTATCACGCCGGAAGGATCGGTACTGCGGAACATTGAGCTGCCAGTGCTGCCCATCCCTCAACCACGTTTCTGTAATAGCTATAATATCACAGTCCCATGTACTGATCCATGCTCTGAGTTCATCTGCCTTACCTGTAAAGCTTCTTGCATTTAAGTAAATGCAGTTTAGCCTACCAGACCTTCCACACTCCCTGTCCTGCCTACTGGACTTGCTTGCTTTAACCTCTACATTTGCCTCAACTATCTTATCTGAGAGACTACTACTTTGAGTCCCACCCCCCTGCAAGTCTAGTTTAAACCCTCTCGAGCAGTACTAGCAAACCTCCCCGCAAGGATTTTGGTCCCCCTCCAGTTTAGATGCAACCCGTCCTTCTTGTACAGGTCACCTCTGCACCAGAAGAGATCCCAATGATCCAAGTAGCTGAAGCCCTCCCGCCTACACCAGCTCTTCAGCCACGCATTCATTTGCCTAATCCTCCTATTCCTACCCTCACTAGCACGTGGCACAGGGAGTAATCCTGAGATTACAACCATAGAGGTCCTGCTTTTTAACCTCCTGCCTAACTCCCTATATTCACTTTGCAGGACCTCATCTCTCTTCCTGCCTATGTCGTTAGTACCAATATGGACCATGATCTCAGATTCAGATTGTGCGACAGGCAGAAGTCAGAAGACAAAATAGAACCATCCTGCGGGCTAAAGAGAAGCGTTGCAGCGAAAGGAATCCAATGACTGTCCAGTTCCTGAAGCCCAGGTTGGAAAAGCAATCCCTGGAGAAGAAGGTACACACAGGTGAGAGGGTGCAAGTCACTGGGAAAACATGCCAGCGCTGTGGAGCCAGAAAGACCCATAGATGTGATCAGTGTCCTGCTAATAAAGTGGAATGCTTTAATTGCAAAAACACTGGTCACTTTGGAAAGATGTGCCAGAACACAACCTCTTCTCTCAAATTTACAAAAAAAAAAGCCTTCACACGTAGAGCAGTGAATGAGGTGGAACAACTTCCAGTGGAAGATAAACCAGGAGACTTCCTAGGGGAAATTATTGACCGCAATCAAGGATTTTAGATGGCAGGTATCTATGTCAATTTATTACGAATTTCAAATTGGGCACAGGTGCAAGCAGCACAGTTCTGTCAGACCAAGTGCCATGGTTGATGAGACATTGCTTACAACTCGTGGACACACAGTCGCATGGTCCAGGAGGGCTCAAACTGAAGGTGAAGGGTAAGCTTCAAGCAACTCTCCATTATAAAAGAAGACAGATTAAGGAAACACTGTACGTTTTGAAAAATCAAGAATTTTCACTGTTAAGCAGAAAAGTGTGCTTGACTTACATCTGCACAAAAAGGTGGATGAATTCAAACAGCCAGAGTCAAACAGTCACTGTCACCCAGACTATCCCAAACTGATTTGGGTCTGGGAAGCTCAAGACAGAGTATAGAATTATGCTAAAAGAAGAGCCCAGACCAGTATGTATCTTTACACCCAGTAAAATACCACACCCATTGATGAATGCTGTACAAAATCAGCTGGAAGAGATGACCAGAATGGGAGTCATTTCTCCTGTCACGAAACCAACAGAGGGGTGTTCGGCTACGGTTACAGTTCCAAAACCAAATGGTACTCTTCATATATGTGTGGATTTAACTCAAAAGAGAAATTCATCCTATGTCATTGGTAAACGACAGCCTGGCAATGCTATCCAAAAGCATAATGTTCACTAACTCGAAGCGAACAGTGGCTTTTAGCAGGTTCCTTTGGACAAGCAGTCAAGATTACTCACAACATTTATCACTCCATTCAGATAATTTTGCTTCAGTTGTCTACCATTTGGTATAACATTCGCACCTGAAATCTTCCAAAGGACCATGTCCAATATTCTACAAGGACTAAAAGAAGTGATTTGTCAAAGGATGATATCCTGGTCCATGGGGAATTCGTCGAAGAACATGACCAGAGAGTCAAAGCAGTTCTACATCATCTTCCAGTGGCAGCAGCCATAAAAAAGCGGGAGAGAGGAGGACACAGAGACTGGCGGCAGCGGCCATAAAAGAGCAGGAGAGAGGAGGACCCAGAGACTGGTGGCGGCGGCAATAAAAAAGTGGGAGAGTGGAGGACCCAGAGACCGGCGACAGTGACCATAAAAGAGCAGGAGAGAGGAGGACCCAGAGACCGGCGGCAGCAGCCATAAAAGAGCGGGAGAGAGGAGGACCCAGATGGCGGAATTCCAAGTGACGTCGGGATTCAAAAAATGGCGCGGGCACAGGGAAGCAGCTGATTGGTAAGTAGGTTCAGGTGAGTTTCTCTACTTTTTCTACTATATATACGACTGTATTAGCTTCAAAAGTAAAGGTAAAGACTTTGGATTGTAGTGGGTAGTGTTTGGAGTAGAACAAGTCCCCTAGCGTAATTAATATTTTTAAATTAAAGGGAGTAACTAAGTAATCTAAACGCAAGTCATGGCAGGAGAGCTCGCAGCCGTGATATGCTCCTCCTGCACTATATGGGAAATCAGAGACGCTTCCAATGTCCCTGACGACCATGTGTGCAGGAAGAGTATCCATCTGCAGCTACTGCCTACCCGCATTACGAGTTGGAGCTGCGGGTGGATTCACCATGGAGTAGCCGTGATGCTGAGATCGTCGTGGATAGCACGTTTAGCGAGGTGGTCACACTGCAGGCAAATGCTGCGAAGGCAGAAAGGAAATGGGTGACCGCCAGGCAGAGTAGAGGAAGGCAGGTAGTGCAGGAGTCCCCTGTGGCCATCCCGTCTCCAACAGATATACCACTTTGGATATTGGGGGAGATGGCTCAGGGGAAAGCAGCAAGAGCCAAGCTCATGGCACCATGGGTGGCTCTGCTGCACAGGAAGGGAGGAAGAAGAGTGGCAGGGCTATAGTGATAGGGGATTCAATCGTAAGGGGAACAGACAGGCGTTTCTGTGGCCGCAAAAGAGACTCCAGGATGGTATGTTGCCTCTCTGGTGCTAGGGTCAAGGATGTCTCTGAGCGGCTGCAGGGCATTCTGAAGTGGGAGGGTGAGCAGCCAGTTGGTACATATCAGTACCAACGACATAGGTAAAAAAGGGGATGAGGTCCTACAAGCTGAATATAGGGAGTTAGGACGTAAATTAAAAAGTAGGACCTCAAAGGTAGTAATCTTAGGATTACTACCAGTGCCATGTGCTAGCGAGAGCAGAAATAGCTGGATATATCAGATAAATATGTGGTTGGAGAAATGGTGTAGGGGGAGGGATTCAGATTCCTGGGACATTGGGACTGGTTCTGGGGAAGGTGGGACCAGTACAAGCTGGACGGGTTGCATCTGGACAGAACTGGGACCAATTTCCTCGGCGGGGGGTGGGGGAGGGGGTGTTTGCTAGTGCTGTCGGGGAGGGTTTAAACTAAAGTGGCAGGGGGATGGGAATCTGAGCAGGGAGACAGAGGAGGGGGAAACCAGGATAGAAATGAAAGTCAGAAAGGTAAGAAGCAAAAGTGGAAGGCAGAGAAATCGAGGGCGAGAAACAAATGGGGTGATAGTGCAAAATAAAGCTAAGATGACTAACAATGTCAAAAAGACAAGTCTAAAGGCATTGTGTCTTAATGCACGGAGCATTCACAATAAGGTAGATGAATTAACAGCGCAAATGGATGTAAACGGTTATGATACATTTGCGATTACGGAGACATGACTGCAGGGTGACCAAGGCTGGGAACTGATCATCCAGGGGTATTCAGTGTTTAGGAAGGACAGGCAAAAAGGGAAAGGAGGTGGGGTAGCGTTGTTAGTAGAGGAGGAAATCAATGCAATAGTGATGAAGGATATTGGCTCAGGAAATCACGATGTGGAATCTGTATGAGTGGAGCTAAGAAACACCAAGGGGCAGAAAATATTGGTGGGGGTTGTCTATTGGCCCCCAAACAGTAGTGGAGATGTATGGGATGGCATTAAACAGGAAATTAGAGACGCATGCATTAAGGGTACAACTCTAATCTTGGGTGACTTTAATCCACATATAGATTGGTCAAACCAAATTAGCAATAATACTGTGGAGGAGGATTTCCTGGAGTGTGTACGTGACAGTTTTTTAGACCAAGACGTTGAGGAACCAAATAGAGAACAGGCTATCTTAGACTGGGTATTGTGCAATGAAAAAGAATTAATTAACAACCTTGTGCAGATCCCTTGGGGAGGAGCAACCATAACATAATAGAATTCTTCATTAAGGTGGAGAGTGAAGTAGTTGAATCTAAAACTAAGGTCCTGAATCTAAATAAAGGAAATTACGAAGGTATGAGGCGGCGTGAGTTGTCTATAGTAGATTGGGGAACTCTACTAAAAGGGTTGACGGTGGATAGGCAATGGATAATATTTAAAGAACGTGTGCATGAATTATAACAATTGTTCATTCCTGTCTGGCGCAAAAATAAAACTGGAAAGGTGGCTCAACCATGGCTTACAAAAGAAATTAAGGATAGTATTAGATTCAAAGAGGAGGCATATAAAATTACCAGAAAAAGCAGCAAGTCTGAGAATTGGGAGCAGTTCAGCAAAGGAGGACAAAGAGGATGATTAAGTGGGGGGGAAATAGAGTATGAGAGTAAACTTGCGGGGAACATAAAAACTAACTGTAAAAGCTTCTATAAATATGTGAAGAGAAAAAGACTAGTGAAGACAAATGTAGATCCCTTACAGTCAGAAACAGAGGAAATTGTAATGGGGACCAAAGAAATGGCAGAACAATGAAACACATACTTTGGTTCTGTTTTCCCAAACGAGGACACAAATAACCTCCCAGAAATGTAAGGGAACCAAGGGTCTAGTGAGAGGGAGAAACTGAAGGGAAACAGTCTTAGTAAAAAAATAGTGCTAGGGAAATTAATGGGGTTAAAAGCTGACAAATCCCCAGGGCCTGATAATCTACATCCCAGAGTGCTAAAGGAAGTGGTCCTGGAAATTGTGGATGCATTGGTGCTCACCTTCCAAAATTTTATAGACTCTGGAGCAGTTCCTACAGATTGGAGGGTGGCAAATGTAACCCCACTATTTAAAAAAGGAGGGAGAGAAAAAACAGGGAATTACAGACCAGTTAGCCTTACATCAATAGTGGGGAAAATGCTAGAGTCTATTATAAGGGATGTGATAGCAGAACACCTGGAAAGCATAAACAGGATTGGGCAAAGTCAGCATGGGTTTACGAAATGCTTGACAAATCTACTGGAGTTTTTTGAGGATGTAACTAGTAGATTAGATAAGGGAGAACCAGTGGATGTGGTGTATTTGGATTTTCAGAAGGCTTTTGATAAGGTCCCACATAAGAGGTTAGTGTGCAAAATTAAAGCACATGGGATTGGGATAATATACTGGCATGGATTGAGAATTGGTTGACAGATAGGAAACAGAGAGTAGGAATAAATGGGTCTTTTTCCAGGTGGCAGGCAGTGACTAGTGGGGCACTGCAGGGATCAGTGCTTGGGCCCCAGCTATTCACAATATATATTAATGACTTGGGTGAGGGAACTAAATGTAACATTTCCAAGTTTGCTGACAACACAAAGCAGGGGAGGAAAGTGAGCTGTGAGGAGGATGCAAAGAGGCTCCAATGTGATTTGGACAAGTTGGGTGAGTGGGCAAATGCATGGCAGATGCAGTATAACGTGGATAAATGTGAGGTTATCCACTTTGGTTGTAAAAACAGAAAGGCAGATTATGTTCTGAATGGTGATAGATTGGGAAAGGGGGTGGTGCAGTGAGACCTGGGTGTCCTTGTACACCAGTTGCTGAAAGCAAGCATTCAGGTGTAGCAAGCAGTTAGGAAGATGAAGGGTATGTTGGCCTTCATTGCAAGAGGATTTGAGTAGAGGAGCAAGGATGTCTTATTGCAGTTATGCAGGGCCTTGGTGAGACCACATCTGGAGTATTGTGTGCAGTTTTGGTCTCCTTATCTGAGGAGGGATGTTCATGCCATGGAGGGAATGCAAAGAAGATTTAATAGGCTGATTCGTGGGATGGCAGGATTGATGTATGAGGAGAGATTGGGTTGACTAGGCCTAGATTCACTAGAGTTTAGAAGAATGAGAGGGGATCTCATAGAAACATAAAATTCTAACAGGACTAGACAGGCTAGATGCAGAGAGGATGTTCCCAATGGCTGCCGTGTCCAGAACCAGGGGTCACAGTCTCAGGATACGGGGTATGCCATTTAGAACTGAGAGGAGAAATTTCTTCACTCAGAGGGTGATAAACCTGTGAAATTCTGTACCGCAGAAGGCAGTGGAGGCCAAGTCATTAAATATATTCAAGAAGGAGATAGATATATTTCTTAGTGCCAAAGGGATCAAGCAATATGGGGAGAAAGCGGGAACAGGATACTGAATTAGACTATCAGCCATGATCTTTGCCAAATGGCCTACTCCTTTTTTTCAATGTTTCAAGAAGGGCTGACACTTAATGGTGTGTGAATTCTCGAAAACGTCTATTCGTTTCTTGGGCCATATTGTGAGTAGTAAGGGCATAATGACGGACCCGCAAAAGACGAAAGCCATTAGTGAATTCCCAATCCCAACTCCAGTCCAACATCTCTGAAGATTATTAGGAATGGTGAATCAGTTGGCGAAATTCTTACCCAATTTGGCACAGGTAACATAATCATTAAGACAACATTTGAAGGAAGATCAAACCTGGTGTTGGAACATACATCAAGAGAGGCATTTCGTAGAATGAGATGCTAGTTTCACCAGAGAGATTAACACATTATGACCCCTCACTACTGACTATAATTGCAGCAGACACCTCATCTACAGCTATGGGGGCAGTCCTCTTTCAAGAACAGCCAAATGGATGTTGAATCTCAGTCATCAATGAGGTGGCCAGGAATATCTAAAGCCATTGAGGATATGATCTTGAACTGTCAGAAATGTGCCGTACACGGACCAGAACGGAGGGAACCACTGATAACTACACAATTTCCAACCAGATCATGGGAACGCCTAGGAATGGATTTATTTATGTACAATCTTACATTATATTGATCGATTATTTTTCACGGTGGATTGAAGTGAAAAGATTGTACTCCGCAACAACGGAATCTGTTATTAGAGCTTCACAGGAGATCTTTGCAACGCATGGTATTCCTGACGAGGTGGTGTCAGACAACAGACCACAGTTTGCAAATGAATACTTCACACAATTTTCGAGGAAGTGAGGATTTGAACATCTCACAAGTTCTCCTTGTTACCTTCCAGTGAATGGTGAAGCAGAGAGAAGAGTATTAACTATTGAATAGTTGTTGAAGATGAGCAATAATCTTTCAACTGCACTATTGAATTATTGATCTACTCTTTTGTTATGTGGACTCTCACCTTCAGAGCTGTTGATGGGCAGAAAGCTCAAAACTCAACTTCCTATTCTACCCAGAAAACTACTTGCTGGGACAGAGTACAGACTACAAAAAAGTTAAAGACAAAGAGAAGTCTTACAGGAACCAACAAGCTCGCAATTATAATTGATTTCATACCAGAAACCTGCTAAGGTTAAAAGGTGGTGAGAAGGTATGGATACGAGATCTAAGACATGAAGGTAGAATTATCTGGAGAGTTGAAGTTCATCCTAGTTCTTGTGTAGTAGACTCTTCCGAAGGTACTATACGCAGAAATGAGAAACCTTATCAGTCATGTATCTGGAGGAATAAAAACAGAAAGTGCTGGAAATATTCGGCAGGCCTGGCAGCATCTGTGGAGAGAGAAGTAGAGTTAACGTTTCAGGTCTGTATCTGGAGTAACCAGGTGATAAAGAAACCTTGAGACAACAGGATACTACAAACATTGGTAAAAGTCCATCCAAGTCTGGACAAAGACTTGGGGGGAGATGTAGTATAAGGGGCTGAAAGGGTTAATGATTGAGACAGTGAGAGTAACCCCTCCCATTGTAATGATGACGTGGAAATAGTCACTTGGGCAGTAGGCTTGGAAGGAGCTAGAAGCACCATGAGAAGTGCTAGCTAGAGATCTTAATGGAGAGTATAAATAGAATGTAAATATAAATACAGAGTTGATGTTCAGCCAGCCCAAGACTCGGAGACCTTTGTGACGAACTCTATAACTACATTACCAACGACATACAATATCGTGACAGCGATATATAACACATCCTGATTTGGAACTGTATCGCCGTTCCTTCTCTGTCACTGGGTCAGAATCCTGGAACTCCCTTCCAAACAGCACTGTGGGTGTACCTACACCATGTGGACTGCAGCGGTTCAAGAAGGCGGCTAGCCACCACCTTCTCAAGGGCAGCTAGGGTTGGGCAATAAATGCTGGCCTAGCCAGCGACACCCACATCCCATGAAAGAATAAAAAATAGAATTGACACTCGAAGAAGTGCTTTCGGGCTGACAGAAGTAATCCTGTAAGCAGAAACCTTTCATTGTGGCTAACACAAGCTTGTTGATATCAGTCTTTAAAACCTTTCCAGCATGTCAATTTCATTAAGTAGCCACTCTCCACTGTGCATTTGCCTCATATGGGCCCTGGCAAGATGCAGAGAGCTTGGAAAACCCATGTACTGGTTAAAGCCAGAATGCAAGGTTAAAGTCCCACTTAATGACCTTTTTCAATATTTTAATTAGTTTCTTGACAGCTACAGGAAGGTTCCCCATTCACCTTCAAACCCACCCAGGTCAAACCCAGAAGTGGACGGGATGTATCAGGTTCCTAATCCGATGTCACTATTTGGGGATTTCACCCTGTGCCTGCCTCCCCTTGTCTGTTAAAATTCCAAGTAGAATCTTCATCCAACCCAAACAAGATCCCTTGCTTTCGAAGGGGGCGAGAATGCTCAGTGATGTGCTGCTGGTACGCTGGGTCGAAGGAAATATATAGGGAAAAAGGAAAAAGCTTCCCCGCTGGCAGAAGTATGGACTATCTGGGGCCCAGTTCTGGCTCTTGGGCCAGACCTCCAAAAGACTGAAACAAGAAAGCATCAGTGATGGATTAACATGCAAAGGGGCCAATAGGTCCTAGACAGAAGGCAGCTGGATCTGGTGGTGCCGCATCATTTAGGAACAGTGAATCTCTGTCGCAGTACATGCCTCATCCGCTATGGTGGTTACACAATACGCTTATAGAGGCGTGGATGCCTGCCAAGAATATTTAAATTTGGGAACCTCCCCCAGACGTTGGGTATTGTGCTGGATCTGGTACTTATATTGGGATCAATAGCCCATGGTTTTTCAAGCCCATTTGTGTAGAATTTCCATTTGGCAAAGTTCACCCCAACACCTAGAACAGCAATACTAGATTTTTATTCTGATAACCCCATTATTTTAAACAAGTTAATGCTGTGAAAAAATAACATACTCAGTAATGTACAAATGTGTAGCTGAGCTTGGTCAATCAGAATTTCTATCCGTTTAAGTAATAAATTATGTGCATTATCTTACCTGCTAAACCACTCAGTTAGGAAGATTGAAATCAAAGTTTGCAGTGTTATGATAGTTCTTCAGTTGTAGTCTTTTTTGATATACCACGATAGTTTCTGTTACAGTCCAGGTGTTTATAAAATTCTTCATTCTTGCATGTTTAATGTTCTATTTGTTAATGAAAAATGGCTACTATTTCTAATGTTATATATGGCATTGTTAGTTTTGACCGTATGCTGCACTCTTTCAGGTCCTGCATGTTCTATTCCTCAGAGAAGGATATTACTGAAAAAGCAAATGAAATGCCTTTGGTTGAGGAAGATTACAAACAATTTTCACAACTGGATGACGAGGTAAAATAGCACTCAAAAGCGTATAGGATAGGATTTTGCTTTTGATGGGTGTTGTGGGTTTACTGCTGTTCATGAAAAACATTTAGCACACTTGCCATGGCTATATTGCACTCCTAACAATAAGCTCAGTATTCTAATAATTTAGGTTTTGGTTGTTATATGTGAGCACAAAAGGGAGGAAAGAACATCTGTTGTATCTCTCACTCTGTTACTATCTTTCTCTCTCTCTTGTTTTGTCTCTCTCCCTCTTGAATCAGGTGATGTCTTTTGCTCTCTGAAATTCTGTTTCTCTGTCCCTCCCCCAACCCCAGCTCAACAGGGGTTCTGTGTCCCCACAGATTGTCGAAGGGTTGTGGGGAGTAAATCAATGGTAATTAAAATCACGGTATCTCGTAGGAAGAATTACCCAGAGTACTCATCTGTGCCTCATACTGGAAAAGCACTGTTTTCACATCCACTCCGAAAGCAGCTTCAGATGCTTCTTTTCCAAGTTTCTTTCTGCTATGGCTGACATTCTGAGATTGAGGCAGATCCCACCATGCCGAAGCCTCAACCCCGGTTTTAAGTCACACTCTGAATCCACGACTCAGGTTCTTGTACCTGTACCTAGACCCTGCCTCTGGCCTATATGCAGCAGTAAACTGTAGTTATAAGGCAGGAGTTGGGGAGTGGGCTGGCTTATCACTGACAAGTAGCAGCTCAGAAAAACAGTTTTAAAATAAAAATTAATTTGCTTCCCTGCTGTCATGAGCAGGGCCTGTGTCTGTATTTCTCTTTCTGGCTATCTCTTCCTTCCCCAACAAAGTCTCTCTGTGACACTGAGGAATCTCAGAAGGCCGATAGGGCCTCAGTTTGGCTCCTCTGAAGACAGCATCTCCGACAGTGCAGTGCTCCCTCAGTACTGCACTGAAGTGTGCATTAGATTTTGTATAAATCAGGGTTGTCCGACATATGGCCCATGGGCCAGGATCCGGCCTGCCAAAGGTTTCCATCCGGCTCGCGGGTGTAAACTGTACCCGGGCCATTTCTCTTCCTTGCCAGGGGTCCGTGACTGGAGATGAGAAATTTTCCTTTGTCAGACCAGCTTTTAAAAGAAGATTGCAATTCAGTTTCACAGCTGACGTGCTGATATCGGGAAAAGCGGTTTCTGAACTTTGGACAGAATCATGGCTTTTCAAAAGCCCGCCAGAAAACCCTGAATCTGTCCGAAGTTGGGAAACCACTGTTCCTGATGTCAGCACCTGACAGCTGCGAAACTGACTTGTGACTTTAAAAAAAAACTGATCAACGATCTGCTGAGCGTTCCCACTCTCTGCATCTGTCAGAGAGAAAGGGGGACAGAGAGGGAGAGAGAAAGGGGGACAGAGAGAGACGGGGAGACAGAAAGAGAGAGAAAGGGGGACAGAGAGAGAAAAAGGGAGAGAGGGGGGCAGAGAGCGAGAGGGGGGACAGAGAAGAAGAGAGAGTGATTAAGATCATTCCTGACAGAAGGACATCTATCCGGAATACTCCGCATCACTACAAGTGTGTGGGCAAACATTGACTACCTGTGCAAGCATAAAAATGCCAGGTATCTCACTAAATCAGTGTCCAACATAGTGAAGAGAAAATAAGTCAATAAATTAGTATTCTCATTTAAAACTTCTTCACAAAAATGTACATTTGTTGCTGTTTTGATTAATAGTAAGATAAATTCTAATGCCTTTATTGTTCCAAAATTGTCCCACTGGTCCCCCTGTAAGACAAAAATGGCAATGTCACCCCACCCCCCACATGAAAAGATTGGACAACCCTGGTATAAATAGTCTAGAGTGGGACATGAACCCATTGACTCAGAAGCACAGGTACTACCACTGAACCACCGAGGTTGATATATAGGGCTGAATTTTTATTTACCTGACCCGCTGGGAGCTGGAGTTCTGAAAGTTGCAGGTAACCTGGAAGTCAGGATTTCCGCACCCTGAACTCCACACTGTGTGCATTGTGTTACTGTTTGGTTTCCTGCCCAGAAGCCAAGCCTGATTGGCAGGCTAGGCTTCCAGTTAAGCAGGGAGCTGGTTGGTGAAGGCCGCAGGACCAGGTAGGATCAGATGGGGAGAGGATAGGATGGCAATCTTGGAGGAGGTCGGGGTGGGGTGAATTGGGGAGAGAAGGGGACCCAGTGGGCGAGGAGATGGGAGTCTTCGAGCAGAGGAGAGGCTGGCTGATTGTGGGCTAGATTGGAGAGGGAGGGCCCAGCCACGGGGTGGGGGTCAATTGGGTGGGGCTGGGGTCAGAGGCTTTGTTGAGGGGGGAGGTCGGGGGCCTGAGGTGAGTTCCGGAGGCCTGGTGTGGAAGGTCGGGGTGGTGGGTGATGGGTGCCCAATTGTATGGGTGCTCAGGCAGGCACATTGGATCCAGGATGTAAATGCAAATGCACTCACTGGATTGCCAAGTTCTCACCTGGGTGTAGTTGCCGGGTTCCTTGATGCTCAGGAAACCTGAATGACAATAGTTAAAGTTGAAAAGCTGAATGAAATTGTGACTCACAGCCTCATTTTCATATTTAAAGTACCAACCCATCTCCTTGGAGTGGGTTGGCTGCCCGCCCACCCTCCCTCTGGCCTCAGTTAAAGCCAGAAGTCAGCAGGTTGCAGGGGTGGTTTGGGTTGGCTGTTTGATTTTTAAGACTTAGCCCCCTCTCCCAAACAGATTCAAGCCTACCAGTGTTTTCGTTTAAATTTCCCCCATAATGCCATTTTACCAGACCAATGTTTTAGTCCTGCCGAAGATCTGTATATGAAGTTTCCTATGCATTGCTGCCCTCTCTTGATTAGGGGAGGCTGTGCAGAAAATTGATCAATGAAATTATAATAGTTAAAAATTACTTGTTAGGACTGTAAAACAGTTTATTTGCTAATGTTTTACACAATCTACATAGCATGGAACAGTAATTTTGTTATATTTGCTTAACATACTAGTAGATCTCTCATGGTGCTCATTGTAAATCAAAGGTTACATTCTCTCTCTTACATAACTGTCATCTTAATCTTGTTTTAATGCTCTTTTTGATTTCTGCATCTCTCCCTTTCTGCTTTTGCTTTTCCTAGGGTCTTTATAATGTTCATTCTTGACCATTGTCTGTTTGTATTTCTTTAGCTTTCTGGATTTAAAAAAAGCATAAATAGGAGCAGGTGTAGGCCATTCGGCCCTTCGGGCCTGCTCCAACATTCAATAAGATCATGGTTTATCTTCTACCTCATCTCCACTTTCCCACACTGTTGCCATATTCCTTCATTCCTTTAGTATCCAAAATCTCTCAATCTCTGTTTTGAATATACTCAACAACTGAGCGTCCAGAGAATTCCAAAGATTCACAACACTTTGAGTGAGTAAAATTCTCCTCATCTCAGTAGGCAATGGTAGACCCCTTATTCTGAGCCTTTAACCCCTAATTCATAGACTCCGCAGCCAGGGGAAACATCCTCCAGCATCTACTCTGTCAAGCCCCTGAAGAATTTTATCAGCTTCAATGAGATCACCTCTCAATCTTCTAAATGCTAGGGAATATAGGCCTAGTCTACTCAATCTCTCCACATAGGACATACTCCTCATCCCAGGATTCAGTCTGTATCTCTTTTGTCTTTTTGGGTGGGTGGTGGTGGCTTGTATGACAGGGAAGGCTGGCATTTTGCAGGAACAGCAGAATGCTGTGCAGGAGAAGGATCCTGTGAATTCTGAAAGGATTCTGGCCAGAGGTTCTAACTCTAGGGAGGGATCAAGGCCACAAGCTGCATATGGGTGGGGGGGGGGGAGATTCGACCTGGGACAGAAACATTAGCAGAGGGGGATGGAAAAAGCAAAAGGCTCAAAGGCCTGGGTACTTGGGTTAAGAAGCAAATAGAGAGAGGGCAGGAAAAAGGTGAGGTGTGGCAAGTAAGAAATTTCTCATGGGGACAGTAGAGGAAGATATGGTGAAAGGCAGAAGAAATGGATACTTGGGATGAAAGGTGGAGGGAGGGGTAGGAAACTGATATGGCAGAGGTGCTCGTTGTTCCATTCCTCCCATAATGTATGTTAAAGCAGGTTTCTAGCACTAAAATAAATAAATTATAGTTCTGATGATGGTGGATTCTTCTCAGGCCAAGACCATGGGATGGCTTGTCTCTGTGGTAGTTGGCATGAACGTTGGTGACTGAAGAGGCCAATTCTTTATCTGCTGGCTCTTGAGCAGTTGGGGCACAAAAACTCCTGGTTTGGAGGAGCTCTAGTATAAGCAGACTCCTCCCGTTGTCTACACTTTCTTTCAGCAAACTCACGTCTGTTTCAAACTTTTAGGCTGCTCTCTGTCTCTGTTGGCAGTCTCCTGCTCCCACACCCATTGGTCAGTGTCAGCCAGAGGGAGCTGTCTTTTCAGCAGTCTTTGAAGCGTTTGTGAGGTGAACCTCGATCTCGCTTACTGAAGCATAATTCACCATAAAGCACTGCTCTTGGCATTCTGGAATCCTCCACGTTTAACACATGTCCTGCCTAGCACAATTCATGTCCTGCCTAGCACAATTGGTATTGTAAGAGAATGCATTCAATGCTGGACATATTGGCTCTGTTGAGGACTTCATTATTTGTGATGTAGTCCTGCCATCTGTTTATGATGAATCGAGGACAGGAAGTGCTCCACCAGTCACATTTGTTCTCTGTACAGAACCCATGATTCCAACACATACAAGAGGGTGGTGATGACAACCACTCTTTATATTTGAATTTAGGTAGAGATGCATAGTGAATGGTTTCACCAGACATACTTCTAGAGGTGACCAAAGGAGCTGTTGGCCTTGGACAGTCAATTGTCTATGTCCTTGTTAACAGTGGCATCATTTGAGATAATGCTACTTAATGTAAACTGTTCTACTGCATTGAGGTTGTTGCTGTCAATACTGATCTGCAGTGGATTGTAATTTCCTTGGGGCCATGGTTGGTACAGCACTTCTGTTTTCTTTAGCTAATAGTAAGGCCAAAGGCAGCCTCAGAGAAACACTTTACAATGAACTGTATTGCCTCCTCTGAGTGTGCCAGAAGGGCACAATCGTCAGCAAACAGTAGCTCCCCGATAAACTCTTCTGTGGTTTTGATATGTGTCAGTAGTCATCGCAGGTTAAAGAGACTGCCGTCTGTTTGGAAGCCAATGTCTATCTTTGCCTCTTGAAGCATCATACTGAAGAAAATAGAGAAAGGGGTCAGTGCCAGGACACACCCTTGCTTAACACCACTGGAGTTAGGGAAGCTGTCTGAGAGAGCTGCATTCTGCTTAA
This sequence comes from Heterodontus francisci, assembly GCF_036365525.1. Classification (NCBI taxonomy): domain Eukaryota; kingdom Metazoa; phylum Chordata; class Chondrichthyes; order Heterodontiformes; family Heterodontidae; genus Heterodontus; species Heterodontus francisci. Next base: position 177,999,785 of record NC_090374.1, on the reverse strand, counting down.
CTTGACCTTTCTGGCCTTCATGCAGTTGACGGCGAATGACGAGGAACCTTGGAGGGTACCCCAATCTAGATGGTATCTTCCGAAGTCCTTCCCGGCTGATATATCAAACGCCTTGGTGAGATCTACAAAAGGAACGTACAGGCCCATGTTTTGTTCTCTACATTTCGGGATCTGTCTCAGCACAAAAGCCATCTGTAATTCCCCAATGGGTCTGAATCCTCACTGACTTTCAGGGAGGCTTTCTTCAGCTATTGTCAGAACAAGTCTACTTAGAGGCACTCTGGCCAAGATTTTACCTGTAATGGAGGAAAAGGATAAAGCAGAGGTGCTCATGGTCCCAATTCCTCCCATAATATATGTTAAAGCAGGTTTCTAGCATTAAAATATAGTTCTATAAGTCCTTTAAAACTAATTCAAGTTGCTATATTAGTCCTAGAAGTTTGATGTGCCCCCACACTGTTATACAGTTAAACTCGTATTTTCCCTGCTTTTAATTTTAAAACTCTACATTCCTCTCCCATGTTCCACCCTGCCCCTACTATAGTCACTTCCTACACTTTCCTGCCCATGCCCTCTGTTATCATCACTCCCAGGCCTGAAATGAGACCATGCTAAACATCACAACTGTGCCACAGATGCCAGACATGGAAGATCAGAGAGTAATAATCAAAAATAACTCTCTCCCATTTTCCTCTGATTTGACTAGGAAAAAGGTATTTGTTGCACATTGGCAATTTACCCTTTTTAATGAAAAAAGTATTAGTGAAAGCATTCCCAGAAGACCCTTTGACAAAGGAGAAGAATGTTATATGATCTTTTGGGGGAATATTTTGGAATAATTCTGTAATAATGTTTGAGACTGTAACACAGTAGGATACAGCTCATTTAAATTACTGAGCAAATTCCATAGCACTGGAACAATGGAAAATAATGTATGAAGGCATGATTTCTGACCTCATTCTTGGTTGTTTCTTGCCATTGATTGAAAATAAAAAAACATTTTAACAGACTGATACAACCAGATGAGCTGCTCAATCTGCCAACAGATGGACAAAATGCTTCTGAGCACCTCCAGCAACAATGTTTACATTGCTGTCAGAAATGCCCAGTCTCTGTAGGTGGCACTTGGAGGCAGTTGCCTTACATCACTCCCTCTGAAGTCAGAGAGCTGATGGTGAAAAAAATGTTAAATTAAAGGACTGCTGACCAGGTTAGAAGATCAATTCTGCCATATTAGAAAAGTGATTTTTAGACGGATTCCTGTTTAATTTTCTTGTATGTGCTGTAACATTCACCATAGCTCCTTGCATTTTTATCTTTTGGCCTTATAATAAGCATATTTCCTATTGCAGATCAATAATGTTGATGTACCTCCCACTCTTGTTTTTCTAAGGAGTTTATATATTTCTGTATGTTTCCAGTTCCAGGTGTATCTCCTACAACAATGTCCCGTAGTTGCTTGGTCCACATTTTTAACATGGGAGGAAGTAGAAAAAGTCTCTAGGCTGGATTTTGTAGTCGGCGACAGGCGCAGAAAATTGCAGCCATCCTCCAGGGGACCCGCACCGCCGCGATTACGCAGCGGGCGACCGCTTTACATATTGACGGCAGCTGCATTCCCCCCAGTGCTCCCCCACCACCCCCGAATCACATGGCAGGGCCGGCCTCAGTGACACCATCACCTAATTCGTGAGCAGGTGCTGATGCCATTTTTAAAAGGCTGCCAGCCCTGCAAACAAAATGCAGAGTTGCTCTGTCCCCCCATCCATTAAATAATGCAGAGTTTCCCCACCCTCCCCAGGTACACACTGAATGCAGAGTTGCCCCCCAACCATGTACACACTGAATGCAGAGATGACTCCTGCCCCTCCCCACATGTATGCAGTGAATGCAGAGTTAACCCCTACAATCACCATCCACCACCCCCCCCACCCCGCCCCGCCATCTATACTCAAAAGGTAGCTGTGACCCGTTCCCTTCCTCCATGGCGCCAGCTTCTCCTGGATTGGAAAGTGAAGGCCACATGTCATTCTGAAGATCAGGAACAGATGGGAAGATTGTGGCGGATAACATTGTAATTTATGCAGAGAGGTATTTTAAGTATTCTAACTGGGGTCCCATTGCAGAGCAGCAGAGGGGCTGCCACGGAGCTTCTCTGCTGCCGGGAAGATTGGTCCTGGCATTGTGTTCTGTGGCGGCTGCTGCCGCTCTGATTTTCCGCCCCCCCCACCCCCACCAGCAAACCCCTCGTCGGGCTGAGAACAAGATCCAGCCCTCTAGCTGCATCTCCCACTCTTCCAGGCTTCTCCGGTGACATCAACAACAGGAATCATATGCCAGAATCTCCATAGGAAGTAGTGGGCTCCATGACTTCGTATGGTCTAAGAACTGGTCTGGAGCTGCTGGACCTGGGGAAATCATACTATTTATTTTCACAGAGAGTTGGAGCATGGACTGCTTTGTTAAAGGGAGGAGTTGAAGCAAAGACCATTGGATCTTTTAAAAGATAAGCGGATAAAATATTTGAAGCAGAGGAAGATACAGGGATTTTGGACGAGAGCAGGGCAGTAGGGTTAACAAAGAATCAGCACAGTTTTGATGAACTGATTGGCCTCATTTGTGCTATAAACTTCCATGTTTATACTTTCCCAATTACAGAGAAACACTGAGGGGAATTATATTCTCTTCCCCGTGCAGCTTTGGAGGCAGGGAGAGCGTGTAATCGGGTGAGATGGTGGAGAGAGGGAACTCTGCCACCTTTCCATCTCTACCATAATTAAGTTAGGGCAGGAAGGTCGGTGAACGGCCTTCACGCCCTGCCAGCAATTGAGGCCCTTAAGTGGGCATTCCCTGGAGTGGGGGGTGGGTGTCCGTTGTTAACAGGCACATAGTGCCTGAACGAGGGACCTGACCTCGGGAAAGAGGGCCCTCTGAGAGCCACATTCCTGCCCTTGCTGCTGATCCCCGTAGTCCCCCGCGACCTCCACCTCACAAGACCCTTCCCGTCCTGATCTATTTGTGGCCTGGGTCCTAGGGTGGGTACTCCACCGGCAGCAGCCACCACCTCCATGATGGCACTGCTCAATTAAAGAGCTGCCAGCCTCTGAATGGCCAGCAGCTCTCAGAGGTTGGGACTTAGGTTGCCGGGGTCCTTAATCCTGTGGAACTCCCACTGCTGCCCAGTTAAATGCCTAATTGGCACTTGACTCAGCGGGCCCCCTACAGAAGGGGCGACACATGGTTCTCGCCGATGCTTTTGCCAGAGGTTGAGACCCCCATTGCCCGGATAAGATCTTCTCTACATTTCAAAGCTGATTGAATTAATGTGATGAACAGTGAGAATGACACTCGAGCATTTTATTCATATTATCCCAACCTTGAGAAGCCTTACTATCTGAAAAAAGCTACTTTTTATGATATATACATTTTTCGTTTAGACTTTACTGAAGTCCTTGAAAGTAATATCGCCTCCCAAATTAATGCCCATCTTTCCCATCCTCCATGTTTGAACCTCTCCAAACTGTTTTTTGTCCCAACACAGCACTAACCAAAGTCACAGATGGCATCCTCTATGGCTTTGACTGTGGTACATTATCCCTCCTCAATCTTTTAGCAGCTTTTGACACAGAGTGCCTCTCCTCCTTTGTCCAGCTCAGTAGGACTGCACTTACTATGCTGCAGCCTTACTTATCTGTTGAGGCCAGAGTATCTTCAACAAATGTCTTCTTTTTCTGCTCCGTTACCTCTGGAATACCCCAAGGCTCCGTAGCTTCTTGCTCTTCATCTGCAGGCTGCCCCTAGGTGATAACATCTGCAGATAATGAGGGTCAGCTTCCTTATCTGTACTGATGACATCCAGCTGTAAGTTTCTACCTTCTCTCTTGATCCATTCTCTACCTCTATGCTGTTAGACTGCTTGTCCAACATTCAGTCTTGGATGAGGCACAATTTCCTCCAGGTAAACATTCATCAAACTGACGTAATTATAATCAGCTTTGCCTTCCCTATTTCTAACCTCCAGGCCTATAAACACACTTCCCGGATTCTCTGTCCCTTTGACTCTGGCTTCTTGTGAATCCCCCCAACTCCCACTTTGCCCCACCATTGACAGCCTTTCCTTCAGCTGCCTAGGCTCCACACTATCTCCCCCCTTTAAGACCCTCCCTAAAACGCACCTATGAGCAAACTTTTGGTCAAGTCTGCTAATATATCCTTCTTTGGCTTGATCATTTTTTTTTCTTTATGCTTCTGGGAAGATCCTTGGAATGTTTTATTCTACATTAAAGACACTATATAAATGGAGAAGGAAACCTCTCTATCTTCCCACAAAATGAATTTGCGAAAAAAAACTGCCTATTAGGTTGGAGATGTCAATCTACCCATGGGTACAAAATAAATATTGGTTACCATTATTTACTTTCTTGGGCCATTTTTGTCAGAATTGTGCTCAGCATCATTGGGTGGCAGGCAGCTTGGATTGAAAGGTGTGAACAGAGGTGGAAGTGTACCACATGATTAGAACAGAAGAGATATTCAGATTTATTTTGTTGCTTGTTGCAAGGGAACATTATTGCTAGATATTAGATAACCCCTTGATTTATAGATCTACTATATTGCAGCAATTTTAAAGTATGAACTTTTTTTTAAAACCTCTCACCATCTATTAATTATTTCTGTAGAAGAACTTGTTCAGCATACAGTACATTTAAGTATATTATTCTGAGTTGCTAACACATCATATTTCTGACCGCTGAATGTAATGGAAAATAAGAGATTGAGGAATTGCCTGTGGATATATGGGGCATTGAAGAGGATGATAAATAATGAAAGGAGGAAAATATTAATAAATGAAATAAACAATATATCTTTTGTGACAGTCTTTGATGCTGCCTGTTGAACTGAATATGGGCAATATTGTGGATTTAAGTTGGATTAAAGGCACTTCACCACTTTCAGAAATTAAAGATCTTTTACCACTGACAGCAGAAGATGTACTGAGTATTGATTCACATAAAGCAATCGTAAATAATGGTAAGTTATTTGGGGGCGAGTTTTAGTCTCGTTAATACCCAGTTTTTCATTGAGTGCTAACAGAAGTGAGACCAAAATCATTGTCCAGTACTTAACACCCCAATCCTATCAATGTGAGGCCTTCTCAATTTTGAAGCAGGCTGGGAAATAGCGGTTCAGCCCACAACAGATGGGAGCCTAGATAATCTATGCAAGTCAGCGTTCCATAGCGCATATTGGATCCCAATGCAATTTTAATGTTTCACTGGGAGATGTGCACTGTGCAAGTTCTGTCCAGTGGTACTCGTCATAGAGCAGCCTAACCAGGGATTCTTAAAGGGACCTTTGGAGACCACTCAAACCTTCTGGAGGTTGAGAATTAGTTTTGAATGTCATTCAAATGTACTTTTTTTTCTGTAGATTTTAAAGCAAGGTTTATGCTGGAATTAGAAATATTTGAATTCTGCAGAACTATGAATTATTCGTTGAATGAAAATATCAAAAATATTAATGAATCCACAATAGAAGTTAATGAATCAGGTAATTCTTGTACTGTTGTTTGGGTAAAACTGCATTAATTTTTAGGTTGCATTTTTATAGTAGCTGACAACAAATATTTCAGGAGTTTCTACAGGCAGATTGATTTGATGTAATTTATAAATTACTGAGTTAACAGAGAAGATTGATTTGTATTATCACAGTAGATTATAAAGTAAGATTTTTAATTTTTTTAAGATACTGCAGAATCTTTAGCTTTTAGTCTTTAGTTTCAGTTTGCCTTATAAATTAAATGAGTTTGGAAGCATCGCTTGCTAAATTTTTTTCTGTAACCTATATTTTAAATTTTCTACATCTACAATTTAAGAATCTGATTGATTGAGAAATATACACACTGGACAGCTTTCTGAATAGTGTGAAAATAATAATTACAATATACATTTGTGTGAGGTTCATGGTAAAATTTTTCTTCCTTCTCATGACTCATGCCAAGGTACATTTCCATGATGCAAAGGGCCACTATGGAATCAAATAATTGAGTCGTCAACTTCTTGCTAATTCCATACACTGTTATGTACAGAACAGCGCTTAATAGGAAACAGCAACTGTGATACAGATTAATTCAGAAAAGCAGGTATTTTGTCTAGTGGGTTGGTAACTCTTTCTCTAATTCTAGTCACAGAACATAAATGATTAAAAACAATTGACTGCAGTTCCGATTTTGCAAGATTTTTTCCAGTTACAGGCTGGAGAGAGAGATAATTCAAGCTTAAACAATTGTGATGATCCCTCTGGAGATCGCCAACAAACCAAAATAATAGAATCCACCGACTAACCCCAATTTGAGAAAAAAAACAATGGACAAGATTTCACTTTTATTAAATTTACTTTAACACGCAAACCAAAACCAACAGGAATGAAACATGACCTAACTGTTAAATTACAGTCAATATATATATATTTTAAAGGTTACATGTTAATTATCAGATACAACAAAGAAAGTTCTCAATTCTTCTGGATAGTCCAGCAAAGGCAGCACCAATTACAGCCACAAAGTCCTTCTGGTCTTCAAACTTTTCATGTAGATCTCCAGATCCCATCTTCCAACATGCAAACGCCAATTTCCATTCGATGGCGGTTCCTCTGCAATCCGAACTCCACCTATACCATCTCCACCAAAACTGTGCACCCTTCTGGAACTTCCATGGTTTCTCACAACCGTCTCAATGGCATAGCTCCACTTAAGTAACTCTTTAACTCACCGAAAACAGCTGTAGCAACTTGCATTTGCTGAGGACCCACTTCCAGAATCAAGTCTTTGGTTTTTAAAACCAACAGCTCCTTGCTTGTTTCTTTAAAACAACTGCTGGCTGTTTTTGCTTCCACACACTGCAGAGTATTCTTCTAAACTGAAACCTGAGCTCCAGTCACATGTCTCTGGTCACACCTCTGATCATAGGACTGTTTGTTTTAAACTGATTAGGACCAGTTTTGTCTTCCTCAACTATGGAGCCTTCAGTTTCTTTTCTTAGTTAATGACTGTCTCAGAAAGAAATACAAGCTTTGAATACCAAAGTCAGAGCACCTAGCTGTGCATTCAATAAGTCACCTGTTCAGATAATGGTCTGCAGCCGCTCCTCCACTCTTCCCACACTCCATCACACAATGTTGTGAGATTGGTTCAGTTTCTACATGACACTTGCTTTTTAATTTTGCCTGTCAGATAGTGAAATCCAGGAAATCTAGATAACACTTTCTGGGATTCTTTCTGAATTGGGGAGTCAGTCTGCAAAAAAAAGATTGGTTTGAACTTTCACTGAAAGTGAAAAAATATTAGTTTGCATTTCCAAGAAACTGTAGATTAATTCAGTTCCCACATTGATCAGAAACTAGTGAAAACAATGTATTCTAATCCTAATGTTTAAAATAGTAAAGGAACTAGTTGTAGGCTTCATAAAATATATTTAAAAAAGGAAAATAAAATAAATAATTGAATAAAATAATCAAGTATTTAATTGAAACACATTAAGGATGGCAGGACAGGTGATGTGTCATGGCTGCAACATGTGGGAGCTCCTGGATGCCAGTGTGATCCAGGGCAAACATGTCTCCAGTAAGTGTTTGCGGCTCAAAGAGCTTCGGCTCAGAGTCATTGAACTGGAGGCTGAGCTGCAGACACTGCAACACATCAGAGAGGGGGAAAGTTACCTGGACAGTTTGTACCAGGAGGCAGTCACACCCCTTAGGATCGGGTCTTCTGATTTGGTCAGTGGTCAGGGACAGGAGAGTGTGGCTGCAGCTGAGCCAGGTAAAGGGACCCAGAGGGCAGCAGTGCAGGAGCCTCAGCCTTTGTGATTGTCCAACAGGTTTGAGGTTCTTTCACCTTGTTTGGATGAGAGTGAGGGCTGCAGGGTGGATGAGCAACCTGACCATGGCACCATGGTACAGGAAGCCATTCAAGTGGAGGGAGGAAAAAGGAATGTAGTGGTAGTAGGGAACAGTATAGTAAGAGGGATTGACACTGTTCTCTGCAGCAAAGAGCGAGAGTCGAGATGGCTGTGTTGCCTGCCCAATGCCAGGGCTCGGGACATCTGCTCAGGGCTAGAGGGGAAATTGCAGTGGGAGGGGGAGGATCCAGTCGTTGTGGTCCATGTAGGTACCAACGACATAGGCAGGACAAGGAAAGAGGTTCTGTATAGTCAATATGAAGAATTAGACACTAAATTAAGAAACAGAACCTCAGAAGTAATAATCTCTGGATTATTATCTGAGCCACGTGCAAATTGGCATAGGGCAAATTAGATTAGAAAAATTAACGCGTGGCTCAAAGACTGGTGTGGTAGAAGTGGGTTTCGGTTCGTGGGGCACTGGCACCAGTACTAGGGAAAGTGGTGGCTGTACCATTGGGACGGTGTACACCTGAACCGTGCTGGGGCCAGTATTCTAGCGAGCCTCATAACTAGGGAAGTGGAGAGGGTTTTAAACTGAATCGTGGGGATGAGGGATCAAATTTGGGAAGATATGGTAAATCAAGGAGTAGAAACAAGGCAAGAGAGGAAGGTATTGTTACGACCAGGTGAGAGAGGTGTCTAGGGGCTTTCAGCCTTCGCCTGGTCTTATTGTAACAGGGTTTTATGTTTTAAACACACTGTGTTTTGAGCAACCCCTTGGTGAATCCTTGTTCACCACTTCCAATTATAAGGCAAAGAAATGAGCACAAACAGACCTCCTTAGGTTTAAAGAAGAAAAGTGAAATTTATTAAAATTTAAACTTGAACTCTAATTCCGTTCATACCTATGGATACACGCTGTGGCCACGCTACCATGCATATGCAATTCGCACATGCAAACAGAGACAGAAAAGAGCAGAAGAAAAATAAAGTGGAGAGGTTTGAGGTAATCTCTGAAGAGGGGTTTTTACTGTGCTTTGAGCTCCCTGTAGTCCTTGATTGTAGGTAGTCTTGCTTTTTGTTGGGGCCCAGTATTCGTCTTAAACCTTGTTCACTATAGAAGACTTTTCTCTCTTGTGGTTCATATCTGTTCAATGGTTTCCAAAGCTGGTGAGAGCGAGATGAGAGCAGACAGGAGAGAGGTCTTTTCAGTCCAGGAGCAAACAGCTTTCTGAGTTTTAAAACTCTGTGGCAGGTTCAAATTCAAAAAGCTCCAACAGCCAGTTAGTCATGTGACTAAACTGTTCTGACCACGCCACCTGTGTATTGGGGAAGCAGGGACTGGTTCCTTTGTTCCAACACTATCTGCTAGTAGGCAAAAATGCCTTTCCGCCGAGGGGGCTGGCAATTCCTTGTGATAGGCCCTCTTTTTTTCCCAGCAACAATTTTAAGTTTTAATGTTCAAGTGGCAAAATAATGTGTGCCTCATTCTTGGCAGGTGGGGGCCTGCATGACTGTATTGATATGGGAAATGATAGACTATGACAGGAAGGGACAGAGCGTACAAATCTAAGAGTAAATAAACAGATAAGGCTGGAGGTTACAAAAATAATGAAAGGGCAAAACTAAAGGCTCTGTATCTGAATGCACATAGCATTCGAAACAAAACAGATGAACTGAGAGCACAAATAGAAATAAATAAGTGTGATCAGATAGCCATTACAGAGACATAGCTGCAGGATGACCTGGATTGGGACCTGAATATTGATGAGTACATTGCATTTAGGAAGGACAGGAAGCTAGGAAAAGGTGGAGGGGTGACTCTGTTAATTAATGATGGTATTAGTGCAATAGAGAGGGATGGCCTAAGTTCAGGATACCAGGATGTAGGAGTAGTTTGGGTCGAGATGAGAAATTATAAAGGCAAAAAGTCACTTGTGGAAGTAGTGGACAGGCCACCTAACGTTAACCACACTGTAGGATAGGGTATAAAGGAAGAAATAATGGCAGCCTGTCAGAAAGGTCAAGCAATAATCATCGGGGATTTTAACCTACATATAGACTGGAAAAATCAGATGGGCAGAGGTAGGCTAGGTGAGGAGTACATAGAACGTTTTCAGCATAATTTCTTGGAACAGTATGTTCTGGAGCAACCAGAGAGCAGGCTATACTAGACCTGGTATTGTGCAACGAGATAGGATTAATTAATGACTTCATAGTTAAGGCGTCCCTAGGTAGCAGCAATCATAATATGATTGAATTTTACAATCAGTTTGAGGAAGAGAGGTGTGGGTCCAAGACCAGTATTTTAAACTTAAATACGGGCAATTATGAGGGCATGAAAGCAGAGCTAGCTAAAGTAAACAAGCAAATTAGGTTAAGGGATAAGTCAATAGAGATGCAGTGGCAGACATTTAAGGGGATATTTCAGAATACACAGAATAGATACATTCCAATGAGAAAGAAAAATTCCAGGGTGGGGGGTGCCCTGTGATTGGCCAGCAGCTCTTGGAGATGACATTCCTGTCTTTAAAGGGACGGGGATACCGGCACCGGGTTGCCAATTGGCCTGATGCCGTAGAATCTCTCTAGGGGGGTGGGCTCCAGCTGGCCAAGGCAGGACTCCGCCTGTCTTTTCGGCAAGGCACTGGGAGCCTAGCTGTGGGCAGAAAATTACACCCAAAGGCTGGAATTTTATGGCCCCCCCCCCCCCCCCGGCAGGGGCAAGCTGGTACCTGTCCTTCCTAAATGATTTGTAAAATTCTGTGGGAGGCTAGGAATGTCATTCCTGATGCCTTCCCGCCCCTGCTGAAATTTTTTGAGGGGCGGCAGCGGTGAGAAATAACCTGCCCGCCCCAGGCCGACCGAGGCCCTTAAATGGCCAATTAACTGCCACTTCAGGGCCTTGTCCCACTGCCAGTGGTATTTTACCAGTGAGGGTGGGCAGCTGAGGACCCCAGGAGGTCGCCAAATAAAACCTGGCGGCCTCTTTGCGGGCTGGGGGTGGGGGCCGTCCTGATGGGGTACCCTGTGCCCCATGCAGGCCCCACTACACAGTACTCCCCACCCCCATCCCAACCGACTTCCCTTGCCGGGGCCCAGCCGATTGTCCCTGGTGAGGCCCCAGACACATAGCTTGTTTGCTGAAGCTGGGTGCAGTCCCAGCAGTGGCCAGCTCTCCCAGTGGTGCTGCTGTGACTGAGAGCTGCTGGTGCGCTGATTGGCTGGCAGCTCTTGGAGGCGGGACTTCCTATCTCAAAGTGGTTATCCGGCCCAAGGCCAATTAAGGGCCTGAGGCGTAAAATCCTGGCGTGGCTGCCTAGGCCAAGCAGAGGTGGGCTCAGCACCGACTTTATGGCCGGTGGGCGGAGCCTCCCACCCAACGTAAAATTTCAGCCAATGTGTTAAATGCAAAGATGTATGTATGTAACCATATTGCATGACTTTTACTTAATTTCTTGCTCATCGTTATTAAAATAAATTTCCTAAGTAAGGTCTGATGCGTTGCTGTACCTCTTTCAAAACTAGTAACGAAAAGCAATTACCAAGCAGGTGCTATTTGTTTTCCCGAGCATGCCTTGATCTCAAGACAAGGATAGACACTCACAAAAATGTGTGGAGTTAGGAGTGATTTGCTTTATCAGAGCTGAAATAATCTAGGATAAGACAGTTGAAAAGACCCAAAAATGTAACATTGATGGTAACAGATCTTCATGTTGTGTTTTAGGATTGATCCATAAATGAAGCAACATCACAAAGAATAACTTTTCCAAATTTCCTGCCCTGCTGAATTCAAATAAGACAAGGCAGCATGTAAGAAAAATAAGGGCAAAAAGAAAGTTGCCCAAACTTTAGGGACCAGATAACCAGTAGATGGCAGATGTAGTTCAATGTGCATTAATGTAAAATAAATATGGGAGCAAGGAGCCAAATTAGGGAGTGTTAAATGGAACAATCAAACAGTGTGTCAAGAATTTCCTTGGAGCTGCTCCTGCTAGGCTGCCAAGGTTTCTGCCGCGCTTCCACCAAAGTTACACCGCCCTAGTGGGAGCAGCTCCAGGAAATTCCTGATTATGGAGATATTATGGATAAACGCATAAAGTAGTCACTTAGTACTTGACTATTCTGAAAAACAGGCAGGTAAGGTACTGCATTGCTTTAGCATTGAAATAGAGTAGAGATCGAAAGAAGCAGGGGTATAAATTTGTTTTGTGCAGTGCAAAACAGGCTAAAGCAAATCAGCAGCCTGTTTCGTGCTGCATATGATTTCAAAGTCAATAGAAAAAAATAGGGCAGTGCTGTTCGTGCAAGCAGCACATAATGATTTTAGTACAATCACATATTTTGTACAATTGACTGTTTTAAACGACCGCCCAAGATAGATTTATACCCCAGTGTATTATTGCTGCAGAAATTGCTCAAATTGTGTTTTCAGTATTTTCGTAATGTAAGATTAATGAACAGTAAATCTGTAAAACAAATTGTCATGAAAACATGCTATGCTGAATGATAATTTTTTAATTCATCGGTTGGAGACCTAAATTAAACTTTTAAGAAGGAAAGCTGGAATCGTGCGTTCAACTTTTAAATGGCTGGCAGCTAAGATGACCACCACAATTTTCATTGATACCTTTGAATGTGAGATGCATGTCTAAATAGCTCTCATCCAGAACAATGGCCTGAACAGTTGAATGAAGTACCTGATATCGCTTTCATTAGCAGGACATTCAAAGCCATCTTGAAAGATTAACTCTAGTGGTGATGAGCCTCCATGGGGTAATCATGGAAGCAATAAGGCCTGAGGGAGTCTGAAATTCTTAGTCTTGAATTTCATTAAAGTGTGACAGAGAATATATTTAGACAATCATGTGACACTGTGGCCATCTCTCTGAAAACTTGGAGTTTCTTTTGAACACAGCAGACAAGCTTTGAGAGCTAATCATTGCAGGACCCCAGTGGGACTGTGTGTCTCTCTCCAGGTAATACAGCAAGTTTCAAATCCTGTCTGTGGACTGCAGAACATCCAAGTCTGTCATTGCTACAGACAGAGACTCCGGGGAGAAAGCCACCTACATCACTGTCTCCAAATAAACCCTGAACCAAGGGGGCCACTTCTACCAGCCAGACACTTCAGGGCCACGAATTCAGCCGGAAGACAACTGAATTACCAGACCAGACAGACTATATTATTTTTTATTTGTTCTGGACTCTAATCCAACCAAACTATTTTTCATCGCTCTGTAATCTATTTGTGTGTGTGTGAAAGAAAGTTGGAGCGTAGTTTATTATTTTTACATAGATCAGGTTTTGATCTTAAGTACAATAACTAACCTCTTTCTTGTTTAAACTCAAGAAAACTTTTCTGATTGGTTCTTTTATGATCATAGCACAAAAAGGGTTAAGCAATCACTGAATTGGTAAGCACATTCACTGTTTAAAAGAAACAAACCCTGTTGCGGTCAAACAAGGAGAGGGACAAGAGGGGAGCCTTTTGACCCCTCCTCACCTGATCGTAACAGAAATTTATAAGGAATATTAATCCAGGAGTATTCAGTTAATGTTTCCTGTTCTGTACACTCACATCAGAGAATTGGGCTACAAATTTATCATTCATGTCTAAGGTTTTAAGATGCCAAACTAGCTCAGCCTGAACCATCTTGTACTACCTAGTCCAATTTTTTTAAATCATTAGGCAAGTCTTAGCCAATTAATCATTTAAAACCATCATTAGGTTAAACATAGAGAATTGCAAATATTTAGTTCTTAAGTGTATCACAGTATCTCAACCTCAGCTGGAATTTTTCTCAGACTGCATTTACAGAACAGGATTAAATTTCCAAGATTGCAATACAGTTTAACAAGGTTACATTCATGTTCAATGTGCCATTTCCAAAATTCTTGAAGTAGGAATGTAAAACATATGATCTATTTCTTTTAGTATGCTGCTTGATGTAGCTTTGGCCTCCTCTAAGATACTCAGTTTTGTTCTCAGGGGATGCTCTTGGTGTGTCATTGTTCATAGTTGTTATCACTGTGGTCATTGTGCTTTTCAGCTATTATCTTCTCATCCCAGCTTATGTAAACTTGCATGATTTTATCTCTGCACTGTAGAGTAACTTTACTTTCTTTGTGTTCAGAGACTCGAACTATCTATTAGCTGTGAAACACATTACAAGTTTTAATACATTCTCAATGATCACTCTCTATTTTTGATAAACTGCTGCAAAAGTTCTTTATAATATTTTAACAACTTGTTCTTTCCAAGAAAGTGTCCTAGAATCTGGTTGGAAAAGTTGCCATTTTCTTCTCTCATATGTCTGAGTGTGTGTGTGTGCATGCAAGTGTGTGTCTCCTGTACATTAAATTAGAGGTGAAGAAAAACATGGCTTTATACCTCAAATTCTACATTTGACAAGCTGGCTTAGGGAACCAAACCTTAGTAGCCGTATCAGGAGGATTAACTGTCACATGGCTCAATTCCAAGGTCTCATTGAATTGGACAGGGACGTGTCAGAAACTGTTTGGCAGATATCAAGTGGAAGAGCCCTGGTGTTAATTTGTGACTGCTTATTTCATGACCAGGGCATTGCGACTCCAATTGCCTTTAAGGCTGTTATATTTGTTAATCTTGTTGTTGCAAGGTGAGGCACATCTTTGCTTAGTTCACTATTAGGACAGTGATCTCAACTGTTGCAAAGCTTTCCTGATCATTAGCCTTTTTATTGCAAAACGCAAAGCAATCTTTGTTGGTGCCCAATTGCTTAGACCCTAACCTTGAGAGGTCATATTCACATCCAACTGAACAGGATCCATTTCATTGTCCTTCTAATACCAGAATGTATAGGTATTTTGAATTTTAGTCTTGTTGTACTTGAGGGATTGATCTTTTGTTTTATACAATATCTGCAGTGTGTTTTGGAATAACCAGCTATCTTACAGTAGTTTAGGTTTAATGTTACAATAATGTTCAGATCCAGATATTAAAGCAATTTTATTATTGTAATTAGTTTTTTATTTCAGCCTGATATACAGGTCACAGGTATGCTATGCAAATTCCATTTTGGATTGTACAAGTATGAGGGCTGGAAGTGGGCAAGAAGTAATCGGGGTGGAAGTGTGCATAGGGATGTTGGATAAGGTTAAATTCAAACTTGGCAGTGATGGTCCCCACTGTAGATTGAGCTACCAGTGCTTATTGTGCAGGATTCTACATGAGGAATTGACAATTGGATGAAGCAGAAAAATGCTCTTGTTGCTCATAGGACCATACCTCAGCATGAGTCATCAGTTTCAGGGGAGGAAAAGGGAAGAAAAATTATCAACTGTATTGACAAAAGGGATAATATGGTTTAAATTCCAAATGAATGACCGAATTGACATGCTATTATTAATTATGTTTTCAGTTTGTTGTGAATTTTTTAAAAACCTGGAAGTAGAAACTCCACTGACTCCTCCATATTCATCAGATTGTAAGGAAATGACTCTATCAGCCAAGGAACTGCATATGGAGGAACTTCGTCCACTGAAGTTTGAGTAGGTATAAAGTATTCTTTATCTGCTAATCCCACTTAATTTTACGAACCAGCACTTTTTTGTACAAGCAGTTTTCTGGATCGTACATGCAAATCACAGAAAACAACTCGACATGTTGATGCCAACATCTTCACTGTAACTTTTTACTAGAAATTAACAATGTCGGATTCTTTATTAACTAAGGTGAATCGTCATTTTTTCAATGTCTATATGCATATAGGATATTTCTAACATCCCACAGAGTAAAACCATCTGGGGACTATTTTCCTGTTAAAAACATCCTTTTTATATTGACTGTACATCTACAGATTCATTTTAACCTCACCTTCAGTTTGATTTCTCATCAACTTGACTTTTTTTCAGGAGTGCCAACTTAAATAAACCCAAAGTAAGTGGGCTGTGTTTTGCAGCTGTTCTCTGGAAGTTTAGCCATGTGAGAACATTGCTGCTACCAGCTTTGTCTGACCATTATGGTTTAGGGCTGTCACTGTCCCTCATTGGCAGTGAATCCCATGCTGTTAAAGAGCACTTTTACATTGCCAGTCCATCTAGTTCTCAGTGTGCCCTGTGGCTTCTTCCATGTTTTTGGTGGTTTGGGGATGAATCTCTGACCATCAAACTCAAGGTGGCACACGAGATGTCTATACCAGAGAGTTGATAACAAACAACCAATCTGGACAGCGCAGGTTGATTAGTCAGGTTGCTTTCAGTCCCATTTAAGATTTTGTCCTGAAAGTTAACCTTTAGTAGTGTGCAGAGTGATCTACAATCAAATCCATTGACTTGCCTATTCATTACTTTGGAGCCTGCCAATGTTCCTGAGCTGTATTTAAATATGGATACTACTAATGTGCTGTAGATCAGAACTTCAAATTTGCAACTTATGTTCAATCTCCATATATGAATAGAGAATTCATTGCAGCACTTAAAAATGTAATGCACCTATGGCAATCAGGGAAACAGTGCCCACTGGAGGAAATCATGTTACCTAAGTAGGTGAATTGTGTCACTGTTTCCACTATCTTGGATGGAATGTCATCCGTTGTGGAGATAGTGGAGTAATTTATGACTTTAACCCCTTATAGGGACTAAACCAAATCAGGAGTACATCCCTATGATTCTCCTTTAATTAAGTTCAAATCAGACAAATTCTTATAGACACTTACTTGCGTCCAAAGAATTGAACTAGTTTTCCCTCAAAGAAAGAAAACTAACAGAGAATATTACCATCTTTCAGATAGCCTATTTTTAAAAAATAATTATGGCTAACTCATAAATATCCCAGATAGTATAAGGGTCTGGGAAACTCTCTTCAATACGTATCTCTCCACTTAAAGAGACATAGAGAGGGAGTTCTTGTAGTTGTATACAGAATACTACATGAGACGATTTATTAACTTTTATATATTTATTGAAGAATTGAACATGCAATACACTTTTAAGTGAATAAGTATATCACAATATCAAATATTACTAAGAGATGTAACACATAATCTTACTTCTAACATAGAATCCGAAAGTTTAACCTTGCTAATGTTGCAGCAAAATATCTTAGAATATCTGTCAAAATTTAAAGTAAACTTTTACCTTAAATTCCCCGAGTAAGCCAAAGGGTGAGAAATATTGTTGAGGAATTCAACACTTCTAATTTTTGCTTCAGAACCCCCCATGTTTATACTTTTTCTAAGGTATCAACTGACCTTTTAGCATATAGGTGTTACCTTTCTGTGAGTGTTTCTCCTGCTTTTAAAATCCGTATTTGGTAGTATCATTAACTAACATCACCACTTAATGCTTTGCTGGAATTCCCCTGCTCTTGAAGTTGAGTATTTATCTGGTCAAAATGTTTATAATTGTGTTTACTTGACCTCTTGTTCCCGTAAGTACTATTCCATTTATTGTTTTGTTGTCTATAATTGTGTTTTTATGGTACCTTGTAACAATCTTTTGAGTCGCCGTGTCTACATCACAAACCAACAATATCAATTAAGTTTATTGCTATCTCTTACTGATGTCATTCAGGATACTTCAATGTGTGTTTATCTTCCAAGTCACTGGCAACAGGAACACTGAAATGGATTTCGCAACTTAAAAGGTGTTTCTGGTTCACATTCTATTGTAACAGGGACCTTGAAAGACCTTGAAATTTCTAACTGTACCTTCTTAAAGGGGAATGTTAGTGAGTCTTGAAAACTGACCATTTATTCAATCTCTCATTCTAAAAGGTATAACATATTAACTATATCTAAATTCTACCTAATTAAGCCTATTATACCTATATTCCATCACAATAGCTGGAGTGATATTGTGTCCTAGTGATTGCACCTTCATCATCTTGTTGCTGCTAACCTGATGACTAAAGCTAGATACCTTCTGATCAAAGATTCATGGAACTTCAGTGAGGGTTTTCACAGTGTTATGACTGAGGTGGGAGGAGTGCACTGTCTTTTCTAGTTCCACTTCTCCACAGGTCACAACATATATTTAACTGTTTACCCAGTTACTGATGCGGTCAATTATATACTCTACTCTTTGTTCCAGAATAAAATACACCAAACAGTTTTCTTTAATAAACAACAAAATTATCAGTTTATTAGAAAGCAAGACTTAACCAGTAACAAAGCAAAGCATTAACACACCGATTGAAATATGAAAGTTCCCTTTTTACCTCACACACACACATGCACGCACATGCACACTGGTTAACCAAAAAAATAGAGATTTTTTTCTTTAGAGCTCTGTTACAAATAAAAAGTCAACAAAGAATACTTTGGCCAAATACTTGATAATTCTTGAAGAAAAAAGAGAAGATATGGAAAGATGTGAGTTGTCCCTTTTTTGGTTTGGCATCCCAAATACGCGTAGATGGCTGTCACTAGGATCTTTCTAGAACAGTTCTTTAGGCAACATTGAAGATCAGTTTGGTAGGTTTTCCAGGAGAAATGTGGCATCGGGTTTCTGGCAGACATTTCAAGAGAAATGCAGCATCAATTTCTCTATTTCTTACTGTTACGACCAGGTGATAAAGGGGTCTAGGGTTCCATCTCAGCCTTCACCTGGTCTCACCGTAACAGGGTTTAATTTTAAACACACCGTTTTTTTTTAGCTCCTCCTTAGTGAATCCTTGTTCACTAACTTCTAATTATAAGGCAAAGAAACTAGACAAACAGGTTTTCTTAGGATTAAGGACAAAAGGTTGAACTTTATTAAACTTAAACTCTAATTCGGTTAACGCCTACAAATACGCGACGTGCCCACGCTAGCATGCATACGCGACGCACACATGCAGATAGAGACGGAAAAGAGCAGAAGAAATAAAGTGGAAAAATCTGAGGCAATATCTGAAGATGGTTTTGGTTCTTTGAGCTCGCTGTAAAGTCCTTGATTTTAGGTAGATCTTGCTTTTCTTCGGGGCCCAGTATTCTTCTTAAACCTTGTTCGATATAGGAGACTTTTCTCTCTTGAAGTTCATGTGGCCTCAGTGGGTCTAGAGGCTTGTGAGAAAGAGATGGGAGCAGACAGGACAGGTCTTCTTCCTCCAGTAGCTAACCGTCTTTCTGAGTTCAAAATCTCTGTAGCTAGTTCAAAAAAAACCCTGGACCAGCCAGTTAGTGATGTGGCCGGCTGGTTTAACCAGTCTTGGCTTTTGTGGAATGTATCACCTTACACCTTCAATGTCTGGCGATCAAAATCCATTGTGGGTTGAATGTGTCAGGGAATGGTCCTTTTGTCTCCACAAGCACTTTCTGTTAGTATGCAAATGTTTTTCAGCTAAGTGTCTGGCAGCCCTTGTAACAGGCCTTCTCTTCCCAGCAAGTTTAAAATAAATTTTCTTATGACAAAATTAATATGCCTCATTCTTGGCAGGTGGGGGCCTGCGTGACACCTCCACACCCAGTGGAATGAAATGTGATTTGAGAAAAGCACATTTCATTAAAAAGGGTTAAGAGAGAAAATATAAGATACAGGAAAAAGCATGCGTCTCTCTCTCTCTCCCTCTCTCTCAGTAATTCACATTCATTCATAAATCCTAAGACTTATTACAGCCTGTCTTTTCTTGGTAGTAGTGTTGCTTTACACTGCCCTTTTTGGCATCCCAATAAACCTTTGTTTCTTTGGGGATGTTTTTCTTCGGTTTGCCCATTTCCATGGCTGCCTAGGCTCTTTGTTCCTGTCGAGATCTGCAAAGAGGTGGGGGGGGGGGGGGATTTCATTAGCCCTAAATTGGAATTATTTTGCTCAGAAGAGTCAGTGGTGGGCGGGTCTATCCTGAACTCTCTTTCACTGCTTTGCTGAGTCATGCAAAGGCTTTTGACTTCAGGGAATAGGTGGTTCTCTTTTTTTCTGACTGTGGGGAAGGACTCTTTGCTAATCTCCCCTTTGTCCTCTGGGACACACCTGCCTGCAGGTATTTGTGCAGACTCTACTGCACTCCCCTGTGGCACTTTGACGAGGTGAGGCATCATCTTCATGGTTTCTCTGCCCCTTAGAGGTCTTCCTTTGTCTCTGCAGGTTCCTGTAAATGCTGTTAGTAACTCTGGTGGGGTGCTTCCAGTGTCTGCATTTACATAGGAGGATGTGGGGTCTAATTTTTCAAATTTTTCGGGGTTGACTGGCTAAATAGTAGGGGTTTTCATCCAGGATTCCTCCCGGACTTCCTTTAACCTGCCCTCTTGGTCGCTTTTCCCCTTCCCTTTCTAGCCTTGTGCCAGCCTGTCCCCTTTTGTTCTCAGCAGGGATCCCTTACAATTCACCAGCTCTCTGCTGGAGCGTCCTCCTAACATCCCCGGTACAGGATTTAGGGGTGCAGGTTTCTAGGTTAGGGTTTCCCCTCAACCTGGCACATGTGGCAACTCCTGTAGTACTCTACCACATCTTTGTAGAGTTTTGGCCAGTCAAACTGCTGTCTTATGCGGGCTTTTGTCTTTCGTATACTGGCATGTACAGCCACTGTAGTCTCATGGGCCCTTCTTAATATTTCTCTCCGGTACCTCTGCGACACGTACAGGGAGATGGTCATACCGCAGGTAAAGATTGCTCAGGCAGAAAGGGAATGGGTGACCACCAGGCGGAGTAGAAGAACTAGGCAGGTAGTGCATGAGTATCCTGGGTCCATCTCCCTCTCTAACAAATTTTCTGCTTTGGATACTGGTGGGGGGGATAGCTTCTCAGGAATGCAGCAAGAGCCAAGTCTGTGGCACCACAGGTGGCTCAGCTGCACGGGAAGGGAGGAAAAAGAGTGGGAATGGTATAGTGATAGGGAATTCTATCGTAAGGGGTACAGATAGGTGTTTCTGTGGCCACAAACGCTGCCTCCTTGGTGCTAGGGTCAAGGATGTCACGGAGCGGTTGCAGGACATTCTGAAGGGGGAGGGTGAACAGTCAGAAGTCATGGATCACATTGGCACCAATGCCATAGGTAGAAAGAGGGATGAGGTCCTGCAAGAATTTAGGGAGCTAGGTAGCAGATTAAAAAACAGGACCTCAAAGGTTGTAATCTCTGGATTACTCCCGGTGCCATGTGCCATTGACTATAGGAATAGGAGGATAGAGCAGATGAATACGTGGCTGAAGAAATGGTGCAGGAGGGAGGGCTTTAGTTTCCTGGATCACAGGGTCTGTTTCTGGCAAAGGTGGGACCTGTACAAATCGGACGGGTTGCACCTGAACCGGAACGGGACTAACATTCTTTCTGGGAGGTTTGCTAATGCTTTTGGGTGGGGTTTAAACTAATTTGGCAGGGGGATGGGATACAGAGTGGAGGTACAGTAGGGGGTGATGCACGGCCAAATATAGAAGAGAAACTGTCAGTCTGGAAGGCAGAGCAAATATAGACCTGTTAAGGCACAAGTGAATAATGCAAGGCTGGATTGCATTTATTTTAATGCAAGGACTCTTACAAGTAAGGCAGATGAATTGAGGGTGTTGATTAACACATGGGAATATGATATTATTGCTATCACAGAGACATGGTTGAGGGAAGGGCAGGACTGGCAGCTCAATATTCCAGGGTATAGAATCTTCAGGCATGATGGGGTGGGGAGGACGGTGTAAAAGAGGAGGTGGCATTGCACTATTGATCAAGGAATCAATTACTGCAGTAAGGAGTATTTAAAAAGTATTTAGATGAGCACTTGAAACGCCATAGCATACAAGGCTACGGGCCAAGTGCTGGGAAATGGGATTAGAATAGATAGGTGCTTGATGGCCAGCACGGACATGATGGGCCGAAGGGCCTGTTTCTGTGCTGTATAACTCTATGGCAGCACTAACTGGTGAACTACTGTCCACTCCTGCCACTGCCCAGTCTCTGACCTCCTGAGTCTTTCTTTCAGTATTGGGGGCGCTACCACCTTCACCCCCGCCAGATCATTACCTAGGAGCAGGTCAACCCCATCCACAGGCAAACTAGGGACACTCCCTATGGTCACCGGTCCTGAAACTAGGTCGCACTCCAGGTGCACCCGGTATACAGTTACAGGCATACACCGCCCTCCAATACCATTCACCACCATTCTAGTGTTTACTGCACTCTCTGGAGGAATGGTCAGGCCTTTTCCCAGTAAAAAGGATCTATTGGCCCCTGTTTCCATGAGAATTACTATGGGCTTGCTTGCCCCACTCATGGGGTATGGGGTTCAAACACAAGACCCTGATAGCTTTCAGGAATCCTGTTAATTTTTCCTGCACTTGCAGTAGTAAACTTCCTGGATTGCACTTGTACTGCAGTTAAAGCTACAGCTTGCTCTGTTGTGCTCTCCTCCAGGATTCCTTCTTCGCTGAGCGGATGTGCCCTGATTAACCCTACGGGTTTTCCCTTTAGTTTCCAACAGTCTGCTTTTAGATGACCTGCCTTATTACAATGGATGCACACAGGTTTCCAGGTCTCACTCCTGCTCACATCTTGCGCGTGCGCCCTGCTGGTTTTGAAGCTCGCTGCCGAGATCGGCGGCAAACTATATGCGGCTAAGGTTGTACATTCTGGTTTGTCCCCACAGACTCTTTTAAATGCTGTGAGTAGCCTTGTTAGGTCTTCTCATTTTTCTGCATCTAAATATGAAAGCATAGTGTCTAGTCTCCGTAACAATTCAGTATTAGCTAACTGGATAGGAGAAGGTTTAATTTGAGAATTGTCGAGGTCTCCTGTCTCATCCTCATTATCGCTTTCGTCCTTCACTGTCCCTACTACCTGCCATACCTGTGCTTACTTATCCTCCACCTGACAATGATATTGTTTCAACATTTGATATGACACAACAGATTTTTTTTCTGGCGATCTGGGGTGTCAGTCAAATAATTTACTTTACCAATTCTTTTGACCACTTTATATGGACCACAGAACCGTGCTTTCAGCAGTTGACCCTGTAAAGACAGTAATACTAACGCCTCATCCCCAGTTAAAATGTTCAGGTCTTGGCATGCTTTCAGGTGTTCCTGAGCCACTTTGTTGGCTCTCCTGAGCTGTTCCTGGAACACGGAAACATAATCTAACACAGAAGAATCGTCCCTCTGTTCTAAAAAACTTTCTTTAATTAGTTTTAGAGGACCTCTTATCTCTTATGCATGAACTAATTCAAAAGGACCACACCGGTAGACTCATTAGGTGAATCCCTAGTGACAAACAAAAGAAATTCTAGCCCTTTATCGCAATCATGGGGATATTTATGACAGTGGGCCCTGGTCATTGCTTTGCGGGTCTGATGTTATCTTTCGAAAGCCCCTTGTGTCAGTGGATGGTATGCTGAAGACTTGAACTGTATTCTGCACAAATTACCCATAACTTCCTGAAAAAGTTTAGACATAAAATTAGAACCTTGATCCGACTGAATCTCAATTGTTAATCCATATCTAGTGAAGAACTGGGTTAACTTCTCTACCACTACCTTAGCAGAAATTGTTCTCAAGTGAATGACGTATTGGAACCGAGTAGCCATATCCATGATAGTGAATATAGATTGGTGTCCCACTTTTGTTTTTGGTAAAGGTCCTACACAGTCTACCACCACCCTACTAAATGGTTCCCCAAAAACGGGTATGGGAATTAGAGGTGCCGGTTTTATGGCAGGTTGCGGTTTTCCCACAATCTGGCACATTTTACAAAACTGCACCACGTCCTTCGAAGGACCTGGCCAGTAAAAATGTCGACCTATACATGATTGGGTCTTCCGGATCCTCACATGTCCTGCTATAGAAATTTCATGCACTATCCGTAATATACTTCCAGGCGATACTTGGGGTGGGGGAGTGGGTACCAGTATCTGGTGAACAACCATCCATTCTTCATCCGCAGGTATTTGAGGAGGTCTTGAACTTCTCATCACAATCCCATTTTTAAGATAGTAGCCTTCTAGAACTCCCTTTGCTTCAGCTTCTGTTAGAGCCGATTGTGCCACTTCATTTAACTCTGGATTATCTTGCTAAGCTTGATCAGAGGACATTTATTGAACATTTCCTTCGGATTATCCAAATCCCCAAAAAAGGTTTCAGATATTCGATTATCTGACTGTGGTGCCAATTTTACTTCCGACAATGGAACTTGTTTAGTCATTGCTCGGGTCACTGCATATGAAGGAAAATTTCCTGGAACCCTTTCTTGCAACTGTTCTGTCTCTATAACTTCACTTGGTTTTTCCGTGACTACTGGAGAAGCTACTACCTCCGGCCAAATCATTCCCCAGGAGTAGGTCAACTCCATCTACAGACAAACTATGGACAACTCCTACATTTACAGTTACAGACATTAGATCACACTCTAGGTGCACCTGATATAAAGGTATGGGTATATACTCCCTGCCAATATCATTCACTAAAACATGGGCAGTCAGTGTGCTCTCTGGTGGAAATGTTATGCCTTTTCCCAGCAAAAGAGTTTGGGTGGCTCCTGTATCCCTAAGTATAACTATAGCTTGATCTTTTCATTGAAAACTGTCGGCAAGACATTAGCCATGTCAATTTCTCTGCTCCCCTCACTCACTCTAACCTGTCTCCCTCTGAACTTGCTGCACTCCGTTCTCTCAGGTCTAACCCTGACATTGTGATCAAACCTGCAGACAAGGGTGGTGCTGTTGCTGTCTGGCATACTGGCCTCTACCTTGCAGAGGCTGAGCGCCAACTCTCAGACACTTCTTCTTACCTCCCCTGTACCATGACCCCACCACCGAACATCAAGCTACTGTCCACAGGACTGTCACTGATCTCATCTCCTCCGGAGATCTTCCCTCTACAAATTCCAACCTCATAGTCCTGCAACCCCGGACAGCCCGCTTCTACCTCCTTCCTAAGATCCACAAACAGGACTGTCCTGGCAGACCCATCCTTTCAGCCTGTTCCTGCCCCACTGAACTTATTTTTTTCCTATCTTGACTCTATCTTTTCACCCTGGTCCAGTCTCTTCCCACCTACATCCGTGACTCTTCTGACACCCTATATCATTTTGACAGTTTCCAGTTTCCTGGCCCTAACCGCCTCCTCTTCACAATGGGCGTCCAATTTCTCCACACCTTCATCCCCTACCAGGACGGTTTGAAGGCTCTCCACTTCTTCCTTGAACAGAGGCCCAACCAGTCCCCATCCACCATCACCCTCCTCCGCCTAGCTGTACTTGTTCTCACGTTGAACAACTTCTCCTTCAACTCCAATCACTTCCTTCAAGTAAAAGGTGTTGCTATGGGTACCCGCATGGGTCCCAGTTATACCTGTCTTTTTGTGGGATATGTCGAACATTCCTTGTTCCAGTGCTACTCAGGCCCCCTTCCCCAACTCTCTTTCTGGTTCATTGATGACTGTATTGGTGCCGTTTCCTGCCCCTGCCCTGAACTAGAAAACTTCATCAACTTTGTTTCCAATTTCCACCCTTCTCTCACCTTTACATGGTCCATCTCCGACACTTCCCTTCCTCGACTTCTCTGTCTCCAATTCTGGGGATAGGCTGTCTACTAATATTGACTATAAGCCCACTGACTCCCACAGCTACCTCGACTACACTTCTTCACACCCTGCCTCCTGTAAGGACTCCATTCCATTCTCCCAGTTTCTCCGTCTCCAACACATCTGCTCAGATGATGCAACCTTCCACGACGCTTCTGAAATGTCTTCCTTTTTCCTCAACCAAGGATTCGCCCCCACTGTGGTTGACAGGGCCCTCAACCGTGTCTGTCCCGTTTCCCACACCTCTACCCTTCCCCCCCCCCCCCCTTAGAACCGCAACAGGGTTCCCCTTGTCCTCACTTTCCACCCCACCAGCCTCCACATCCAAAGGATCATCCTCCGCCGTTTCCGCCATATCCAGCGTGATGCTACTACCAAACACATCTTCCCCTCCCCTGTCAGCATTCCGAAGGGATTGATTCCTCCGCGACACCCTGGTCCACTCCTCCATTACCCCCGACACCTAGTCCCCTTCCCATGCAATCACAGGAGGTGTAATACCTGCCCTTTTACCTCCTCTCTCCTCACTATCCAAGGTCCCAAACACTCCTTTCAGGTGAAGCAACGATTTACTGGTACTTCTTTCAATTTAGTATACTCTATTCGCTACTCACAATGTGGTCTCCTCTACATTGGGGAAACCAAACGCAGATTGGGTGACCGCTTTGCGGAACACCTTCGCTCAGTCCGAAAACATGATCCCGAGCTTCCTGTCGCTTGCCATTTCAACACACCCCCCCCTGCTCTCATGCCCACATCTCTGCCCTGAGCTTGCTGCAGTGTCCCAGTGAACACCAATGCAAGCTCGAGGAACAGCATCTCATTTACCGATTAGGCACACTACAGCCTACCAGACTGAACATTGAGTTCAATAATTTCAGAGCATGACTGGCCCCCCCTTTTTTATTTTTAGCTTTTTTCTTTTTATTTTATTTTAGTTTGTTTCGTCATTCATTTTTTTTTACCGTGTGCCTGCCCACTGTTTATTTTTCATGTTTGTGCTTTTGGCCAGGGCTGTTCATTATACGTTCATTTAACACCCTCTCTGCAGTAACGCTTTGTCTTTCACCACACCATTTAGCACACCCTTTGCCTTTGCTCCATGACCTTCTGGTCAGTTATTCACTGTGACCCTCTGTCGTATCAACACCTTTTTTTTGGTTATCTTTTGCCCCACCCCCACTTTATTTGCTTAAAATCTATTACATTTCTAACCTTTGCCAGTTCTGATGAAAGGTCACTGACCTGAAACATTAACTCTGCTTCTCTCTCCACAGCTGCTGCCAGACCTGCTGAGTATTTCCAGCATTTTTTGTTTTTATTTCAGATTTCCAGCATCTGCAGTATTTGCTTTTATTATATAACTATAGATTTACCTGCCTCACTTGAGGAATAAGGAGTTACTTTTCCTTTGGACAAGAGCTGCCTATAACTCTGGGGTAACTTATCCCTCGCACTTGCAGCGGTTTTTGTACTTGGCCTTACAGCTGCAGTCAGAACTATAGCCTGATCTGTTGTACGCTTGGTCAGAGCCCCTTTCTCTGTGTTTGCTTTGTGTGCCCCAATACGTCCCATGGGTTTACCCTGCAACTTCCAACATTCTGCACGAGGGTGTCCCACCTTGTGACAATGGTAACACTTCAGATTTCGGACTTCACTTCCACCCTCAGCATCTTCCTTCTGGCCTGACGAGGAGATCCCAGGACGTTCCCAGCTGTCCTTTCCGGTCCCCGGCTACTTGCCTTCCTTTCACCCTCCCACCTTCTATCCTTCTCCAGTTTGTGGGGGTGATGGACAAAGGGTTTGGGCTTATAAACAAGCTCGTAATCATCAGCAATTTCCGCTACCTGTCTGGTTCTCTACATGGGTTCTTACAAACAGAAGGAGTTAATTTTAAAATTCTTCCAGGAGAATTATTTCCCTAAGGGTGCCATACATGGCCTCTACCTTTAGTCCCGCATCCAACGATCAAAATTAATTTGCTTTACCCTCTCAAATTCTATATAAATCTGCCCAGGCTGTTTCCGGAGGTTCCGAAATTTCTGCCTGTATACTTCAGGGACTAACTCATAAGCAGTGAGAATAGCCTTTTTTGCCATCTCATTCTCTGCAGAAGCCCCCTCAGAAAGCATGGCATAAACTTCATGAGCTCTGCCCATCAACCTGCTTTACATGAGCAGTGTCCCGCTTTCCTTCGGTCATTTCATCTGTTTGGCTATCTTTTCAAAAGAAATGAAAAATACCTCTACATCCCTTTCCTCAAATTTTGGGAGGGCTTGTACAAATTTGAACAGCTCTCCACTGGGTCCTGGGCTGGAGTCAGGTCTTTCTGCACCAAAATTTTCACTGGATCAAGACCACTCCTTCGTCTTAGTTCCATCTTTTTATTTGAATTCCCTTCCTTCTATTTCACTTTCTCTTTGAAATTCAAGCTTAAGTTTTCCAATTCTATTTCTTTTACTTTGTCAGGTTCAAGCTGCCTCATCTGCAAATGAACTTAACTAGTTGAACTGCACTACCCTCTGGTTCGCCTTTTTCTTCTAATTGCAAATGATATTCTATTACTATAGTTATGTCTGCTTTCTTAGCTCCTGGTTTTAACTTGAATGCCAACAATTCTGTCAAATCCTTTAGCCTAGCCTTGGTTAAGTTTCTCAAGTCACTCAGGGATACATCCTCCTTCCCCTGAAAGGTCGTAGCAACTGACACAGACATTCTGGTAGTTTAAACTTGACTCTAATACACGAGAAACCTGTTTTTTTTTACTTTTCCTCTTTTCAATTATTATTACCCCTCTTACAATTATCGTCGGCATTGGGTTATCCCGGACAAGCTCCCAATTATATGTTACGGTTGAGGTGGGAAGAATGTACTGTCTTTTTTAGTTCCACTTCTCCACAGGTCGCAATATATATTTAAATGTTTACAGAGTTATCAATG
Source organism: Heterodontus francisci (assembly GCF_036365525.1). Classification (NCBI taxonomy): domain Eukaryota; kingdom Metazoa; phylum Chordata; class Chondrichthyes; order Heterodontiformes; family Heterodontidae; genus Heterodontus; species Heterodontus francisci. The sequence goes on along the minus strand of NC_090374.1, from coordinate 177,971,487 downwards.
CAGTCAATCATATACTCTACGCTTTGTCCCAGAATAAAATACACCATCTAGGTTTCTTTAGTAAACAACAAAATTATTAATTTATTATAAAACAAGACTTAAGCATAATGAAGATACAGATTGAAATATGAAAGTTCCCTTTTTACCTTAGTCCCTCACACACACACACACTGGTTAAATGAAAAATAGAGATTTTTTTCTTTAGAGCTCTGTTACAAAAAAAGACAAAAAGGAATATTTTAGACAATACTTGATAATTCTTGAAGAAAACAGAGAAGATATGGAAAGATGACAGTTGTCCCTTTTTAGATTTGGTGTCCCAAATACACGTGGATGGATGTCACTGGGATCTCTCCAGAACAGTTCTTTCAGACGACGTTGAAGATCAGTTTGGCAGGTTTTCCAAGCGAAATACAGCATGAGAGGTTTCTGGAAGAGTTTTCAGGAGAAATGCAGCATCAGTTACTTTATTTCTTACTAAAATAAGAGAAAAATACTGCAGATGCTGGAACTCTGAAACGAGAGCAGAAATTGCCGGAAATACTCAGTAGGTCTGGCAGCATTTGGAGGGAGGGAGTTTATGTTTCAGGTTTGCGACCCTTCATCAGAATTGGCAAAAGTTAGAACTGTAACAGTCTTTCAGCAAGTGAGAGGGGGAGGGAGAGAAGTAGAACAAGAAGGAAGGACTATGATAGGACGGAAGGGGGAGAGGTTAACTGACACATGTCATGGAACAGAATGCAAATGGAATGCTAAATAGTTGTAGCTAAAGACAAAGCATGAATCCAGAGAGAGTGCTAATGGCAGAATAATGAACAGGTCTATACGAAAGCAAAAACATGAAAAATAAGTTAAAGAGTAGCACATGGTTAAAAAAAACTAAAATTACAAAAGAATTATATAAAAATAAATAAATTAAATTAAAATAATAAATAAACAAAAAATAATGGGGCTCATGGCCTGAAATTATTGAACTCAATATTAAGTCCAGATGGCTGTGGAGTGCCTATTTGGAAAATGAAGTGCTGTTCCTTGAGCTTGCGTTGATGTTCACTGGAACACTGCAGCGGGCTGAGGACAGAAATGTGGGCATGGGAGCAAGGTGGAGAATTAAAATGGCAAGCAACCAGAAGCTCAGGATCATGCTTGCAGACTGAGCAGAGTTCTGAGGTCTGACACCGGTGGGAGGGGGTAGGAGTGAAAAGTTAAGGGGGGGGTGGGGGAGAGAGGGGAGAACTATTGTAGTTGGTTGTGAGGATGATGGGAAGGGGTTGAGGGTCAAACGTTCTGAAGTTAGGATAGAAAGTTTACAAAATGAAAAGGTGCTTTTTTGGGGATTATGTCACCGTAATATATGAGGATTCCGTGGGGGGGTGTGGGAAAGGGGAATCTAGATGAAATAAAAGTGCTCGGCAGGTTCTGGTGAAGTGGCACCTTTAATTATTGAAATGAGATTGAAGGGCTTGAAGCCCTTTAAAAATGGCACCGAGCCTGCATGGTGGCGCCAGACGCCGTTAGACACCGTTGCGGGGACAGAGTGGCCACCCCCTTTACGTCCTCGGGGCGGCCACTCCACCCCCTCCATTTAAATGAGCCTCGCGCAAAATATCTTGTGGGCTCAGTGACAGTGCATCCAAACAAGCGGACCGCCGAGATGAGAGCGCGCCGCTGCAAAATGTGCCGCACTCAGAAAATTCAGCCCTCTTTCGCTCTCCACAGATGCTGCCAGACCTGCTGAGTATTTCTGGCACTTTCTGTTCTCGTTTTTCTATTTGTTACACTTGATCCTCAGGAACTTCACAAAGAGATGGAAGAGGGTGCTGATGGTGATTGCTGTCTTGCCTGGTTTTCTCCAACTGCCTTCCAAATAGTTCACACTCCAACACACGGTCCAAAGTGAAACCAAAAACAATGGGCTGAATTTTATTAGCGGCAACGGGCTGCACGCCAAAGAGCTGCCGTAATCTCAAGCGTGCCGCTCATTTAAATAGCTGGGGAGGGCCGCCCCCGCCCCCCGATCATGTGGAGGGGGACAGCCAGTCTGTCCCCAGCAATGGCGTCAACTGCCTGTGCACAGGTGCTGACTCAATTTTTAAAGGGCTGTCAGCCCTACCAGTTAATTTGAATATTTAAAGAGAAATTGAAAGAAATTCAATAAATACATTTCTTTTGCCCCTCCACCCCCCAATGACAATGAAATTAATGATTTGCCCTTCCCCTCCAAAACACACCTTTACCATCTGACCTTACCTCCCCCAAACTGCACACATTTTTAATTACAACCCTTCCCACCATCCCCTACACCCATGACATTTATTTGACCCGATCCCCCCCCACCACTCCACTGATAAACTTACTTCCTCCCCCCTCCCCACCAGTGTTGTGCCTTGTTTCCCCGGAAGGGTTCCGAAGGCACTGGAGTGCCGGCCACCGGGCTGAAGATCGCAGTGGGACATCAAGATTAATGGTAAGTACATGCAAATCTATTAATTTACTTTATTTCCATATGGTGATTGTGCTTCCATTGCCAAGAGGCGGGGGTGGGGGAACTGCCACGGTGCCTGCAAACACCGGGTGTATCGGGCCAAGCCCTGTCGGCGTCGAGGTCCATGGCGGGCCTCATCCGGGGCCATCTTCAGGCCCACAAAATGTCAAGGGCTCCTTAAAATCCAGCCCAATATCTTGAGTCAAGTCTCCTGACCCCTATAAATCTTGACCTGTCATTTCTCTGTAAACATCTGCTCCAAGTCAAAATGCCCCTGCTGGGTATTTATGGTGACTGCAGCTTGACTGTAGCGGAGGTGCGAGAGCGAGCTAACAGCTGGGAAGTGAATTTCAGTGGAAGTTTAGAAGTTAATTCCCTTTTGTTTTCGGAGGACCAGGGGACAGCTGGGTAAGTAAAAACTATATATTTGGGTGGTGGCTGTACCCGAGACACTACACGTGTAGTGTCTCCCACCCACCCTCCTCCTCTAACCAAAAAAAAAGGACTCTGTTGTGTTGATAAGGTAAGCTTTTTATTTAAGAAGTTCTGTCCGTTGGATTGCTAACCTAACAAGTTCTGACATTTTTTTTTTTGGTTTTTCAGTAGTTTTGTTGGGAATTTAGAATAGAGGGAATGGAAGTTAAGGCAGTTGTATGTTCCTCCTGCAGAATGTGGGAGGTAAGGGTCGCTAAGAGTGTCCCTGCTGACGGCATCTGTGGGAAGTGCACCCAACTCCAGCTCCTCGAGAACCGCGTTGGGGAACTGGAGCTGGAGCTGGATGAACTTCGGATCATTCGGGAGGCGGAGGGGGTTATTGAGAGGAGTTATGGGGAGGTAGTCACACCTCAGGTAAAAGAAGTAGGTAGATGGGTTACCGTCAGGGGAAGGAGAGGGAACCAGCAGGCAGTGCAGGGATCCCCTGTGGCCGTTTCCCTCAACAACAGGTATACCGTTTTGGATACTGTTGCGGGGGACGACTTACCAGGGGTAAGCAATGGGGTACAGGTATCTGGCACAGAGTCTGTCCCTGTTGCTCAGAAGGGAAAGGGGAAGAGGAGCAGAGCATTAGTCATTGGGGACTCCATAGTTAGGGGAACAGATAGGAGGTTCTGTGGGAACGAGAGAGACTCATGGTTGGTATGTTGCCTCCCAGGTGCCAGGGTTCGTGATGTCTCGGATCGTGTTTTTGGGATCCTTAAGGGGGAGGGGGAGCAGCCCCAAGTCGTGGTCCACATAGGCACCAACGACATAGGTAGGAAGAGAGATGGGGATTTAAGACAGAAATTCAGGGAGCTAGGGTGGAAGCTTAGAGCAAGAACAGAGTTGTTATCTCTGGGTTGTTGCCCGTGCCACGTGATAGCGAAGCGAGGAATAGGGAGAGAGAGGAGTTGAACACGTGGCTGCAGGGATGGTGCAGGAGGGAGGGTTTTGGTTTCCTGGATAACTGGGGCTCTTTCTGGGGTAGGTGGGACCTCTACAAACAGGATGGTCTTCACCTGAACCAGAGGGGTACCAATATCCTGGGGGGGGGAGATTTGCTAGTGCTCTTCGGGGGGGTTTAAACTAATTCAGCAGGGGGATGGGAACCTAAATTGTAGTTCCAGTGTACAGGATGTTGAGAGTAGTGAGGTCAGGGATAAGGTTACAAGGACGCAAGAGGGCACTGGCAAGCAAGAACCTGGTTTACTGTGTGTCTACTTCAACGCCAGGAGCATCCGGAATAAGGTGGGTGAGCTTGCAGCATGGGTTGGTACCTGGGATCTCGATGTAGTGGCCATTTCGGAGACATGGGTAGAGCAGGGGCAGGAATGGATGTTGCAGGTTCCGGGATTTAGATGTTTCAGTAAGAACAGAGAAGATGGTAAAAGAGGGGGGGGTGTGGCATTGTTAATCAAGGAGAGTATTACAACGACAGAAAGGACGTTTGAGGACTCGTCTACTGAGGTAGTATGGGCCGAGGTTAGAAACAGGAGAGGTGAGGTCACCCTGTTGGGAGTCTTTTATAGACCTCCAAATAGTTCCAGAGATGTAGAGGAAAGGATAGCGAAGATGATTCTCGACAGGGGCGAGAGTAACAGGGTAGTTGTTATGGGGGTCTTTAACTTTCCAAATATTGACTGGAAATACTATAGTTCGAGTACTTTAGATGGGTCAGTTTTTGTCCAGTGTGTGCAGGAGGGTTTTCTGACACAGTATGTAGACAGGCCAACCAGGGGCGATGCCACATTGGATTTGGTACTGGGTAATGAACCCGGCCAGGTTTTAGATTTAGATGTAGGTGAGCACTTTGGTGATAGTGATCACAATTCGGTTAGGTTTACCTTAGCGATGGGCAGGGACAGGTGTATTCCGCAGGGCAAGAATTATAGCTGGGGGAAAGGAAATTATGATGCGATTAGGCAAGATTTAGGATGCGTAGGATGGGGAAGGAAACTGCAGGGGATGGGAACAATCGAAATGTGGAGCTTATTCAAGGAGCAGCTACTGCGTGTCCTTGATAAGTATGTACCTGTGAGGCAGGGAGGAAGTTGTCGAGCGAGGGAGCCGTGGTTTACTAAAGAAGTTGAAGCGCTTGTCAAGAGGAAGAAGAAGGCTGATGTTAGGTAGAGACGTGAAGGCTCAGTTAGGGCGCTTGAGAGTTACAAGCTAGCCAGGAAGGATCTAAAGGGAGAGCTAAGAAGAGCAAGGAGAAGACACGAGAAGTCATTGGCGGATAGGATCAGGGAAAACCCTAAAGCTTTCTATAGGTATATCAGGAATAAAAGAATGACTAGAGTTAGATTAGGGCCAATCAAGGATAGTAGTGGGAAGTTGTGTGTGGAATCAGAGGAGATAGGGGAAGCGTTAAATGAATATTTTGCGTCAGTATTTACAGTAGAGAAAGAAAATGTTGTTGAGGAGAATACTGAGATTCAGGCTACTAGGCTAGATGGGATTGAGGTTCACAAGGAGGAGGTGTTATCAATTTTGGAAAGTGTGAAAATAGATAAGTCCCCTGGGCCAGATGGGATTTATCCTAGGATTCTCTGGGAAGCTAGGGAGGAGATTGCAGAGCCTTTGTCCTTGATCTTTATGTCGTCATTGTCGACAGGAATAGTGCCGGAAGACTGGAGGATAGCAAATGTTGTCCCCTTGTTCAAGAAGGGGAGCAGAGACAGCCCTGGTAATTATAGACCTGTGAGCCTTACTTCGGTTGTGGGTAAAATGTTGGAAATATGTTATAAGAGACAGGATGTATAATCATCTTGAAAAGAATAATTTCATTAGCGATAGTCAGCACGGTTTTGTGATGGGTAGGTCGTGCCTCACAAACCTTATTGAGTTTTTCGAGAAGGTGACCAAACAGGTGGATGAGGGTAAAGCAGTGGATGTGGTGTATATGGATTTCAGTAAGGCGTTTGATAAGGTTCCCCATGGTAGGCTGTTGCAGAAAATACGGAAGTATGGGGTTGAAGGTGATTTAGAGCTTTGGATCAGAAATTGGCTAGCTGAAAGAAGACAGAGGGTGGTGGTTGATGGCAAATGTTCATCCTGGAGTTTAGTTACTAGTGGTGTACCGCAAGGATCTGTTTTGGGGCCACTGCTGTTTGTCATTTTTATAAATGACCTGGAAGAGGGTGTAGAAGGGTGGGTTGGTAAATTTGCGGATGACACGAAGGTCGGTGGAGTTGTGGATAGTGCCGAAGGATGTTGTAGGTTACAGAGGGACATAGATAGGCTGCAGAGCTGGGCTGAGAGATGGCAAATGGAGTTTAATGCGGAAAAGTGCGAGGTGATTCAATTTGGAAGGAGTAACAGGAATGCAGAGTACTGGGCTAATGGGAAGATTCTTGGTAGTGTAGATGAACAGAGAGATCTTGGTGTCCAGGTGCATAAATCCCTGAAGGTTGCTACCCAGGTTAATAGGGCTGTTAAGAAGGCATATGGTGTGTTAGCTTTTATTAGTAGGGGGATCGAGTTTCGGAGCCACGATGTCATGCTGCAGCTGTACAAAACTCTGGTGAGACCGCACCTGGAGTATTGCGTGCAGTTCTGGTCACCGCATTATAGGAAGGATGTGGAAGCTATGGAAAGGGTGCAGAGGAGATTTACTAGGATGTTGCCTGGTATGGAGGGAAGGTCTTACGAGGAAAGGCTGAGGGACTTGAGGTTGTTTTCGTTGGAGAGAAGGAGGAGGAGAGGTGACTTAATAGAGACATACAAGATAATCAGAGGGTTAGATAGGGTGGATAGTGAGAGTCTTTTTCCTCGGATGGTGATGGCAAACACGAGGGGACATAGCTTTAAGTTGAGGGGTGATAGATATAGGACAGATGTCAGAGGTAGTTTCTTTACTCAGAGAGTAGTAGGGGCGTGGAACGCCCTGCCTATAACAGTAGTAGACTCGCCAACTTTAAGGGCATTTAAGTGGTCATTGGATAGACATATGGATGAAAATGGAATAGTGTAGGTCAGATGGTTTCACAGGTCGGCGCAACATCGAGGGCCGAAGGGCCTGTACTGCGCTGTAATGTTCTAATTCTAATTCTTATCCGAAGACAGGTGACTTCCAGTAAGGGTTGTTTATAAGGAACTTTCAGTGTCCTTTCAATGACCCCAGTGAAAAAAATCCATGGAATCCTTTTCAGTTTTCCCAAATAAAACAATGTCCAAAAGTCTAAAATACATGAGTCCTCAAAAAAAACGTAACAAAAAATATAGAAACACCATTATAACAACAGATTCAGCTATATCTATTTTTCTCTAGTATTGGGACAAGAGCACAGCTCTGGTGAACTAACCTTGTAAGGCTCAATTCAATTAAATGAAAATCAGGCATGTTCTATGAAGGTCAGACAATCCACTCTGTCAAGTTATTGGCCAAATGATGACGGTGACAATCTACCCCCTACATTTTGGCACTTTTCTGCTGTTGAGGGTCTCAGTACAGTCTCCTCTGGTGAAAGACTGAAGGTATCACTCAGTATGAAGTTGGATATATGTAGTAAGGGGGATTGATGTTGGTATAAGAGGGAATTTCTTATGCATCCAGGTGGTTTTTCTTCCCTTGCGACCTCAATACGATGATGGACATGTCTATTTTGTGCAGAGGTTGAACTTCAGTCAGGGAGTGAGGATGACTGTTTACCCATAGTTAATGCTACATTGACCAGTTTTCTATTCTTATGGACAGGTGGGAGATAATGTTTTTAAAAATAGTGTTTTATTCCTGTGTATTTTAAGGGTGAAATAAACAAACAACAGGTTTTCTCATAGGTTTATAAAGAAAGATAACTATTTAACAATACCTGAAAATGTTCGAAACCTCACTCACTCACTTACTCACGCACACACATACACGCACTAAAGAAAAGATAGAGATTAGAGAATAGCATGCATTTCAGTTTGATTGTTGTAAAAAGATTCACTTTGAAACCTGCGTGGTGCTCCGGGAGGATTTTTATGATCGTTGCAGGACTGATGTTCCGCTTCTTGGCTTACTGAAGTATTGCAGACTCCTTTGATTAAGATTCAGTCAAAATCAGTGGACAATCTTGTTAAGATTTCTCAGGTGGGGAATTTTCACGGTCACGTCTGCAGTGTCTGTCTCGGTGGTTTAAAGATGTTGCATGCAGGATCCTTAGCTGGAATGGAATCTCTCAGCTCCTGGATCTCTCTGACTTTCAGAGAAATCCCTATTTTTTCAGAAAAACCCTCATCAGGTTGGGTTTTGGTCAGGTGAGCATGGATGGTCTCCCCTGGTGCTTTCATAAATGTCTTTTAATGTGTGGCCATTGTTACACAATGGGGTTTGGATGTGACTTATTTTGATGAAGGGATGCCATTTCCCACATATTGGGCTGAATTTTACAGTCCCCCGATGTCGGGGGTCATGGCGGGGGGGGTGGAGGAAGTGGTGGGGGGGACCGGAAAATGCCACCGGGAGAGGTCCGCCATGCACCCCGAAGCCATGAGGGCATGGCCTGATATTGTCAGCGGCAGCAAGGCCTCGTGGTGACCACCCCACCCCTGCTGCTCAGCGATGGGACCTCCATTAACATATGTAATTAAATTTAAATCACTGAATTAATCATCTTTACGTTCTCACCATCTGACCAGGTGCGATATTCGTGCCACTGGCCGGCACTCCCACACCATCGGATCCCCATCCAGGGAACCGACATGGAACACTGGTGGAGGTGGGGGGGGGCGGGGGAGGAGGTAGGTTTCTCAGTGTGGGAGGAGGGGGAGCGGGGTCAAAGTCATATCATTGGTGTGGAGGATGGTGGGATAGGTTATGGTGTAAAGTTTATGCACTTTGTGGGGGGGGGGGGGGGAGATCAGATGGACAAGTGAAGTGTTTTTGGGAGAGGGCAAGTAGTTAATTTTATGGTTATGGGGAGGTGGGAGAGGGGCAATGTAAACCCCTATAAGTTCATTATTTTACAAATTGCTTTTTCAGTGGGAATTGGTTATTTTATTAATTGATAACTCAGTTGCGTGGTGGGTGTTGGAAAAGTGATTAGAAGTGTTGCTGACATTTTCTTTGTTACATCTGGGTGCCGGCATCTTTAAAAATTTTAATGAACCTGAAGGGCTTGGAGCCCTTTAAAGATGGCGCCGGTGCCTGTGCAGTGAAGCCAGATGCCGTTGCCGAGGACACAGCGGCTGCCCCCTCTACGTCATCGGGGGCATCCGCTCTGCCCCTTCCATTTAAATGAGTCCCAGCGCGAAATATCGCCGGGGCTCAGCAACGGCGCTTCCTTGTCGGAAGGCTGCCAAGTTCAAAGCGCACTGCCGTGATGTGCGCGCACTAATAAAATTCAGCCTCAACAGTCCCGATATATATTTGCAGTACAGGAGATGCTCGCCTGACTTCTTATTCCATCTAGTCTGCAGCAAAATATGTTCATTTCTTGTAGTTCACCAATTAATTTTTTATAGTTTATAATTGTTCCAGATCACTTTATTTTCATAACTGGTCCTTGCATGAGTGTTACACTATCAACAAAAGATTTTTGACAAATCTTTGAATAATTAATTCTGGAATTTTCTGACATCTGATGCATATACGTATGGAATCATTTGCACAGCATTATTCGGCATATTTCACGATTTCATTCTGCATTCAACATTTGCAGTTTTTGGATTTATAAAATTCAAGAGCTATCAATACAACATAAGCATGCTTGGTTTTTTTCACTTTTTCAGTACAATTCTATCTGGGACAACCAAGGATTTTCTGGAATTTCAGATATGGCAGTCAGAAAATTTCTACAGATCTTTTTCATCTTTGAGGTTGGGAGGTAAAGTTTAAAAATCAATATATTGATACTTTGCCATATGGTGTATTATCATTCAAATTTTGATACCACTCACCATTTTTATAACATAAATATATAACATTTTATTTATATAAAGATAAATAGATGGATAAATGAACAAGAATAACAATGTGCATTTATATAGCATTTTTAATGTAGAAAAACATCCCAAGGTACTTCAGAGGTATAAGACACGTTGATAGTTTAAGAAAACTGAACTTCCATTCTTAAATTTGGAAATAAAATATCATTCCGGAAAAAACTAATTTCACAGAAACTAGAAGTTATGATATTTTATAGAATATTCTATTATTGCTTTGCTTTTCTTAATGAATGTGATACTAATAGTTCTTTATTTTTTTGAAGAACCTCAGGTACAGGAAGATGCTTTCCACCATAAACCAGTCTCTGAGTTGACTGAACTGCTAAATGCCTCTCCAGAGGAGCTGATGACCTCCTCAGCAAAACGTTTATGGAGAGAATATATGAAAGTAACTGCAGTTCAGACAGACATAGTGGAGCAACTGCACTCAGGCCATGATGAAACAGAAAAGTTGCTGACTGCAAAACTGGAAGAATTTTCACCAGTTACCATGGTTCAGTTTGAAAGTATGCTCATTGATTATATTATTTCATATCACTAGAAATGTACATATTGACTCTATAGTGAAAAAAGAAAGAACCTGCATTTATAGAGCATTTTATTATCACTTCTCGGTGTCTCAAAGTGCTTTTTACTGGATTTCTCAGTGGCTGGACAAATCTAGCGACTTTTCACATTAAAATATACCACAGTGGTTTCTATAGCTATAATGGTATATTTTACTGTGTATTGTAGTTGTAGTCTAAATGGGCTGAATTTTACATCGGCGGCAGCCACAAGCTATGGCAGTTCGCACGTGCAGACCGCTCGTCGTGGAGCCGTCGCAATATTGAATGTGGTGGCTCATTTAAATGGCTGCGGTGGACCACCCCCCGCCCCGCCCCCCACCGATGACGTGGCGAGAGCAGGCGGTTTCCCCCCCCCCCACCCCCGGCAACGGCGTCGCGCACCACTGCACAGGTGCTGATGTCATTTTTAAGGGCTTCGAGCCCTACATGATAATTTAAATATTTAAAGAAAAATCAGATTAAATTTTATTAAAAGGAATTAAATCAATGCTTATAGCCCCTTTTCCACCCCCCAATAATCATACACTTCATTCTGTGCCCTCTTTCCCCCCCCCCCCAAAATACATAACTGTGTACCTGACCTGCCCACACAAAAGTTCACAAACTTTTATCTTTACCCTTTCCCACAATCCTCTCCACCAATCATATTAGTTTGACCCTGCTCTCCCGCCCTCCCCCCCCACCCCCCACTCCACCCCCGGCCTCTGGCACTGAAATACTTACCTGCTCCCCCCTCCCCACCAGTGTCCCACACGGTTCTCTGAATGGATATCCAAAGGTGCTGGAGTGCTGGCCACCAGCTACAATATTGGAGTGGGACAGACAGCGGGAGCAGGTTAGTATTTAATTCATTTATTTTAATAAATTTAAATACTTAGAGGGGCCTCCCGTTGCCGAGCAGTGGGAAGACCGGCACGAGGCCTTGCCGCCGCCGGCAATATCAGGCCGAGCCTTCCTGGCATCAAAGCCGATGGCAGGCCTCTCCCGGAGCTTTTTTCCGGCCTCCCCCGCACCCCCACCCCCACCCCCACACTGAGGGTGCTGTAAAATCTTGTCCAATTAGTGTCTCAGATGTTGGCTGAGCAAGACCCATACTTGAGGGGCTGAATTTTCAAAACAGGGTCAACCACCTGATCCCCGGATGATTTCCAGGTCCTGACCCTGCGCCTCAGCTGCATCACTAATGTGGCACAATCGTCAAATGTAAATGCCCTAATTGAGCAGAAGCTGAGCTCAGCACCCAGTGGTGCCAAGCGTCTGCAGGAGGTGAGAGCACTTCTAAAATTCAAAAAGAAATGTCCTGCGCTGGGCCTGGCACAAGATTCCCTTGGACCCAAAAAATTTCATCTCCCACCAAAAATGTTTGCCAACTGCCCACTGCGAGCCTGACAGCCGTACACTCTCGTGCATCAGACTGGTCAGGCTCGCTGGAATCCTCACTGAAAATTGCTGTGCGGATCCCCTGACCCTTTAACGAGCTCCTTAATGGGCTTAATGGGCCTTTAACTGGAGGTGAGCAGCTTCCCTGTTCCCTCCCCTCCCCCCACCCCCACCCTCACATTGACGATTGTGGACTGTGCTGGAGACATTGGGTTCCAAAGACAACCTCCAGCATGCAATTTTCAATTCATGTCAGCACCAGCTCTCAACTCCACAGCCCTTTGAAAGTCTGGCCTTCGGAGTCAGTCACACAAATACCCAACTGACAACTGTATTAAAACAGTTGTAATGGTATATTTTAATGTGTGGAAAATATATTTAGTACTAGAAGGGGTTGTGAGCTTTTAATTCCTTTGAAATATATGTATTGATCCGGTGAAGTCCATTTTCATAATCTAAATCTTGAATAAATGTAATTTGATCAAGCCTGAAATGTTAATCATGCATTTATACTACTGTTGGAGCATCAGCATAAAGTGGGCATTTCTGTAATCGTGTAAATGCAGAATGAATCTTGGAGTTGGGACTGACCGTGATTGAGGGAGTCTTGCTGTACTTCATCTTGGGTCAGGATGGGTCTTGACACCATGTTCACACTGCATGAGTTCAGCATTGGTGAGAAACCAAAACTACATTGCCCTGATGCTAATCCTTTAGTCTGAATGTACCTAAAGCAACACTAACATATTTCATGGCTTGTGCACTGCTGTGTGATATTGCTGCATTGTGAAAAGGGTTCTAGCCACTTATGGTAAGGATCAACCACTGATAAATGGCAAGTAACATTCATGCCACACAAGTGCCAGTCAATGACCATCTCAAACAACTAGGGTCCTGAATCTAAATAAAGGAAACTATGAATGTATGAGGCGCGAGTTGGCCATGGTAGATTGGGGAACTTTACTAAAAGGTTTGATGGTGGATAGGCAATGGATAATATTTAAAGAATGTGTGCATGAATTACAACAATTATTCATTCCTGTCTGGCGCAAAAATAAAACCAGAAAGGTGGCTCAACCGTGGCTTACAAAAGAAATCAGGGATAGTATTAGATCCAAAGATGAGGCATATAAAATTGCTAGGAAAATCAGCAAGTCTGAGGATTAGGAGCAGTTTAGAATTCAGCAAAGGAGGACAAAGAGGTTGATTAAGAGGAAAATACAGCATGAGAGTAAACTTGCATGGAACATGAAAACTGACTGTAAAAGCTTCTATAAATAAGTGAAGAGAAAAAGATTAATGAAGACAAATGTAGGTCCCTTACAGTCAGAAACGGGGCAAATTATATGCAGCCTCACAGCTCCAGCGACCCGGGTTCAATTCAGGGTATTGCCTGTGTGGAGTTGGCAAGTTCTCCCTGTGTCTGCGTGGGTTTTCTCCGGGTGCTCCGGTCTCCTCCCACAGCCAAAAGACTTGCAGGTTGGTAGGTAAATTGGCCATTATAAATTGCCCCTAGTATAGGTAGGTGGTAGGGAAATATAGGGACAGGTGGGGATGCGGTAGGAATATGGGATTAGTGTAGGATTAGTATAAATGGGTGGTTGATGGTCGGCACAGACTCGGTGGGCCGAAGGGCCTGTTTCAGTGCTGTATCTCTAAATAAATAAATTTTAAAAATAAATAAAAACCAGTTGAACCTTAGGTCAGTAGTGGGGAAAGTGCTAGGGTCTGTTATAAAGGATGTGATGGCAGAACACCTGGAAAACATTAAACGGGATTGGGCAAAGTCAGCATGGGTTTACAAAAGGGAAATCATGCTTAACAAATCTACTGGAGTTTTTTGAGGATGTAACTAGTGGAATAGATAAGGGAGGACCAGTGGATGTGGTGTATTTGGATTTTCAGAAAGCTTTTGATAAGGTCCCACATCGGAGGTTAGTGTGTAAAATTAAAGCACATGGGATTGGGGGTAATATACTGGCAATGGATTGAGAATTGGTTGACAGACAGGAAACAGAGAGTAGGAATAAACGGGTCTTTTCCAGGTGGCAGACAGTGACTAGTGGGGTACCGCAGGGATCAGTGCTTCGGCCCCAGCTATTCACAATATATATTAATGATTTGGATGAGGGAACTAAATGTAACATTTCCAAGTTTGCCGACGACACAAAGCTGTGGGGGGGTGGGGAGTGAGCTGTGAGGAGGATGCAAAAAGGCTCCAATGTGATTTGGACAAGTTGGGTGAGTGGGCAAATACATGGCAGATGCAGTATAATGTGGATAAATGTGAGGTTATCCACTTTGGTTGTAAAAACAGAAAGGCAGATTATTATCTGAATGGTGATAGATTAGGAAAGGGGGTGGTGCAATGAGACCTGGGTGTTCTTGTACAGTAGTTGCTGAAAGCAAGCATTCAAGTGCAGCAAGCAATTAGGAAGGCGAATGGTATGTTGGCCTTCATTGCAAGAGGATTTGAGTACAGGAGCAAGGATGTCTTACTGCAGTTATACAGGGCCTAGGTGAGACCACATCTGGAGTAATGTGTGCAATTTTGGTTTCCTTATCTGAGAAAGGATGTTGTTGCCATGGAGGGAGTGCAAAGAAGATTTAATAGGCTGATTCCTGGGATGGCAGGATTGACATGAGGAGAGACTGGGTCGACTAGGCCTATATTCACTAGAGTTTAGAAGAATGAGAGGGGATCTCATAGAAACCTATAAAATTCTAACAGGCCTAGACTGTTTAGATGCAGGGAGGATGTTCCCAATGGCTGGGAAGTCCAGAACCAGGGGTCACAGTCTCAGGATACGGGGTATGCCATTTAGAACTGAGAGAAGGAGAGATTTCTTCACTCACAGGGTGATAAACCTGTGAAATTCTCTACCGCAGAAGGCAGTGCAGGCCAAATCATTAAATATATTCAAGAAGGAGATTGATATATTTTTAATGCCAAAGGGATCGAGGGAAATGGGAAAAAAGCGGGAACAGGGTGCTGAAATAGATGATCAGCCATGATCTTTTTTGAATGGCGGAGCAGGCCTGAAGGGCCAAATGGCCTACTCCTGCTCCTATTTTCTATGTTTCGATGCCTATGTTTAAAAGAGAATCTCACCATCTCGCCTTGATGTTCAAAGGCATTACAATCGCTGCATCCCCCACAATCAATATCCTGCGGGTTACCATTGACCAGAAACTGAACTGGACCAGCCACGTAAATACTGTGGCTACAAGATAAGGTCAGAGGTTGGGAGTTCTGTGATGAGTAACTCACCTCCTGTCTCCCCAATGCCATCTACAAGGCACAAGTCAGTATGTGATGGAATACACTCCACTTGCCTGGATGGGTGCAGCTGCAACAACACTCAAGAAGCTCGACACCATCCAGGACAACGTAGCCCGTTTGATTGCATTCCATCCACCACCTTCAACGTTCACTGTCTCCACCACCGATGCACAGTGGCATACCAACCACAAGATGCACTGCAGCAACTTCAAGACTCCTTCGACACCACCATCCAAACCTGCGACCTCTATCACCAAGAAGGACAAGGGCAGCAGATGCATGGGAACACCACCACCTGCAAGTTTCCCTCCAAGCCGCACATCATCCTGACTTGGAACTATATCGCTATTCCTTCACTGTCGCTGGGTCAAAATCCTGGAACTCCCTTCCTAACAGCACTGTGGGTGTACCTACACCCCAAGGACTGCAGCAGTACAAGAAGGCAGCTCACCACCACCTTCTCAAGGGCAATAAGGGATGTGCAATAAATGCTGGCCTATCCAGCGCTGCCCACACCCCATGAATGAATTTTTAAAAATTTAGATGCCATACCTATTAAGTTGAACAAGTTAAATTTAAAGGCTGCAGTTGTCATGGTTATCTCCCATTTTGTTTTACAGAATGTTCTGATAATGCAGCATTAATTAATGAGAATCATAATGTTGCCATTAAAACATATCCTGAAGATAAAGAGGCAACATATTCCTATGCACAGCAAGACATAAATACTGGATATAAAATATTACCTCTACAGTCACAAAATCTACCAATCATTTCCCATAAGAGCTCCTGTGAGTCTGAAGATAGCAGCAGCACAATGATAAAAGCATACCAGGAAGATTGTGATGCCCTCAGCAACTTCATAATGTTACGGTCCAAGCAGGTCTCAGTTCCTTGTCAGACTAAAAGTGACAGCGGAAATCAGATGCCCACCAGTAAGTTTGTACATGTGTTTCTCCCATTTTAATTTAACAAATAATTATTCTATGTTTTGAGCCCTGAAGTTAAAATATAGTGAATATAATTGTCCTTTGCATTGTATTGCTATTGAATGATAACTTTTCAAAGGAATCATTCAGCTATGCACTTAATCGTTCTTTTGGGACAATCACTGCAGACTTGTATTTTCCAGTTCGTCAGTCACAATGCATTATCATAACAACTTACACCAACTATTAAAGTCTAGTCCCAAGTAAAGGATGTTACGACCGAGGTGGGGGTGTGCACTATCTTTCTCAAGTTCCACTTCTCCACAGGTCACAACAGTTACCAATACGGTCAATCACATACTCTTTATCCCAGAATTAAATACACCAACGAGGTGTCTTTAATAAACAACAAAATTAGCAATTTATTTATGAAACAAGACTTATCCAATAAAGATCAAAGCATTAACATACAGATTGAAATATGGAAATTCCTTTTTAAAATTAGCCCCAAACACACACACCAGTTAAAGAAAAATAAAGAAATTTTCTCTGCAGGGATCTCTTTACAAAAAAATATTTTGGCCAAATACTTGTTAATTCTTGAAGGAAAAAGGATAAGATATGTTGTTTCCCAAATGGCATATAGTCTGGCAGCATTGAGAACCAAGCTGACAGGCTTTACAGGAGCTTCTCAGGAGAAAAGCGGCATCAGGGGTTTTAGCTATCACACCCTGGAGTTTTACAGGTGGAGAAAGATGAGCTGGATGTTTCTTTCAGCAGGCTACAAACCCAACTAACATTCAAAACAGTCCAGACCCCAACCAGAAAGTCAAAACCTCCCGACCACCATAAATCTTGACATGTTACTTCTCTGTAAACAACTCCCCCAAGTCACCAAGGCTTCTGTTGTTTATTTAGCTTAAGGCATGTGACATCCAGTAAAGGTTTGTTTTCAAACAAAACCTTGAGTGTCTTAAAGTCCTTTCGTTGACCTTTTTAAAAAAAACACATCCATGGAGTTTCTTCAATCTTAAATGAATCCATCCCCTCAATTCTAAAACACGAGTCCTCAAAAAACATTAAAAAAGGAAGTACTTTCATAACAAGAAAGCTAATCTATACTTTGTAAAAAGAATATTGAACAATTTGAGGTAAAACTTTTGGAGCAATGCTCCATAGCTCAGTCTCTGAATGTTGTATCACATTAGGCAAAGTGGCACGTCTTTCATTTGAGGTGGCTGTCAGAATAGCATTTTCTGTGGTTTGCACGAGAGTGCTGACTTGGGTTGCAATAGACTGCTACAGTGGAAGTTTGGTAAGTGAGGAGGTTCGGTAAGGAGGGAGCGAGGAGCTCCTTTCATTTCCTACCTGTCCTCAGTGAGGGGAGCCCAGAGCTTCCAAAGAGCACAGCTGACTGGGAGAAGACTCTGAGGGCAGAGTTCCAGACCGGTAAGTATAAAAAACTTACCTCTGGTAAAAAAAAACTGAAAGTGACGTCACAGGAAAGCTGTGACCTGATTGGCTGGTAGGGAATTTTTTTTTACTGAATTTGAAAATAAAACATTGATAAAAAATTGATTAAAACCCGAATTAACTAATTAATAAGTAGAGTAACTAAACCAGAGGGAGGAGATTACTGTATTTAGTTAGCTTTTAATATTTATAGTAGGAATCTAGCACTAGGGACCATATAGTTATAACAATTTAGTAAGGATTTAATAAGTATTTATTTATTTTAAATTAATTTAATTAGTGCTAGAAATGTCAGTTAGAGGGGTGAAGTGCTTCAGCTGTGACATGGGGGAGGTCCGTGACACTTCCAGCGTTCCAGACAACTACATCTGCAGGAAGTGTACCCAGTTGCAGCTCCTTACAGACTGCATGGATCGGTTGGAGCGGCAACTGGATGCACTTAGGAGCATGCAGGTGGCAGAGAGCATCATAGACAGGAGTTTTAGAGAAATGGTTACACCCAAGGTGCAGGCAGATAGATGGGTGACCGCTAGAAGGGGCAGGCAGTCAGTGCAGGAATCGCCTGTGGCTATCCCCCTCTCTAACAAGTATACCGTTTTGGATACTGTTGGGGGGGATGGCCTATCAGGGGAAAACAGCAGCAGCCAGAGCAGTGGCACCATGGAAGGCACTGTTGTTCAGCAGGGAGGGACAAAGCGCAGAAGAGAAATAGTTATAGGGGACTCTATAGTCAGGGGCACGGATAGGCGCTTCTGTGGACATGCAAGAGACTCCAGGATGGTATGTTGCCTCCCTGGTGCCAGGGTCAAGGATGTCTCTGAACGGACAGGGGGCATTCTGAAGGGGGAGGGTGAACAGCCAGACGTTGTGGTACACATCGGTACCAACGACATAGGCAGGAAGAGTGACGAGGTCCTGCAGGGGGAGTTTAGGGAGTTAGGTAGCAAGTTAAAAGACAGGACCTCGAGGGTTGTAATCTCTGGATTACTCCCTGTGCCACGTGCCAGTGAGGCTAGAAATAGGAAGATAGTGCAGCTAAACACGTGGCTGAACAGCTGGTGTAGCAGGGAGGGTTTCAGATATCTGGACCATTGGGATCTCTTCAGGGACAGATGGGACCTGTACAAGAAGGACGGGTTGCATCTAAACTGGAGGGCCACTAACATCCTGGCTGCAAGGTTTGCTAGCGTCACTCGGGAGGGTTTAAACTAGTGTGACGGGGGGGTGGGAACCAGAGCAGTAGGACAGCAAGTGAAATAAATGAGGGGGAACTAGTAAATAAGGCCAGTAAGACTAAGAGGAAGAGCAGGCAGGGAGATGTTGCGGAGCACTGCGGGATTGGTGGTCTGGTGCATTTGTTTCAATGCGAGAAGTATAACAGGTAAGGCAGATGAACTTAGAGCTTGGATTAGTACTTGGAACTATGATGTTGCTATTACAGAGACTTGGTTGAGGGAAGGACAGGATTGGCAGCTAAATGTTCCAGGATTTAGAAGCTTCAGGCGGGATAGAGGAGGATGTAAAAGGTGCGGGAGTTGCATTACTTGTTAAGGAGAATATCACAGCTGTACTGCGGGAGGACACCTCAGAGGGGTCGTGCAGCGAGGCAATATGGGTGGAGCTCAGGAATAGGAAGGGTGCAGTCACGATGTTGGGGGTTTTCTACAGGCCTCCCAACAGCCAGCGGGAGGTAGAGGAGCAGATATGTAGACAGATTTTGGAAAGATGTAAAGGTAACAGGGTAGTAGTGGTGGGTGATTTTAACTTCCTCTATATTGACTGGGACTCACTTAGTGCTAGGGGCTTAGATGGGGCCGAATTTGTAAGGAGCATCCAGGAAGGCTTCTTGAAACAATATGTAGATAGTCCAACTAGGGATGGGGCCGTACTGGGCCTGGTATTGGGGAATGAGCCCGGCCAGGTGGTCGAAGTTTCAGTAGGGGAGCATTTCGGGAACAGTGACCATAATTCCATAAGTTTTAAGGTACTTGTGGATAAGGATAAGAGTAGTCCTCGGGTGAACGTGCTAAATTGGGGAAGGCTAATTATAACAATATTAGGCAGGAACTGAAGAATTTAGATTGGGGGCGGCTGTTTGAGGGTAAATCAACATCTGACATGTGGGAGTCTTTCAAACGTCAGTTGATTAGAATCCAGGACCGGCATGTTCCTGTGAGGAAGAAGGATAAGTTTGGCAAGTTTCGGGAACCTTGGATAACGCGGGATATTGTGAGCCTCGTCAAAAAGAAAAAGGAAGCATTCGTAAGGGCTGGAAGGCTAGGAACAGACGAATCCCTTGAGGAACATAAAGACAGTAGAAAGGAACTTGAGCAAGGAGTCAGGAGGGCTAAAAGGGGTCATGAAAAGTCATTGGCAAACAGGATTAAGGATAATCCCAAGGCTTTTTATACATATATAAAGAGAAAGAGGGTAACTAGGGAAAGGGTTGGCCCACTCAAGGACAGAGAAGGGAATCTATGTGTGGAGCCAGAGGAAATGGGCGAGGTACTAAATGAGTACTTTGCATCAATATTCACCAAAGAGAAGGACTTGGTGGATGATGAGCCTAGGGAAGGGAGTGTTGATAGACTCAGTCATCTCATTATCAAAAAGGAGGAGGTGTTGGGTGTCTTGCAAAGCATTAAGGTAGATAAGTCCCCAGGGCCTGATTGGATCTACCCCAGAATACTGAGGGAAGCAAGGGAAGAAATTGCTGGGGCCTTGACAGAAATCTTTGCATCCTCATTGGCTACAGGTGAGGTCCCAGAACACTGGAGAATAGCCAATGTTGTTCCTTTGTTTAAGAAGGGTAGCCAGGATAATCCAGGAAATTATAGGCCGGTGAGCCTTACGTCAGTGGTAGGGAAATTATTAGAGAGGATTCTTCGGGACAGGATTTACTCCCATTTGGAAACAAACAAACTTATTAGCGAGAGGCAGCATGGTTTTGTGAAGGGGAGGTCGTGTCTCACTAATTTGATTGAGCTTTTTGAGGAAGTGACAAAGATCATTGATGAAGGAAGGGCAGTGGATGTTATCTATATGGGCTTCAGTAAAGCCTTTGACAAGGTCCCTCATGGCAGACTGGTACAAAAGGTGAGCTAGCAAGATGGATACAGAACTGGCTCTGTCATAGAAGACAGAGGGTAGCAGTGGACGGGTGCTTTTCTGAATGGAGGGATGTGACTTGTGGTGTTCCGCAGGGATCAGTGCTGGGACCTTTGCTCTTTGTAGTATATATAAAGGGTTTGGAGGAAAATGTAGCTGGTCTGATTAGTAAGTTTGCGGACGACACAGAGGTTGGTGGAGTTGCGGATAGTGATGAGGATTGTCAGAGGATACAGCAGGATATCGATCGGTTGGAGACTTGGGCGGAGAAATGGCAGATGGAGTTTAATCCGGACAAATGTGAGGTAATGCATTTTGGAAGATCTAATGCAGGTGGGAAGTATACAGTAAATGGCTGAACCCTTAGGAGTATTGACAGGCAGAGAGATCTGGGCGTACAGGTCCACAGGTCACTGAAAGTGGCAACGCAGGTGGATAAGGTAGTCAAGAAGGCATATGGCATGCTTGCCTTCATCGATCGGGGTATAGAGTATAAAAATTGGCAAGTCATGCTGCAGCTGTACAGAACTTTAGTTAGGCCACACTTAGAATATTGCGTGCAATTCTGGTCGCCACACTACCAGAATGACGTGGAGGCTTTGGAGAGGGTACAGAAGAGGTTTACCAGGATGTTGCCTGGTCTAGAGGGTATTAGCTATGAGGAGAGGTTGGATAAACTCGGATTGTTTTCACTGGAACGACAGAGGTGGAGGGGTGACATGATAGAGGTTTGCAAAGTTATGAGCGGCATGGACAGAGTGGATAGTCAGAAGCTTTTTCCCAGGGTGGAAGAGTCAGTTACTAGGGGACATAGGTTTAAGGTGAGAGGGGCAAAGTTTAGAGGGGATGTGCGAGGCAAGTTCTTTACACAGAGGGTGGTGAGTGCCTGGAACTTGCTGCCGGGGGAGATGGTGGAGGCAGGTACGATAATGACGTTTAAGAGGCATCTTGACAAATACATGAATAGGATGGGAATAGAGGGATACGGTCCCCGGAAGTGCAGAAGGTTTTAGTTTAGGCAGGCATCAAGATCGGCGCAGGCTTGGAGGGCCGAATGGCCTGTTGCTGTGCTGTACTGTTCTTTGTTCTTTGACATTTATGAGCTGTGTGATGGAAGGTTGTAAGAAGCAGATTACTACAGTCACAGGATCTGTAGGGCATATAGCCTGCTGAGCTGATGAAATGTTGCTACATTTTAACTGTCCGTGCTGTTGTGGGGAAGTTCCAAGGGGAAGCTAGGTACTTCAGTATGGGTGTAGAGAAGTCCTGCTACTGACCACCTTACAACTCCTGCAATAGTTGTCATAATCATTAAATAGCACACAGAGATCAAAAGAGAATGAGCAAAGTACTACATTTGTGCTCTCGGTCTTAGTTTCTCTCAAATAAAGTTGGTGCAATCTTCCATCCTCTGTTGTATTAAGGAGACATTTGAAGCTCTGTTTCACCATAAACCCAGCAACATACATTCCAGCCCCAACAATAGCAGCAGAGGTAACATATTGATGGTTTTCCTATTGTGTAGGGCATTGCTGATAGTATGCAGGTAACCATTTGTGTGCCAGTAATCCTATGATGTGCCTAAAATGAAAAGAATAATTATTCCATTAACATGATCCCTACTCAGATTGGGTTCTGCCAGGACCAGTTGGCTCCAGACCTCATTACAGCCTTATTCCGAACACGGACAATAGAGGTGAATTCCAGTGGTGAGGTGTGAGTGACTTCCCTTGACATGAATGAGCATTTCACTGAGTGTGGCATCATGGAGCCCTTGTAAAATTGGTCAGTGGGAATCGGGGAAACTCTCCACTGACTGGAGTCATACCTCACTCAAAGGAAGATTGTTGTGGTTGTTGGAGGAGTTACTCAGGGTAGTGTCCTGGGCCCAGTCATCTTCAGCTGTTTCATCAGTGACTTCCCCCACCCCCGCCCTGCACCCCCAACATCATAAGATCAGAAATGGGTATGTTCACTGATGATTACACAGTGTTAGTTCCATTCGCAACGCCTCAAATACTGAAGCAGTCCGTGCCCACATGCAGCCAGACCTGGACAACATCCAGGCTTGGGCTGATAAGTGGCAAGTAACGTTCATGCCACACAAATGCCCAGTAATGACCATCTCCAACAACTTGACATTTAATGGCATTACTATTGCTGAATCCCTGCCATCAGCATCCTTGGGGTCACCATTGACCAGGAACTTAACTGGAACAGCCACATAAATACTATGGCTACAAGGACAAGTCAGAGGCTGGGTATTCTGCACGAATAACTCAACTCCTAACTACCCAAAACCTTTCCACCATCTACAAGGCACAAGTCATGGGTGTGATGGAATACTCTCCACTTGCCTGGATGAGTGCAGCTCCAACAACACTCAGGAAACCCGACACCATCCAGGACAAAGCAGCCCGCTTGATCAGCACCACATCCACCACCTTAAACATTCACTTCATCCACCACTGGCGCAAAGTGGCTGAAGTTCGTACCATCTACAAGATGCACTGCAGCAACTCACCAAGGCTTCTGCAACAGTACCTTCCAAACCTGCAATCTCTACCACCTAGAAGAATAAAGCTAGGAGCTGTATGGGAACACTACCACCTCCAAGTTCCCCTTCAAGTCATACAATATCCTGACTTGGAAATATATCGTCATTCCTTCATCGTCACTAGGTTATACAGACTTCAGTGGTTCAAGAAGGCAGTTCACCATTACCTTCTCAAGGGCAATTACTGATGGACAATAAATGCTAGCCTTTCCAGCAATGCACACATCCCCTGAACGAATAATAAAAAAAATGTATCTGTACAGCATGCATGAATCTAAGCCATCTAATGTCATACAGCTCTTTGCAGGAGAAAGAAGGGTGGACCTCTGTCAAGCATTTGTTCACCCTTCATTAACTGCACCCTCTGCTAGCTCTGCATCACCAACACTCTTCACTGTTTATCTCCTCATACACATCACTATCTACCTGACACGAGAGCCAGGGGTTTCTGCTTATAAGGTGGCTTTCCCACTATTATATGCTTCACAACCTCACTCAATCTCCAGCTTCAGCAATTGCAACATCTACTGCAAAGCAGTGTCAATACAAATCAATTCTGACCCTTAGCCAGTGGATCTACTGGTAATAGTCCAGTGCCACTAATGTGCTTGCATAAAAATAAGGAATGTCAGCAAAGGCTCATCAGTTATCAAGAGCCTGATTTTATTTTCTTTAGATGCTTTCCATTGCTGCAGCTTGTAATCTTTGTAAGGTTCATTCCCCTTACTGATACAGGACAAAATATTCAGTTGTGAATCTACAGAGACAAAGTCAGAACAAAATTATTAAGTTTTATTCAAACTTACCGGGGAGTGCACATCTTCTCTTGCAGCGTTTAGTCTTCCAACTTCTCTTTTCCTTTTGTTGCCTTGCATCTAGTTCTCTCCACTGTGCGGACCCAACTGGGATGGTCTTTTATCCTGGCTCTTATCCAATTAACCCCTTCCCACCCCCAGTTATCCTTGAGATGATCATGCCCTGAGCATGCTTTTCTTGACCTATCATTTTAACCTTACATAATGCCCTGTTAGTTCATTGCCTCTTATCTCAAGGCATCTACATCCCGTGGTCTCTTATCTCAGAGAGTCTCCCAGCACTTCTGTTTTTCAGCCTGCACAAGTAGTCTTCAAGGACTCTAGTTTCCAGCTGCAGTAAGTTTATGTTACAGCTTGACATTGTTTCCCATTATTTCTCAACTTTGACATTATTAATAGTATGGCCTGCTTCTGTATAGACCAATAAACTAAAAGATTCTATACAGCATCCTTAATTTCCTACAATTCTCCATCTTAAGGGGGAGATATCTTTATCAACCCCTCATTGATTATTTCTAAGCAAAGCTGTGAGCTCTACCTATTTTGTGACTCACTTTTTGCGCAAAACATCTCAAATAGCAAAGAATGATTATACCCATAAGTACATTAGAGGATTGGCTAGTAGCATAAACATAGAAAGCATTCAAAGCCAGGGGTGCTGACGAACATTATACACAGCATCCCACTTCATCTGGGTTTTTTTATTACGTTGTTTCATTCTCACGAGGTGTTCTTGGGAAGTGGTAGTTCTCATTATAATAGATTGGAGACTGAAAGATAATGTGGGTATAGGATGTCTGTACTGTGCAGTTTGCCTCCATTCTCACTCCAGTGTATTCTGTTACTGCTCCAAACATTTAGAGCGACATGATTCCTGTCGCAGAGGGCAATATCAGATGTCCTGGGGTTCCCATGAGCCAACCTGTCATGGCTTGATACGATGATCCTGTTGTTTTGTGTGGGGTCAAATGGATCGCCATTGAACACATTGGTAGCATACTACCCTATGAGTGGGGTCATCTGCACATAGTTTCTTCAGCATTGTTTTCGGGGTCCTTTTAGCCCTTTCCACCACTCCTGAAGACTGGAAATGAGTAAAAACATCCCCAGTAAAGTGTGATCCTTGATCACTATAGACTTATACTGGCACTCCCCACCTGCTGCTCACCTCACTCAATAATGTTCGAAACTATTAGCACGTAAGTAGATAGAATTCAAACAATCAATCATGCATGGACTTAAAAGATTCTCCAGCTCTCTCTTCACCCGCATCCAACTTGTGAATATTTCTTGCTAAGTATGAGACCTAGCCCTCAATTTTCTTAATCCAGATTCCGTATCCCTCTTTACGTTAATTTGATTTCTTCAGACAGATACCAGTATATTTAATGCTATCCAGATTATTTTAAAGTCAGTTTCTCTATGGAGTATATCAATGTCTTATGATTTAAAAAAACCTCTCTCTACTGGCCACATTAACCTATTTCACGTCATGGTGTTTGTCAAGAACTTGAGCATGTCTGAGACCCATTCTTTAGTGCAGGTTCACCATGCATTTCTGCATGTTGGTTATTTCATATGTAATAAATCACATCTGCATACTCACACTGGTATCCCAATATCATGCCACACTTGCCATCTGATCAAGCCATTCTTGCGCTTTCAGGTAATCTTATCAAAGGATCAAGGGGGGGGATGTGGGTAGAGGTGCTTATCACCCCTGCATGGTCCCGATGCCTCGGGTAGTGGCCAGACTATCAAATATGGGCCGGAATTTTACACCCCCCCCCCACACCAAAAGAGGAGGAATGTGTCCAGGGGTGGGGGGGCCGTAAAATGGAGCGGGAGGCTTAGGTGGCCCTTTCCGACTTGCTCCCGCCTCTGCCGCCACTTTACGCAGGGCAGTGGCGGTGGCGAAAAACAGCCTGCCCGCTCCAGGCTAATCAAGGCCTTTAAGTGGCCATTTAACGGCCACTTAAGGGTCTCCACCCGCCGCCATGGGGATTTTACCCTTGTAAAGCGGGCGGACCAGGCGCGCCTGTCGAAAACAGGTGGCTCTCTGACGGTCTGGGGGGTCCCTCATGATCAAGCACCCTGTGCCCGATGGAGGGCCGCCCCCGCTGCCCCAACAACACCCAACTTGCCCCCCCCCCCCGTCCCCCCAATCGACCACCCTTGCTGGGGCCACGACCGATCACCCCAGCAAAAAATTACCTTGCTTCCGGGCTCCCCAACATCTTCGTCTTCAAGCTGGGCTGCAGTACCAGCAGTGGCCAATGCTCCTGGTGGCACTGCTCGGACTAAGAGCTGGCCCGCTGATTGACCGGCAGCTCTATTAGGTGGGACTTCCTGCCTCAAGCGGGTGGAAGTCCCGCCTCAGAACATTTAAAGGCTGGGAATAAGCAAAATGCGGGTTGGATCCCCAGGCCAGGCGGAAGCGGGTTCGCCACTGACTTTTCAGTCTGTGAACAGCTCCTGTCCACCAAATGTAAAATCCCGGCCATGGTTTCCTTTAAAAAAAAGTTCCTAGGCAAGGATACAAATAGCCCAAGAGAAAACTATCAATTACAATTCTTAATTACACTTCCCTAACTCTTAGTAAAATGTACATGGATACCACATTGATGTATTGCATTGAATTATGGTCAGGGTGATTTCTTTCCAATTCCCATTTGATGTTGTGATTTTTCCTGTCTTTATCTCTTTTCCTCAGTCACTTCCTCTCATTCAGTTTTACACATCCCATTAATTACTATCTCATTCATGAGTCCTGGAGGAACTGTACAGTCCAATACAGTATTCTCATAATATCTATAAAACAGAAATCAAACATTCCACTTGATTCCAGGCATTAACACATTTTGTTTGTCTTGTGTCTGACGTCTTGTCATTTCACAATTATCCCAAATTCAAATAACAGTGTTGTTGGGCTGACAGGTTTTGTCAATGTTCATTTAATTTCTTCCCCAAAGAAACGTTTTTTTGATACTCAGGAACCAGTTAAACTACGGGCTGAATTTTAAACAGCCCTTGACGTCGTGGTCCATGGCAGGGGGGTCCTGAAGATGGCTCCGGATGAGGCCCACCATGGACCTCGATGCCAGCAGGGCCTGGCCCAATCCTCCCGGTGGCAGCATCCCCGCTGCTGGGCGAGGGGACCACAATTTGAATATTTAAATCAATAAAATTAATTAATTTAAATATACTCACCCGCAATCTTGTGGGCCTGCCATGATCTTTGCACAGTGGCCAGCACTCCCACACCTTCAGAGCCCCGTCCGGGGAAACGGGGCACAACACTGGTGGGGAGGGGGTTTAGGAGGTAGGTTTATCAGTGCGGGGTGGGGGGGATCAATTAAAAGTCATGCGTGTAGGATTTGGTGGGAAGGGTTGTACTTTCAACTTTGTTCAGTTTGCAGGGAGAAGGTCAAATGTTAAAGGTAAGTGTTTTGGGGGGGAAGGGCAAATATTTCATGTAATTGTTATGGGGGGGTGGGAAAGGGGCATTGGAACTTTATGTAATTCTGGGGGGATATGTCTTTAAAAATTTTAATATCCCGGCCGGGCTGACTGCCCTTTAAAAATGACATCAGTACCTGCGCACAGGCAGCTGATGCCATTGCTGGGGATGGATGGCCCGCCCCCTCCATGTGATTGGGGGGGGGTGCGGGCCGCCCTGGCTATTTAAATGAGCCGCCGCACTTAAGATAATGGCGGTTCTTTGGCGTGCAGCCCGCATAGGCAGGCTGCCATTTCTTGAGCTCACCGCCAAGATCCAGCCCTACTTTTCTCTTTTTTGTTTCTTTTAAATGAAAATTGCAAATTTGGTTATCTCTTAAACTTCAGGTAAATTTTCCCTTTGAGTGCTTTAAATAGCCACACGTATCAATTTATTTTATCAATTCCAATTTTACAACAGGGGTAGCAGTGCTCGCAATCAGTTTGGACATGGCTCCCATATCTCCCCTTCTTGAACACTTTGTCTTGAAAGATAATAAATGGCCTGAATTGGTTAAGGACAAGTCTTTAAAAGGCAAAATAAAAGCAAAATACTGCAGATGTCGGAGAGCTGAAATAAAAACAGAAAGTGCTGGAAATACTCAGCAGGTCAGGCAGCATCTGTGGAGAGAGAAGCAGAATTAACGGGCTGACGGCATCGAGGTTCAAAAAGTGCATAGTGCACACGTGAAATGTGCGCCGCATAGCCGCCGTGATATTTCACACAGCAGCTCATTAACATGGAAGAAGCGGACTGGCCACCCCCGATGATGTAGAGGGGGCGGGTGCTCCGTTCCCGGCAACAGCATCCGGCGCCACCGCACAGGCACCAGTGCCATTTTTAAAGAGCTCCAGGCCCTTCCATTTCATTTTAATGTGTAAAGTGACAGATTTTCCAATAAATTAAAATAAAATTTTATTCACACTTCTAATCCCCTCTTGCATCATCCCCCAATGAATAATCTGTTTATCATTTGTCCTCTCGCTCCAAAAAAAGTAAATTTTCAATCATGACCTCTTCCCCTGAACCTCCTTTCCTTTAACCTTCAACCCCTTCCCACCATCCCCTCAACCAATCGCATTCGTTTTTGCTGCTCCCCCCCTCCTGCCCTGAAAATTTCTCTTCTCCCTCCTCCCCAGCAGTGTTTCGCCTCAGATCTCCAAATGGAGATCCGAAGGCACGGGACTTCTGGCAAGTGGCCGGAATATCAGCGTGGGATGACCGTCGTGGAGAGGTAGGTAATTATTAATTCATTACAATTTATTACCATATTTAAATTGTTTTTTTTTGCCGAGGGGAGGGGGATCCGCCCCGAGACCTCGCTGCCGCCGATAAAATGGGGCAGGGCCTTCCCAGCGTCGAGGCCCGTGGCGGGCCTCTTCCGGAAGTATTTTCTGGGTCCCCCCTGCCACGCCCTCCAACATCGAGGGGGCTGGTAAAATTCAGCCCCATGTTTCAGGTCTGTGCTTCTGAAAAAAGGTCACAGACCTGAAACGTTAACTTTGCTTCTCTCTCCACAGCTGCTGCCTGACCTGCTGAGTATTTCCAGCACTTTCTGTTTTTACTTTAAAAGGCAAAGCCTTTCATTCAAATCGTCACTAGACTGTAACTTTTGATGTCTGCAGATAAATTCTTAAATTCTGAAAGCTGCTAAATCTTTTGCTGCTGTATCAGTACTCATGTGGCCCTGGAAACCATCATCGTCTATTTTTTAAAAAACATAAAAAATCCATTATGGCTCAGCCCAAGAGCCCATCAATTTACACTTAGCAATAAAAATGTTGTGTGGTGAATTTAAAAAATGTTGTTTGCGGTGGGGCAGAGGTAACTTCTCAGATGCATGCAATTGCATCACTTTACATAACTATTTTTCCTTCAATCCAAGGCGATTCAAACAAATTAAAACTGTTTTCACAAGGCTTGGAGACCTTTTTAAATTTGCACTAGTTTTTTTATAATTCTTAGGAATTGAAAACAACAAAAATTATTCATAGCATTATCAACTTCAGAGGAAAACATTTCCATCAGGGAAGACAGCATTTTAGATTAAACGCCAATTGTTTCCAAAACTTTTAGCATCTTTTTGTAAGAGATTTCTAACCCAAGGATTTTTTTGATACAACCAAGATGAATAAACAAACAGAATCACCTCAAATATCCCAAATTCCAATTCGCACCATTAAACATCTAAAATTCAAAACTGCCAAGCTTTAGATGTGTGAGCCTTATCATCTGGTATTAAAGACCCCCACATCCTTTATCATAACACCAGAATTTCACTGTGGTCACCAATGAAATTTTAATTTTTACAACTTAACAGGTTAGTTAACCTTAATAATTCCAACTTAATTCAGACCAATACTTGTTAACTAAACACAAAGCAGAATAGCATGTGCCTTTTGAAAAAAAAATTGTCATTTTTTTTCCCTTGTTCTTTCTTCAGGCTCCTTTCCAAGTGACTATAATAAAACAGAAGAAAAATAAAATTAAAGGCACAGTTACATAACACCTTCAACATTCTTACAGCAAAAGTAATTAAATAGGGTGGTGCTTCTCACAGCTTGTGAGCTCCTAGCATTCATACCAGTGTTTTAAAGAGCCAATGCTGCAACCTTGCAGCCCTTTAACTGTAGAAAAGATGACTGACTCTTTCCCATATCTCCTTCGTTCATCCTTTTTCTCCCTAAAACCAATTTTCATTCTTGATGTTTGCTACTTAATCTCATTTTGAAAAACAGTTAGTTGACATGTCTTTAACTTAAACTGCAAAAAAACAATAGCAGCTTTTTTAAAAAGACACTGGTCCAATTAAAGAAAATTGTTTTGAAACTTCAAATTGGATTTCTTCCAGACATCTTCAAGGCTGAAGCTTATCTTACAAAAGAAACTGCTCAGAAACTGCTCAGTGCCTTTTCACAGTTGCAAAACTAAATTTTAAAATAAAAATAAAACACCATATCAACATCTTTAATTTAAAATGTAATTCAGTTTTAATAATCCCATTCCTGGGTGCACAATCTTAAATTGAAATGAATACACTCAACAATCCCATTCACAGCTTTAACCAGTTTAAAATCTCACTAATAATATAAATGTATATACACATAGAACAATCCACAAACCTAAAACAACATCCAAGACAAGACCACAAAGAATTAAACAACCTTTAGTTCTGTGCACAGAACAGTGAAGCTGACATGCAGACAGATTTCTTTAAAACAAACCTTCAGAACAAAAGAAATGCTATCATTCGAAAATCAGGAATTCCCATACACCATTCACATACACAGAAACTACACCCTTTTTTTTCTCACAGCAGGTTTAAATTTTGCTGTGAGGCCTTTTAACTTATTTCTTCCTAACCCTGTTCCCCCAACTCTCCTCACCAGCATTCAGACTAGAGATATGCTGCTGTTGTAATAAAGCGGTTGTACACTGGTTATACAGATCCAAATCTCGGACCCATTGATAAGTCAGAAGGTGCCTTGCCTTCTCGACTTTTAACTTTTCCTGACCTACCTTGAATAAACTCTTTGGCTTCCCTATATGGCTTCCAATTGCCTACATTCAGGCATTCAGCCATTAACTCATGTACTTCATTGATAGGTAACTTATCTAACTTTTCCTCGAAGAACTTTTTGACGTCTTTGGATGATATGATTATACTATATCTATTCTCTAGTAAGTGCCTTTGATCACTGATGAGTCCGTTGGAACCCTCACACTTCAGTAAGTTTCCCCTCCCACGACGCGTGTTGGGCGGACTCTCTAATCTCAAGATTCTTTTTCTCAAAAGGAGTTCACAACCTGGTCATGTCCTGTCACAGGTCACCAGATGTAATTGTTGCTTTAGTATGAGTAAAACTTAATAAGCTTGTTCTGACTTTGTCTCAATAAAGTAGATTCACAATATTCAGTTGTGAATCTACTTTATTGAGACAAAGTCAGAACAAGCTTATAAAGAGGGAACGATCCTTACAAGATGAAGATAGTTTTGCTTATATCACCCCTTCCTATCTCTGTAACCTCTTCCAGCCCTACCACCCGAAGAGATCTCTGCCCTCCTGCAATTCTGGCCTCTTGTTTATTCCCAATTTTCTTCGCTACACCATTGTTGGCCATTCCTTCAGCTGCTGAGGCCCGAAGCTCTGTTTTTTCTTGGCTGATCTAATGTATGAGCTGTGTATTTATCCATGGCAATGAAACCTAGATTCTTTTTTTAAGTTTCTTATATAAAGATTTATTTACAGTTGTGTGTGGATTTCTTGTATTTTACTTGTTTTTTTTTACAATTTCTCTTTCCCTTTATAAGTTGAAAGGGGTTGTTAATTTCCTAAATTGTCTGCAGTTAAATGTCTTTGTTTTCTATTTCAGTAGATGAAAGTGTAAACATCATTGCAGTGAGCAGTAAATCGGCGATGCCAAAGATAGCTTCTGAGCAGGAAACTAGCCAGCAAGATCTAAACAGTACTATGGTAGAAGTTCAAGCATCAGGTATTCAAACTCTCTTTAACCTTTTTTAACGTTAAATAGTCACCAAAGACGAAATTTTGCCAGCCCTTCGGAGACAGGCCAGGAGATGAGAGGGTTGGAAAAATTGCGGCAGAAGGCGTTGGGAGGGAAGCCCATGTCTTCACGTCACTTGCGGATATTACGAGAGGCAACTGGGCTGGCACGAGGAGTTCGCACTTAAGTGAAGGTAACTAATATAGAAAATGGTGGAAATAATCAACACATCGGGCAGCATCTATAGAGAGAAAAAAATAGTTAATGCTTCAGGTCTGTGATCTTTCATCAATTCTGATTTTTCTGTTTTTCTCTCCACAGATGCTACATGACCTGATGAGTATTTCCAACATTTTTGTTTTTATTTCAGATTTTCAGCATCCGTAGCATTTTGTTTTTGCGTTGGGGAAGGTAATTAAGCCTGTTAAACAGCCAAATAACTTCAATTTTATGTGCTGTTGCACATTTTAAGAGAGGCCCACAGGAAGAATGGAGCTCAGACCATTGCCAGCTGTAACAAGGTAGAGTCTCAGCGACAGGTTAGTCATGGCTGCAGTCGGCAGCCATTGCGAGTGGTAGCGTGCCTTGCTAGGGTGGGTTATACTGGGTGCATAGCAGCAGTTGGTTGGAGTCATACCTAGCACAAAGGAAGATGGTTGCGGTTGTTGGAGTTCAATCATCTCAGACCCAGAACATCACTGCAGGAGTTCCTCAGGGTAGTGTCCTAGGCCCAACCATCATTAGCTGCTTCATCAATGACCTTCCCTCCATCATAGGGATGTTAGGTGATGATTGCACAATGTTCAGCACCATTTGCGACTCCTCAGATACTGAAGCAGTCTGTGCTCAGATGCAGCAATACCTGGACAACATCCAGGATTGGGCTGATAAGTGGCAAGTAACATTTGTGCCACATAAGTGCCAGGCAATGACCATCTCAAACAGGAGAGAATCTAACCATCTCCCCTTGACGTTCAATGGCATTACCATCGCTGAATCCCCCACTATCAACATCCTGGGGGTTACCGTTGACCAGAAACTGAACTGGACCAGCCACATAAATATGTGGCTACAAGAGCAGGTCAGAGGCTGGGAATTCTGCGGCGAGTAACTCACCTCCTGTCTCTCCAATGCCTATCCACCATCTACAAGGCACAAGTCAGGAGTGTGATAGAATACTCTCCACTTGCCTGGATAGGAGCAGCTCCAACAACACTCAAGAAGCTTGACACCATCCAGGACAAAGGAGCTTGCTTGATTGGCACCCCATTCACCACCTTCAACATTCACTCCCTTCACCACCAGCGCACACTGGCAGCAGTCTGTACCATCTACAAGATGCACTGCAGCAACTCACCAAGGCTCCTTCAACAGCACCTTCCAAACCCACGACCCCTTACACCTAGAAGGACGAGGGCAGGAGATGCATGGAAACACCACCACCTGCAAATTCCCCTCCAAGCCACACACTATCCTGACTTGGAACTATATCTCCCATCTTCCACTGTCACTAGGTCAAAATCCTGGAACTCCCTTCCTAACAGCACTGTAGGTGTACTTACACCCCAAGGACTGCAGCAGTCAAGAAGGCAGCTCCACCACCGCCTTCTCAAGGACAATTAGGGATGTGCAATAAATGATGGCCGAGCCAGTGAAGCTCACATCACAAGAACAAATAAAGAAATGTATCAGTTTGATTCCAAGACATACTTATGTTATGCAGGCCCCCACCTGCCAAGAATGAGGCACATTTAATTCACCACTTGGACGTTAAAGTTTAAATTGTTGCTGGGAAGGAAAGAGGGCCTGTTACAAG
The DNA here is from genome assembly GCF_036365525.1 of Heterodontus francisci. Taxonomy (NCBI): domain Eukaryota; kingdom Metazoa; phylum Chordata; class Chondrichthyes; order Heterodontiformes; family Heterodontidae; genus Heterodontus; species Heterodontus francisci. The sequence continues at coordinate 177,937,660 of NC_090374.1, read as the reverse complement.
GAATTGCCAGGCCCCTTAGCCGGAAAGACATTTTTGCATACGAGCAGACAGTGTTGGAACAAAGGAATCAGTCCCTGCTCCCATACAATACACAGACGTGGTCAGACCAGTTTAGTCACATGACTAACTGGCTGTTGCAGAGTTTTGAACTGAGAGTTTCAAATTGGAGAACCAATTTTTGAAGAGAGAAAGTCCCTGGCTTCTGGATTGGGAACATGTCTCTCCTGTCTGCTCTCATCTCATTCTCACCAGTTTTGGAATCCATTGAAGACACAGGAACCCCAAGAGAGAAAAGTCTCCTACAGTGAACAAGGTTTAAGAAGAATACTGGGCCCCAATGAAAAGCAAGAATTGCCTACAAGCACGAACTACCTACAAAAGGACTCTACAGTGAGCTTGAAGCACAGTAACAAGAAACTCTTCAGATATTGCCTCAAACGTCTCCACTTTATTTTTTCTTGTGCTCTTTTCTGTCTCTATTTGCATGTGCGTATCATGTATGCATGCTAGTGTGAGGCACAGCGTTTATCCATAAGCGTTAACCGAATTAGAGTTTAAGTTTTAATAAATTTCACTTTTCTTCTTTAAACCTAAGAAAGTCTGTTTGTGCTCATTTTTTTTACCTTATAATTGGAAAGCAGTGAACAAGGATTCACCAAAGGGGTTCTCCAAACACGGTGTGTTTAAAAATAAAACCCTGTTACAGTAAGACCAGGTGAAGGCTGAAAGGGACCACTAGACACCCTTCTGACCTGGTCATAACACTTAGCTGACACAGAGAAGGCACTCTGGTTGAGTGTCCTTGCTGACTTGGCACTTGTCTGTGCCGAGTAAGCAGGGGGTGGTACAGCCCTGAAAAGTGAGTTCTGTTACTTGCTATGGGCCTCATTCAGTCAGGCTTTGAGACCTCCAATGAAGAGCAGCATCAGAGAGGGAGAGAGCTGCAGCCACCGGGAGCAGGTCTTCACCATCTGGAGGAACACCAGGGGCATGAGCCTGGAAGGAGCACAGACGAGGAGGATGCAGAGGGGCACGCAACCAGCCTCTTGTACATAGAAGAGGCTACCCACCCGAGAGGATCCAGGTCAGAGACTCAGCTTCCTGCAAATGTTGGAGGAGCAGTGTCAGCGAAGACTGCGCCTCTTCAGGGAGATGTTGCTAAGGTGTGTGCCATGATGGAGGATGAGCTGAGCCCCATGGGAAGTGGTGGGCACACAATGCCTGTGGCGCTGAAGGTCACCTTGGCGCTGAATTTCTATGCCTCAGGACCATTCCATGGACCTTCTAGAGATATCTGTGGGATCTCACAGTCTGCAGTTCTTTGCTTCATCAAGATATTCACCAATATCAGTTTCAAGCAGGCAAGCCAATATGTACGCTTTCAAACTGATCTGGACAGTCAGGCTGAGAAGGGCTGTAGGGTTCTGGGCCCTTGCTGGATTTCCCCAGGCACAGGGTGTCATTAATTGCATGCGTGTGGCCATCAAGGCTCCCAGAGATCAGATAGCGGCCTTCATCAACAGGAAGGGCTCCCACTCGCTCAATGTACAACTGGACTGCAACTACCGTAAACGGATCCTTCAGGTCTGTGCAAGGTTTGCTGGAAACTGCCATGATTCCTACACACCAAGGCAGTCTCAGGTGCCTGACCTTTCAAACCCCCCATTCGCCTTCAAGGATGCATACTGACTGACAAGGGCTACCCACTTAAGAATTGGCTACTTATGCCTGCACAGAACCCAAGCACAGATGCAGAGAAGCGATACAACAGCTGCCACAAGACAACTCAAGCGACCATTGAGCAGGCCATAGTGCTCTGAATTTATAGCTCAGATGCCTGGATAAATCTGGTGGAGCCCTTCCGTATGCCCCAGCAAGGGTCTTGCATATTGTGGTGGTGTGCTATGCTCTGCACAACCTGGCGCTACAGAGGGGAGAAGCTTTGAATAATGAGGACATCCTGGAGTGCTATATCTCCTCCAATGATGAGGATATGGAGGGGGATACTGACCCTGACCAGGCTCCACATGAAGAAGACTCTGAGGGACTGCAGGCAAGCTGCCATGAGATAAGCACAAGGGAGGCTTGTGAAGCACTAATATAGGCGCATTTCAGATGAGCCTTACTAACACATCCATCCAATCTAATAAAGCTTCAACCTTCTGCAGCCCTGTTGCTGTTTCCTTGATTGCTCTTACCATTTCCCTGCACTGTGAATATATTGAACAATGGCATGGGGGATGCATTGACCTCATTCAGTGTGGTCCTTCACATCACACCTTTTGTGGGAGCCCATGAGTGTTAAAGGCCCAATAGTGTGTAAAGAAGTAAAGCATTATTTTTGTTTTGCACCATTCCAGATTTAATTTAAAACACATGCAGAATGAGGCGACATCCATCAACAAAATATAACCCCGTGAATCCCATGGGCAGCTAGATGAACTTTTAAAAGCATTTCAGCTGCTGCTATGTTGTATTCCCCCTGCGTTGTCAGCTGGCATGGCGGCAGGCTTCTAACCTTGTGCTCCATGGCTTTCAATGACCTTGGCAGTCGTCCTCTGGTTGCCTGAGACCTCGAGGACCTGGGCATATTGAGGGCCTCCTGCACAGGCAGGAGCTGCCCCTGTCATCGTGGCCTCATAAGGCGCTGGTGTCACTGTCAGAGGGGATGAGGACCTGCCACCCATGCCAGGAATACTTTGAGAGGAGCCCCCAGATGCTGCAGGTAACCAATCCTCTAGCCTTTCAGCGCACACTTGGCTCTCTCTGTTCAGCTGAGGAGTTTGAGGACCTGACGGTGACTCCAGCTGTCTCGTACCCCCTGTCTCACGCCACCACCAACCCCACCCTAGCCCAGCTTGCCCATCCATTGCTCCACAGAGCTCATGGAGGTGGCAATGGCATGCAGGTTCGTGCACATCTCCGTCATCCACTGGGTAGTATACTGGATATGGCTCTCCAAAAGGGTCGTCACTGTCTCAATAAAGGATGCCATGCACATACATGCGGCAGAGACATGGCTGCACTCATGGCCTTAATGGACTCCTCCATCATTCGTGCATGGGTGTGCATAGCCCCTGGATGCCATGCCAGATGTTCACAAACTTTTTTTTTTATTCATTCATGGGGATGTGGGCTTCACAGGCTGGGCCAGCATTTATTGTCCATCCCTAATTGCCCTTGAGAAGGTGGTGGTGGAGCTGCCAGTCCATTTGGGGTAAGTACACCCACAGTGCTGTTAGGAAGGGAGTTCCAGGATTTTGGCCCAGAGAAAGTGAGCAGCGATATAGTTCCAAGTCAGGAAGGTGTGTGGCTTGGACGGGAATTTGCAGGTAGTGTTGTTCCCTGCATTTGCTGCCCTTGTCCTTCTAGGTGGTAGAGGTCGCGGGTTTGGAAGGTGCTGTCTAAGGATCCTTGGTGCGTAGCTGCAGTGCATCTTGTAGATGGTACACACTGCTGCCACTGTGCGTTGGTGGTGGAGGGAGTGAATGTTTGTGGATGGGGTGCCTATCAAGTGGGCTGTTTTGTCCTGGATGGTGTTGAGCTTCTTGAGTGCTGTTGGAGCTGCACCCATCCAGGCAAGTGGAGAGTATTCTATCACATTCCTGACTTGTGCCTTGTAGATGGTGGACAGGCATTGGAGAGACAGGAGATGAGTTACTCGCCAAAGGATTCCTAGCCTCTGACCTGCTCTTGTAGCCACGGTATTTATATGGCTACTCCAGTTCTGTTTCTGTTCAATGGTAACCCACAGGATGTTGATAGTAATGGCTTGAGCGATCATAATGGCATTGAATGTCAAGGGAAGATGGTAGATTCTGTCATGTTGGAGATGGTCATTGCCTAGTATTTCTGTGGCACGAATGTTACTTGTCACTAATCAGCTCAAGCCTGGATATTGTCCAGGTCTTTCTGCATTTCTACATAGACTGCTTCAGTATCTGAGGAGTCCCGAATGGTGCTGAACGTTGTGCAATCATCAGCGAACATCTCCACTTCTGATCTTATGATTGAAGGAAGGTCATTGGTGAAGCAGCTGAAGATGGTTGGGCCTAGGACACTACCCTGAGGAACTCCTACAGTGATGTCCTGGAGCTGAGATGATTGACCTCCAACAAACACAACCATCTTCCTTTGCATTAGGTATGGCTCCAACCAGCTGAGAGTTTTCCGCCTGATTCCCATTGACTTCAGCTTTACTAAGGCTCGTTGATTCCATACTCGGTCAAATGCTGCCTTGATGTCAAGGGCAGTCACTCTCACCTCACCTCTTGAGTTCAGCTCTTTTGTCCATGTTTGAACCAAGGCAGTAATGAGGTCAGGAGCTGAGTGGTCCTGGCGGAACCCAAACTGAGCCTCACTGAGCAGGTTATTGCTAAGCAAGTGCTGCTTGATAGCACTGTCGATAACACCTTCCATAACTTTACTGATGATTGAGAGTAGACTGATGGGGCGGTAATTGACCGGGTTGGCCTTGTCCTGCTTTTTGTGCACAGGACATAGCTGGGCAATTTTCCACATTGCTGGGTAGATGCCAGTGTTGTAATTGTACTGAAACAGCTTGGCTAGGGGCGTGGCAATTTCTGGAGCACAGGTCTTCAGTGCTATTGCCTGAATATTGTCAGAGCCCATAGCCTTTGCAGTATCCAGTGTCTTCAGTCACTTCTTGATATCACACGGAGTGAATTGATTTGGCTGAAGTCTGGCATCTGTGATGCTGGGGACTTCAGGAGGAGGCCGAGATAGATCATCAACCCGGCACTTCTGGCTGATAATTGTCGCAGTTCCTTTAGCCTTATCTTTTGCACTGATGTGCTGGGGTCCCCCATCATTGAGGATGGGGATATTTGTGGAGCCACCTCCTCCTGTCTGTTGTTTAATTGTCCACCACCATTCATGGCTGGATGTGGCAGGACTGCAGAGCTTAGATCTGTTGCGTTGGTTATGGGATCACTTAACTCTGTCTATCACATGCTGCTTACGCAGTTTGGCATGCAAGTAGTTCTGGGTTGTAGCTTCATCAGGTTGGCGCTTGATTTTGAGGTATGCTTGGTGCTGCTCCTGGTCCAGCTACAGGTCCAGCATTTGCTGCCATGTTGATGACTTCTGAGGCATGTCATCAGCTGAAGCTCAGCATTGCCATGTCCCGCTACAGTCCACCGAGTGTGGGTCACCTTGGCTATCACAGCCTCCATCAGCTCCCACATCTGCTACGTTCACCAGATTGTGACCCCGTAGCTAATTGCGCGCAATTACCCACTGACATGAGAATATCTGCGCTGGTGAAGGGTGCGAGGGACTGATGAGACGGAGCACCCTCTGATATCTCCTCCTCCTCTTCAGAGGTGGACGGCTGCCCCCGGTTACGGCAGCTGGCTCCTCATGTCATTGATCTGAGAGGGAGAGAAGAGCTATTTCAGGGTCATGCACATTCAGTCACATCCTTCTGACTCCTCCCAGTTTGAATCTTCATGTGACCAGTGGTGGACACATGAGCACTATGCTTCATGCTCACCAGACCATCTCTTGTGCCCATCCATTAGGCCACTCACTCTCTCGGGGCTGCACTGCTATCTCACCATCAGCTATTGCCAATCCCACCTCAAGGCCTCCCAGCTCCAGCGCCCCTTCTTCCATTGTTGTCAGGATGACGATATGAGATGGGACGCTGCCATCCATCCTGGCACTCTCCCTCGCATTCTGAACTCACTTCTCCTACAAGCGCATAAATTTTCATTGTTAGTCGCCCGTCAATGACATGCACAACACCTGTGCTGGTGGCAGTCTGACTCTCCATCATGGTGCCACAGGGATGCCTTCAGCATGCGGCCACCCAGTAGTGGCAGAGCAGGAGTCGACTCTGACTGATGGGGCTCTCCACAGAGAGGCTGACATTTCTCTGACAGCCAGTGCTGCTGCCTGGGCATTGCCAGTACTGGGTGGGCATGCCTTTTCTCCCAATTTCACATTCATCTTTAGTCACATATAAGGCTGTAAGCTTAACGTTGTGTGCTGCACTCACCTTGCTGGCACGCACCAGGTCATTGATCCTTTTATGGCACTGCAACCATGTTCGAGGAGCATGTCCAGAGCTGCTCACCTCCTCTATGATCTCCATCCAGGTTTGCTTCATGTGCCGGGCCAGTCTCCTCTTCCCATCCTGGGGGAACAGGACCTCCCTTCTGGCCTGAGCACCCTGGAGGAGGGGTGCATCCATGAACCATGGGCCACTCTTAATCTCCCTTCTTCCATCTCTGGATGTTTTTCAGCTGTTAGTTCTCCCTCTCTGGCTCTATGCTACCTTTGCAACTACGACTGGCTACCATTTAAATATGACACCAGCGTTGACTGAGCCAGGACTTTCCCTACCCACACTGACTCAGTATACGGCTCCTGCACCTCTCAGAGGGTAATTGTCTGGCTCTGAGAAAATTCGGAATTGAACTCTGCCCCCCACATGGCAACCCATTTCCAATCCCAATGTCGGGGCTTCGGCGCTTCCAAGAAAATCCCAGCTCAGGTTTTGAAAATGTGCGTGTTTCTGTTTGCTGTCTCTTAACATTAAAAATAGCTACACAAGAAGTAGAACACTGCCCTTTTTTGTACTGAGATCTTTTATCACTGAGCTCAATATAGGGTGCAGATGGCAGTAGAACTTGGGACTGGCTGTATTTGAACTGCAGCGAGGTTTTGCTGGCAATGTCACAAAATGTATAGTCAGAACCTACTTGCCAAGAAACTTGGATGCATCAGTATGCCCCCTGATGCAAGCACTGTACAATTAAAATGTACAATGGCTTCTTAAAATATGTACTTGTTTGTAAAAAAATTCAATTATAAACCCGGCAAAAACAAGTAATAAAAACAATTTTTGTACTGATGAATAGTGCAGCTTCCATAGCATAAAATTGCATTAATCAACAGAATTTCATAATTTTTGTAGACTAGTGATATCTTTTTTTACTGCTTATAGAGAGCCAGTGTCAAGCATACTATCTGTTAGAGGCCACAGCAACCCCTGTGCTCAAACACTTGAAGGACTTTGCTGTTCATATGGCTGCAACAGGGATGTTTACTACACTTGCTTTTGACCATACTAGGTTTTTCCTAAAGCATCAGGAGAAGGTAGTGAGTGATGGTGTAAAACAAGGTTAGTCTTAATCTTCTTGCCGCACAAAAAAATTTACTAGGAGATTTATCCAAGACAAGAAATAAGTCAAATGTAAAAAAGAAATAACTAAGAACAATGCATTGTGCATTCCAATTGTTTATTTTCCATAAAACATTTATTTTCGGTTATGTATTCTGAATGATGTAGCATGTCATAAAGTTTTGAAATAAATACAGGTCTTCCATTTGGATTCAACAAAAAATGCACTTTTCTTAGAAACAGCACTCTTTTATTATCAAGGAGAAATGTTGGTTAAAAATATATAACCTTCCCATTTAGTAAGTGCGCATGAGTCTAGCATCATTTAAAGTGGCAAGATAACTAAAGTTGAACATGGGTTTCAAAATCTTGTTAAATAATTCTTATTAAAAAAGATATACGATATTGAGTTTGCCAATCAAATGGAATTGAGGATCTTGAAATGCCATGGTTCTAAATACTTACAAAACAATTAACATCTAAAAGAACATTAAGAGGTCAGAAGATTCCTATATAGGGATGAAAATCTCATGAACATACGGAAACATTGGACAGGAAAATACAAGATGATCCATCTAAAAAGATAAAGACTTGCATCTATATAGTGCTTTTCATAACCTCAGGACGTTCCAAAACTTTTTACAGCCAGTAAAGTACTGTTGAAGTGTAGTTGCCATTGTAATGTAAGACCCGAGCACTTTCCACGATTGAGCTGACTTATACTCACGTCAAGAGACTCCTTATCCACTTAGGTGCCTTGTCATCTCATGGGAGAGTCAGAAAAACAGATCAAAAACCCAAGGCCAGTTAGGGGGAAAAATCTGGAAAATTGCTCTCTGATCCCTCTAGGTGATCAAAGTTAGTTCAGAAGACCACCTTGGCTTTACCGTTTACTATTTGGTACCTTCCTCTTGTATGATGTGATCTCCACCCCAGTCAGGAATTGGTCCAGCTCTCTCAAACTGTGTGGAATAGATAGAAGTCTTCCACTCTGAAACAAGTTACTACCAAGGGGTATCAATAAAACAGCAAAGAAGTAACATATCTGGACAGAAAATAATGACGTAAATGTTCCATCTATTGGGCATGGGACATAACCAACACAATCCTCAGCTTCAAGTCATTTCTTTTAAATATTTAATATTTTTTGCTTGTAGTAAGAAATGAAAAAAACACAAATTAATGTATGCTACTTTGATGTTGTGCAGTGTCTAAAAGCTTAGGCATAGGGCTGAATTTTATTCTCCCACCACCTGGAGCCGCGGCGGGCGAAAAAAATGGCACCCACACGCATGGGCCGCGCTACCATGCTGCCACGATCTAGAACGCGGCAGCTCATCTCCATACGCAGGGCAGTCTGCGCCCCCCCTCAACACACGGTGGGGGCGGGCTCTGCAACGCCAGCAACATCAGCTGCCTCTGCGCAGGTACTAGCGCCATTTTTAAAGGGAAGTCAGACCTTTTTTATTCATTCCTGGGATGTGGGCGTCGCTGGCTATGCCAGCATTTATTGCCCATCCCTAATTGCTCTTGAGAAGGTGGTGGTGAGCTGCCTTCTTGAACTGCTGCAGTCCATGATTTTGACCCAGTGACAGTGAAGGAACCTGCACAGTTAAAGCCTGTACCCTCCCCCCACCCAATATACTGTAAATTGATATCTGGCCCATAGCCCCCCAATGCAAAGAAAATAGCCCAGTTTCCACACCCCCCCCCCCAGCCAAAACACTTACATTTATTATCTAACCTCCCTCCTCCCAGCTGCACTAAGTACAGAGGTCACCCCTTCCCCACCCCTCCCCCATTCCAGAAATGCAGAGCTGACCCCGTTCCCCCATCGTCCCCTCCCCACTTCACTCTCAGTCCTAAGTTCCCTCCTTACCCACTTTGGTGGCATGGTGGCACCAGCTTTCCCTGGATGGGAAAGTGAAGTCACGAGTGCTGGTTTTTGCTCGGAAGATTGCAGACAGCCGACAAGATCGCGGTGAAAGCTATGTAAATGTATGCCTATCCTTTATTTAAATATTTAATGTTGGGTCCCATTGCCAAGTAGCAGGCGGGCCACCACCGAGCCTCGCCGCCGCCAGGAAAATCGGGCCTGGCAATCAGCCTCCATGGCAGGCCAATCCCGCTGCGATCTTCCGGCCCCCCTGCCACAGAGACCAACGTCGGCAGCTCAACAAAATTGAGCCCATAATGTTTAGTATCCAGTTTCATCAGCATCACAGAAGTTATTTTTAAAGATGAATTAGCTCAATGTACAGTATTGCAGTCTTCCTACAAATTAATTCCTCAATGAATTCCTATTCCAAAGACACATGCATAAAGAAGTGCTTCATATCTTCAAGGACAATTGCTCCAGATTCAATTTCTGAGCAGAAAACACCATTATATTGCTAGAAGAGAATGACGTTAACAAAGAGGATTAGGATGGGATTGATGGCCCAGGTCACTATAGTCCCTATCCCAGCCACAACACTTGAGTAGCCAAAGGACATTTGACCACTCCAAGAGTATTTTTTGATGACCACTTCTGGGAAGGATTGATAAATCTGGAACATGTGAAGAGATGCATCTAAGGAGTTGTTACCTCAACATTTTCACCTAATATCTGAAGCGTACAGGAGGCATGGTGTGCCTGAGACCTCAGATCATTTCTTGAAGCTTTACAGTATGGTTTCCACCAGATGCATAACCACACGACTGCTTTGCATCATATGTTACTTGTATGTTGGGCACTATCAGATAACCAAGTTGCCTTTCTGATCAGTTGGCTCACTGCACTGGTGTGCTATCAGCAGCCCTACTCCACACAGCTTCGTAAAATCTCCGCTCAGTAATCCACCAAAACTTCTGAATTGTTAGAATTGTTTGGACACCTTTGAGTACCACAGTTGCCAGTTCAGAGGATGACCCTGTGAAAGAGTCTATCCGTGAATCATCCTTCCAAAGTTTTAGATAGTTCATTTTAATTAATTTTTGTAAATATATTTTAAGCAATAACAGTAGCTGCATATTTATTTTATTTAAGAAATTTAAGTCATTTATCCTTTAACAATTTATTTTATAAAAACTGACCATCTTTTCTGGCTCAGAAGAATTTTATGCAGTAATTTTGATCTCTCAAAATTAATATGGTGAGGGTAGGTGGCGCAGTGGTTAGCACCGCAGCCTCATGGCTCCAGCGATCCGGGTTCAATTCTGGGTACTGCCTGTGTGGAGTTTGCAAGTTCTCCCTGTGTCTGCGTGGGTTTCCTCCGGGTGCTCCGGTTTCCTCCCACATGCCAAAGACTTGCAGGTTGATAGGTTAATTGGCCATTATAAATTGCCCCTAGTATAGGTAGGTGGTAGGGAAATATAGGGACAGGTGGGGATGTGGTAGGAATATGGGATTAGTGTAGGATTAGTATAAATGGGTGGTTGATGGTCGGCACAGACTCGGTGGGCCGAAGGGCCTGTTTCAGTGCTGTATCTCTAAACTAAACTAATAAATATATGAGTGTTGAAAGAGTAAAATTAAGATTACAGAACACCCCTTTAGTAGAACTGTGTTTTACCTTAGAGTGACATACACACTTAGTGAAGCTACTACACAGGGCTACCTAAACCTAACTTGGCCATTTGCCACTATATTAATCTCCTCCCAGTCGTCAGTAGAGCGATGGAAAGAGTCATCAATACAGTCATAGAGTAGTGCAGTCAAACAACAAATATTCGTCAATAACCAGCTTATTGATGCTCATTTACAATTCTGCCAAACCTCATGACAGCCTTGATCCAGATATGGAAAGGTGAGATTGGCCGCCATTGACGTCAAGGCCATGTTCAACCAAGGAGCCCCAGCATAACTGAAGTCAGTGTAGGTCAAATGGAAACCCCTTCATATCTGATTGAAAGGAAGATGGTTGTAGTCAGTAATTGAAGCCCCACGGCATCCCTGTAAGAGTTCCTCGTGGAAGTGTCATCAAACCTTCAGCTGCATCATCACTGACCTTGTCATCATCATACAGTAAGGAGTGGGTTTTTTCGCCAATTCTACAGTGTACTCCATTCACAACTTCTATGATTGAGCTGACAAGTAGCAGTTAACAATTGCATCATATAAGTGTCAGGTAATGACCATCTTTAACAAGAGAAAACCCAGTTGGCTCCCTTTGACCTTTACCGGCAAGACCATCACCAATTTTGACCAGCTAAGTTGGACAAGCCAACATCAGCACTGCAACTGCAAGAGCAGTAAGAGGATGGATAGTCTAGTGGCTGACTTCCTGACCCGTCAAAGCTCAACCACCATTTATAAGGCTCAAGTCAGGAGGATGCAGCTGCAACAGCACTGAAGAAGCTCCAGAACTGAGGAGTTTATTCGACCGACACACTGTGGATGCAGCATGTACAATCTATAGGATGTAGCAACACACCAAGTTTGCTCCCACATCATCTCCCTTGTCTGCGACCTCTAAATCAGAGAAGATGAGCAGCAGTGTTATGAGAACATTGTTACTTTCAAGTTCTGCTCCAAGTCCCGCACATTATTATGATTTGGACAGATCACTGTGTCTTTTTCACTGGGTCAATATCCTGAGATTCTCTACATAACTTAATTGTGGGAACCCCATTACCACAAGGACTGCACCGTTTCAAGTAGAAAATAATAGAGCCAACTAGGGGCAGGCAATAAATGGGGCCTCATCAACATTGCCCAAATCCAGAGAACAATATCTTTTTAAAAAGCTGAAATTCATAATTTAAAAAGGAGTAATCTGTGAACCTGAAATTTTAACCAACTCGATTTACTTCTGTCATTTTAGATGTTATTGGCTACGTGTGTAATTCTTAAAATATTTCACTGATTTCAGTTGGGCTATATTTTATAACATCACACATTTTATATTATGTGCTTTTTATAGAAATACAATATGGGACATTAAACAGACCGATATGACTATCACATCAGTTTTGTTAACATGAAATTTTAGCCACCAGTTAGACGCTGGGGAGTGGTGCTCTGTGCACATGTTTAACGAGCTCTGTTTTACTTAGAGCTGGCTCACACATCATTCTAACCCTTGAGTTTGCTGGCTCTGCAGGCAATAGACTTAAAGCAACACCAGTGGTATGATGACACTCTAAGATAGTAGAAAGAGTTTTGAAGTTGGCCACTCAATTTCAGTCAAATACATTCAGCAGGATACATTGAACTTGGCAACACATTTAGCTGGAAACATTTAAAATATAAAGAATGTTACTGATGTCCTGTTTACACCAAAATCATAGTACTAGATATTCTAATGCATAAAATAACTCTCTCTCTGTCTTAATTCTGCTCTAGACAAGCATGATGAAAATGAAGTTCACTTATACAAGCATGCAGCACTTCTTCATCTATTGGTGACTGTTCGTGACCTTCTGTTGATGTGTGACCTAGACACTGCTATCGGTATGAAGTACAGTAGCAATTAGGTTTCTCTAACTGAGTCAAATGAAAATATAATTAAAACAAGATCAAATAATTCAATTTTGCAAAAAATTATTTCTGAAGACAACTAGCATACTTATGTATACTTTTTTCTGGATGAGTTTTTGTTTGTTTTTACCATTATCAAACTGTAAACTCATACCTAATTAAGATGTAAATAAGTTTTATTTAAAACGAATAAAACTGTACAAAATACTGACTGTTGTTTTAAAAGAGGGTAACATCATTCATAATAGGTTAAGATGTGAAATGGCCAACAATAGAATCACAGAATCGTTACAGCACAGAAGGCAATCAGCCCATCGTGTCTGCACCAGCTCTCCCAGTGAGCAATTCATTTCGTGCCATTCCCCCACCTTCTCCGCATAACCCTGTACATTCACACTTGAAGAGGGAAAATATGGGTATTGTTAGTTTGTTTCAAAATATGCCTAAGCTTTTAGACACTACACAACATCAAAGTAGCCTACTTTAATTTGTGTTTTTTTCATTTCTTACTACAAGCAAAAAATATTAAGAAATAGAATCATAAAAAAGTATGTACCTGCAAACTCGGTGTACACAAAACTTGCATCAGATAATAAATATGGAATCTTGTGTTTTGTCATTAAATGACCCTGTAATTTTCAGAGTTTATAATATCTATCATTAGTGCTGTACTTCAAAATCTCCCATCAAATTGCATTAATATTCTTGTTATTACTTTGCAAATTGATTTGCATAACAGAAGACATAAAATATTGTTTGTTAATATTATTTCCTAAACCTCAGTACAACCATTGCTATTTTAAACAAAAGAATGAAGCAGTAGGAGAGCCCTTTTTTTGTTGCTGTCTTACTTGCTTTTGAGACTTAGATGTAGTGTAAAAGACTAGTGCTGTTCATTTTGCAAGGTCTTTTAATACCTTCTTTCTAATCACTCTACTTCTTTAATTTTTCACTTATAGGGTATTTATTCAAAGCCAAAGAAATGTATGTAAGCACTTTGGGTTCATGTTTAGATGATATTTGGAAGAAACTCCAAATTGTCCAATATGTCAGTCAGAGTAAGCAAGAAAGCAACCCAAAAGTAGCTGAGCTTGAGAATCAGATTTTAGTGTGGAGACAAACCACTTGCACAAAAGAGCACAAGGTAGGAACCATTTTAGACACTGCCCTTAATTTTAAAATATGGGGTCTCAGAAGAGCTCTGCAGTACTTATTATTTTTGTCACATTCTGAATATAAATAATCTAATGATGGCTTCCGATGTAATGAGTAGTGGGTCATTTTTTACATAACACTGCTCAAGTATTAAACTAGAATGTATGAAGCATATCATACATCACTTAACATTAGTAATTGTGTCACAGGCTTTTTCATTTACTTTAATATAAACTCTAATATTTATAACATCAGAAATTAAGAACACTAAATGTTCGGAGCTGAAGAGACATCTGTTTTTAGATTAAATTTAAAACTGGGATCTATTCAGTCTTTGTAGTCCATATGGATTGTGGAGTTTTGACTTTAATCAACTTTCTATTTAGAATGTTAACAAGATGAATGGCTAAATAGAGGTGTTAAGCTTCAATCATATTTCATTTGAGTATAGTTGTGTGAAATACAAAAACATCTACTGTCCCTGCTTTCAAATTAGTAAGTTTTCATTCATGGCAATAATTAGTGCACTTTATTTTGTAAATAATTTTTGTGATACACCTGAATTTATTTGATGTGCAGATCCATTTTAAATGTAACTTTTCTTGAGTAGGTATTAATCATCATCAGGATGGATTCAGACTGTGTTAGAAGTACACTCACAAACAACCTCAACAAAGTAAAAGGTGAGACATAGGGTTTGGTTTTTCAGATTATTTCTGAATTTTCATTCATATACTTGTTGGTTTAGTCATGTTAGAAACATATACCATAGAAGGAGGCCATTCAGCCTGTCTCACCTGTGCTGGCTGCTTGAAAGAGCTATCCAATTAGTCCTGCTCCCCAGCTCTTTTCCCATAGCTCTCCAATTTTTTTACTTTTCAGGTACATATCCAATTCCCTTTTGAAAGTTACAATTGAATCTGCTTCCATCACCCTGTCAAGCAGCAAATTCTAGATCTTAACAATTCAATGCTTAAAACAAAAATCTCATCTTCCTTCTGGTTCTTTTGCCAATTGCCTCAAATCTGTATCCTCTGATATGGACCCATTTGCCAGTGGAAACAGTTTCTCCCCATCTACACACTCAAAACTCTTTAAAACATTGTGGGCTCGATCAAAATCAATCCATAAAATGATGTACTACCTAACCCACTGCCGTAAGAATATAGATATGTTTTTACATTTCTTTTTAAAGACTGAACAGCTAATGTAGCAATTATGGTGAAACCATACAAGTAAATCAACATTGATTTGACCTTTAAACTGCCAGATCTTATCTTTAGCTCACAGTGAACCCCAGAATGAAAATCTAGTTTGGGTCGAGCAAACATAGGAAGCAAGGAATGCTGAAGATGAAACCTTAGATGACAAAGCAGGATTTTGAACAGAATATTAAACAGGCTACACTGCGAGACATATGTAGTTTGCACAAAAAGCTTTTGTTCTCAAAAATGTAGTCGCCTCTTCACATGTACAGAATCAATCTGAGCAGTGTTTGTTGCAAAAAATACCTTTATATTAATTCTTGTTCCATTCAGTGATGTGCATTTTATAATTTTTGTAGAAGGTGACATTCTGTATGGTGCATTGATTTAGTCATTATTTACAGAGAGGTATAATATTACTCAATGCTTAAGTGCTTCCTCCTGTCTAAATGTGTCATGCTTGCATTTTGTAGACTTAAAACCAGCTGCAGTTTTTCCTGAAGGAAATACCGCTTTGAATCGCCAGGAAGTTTTAAACTGGTTGGTAAAGTTATACTTCCAATTGTTGTTTCTCAGAGTATACAGGCGTACATAAGAAAATAGGCAGAGATTGTTGTAGGTAGTATATAGTCACTTGATTGCTTAGATTATGACATATTTTAAGGGCTAAAAGGTGTTTACTTTCTGTTGGTAGAGTCATGAGCATTTGCTATGCCGAATGATGATTTTTTTTAATCCATTGGTTGGCAACCTGAAATAAACTTTTTAAAAAACAGGAGACAAAGAAGTGATAAAAGATGACTGCTAACAGTTAAAATGGCCACCGCAATTTGCATCTAAATAGCCGACATTCCAATGTATCGCAGCGGAGATGTAGGTCTGGTAAATCTCCAACCAGAGCAATAGCCCGAGAATTTTGAATGGGCTACCTACTCAGTCTTCATTAACAAGGCATTAAAGGCAATCTTGGAACATTAACACTGGTGGAGATGGACCACTCAAGGGGTACTCTCTGTAACAGTGGGACCAAGAGAGATTGAAATTCTTAGACCTGATATAATTAAGTTGCAAAAGAGAGAATACACTGGGCTATCACGTGACAGACTCACCAGCTGTGTGAAACTAGCTGCTCCTTCTCTATACAGACAGACAAGCACCAGACTGACCAGTGTGAAGGACCCAAGTGGGATCTCTCTCTCTCTCTCTCTCTCTTACTCAAGGCGACCTTGCAAATTCGAACCCTGCCTGTTGGCTGCAACCATCTAAGCCTATCATTGCTGCAGACTGGGACCCCAGGAAGAAAACCATCTACATCACTGTCTCCAAGAAAACCCTGAACTAGTTGGCCAGATTTCCCAGCCAGAAACTTCAGGACCACCGAGTTCAGCCAGAAGACAACTGAATTACCAGACTGCACAGACTGTATACTCTTTATTTATTGTTCCAGACCCTCATCCAACCAATCTATTCTTCTCCACTCTGTAACCTATTTGTGTTTGTGTGCGATTCTCAGGTATGTGAAAGTTGGAGTGTAGTTTATTATTTTAATTAAATCGGGTTTTGTTTTTAAATACAATAAAACTAACTTTGTTCTTGTTTAAACTCAAGAAAACCTGTCCGATTGTTTCTTTTATGATCACATGAAGGTTAAACACTCACTGAATGGTAAGCACATCCACTTTATAAAAGAAATAAACCTTATTGCAGTCAAACGAGAGGGACAAGAGGGACACCTTTCGACCCCTCCTCATCTGATCGTAACAGAAATTTGGGTGCTTGTATCCATGATCAAAACCCAGAGACAAATGAGAAATTGGAAGCAGGAAACCAAATTGATCCCTAGCAAAAAATTTAAAACTTCAGTACAGGTTTTCTTGTGGTTTTCAGTGCTAGAGTACTAAAATGTCCCCATTCGAGACCAGTACCTTCCTACAACAGAGTGAAGTAACTTGGGACAGTTTAAACTTCTATCTGTTGAAGAGTTAAGGTATGTAGCTGGGCAGTTAGAGATTACTATCTGTCCAAAAGCTAGGAAACCCGATAAACTTGTGGCCAACCCTTTTACACTTGAAACTGAAGAATCACAGACGGGTTTAAAGTCAGAAACAGACAGAATAACATTAGCTAAGATACAGCTAGAACAGAGGAGACTAGAATTAGAATTCCAAGAAAAAGAAAGGGAGAGTCAATTCCAGATGGAGAAAGAGTAGAGAGAGTATCAGGAAAGGGAAAAAGAAAGAGCTTTCCAAAGGGAGTTAAGGCAGCTCGAACTAACTAGGGGAAGACCCAACGCACCTAGTGAAGGCAGCGCTAGTGTGGGAACTACCCCTAGCTAGGGCCGAGTGCTGAGCTCTTAATGTTCTCCCAATTGATACCAAAGTTCAATGAGGGGATGTGGAAACATTTTTCATCTCTTTTGAAAAGCTTGCAAAACAGCTGAAGTGACCAGCAGAGGGTTGGACTCTGCTATTGCAGAGCTAATTAACAGGAAAAGCCCATGAGGTTTATTCACTGTTGCTTGGTGAGATGACCAGAAATGCTATCCTGAGTGCATATGAGCTGGTACCGAAGGCATACCAACAAAAATTTTGAATCCTTCAAAAGCAGCCTGAACAAACTTACCTCGAGTTTGAAAGAGTTAAGCAACTCGCTTTTGACCAATGGATATGGGCACTTAAGATAGAGCCCACATATGAAACCTCAAACAGGTGATCCTTCTTGAGGAGTTCAAAATCCCCTTTCCATTAAAACCCACATAGAGGAACAAAAGGTTCCAAGAGCCAGGCAGGCAGCAATCCTGGCTGATGAATTTACGCTTGTCCACAAGCCCTTACTCCCAGGGAAACCCTTCCCTAGTCACCCCCAAAACCTGAAAAGGATAAAGGTGGGAGGGTGATAGGAGCCCGAACAGCCACGGGTGAGAAGGGAAAGCTGGAAACACAGGGGGCTCTCCTCAGGCCAAAAAGGGCAATGCTGAGAACAGGAGTGATGCCCGAAAGCCTGTGTGTTTCCATTGTAACAAGGCAGGTCACCTTCGAGCTGACTCCTGGAAGTTACATGGAAAACCTGTAGATTAATCCGGTACACCTGACCAATGCAGGAAAAAGGACCCTGATGGAAAGCACAACAGACCAGGCTGTGACTTTAACTGCGGCAGTAAAACCCAGTAAACCTACCTCTGTGACTGCAGGAAAACTTAACAAAATCCCTGAGAGTTGCCAGGATTTTGTGTCCCAAGGAAAAGTGACCCCACACCCCTCGAGTGAGGCAAGCAAGCCCATAGTCATACTTCAGGATACAGGAGCTACCCAATCCCTTCTGCTGGGAAAAGATATGACCTTTGCTATAGAGAGTGCATTGAATTATAGAGTGCTAGTGGATGGTATCAGAGGAAAGTACATGCCCATACCTTTATACTGGGTACACCTGGAGTGTAACCTTGTTTCAGGACTGGTGTTAAGATCGCGCAGGACAAAGCCCCCAATTAAAATATATGATTCTGATCACGGTGGGAGCAATGCACTGTCAATTCAGACCTGTCACTCCACAGGTCACAGCATATTTCTTTAAGCTTTCCAAATTGGAAAAAGCAGCTCAAAGTGAACACTCTGGTAACCCCTGAATGAAGCGGACCAAATCAGGTATCTTTAGATAACAACAAATTAACTGTTTATTTAAAATACTAAAATCTTAAACACTACTCAGCTAAACCAATGTCTAAAGACCTTATAACTTCTTATTTAAAAATCTAATGCCCGCAGTCACATACATATACTAAAATTAACAATAATTCAGTTTTTAATTAGCTGACTGAAAAAATAAAAATAAAGTCTTTGCAAGTTATGTTCCTGATGAATGGAGGCTTCCAATGTAGAGACAGTCCAAGGTTGCTTGAAGTCTTCACGGTGGTCCAAGAGAGAGAAAAAAATCCTTCCGAGATAGGAATTCAGCAGTCCAGCTGTTGTAACATAAACTGTCCCTTCGGTGATAACCACAGCAAACCAATACTTTGTTAAGAAAGAAAAGCTTTTCTTATTTTCTTAGGGAATTAATTTGGCTTGTTGCTTAGTAGAATTTTCTTGAGGGAAAGAGAAATAAAACTGCTTTTTCCTTCAGTTGCTGGAACAGTCTCTCTCTGCTCAAACCAGTCTCAGCCAGCCAGTTTTAAAAGTCAAACTGCAACATTGAATCATGTGACCTCTTGCTGCTGTTGCTTGGCAACCAGAATGCACTCTGACAGACTGAGTCTCCGGAACTTTCTGTCTTAAAGGTGCACTGATCTATTTACAGCCTTAAAGGCACAAACAATATTTCCGAGGAGAAAATAACAAGACCGTGATACCGGTAACCATGCAGGTTGTCCCTAGTTTACCTATGGATGGGGTCGACCTGCTCTTGGGTAATGAAGAGGCGGGACAAAGGTGGTAGCTTCCCCAGGGGTTTTAGGGAGACCGAAAGAGGTCAGGGAAGCACAGCAGTTGCAGGAGAAGGTCCCTGGCATTTTCCCTGACTGTGTGGTCCATGGAAAAACAAGCTCTGTCAGAGGAGGCTGAACTGGCACTGCAGACAGATAACCCTGCTGTCTGGTTATCTGAAACCTTTGGGAGGTTAGAGGACCCAAAGGATGTATTAAATAGGTCTTCCTTGGTCGAGCTCAGCAAGCTGATCCAATGTTAAAAAAGTTAGCCTGCTGCCCAAACTGAAGCTGAAGCTGAAGCAGAGGGAGCCCTGAGTACCCACTGTTTTTTTCATGTTTGTGCTTGCGGCCAAGGCTGTTCATTTTTCTGTCAATTAACACCCTAGCTGTACTAATGCTTTGTCTTTCACCACACCATTAACATACCATTTGCCTTTGCTCCATGACCTTCTGGTCAGTTATTCTCTGTGACCTTGTTCTATCAACACCTCTTTTGTTATCCCTTGCCCCACCCCTGCTTTACTTGCTTAAAACCGTTTACATTTCTAATATTTGCCAGTTCTGATGAAGGGTCACTGACCTGAACCGTTAACTCTGCTTCTCTCCCCACAGATGCTGCCAGACCTGCTGAGTATTTCCAGCATTTCTTGTTTTTATTCCAGGAAATTACCCAGGTTCGGGAGGAACTTCAGTACATGCTGGAACACAAGCTGATTGAGCCCAGCCTGACCAGCTGCAGGTCCCCAGTTGTGCTCATGCCCAATCCCGGATGAAAAAAAGTAAACCATATGGCAGTGTGAGATTGAGGAGTGAGTGTTTTGGGGATGAACGTGCGTGCACAGTTTCTGTTTCTGAAATGCTCCTGTCATCACATTTCATTCCGCGTGGTATGGAAGTGTCATGAACACGTGCTGTGCCAAATGATGATTTTTTGAAATCTATCGGTTGGCAACCTGAAATAAACTTTTAAAAAAACAGGAGACAAAGAACTGATAAAAGAAGACTGCTAACAGTTAAAATGGCCATGGTAATTTGCATCTAAATACCTGACATTCCAATGTATCGAGCTGGAGACAAAGGTCTGGTAAATCTCCAACCAGAACAATAGCCTGAGAATTTTGAATGGGCTACCTACTCAGTCTTCATTAACAAGACATTAAAGGCAATCTTGGAACATTAACACTGGTGGAGATGGACCACTCAAGGGGTAATCGCTGAAACAATGGGATCAAGAGAGATTGAAATTCTTAGACCTGATCTAATTTAGTTGCAAAAGAGAGAATAAATTGGGCCATCATGTAACAGACTCACCGTCTGTGTGAAACTAGCTGTTCCTTCTCTCAATAGACAGACAAGCACCAGACTGACCAGTGTGCAGGTCCCAAGTGGGGTCTCTCTCTCTCTCTTTTTCCAGGGCGACCTTGCAAGTTTGAACCCTGCCTGCTGGCTGCAACCATCTAAGCCTATCATTGCTGCAGACAGAGACCTCTTGAAGATAACCATCTGCATCACTATCTCCAAGAAAACCCTGAACTAGTCAGCCAGATCTTGCAGCCAGAAACTTCAGGACCACCGAGTGCAGCCAGAAGACAACTGAATTACCAGACTGCACAGACTGTGTACTTTTTTATTCTTCCAGACTCTAATCTAACCAATCTATTCTTCTCCACACTGTAACATATTTGTATGTGTGTGTGTGATTCTCATGTGTGTATGTGTATGTTTTAGACTGTGTACTTTTTTATTGTTCCAGACTCTAATCTAACCAATCTATTCTTCTCCACTCTGTAACATATTTGTATGTGTGTGTGTGATTCTCATATGTGTATGTGTATGTTTTTAGTTTTAGTTTTTTTTTTAGTTTTAGAGATACAGCACTGAAACAGGCCGTTCGGCCCACCGAGTCTGTGCCGACCATCAACCATGTGCGTGCATGTGTGTGTGAAAGTTGGAGCGTAGTTTATTATATTACTTAAATTGGGTTTTGTTTTTAAGTACAATAAAACTAATTTCTTTCTTGTTTAAACTCATGAAACCCTGTCTGATTGGTTCTTTTATAACCATAGCACATAAAGAGTTAAACACTCACTGAATTGGGAGGCACGTCCACTTTTTAAAAGAAATAAACCCTGTTGTGGTCAAAGAAGGAGAGGGACAAGAGGGGAGCCTTTCGATCCCTCCTCACCTGATCGTAACAGTAACATATTGCTTCATATGCTTGTGTACAAGTCCTTTGTGTCTGACTTTAATGCAGTTGTTCCCAGTTTAAATGAACTGCTTAACTATTCTAATAAATATACGAAGGAATTTTAAGAAAATTCATCAAGCACTAAAGAGAATTAAATCCTAAAATTGGTTAAAATAAAGGATAATTATACTCTTCCCATGAATTAGTCTTTTTGTTGACGATAAAATATTGGGGTATACGTCCTGTCTAACTTAACATCTGTTTCAAATGAGTTAATGTTTATGTTTTTTTTTAAAAAAGGAAGAGACACATAGAATTTAGTATGAGTGGGTTAAGTGTTTGTATAAGAATAGTGCAAATCAAAAAATATACCTTTTTGAAGCCATTTTTTTGAGGGATGGGCTAGCAGTGGGTGCATTTGAGTCCAAGTTGAAAGGCCACACGGTTGGAGTTCTAAGACTGCTCTTTATTCTGACTCTCACTTCAAGTGGGGAGAGTTCTCTCAGCCATGCCTTAGAGCACACTGCAAACGGTTCAGACAGACCAGTTCAAGTTTAGACAAATGTGCAAAAGCAAATACCTGGAAAATTGTATATTTTTGTAAAGAGTAGTTATTTTGGGTTCAAAGGATATGGTTAAAATTTTGTGTCCAAAGGATATGGTTAAAATTTTGTGTCGTTCAAGTTATTATTTTTAAATTTTCTTTGTCCATTTGTGCTTATTTGCTATGCACAAAAATAGAGGCACTGGGATATTCCTTATCTATAAGGATCCCTTAACTGCCATAGTAGGTATATGCACAAACTATTAATATTCAGCTCAAAAGGAGCTCAAGTGATCGAGGCCAGATTTAGGCACTGACTTTTTTCAACATACGCGTAATAACTGTAGCACTTTTTAATGTCATTTTTTACAGTTATTTTTATTATATATGAAAGTAAAATAAAATTGGGAGGAGTTGAAATAAGGCGTGGTGGAAGCAAGAGACTTATAATTGACTAGCTTAATCAGTTCATTATTTACATATTTCTCACTCACATGCTGCTCTCTTTCAATTGTTTGACTGAAAGAGCAGTGAGTGTCATGCTTTTCCAGGACTCTGACACAAAATTTGTCTTGTGCTTTGCTGGCAGGAGGCTATTTATTGTTGGCTAAAATGATTTATGTAAATTTTTCCTGTCCCAGAGGTATCATGTGTGGACCTGGCTGACAGCTAATCAAAAATCATTGGCTAATGGATTAAAATAACAACATGCGTTTATATAGCTCCTTTAACATAGTAAAATGCCCCAAGGCACTTCACAGGAGCATTATCAAACAAAATTTGACACTGAACCACATAAGGAGATATTAGGACAGATAACCAAAAGCTTGGTCAAAGAGGTAGAGGTTTTTTAAGGAGTGTCTTAAAAGAGGAGGGTGGAGGAGAGTCAGAGAGGTTTGGTGGGAATTCCAGAGTTTAGGGCCTAGGCAGCTGAAAGCACGGCTGCCAATGGAGGGGCTATGAAAATTGGGGATGCACAAGAGGTCAAAAAGGGAGAATGCAAAGGTATTGCAGAGTTGTCGGGCTGGAGCAGGTTACAGAGATAGAGAATATGGTCCAGATCCTGTGTTGTTCAAACCCGTATTAGCAAGATTGTAAACATCTTAATCTGTTAGACAATTAGCAGAAATAATTGCTTATACGAACATGATACTAAGTAGGTTATAGATATTCGCAGCTTATATTGCTGTGAATATCCATAACAGTCTCAAATCCAGCTTCCTTGTCAGGTGGTCTGTGATAACAGTAATCAATTTGTAACACCATATTACTCATTCATTCTTTTTTGTCATGCCATGATTATCTTCATCCTTTTCTAGCCTGGAAAGACATTCCTGTTTGGTAGCATACAGTCATCACATCGGAGCAGATTTTCCTTGGGTTCAGTTCTCTTTGGTGGTAGAATATGATTACATGGAGAATTCGTGCTGGGCTGAGCTCTGCAAGCAGCAGAATATAAATCATATGATCTTTAAAACCATTCTTCCTAAAGGTTCAGAAGCAGGTAACAATATCTGAAAAGAATGTTTATTGCAACTCCAAATATAAAACAGAATCAATTTATGCATTTACATGAGCTCTTCTTTTATTGAATCGATCTTCAATTGTTTTGAATTGTTTTAAAGTTGAGCCCGTTTCTATCATAGATTTCTATGCAGCACGTACATATTTTTATAAATGAAGATAACTTAATGATATGAGTGGTAATAGATTTTTTACCCTTACTGCTGGGAGTAAAGAGGCCATGCTCCTCTGGGGGAAATCATGCTATTGGGTTTTCAGTTCAGTGAACTAAAGTACCCAGACAGATCCTGCTAAGTTGATTCTCAGTGGAATCTGGAGAAATAATGCCACTTAAGAAACTATTAAATTGGGCAAATCACTTGGCAATAGCTCACTGTCCCTCCTGTCACAAAGGCAGAGAGAGTGTTATAAGGTTGTGATAGATAATTTACAAGCAGCTTTTGCATTAATACAAGAACAATGCCCCCATTTTTTTGTCTTTTGTTTTTCTTGTTTTTTTTGTGCTTTTTTTAGTTGGCAACTCATGGTAATGATTCTGCTTTTCCAATTTATGCCTCCTCTAGACCCAGCTTTTGTTTCTTTACTTGTCCCATTGCCATAAACTTTTGCTGTGCACCATCATCCCTTTGTCATTTAATGGCCGGAATTTTACAGCCCCCAAATGAGCAGGCTGGTGGTGGCGGGGGGTGTAAAATTGAGTTGGAGGCAGGATTGCTGTTCCCGACCCCCTCCCACCCCCACTGCAATTTTACACAGGGCAACAGCGGCAAGAAATGGTCCGTTCACCCCAGGCCAATCAAGGCCCTGGAGTGGCCAATTAACTGGCACTTAAGGGCCTCCTCCCACCATTGCGGGTATGTTACCCTCAGCGGCCAGACAGCAGAAGCCTCAAGAACCCCGCCTGGTAAAACCAGGCGGCCTTTTTGCGGGCTGGGGCTGGGCCCTCCTGATCGGCCTCCCTGTGCCCCACGGAGGGCCGCCCCAGAATTGCTCCCTAACCGACTCCTCCTTGCCTCGCTGGGGCCTGGCCAATTGTCTCTGGTGAGGCCCTGAAAACCTGCCTGTCTCCCAGGGCTGTCCTTTACCTTGCTTGCGATGGCTGGGTGTAATCCCAGCAGTGGCCACCACACCATTAAGTGGCACTTCCTGCCTCAAGGAGGTGGAAGTCCCACCCAAAACCAAAATCAAATTTTGCTTGAAATAAAAATGTATTGATAAATCTTTTCAATTGTCTCAATTTTTACAGCACCCGTGCCACCTTCGTGCTCAAAGCTCTTTCAATTTCCTCCTTTTCCCACTACGTCGAGGTGCTGTCCTGACATTAGCAGCTGAGATGGAAACAGTCTGCTCAGTGCGCTGCCCCGTTGCTGTGGATGACTCTGGAGGAACGGGTCCTTGATGGCTCCATCCTACTGTGGGTCTGCAGCAATGGTTTTTGAGTATCCCCCATGTGCTCGCCTACTGGAGATAAGGGGGTCAGTGTTAGGGGGGAGAATGAGACGCCGCTTGCGCTGGGAGTGTCCTGAGAGGAAGGCCCCGGGGCAGCTGGAAAGTGCTTCTCCTCCATCTGTGTGAATGATTGCTCCTGCCTGTCTCTCTGAGCGGAAGGAGCACCTGGAGAGATGTCCAGGTTCCTGGTCCCCCTCTCACTTAGACTCTGGTGCAGGGAGTCAACGGTAACAGTGACAGAGTGCAAGTCAGATCGCATATGGCTCGAATACTGAACCAGACTCGCCACGGAACTCGCCAAATTCTCAACTAAGGAAGCCATACACTCAAATGCCTGGGACATGGCAGACATCATGGCCTGGATGGACTCCTCCATGGCATGTGCAAAACCACGCATGACCTCTGACATATTTTCCACATGGCTTTGCTGCACATCCAGCAGACCTCTTGTAGCAACAAACAGAGGATCATCATGCGCATGGGGTTGAGCAGAGGCCTGGTCCCCAGCAGTCCTCTAATTGTCAGGTGACCCAGCTGGCACATGCTCCCTCAGCTGCTGAGATGTGTCTGTGTCATGACCACCTACTTGTGGCCCAGATTCTAATCTTAAACCTCCCGTGGACCATGTGGATGTATCTGTGCTGGCAGAGGTGGAAGAAGAGGCAGGTGAAAGTGCACCCTCTGAGGCATTGGCTTCTTCTTCCTCCCCAGCGGAGGATTCTTGGACCAGGTAGCATTCTGCGAGTGCAGGCACCTGCAGTGGAGACACAAACAGGGGCACTTTAAGCATGTGCATATGAGTTCACACAATTTCCTTTAGTTTCCACATATGGCTGCAACAGCAGAGATGACACTTCATCTTTATGCCTTGTGGCTCCTGCCTCCGCTCTCTGCTCTCCCTGCCTCCCTCTTCTCACGATCTCTCTTGTCTGCTCCTAAACTCCTAAGCCATGGTCAGCAGCCTTATGTCAGGGACCCAGCCTCCCGTTTTAACACGCTCATGCTGGTTGTAGGTGTGTTCATCCTGCAGCAGACAGTACAGATTTAATGACATGGTAAATAATACATCACAACCATTGCATACATGCATCAACATCATTCATTCTGCATTGGCTTTCGCATGACACATCCAATCACATAAACAATGCCAATCTTCAGCTTGGTGCAACACCATTGAGTGAATAGTACCAAGGCTGCTCACGTATTCCATTGCATTCCTTGCGTAATCTCTGCCTTAAAGACATGGAGGCATGGAAGAAAACAAGGGAGTATCTTTGCCAGGACCACTTATCCTCGCCGATCTGAGCAAGTCATTGATGCGCTTGCAGCACTGCGTCCTTGTTCTGAGTGACCCCATAGCTCGAGACACCTCTGCTATCTCCATCCTAGGCTGCCTTGGTGAGGCAGGAGGGTCTTCGCACTCCATCTGTAGGGAAGGGGACCACATGCCTTTCCCTGACAGCCTGGAGGAGAACCTGCAGGGAGGCATCACTGAACCATGGGGCGGGAGACTGCGTGCTAGTTGCCATTTGATTCACTTTGGCTGCAAGTAAAAGAGCAGCAAGAAGAAGCGTGAGCAGAGCCGGGCTTAAAAACAGTGGAGGGTGCGAGAGTTCACTCAGAGAGCGGCGGGAAACAGCGAGAATGGAGCCGGGCTTAAAAATAGCAGAGAGAGCAAGAGTTCACACACACAGCGGCGAGAAGGAGCAAGAGTGGAGCCAGGCTTAAAAACAGCATGGAAAGAACGAGAGTTCAGCCAGAGAGCAGTGAGAAACAGCGAGAGCAGAGTGGAGCTTAAAAACAGCACAGAAAGAGTGAGAGTTCACTCAGAGAACAGCGAGAAGGACTGAGAATGGAGCAGGGCTTAAAAACAGCACAGAGAGAGCGAGAGTTCACCCAGAGAGCAGCGAGAAACAGTGAGAGCGGAGCGGGCTTAAAAACAGCACACAGAGAACGAGAGTTCACTCAGAGAGCAGTGATAAGGAGCAATAGTGGAGCCGGGCTTAAAAACAGCGGAGAAAGCCTGAGTTCACCCATAGAGTGGTGAGAAACAGCGAGAGCAGGACTTAAAAATAGTGCGGAGAAAGAAAGAGTTCACTCGGAGAGCAGCAAAAAGGATTGAGAGTGGAACGGGGCTCAACAACAGCGGAGAGAGCAAAAGTTCACCCGGAGAGCAGCGGGAAACAGCAAGAGCGGAGCCGAGCTTAAAAATAGCGCAGAGAGAGCGAGAGTTCACCCGGAGAGCGGTAGGAAACAGCGAGAGCGGAACCAGGCTTAACAACAGCGGAGAGAGCAAAAGTTCACTCGGAGAGTGGCAGAAAACATCAAGAGCGGAGCGGGCCTTAAAAACAGTGCATAGAGAGCGAGACTTCACTGAGAGAACAGCAAGAAGGACCAAGAGCAGAGCGGGGATAGCCGCTGCTGCCGCTAGACTGTCAGTTCAGAGCCTGCAGTCATAAAGAAAAATTGAGCTGTGACATCACAGGGAAGCAGGTAGTTGATTGGCTGGTGAGTATTTCCTGTTTATTTTTAGAGTCATAGAGCAATACAACACTGAAACAGGCCCTTCGGCCCACCAAGTCTGTGCCAACCAACAACCACCCATTTATACTAATCCTACATTAATCCCATATTCCCTACCACATCCCCACCATTCTCCTACCTGCACTAGGGGCAATTTACAATGGCCAATTTACCTATCAGCCTGCAAGTCTTTGGCTGTGGGAGGAAACCAGAGCACCCAGCAGAAACCCACACAGTCACAGGGAGAACTTGCAAACTCCCTACAGGTAGTACCCAGAACTGAACCTGGGTTGCTGGAGCTGTGAGGCTAACCACTGTGCCACTGTGCTGCCTCTCAACAACCTGTTGAGTCTTATCTTTCTTTTTTAAAAGTAAGGTTTTGTACTGCAAGTAATATGCATTAACTATTCGTAGAGTTTATCAGCATTAATATGGTTTATTAGAATTAGTAGGGTTTATTAATAGTAGTAAAGTTTATTAGTATTGGTAAAATTTTATTAGCAGTAGCAAGGTTATTAACTAACAGATAGAGGATTGGCAGGGCTGCTCCAATCTCTAGAGTGCACATCTTGTGCTATGTCAGCACTCCAGGATGCTTCTCGTGTCCTAGGTAACCATTTGTGCAGGAAGTGTCATCAGTTGCAGCAGCTTGAACTCCAGCTTACGGAACTTGAGCAAAAGCTGGCATCACTGCAGAGCATCTGTGAGGTTGAGAGCTTTGTGGATAGCATGTTTATAGATGTGGTCAACCCGCAGCTTAAGAGTATGCAGGGAGAGAGGGAATGGTTGACCGCCAGACAGTCGAGAAGAAACAGGCAGGTAGTGCAGGAGACCCCTGAATGTGTCTCGCTCTCCAACCGATATTCAGTTCTGAATACTGAAGAAAGTGATGGTTCATCTGGGGAGTGCAGTCAGAGCCAAGGCCATGGCACCATGGCTTGCTCAGCTGCACAGGAGGGCACAAAGAATACTGGAAGAGCGATAGTAATCAGGGATTTGATACTCAGGAGAACAGACAGGCATTTCTGTGGCCGTGATGTGAATCCAGGATGGTGTATTACCTTCCTAGTGCCAGGGTCAAGAATATCACTGAATAGCTGCAGAGCACCCTGAGGGGGGGAGGGTGAACAGTCAGCGGTCACAGTCCACATTGGTACTAACGACATAGGTAGGAAGAAGGATGTGGTCCTGCAGAAAGAGTTTACTGAGCTAGGTAAGAAATTAGCAGGCAGGACCTCAAAAGTAGTAATCTCCGGATTACCCCCCAGTACCACGCGCAAATGAGTATAGAAATAGGAGGATAGTGCAGATGAATGCGTGGCTGGAAAAATAGTGCAGGATGGAGGGCTTTAGATTCCTGGGACACTGGGACTAGTTCTGGAGAAGGTGGGTCCTGTACAGGTAGGGCAGATTGCACCTGAAGAGACCTGAGACAAATTTCTTTGCAGGGCAATTTGCTAGTGCTATTGGGGAAGGTTTAAACTAACTTGGCAGGGCTGTGGGAACCAGGAGAAAATATCAGAGAGGAATACCAAGGTGGACAGAATACTGAGAGAGATAGATAGCACTGGAGTAGGGAATAGTAAGTTATTAGGTGGGGTCAGAGTAAGGTGTTGTTAATAAGATTGGTGAGTTGCAGGTGCAGATTGACATGTAGAAATATGATGTGGCCATAACAGAGACCTGGCTCAAAGAAGGGCAGGCTGTTAAATATGCCTGGATACAAGGTGTTCGGGAAAGCTAGAAAAGGAAGAAAAGGGGGAGGATTGGTGATACTGATTAAGGAGAGCATTGCAGTGTTGGAGAGAGAGGATATCCCTGAGGGGTCAAGGACAGAATCTATTTGGCTAGAGCTAAGGAACAAAAAGGATGCAATTACATTGCTTGATGTACTGTACAGGCCACCAACTAGTGGAAAGGATGAAGACGAACAAATTTGCAAGGAAATTACAGAGAGATGCAACAATTATAGAGTAGTGATAATGGGGGACTTTATCCAAACATAGACTGGGATAATAGTAGTGTAAAGGGCAGTGAGGGGCAGAGTTCCTTCTGTGTGTTCAGGAAAATTTTCTACAGCAATGTGTTTCCAGTCCAATGAGAGGGGAGGCACAGCTGGACCTGGTTCTTGGGAATGAAGTGGGCCAAGTGGATCATATATCAGTAGGAGAGCATTTAGGGGACAGCGATCATGGTATCAAGGTTTAGGTTGGTTATGGAAAAGGACAAAGAACAATCTAGAGGAAGAATAATTAACAGGAGAAAGCCAACTTCAATGGGGTAAGAATGGATCTGGGCCGAATAAATTGGAATCAAAGGTTGGCAGGGAAAACAGTAGTTGAACAATGGGCTACCTTCAAAGAAGAGCTGGTTCTGGCACAGTCAAGCATATTCCCTTGAAGGGGAAAGGTAGGACAAATGAATCCAGAGTTCCCTCAATGACAAAAGAGATAGAGGTGAAGATGAAGAAGAGAAAGTATTCTTATGACAGATGTCAGGTAGATAATACAGTGGAGAACCAGGCTAAATATAGAAGGTTCAGAAGGGAAGTGAGAAGGCAAATAAGAGAAGCAAAGAGAAAGTACAAAAAGAAACTGGCAGCAAACATAAAAGGGAATCCCAAAGTCTTCTATAGGCATATAAATAGTAAAAGGGTGGTAGGGCTGATTAGGGACCAAAAGGGGGATTTATGTATGGAGGCAGGGGGAATAGCTGAGATATTAAATTATTACTTTGCATCTGTCTTTATCCAAGAAGATGCTGCTGCCCAGGCCACAGTGAAAGAGGAGGTAATTAATACACTAGAAGGATTTAAAATTGATGAGAAGGTGTTAGGTAGGCTGTCTATACTTAAAGTTGATAAAGCACCAGGCCTGGATGAGATGCATTTAAGGATACTGAGGGAAATGAGAGTGGAAATTGCGGAGGCACTGGCCTTAATTTTCTAGTCTTCCTTAGACTCAGGGGAGGTGCCAGAGGACTGGAGAATGGCAAATGTTACACCTTTGTTCAAAAAAGGATGTGAAGATAAGCCCAGCAACTACTGTTTAACTTCGGTGGTGGGGAAACTTCTAGAAACAATCATTTGGGACCAAATTAATAGTCACATGGACAAATGTGGGTTAATTAAGGAAAGCCAGCACAGATTCATTAAGGGAAAATCATGTTTCACTAACTTGCTGGAGTTTTTTGAAGAGGCAACAGACAGGTTTGATGAGGGCAATGCTGTTGATGTGGTGTACATGGACTTCCAAAAGGTATTTGATACAGTGCCACACAATAGACTTGTGAGCAAAATTATAGCTCATGGAATAAAAGGGACGGTAGCAACATGGATACGGAATTGAGTGACAGGAAACAGAGATCAGTGGTTAATGGGTGTTCATCAGGCTGGAAGAATGTAGTGGAGTTACCCAGGGGTCAGTGTTGGAACACTTGCTCTTCCTGATATATAGAGTACAGGGCACAATTTCAAAATTTGCAGATGATACGAAACTTGGAATAATCGTGACCTGTGAGGAGGATAGTGTAGAACTTCAAAAGGTCATAGACAAGTTGGTGGAATGGCAGGCAAGTGACAGATGATGGGAGAAATGTGAAGTGATTCATTTTGATAGGAAGAACATGGAGAGACAATATAACAAAAGGTACAACTCGAAAAGGGGTGCAAGAGCTGTGGAACCTGGGGGTATATGTGCATACGTCATTGAAGGTGGCAGGAAAGGTTGAGAGAGCAGTTAATAAGGCAGACCGTATCCTAGGCTTTATTAATAGGGGCATAGAGTTCAAGAGCAAGGAGATTATGTTGAACTTGTATAGAACACTAGTTCAACCTCAGCTGGAGTATTGCGTCCAGTTCTGCGCACTGCACTTTAGGAATGATGTGAAGGCATTGGAGAAAGTACAGAAAAGATTCACGAGAATGGTTCCAGGGATGAGGAACTTCAGGTATGAAGATAGATTGGAGAAATTGGGACTGTTTTCCTTGAAGAGAAGGCTGAGAGGAGATTTGATAGAGGTATTCAAAATCATGAACAGTCTGGACAGCATGGATAGGGAAAAACTGTTCCCACTCGTGAAAGGATTGAGAACGAGAGGGCACAGATTTAAAGTGATTGGCAAAAGAAGCAAAAGCCACATGAGGAAAAACTTTTTCACGCAGCAAGTGGTGAAGGGCTGCGTGAGAGTGTGGTAGAGGCAGATTCAATCGAAGCATTCAAAAGGGAATTAGACTGTTATCTGAAAAGGGAGAACATGCAGGGTTATGGGGAGAAGGCGGGAAATGGCATTAGGTGAATTGCTCATTCAGAAAGCCGGTGCAGACATGATGGGCTGAATGGCCTCCTTCTGCACTGTAACAATTCTGTGATTCTGTGAAATAAATGATGTGAAGTTGGTGACTTTCACAAAATAAAGGAGGCAAAAACATTATGATTTAAGTAAAAGCTTCAATTTAAGTTAGTCTGAAGATACGTACATGAAAGGAAGGCTGAACCTTGAGGCTTTCAAGCACAGAGTGTTTTATATCTGTGGCAATCATGGTGCTTGGAGCAGTGGTGGCGGGTTCCACCAATGAAAGGCCACCCCTGCCGCATGATCCCACGTGTCACCTGTTCCCGTTGCCTCATGGCTAATTTACACACAAAACTGTGTGGAAAACGGGATTTGCGGTGGAAGTTATGACAACTTCTGGTCCCGCCGTTGGGAACGCCATGGCACTCATAAGATTCCACCCACAAAATCTGTTTTTCTCTCCACATATGTGTTGAGTATTTCCAGCATTTTCTGTTTTTAGTAACTGTAGGTAACTCTCCGATTGAGACTATAGTTTAGTGCCATTTTTGTCAAAAAAATGTTGCTACAATGCGTAACAGTTCCTTTTTGTTGTTTAGGAGATATGCTAACCCTTAAGCCTGAGTTTCTGTTGATGGAGTTGCAGATTCCATACATTTTCCTGATGTCGGAAGGCTTGTTGAACACTCCAACCATGCTACAAATTCTAGAATCAAGGTAGCATTTAAAACTTTCTTGACCAGCTATTGATTTGTACAATGTTTAGATGGGACCAATGAGTTTTAATAAATGTTCTCCCCTGTATGCATTTTAGTTCTCCAGTCCCCATTTCAGCATCCAATCTTCTTCTTCTTTGGCCTCCTTGTCTCGAGAGACAATGGGTAAGTGCCTGGAGGTGGTCAGTGGTTTGTGCAGCAGCGCCTGGAGCGGCTGTAAAGGCCAATTCTAGAGTGACAGACTCTTCCACAGGTGCTGCAGATAAAATTGGTTGTTGGGGCTGTTACACAGTTGGTTCTCTCCTTGCGCTTCTGTCTTTTTTCCTGCCAACTGCTAAGTCTCTTCGACTCGCCACGCTTTAGCCCTGCCTTTATGGTTGCCCGCCAGCTCTGGCGATCGCTGGCAACTGACTCCCACGACTTGTGATCAATGTCACAGGACTTCATGTTGCGTTTGCAGACGTCTTTAAAGCGGAGCCATGGACAGCCGGTGGATCTGGTACCAGTGACGAGCTCGCAGTACAATGTGTCCTTGGGGATCCTGCCATTTGCCATGTGGCTCACATGGCCAAGCCATCTCAGGCGCCGCTGGCTTAGTAGGGTGTATATGCTGGGGATGTTGGCCGCCTCGAGGACTTCTGTGTTGGTAGTACGGTCCTGCCACCTGATGCCAAGGATTCTCCGGAGGCAGAGAAGATGGAATGAATTGAGACGTCGCTCTTGGCTGATGTACATTGTCCAGGCCTCGCTGCCGTAGAGCAAGGTACTGAGGACACAGGCTTGATACACTTGGACTTTTGTGTTCTGTGTCAGTGTGCCATTTTCCCATACCCTCTTGGCTAGTCTGGACATAGCAGAGGAAGCCTTTCCCATGCGCTTGTTTAATTCTGCATCAAGAGACAGGTTACTGGTGATTGTTGAGCCTAGGTAGGTGAACTCTTGAACCACTTTGAGAGTGTGGTCGCCGATATTGATAGATGTGGCATTTCTGACGTCCTGTCCCATGATGTTCGTTTCCTTGAGGCTGATGGTTAGGCCAAATTCATTGCAGGCAGCCGCAAACCTGTCGATGAGTCTCTGCAGGCACTCTTCAGTGTGAGATGTTAATGCAGCATCGTCAGCAAAGTGGAGTTCCCTGATGTGGACTTTCTGTACTTTGGTCTTCGCTTTTAGACGGGCAAGGTTGAACAACCTGCCACCTGATCTTGTGTGGAGGAAAATTCCTTCTTCTGAAGACTTAAATGCATGTGAGAGCAGCAAGGAGAAGATGATCCCAAACAGTGTAGGTGCAAGAACACAGCCCTGTTTCACACCACTCAGGATTGGAAAGGGGTCTGATGAGGCTCCGCTATGCTGAATTGTGCCTTTCATATTGTCATGGAATGAGGTGATGATACTTAGTAGCTTTGGTGGGCATCCAATCTTTTCTAGTAGTCTGAAGAAACCACTTCTGCTGATGAGGTCAAAGGCTTTGGTGAGATCAATGAAAGCGACATAGAGGGGCATCTGTTGTTCACGGCATTTCTCCTGTAGCTGGCAAAGGGAGAACAGCATGCCAATGGTCGATCTCTCTGCTGGAAAGCCACACTGTGCCTCAGGATAGACCCGCTCAGCCAGCTTCTGGAGCCTGTTTAAAGCGACACGAGCGAAGACTTTCTCCACTATGCTGAGCAGGGAGATTCCACGGTTGTTGTTGCAGTCACCGTGGTCACCCTTGTTCTTATAGAGGCTGATGATCCAGCATCCAATACACCCAGGCAAAGAAGGGAAAGCAAGCAACTTACTCCATAGTCTCTGCAATAGTTTTGATCTTCCAGAATTCCATAGATTCTAGAACAGGCCCCATGGATGTAATCCAGCTGTTCAAGTAAAGAGGGAGAGAGAAAGCCAGGAACCATAGGTCAGTTTGCTGGCATCGGTAATAGGGAAAATGCTAAGATTGGAATGTGGTAACAGGGCACTTGGAAAATCACAATATGATTAAGCAGAGTCAGCATGGTTTTATGAAAGGCAAATCATGTTTGACATCTATTAGAGATTTTTGAGGGTATAAATAGCAGGGCTAACCAGTATAAGGGGGAACCGGTGGATGTAGTACATTTGCATTTTCAGAAGGCATTCAGTCAGATGCCTCACAACAGGTTGTCTCATGGGATTGGGGGTAATATATTAGCATGGATTGAGGATTGCTTCATGGAGAGAATAGGAATAAAAGGATCATTTTCTGGATGGCAAGGTGCAACTAGTGGAGTTTATTTTATTCGTTCATGGGATGTGGGCATCGCTGGCTAGGTCAGCATTTACTGCTCACCCCTAATTGCTCTTGAGAAGGTGGTGCTGAGTTCCCTCCTGAACCGCTGAATTCCTTGGGGTGTACATACACCAACAGTGCTGTTAGGAAGTGAGTTCCAGAATTTTGACCCAGCGACAGTGCAGGAACGGTGACATAGTTCCAAGTCAGGATGGTATGTGCTTGGAGGGGAACTTGCAGGTGGTGGTGTTCCCATGCATCTGCTGCCCTTGTCCTTCTAGGTGGTAGAGTTCATGGGTTTGGAAGGTACTGTTGAAGGAGCCTTGGTGAGTTGCTGCAGTGCATCTTGTAAAGCAGGGTTGTCCAACCTTTTCGTGTGGGGGCCGCATTACAGTTTTTGTCTTACATAGGGGCCAGTGAGACAATTTTGGAAAGATAAGAGCATTAAAAATTTATCTTGCTATTAATCAAAACAACAATTGATGTACATTTTTGTGAAGAAGCTTTAAATGAGAAGACTATTTATTGACTTACTTTCTCGTCACTATGTTGGACACTTATTTAGTGAGATACCTGGCATTTTTTCGCTTGCACAAATAGTCAGTGTTTTCCCGCACACTTAATGTAGCAATGCAGAGAATTCAGATAGATTCCTTTCTGTCAGGAGTTATCGTGATCTCTCTCTCTCCTGTCTTTCTCTTTATCACTGTCCCCCCCTCTCTGTCCCCCCCTCTCTGTCCTGCCTTCTCCCTCTCTGTTACCCATCTCTCTTTTTCTGTCCCCCTTTCTCTCTCTCCCTCTGTTCTCCCCTCTCTCTCCGTCTCCCCTTCTCTGTCCCCCTTCTCTCTCTCTATCTTCCCCCCTTTCTCTCTCTGTCCCTCTTTCTCTCTCTCCCTCTCTGCCCCCCCTCCCCCATCAACAGTTGCAGACAGTGGAAACACTCAGCAGATGGTTGTTCAGTACTTTTTTAAAAGATTGCAAGTTAGTTTCACAGCTGACAGTTGCTGACATCAGGAACAGCGGTTTCCCTACTTCAGACAGATTCGGTATTTAAAAAAAAGTCGGAACCCCTGGAAAACCCCGAATCTATCAGAAGTTGAGAAACGGCTATTCCCAATGTCAGCAGCTGAAAGCTGTGAAACTGACTTGTGATCTTTTTTAAAATCCGGTCTGACAAAGGGAAATTTCCCATCTCCAGTCACAGAGCCCTGACGAGGATAAGGAACGGCCCGGGTACAGTTTACAGCCGGGGGCCGGGTGAAAACCTTTGCCGGCTGGATCCTGGCCTGCGGGCCATATGTTAAACAGCCCTGTAGTAGATGGTACACACTGCTGCCACTGTGCGTCGGTGTTGAAGGGAGTGAATGTTGAAGGTGGTGGATGGGGTGCTAATCAAGCAGGCTGCTTTGTCCTGAATGTTGTCAAGCTTCCTGAGTGTTGTTGGAGCTGCATCCATCCATGAAATGGAGAGTATTCCAATACACTTCTGAGTTGAGCCTTGTAGATGGTGGACAGGCATTGGGTAGGCAGGAGGTGAGTTACTTACTGCAGAATTCCCAGCCTCTGACCTGCTCTTATAGCTACAGTATTTATGTGGCTGGTCCAGTTCAGTTTCTGGTCAGTGGTGACCCCCAGGATGTTGATAGTGGGGGAATTCAGTGATGGTAATGCCATTGAACATCAAGGCGCTAATGATTAGATTCTCTCTTGTTTGAGATGGTCATTGCCTGGCACTTGTGTGGCGCGAATGTTACTTGTCACTTATCAGCCCAAGCCTGGATGTTGTCCAGGTCTTGCTGCGTCTGGACACGGGTTGCTTCAGTATCTGAGCAGTCGGGAATGGTGCTGAACATTGTGCAATCATCAACGAACATCCCCACTTCTGACCTTATGATGGAGGGAAGTTCATTGATAAACCAGATGAAGATGGTTGGGCCTGGGACACTACCTTGAGGAACTCCTGCAACAATCACAGCCATCTTCCTTTGTGCTAGGTATGATTCCAATCAGTGGAGAGTTTTCCTGCTGATTCCCATTGACTCCAGTTTTGCTAGGGCTCCTTGATGCCATACAGGTGATGCCTCGACTGGTATTTTAAAAAGGACAAGAGTAAGTAAACTGAGTGTCGGTCCTTTAGAGAGTGAGAATGGGAGATAATAGTAGATAATAAGGAATTGGCGGATGCAATGAACAAATATTTTGCTTCTGTCTTCACGAGAGGATACAAAAAGCATTCCAGCAATAACTGTAAATCAGGAGGTGGAAGGAAAAGAGGAACTTGGTGAAATTACAATCACCAGGGAAGCAATACTGGCCAAACTGATGGAGCTACAGGCTGGCAGGTTCCCGGGTCCTGATGGGCTTCATCCTAGGGTCTTAAAAGAGGTGGCTAATGAGGTAGTAGATGCGTTGCTGTTAATTTTTCAAAATTTGCTAGGTTCTAGAAAAATTCCATCACATTGGAAAGTAGCAAATATAACCCCTCCATTCAAGAGGGGGGATGAAGCAGAAAACAGGTAACCCACAGGCCAGTTAGCTTGACGTCTGTCGTGGGGAAGGTGTTAGAATCGATCATTAAGGAGGCTACAGCTGGGCACTTAGAAAAACTCAAGATAATCAGGAATAGTCAGCATGGCTTTGTGAAAGGAAAATCATGTTTAACCAATTTAATGGAGTTCTTTGAAGGAGTGACATGCGCTGTGAATAAAGGGGAGCCCGTTGGCGTACTGTACTTAGATTTCCAGAAGACATTTGACAAGGTTTTTTTTATTCGATCATGGGATGTGGGCGTCGCTGGCTAGGCCAGCATTTATTGCCCATCCCTAATTGCCGTTGAGAAGGTGGTGGTGAGTTGCCTTCTTGAACTGACGCAGTCCTTGGGGTGTAGGTGTAAGGTGTTAGGAAGGGAGTTCCAGGATTTTGACCCAGCGACAGTGAAGTAACGGCGATATAGTTCCGTCAGGATGGTGTGTGGTTTGGAGGGGAACTTGCAGGTGGTGATGTTCCCATGCATCTGCTACCCTTGTCCTTCTAGGTGGTAGAGGTCGCAGGTTTGGAAGGTGCTGTCTAAGGAGTCCTGGTGTGTTGCTGCAGTGCATCTTGTAGATTGTGCACACTTCTGCCACTGTGCATCGATGGTGGAGGGAGTGAATATTTGCGGATAGGGTGCCAATCAAACAGGCTGCTATGTCCTGGATGGTGTTGAGCTTCTTGAGTGTTGTTGGAGCTGCACCCATCCAGACAAGTGGAGAGTATTCCATCACATTCCTGGCTTGTGCCTTGTAGATGGTGGACAGGCATTGGAGAGACAGGAGGTGAGTTACTCGCTGCAGGGTTCCTAGCCTCTGACCTGCTCTTATAGCCACAGTATTTATATGGCTACTCCAGTTCAGTTTCTGGTCAACGGTAGCCCCTAGGATGTTGTTAGTGGGGGATTCAGTGATGGTAATGCCATTGAATGTCAAGGGGAGATGGTTAGATTCTCTCGTGTTGGAGATGGTCATTGCCTGGCACTTGTGTGGCGTGAATGTTACTTGCCACTTATCAGCCCAAGCCTGGATATTGTTCAGGTCTTGCTGCATTTCTACATGGACTGCTTCAGTATCTGAGAAGTCGCAAATGGTGCTGAACATTGTGCAATCATTAGCGAACTTCCCCACTTCTGACCTTATGATTGAAGGAAGGTCATTGATGAAGCAGCTGAAAATGGTTGGGCCCAGGACACAACCCTGAAGAACTCCTGCAGTGATGTCCTGGATCTGAGATGATTGACCTCCAACAACCACAACCATCTTCCTTTGCGCTAGGTATGACTCCAACCAGCAGCGAGTTTCCCCCCTGATTTTCTTTGACTCCAGTTTTGCTAGGGCTCCTTGATGCCATACTCTGTCAAATGCTGCCTTGATGTCAAGGATAGTCACCACCTTTTGAGTTCATCTCTTTCATCCATGTTTGAACTTAAGCTGTAATGAGATCAGGAGCTGAGTGGCCCTGGCGGAACCCAAACTGATTGTCACTGAGCAGGTTTATGCTAAGCAAGTGCCGCTTGATAGCATTGTTGATGACACGTTCCATCACTTTACTGATGATTGAGAGTAGACTGATGGGGCGGTAGTTAGCCGGGTTGGACTTAAGCTGCTTTTTGTGTACAGGACATACCTGAGCAATTTTCCACATTGACGAAGATGCCAGTCTTGTAGCTGTACTGGAATAGCTTGGCTGGGGGCGCGGCAAGTTCTGGAGCACAGGTCTTCAGTACTATTGCCGGAACGTTGTAAGGGTCCATAGCCTTTGCAGTATCTAGTGCCTTCAGTTGCTTCTTGATAGCATGAGGAGTGAATCGAATTGGCTGAAGATTGTCATTTGAGATGCTGGGAACTTCAGGAGGAGACCGAGATGGATCATCTACTCGGCACTTCTGGCTGAAGATTGTTGCAATTGCTTTAGCCTTATCTTTTGTACTGATGTGCTGGGCTCCCCCATAAAAGAGGATGGCGATATTTGTGGAGCCACCTCCTCCAGTTAGTCGTTTAATTGTCCACCACCATTCACAACGGGAAGTGGCAGGACTGCAGAGCTTAGATCTGATGCGTTGGTTGTGGGATTGTTTAGCTCTGTCTATCGCATGCTGCTTACGCTGTTTGGCACGCAAGTAGTTCTGGGTTGTAGCTTCACCAGGTTGACACCTCGTTTTGAGGTATGCCTGGTGCATTCCTGGCATGCCCTCCTGCACTCTTCATTGAAGGTGCCACGTAAAAGGTTATTTTGCAAAGTAGGAGCTCTTGGTGCAGGGAGTAACATATTTGCATGGACATAAGATTGGCTGGCTGGCAGTAAACAGAGATTGTGCATAAACGGGTCCTTTTCTGATTGGCAGGATATGACGAGTGGAGTCCCGCAGGGGTCTGTGCTGGGGCCTCCACTTTTTACAATTTATCTCAATGACTTAGATGAGGGGAGCAATGGCATGGTAGCTAAATTTTCAGATGACAAAAAGATAGTAGGAAAGTATGTTATGAAGAGGGCATAAGTAGGTTGCAGACCGATATAGATAGGTTGAATGACTGGGCAAAAATCTGGCAGATGGTGTATAATGTGGAAAAATGTGAAGTTGTTCACTTTGGCAGGAAGAATAAAAAAGCAGAGTATTACTTAAGTGGAGAATGACTGCAGAATTCCGAGGTGCAGAGGGATCTAGATGTTCTAGTGCAGGAGTCACAAAAAGTTAGTATGCAGGTCAGCAAGTAATAAAGAAGGCTAATGGAATGCTATCCTTTATTACGAGAGGAATTGAAAATAAAAGTAAGGATGTTGTGCTTCAGTTATACAGGGCATTGGTGAGACCGCATCTCAAATATTATGTGCAGTTTTGGTCTCCTTATTTAAGAAGGATGTAAAAGTGTTGGAGGCGGTTCAGAGGAGGTTTACTAGATTGATACCCGAAATGACTGGGTTGTCTTATGAGGAAAGGTTGGACAGACTGGGGCTTGTTTTTACTGGAGTTGAGAAGATTGAGGGGAGACTTGATTGATTTATAAGATCCTGAACGGTCTTGACAAGGTGGATGGAGAGAGGATGTTTTGTTACGACCAAGGTGGGAGTGATGCACTGTTAATTCAATCCCACTAATCCACAGGTCACAGCATATTAGTAAAGTTTCCCACCTACTGGAAAAATAACTAAATTAATCATTTTACTTATCCCCAGAATAAAGAGGCCAAACCCCAGGTTTCTTTAAACAACAACAAAATTAACTATTTATTAATAAACCAAGTTTTAAATGATAATCAGATGAATGTATGAAAAAATTTTATAACTCCTTAATCTTAACCCACATTCAAATATCAACGGTTAACCAGGAAAAAATGGTGATTTGACTTTACAACACTTTCTTAGGGATAATAAAATAACTGGGTTGTAACTTCTGGTGGGTTATTTTTGGTAAGGTGAGGTATCTAATTATGTGTTGGCAACTTTGTGCTGATTATTTACCGCCTGACTTAAACATCATTACAGTTTCACATCACCTTGTACATGTTTGGTAAAAGGACAAGTGCAGAGTGCATCAGGTGCATCTCTTGCCTCTTTGAGGAATTGTTATAACACGGTCAGAATGCCGATATGAAAGTTGCTATTGCATAAAATTGGTCTGTTTTAAAGTAAAGTTTCAGATATCAGGCTATTTGTCACCTTGACTTTTCCAAGTGCTGAAGCACCTGTTCCCCTGTTCCCCCCACCATCCCCAGCTGTAATCAATGGCAAGAGGCTGCAAATACAAATAGTTGGCAGTGGCATACAGGTTAGCTTTGGAATTTGATATGCATTGTGTCCTGTCCAGCAAGCTACAATCATTAATGTACCTGGAAGGTTACCTGGACGTAATTGTTTATGCCTGTTTTCGCAACTGGAAGGCTGCTTCCAGTGGGGTTCCACAGGGCTCAGTACTAGGTCCCTGCTTTTTGTGGTATATATTAACGATTTGGACTTAAATGTAGGGGGAAAGATCAAGAAGTTTGCAGACAACACAAAAATCGGCCGCATGGTTGATAGCAAGGAGGATAGCTGTAGACTGCAGGAAGATATCAATGGACTGGTCAGGTGGGCAGAAAAGTGGCAAATGGAATTTAACCCAGAGAAGTGTGAGGTGATGCATTTGGGGAGGTCAAACAAGGCAAAGAATTACACAATAAATGAGAGGTGTAGAGGAAGTGAGGGATCTTGGAGTGTGTGTCCACAGATCCCTGAAGGTAGCAGGACAGGTTGATAAGGTGGTTAAGAAGGCATATGGAATCCTTCCCTTTATTAGTCGAGGCATAGAATATGAGAACAGGAAGTTTATGCTGGAACTATATAAAACATTATTTAGGCCACAACTTGAGTACTGTGTGCAGTTATGGTCACCTCATTATAGAAAGGATGTAATTGCACGAGAGAGTGTGCAAAGCAGATTTACGAGGATGTTGCCAGGACTAGAAAATTGCAGCTATGAGGAAAGATTGGGTAGGCTGGGGTTGTTCTCCTTGGAACAGAGGAGGCTGAGGGGGGATTTGATTGAGATGTGCAAAATTGTGAGGAGCCTGGATACAGTGGATGTGGAGGGCCTATTTACCTCATCAGAGAGGTCAGTGACGAGGGGGCATAGATTTAAAGTGATTGGTAGAAGGATTAGAGGGGAGATGAGGAGAAGTTCTTCATCCAGAGGGTGGTGGGGGTCTGGAACTCACTGCCTGAAAGAGTAGCTGAGGCTGAAAACCTCATCTTATTTAAAAGGTGTCTGGATGTGCACCTGAAGTGCCGTAACCTGCAGGGCTACGGACCAAATGCTGGAAAGTGGGATTAGACTGGATGGCTCTTTTTTCACAGCCAGCACAGACACAATGGGCCAAGTGGCCTTTTTCTGTGCCATAAACTTTTTATGATTCTACAAAAACTTGTTATTGATATCTTTGTTTCACACTACAGGTACAATATAACTCTTCTGGAGAGAACCACTAATGAAATGCTACGCTTGTTTGGAGGAGCAGATCACTATGCCATTATTACAGTGGATGAATGCACTGCTATAATAGTGCAGGTATGAAAAAAAGCTCTATTACTGGTCAAAAGGAAATAAACAATTTTAGAACAAAACTTTGACTTTGGCTTGATGATATGAAGGGATTGATTTTCCAGGAAGTCCAGGAAAAAATAAAAATCCAGTAGACTGGAAGAGCTATAAAAAGAACCCCACAAAAGAATATAAAGAAACTAATAAGAACTAATAGGAAAGGGTGTATGAAGAAAAAGTTGTAAGGGATATCAAAGCCAACACTAAAAGTGCGTATATGTTAAGAGAAAGAAACTGGAAAGAGGAATGTGGGCCCATAAAAGACACATGCAGATGACACTATAATGGATAATAAGAAAATGGCAGATTTGTCAATTGAATACTTTAGGCTGAATTTTTCCATGCATGGTGAAGTTCTGTTGCTGGGGCTGATAGCGGGAGCTGACCCCACTTCGGCGGGCGACGGAACCCTGGTGCATCATTACGCCAGCAGCAGCCAATTAACAGGCCACCGTCCAATTTAGGACTGCGGCCCGCCCCCTGGAGGTGCCAGCCCTCTGATTGGGCCACCAGCAGTGGCCACTGCTGAGGCTGCATCACCAGGGACAAGGTGCCTCAATGGCAGGGTACCCTTGCAGGGAAGCTATGATTTTGTGTGGAAGCCAGGGCCAAGCACGCAGGCCTTGGCAATTGAGGTGGCAGGGGGTCAAGATGCAGCAGTAGTGCTGTTGCCATGGGGTGGCCATTGCCGCCGGGGCCCCTTCCCTGGGCCACGGAGTGCCCAAAAAGGAAGGCCCCTGTGGGAATCCGCTGGGAGGGTGCCAGGGTTTAACTGGTGGTCTCCCCACATGACGTTGGGCCCGCCCGAGGTGGGAAGAATGTCCACTGGGGTGGGAAGTGGTCAATAATCAGCCACTTAAGTGGCTCAGTTGGCTGCCGGGTGAGTGCCTGAGCCACTGAGCTCCCTGCCGATGGCACTATGTCATGGTGGCGGGAAGACATCAGGCACCCCTCCTGACGCCTTCCCGCCTTATTGCCAGCCCTCCAGCCTCCCAGCCTGACCTCAATGGGAAAATTCAGCCCATTGTATCTGTTCTTGCAGTCACGTAAGAGTACAAAATACCAGTGGTACAAGGGAACCTAAAAAAAAAAGTAAAGTGGAGGAACTTATTGGAATTCGTACAAGTTTTTTTTAAGTAGTGGAGAAAATAATGGGACTTAAGAGAGATCAATCTCCAGGACCTGATGGTTTCCACTCTAGGGTAAAGGGTA
Source organism: Heterodontus francisci (assembly GCF_036365525.1). Classification (NCBI taxonomy): domain Eukaryota; kingdom Metazoa; phylum Chordata; class Chondrichthyes; order Heterodontiformes; family Heterodontidae; genus Heterodontus; species Heterodontus francisci. The sequence goes on along the minus strand of NC_090374.1, from coordinate 177,893,966 downwards.
GAAAGGGAGCACACTCTGATAGGCGGGATGTGGTGGACGAGCTGTAGATTCAAGTTTGCAGACAACACCAAGTCAGGAGGCAAACCAGTAAGTTATACAAGGTAAAAGGGCAGCGCAGTGGTTAGCACCGCAGCCTCACAGCTCCAGTAACCTGGGTTCAAATCCGGGTACTGCCTGTGCGGAGTTTGCAAGTTCTCCCTGTGTCTGCGTGGGTTTCCTCCGGGTGCTCCGGTTTCCTCCCACATGCCAAAGACTTGCAGGTTGATAGGTGAATTGGCCATTATAAATTGTCACTAGTATAGGTAGGTGGTAGGGAAATATAGGGACAGGTGGGGATGTGGTAGGAATATGGAATTAGTGTAGGATTAGTACAAATGGGTGGTTGATGGTCGGCACAGACTCAGTGGGCCGAAGGGCCTGTTTCAGTGCTGTATCTCTAAACTAAACTAAACTAAACTAAAAGAAATGCATAGTCGTTTAGGATTAAGATAATAATGGTACAGGCATATTAACTGTTTACATTTATTAGGATATTGAGGAGCTGACTACTGAAAAAGCATTGGATTTTATTATTCGAAGACTATCAATACTGGCACTACAGTACAGCTGTTGCTGGCTTATTTTTTATCCAAAACAAAGCCTAAGCTCACAGTAAGTAAACATTACATTTTAACACATTGATCGCTCTTCATTTGTTTCCACATGCGCTGTAGGTATCCTCAAATTCAGTGATGCAAGCTCTCGTTTTAGTTTTAGTTTTAGCATTTAGAGGGTGAGGTGAGAGTGACTGCCCTTGACATCAAAGCAGCAGAGTATGGCATCAACGAGCCCTAGCAAAACTGGAGTCACTGGGTATCAGGGAAAACTCTCCACTGGTTGAAGTTGTACCTAGCACAAAGGAAGATGATTGTGGTTGTTGGAGGTCAATCATCTCAGCTCCAGGACATCACTGCAGGAGTTCCTCAGGGAAGTGTCCTCGGCCCAACAATCTTCAACTGTTTCATCAATGACCATCCTTCAATCATTAGGTCAGAAGTGGGGATGTTCGCTGATGATTGCACATTGTTCAGCACCATTCCCGACTCCTCAGATACTGAAGCGGTCGATGTAGAAATGCAGCAAGACCTGAACAATATCCAGGCTTGGGCTGATAAGTGGCAAGTAACATTCGCGCCACACAAGTGCCAGGCAATGACCATCTCCAACAAGACAGAATCTAATCAACTCCCCTTGACATTCAATGGCATTACGATCGCTGAATGCCCCACTATCAACATCCTGGGGGTTACCATTGACCAGGAACTGAACTGAAGGAGCCATATAAATACTGTGGCTACAAGAGCAGGTCAGAGGCTGGGAATCCTGTGGCGAGTAACTCACCTCCTGATTCCCCAAAGCCTGTCCACCATCTACAAGACACAATTCAAGAATGTGATGGAATACTCTCCACTTGCCTGGATGGGTGCAGCTCCAACAACACTCAAGAAGTTCGACACCATCCAGGACAAAGCAGCCCTCTTGATTGGCACCCATCCACAAACATTCACTTCCTCCACTACCGATGCACAGTGGCAGCAGTGTGTACCATCTACAAGATGCACTGCAGCAACGCACCAAGGCTTCTTCGACAGCACGTTTCAAACCCACAACCACTACTACCTAGAAGGACAAGGGCAGCAGATGCATGGGAGCATCACCACCTGATGCTCCCCTCCAAGCTACACACCATCCTAACTTGGAACTATATTGCCATTCCTTCACTGTCGCTGGGGCAAAATCCTGGAACTCCCTTCCTAACAGCATTGTTGGTGTACCTACCCCACATGGACAGCAGCGGTTCACCACCACCTTCTCAGGGGCAATTAGGCATGGGCAATAAATTCCGGCCTAGCCAGCGATGTCCACATCCCATGATCACATAAAAAAAAATTGTTTCCATTTTGAAAAAAGCAAGATTGTACCTTTTTGCAGCATGACAGTACTCCAAGACACTTAACCATGACCATGTATGACATAGGTTCACCCTTACAGCTTCCCATAATAGAAAATATCAACCATAGAATCATAGTATGGTTGCAGCACAAGGAGGCCATTTGGCCTATCATGTCTGTGTAGGGTCTCTGCAAGAGGAACTCACCTAGTTCCACTCCCCTATCTTTTCCCCATAGCCCTGCAATGTTTTTGTCTTCAGATAATTATCCAAAGCTTTTGAATGCCTCCATTGAATTTGTTTCCACCACACTCTCAGGCATTGCATTCCAGATCCTAACCACTCGCTGCGTAAAAAAGCTTTTCCTCATGTTGCCGTTGCTTCTTTTGCCAATCACCTTAAATCAGTGTCCTTTGATTCTGGATCCTTCCACCAATGGAAACAGAGACTAGCCACTTTGTCATAAGAAGGAAGGATGAGTTTACTGGATCACTTTTGCTCATCTCTCATTACCCATTTCAACAGCAATGTTACATTGAGTATGTACCACAGAAACTGGTTATTTGGCGTAGCTGGTCCATGCCGCTGTTTATGCTCCACATGAGCTGTCTCCCACCCTTCTTCATCTCACTTTATCAGCATATCCTCTATTCTTTTCTCCCTCCTGTGCTTTTCTAGCTTCCCCTTAAAGTCATCTATGCTATTTGCCTCAGCTACTCCTTGTTGTAGCAGGTTCCACATTCTAACCATGGTCTGGGTAAAGAGGTTTCTCCTGAATTCCTTATTGGATTTATTAGCGACCATTGTTACGACTGAGGTGGGAGGAGTGCACTATTCTAGTTCCATTTCTCCACAGGCCGCAACATATATTTAATATTTTTCCCACTTACTGATACGGTCAATCATAGACTCTATGGGCGGAACTTTATGAGTGCGCCGCAAATTGCGGCAGCGCACTCCAATGTCGGCGGTGTGCCCGCGTGTATCGGCTGCCGCTGAGTCCCCGTGATATTACGTGCGAGGTCTTATTTAAATGGAGGTTGCGGAGCGGCTGCCCCCTCTATGTCATCGGGGGCAGTCGTGCCGTACACCCAGCAATGGTATCCAGCGCCATTTTTAAAGGGCTTCAACCCCTTAGAAGACATTTGATTTTTAAAGCAATAGCATTTTACATTGGCCTTAAAGAATTAAATGAAAGCTGGAGGCCCTTTCCCACACCCCCAATGTTTTCTTAATTGGCCCGTATGCCGAACATCAACTTTTATTCCCACCTCAAACTTTCCCCACCTCGTCACATTTGCCCTTCAACCCCTTCCCACCATCCCCACAGCCAATAAAAAACATTTTCCCCGCTTCCCCCCCTCCTGGCCTGATAATTTCACTCCTCCCCCCTCCCCACCAGTGTCTCACCTCGGAACTCCGTTTGGAGTTCCGAAGGCACGTGAGTTGTGGCTGGTGCCTGTAATATCGGCATGCGGTGGCCACCGGGACCAGGTAGGTTTATTTGCATCTTGTTTTAATTGATTTTAATATTTAAATGAAGCCCCACTGCTTGGCGACGGGGGGGTGGGGAGGCAGCAACAAGGCCTTACCACCGCCGGTAAAATAGGATGGGTCCTTCCCAGCGACGTAGGTCATGACGGGCCTCTCCCACAAGTATTTTATGGGCCCCCCCGCTTTGACCCACAATGTCGAGGGGCTGGTAAAATCCAGCCCTATTTTTGTCTCAGAATAAAACACACCAACCAGGTTTCTTTAATAAACAACAAAATTATCAGTTTATTATAAAACAGTTCTTAACTAGTAATGAAAAAAAGCATAAATACACAGATCGAAATATAAAAGTTCCCTTTTTACCTTCGCCCCTCACACACATACACACATGCAAACAAACCAATTAACTGAAAAAAATCAAGAGAATTACTCTTTAGAACTCTAGTGCAAAAAAAAACAAAAAAAGAATACGTTGGCCAAAATCTTTGCTAATTCCTGAAGAAAAAAAGAGAAGATATGAAAAGATGTCAGAAGGCTTTTTTGGTTTGGCATCCCAAATACATATAGATGGCTGTCACTGGGATCTTCTTGACAGGTGATGTTGAAGATCCGTTTGGGCAGGATTTCCAAGAAAAAAATGGAGTAACAGGTGTTTTGGGCCGTTTCTTACACTGGCTTCTCAGGAGATGGGAAACTGGCAGGCTTTTTTAAAGAGCTGGAACAGACTAAGCTGGGTGTTCTCCCTTGACAAGTTTTCTCCAACTGTCTTTTCAAACCATTGTCCATATCCCAACTCACTGTCCAAGGCGAAACCAAAATCAATGTCACAATTCTGTAAACATCTTTCCCCAAGTCAGAAAAAACCCCTGCTGGGTAATTATTTGCCAACAGGTTCTTTCCAGTAACTGTTTACATTCCAGACCTTTCAGTGACCCTAGTAAAAAACAAAAATCCATTTTAAAACACAAATCTTCAACATTTAACAAAAAAAATGGAAACACTTATAACACCATCTTATATTTATGGTCTCTTGTTTTGGTCTCCTTCACAAGTGGAAACATCTTCTCTGCATATTCCCTATCAAACCCCTTTCATTCCCTTAAAGACCTCTACTACTTCACCCCTCAGCCCTCTGTTGTCTAGAGAAAAGAGCCCCAGCCAGTTCCTGATAGTTATAACCTCTCAGTTCCGGTATCATCCTTGTGAATCTGTTTTGTGTCTTCTCCAATACCTTGATGTCCTTTTTTTAATATGGAGCCCAGTACTTCAGGTGTGGTCTAACCAAAGTTCTATGCAAATATAATGGGCTGAATTTTATTGGCCCCTTGACGCTGCGGGTCGCAGCGTGGGGGCCGGTAAAATTCTGCCGGGAGAGACCCATTTTGACCCGCGATGTCGAGAAGGGCCTGCTGCATATTAACGATGGCGGGGGGACATCGGTGTGCCCCCCCCCTCCCCGCCGCTTGGCAGCGGGCCCTTCATATACATATGTAAATTACACTAAATGAGATGCAAATAAACTTACCTGCAGGCGGCGGCCGTCCCACGCCAATTTTATGGCAGCCATTCATGCTTCGCGCGCCTTCGGAACTCCATATGGAGTTCGGAGGCGAGAACCTGTTGGGATGGGGGGAGGAATAACATTTTCAGGTCAGGAGGGGTGGGGGAGCGGGGAAAGCAAATTTAATTGGTTGTCTGAATGGTGGGAAGGGGTTTGAGGCTAAATGTTAGAAGGTTGGGGGGGAAAGTTCAGGAACGGAATAAAGTATTTTTGGACAATAAGTGCCACTTAAATGAACATGGTGGGTTTGGGGAAGGGCCTCCACATCTTTATTAATTGTTAATAAAAAAATCATGTCAGAAGGCCACCGAGTTGAAAGCCGATTAAAATTCAGCCCAAAATGACTTCCCTACTTTTCAATTCTATCTCCCCAGTAATGAACCCCTGAGACAAAAACAAGAAATGCTGGAATCACTCAGCAGGTCTGGCAGCATCTGTGGAAAGAGAAGCAGAGTTAACGTTTCGGGTCAGCGACCCTTCTTCGGAACTGACAAATATTAGAAAAGTCACAGATTATAAACAAGTGAGGTGGGGGTGGGGCAAGAGATAACAAAGGAGAAGGTGCAGATTTGACCAGGCCACATAGCTGACCAAAAGGTCACGGAGCAAAGGCAAACAATATGTTAATGGTGTGTTGAAAGACAAAGCATTAGTACAGATTAGGTGTGAATATACTGAATATTGAACAGCAGCAAGTGCAAACCTGAAGAAAAACAACCTGGAAAAAACAGTGGGTAAGCAAACTGAACAAACTAAGATGAAATGAAATAAATGCAAAAAAAGATTGTAAAAAATGTAAAAAGGAATGTAAAAAAAAAGGAAGAAAAAATAACTAAAAATGACTAAAAATGAAAGTAAAGTGGGGGGCTGTCATGCTCTGAAATTATCAAACTCAATGTTCAGTCCGGCAGGCTGTAGTGTGCCTAATCGGTAGATGAGATGCTGTTCCTCGAGCTTGCGTTGATGTTCACTGGAACACTGCAGCAATCCCAGGACAGAGATGTGAGCATTAGAGCAGGGGGGAGTGTTGAAATGGCAAGCAACCGGAAGCTCAGGGTCCTGCTTGCGGACTGAGCGGAGATGTTCCGCAAAGCGGTCACCCAGTCTGCGCTTGGTCTCCCCAATGTAGAGGAGACCACACTGTGAGCAGCGAATACAGTATACTACATTGAAAGAAGTACAAGTAAATCGCTGCTTCACCTGAAAGGAGTGTTTGGGGCCTGGGATGGTGACGAGAGAGGAGGTAAATGGGCAGGTATTACACCTCCTGCGATTGCAAGGGGAGGTGCCCTGGGACGGGGACGAGGTGGTGGGGGTAATGGAGGAGTGGACCAGTGTGTCGCGGAGGGAACGATCCCTTCGGAATGCTGACAGGGGAAGGGAGGGGAAGATGCGACTGGTAGTGGCATCACGCTGGAGGTGGCGAAAATGGCGGAGGATGATCCTTTGGATATGGAGGCTGGTGGGATGAAAAGTGAGGACAAGGGGAACCCTGTCCCCTGAGCTTGGTTTGCTTTCAATTATTGCCTTATTAATCTGCATTGTTACTTTAAGTGATTTGTGTATATGTACCCCCAGATCCCCTTACTCACCATTTAGACGTATTATCCAAACAGCATGTGGCCTCCTTATTCTTCTTACCAAAATATACCACCTCACAGTTATCCAGACTGAAATTCATTTGCCAATTAAGCGTGCATTCTGCAATTTTATTAATCTCGTATTTTTTGCATTTTTCACATTATTGGTGGAAATGTATGATTTGAACATCTCCCTTCCATCTTGGCTGAGGATTGAAGCATGACGCTAGATGATTTAAACTGGAAGTTAAATAAAACAATAAATTGTTTAAAATTAGGAAAAAATGTCATTTTGTATAAACTGCAGGAAAACATTTATTCTAACTCTGATGGTTCTATTTGTGCTGAATGACAGTATTTTGCAACATGTTCCATCAAAGAGGAACTCAAGAGGCTGAAGCTACAAAATTGTCCCTTACATCTTGCCTGTTCCTTTCTCATTGCACTGAAAATGTACTTCATCAGAGCACATATGTATTTCCATATCTTCATTACCATTGCTGGGTACACATAAGAGAACAACAAAACGTGGTTTAACTCTTGATCAAGTCAAATGTTTGGGAGGTAAATTCATACGGGCTAGCTACCAGTGCAGAATCTTGCATGGAACAGAAGCTGTATGTCCGGCCTACCCTTGCCACAAGCGGGATTCTGTGCTGGTAGCAGAGCCTCATGAAATGACTCACATAAGTTATTTGATTTTAATTTTTGGACTCATTTCTCCTGTCCTGTTGTTTCCTTTCAGGTACTGTTTTAATGGGAGGGTTTTTCACAATCTTACCTTGATCTATGCAGCTTTAGTGCCTTTTGTGCTGAAATCAGAGGAAATTGAAGTGAAGGTACAAATATAGATAATGATAAATAAGTGAAATTATATTTTCTCTAGTAAACTTTAAAAAAAAATGTTTACTATGTAAAGTGCTAAGTGCCTAAATGGTTGTACTACACCAAGTAAGAAAACTCTAAATATACACCTACCTTTCGCTGAAAGGAAAAGGTCTTGTTGGAATTGAAAAGTTACTTTTCTGAGATAGATCCTGCAACTAATTTGCGGCATCGTATTTGCATCTGTAAGCATTCCTCAGGCGTGTGTCTATATTTTTTCATTGAAGTATTTTAATAATTGTACTTACTTTTGTTGTACAAAGCTTTTATTAATATTTTAAATAGTACAAGATAAATTTACTCAAAGGTTCTTTGCTTGTACACCAGAATTTTGGAAGAAGAGCCACGGAAATGCCAGAAAAATGGCATAACTGGCATTAACACTAATTTTCCAGGGTTTCCCCAACTGTTCGAATTAAATTACAGTGGACAAATGGAAAAACCTCCGTGGAATTAGAGTGGAACAGGCTGTGTGTTGATGGATGAACAGACTTTGTAGGGGAGGCAGTGGCGTAGAGGTAATATCACTGGGCTAGTAATCTGGAGGCCCAGGCTAGTGCTCTGGGTGCATGAGTTCAAATCCCACCATGGCAGATGTTAAAGTTTAAATTCAATTAATAAATCTGGAATTTAAAAGCTAGTCTAATGGTGACCATAAAACCATTGTCAATTGTTGTAAAAACCCATCTGGTTCACTAATATCCAACTCAACCACTTCCAGTTAGAACAGAGGGGCAGGCAGCCGTTGTTCTCCCAGAAGACAGGTTGGCAATTTCAATATTATGATAAGGCTGTGTGTCTCATCTTTATTCACCATTTCAAATTTAACTCTGGGCAGCCAGGTTTCCCGAGTGTCCAGAAGACTCTGGGTTTCCTGCACTCTACTGGCACCACCCCCAACGCGCACCGCCCCCCCCCCCTCACCAACCTCGCTCCCACCCAGTCAACACGTTGAAATCCCCCGCCCAGGCCAGCTTTTTGGCCTGTTTGGTTTAGAGGCACTGGGTTATCTGGAGAAAAAAGATAGGTAAATTGGCCATTAGCAATTGCCCTTAGTATAGGTAGGTGGTAGGGAAATATAGGGACAGGTGGGGATGTGGTAGGAGTATGGAATTAGTGTAGGATTAGTATAAATGGGTGGTTGATGGTCGGCACAGACTCGGTGGGCCGAAGAGCCTGTTTCAGTGCTGTATCTCTAAATAAATAAATTTTCTGAGTTTTCATTTTCAGCCGTGCCATCTGGAACAGGTATAAAGTAAAGACCAGCCACTCTCCACATGAAAGCAAAAAAAATTAGTCAGCCCAGGTTATTTTTACTCAACACTTTACTGCTGGCTCAAGAGTAGCATTTAAACACACCTCAAAGCAAGGCTTCTGCATGACCCTCCAGTGAGAAATAGTGGGTTGATACTTAGAGAAGGGTGAAGAGAAAAAGACTGGTATCATCAGGCACTGGTGATTTCTGTTTGCAATGCAAAGGAGGGAAACACAGCCTCTAAAGTATTCTTACAATTTGTATGCTGTGAATGTTGAACACCAGGGCTGAATTTAAGACCTTGGCATGCAGAGTTAAGAGGACCAGGCAAAACTTAGAGAGGGGCATGTGCTAGTGCTCTCTTCTTAGAACCCATCAGGTAAAACAAAATTTTTGAAAACTTTTTTTTTATTAACAGTCAGCATGGCATCCACCTCTTGTTCCTATTGCATCAGGCTCTACTCCTGTACTGATAAAACGCTCCGTCTGAGTCCAATGTGCCACTGACCCAGGTCTAGTAACCTGGCTCGGGTCAGGGGAGCCTCTAGGAAGTTCTGCCCTGTGCCGCTCCACCAGAGACCCATCCCAATCGGAAGAACGGGGTGCCAGCTTATCCCTACTTCTCTATTCAGTGAACCAATTACTGCCGGCAGCTCTTTCTGCATTTATTGTATTAACTTTCCCCTGCACCATATTGATGGAGGCGTTCTGAGCAACCAAGTCTGAGACAACCCTCTGCTGCAATAAGTGAAAAACAATTAATTTCCATTTCTCTCTTCTGCCTTTACCCAACAAGAATGTTTAAAAGCTATTATGTGAAGTATTTGAGGTTACCAACTTTCCTGCCATCAGCAGAAGTCTCACTTGGGGAATTGCAGTTGCTTGGGTTTGGATTGTAATCAGCGTGTGTTTGTTGAGCCAGTAATTGAAAGCATTTCTCTTGCTGGAGAGTGAGGACTAGCCTAGCAATAATAAAAAGCTTTCTATTAAAACTATAAGCCTTCCAGTGAGGGAAAGCAACAGAAAACATTTGCAAATTGGACAGGCAGAAGTGAAGAACAAGATAAATACAGGAAAAAATGAGCAAGAGTGAAAAATATGAAAGAAGGTGGACAATATAGTAATGGTACTTAGCCAGTTTCCCATGGAGTCTGCTGCTCTTTAAGTTTACGTTTTTGGCATGATTGGTTACTTCAGTGATGTACTTATGATTGAAAACTTCTCAGCAAGGATTTCTCTATTGTTGAATGACCCTGTAAGTATGGTGCTTAATAGTTCATTCTCCAGCAGCCCTCTACCCAAGCATTAACATTTTACAGCATTGCAATTTTTATATTTTTAGCAGCTGCTCCTACAGTCGGCAAGTGCTCAGCTCATTGGCACTGCTTGAATTTAGTGTGTGAATTAAAGTGCCAGTGAATGGAACGTGTGTCAGCTGTAAGAACAGCTGCTACCCTAACCAACTGGTCTCACAAACTCAACACGTATTCAGCTGCACTCAGTTTACTGGCACCTTAATGCAAATACTAATTTTTGAGGGTGCTTGCCAACTCTATGACCAGCTCTTGCAGTGGCCAATTGCAAATTGCCATCATACTTTAAGCAATTTGAGAGAGGTAGCACACTGGTACTTTAAAACATGCCAGTGATTAACTTTAAGTGCAGGTGAAGGGAGCAACTGACTGGGATTGCAAGAAGACTATCCCTCCACAACTGTTAATGGTTTCAATCAATTCCTCCACAACTTGACGTAATTTTCAGCAATTTTTGCTGCACCAAATCATGCCCTAGTTAAAGTTAATAACAATATGAAAGAGGTTATGTTACAAACAACCGTCCTTCTCATGCTGAGCAGAAAATTTGTGAATTCCCATGTTGTTAGAATTGGTTTATTCACTGTAACGTAAATTATTACAGGTATAATATTTAATATATAACTTGTAAGTCTAGATGATTATGTCAATCTGCAGGAACAAGATTAATTCCAAAATGTTCAGTTTGCTTTGTAAAAGCAGACCTTAAGATTTTTTATACAGTTTACTGAGTTAGTTACAATTCTTGCAATGTTGTTCTCTATATGCTTTTAGGTTATAATTGCACCAGGAATTGTAGAGGCAACCCAGGTGGTTCGCCAAATAGCAGATTTTACTTTGCTTTCAAGCAATCAAGATCCATTCACATGGCTTGGCAGGTCTTGGCTTTCCACTCTTCCAACTGAGGTCTGTGTTTTATGTTACAATTGAGGAGTATTATCTGTAATTTTATTGTAGCCATTTGAGGGCAATCATCATTGGTCCACCTCAGATTTACACGGAATATTCAGAGGACTGTTAGGCACTCTGGACACCCAGTGAGAGTGGATGCTTGCTCCCTGTAATGTGGCAGTAAGCTGATTGCTCACCAGAAAATCGATCGATCTGCAATTTATGCCAATATTAAACTTAACTATGAACAGGAAGATAAATGTTTACATTATTTGTTTCCTGCTAATCTATTCACACCTACAGAAGAACCTGTAACATTGAATTTAGCTGAAAGAAACAAAGAAATCCAAGAAGATAAAGAAACACAAAAGCATCAATGTTGACCTCGTTTTGGATAACTCATGTAAATTGCTAGGCAGCAGACCGGAACTTTCATTTACCACATTGGATTCGCTATTATTCATCCTATACAAGCTGCAAAAGGATAAAGACATGTACCCATCTCTGCTTTCTTCTCTTGGCCAGTTTCAAATCCTTGCTGCCACTGCCCCTTTAATGCCATGGGCTTCAATTACCGAACAAGTCTATTATGTGGTACTTTGACAAACACCTTTTGAAAGTCCATGTACACCGCGTAAGAGCGTAAGAAAAAGGAGCAGGAGTAGGCCAGATGGCCCCTCGACCCTGCTCCGCCATTCAATAAGATCTTGGCTGAACTTAATATATCAACTCCACTTTCTTGCCCTTTCCCCATTATCTCTTGATTCCTTTTACGCCCAAGAATCCATCAATCTCAGCTCATGCTGGCTGTTGAATCACAAGATGGTTCCTAAAAATGTTGTATTGTGATTTCGCATATTAGTATTTGGCACTTAAATTATATGTGCTAACAATTTGATTGACTGTATACTTACTAAATGCATTTCTTTTATTATAGGATGAGAAGCAGCTACTTGATTTCCCTAGTTTAAATTCATTAGTTGTGCAATTAATGTTGAAAAAAGCTCCATCAATGTCGTGGCTGCTGTCAGCAACTTTTAATGAATTGCAGGATGTCCTTCCTGAGGTGCCTGGAAAAGCTCTGAAGGTCAGGCATTTATTCAAATTTGAATAATCCAATAATATATGAAGGTTAAAGGACGCTTAACCAGTTATAAGTACAATGAAGGATGTGCTGGAGCACATGATTCAGATTTGGGCTCTAATAATAGAAGAATAATAGAATAGTGCTGCGTCTTCCTTCATTTAATGTTACTTCTTTTCAAAAAACACTAGTTGAATTGACAGAAAAGGTCAATGCAAATGGCTTACACGTGTGAGGCAGTGAGCGTAATCCTCTAATACCGATGAGACAGAGGGGGAGAGAAAGACATAGGGAAATAGAGAGAAAGACAGGCAGTTTGTTTCCTCATTCTAATTTGATTTCTCAAAAAGATTATTGGAAGCACTAAGCCACTCCTCATATTTTGCATTCCAATCACTATTTCATATTCCCTTGCCTTCTTCTCCTTCAATATACTGCCCTTATGTCTTCCCTATACCTCTCCCTCCATATAAACTCTACAATCCATTTTCATAGTCACCCGCTCAACCTCGCCCATCTCATGTTACCTCTCTACTCCTGTGACCTTGACTGGAGTTGAATCTGCCTATATTTCTGGGCTTATCGCATTTACACAAAATGGACATGCATGAGGCATGATTAACAACAATACTTGACTTTATATAGTGCCTTTAAAGATAGAAATAATCTAAAGTGCTTCACAGAGGCTTAAGAAAAAAATGAACTCAGAGCTAAAAAAGGAAATACTTGGAGGGGTGGGCAAAAGCATCTTTAAAAAAATGAATTTTAGGAGGATCTTAAAGAAAGAAATGGAATTGGAGAAGCTGAGGGATTAAGGGAAGGATTTCCAAGGAGTGCAATCTAGGGAGCTGAATCACAAACACCAATGGTGGACGAAGGGAGGATGCCCAAGAGGCCAATGTCAGAGTGACAGAGCGCAGTGGTTGTAGCATTGGAGCAGGTTACAAGATTGGGGAGCAGCAAGATCTTGGAAGGAATAAAACACAAATGAGAATTTTAAACTTGAGACATTGGGTGACCAGAAACCTGTGTAGGCCCACTGGATGGGTGAGACAGGATAGGATACAAACAACAGAGCGTTTGATGAGTTGGCATTTATGGAGCGTGGAAGGTCATCCTGGAGAGTTTTCGAGTAAATGAGACTGTGGGTTACAAAGGCAAGTATGGATGTTTCAGTGACAGATGGGGTGAGGTAGCGGCAGAATGAGTAATGTTATAGGAGTGGAATAAAGTGATTTTTCTAATGGAGAGACTATGGGGTCGGAAGCTCAGCTGGGTGGTCTAACAGGAAAAGTCTCAGACTTATTGGTGGTCAGGGATGGGGCTGGACTTGGTGGCGAGGGTACAAAGTTTGTACTGGGGGTTGAAGATAATGGCTTTGGTCTTACCACTGTTTAGCGGTGAAAATTATAGCTCTTCCAAGAATGGATATCAAACAAGCAGTTTGACAACACAGAGGCAATGGAATGGTTGAGAGAAGTGGTGAAAAGGTAAAGTTGGGTGTCATCAGCATTCATGTGGAATCTGTTCTTCATGTTTGCAAATTATATTGCCAAAGGGCAGTATGTAAATGATGAAGAGGATGGGGCGAAGGCTGGATTCTTGGGTCTCTGGTAGTGGCATTATAGGAGGGGGAAGATTGCTCGAATACCGATAGTTTGAAACAACTACTCTTAGGGTAAACTTTGCAAAGCTCCTTGCTATCAGAGGGGCCTTGCTTGCAGCCAGCCGTGTATTGGGATACTGTGAGCATGCTGCCCTGATTGTCTGATATGGACTGGCTCCCAGCGGACAGCATGAAGCCTCACAAAATTTATGCAAATATCTTGTTCAACCTATGAAGTCATTGATTTATGTGAATCAATTCGTGTGTCCATATTGCACTGCTGAACATGAGCTATATTAATTATTCTGTACCTCTCAGAAATGTGTCGTAGTAACCTGTGCCTTGCCAGCACCCTTCATGTCCCGTGTATGAGTTATGTCATTGAGTTCAGTTGCATCCATCTCTGAAACTAAAACAGTTCTTACATGATGATGTAGGTGAAACAGTGAAGGAACAATGTCCAACTGTTCTTGCAAATGGTAGAAAGACCATTCAGCTGTTAGATCTTTCACAGGTTCATCCTTAGGGTCTGAGGAAATAGAGCAGGGTGGTTGGGGTGGGGATGGTGGTGCAGTGCACTGTAACACCAACAGACAGATGCTGAGTCTTCAGTACAACCTGCTTAAGAATGATGTGCAGATTATTTATCAGGCGTGTAATGGCAATGCCATTTTACATAATATTATGTAGCCTGATAGGCCCAATTGTCAAAGAGGATTAGCTCTGTCAACAATCTGCTCACCATTGTGGTGTGAAACCAGCAAATATCCTCTGTATTACTGCATAAAAGTTCCTTTCAGAAACCTCAGTTTATTTCTACAGCAAGCATCCAACTAGAGCTCAACTCAGGTCTTCCCAAAGGTTATTACCAGTGCCCTGCAAACTGTTGAAATACTAAATAACAGAAAATTATTTTGATTGTATTGATTATAGTCTGAAAATGTAGATTAAGGCCTAAAGCTGTGGGATTTATAACACCAAAGGGAAATATTATGTAACAGTTTGAAATTTGCCATATTATATATGTTAATTACATTACCTCTAATAATTGGCAACATTTAAGTTCTTATTCTACCAGTGTAAAGTATTTTCCTGATATGTTAAACATGTTGTAATATGGTAATGTATTAATATCATCTAAATTAGTCTTTACGGCCAGATGGCCATTTTCTATTTGAGAGAAGATTATCCAAAAATAACTACATGGGGTATGTCAGCATAATGGTGATGTTACCGGAGTAGTAATCCTGAGGCCTGGACTAATGATCTGGAGATGTGAGTTCAAATCTCACCACAGCAGCTGGGGAATTTAAATTCAACTAATTGTATAAATCTGGAATAAAAAGCTAGTGGGCTGAATTTTATGAGCCCCTCAACTCCATGGGTCGCAACGAGGGGGCCCGTAAAATTCTGTGGAGAGAGGCCCGCCTCAACCCCCGACATCGAGAAGGGCCTGCCGCATATTACCAGCGGCAGGAGGGCTGCACAGCCCCCGCGTGTAATATCGTGGGGGCAGTGCAGCAGCACTTCCATGCCCAGTATCAGTAATGGTGACCATGAAGCTACCAGATTGCCTTAAAAAACAATCTGGTTCACTCATGTCATTTAGGGGAGAAAATTCTTACCTGGTCTGGCCTCTGTGACTCCAGAGACACAGAGATGTGATTAACTCTTAACTGCCTTTTGAAATGGTCTATCAAGCCTCACAGTTGTATTGGAATGAGCAATAAGATCATAAGAACTAGGAGCAGGAGTAGGCTGTCCGGCCCCTCGAGCCTGCTCCGCCATTCAATAAGATCATGGCTGATCTTTTCGTGGACTCAGATCCACTTACCCGCGCTCTCACCGTATCCCTTAATTCCTTTATTGTTCAAAAAGATATCTACCTTAGCTTTAAAAACGTTTACTGAAGAAGCGTCAACTACTTCACTGGGCAAGGAATTCCATAGATTAACAACCCTCTGGGTGAAGAAGTTCCTTCTTAATTCAGTCCTAAATCTGCTCCCTCTAATCTTGAGGCTATGCCCTCTTGTCCTAGCTTCACCTGCCAGTGGAAACATCCTCTCTACTTGTATCTTATCTATTCCCTTCATGATTTTATATGTTTCTATAAGATCCCCCCTCATTCTTCTGAACTCCAATGAATATAATCCCAATCTACTCAGTCTCTCCTCATAAGTCAACCCCCTCAACTCCGGAATCAACCTAGTGAACCTCCTCTGCACCCTCTCCAGTGCCAGTACATCCTTTCTCAAGTAAGGAGACCAAAACTGCACACAGTAGTCCAGGTACAGCCTCAACAGTACCTTATACAGCTGCAACATAACCTCTCTGCTTTTAAACTCAATCCCTTTAGCAATGAAGGACAAAATTCCATTTGCCTTCCTAATTACTTGCTGTACCTGCAGACCAACCTTCTGCGATTCATGCACAAGGACACCCAGGTCTCTCTGCATAGCAGCATGCTGCAACTTTTTACCATTCAAGTAATAATCCTTTTTACTGTTACTCCTACGGAAATGAATGACTTCACATTTATTAACATTGTATTCCATCTGCCAGACCTTTGCCCACTCACTCAATGTATCTATGTTCCTCTGCAAAGTTTCACAGTCATCTGCACACTTTGCTCTGCCACTCATCTTAGTGTCATCTGCAAACTTTGACACCCTACACGTGGTCCCCAACTCCGAATCATCTATATAAATTGTAAATAATTGCGGTCCCAACACCGATCCCTGAGGCACACCACTAGTGACTGATTGCCAACCAGAATAGCACTCATTTATCCCCACTCTCTGCTTCCTGTTAGTCAACCAATCCTCTATCCATGCTAATACTTTACCCCTAACGCCATGCATCCTTATCTTATGCAGCAGCCTCTTGTGCGGCACCTTGTCGAAGACCTTTTGGAAATCTAGGTACACTACACTAAATGCTGGCCTTGCCAGTGATGCCCACATCCTGTGAATGAATAAAAAATTAAGAGTCAAGACATTATAGACTACATGAGCTACTTTCTTCCATGCTAGCAATTTTCTTTTACTTTTTTGTGAATTTATAAATGGTAAATTTTTGAAAATCTCATTATACAATGTAAAAATTGCCAACAGAGAATTTAAAGAAAGCTACACAAATATTAGGAATCAAGTGACAAACCACTTGGGTCTATTTTGTGATTAAGATGTTTGCTGTGTTTCCATTGTATATTTTAATGTCCTTGAAACTCACTCTTCATATAATGTATTTGTAACTAAAACTGTTGTTCCAGCTTTTCAGTGAGATTACTGCATTGCACAGGCTTAGCTCATCACAGGAATTGCCTTCTGACAAAGCTGTGCTAAGCTTTACACCTTCTGTGTCTGAAATGGTTGCCCATCAGCTACACCCAGACTATGAAATATTGAGGAGTGTTCCCTCAGATAGACCTGAAGAATCAGAAGGTCTGGAAATTACAAACGTTTGTGGACCAAGGGATCTATGGGAGTCTAGGAACATTTTCTTGGATACGCAACCTCAGAATTTCAGACCAATATTTGAATCCAGGGCTGCTACCCTTTCACCATGCTATCAGTTGAATAATCACATGCATTCAGAAGGGAGGCAAATGACAGCAAATCTGATAAATGAAAAAGACAGTCTACCTCGTTGTCTTGAAAGTTCTGGTTACAATGTTGAAGTGCAGTATCAGGACAGTACAGGCCCAGGGAACACTATTCCAGTTGTAAATTCTCACCAAATAGAACTACCGAGCAATACGTTATTTGATCATCTGAGTCATTTAGCATTAACGAAGAGCTCAGACCTTGGGGAGACTGACACTTATTTTGAAAAGAGCAAAATTCCTTCTGTGGAGCAGTTTTACATGGGTGAGCATACATACACAGAACATAAGTATCAGAAAAGAACAAAAGAGGTGATGGGTATAAAAGCGAGCCATAACACACAGTTTGGCTTCTTTCCTCAGAACGATGTGGGTGTACTTCGCTATGGGTTGAGAGACGAGGTCAATGACCTTACAACAATGCAAAAGGAATTGCTTGAGACGCACCACCCAATACCCCCTCATCAGGTTTTCCCAGTCTTATCTGGAAAACATTTGGATGATTCATTTTACCCGTTCAGTGAACCTCTCTGTAACCGACGTAATAGTGCTGTAGGGCCTAATCATGAACAAATGCCGTACATTAAACCTAAATTTACAGATTATGACTCACTTAATAGTGAGTATACATATGCTGACAGATCTGACATTTGTAGTAGTGCCTATTTTCCATTTAAAGCAGCTGACTTTTGCAATGAAATTGGAGAAGGGCAGGCCTTCGATCATGAATCATTTAGAAGAAAAAGAAAGAAAAGACAATATGCTGGAACTAAAGTGAATGAATGGATAAGGTCATCTTCATCTAGCATAGAGGAATCTTTATCTGATACACCAGCATTTTATACATATTCAGCAACTTCACCAGGTAAATACTTCTTTTATTTACTTTAATGATAGTTGATAACCTTGGTAACAAAATACTGAATATGCTGGAAAGAAAAACAAAAGTGCTGAAAATACAGAGCAGGTCTGTAGGATCTGTGGAAAGAGAAAGAGTTCATGTTTCAGGTCTGTGAAACGTTAACTCTGCTTCTCTCTCCACAGATGCTGCCAGATCTGCTGTGTATTTCCAGCACTTTCTGTTTTGATAACCTTGGTTTTGCTATCAAAAATAAAATTGTCTGTCTTATTGTAACCATGTGTCTGCTTATCTCCCACTTTAACTCTGCTTTTATCTGTTTCTGTTCTGTCAGTTTTTCCCTCAGTAACTGGAATTTCTAATGTTTAATAAGGTTTTAACAAAATACAAAAATATAAAATAAGAATTTCACAGATGTAACCAACTGGGCCTTTTGGGGCTACACTGTGGATTAATGCCTTAGTTTAAGAATCCCCCAGACAAGTACCCAAACTACCAGTTCAACATAGGTAGATGTGGCCATGTGCAGGGACCAGTCATAAGGACACTGAATTCAGTGTTTGCAGACATCTCCTGGAAACATAACACCAGTGCTGCCAAGCCCAGGACCCTCCTCTTGTTGCTGACAGACATCAGGAATCCACGAATGAGCAAAGCTCCACATTTTACCCCTCCCATTTCTGCCAAGCCTCAGGTTCCTCTTCCGTAATTTGGCCAAGCCCCCAAGTTCCTCTTTCACAATGATGACACACCAAAGGACCACCCCCATGCTGCCAAACCTCAGCAGATCCATCACAATGCCTTCAAGGCCCAGGATCACCCCTAGAGCTATCAAAACCCAGGACTGCAATTCACTTCAGCAACTTCAAGATGATTTCTGGTCATGGCCAGGACTGCATGATTGCCTGCTTATTT
This sequence comes from Heterodontus francisci, assembly GCF_036365525.1. NCBI lineage: Eukaryota > Metazoa > Chordata > Chondrichthyes > Heterodontiformes > Heterodontidae > Heterodontus > Heterodontus francisci. The sequence continues at coordinate 177,874,989 of NC_090374.1, read as the reverse complement.
GAATGATTGTGGCATGCAGCCCAGCATTGAATGTGCTGTTGAGTGGCTGCACGCCTTAGCAAGGGGCCCAAGTTTGTGTGAGACTAGCACCACTTAAAGCTAGCACCACTTAAAGCTAGCACCAGAATCACAGAATAATACAATGCAGAAGAGGCCCTTCGACCCAACAAGTCTGCACCGATGCATTAAAGACACCTGACCTGCCTACCTAATCTCATTTGCCAGGACTTGGCCCATAGCCTTGAATGTTATGACGTGCCAAGTGCTCATCCAGGTACTTTTTAAAGGATGTGAGGCAACCCACCTCTACCACCCTTCCAGGCAGTGCATTCCAGACCGTCACCGCCCTCTGGGTAAAAAAGTTCTTCCTCAAATCCCCCTTAAACCTCCTTTTCCTCACCTTAAACTTATGTCCCCTCGTAACTGACCCTTCAACTAAGGGGAACAGCTGCTCCCTATCCACCCTGTCCATGCCCCTCATAATCTTGTGCACCTCGATCAAGTCACCCCTCAGTCTTCTCTGCTCCAGCGAAAACAACCCAAGCCTATCCAACCTCTCTTCATAGCTTAAATATTCCATTCCAGGCAACATCCTGGTGAATCGCCTCGACACCCCCTCCAGTGCAATCACATCCTTCCTATGATGTGGCGACCACAATTGCAGTACTCCAGCTGTGGCCTTACCAAAGTTCTATACAACTCCAACATGACCTCCCTGCTTTTGTAATCTATGTCTCTATTGATAAAGGCAAGTGACCCATCTGCCTTTTTCACTACCCTATTAACCTGCCCTTCTGCCTTCAGAGATCTATGGACAAACATGCCAAGGTCCCTTTGTTCCTCGGAACTTCCCAGTGTCAGGCCATTCATTGAATACCTCCGTGTCACATTACTCCTTCCAAAGTGTATCACCTCACACTTTTCAGGGTTAAATTGCATCTGCCACTTTTCTGCCCATTTGACCATCCCGTCTATATCTTCCCGTAACCCAAGACACTCAACCTCACTGTTAACCACTCGGCCAATCTTTGTGTCATCTGCGAACTTACTGATCCTACCCCCACAGAGTCATCTATGTCGTTTATATAAATGACAAACAATAGGGGACCCAGCACAGATCCCTGTGGTACGCCACTGGACACAGGCTTCCAGTCACTAAAACAGCCATCTGTCATCACTCTCTGTCTCCTACAGCTAAGCCAATTTTGAATCCACCTTATCAAGTTACCTTGTATCCCATGTGCATTTGCTTTCTTGATAAGTCTCCCATGTGGGACCTTGTCAAAGGCTTTGCTGAAATCCATATAAACTACATCATCTGGTCACATGCTCAAAAAATTCAATCAAATTTGTTAGGCATGACCTCCCTCTGACAAAGCCATGCTGACTATTCCTAATCAAATTTTGCCTCTCCAAGTGGAGATAGATTCTCTCCTTCAGAATTTTCTCCAATAGTTTCCCTACCACTGACGTGAGACTCACTGGTCTGTAGTTCCCTGGCTTATCTCTACAACCTTTCTTAAATAGTGGGGCCACATTAGCTGTTCTCTAGTCCTCTGGCACCTCCCCTGTGGTCAGAGAGGAATTAAAAATTAGGGTCAGAGCCCCTGCAATCTCCACCCTTGCCTCCCACAGCATCCTGGGACACAAATCGTTCGGACCTGGAGATTTGTCCACTTTTAAGCCTTCCAAAACCTCCAATACCTTGTCACTCCTTATGACAATTTGCTCAAGAACCTCACAGTCTTTCTCTCTGAGTTCCATATCTACATCCTCATTTTCTTTGGTGAAGACAGATGTGAAGTATTCGTTCAACACCCTACCAATGTCCTCTGACTCCACCCACAGATTTCCCCCTTGTTCCCTAATGGGTCCTACTCTTTCCCTGGTTATCCTCTTCCCATTGATATACTTATAGAATATCTTGGGATTTTCCCTACTTTTACCAGCCAGAGCTTTCTCATATCCCCTCTTTGCTCTCCTAATTGCTTTCTTAAGCTCCATCCTACACTTTCTGTACTCCACTAATGCTTCCGTTGATTTGTTCTAAAAGCCTCTCTTTTCCTTCTCATCGTACCCTGAATGTTTTTGGTCATCCATGGTTCTCTGGGCTTGTTGCTCATACCTATTACCCTAGAGGGAACATGTTGGGCCTGTACCCTCCCCATTTCCTTTTTGAATGCCCCCCATTGCTCTTCTGTAGATTTCCCGACAAGTAACTCTTTCCAGTCTGCCTTGGCCAGATCCTGCCTTATTTTACTAAAATTCGCTCTCCCCCAATCCAAAACCTTTTTTTGCAACTTGTCTATTTCTTTCTCCATAACAAGCTTAAATTGTACCATGTTGTGGTCGCTATCACCAAAATGCTCCCCCCACCAACACATCAACCACCTGTCCGGCTTCATTCCCCAGAATTAGGTCCAGCACTGCACCCTCCCTTGTTGGATCCTCTACATATTGAGCTAAAAAGTTCTCCTGTATACATTTTAAGAACTCCACTCCATCTAAGCCCTTAACACGATGACTATCCCAATTAATGTTGGGAAAGTTGAAATCACCTAATATAATTACCCTATTATTATTTTTACACACCTCTGCGAATTGCGCACATATTTGCTCCTCAATTTCCCGCTGACTATCTGGGGGTCTATAATAAACACCTAGCAATGTGGCTGTCCCTTTTTTATTCCTAAACTCTATCTATAAAGCTTCATTTGATGCCCCCTCCAAGATATCATCTCTCCTTCCTGCAGTAACTGACTCCTTAACTATTATTGCAATGCCCCCTCCTCTTTTACCCCCTCCTCTTTTACCCCCTCCTCTGTCTCGCCTGAAGATTCTATATCCCAGGATATTGAGCTGCCAATCCTGCACCTCCCTCAACCATGTCGCCGTGATGGCTACTATATCACAATTCCACATGTCAATCCTTGCCCTTAACTCATCCGTTTTACCTGTAATACTCCTGGCATTAAAGTAGAGGCCATCCACCCTGGTCTTACTCCCTTGAACCTTACTTCCGCTGTATTCCCTCTGACTTGTTTGCTTTCCTGTGTTTAGCTGTGTCCCGATTCTGCTAGGAGTCTGTGTCCCCTCCCCCTGCCAAATTAGTTTAAACTCCTCCCAACAGCACTAGCAAACCCGCCAGCAAGGATGTTAGTCCCCCTCTGGTTCAGATGTAGACTGTCCCACTTGTACAGGTCCCACCTTCCCCAGAAACAGTCCCAGTGGTCCAGGAATATAATACCCTCCCTCCTGCGCCAACTCTTAAGCCACGCATTCATCTGTGCTATTCTCCTATTTCTATACTCGCTAGCACGTGGCACTGGGAGTAATCCAGAGATTACAACCCGAGAGGTCCTGCTTTTTAGTCTACTGCCTAACTCCCTGAATTCTTGATGCAAGACCTCATCCCTCTTTCTACCTATGTCATTGGTACCAACATGTACCATAACCTCTGCCTTATCACCCTCCCCCTTCAGGATGCCCTGCAGCCGTTCAGTGACATCCCGGACCCTGGCACCAGGGAGGCAACACACCATCCTGGAGTCATGTTGACGGCCACAGTAGCGCCTATCTGTTCCCCTGACTATAGAATCCCCTATTGCTATTGCTCTTCCTCTCTTATCCCTTCCTGTGCAGACAGGCTGCTTGTGGTGCCAGAAGGTTGGCTCTGTCCGCACTCCCTGGAGGAACCAGCCTCATCAGCCTCCAAAATGGAATACCGATTTGCAAGCGGGACCCCAGGGGACTCCTGAACTACCTGCCTGTTTCTCTTGGACTGCCTAGTGGTCACCCATTCCCTTCCTTCCTCAAGTCCCTTCAGCTGCGGTGTGACCACCTCTCTAAATGTGCTATCCACGATGCTCTCAGACTCACGGATGCTCCACAGTGTTTCCAGCCGCCGTTCCAGCTCTGAAACCCGAGCTTCCAGGAGCTGCAGCTGGACACACTTCCTGAACACATGCTGGTCCCGGGGCGTGGAAATATTCCCGGATTCCCACATGCAGCAAGAGGAGCAAACCACGGCTTTAAGCTCTCCTGCCATGACTAAACCCTTTAAATTTAAAACTTTAGACCACTTCAAGCTAGCCTCCACTCCCTAAAACGAGACTGAACCTCTTGAAGGGGAGGTGTATTCTGGCTGCAGTAGGGGCTGAAGCAACTTGGAGAAGATTTGAACACCTGGAGGAAGGAACAGAAATGTTCCAACAGGCCAGAGAGGGTGCCCCCAGGTTTCAGATGGTGCACTGGAGTCCTTGGGGTGCAGGAGGTCGACAGGAGGAGAGAGACTGTCTTCCCTCAGGGGGCCAGGCGGCTGTCCAGACAAGTGCTGAGAAGGTAATGGGAGCAGGTGGCTGTTGTGGTCAGTGCCGCTGTCGAGCGCTGAGGATCTGAATGCAGTGCCACAAGAAGTTTAATGACCTTACGTGAGTGGTTAAGGTTACTGAATTCATCTTTACACACCATATCCTACCAACTGTAGAACTAGCCTGACACACTGCTTCACTCATCACACCCCCTTCACTTGCCTACCAACAGTCAATGTCAACCATGTTTCAGATCTCACATTCATATGCTTCACTTCACCCTTACACACTTAGTACTGCTGCAAGCTGCACTCACATTTCACAATTTGCACACACTGCTAGTTATTCAACTATGACAGGCCTATCATACAAACACATGCCACCACATTCATGTCACACTTTCCTCTCTTTTGCAGGACAAGATAGTCCATATTAGACAGCAGCAGCAGCTAACCAACAAGGGTCAATCACAGGCGCATGTCCTCACCCCCATGGAGGAAACGGTAATGGGAATAATTAGAGCAGCCATCATTGAGGCCAGGGCCAGCAGTGGGGCTAAAACCATCGAGGAGGACTATGTTCCTGCCTAAATCCACTGTCTCAAATCCCACTTCACCCTCATCATGCAATCTGCTCTGATGTACATGCTGCAGATAGTGTAATCATGCACCTTTTACTCCCCAACTTCCCTCAACTCAACCCTTGTGCCTTTATGCTTTCAGATACCCAAGAACTGCCACCTGGTCAGCTTGTGGGACAGAAAGCTAAAGGGAAAACCGACTGAGAAGGAAGAAACACCATCACTCAATCTGATATTAGCAGCCACTAGCTCAGATATTGGCATTGGGCGTGTGGTGAGTCACCGGGCATGTAGCCTGCAGCGAGGCCTGAGGGAAAGGATATCATGGGTTCCAGCTCCCCAGAGGGTGAGACTATACTCGAGTTCTGTTGCAGGGGAGTCAGATGAGGACTTTGGTAGGATGACGTATAGAAAAAGGCTGATGAGTTGGCACATAGAAATGTTTGATGCATTGGCCGCCCTTCCAGAAAGCCTGTTGTCACTGTTATGGGAAATGGAGGACTCTGACTCAAAAATACTTGTGGACAGAACCATGATGCAGCATCTAATGGCCAATATCTCATTTTACATTGCAGCACAAGTCTCTGATCTCCCAGTTGCAGTAATGGACAGTAAATTGCAACATATTTACTATGTCGTCTGTTCCAGCTTGGAAGGATCTGTTGGCGAAAAGATTCAGAGCCATGGTCACCTTGACAGACACTGGCAGCACTGTCCTCGCTCTGCTCTGAAGCTACAGGTCTGGTTCAAAAAGGTGGCACAATTCTGTAATCACCTCATTGCTGAAGTGCAGCCGCTGAACACGTTGCCCCTGGCTTAGCTGCAGGTAGGAGAAATGCTACCTGAAGGCCCTAGGTGGATAAGGGCTCCTCTTGAGAGCCCTCCTCCTTTTCTGTGAGCAACTTGTCTTTTTTGCTCCCTATTGCTTCATCTCCCTCTGATGTTGCAGCCCAAGGAGGATTGCAACTCTAGCCCCCATGACTGGGTGAAGTAAGGTACTCAGAGGCCTTTGAGAGCAAACAACACCTTCCCAGCATCCAGCATCATCCCTGCAGACTTGACAAACTTTTCTGAGTTCCTCTAACTACGCAGTAATTTAATTTAGTTTAGAGATACAGCACTGAAACAGGCCCTTCGGCCCACCGAGTCTGTGCCGACCAACAACCACCCATTTATACTAACCCTACACTAACCCCATATTCTCTACCACATCCCCACTATTCTCCTACCACCTACCTACACTAGGGGCAATTTACAATGGCCAATTTACCTATCAATCTGCAAGACTTTTGGAGGTGGGAGGAAACCGGAGCACCCGGAGGAAACCCACGCAGACACAGGGAGAACTTGCAAACTCCACACAGGCAGTACCCAGAATCGAACCCGGGTCTCTGGAGCTGTGAGGCTGCGGTGCTAACCACTGCGCCACTGTGCCGCCCTACTTCCACAAACTCAGCAAGAGCTGAGTAAAAAGCAACTAGCAAGTTGGATAATTCCTTTAAATAGCACTGGCAAAGGGGTCCCTCGTGCTGCTGAAGGCATGTTCAACCATGTGTGTTTAAGAGAGGGTGTTAACGAGATTGGCGAGGTCGACAATGGCAGGTCAGTCATCAAATCAACATTAGATGTTAACTGACTTCAAGATTCAGCTATTCTGCATACTTCTGGTGCACTGTGTCACCCGCACTTTCGCCATGAACAACATGGTGTTCGGCATGTGCCATAAATGGTGGGAATGGTGCAGATGCCATTTTTCACCTAAACTGGCACCCATAGCACCGAAACTACTGGCACTACGGAACTAAATTTTGCAGCCTAGATGTTTTTCTATTTCATCTTTGATTGAGGATTCCTTTACCTTTCCCTTTCCCTAGCAACATTAAGCTAATTGGCCTATACTTCCCTAGGCTTGTTCTAGATATGCACACATGTGCAACACAGGAGCGGGCTGGTGGCGGGGGGTTGTAAAATTGAGTGGGAGATGAGGGGGGCTGTTCCCGATGACTTCCCGCCCCCTCAGTAATTTTACGAGGAGTGGCGAGAAACGGTCTGCCCGCCCCAGGCCGATCGAGGCCCTTAAGTAGCCAATTAACTGCCACTTAAGGACCTCCGCCCGCTGGTAAAATACCAGTGGCAAGTGGGCGGCTCAGGCCTTCCAGGAGGCCACCTAGTAAAACCTGACGGCCTTTTTGAGGGCTGGGGGGGGGGGGCCCCTCCTGTGCCCCATGGAGAGAACCCCCCCACAGTCCAACCAGCCCCATTACACAACACTCCCCCCCTTCTCCTGACCAACCAACCCCCTCTTGCCTCACCGGGGCCCGGCCGATTGTTCCCGGCGAGGTCCCAGACACTTACCATGTTTCCTGGGCCGGGGTCCCTGTTGCTCCTTTCCCTAGGTGCAGTCCTAGCAGTGGCCTCTGGTCCCGGTGGCACTACTGGGACTGAGGGCTGCTGATTGGCTGGCATCTCTTTGAGGTGGGACTTCCTACCTCGGAGGGGCAGGAGTCACAGCCAAGGCCAATTAAGGGCCTGGGGACCATAGAATCTCGGCATGGCTCCCCAGGCCTAGCGGTGGCGGGCTCGGCCCGACTTTTTGACCGGTGGGTGGGTCCAACATAAAATTCTAGCCCTGGTATTTTAAAGTTTCTGGGAATGGAGGGGAAGAACTCTTTCCACAAATTTTATTCCAAACAGAAAATTAGCACATTGAACTATTTTTAAAAAACAAACAGATAATGCTGGCTGCTTTTACCCAGTGAAGAAAGTGACCATGACTTCACAATCTGCAAAGTTCCCTGAGCAAATAACAATTAAATTCTGCGTAATTTGAGTTTAAGTTTACTTAAAAATTAGTAAATCTTTGTGACTGTCAACATTTAAAAAGGCCAGTCTGATCTATAAGTGGCCTGAATAGTCATTTAAAAAATCAAAGCAGTTAAAGGCACACACAAACTTTCACTTTTAACAGTAGAATTATGCATTATGTATTACATAGTATTGATTTCCTGCTCCTATAAAAAAGTGTATCCTTTTACATAAGCAGGGCTACTGGAGATTTGTATATATATATACAAACATTGGCAGATCTACATATACTTCCTTGTCAATAGTAAAAGTTTTTATGAATATATTTAGAGTCAGGTGTGGCTAAGGGGGATGTGGGCTCATTAAAGGCAGACATGGGTGATACGGTAAAAGATAACTAGGTAATGGCAGATTTATTAAACAAATACTTTGTATCTGTTTTCACTGTAGAGGAAGAGGATAAAATACCAGTGATAGAAGGAAAACTAAAAATAAATCAAGGGGAGGAACTTACTGTATTCACCGTGAAAAGAAAATGGTAATGGAGTGAGTAGTGGGTCTGAGGATAGAAAAATATCCTAATGGTTTTCACCCAAGGGTATTAAAAAGAAAATAGGTCAGGAAATTGTATAAGTGTTATTTACAATTTTTCAAAGCTTTCCTGATATGATAATTGTGCCGTTAGACTGGAAAATTGCTAATAATACTCCATTTTTTGACAAGGGTGAGAGAAAAAACACAGAACTACAAATTAGGATTCAAACTCAGAGCCTCAAAATTAATGCCCAGCACAGCCCACTATAGCTACTGGGCCTCCCAGTAAGTTCATTTTTGATACTGTATCAGACATAGATTTTTATGTCATACCTAATTGTGGCTTTGAACAGTAGTATCTATATTATGCAAATACATATTTGCATTTCAGACTTTGCATCAGAGAGGCCACAGGGCTAGTTTGTGTATGAATTAGATAGTCACTACTGCAGTGGAGGGTGTTCCTGAGTCTGGGTTAAGGTAGTGTAGTAGTTTTTGCACAATCCTACGTTTGCAGGTTAGGAGCTTCGCTATGTGAATCCAGTTGCCACACTTTCACTGAGTTCCCTTCAAGGCCAATGTGTTGTACACCATTCCCTGGCAGGTATAAACAAACACAGGCTGTTCCCAGTGATGCACACAAAGATAAGCACCAACTGCTGCTGGAAGATCATCAACTCGTTGAAAGACACATTTTGTTCTGCCCAAAAATTTCTGGTTCCGTTATAGGTGACCTTCTTATCTTCAACTCAGTTTTCTGCACAGGTTACATGTTGGAAGATTCTGCAAACCACGTGTACTTAGAATATACACGTTACATCTGGGAAATTCTATAAATCACACATGATCAGAAATGCACACCTGGTTGAAAGGTCTGACTTGAGGTTAAAAATATCCAGTTGAAGTCCAGCCCTTTGAGATAGTCTTAGCTTAAAGTAAAATCTTTGGCTGTAGTTTAGGCACAAAAAATAGTTTGAGTAAGCATAATCATGTTACTGCAAAATATCTATTTTAATATTTTGTTTATAACCTCGTTGGATGTTTATTCAGTTACCGGGGGAAAAATATGTTCCAAAAAGTATTTTGAGTGATTTGATTAGTTCAACGAAGTATGGTGGCAACATGACAAAGTAAAAATGTTAACATGCTTAGATAGGGTTTTCTCATTGTAAATGTTTACATCTGGGCGAAGAAATGGCAGATGGAGTTTAATCCGGACAAATGTGAGGTAATGCATTTTGGAAGATCTAATACAGGTGGGAAGTATACAGTAAATGGCAGAACCCTTAGGAGTATTGACAGGCAGAAAGATCTGGGCGTACAGGTCCACAGGTCGCTGAAAGTGGCAACGCAGGTGGATAAGGTAGTCAAGAAGGCATACGGCATGCTTGCCTTCATCGGTCGGGGCATAGAATATAAAAATTGGCAAGTCATGCTGCAGCTGTACAGAACTTTTTAGTTAGGCCATACTTAGAATATTGCGTGCAATTCTGGTCGCCACACTGCCAGAAGGACGTGGAGGCTTTGGAGAGGGTACAGAAGAGGTTTACCAGGATGTTGCCTGGTCTGGAAGGCATTGGCTATGAGGAGAGGTTGGATAAACTCGGATTGTTTTCACTGGAACGAGGAAGGGGGAGGGGCGACATGATAGAGATTTACAAAGTTATGAGTGGCGTCGACAGAGTGGATAGTCAGAAGCTTTTTCCAAGGGTGGAAGTCAGTTACTAGGGGACATAGGTTTAAGGTGCGAGGGGCAAAGTTTAGAGGGGATGTGCGAGGCAAGTTCTTTACACAGAGCATGGTGAGTGCCTGGAACTTGCTGCCGGGGGAGGTGGTGGAAGCAGGTACCATAGCGACTTTTAAGAGGCATCTTGACAAATACATGAATAGGACGGGAATAGAGGGATACGGTCCCCGGAAGTGCAGAAGGTTTTAGTTTAGACAGGCATCAAGATCGGCGCAGGCTTGGAGGGCCGAATGGCCTGTTCCTGTGCTGTTCTTTGTTCTTTGAAGTTTTCCATTATAAAAATGTGGCACAGTAATTAAGATTTGGGGACAGGAAGTGCAAAATGCAAGATTTTTAATGGTATATTGGGAAAAATGAAGGATTTTCGAAATAACTAGGATTGAAATGTAGGCTGTCACAAGCCCTACAGTTGAGAACAAAGTTGTTTGTGTAAAAGGAAACCCAGTTGCTTGATCAGGTAAGTAAGCGGTAAGGAGAAACTGTGTGTAAGACTGGATATAGATCATTAATTGGCTGCATTAGGAGTACTTGAGTATATAAGGCCTAGATATTGCTTGAAACGGTATAATGTTCAAGCTGCTCCATTGAGTTTTGAAAATAGTTTCATTGCTTGTTCTATGTTCAGACACTCTTCAGACTGGCATAAAGAGGGCAGGGTTTTGGCAGTATTTTCAGTTTACCTATATTAATAGGTGACTGCAGCGAGACAGAATTCAGTGGCTGCAGTAGTGCATATTTACATAAAAAGCTCATCAAAACTTCAGGTTTGTGAAATCAGAGTCAGCCTCAACAGCATTTTTCTAGTCTCTGAATTTATACCTAGCAAATTAACAGTTAACAGGACTGTGTAAATTCTGCCCTTCACTATTTTAATGCCAGCATGTCCTTTTAAAATGTAATGGGCTAACACCTCTGCTAAAATAGTGGCGAACTCTTCAGTAAATAGTTTAAGCATAATTTCAGAGCCCCAGCATCTTGTCATGGCCTTTGTCTTTTCAATTATTAGAACCGAGATACAGAATTTTACCAGAAGTGAAGAAAAGACGACTAGCCTATGAAAAGATCCCTGGAAGAATTGATGGGCAGACTCGCCTTGTATTCTCTTAAGCAGTTTTTGAAGGATAGTCAGTTTTTCAAAATCAGTTTTATCTTGATAGTTAAGCTATGTGAATATAAGCATTAACAGATCTAACCAGCACAATGTATTCTATTGTGTGTTACAGTTAAAATATTATTGTTTTATGTATGCTGACCTCTTTTATAATTACCATTGACAATTGGTGAGAGATCCAATTTAACTTTGTCCTTAATGCCATGTTGAAGTTGTGCAAATGAAATGTAGTAAATGTTAGATGAAATTATAGTATTTTATGAATTATCGGTGCTGCTTATTCCTTAGCTGCCATTGAGGCAGTAGCTACAGAATCACTGCAAGGCTCATCCCAGTATAATGCAGCTTTCTATAAGCATTCTAACTTTGAAAATTCCATTCAAAGCAACTTCCCTTGTTACTCAGTTTCTATTGAAATGGAATATGCTGCAAAGTTAGAATGGAGGAGTTTGGAACACATCTCCAAACTTGGCTTCTTTCAGCTAGGCAACAACCTGAATGACTCCAGATGCACACAATGACTTCTTAACACATACCTGCCCAACGCTCCTAGGACCATCTACCCATTGTCACTCTTCCATTCAGGTCTTCTTGTACAATACAGTCACATTATTTCAACTTTTTGCAGCCATGATCAAAGGGACAGCTTGGAAATTACTAAAATAACCCTTTGGCAGAAAAATCTCCATCACTTTAGGGCTCAGATCACCAAACTGCATGCCTGCCTGAATATCATCAAGATAATTTGTCAATATTTAGAATAAGTTTACTTTTTATTCCCAGGAACCAAGAATTTAACTCTTTTTCAAAAAATACACAAAATACTGTATGCTGTAAATACTCAACAAGTCAAGCAGCATCTGTGGAGAAAACAAGGTACAGTTGACATTTCAGATCAATGACCTTTCATCAGAACCCTGACAAATGGGCAGTGAGCTGAAGCATTAACCCTGCCTTCCTCTCACCACATATGTTGCTGAACCTGATGAGTTTTTCCAGCATTTTTTATATTAGGATTGTAGTGCTGTGCCATCCCTGAGAATCTGGAAAAGTTATTAGCATATCTTAGCTTCTGGAGGACTGATTGGTATTGTATACCTTTTCACTCTGTGACCCAGACCCAAACCCAAACCCGAATGAGGAGAGGCAAGTTTCCTCTTTGTGTCAGCTGAGTGTTTGGGCAGTGAATGCATAGACAATGTCACGGTAAACACTAGACCCTTGCACAAAAACAAGAAATGCTGGAATCACTCAGCAGGTCTGGCAGCATCTGTGGAAAGAGAAGCAGAGTTAACGTTTCGGGTCAGTGACCCTTCTTCGGAACTGACAAATATTAGAAAAGTCACAGATTATAAACAAGTGAGGTGGGGGTGGGGCAAGAGATAACAAAGGAGAAGGTGCAGATTGGACCAGGCCACATAGCTGACCAAAAAGTCACGGAGCAAAGGCAAACAATATGTTGATGGTGTGTTGAAAGACAAAGCATTAGTACAGATTAGGTGTGAATACACTGAATACTGAACAGCAGCAAGTGCAAACCTGAAGAAAAACAACCTGAAAAAAAGTGGGTAAGCAAACTGAACAAACTAAGATGAAATGAAATAAATGCAAAAAAAGATTGTAAAAAATGTAAAAAGGAATGTAAAAAAAAGGAAGAAAAAATAACTAAAAATGAAAGTAAAATGGGGGGCTGTCATGCTCTGAAATTATTGAACTCAATGTTCAGTCCGGCAGGCTGTAGTGTGCCTAATCGGTAGATGAGATGCTGTTCCTCGAGCTTGCGTTGATGTTCACTGGAACACTGCAGCAATCCCAGGACAGAGATGTGAGCATGAGAGCAGGGGGGAGTGTTAAAATGGCAAGCAACCGGAAGCTCAGGGTCCTGCTTGCGGACTGAGCGGAGATGTTCCGCAAAGCGGTCATCCAGTCTGCGCTTGGTCTCCCCAATGTAGAGGAGACCACACTGTGAGCAGCGAATACAGTATACTACATTGAAAGAAGTACAAGTAAATCGCTGCTTCACCTGAAAGGAGTGTTTGAGGCCTGGGATAGTGAGGAGAGAGGAGGTAAATGGGCAGGTATTACACCTCCTGCGATTGCAGGGGAAGGTGCCCTGGGACGGGGACGAGGTGGTGGGGGTAATGGAGGAGTGGACCAGGGTGTCGCGGAGGGAACGACCCCTTCGGAATGCTGACAGGGGAAGGGAGGGGAAGATGCGACTGGTAGTGGCATCACGCTGGAGGTGGCGAAAATGGCGGAGGATGATCCTTTGGATATGGAGGCTGGTGGGATGAAAAGTGAGGACAAGGGGAACCCTGTCACGGTTCTGGGAGGGAGGGGAAGGGGTGAGGGTAGAGGTGCGGGGAATGGGTCGGACACGGTTGAGGGCCCTGTCAACCACAGTCGGGGGAAATCCTCGGTTGAGGAGAAAGGAGGTCATATCAGAAGCACCGTCATGGAAGGTAGCATCATCAGAGCAGATGCGTCGGAGACGGAGAAACTGGGAGAATGGAATGGAGTCCTTACAGGAGGTAGGGTGTGAAGAAGTGCAGTCGAGGTAGCTGTGGGAGTCAGTGGGCTTATAATGGATATTGGTAGACAACCTATCCCCAGAGATGGAGACAGAGAAGTCGAGGAAGGGAAGGGAAGTGTCAGAGATGGACCATGTAAAGGTGAGAGAAGGGTGGAAATTGGAAGCAAAGTTGATAAAGTTTTCTATTTCCGGGCGGGAGCAGGAAACGGCACCGATACAGTCATCAATGTACCGGAAAAAGAGTTGGGGGAGGGGGCCTGAGTAGGACTGGAACAAAGAATGCTCGACATATCCCACAAAAAGACAGGCATAACTAGGACCCATGTGGGTACCCATAGCGACACCTTTTACTTGAAGGAAGTGCATGGAATTGAAGGAGAAGTTGTTCAATGTGAGAACAAGTTCAGCCAGGCGGAGGAGGGTGGTGGTGGATGGGGACTGGTTGGGCCTCTGTTCCAGGAAGAAGCGGAGAGCCCTCAAACCATACTGGTGGGGGATGGAGGTGTAGAGCGATTGGACGTCCATAGTGAAGAGGAGGCGGTTGGGACCAGGAAACTGGAAATTGTCAAAATGACATAGGGCGTCAGAAGAGTCACGGATGTAGGTGGGAAGAGACTGGACCAGCGGAGAAAAGATAGAGTCTAGATAGGAAGAAATAAGTTCAGTGGGGCAGGAGCAGGCTGACACAATGGGTCTGCCGGGACAGTCCCGTTTGTGGATTTTGGGAAGGAGGTAGAAGTGGGCTGTCCGGGGTTGTGGGACTATGAGGTTGGAAGCTGTAGAGGGAAGATCTCCAGAGGAGATGAGGTCAGTGACAGTCCTTTGGACGGTGGCTTGATGTTCGGTGGTGGGGTCATGGTCCAGAGGGAGGTAGGAAGAGGTGTCTGTGAGTTGGCGTTGAGCTTCTGCAAGGCAGAGGTCGGTATGCCATACAACAACAGCACCACCCTTGTCTGCAGGTTTGATGACCATGTCGGGGTTAGACCTGAGAGAACGGAGTGCCTCAAGTTCAGAGGGGGACAGGTTAGAGTGAGTGAGGGGGGCAGAGAAATTGAGACGACCAATGTCTCGCCGACAGTTTTCAATGAAGAGATCAAGAGCGGGTAAGAGGCCAGGGGGAGGGGTCCAGGTAGAGGGAGAATGCTGGAGGTGGGTGAATGGGTCTGCTGGTCGGGGGGAGGACTCCTGGTCGAAGAAGTGAGCCCGGAGGCGGAGGCGACGGAAGAAGAGCTCAACGTCATGCCGAGCGCGAAATTCATTGAGGTGGGGGCGTAAGGGGATAAAACTGAGACCTTTGCTGAGTACAGAACGCTCAGCATCAGAGAGGGGGAGGTCAGAGGGTATAGTGAATACACGGCAAGGGGTCAGATCAGAAGGGGTGGGGTCAGAGGGAAGTGAAGCGGAAGGAGGATCTGGAGGAGCATTCGTCCCCATCAGCTGCTGGAGCTTGCGTTCCTTAACACCTGAAAGGAAGAAAAAAAGTTTTTTGTTAATGCGTCGGATGAGACGTAAGATGAGATGAAACTGCGGAGTAGAACAGCTTTGAGATAAGGTGAGACGGTGTTGCTGGAGAGAGAGGTCCAGTGTGTGCATGTGGCGGCGCATAGCACTGAGTGTGGATCTCAGGATGCGGCGAGAGTAGCAGTCCGAGGAACGTTGTATTTCTCGGAGATACCTGTGATCCTGGGTGGTTTCAAAGCATGATGGGTGAAACTGCAGTTGGAATCCACGTGGAATAAGTCGGAGCCGGAGACAGTCACTGAGGAAGGAGATGTGGCTGTGAAAACGAGTTTTGGTAGATACCTTATCAAACACCAGGAGGGAAATAGAAAGCAACGAAGGTGAACAAGGTAAAAGAGACAAACGAAAATCCCGTCGGAGAGAAGAGCAGAACTTCTTCAAGGTAGGCGTTCCTGGAAGAGAAGTGGCAGTGAATTAAACACTAAAATAAAAGCAAAATACTGCGGACGCTGGAAATCTGAAACAAAAACAAGAAATGCTGGAATCACTCAGCAGGTCTGGCAGCATCTGTGGAAAGAGAAGCAGAGTTAACGTTTCGGGTCAGTGACCCTTCTTCGGAACTGACACTAGACCCTTGCACTTCTATTACTCTACTCTAGATCAAATGTTTGTGGATTCAAAGCCAACTTCAACATGGACATGCACTCAGATGGAGTGTGAACCAGCCTGTCTGGACAATGTTGTAGCTGTATCTCCCTTTGAACATAGCTTCCTGCTGGGTGACATAGGATTAGCCCAAAACTCTAGGCCAGCAGTTCAGTGCAGTACTGAGGATCATCCAGCAATCCATGAAATGAGGAGACCCTGGCTGCCTGTTCTAATGGTTCAGATAGACAATAACAGAATCAATGATACCATTTGAAAAGCAGCAGGGAGTTGTCCTTCCTCAAAAATCACTAAGAACTGAATGAGCCATTCATTTCACTGTTGTATGATCTTGCTGCATGCAAAATGGCTGCAACAGCTGTAACTTCACATCAAAGTAGTTCATAGTATATTAAAAGATTTAGGATGGTTCTGGGAGATAGCAGCTGCATAAATGCAAGTTATTTGTACCTCTCACAGGGTTGTGTATAATCTGCCTTCAGTATAACTATTAACACTGGTCTTGGATTTGCAAGTATGAGTTGACTGTCCACATGACGGAGAAAATGATGAAAGGATGGAGTAAACAATAAGCATCTTTAGTGTAAACAACAGCAGAAAAATTGTTTTTGCATTGACAAATTAGTGTGCACTTCACAGAAGGATGATTTAAAAACACTGGGTTGGGAGAAGCAGGAGAGAGAGTAATTTGTAATTAGGAAAATATTAATCAAGTGAAATGCAAATATCATCCTTGTATTTAGACCTAGTGCAAAATAATTGCCATGGTTGAGGCCTATGCTTATAACAGGTTCCTTTTGTTTGCTGTTAACAGTACAGATGTGCAGTGTGACTCACAAAGAAGTGCCGGTCAGGGGTGTTAAAATTTCCTGACACATTGCATGCAACTCAGTTGTGTTTTTTTTAAAAAAAGTATTATCTTTCCATTCACATTTATCTGTTGCAACAGAATTTAATATTTTCAAAATACATTATTAAGGATCTCATATTTAAAGTCGACATTCCACGGCACAGCAGTCAACTTATTTTTGCCTTGGTTTCCCCTTGCATCCTTAACCAATGGGGGTAGATTTTAACTATTAAGTACCTGGACATAAAGCATTGCCTGGACACAGCAGAAAAAAATCAGCAGGGAAGGATTGCACACCAGCCAATTTCCTTTCCATTCATCTAAATGGCTGGACAATTGGGCAGCCTCCAATATGAGCATATTTGCTCCCTCCCTGCCACTTGATTTTTTTGTGCACTATGCCCAAGTGCTGCTATACACGGAAGCACTAAAGATGAAAATCAGTTCAATACTTAACGTAGAGCCAGAGTTGTTGCATCCTGTGGCATGAGAGTGGTTTTTTTTGATTGGGGCACGAGTAGTATGAAAGCAATTTGTGAATAATCAATAAAAAAGCAAAAATAGAAAACCCTGCAAATACACAGCTGGTGGGTCAGCATTTGAAAAAGACAGGTTTGCATATGGGCATGAATCCTTTATCAGAAATGAAAACTGAAGAGATGCAACCAGTTTCCAATTTTGACAAAGGGTCCACAGCAAAAGTTTGCCCACTTTTCTCTTTTTATACACGGGTGGATCTGCTGCATCTTTCCAGCAAGTTGTGTTTTTATTTCAGATTTCCATTATTTGCAGCTTTAAGTTAGCCACTGAACCAAGTGTCATCTGGTATGAATTAACTGTGGTATTTGTAACAAATATGCTAGCACATTCATATGAAATTCCTCTGTGCTGATTGGTTGACAAGTGAACTCTGGTAGAGGCGTTGCCATGGTGAATGCACCAGTTTACCGTAAATTGGTGCATTCCTCATGGCAACGCATCTACCTGAGTTCACTTGCCAGCCAACCAATCAGCACTGACTTCTCATGCTATATAAGTTGATGTTTTCCCTTACATTGGTTATTCTTGCAATTGTCCTGATGAGTGCAAGATGAAAAGCTTTGACAACATGTCTCTATTTTCAGCAAAATTTTATTATCAACATCTAACATCATATTATAGTAATTTTTTTTGTAAGGTTAAGATACAAGTTCCTAAACATCTATGTAAACTTTCTAACCATTTATCAATGAGCTGACTTGTACAGCATGTTTTTTCGCATGCCACTTAAGATAGAAAATTAGGGCAATCATTTATTATGTGCCAAGGACCCACGTGTACATCTTGAGTCAGGCCACAAGCCATATAACATAATGGTGTCATTCAGCTGACAAGCAGCACAAGGTGGGCAGGTGGCTGTAATTTTCCCTGGCTTTGGTTTAGCTGGAGGAGGAGGGGGAAAGAGAAGAAGATGGCAATGTGGTGAAGTTTCATATCCTGTCCCCTTGTGAACAGTTCTCTCCAAATAAGGAAAGTCATTTTCTTCAGGATTTCTGTTATGATACTAGAGGATTAAACACAAAACTGTTGGTCTGATGTGTTTCCCAAAACCTCATAGTAATGTATTAACAAGAGTATAGTGGCAAATTATGGAAGGATGTGAATATATAAGGTAAGATCAAGGCCATTTCCTTTTCAATTGTATTTCAGTTATTTGTATGTTAACCAAACTACATGGCTTTAAAACGACAACAATGAACTTCCTCCAGAAGTCTGACCAAACAGCAGCTGCTTCAGCTAACATCATATGAATGTCTGCTTGCGGAAGCTAAAAGTACACAATTTCTGACGAGGCACACTGCATTGGGCTATGAGTACTGAACACCAGTTTTTGCTCAACAACCAAGACAATCTATGTTATAGAGTCATAGAGTTATACAGCACAGAAACAGGCCCTTCGGCCCATCGTGTCTGTGCCAGCCATACAGCACCCATATAGTCCCATATTCCTGTACTTGGCCCGTAGCCCTGTAAGCTATGGTGTTTCAAGTGCTCATCTAAATACTTCTTAAATGTTGTGAGGGTTCCTGCCTCCACCACCTCTTCAGGCAGTGCGTTCCAGATTCCAACCACCCTCTGGGTGAAAAAATGTTTCCTCAAATCTCCCCTAAAACTCCTGCCCCCTGGTTCTTGACCCCTCCGCTAAGGGAAAAAGTTTCCTCCTATCTAACCTATCAATGCCCCTCATAATCTTGTACACCTCAATCATGTCCTCCTTCAGCCTTCTCTGCTCCAAGGAAAACAACCCTAGCGTTTTCAGTCTCTCTTCATAGCTGAAATGTTCCAGCCCAGGTAACATCCTGGTGAATCTCCTCTGCTTGTTGTCAGCTCTGTGAATGCTAAATTTGGTCTAAGCAAATTAAACCTTTTGGCTATTTAAATACTGGTCAGATTGGAGAAGGTTTCTAAGTTCTTTCACAGAGATCAGTGCTGGGTCCACTTTTGTCCTTGTTATATTTGGATGTCACCTGTGGTTCAGTTGGGTAGCCCACTTACCTCTGAGTCACAAGCTTGTGGGTTCATAGACCCACTTGAGACTTATGCATAAAATCTTGGCTGATACTCCAGTGCAGTGCTGCACTGTCGGAGGTGCCATTTTTTGGATGAGAAACTGAGGACCTGTCTGCCCTCAGGTGGACTTAAAAGATCCCACAGCACTATTTTGAAGAGCAGGGGAGTTCTCCCCACTGTCCTAGCAATATCACTTAGTAATATCATTCCACAGATCATCTGGTTATCACATTGCTGTTTGTGGGATCTTGCTGTGTGCAAATTGGCTGCCACGTTTCCTACATTATATCAGTGACTACACTTCAAAAGTACCTTATTGGCTGTAAAATGCTATCTATGCAAATGTAAGTCTTTCTTTTATTTAAGACTTGGATACAAGGAGAAAAATAGTGACACTTTCTAAAAATATTAAAGTAGGGGGTTGAACAAAGTGAAGATGACTGTAAAAAACTTAAAAGGGCATGGACTGGTTACCAGAATGGGGAGAAGTGCCAGGTAATACATTTTGAGAGGAAAAACAAGGATCATACTCAATGAGAAACTGCTGAAGAGCGTGTATGAACAGACACCTACATTTCAAAGAAATGTTCCGAAGAAGGGTCACTGACCCGAAACGTTAACTCTGCTTCTCTTTCCACAGATGCTGCCAGACCTGCTGAGTGAATCCAGCATTTCTTGTTTTTGTTTCCTACATTTCAAAGGTGTTTACTTTTAAGAACTACAAAAAACTTTTCATCGAAGTCATAGCATTTGTTACATGTAACAATTCAAATACTTAAACAGATTGTTACCAAACTCCAAAAAAGATTCGTTAAACCATTGAATCCTTTGCGCAAGTCTAAATTATATTATCTTGGACATGGAATAAATGTATTTAATCGTTAAATTGGCATGCAATTCTAAATGTTTTAGATTTACACCTACTCAGCAGCAGAAGGCTTTTAAGTTAGGCCTGAGCTGGTGTATCATACACACAAATTCACAATTTTGGCTGACTGAGGCTATAGGCCTGCTGTGAAATTGGTGCTAATAAAACACCCATGTCCAGGTAGGGTACAGGGAGAACTCCAAATAGCATTCGAAATAAATTTCAGATTTTTGTAACCAGACTATATTGATCCACCAGCTAGAACACAATAGACATTTTTAAAATTATCTTTCAAAATAAATTTAATGAAACCATAGAGATGTACTACATAACAGTTGCAATATAGTTACAATTAATAATGGAAGTGAAATGTAAGGTATAAGCGGCAGTTGATTTCCCAGCCATGTCATAGCACCTTGAAAAGGTTGTTTGCAATTCTTTGGGATGATTTAATGACCAACATTCAAGCATCTTTTTTAAATGACTTTTTTTTTTGGTAACATATGAAGTTAACACTGTCTAAGCTACGCATGTGACTTGTTATCTTTTCCCATGGCAATAAAAATAAGCAGACAACACGTGAAGTGCACTCAACAGTATTCCAATGTTCGATCCGACAATGCACCCAATGAGTGGCTCCATTTTTCTTTTTTTAAAAGCAACTTCACTTCCTTTTTAAAAACTAAATTAATCATGTCACTTATGCAGATGCACACTAAAATACTGCAAAGTTAGTGCTAGATTTTTCAGGTTATTTCACTCCTAATAACTTATCTAGGATTCTCATTTTAAAGCCAAGCTGTAGTGGAGCTCATAATCATCATCGACAGTTCTGCTGTACAGGACTTTAGTTAGGCCACACTTAGAATATTGCGTGCAATTCTGGTCGCCACACTACCAGAATGACGTGGAGGCTTTGGAGAGGGTACAAAAGAGGTTTACCAGGATGTTGCCTGGTCTAGAGGGTATTAGCTATGAGGAGAGGTTGGATAAACTCGGATTGTTTTCACTGGAACGACGGAGGTGGAGGGGTGACATGATAGAGGTTTACAAAGTTATGAGTGGCATGGACAGAGTGGATAGTCAGAAGCTTTTTCCCAGGGTGGAAGAGTCAGTTACCAGGGGGCACAGGTTTAAGGTGCGAGGGGCAAAGTTTAGAGGGGATGTGCGAGGCAAGTTCTTTACACAGAGGGTGATGAGTGCCTGGAACTTGTTGCCGGGGGAGATGGTGGAAGCAGGTACGACAGCGACGTTTAAGAGGCATCTTGACAAATACATGAATAGGATGGGAATAGAGGGATACGGTCCCCAGAAGTGCAGAAGGTTTTAGTTCAGGCAGGCATCAAGATCGGCGCAGGCTTGGAGGGCCGAATGGCCTGTTCCTGTGCTGTAATGTTTTTTGTTGTTCTTTGACAGCACCCCTTCCTCCAAGAACCCACCAGTTATTTGACTTATTAACCTATAACCCACTGTAGACACAGATTTAACTCTCATTTCTCAGAAATAATGATAAAAATTTTAAATGCAGGCACAATTTTTTGTTTAGTTTTAAGTTACACCAAAATTCCAAATAATTTTACACCACCTTTTGCCCTTAAAACAATGGCAAGCTTACTACAAATTGAAAATAACAAATTTCTATGCCATCTACTCCCCGACTGCTCTTAGTTTTCTAATAAAAATTCTATTTTCCCAAAAGATAGCAGACTGTCAGATTAGTAGGATACTGTTATAAAGACACTAATAAATACAGAAATCATTTTGGCAAAGAAGAAAAGTAACAGCATAGGAAAAATATTCTTCATAAAGAGGAAGCATTATTCTTGGTCAGGCTTCTTCCAAAGGTGCCCAATTTCCTGCAAGAGAAAACAGATCATAAAAATTAAGCGGCATGTCCTGGGAGAGAACTGTAACTGACAATAGCTTACTGACAAAAATATAGTTTTGAGGCAGAGTGGCTGACAGGCATAAGAGCACGAGGACAACTTCTTTCTTAAGTGCTAAGTAATGTTTCAGAAACAGGATTTTTAAATAGCACTTCCTTTTGGCAGTATTCTATAGAGATAAGTGGGCTATAAATATTTAAACAAAAGCAAAATACTGCAGATGCTGGAAATCTGAAATATAAACAGAAAGTGCTGGAAATACTCAACAGGTCATGCAGCATCCATAGAGAGACAGTTACCATTTCAGGTCATTGACCTTTCATTGGAAGTGATGAGAGGCTATAAATACTTGTTTATGCAGCATGCTTTTTTTAAAGCTCTGGGACTCTTGCAAATGGCACAGTGGCTAGCACCGCAGCCTCACAACTCCAGCGACCCAGGTTCAGTTCTCGCTACTGCCTGTGTGGAGTATGCAAGTTCTCCCTGTGACTGTGTGGGTTTCCGCAGGGTGTTCTAGTTTCCTCCCACAGCCACAGACTTGCAGGTTGATAGGTAAATTGGCCATTGTAAACTGCCCCTAGTGTAGGTAGGGAATATGGGATTAATGTAGGATATTAGTATAAATGAGTGGTTGTTGGTTAGCACAGACTCGGTGGGCCGAAGGGCCTGTTTCAGTGCTGTATCTCTAAATAAACAAAACATCACTTTTTCATCCAAAACTCTACTGCGTAACTAGCACCAAGTTCTGTTCACCCAGCACCCCTGTGCTCACTGACCTACTGGCTCTCTCGATTTTAAAATTCTCATCCTTGTTTTCAAATTCTTCCATGGCCTTGCCCCTCCCTAACTCTAATCTCCTTCAGCCTACAACCCTCCGTACTCGTCCAGTTCTGGCATCCTGCACATCCCCAATTTTAACTGCTGCACCATTGGTGGCCGTCCCTTCAGCAGCCAAGACCCTAAGCTCCGGAATTTCCTCCCTAACCATTTCTTCATCTTTAGCACTCTCTCCTTTAAAATGCTCCTTAGAGGTAAGTTTTTTGAACAAGATTGTAGTCACCTACCTAATATCTCATGTAGCTTGCTGTCCAATTTTGTTGGATAACGTTCCTGTGATGGGCCTTGGGTTTACTAATTTAAAGGTGCTATATAAATTAAAGTTGTTGTCATTATAACAGGAATAACTCATTATAACATGACTAACTTGTATGCAACTTGTGTCACTATTTGATATTCCCATTGGAAGCAATGCCACTCCCTGCTATTAACACAGTTGATGAATGGGATTGAGTGCAGGGATGTTAAATCTGTAACACCTCTCCCTATTTTTGGAAAGGTTTACTAAAAGCACTTTGGGGCGTTTTTCTGCGTTTAAGGCACTATTTAACTGCAAGATGTTGTAGCCTTTATTCTCTGATCTGCGCTCCCTGTGAGAAAAGCACCCCTTTGGGACTGTGGAAATAGCCCTATGACTCCTAATGTCATCATCCAAAACAAAGGACCAGAGGGCATGAATCAGGCAGGATCTGCCTCTTCTGCCTCACAATAGTCTCCCCTATGTAACCAAATTTTGCTAATCTATGGCAGATGTGAAAGAATCTATGGGGGAGGATTAACCCAATACAAGAATTATTCATGGTCAACTACTGTAGTCGAACTGAAACGGGACTCAAAGTCCATTTTTTCCCCATTCATAAATCTGGTGCTATTATCAAGGATCATTTAACATCTCAATTTTGGGAGGGGTTTCTAATTTTCTCTCCTTCGAGTACCAACTCCTGCTAGAGTCCTCTTTTGCTAACCTGCCCAATCTCTGCGCACAAATGTTAGCAGACTATTCCACTATGGGAGGAGGGCATCACAGCCAAATCCAATCCCAATCCGGTCCTCAATCACAGATAAAATCCAATCCCAATCCTGACCTCACTCACAACCAAATCCAACCACAATTCTGTCCTCTCAGCCAAATCCAATCCTAATTCTGTCCTCTCAGAGAGAGAGAGAGAGAAGAGAGAGAGGGGGGGAACACAGAGAGAGAGAGGAACAGAGAGAGAGAGGGGGGGAGGGGGGATCAGAGAGAGAGAGAGGAACACAGAGAATGGGAACAGAGAGAAAGAGGGGGAACACAGAGGGGGGGAGAACGGAGAGAGAGGGGGGGAGAACGGAGAGAGAGGGGGGGAGAACGGAGAGAGAGGGGGGGAGAACGGAGAGAGAAGGGGGGAGAACGGAGAGAGAAGGGGGGAGAACGGAGAGAGCGAGGGGGAGAACGGAGAGCGAGAGGGAGAACGGAGAGAGAGAGGGAGAACGGAGAGAGAGAGGGAGAACGGAGAGAGAGAGGGAGAACGGAGAGAGAGAGGGAGAACGGAGAGGGGGAACAGAGAGAGAGAACGGAGGGGGGGAACAGAGAGAGAGAACGGAGGGGGGGAACAGAGAGAGAGAACGGAGGGGGGGAACAGAGAGAGAGAACGGAGGGGGGGGGAACAGAGAGAGAGAACGGAGGGGGGAACAGAGAGAGAGAACGGAGGGGGGGAACAGAGAGAGAGAACGGAGGGGGGGAACAGAGAGAGAGAACGGAGGGGGGGAACAGAGAGAGAGAACGGAGGGGGGGAACAGAGAGAGAGAACGGAGGGGGGGAACAGAGAGAGAGAACGGAGGGGGGGAACAGAGAGAGAGAACGGAGGGGGGGAACAGAGAGAGAGAACGGAGGGGGGGAACAGAGAGAGAGAACGGAGGGGGGGAACAGAGAGAGAGAACGGAGGGGGGGAACAGAGAGAGAGAACGGAGGGGGGGAACAGAGAGAGAGAACGGAGGGGGGGGAAACAGAGAGAGAGAGAAAGGGGGAACACAGAAGGGGGGAACAGAGAGAGAGAAAGGGAATAGAGAGAGAGAAAGGGGGGAACAGAGAGGGAGAGAGGGGGAAACACAGAGAGAGAGGGGGGAAACAGAGAGAGAGATGGGGAAACAAAGAGAGAGAGAGAGAGAGAGAGAGGGGGGGAACAGAGAGAAGGAGGAACAGACAGAAGGAGAGAGAGGGGAACAAAGAGAGGGGGGATCACAGAGAGAGAGAGAACGGAACACAGAGTGGGGGAACA